>NC_084830.1:153356458-154727708 GCF_033115175.1 Lepus europaeus
ATGGCAAGTCCCCCTGAGCCCCAGCCCTCCTTCTGGGTCCTTGCCAGATCATTATTTTGGGCCTGGGCACTGTTCTTTTGTGTCTCAGCAATGTGAGCTGTTCGCCAACCTGGATTTTTATCCACTCTTTCCAGTGTTTACAGCAAAAAGCTGGTCTCCTTCATGGAGGAAACCTTTAATATCTGCACCTGTAAGAAGCCAAAATTGAGGCAGCGCTCACGGGCACTTTCCTTTCACAAGGCACTGATGAATTAAAAAGACACCTGTTAAAACCAAGGGTCCACCATGGTGAGCTGTGGAACAGCCACATCTAAGCAGGGTGATTGGCTAGCACCCCAAAGTCCTGCTCACATAACTAAAGCACGTGCGGTTACTTGTGTTTTCATATTCTTCTTCTCAGCCTACCTAGGTGCTTTTTCCTTTAAAAACTTTGTGGTAGATGGAATTAAGACCTTTAAGAAAAATTAATTTGATTCACTTCCCAAGTGGCCGCAATAGGTTTTCGCACGTGGGCCCTCCTCCACTGCTTTCCCACGCACATTAGTAGGCAGCTGGATTGGAAATGGAGCAGCTGGGTCTCAGACCGAACTGGTACCCATATGGGGTGGCAGCAGTGGCAGAACTTGCTGCACCACATGACTGGCCCCTGGTTTTTAGGTCTATTTTCCCACAAACTTCTTGAAGTTCCCTCAAACTCGGGAACAATGAAAGGTACTAGCCTTCCTTCCTTGAGCGCCATGACGGTCAGACCTTTATGAACACGATCCCAATATCCTGTCTTGAGGCCGGGTATCCTGTCTGCCATGTTCATGACTGTGTCCCCAGTGCTGTTCACGTGGGCAGTCCAGTGACTGCATGTTGAGTGAATGAAGGGAGACCAAAGAGGTCACACACGATCGTGACTTTGTCCCTCAACCTAAAAGGTGTGGAGGAAGCCCCTGAGTTGGCTGTTAGGTGAGGCCCACGCAGTGCTGTCAGGCCTGTGGGTGTCAGGCCTACACTGAAGGCAGCAGGCCTATATCCTTCTAAGTGTTCCCTGGGAGGTGCACGGCTTGTGGTGATGGAATGGGGAGAAGCTTCTTTCCCAGGGCCTGCCTGGTGGGAGCAAAGCTGCCCATTTGTTCTGAGCATCCAGGAGATTCAGGACCTTGGGCTCTCTGGCTGTGGCTCCCAGTGGAATTGTTTGGTTCCTTCTTCATCTGAGTCTGCTGCCTGGCTGGGTGGAGAGGTTGGGATGTTTTCCCTAAGTTGTCTTAGAGATTGGTCACTTGAGTCTTTTCTGACTTCCTGGTTCACCCTGGGAAAGTACAGGATCCAAGGGTGACCACAGACTCTCGCATTGGGAGGGAGAACTAAAGTCCGCTGTCTGACCTGCCAGCCAGGACAGCGTCACAGGGAAAGTCCTTGGCCCACCAGCCCTGGATAGCGCTGTCCTCAGCTCTGGAGCCAGCATCACCACACAGCACTAGCCAGTGTGCAGCCGGGCCACCCACTGTGGTGAGGAAGGCAGCCCCAGGCTGTTCATTCCCAGCCCCTGGTGAGGTCCCCAGTCTGTGTAGGTGATGCTTGGAGGAGCTTGCTCCTTTTTTTTTTTTTAAGATTTAATGTATTTATTTGAAAGAATTAGAGGGGGAAGTAGTGACAGAGAGAGAAAGGTCTTCCATCTGCTGGTTCACTCCCCAAATGGCCAAAGCAGCCAGAGCTGAGCTGATCCTAAACCAGGAGCTTCTTCCGTGTCTCCCATGTGGGTGCAGGGGCCTGAGGACTAGGGCCGTCCTCTGCTGCTTTCCCAGGCCGTAGCAGAGAGCTGGATTGGAAGTGGAGCAGCCGGGACTGGAACCGGCACTGCAGCTCTGGCTTTAACCCCCGTGCCATAGCACTGGCCCTACCCCCGGCACTTGTAAGGGGAGTGCAGCAAAAGGAAATCCAGGAGATGTCTGTCCGTGCACTCTGGGTCAGAACCTCCCTTACTGTGTGGGTTTTTATAGTCACTTCCATCCATGTGGGTCTGCTGTGGTTTGCTGGTTTTTTTTTTTTTTTTTTTTTTTTTTTTTTTTTTTTTCTTTTCTCCAAGTAGAGGCCTTGGGGTTCAGAGAGTTGATGTTTTTAAATTTCCTGGTAGTGCCTGGATAAACATTCTAGGAACTGCTGCATTGCTGGCTTTGCTTTCCTGGCGGTGGCAAGTACATGAATAATGCCTTCTTTGAAGTTGAGGGCCTACAATGAGCTAAAAACTCTCTAATTGAACTTTGCAAGCTGAAGGGGCTGACTTCCGGGCAGCATTTGAACAAACTTGGAGTCACCATAATTTAGTAAGGGTTGCAGCCAAAAGCCATGGAAAGCTTTATTTGATCCATTTATGAATTGAAGCCTGCAGTAAATTAATTACCTTATATTGGGGCTAATAAAATGTAGCAGGAATGGAATGTCTTTGGGTTTGTCTGCAGAGGGCTATGGGACCAGAGAGTGGCTCCCTGGTATCCGTGCGTGTCCTGGCCCCAGGGCCGTCGGCAGGGATGGCGCCGGTGCCCCAGTGTCTGCTGAGGGGCCGCATGAGCCAGCCTTTGGCTCTGCTTCTGCTGGGAGGCTTCGCCTTATTGATCGTAATAAGCTGTTCTGTCTTATTAAAGTCGCACCGTGGAGTCTGGTTTCCAGGAGCCCCATTGAGAATTAGTTGCAGAAGAAGCGATTTGCTTGTATTTTCCGACAGTTAGCAGGCCCAGCAGATGCGCTAGCAGACCTGAAGTGGCCAGCTTGGCTGCCTGCCACCGTGGCGTGAGTTGTGATTTGCACGGATATGTAATAGTTTTATTGTTCCCTTTTTTTGCGAGTAGGTGCCCACGGGCCTATGGAAAATTAATCCTCGGTTTCTTGAAAAATACATGCCCGTAAGCGCACGCTGCCACTCCTGTGGCCCGGCTCCTTGCCGACCGTGCACGCGGTGCTGCGTGTCCGTCAGCCCAGGACACACTAGCTGCTCAGGGAAGAGCAAGCACTCTGCGGGTGGCGGTGGGGGCCCGGGCCTGGGCCGTTTCTGCCGGGAATGTGCTTTCTCTTCTAAAGGCTGGGACTCCTTCTCTCCCGTGTTGACCAAAACGGTGAATAAATGCAAGAAAGGATGGTACGCTTCGGCTTCCAAGGAGACAGTTCTGTACAGACAGGAGATAAGCTGCAGCAGCGTTTGGGTCTGAGTTCTTCCCAGACGAGCCCGGAGCCGCCTGTTATTCCACAGTGACTGTGTCTGCACACTGATGCTACATTTTAAACTTTATTTTATCCTTTTAAGGCGATTCAGTTATTTGTTTGAAAGTCAGAGTTACAGATGGGGCGGGGGGAGATCTCGATCTACTGATTCACTCCCCAAATGTCTGCTTAGTGAGACAGCCCAAAGCCAGAAGCCAGGAGCCAGGAGCCAGGAGCTTCCTCCTGGTCACCCCTGTGGGTGCAGGGACCCAATCCCTTGGGCCTTCTTTTGTGGCCTCCCCCGGAGCATTAGCAGGGAGCTGGACTGGAAGTGGAGCAGCCAGGTCTCAAGCTGGGCCTCTGTTAAGGGATACTGGCCTTGCAGGCTGCGGCCTAACCTGTGCCACAGTGCTGACCCCCACAGTGCCATTTTAAAGCATGTGTTTCATGTAAGACACAACACCAAGACAAACGTGTGTCTTGTCGGTCTACATGAAGAAGTTGGGCTTTTCCATTCAGGGCTCTTGGGAGAGCCTCTTCAGCCTCTTTCTGTTTCTTGCTCTCTCCATGTAAACTGAATCTTGAGTTTTCAGTCCCGTGTTTCGTCACACATCTCTAAATTCCTAAAGCGCACACAACTTAGTTGTGGGTGTTTTTCATCTTTCTGTGAATAGCATCACCAATGTGTGCTTTGTCAGGTGCCCCTTGTCGCTCAGAATTCAGCGTGAGTCCATTGTCACTGCTGCGTGGGGTTATTGAATGTGGCAGCTTCGTCTGTCCCTTGGGAGCACGTGGGCTGTTGGGTTAGGACCAGCCCTTCACTGTCTCAGACACTGTCTCCTGGTGTCTGAGCCAGTTCTTAAACAAACCACCCTGCCTTAAAGAGTGTACTGGGATATTTGTCCCAGGTTTGTTTTGCCGAGAGGTTACGTCATAAAATATTCCAGGTATTACGGATTCTTTTTTTTTTTAGATTATTTATTTGACAGGTAGAGTTACAGACAGTGAGAGAGAGAGACAGAGAGAAAGGTCTTCCTTCTGTTGGTTCACTCCCCAGATGGCCACAACGGCTGGTGCTGCGCCAATCCGGAGCCAGGAGCCAGGAGCCTCCTCCTGGTCTCCTATGCGGGTGCAGGGGCCCAAGGACTTGTGCCATCCTCCATTGCTTTCCCAGGCCACAGCAGAGAGCTGGACTGGAAGAGGAGCATCCGGGACCAGAACTCAGCGCCCATATGAGATGCCGGCGCCGCAGGCAGAGGTCCAACCCAGGGCGCCATGAGCTGGCTCCAAGTATTACAGATTCTAAAGTGACCACTTAGAACACCCTTCAAAGACAGGCTGGTATGTGCACAGCAGCATCAAAGAGCAGTAGCTTTGTTTGCCTGCCCTGAAGACGAGGGGCCCAGTCCCAAGTCACTGCTGCTGAGGTGCCGGCACCACAGTAATCTTTGGTAAAGCTCCAGCTGCAGGGGGACAGAGGAGTTTCAAGACCAAAAGGTAAGCCGGCGCCGTGGCTTAACAGGCTAATCCTCCGCCTTGCGGCGCCGGCACACCGGGTTCTAGTCCCGGTCAGGGTGCCGGATTCTATCCCGGTTGCCCCTCTTCCAGGCCAGCTTTCTGCTATGGCCCGGGAAGGCAGTGGAGGATGGCCCAAGTGCTTGGGCCCTGCACCCGCATGGGAGACCAGGAGAAGCACCTGGCTCCTGGCTTCGGATCAGCATGATGCGCCGCAGCGGCCATTGGAGGGTGAACCAATGGCAAAAAAGAAGACCTTTCTCTCTGTCTCTCTCTCTCTCTCACTATCCACTCTGCCTGTCAAAAAAAAAAAAAAAAAAAAGTGGGAAAAAAAAAAAAAAAGGCCAAAAGGTAAACAGAAGGGAAGGAGAAGGCTCCAGGAGAAATGCCTGCCTCCTGTGCCTTAGCTGCACTCACCTGTCCTGACCCTCTAGCACGCTGCTGGGGCTCTGGAAGCTTCTCTCCAGCCTCACGTGCCGAAGGCCTGTGGTGGCATCTCTGCAGCTTTAGCCAAAGTCAAGAACACACCAGACCCTCATCAACACGCGTGCTCATCAAGCTGGTCTTCTCTGGCCTCTGTGGTGCTCCTGCAGCACAGCTGGCTCCCGCTGTCTCAGTCCCACCTCCCCTGGGAAGCCCTCCTTGACACCTGTCCCCCGTCATTCCCTCAGCCCTCACTCTGGGTGATCTAGCTCCTAAAACGACACCTGCTTTCTTGCTTGGGAGCTGAATTGTCCCAGGTGTTCCCGCTTGAGTTGTCTAACCCCGTAGTGGGGGCAGGGTGTGAGCAAGGATCCAGGAAATTAGTTTTTCTTCATCAAGAATATTTCTGAATAAATGATGGCTGCAGTCTGATGGCATAAATTCTGGTGGAGACAAGAGACTCAGCAAGCAGATTGTTACACCGCTCGGGCGTTATTTTTCTGTGACATGGACTTAAGGAGGCGGGGAGCAGATAAGCTGTTACCGGACACAAAACAATGGGAAAGTTGTCATCGTTCTGCCCCCTTGCTGTTGGCCTCCCGGATTGAGTTCCAAGCTCCTGGCTTGGGTCCTGCCCTGCGCACCCCAGCCCCATGATGTTGTGGACATCTGGAAGATCTCTCCCTTCCTTCAGTCTGTCTCCATCTCTGCCGTTCGAATAAAATGACAGGGTTAGTTTTGTTTCCTTTTTGTAAAATGAAGCATCTGCGTGCTGTTGAGTGATTTGTGCACTTCACTAGCTAGAAACTCGTTATTAAGGAAATTTTTAGTTTTCTTCTTCCTGCTTAGGTACCCAGAACTGTGCGGGTTGGACCCTCGCTGGTGCTTGGCTGGGCGTCCCGTACCTTCATCCAGGGCTGTGACGTTCTGACCAGCTGAGCTGTAGCCTCCTTCAAAGCAGAGACTGTTTGGGTTTCTAATTTGTTATTGTATTTGGCAAAGACAGTCTTGGACGTTAGGGAAAAAAAAAAAAGCTTATTTGGGCAAAAGCATATTAAGTCATCTAAGCACTTTTGATTTAGAATCTGTTGCACCCATTCTTCTCAATACAGATTGCACATGAAAGTTGTGTTAAGAACCACGGCCCAGGCTTCAAGGCCACGTATCCTGGTAAAGTTGGTCTAAGGTGGGGTGTAGACATTGCTTTTTCTTTTGTTAAGGTTAGTTGGTGACCTCCTGCAGGTTTTCTGCTGAGCGGTCAGGGCTTAGACCCTCCCGGGTGCCCAGGAGGGCTGAAGCGTGCTGACCTTGTGCAGGTCCCACTGCCAGCTTCTGATTTAAGCGAGGGTGGACCTGGGGACATTGGCCGGGATTCTAACACGCAGCAGGTTTTGAAGCATTGCACTCATTCGTGGGCTTTTTTTTTTTTTTTTTTTTGGACAGGCAGAGTTAGAGAGAAAGGTCTTCCTTTTTCCGTTGGTTCACCCCCCAAATGGCAGCTACGGCCAACGCGCTGCACCGATCTGAAGCCAGGAGCCAGGTGCTTCTCCTGGTCTCCCATGCGGATGCAGGGCCCAAGCACCTGGGCCATCCTCTACTGCCTTCCTGGACCACAGCAGAGAGCTGGACTGGAAGAGGAGCAGCCGGGACAGAATCTGGTGCCCCGACCGGGACTAGAACCCGGTGTGCCGGCGCCGCAGGCGGAGGATTAGCCTAGTGAGCCGCAGCGCCGGCCACATTCATGGGCTTCTGCATCCCAGTGCTGGCCTCAGGCAGGTTAGCCCTTTCCCCTCACCTGCTGATGCAGCTCGGCCCTACTGCTGGCTCAAGGGTGCCTCCCCAGAATCCACAGTGGAAGGAGTGGGGTCTCCAAGTCCCTGGAGATTTGGGGAGCATGGCCCGATGCTTCTGTCGCTCCTTGCTGTAGTGTGCTTTGTGGCAAACTGTCATCAGTCACCTGGTGGGCAGCTGAACAGAGAATCCCGCTTTGTTGGCACTGCTCCCGTTTGAATCATTCAAACAAAGGCTTTCGTGTTCAGGGAAGGTGTGCGGGAGCAGCAGCAGGTGTCCGGCCATTTTCAGGGATAGCTGTGATGCCTTTTCCTCTGTGGTTAGAGAGTCATAAACTGCATGGGGTGCAAGTCCTTGAAATAAACTGCCTTTTGGATTTAACTGAGAGCATAGGTATGTGGCAAATTCTTTTCATGAAGTTTTACTTTATTTATTTGAGAGGCAAAGAGAGCAAAATCTCCCATCCACTGGTTCATTCCCCCGAACGCCCGCAAACAGCTGGGGCAGGGCTGGGCTAGGCCAAGACCAGGGACCCTGAGTTCAATTTAGATGTTTGGCTTGGGCAGCTGGGATCCAACCACTTGAGCCACCACGGTTGCTTCCCAAGGTGCACATTAGCAGGAAGTTAGGACTCGGGGTGGAGCCAGGGCTTGAACTCAAACACTCTGATAAGAGCTGCAGGCTGCCCCAGCAGCCTGAACCACTAGACGAAATGTGAGTTCGTGACTGTATTACGTGGAAAGTAGTACTAATCATGAATAATTGAAAGTCAAAACTGATGACAATTCTTGGTTACGCTTGAGGGCTTCCCCACCCCCTTCACACACACACTTCCTATGGAGTCTTTTTTGAATTCAGAGCTGTCGATTGGTTTGTGTTTCACCCTGTTTTATTTCTGTGGTGTTTGCGTTGTGGCCATACCGAGATAGAACACTATATTAAGATAGAAAGAAAAACAGCCGAAACCAGAGCTGAAAAGCCAGAAGTATTCAGTAGCTGTTGGATTCAGTTGTGTGCTAGTTTTGTGTGCAGCATCAGGAAAGAAGCTGAAAATGTAAGATCATCTCTTGCCATTGCAGAGAACTATAAATGTTTCACAGTGTCTGAATAATGTAACACTCGGCGGTCCAGGTGCAGTAACTGACTTTGGGCCGTGTGTAGGACACTGACCGTGACCGTGTCTCTCCCCGTTTGTGAGAGATGTCCAGCCATTTGCAGGAGGCGGGTGTCTGTGTGAGCCGACACTGAGAGTAGCAATGGTGGGCATTCCAAGCCTTGGGAGGAACCCTGGGGAAGGGTGCGGTACAGACTCTGCCCGTGTTCATGGCATGCTGGGACTTGCCACTGGTTATTGGAGGAACCAAAATGTGTCAGTGGCGTGTGCCGAGCCTCTCGGGTTACGCAGTTTGAGAACAGACAGTCCACTGCACCTCCCCTTTCCTTGGAGAGTCACCTTAGTAGAACAGGCCCTGGGTTTCCGCCCCATGCGCTGACTTGCATTCATACTTAACGATGAAAGAACTTTTCAGGAGACAAACTTGTTTTCTGTAGACTCCCTCTGAACAGTGGTAAGATCTGAGGCTTTCTGCCTTTTAGCATTTGAGATAGCAACATCAAAAGGCTGTTTCTTCAAAGAACTTTGTATTGCTATTTACATGGTAATTACTTTTCCCTTGGTTTAGCTCTGGGCTCCCTGTGTTTAATAGGCTCAGTGTTTTTATGTTATACTCTTGGCACCATGAGATGAGTGTCTGGGCGAGAACACTGGCTTCTGGTTGGAAAGATGCTTGGACACCTTGGTGGGCCAGCTGCCCCTATGTCGTTTGGGAGACATCTTGAACTACATTCCCATGAAATAAGTGAGGACTATTTTTGCTTTAGCACCCAGTTTCCTGGTCCACAGTGCCTGTGTGTGTACCCAGGGCTGAATTCGTTTGTTCTGTAGAGATTCGAGGTGGTGGCAGGACACCCAGGCCAGCGGTTTTCAGCTCTGGCTGTACTTCAGAGTCCACAGTGGCCTGAAACCCAGACCAGTTGAATCATAATATTTAGGAGTCAGGTCATGGCATGATGAGTTTAATTAAAGAATAAATAAATAAACCACATAATTACAGTGTGTAGCAGGTTGGAAACCACTGAGGCAGACAAGCCGGTTCAGCTCTTTGCTTAGTTGAGAAAGGTCAAGTTTATTTAACTAGGTGTCTGCTAATGTTTCATGCTAGATTTCTCAGCGTCTTTTAGGAGACAGAATGAGCCTTTTACTTTTTAAAGATTTTGCTGAATAATTTTAAAAGGTATTTTATCGATTTTTATTTGTAAGATAGAGGTAGAGGTAGAGAGGTAGAGAGAGAGAGAGAGAGAATGAGAGAGAGAGAGAATATCTTCCATCTGCTGGTTCAGTCCCCAAATGGCTGCAGTGGCCAGAGCTGGGCTGGTCTGAAGCCAGGAGCCTCTTCCCGGTCTCTCACTTGGGTACAGGGGCCATCTTCTGCTGCTTTCCCAGGCACCATCAGCAGGGATGCTGGATTGGAAGTAGAGCAGCCGGGACTCAAACCTGCACCTGTATGGTATGCTGGCACTGCAGGCAGCTGCTTTACCTGCTATGCCACAGTGCCGGCCCTGCTGCATAATTTCTTGATTCCTTGTTTCTGTTTTTTTAAGAAAGCTTTTATTTAATAAATATAAATTTCATAGGTACAGCTTTTGGAATATAGCAGTTCTTCTCCCCATACCTGCCCTCCCATCCCACCTCCTACTCCCTCCCTCCACTATCCCATTCTTCATTAAGATTCATTTTTAATTATCTTTATATATAGAAGATCAACTCTATACTAAGAAAAGATTTCAACAATTTGCACCCACACAGACACACAAAGTATAAAATACTGTTTTGAAGACTAGTTTTACCATTAATGCTCATAGTACAACTCATTAAGGACAAAGGTCCTACATGGGGAGTAAGTGCACAGTGACAATTGACACTCTTATGTATGATATCAGTAATCACCTGAGGCTCTTGTCATGAGCTGCCAAGGCTATGGAAACCTCTTGAGTCCACAAACTCTGACATTATTTAGACAAGGTCATAGTCAAAGTGGAAGTTCTCTCCTCCCTTCAGAGAAAGGTACCTTCTTCTTTAATGGTCCCTTCTTTCCACTGGGATCTCACTCAAAGAGATATTTCATGTAGTCAATTTTTTAACACAGTGTCTTGGCTTTCCATGCCTGAAATGCTCTCATGGGCTTTTCAGCCAGATTCGAATGCCTCAAGGGCTGATTCTGAGGTCAGAGTGCTGTTTAGGGCATTTGTCATTCTATGAGTCTGCTGTCTGGCCTGTTTTCCATGTTGAATCGTTCTCTCCTTTTTAATTCTATCTATTGTTATTAGCAGACACTTGGTCTTATTTATGCGATCCTTTTGACATGTATTCCTATCTTTTTGATCAGTTATGTGCTTAAAATGATCATGTTAACTAGTAAGATGGCATTAGTACCATGGCCATTACCATGGCCAACTACTAAGATACCATTAGTGCCATGGCCAACTTAATGGGATTTGGAGCAAGTTTTTAGCTTTACCTTTAGGTGTAAGTCCGTGGGAATGTGTGCCAAACTGTACATCTCCTCCCTCTCCTAATCCCACCTTTATTTTTTACAGAGATCAATTTTGAATTGGATTTAAACACCTAAGAATAATTTTGTGTTAAGTAAAGGGTTCAATCAATGGTATTAAGTAGAAAAAGAAAATAGTAAAAAGAATAAAATAATAATCTGTTCCCTGATAGTCAGGACACAGGCTGATCAAGTCATTGCTTCTCATAGTGTCAATTTTATTTCTACAGGTTTTCTTTTAGGTGCTCAGTTATCACAGATCAGGGAGAACATATGATATTCGTCCCTTTGGGACTGGCTCATTTCACTCAGTATGATGTTTTCCAGATTCCTCCATTTTGTTGCAAATGACCGTATTCCCCCCCCCCCCCCCTTAGTATTCCATAGAGGACATATCCCATAATTTTTTTAAAGATTTATTTATTTGTCCGGCGCCGGGGCTCAATAGGCTAATCCTCTGCCTGCAGCGCCAGCATCCCAGGTTCTAGTCCCGGTTGGGGCGCCAGATTCTGTCCCGGTTGCTCCTCTTCCAGTCCAGCTTTCTGCTGTGGCCCGGGAGTGCAGTGGAGGATGGCCCAAGTGCTTGGGCCCTGAACCCGCATGGGAGACCAGGAGAAGCACCTGGCTCCTGGCTTTGGATCAGCGTGGTGCGCTGGCCACAGCGCGCAGGCCACCACAGCTATTGTGGGGTGAACCAACAGCAAAAGGAAGACCTTTCTCTCTGTCTCTCTCTCTCTCACTGTCTACTCTGCCTGTCAAAAAAAATATATAAAGATTTATTTATTTATTTTAAAGTCAGAGTTACACAGAGAGAAGGAGAGGCAGAGAGAGAGAGACAGAGGGGTCTTCCATCTGCTGGTTCACTTCCCAATTGGCCACAATGGCTGGAGCTATGCCTATTTGAACCCAGGAGCCAGGAGCCTCCTCCAGGTCTCCCAAGGCCTTGGGCCATCCTCCACCATTTTCCCAGGCCACAGCAGAAAGCTGGATCAGAAGTGGAGCAACTGGGTCTGGAACTGGCGCCCATATGGGATGCTGGCACTGCAGGTGACGGCCCCTCTGCTATGCCACCACGTTGGCCCCCCATAATTTCTTTATCTAGTCTTCTGTTGTTGGGCGATTTAGATTGATTCTGTGTCTTAGCTATTGTGAACTGAGCTGCAATAAACATGGACATGCAGGTCGCTCTTTTATTTGCTGACTTAATTTTCCTTGGGTAAATTCCCAGGAGTGGGATGGCTGGGTCATATGGTAGGTCTATATTCAGATTTCTGAGGTATCTCCAAACTGTCTTCCATAGTGGTGTTATCAGACTACATTTCCCCCAACAGTGGATCAGGGTACCTTTTCCCCCACATCCTCGCCAGCATTTGTTGTTTGTTGATTTCTGTATGAAAGCCCTTCTAACCAGGTGAGGTGAAACCTTATTGTGGTTTTAATTTGCATTTCTCTGATGGCTAGTGTTGATTCTTCATTTAGTGCTTTCTTTTCTGCAGTTTTTTAAAAAATATTTATTTATTTGAAAGAGATGTTCCATTTGCTCGTTCATTGCACATATGGCATGTATGTATGCATGCATGTATGCATGTATGTATGTATTTGAAAGTCAGAGTTACTTCATCTCCAGAAAATATTTTTGGCCAGGAGAAAAGAGAGAAGTGTACTTACTTGGTGCAGCATGGGTGGAGGCGTTTGGAAAGAGGGCTGACACTCGGCTCTGTAACGTGGAATGGCCTGTGTTCCGTGACCTGTGAACAGGGCAGGCTCTGTCAGTCCACAAGGCAGTAAGGTGAGCCTGGGCACATCTGGGGAGAAGCCAGAGCAGCAGGAAAGTCCTCTCTGGGTTCCTTCATGCAGTCTGTGCATTCCGAGCCCCTGGTCTGAGTATCTGATTATCTGAGACTCAAGACCACCCTCATGGTTGGAGCCTGCTGACTTCTGCCTCTGCACTCCCTCCAGCCCACGGTGCATGTGTATTTGTGTTGTGCCTTCCATTCACCGAAGTCTCCAGCTGGGAAAGTAGAGCGTGTACAGAGCCCACCGGCTGCCCCTGACACCGCCATCAGCAGAGCAGTAGCGGGGTGGGGGGTGGGGTGGCCATCAGCAGAGCAGTAGCAGGTGGGGGTGTGGCCATCAGCAGAGCAGTAGCTGGTGGGGGTGTGGCCATCAGCAGAGCAGTAGCTGGTGGGGATGCGGCCACGCAGGGCTATGGGTACCACACTTCCAAAGGGAGGGGCAGGAAGTTTTCATTCCAAGAAGAACCGAAACAGCATTGAAAACTGGACCCCCAGAAAGTGGCTTACTGAAAGGGACTTACTTGATGCTGAACTCTTGGTTTCGAGGCCCTCCAAGAAAAGACAAGCGTGGTTGCTTCTCTCGCTCCCTCTCTCCCCTCCTCTTCCTTTCTTCCTCTTCTGTACTTTGATTAAATAGAACAGGCCAGGGCGGTGGCTGCCTGGTTCTCAGGTGGGGCGATCCTGTGGCCTGAGAGGTTCCCAGGCACACACATTGTCACGTTCTGGAGCTGTGCCTGTGTCCAGGCAAAAGCTCGCCTTGCCTACAGTCTTGCCTACTCTTAGCTTTTTAAAAAAAATCAATTCATTTATTTGGAAGGCAGAGTTAGAGAGAGATATCTTACATCCACTGTTTCGCTCCCCAAATGGCTAAAAAGGCTAGGGCTGGGCCAGGCCAAAGCCAGGAGCCTGGAACTCCATCCAGGTCTCCCACGAGGGTGGCAGTGATCCACTTACGGGGGCTATCGGGTGGCAGTGACCCACATACCTGGGCCATCTTTGCTGCTTTCTCAGGTGCATCAGAAGGGAGCTGGATTGGAAGTGGAGCAGCCGGGGCTCACAGGGAATACCAGCGTGACAGGCAGTGAGTGGTGTACCTTGCTGCACCCCAGTGCCCGTCCTCTCCTTTGTCTTGACAATGCCCTGCTAGGTTATTTGACTTCTGGTAAGAGATCACACGATTAAGGAGCACACTAAACATGGTATTTTAGGCTGGGACGGGAAAATGGAGATTCCATAGAGCCTTTCCTTAAAAAAAAAAAAAAAAAAAAAAAGACGGGGAAAATAAATAGCTGCTCTGGCATGAGAATTTCCAGTGCTTTAGTACTTCGTTTTATCTTAATAAGTGAGATTATATTAATATTTTGAAAAGCCCCAAGTTCCCCTCGATGAAGAAAGGATCGCCGAGCTCTGTCATCCCGGGTGAGTCGTCCGGCAGGATCCTGCCTCTTGCCAGGGAGATTAGTGTGGATGGGGAAATAATTCTTTCTCTAAACTGAGTGAAGCTGTTGTATTACTACTGCTGCCAAGGGCTTGGGCAGATCAAACGCCCTCAGCCTGGAGCTCGGCTCCTTGGTTCTGCCCCCACCTGCCACTCCCATACCCCTCTTACTGGAGGGTAATTAATCACAAACTGCTATTTCCCACCTCTTTCCTGGGAACAATGGGCACTGTCTGTGTTTGATTGTGTACGATGTACATTTTGTCTTTAACGTCTGTTTGCCTAGTGGCTCTGGGGGGGACCACTTTAGGAGCTGAGTAGGAGTTGGGGTTTTCATAAGCAATCCAGGGGATCTGTGTCATCTGGTGGGTTTGGCGGAACTCTGGAGTTTGATGGGCGTGGGTTGGAAGCCATGTGTGCCATTTTTATATGTGTGTATGCATGTGTGTGTGTGTGTGTGTGTGAAGGAGGAGGTGCTGGGAGAGAAGGGATTCCCGGATGTTGCGTTGCGTCGTCCAGGCTCTGACTTCCTTTCCCAAAGAACCCCTGGTTGTTGCCATTTAGAACCGGCTGGAGCGCGGTCATCGGCAGCGGCACTGGTGTGGCTGCCATCCCTGGGCTGCACAGTATCTCCTCCGAGCAGGGTGCAGCGCTTCTAGCCTTTCAGAAAGCCCAGCGGGTGCCTGAGGGTGCAGCTCCCCAACCTGTCAACCAACTCTGGCGCCTTCTTGAGCCTTGTGATGGAACGAGGGCAGGGGAGCCGGAGACACAATGCGGGTTTCGGTCTTGTCCGTGTCCCATGGGGTTTCTGAAGGGTGGTGGTGAGTCGGTCATCCCTGTCATCTTCCCAGGAAGTCTGAGGTGACCCCGTCCCTCAGTCCTGCCTGCCAGCATTGGTAGTTTCCAGTTTGATGCTCAGTGCTCCCAGTGTGGCACTGGATGGCCTGTGTTTAGCGATGTGTCCTTTGCAACAGAGTCTTCGGATTCATTGCCATCGTTAGCTGTGCCATAAACTTGGGACATTCGTGTTTAGTTGCCTTTGCTGATTGGGCCAAGAAGTTTGGGACTGATCAGTATAAAGAAGAGACTGGTGCCTGTGTTGTCTACCACATGACCTGTTACTGCTCAGTGCAGACTCCAGGGGGCCCTTAGAAACAACAGCTGTTTACTTGAATGGCAGAGCAACAGAGAGAGGTGCTCCTGCACACACACAAAGATAGAGAGGGGGAACGAGAGAGAGAGAGAGAGAGACAGAGAGAGAGAGATGGCGATCTTCTAATCACTGGTCTACCCCCAGATGGCTGCAGCAGCCAAGAATGGATCAGACTAAAGCCAGGCTCCTGGAGCTCCATTGTGGTCTCCCCCATGGTGGGAGGGGTCCCCTCCTCTGCCTCCCAAGGTGTAGTAGCAGGAAGCTGGATGGGAAGAGGAGCAGCTGGGACTCAAACCCCAGCGCTCCAGTATGGGATGTGGTAGTCGGAAGCCAAGGCTTAGCCTGCTGCGCTGCTGTGAAATGAAGCCGGAAGCGGAAGTGTGATCTCCACTGGTGTTATCTGTGCTGGGCAGAAACGGGTGCTCTCCTCGCCCTGCCACCAGGTCCACCCGGGATTTCAACATAGAAGACTCCTTGATACTGACAGATCTTTTGTTAGTTTTGTTTAAAAAGATTTACTTTTTATTTGAAAGGCGGTTACACACACACACACACACACAGATCTTTCCACTGGTTCACTACCCAGATGGCCACCACAGTAGCCTGGAACTGCATCTGGGTCTCCCACATGGGTGTGGGTGTCAGCGATCCAAGGACTTGGGCCATCTTCCCCTGCTTTCCCAGGCACAGCAGTGGGGAGCTGGATCCGAAGTGGAGCAGCTGGGCCTTGAATCGGTGCCTGTATGGCATGCTGATGCTTCAGGCAGTGGCTTAACCCACTGCACCACAGCGCCAGCTCTGTAGGTTTTCTAGTTAATAAGGAATAGGTAAATGCTGTCACGCGTGGTGTGAGGGGAGGGAAGCAGTGGTTGGCAGACAAGGTAGCGCAGGCCCTGCAGGCAGTGGCCACTGTTCCCAGGAGTCAGTTTCCTTCTTCCTTGGTCAAGGTCAGAGAGAATGTAAACTTCCGGAAAGCACATCCCATTGCTGGGAGCAGTGCTTGATGTGCGAGTGTTTCCCGGCCGCCTGCACCGCCCGACTTCCAGACCTGTACCAGGCAGTTCTTGTTTCTTTGACATAAGGGCAGGGCTGTGAATACAGCCGAGGTAGAGGTGGCCTTGAAGGATTGATGCTCGAGACCCCGTGCACTCAGGGGTCGGGTTGGTCGGCTGCTTTCTGATATCAAGTAAGTGGGGATTGGCATTTCTCTGACCTCCTGCACCTGTCTCCACTGTATTTACTCATGTTGATTCTGGCATCTGCGTCCTTGTTATTATGACCATGGTTTATTGTTGTTTAATTTAATTTTACTTTTTTAAAAATGCAGTTCCAGGATCCCACTCCAGACTTCTTAAACCAGACTCTGGGTTGAATTGAATCAAGAAGTCTGGTTTTGGTTTTTTTTTTTTAAAGTGTTTAAAAAATGCATCTCTGACTGAGAGAGAAAAAAAGACCTATCTGCTGATTCAGTCCCCAGATACACACCGTGGCCAGGGCTTACCCAGGCTGAAGCCAGGAGCCTGGAGCTCGGTCCGGGTCTCCCATGCGTGAGTCAACAAAGCAAGCTTGAACAATGACCGCTGCCTCCCAGCGCCTGCATGGCAGGAAGCTGGAGTTAGGAGCTGCAGCTGGGCATCAGACCCTGATGTGGGGCGCAGGCGTCTTGACCGCCAGGTCAGACAGTCACCCATCGGGGTCTCAAGTCCGAGGCTAGCCCCTGACCAGCAGGGGCCAGTACAGACACTCCCAAACAAGGCAAACGGGAGAGATAAGGTCGACCGGTGATGAACACACCACAAGCACCCATGAGTTCTGTCGAAGCAGCAACCGCTTTATTGAGGAAGTGTACAGGCTTATAAAGCTTACGAAGGACAAGCGCAGTAAGGGAGCCAATCAGAGAAAAGGTCACGCAGGCATGGGTGGAGCACGCACAGGGGCACCTTAAGTAAAGTATAGAGACCACGCACTGTCCACGTGTCCGGAACTAAAGCAGACTTATCCCTGCCGGTGGTCTGATCTTATGTAGCTTAACTGCAGCAGCCGCAGACACGCCCCTCGAACATCCGCCAGGTGCCATATTGTAATGGACATTTTAGGATTTTAGGCAATGCCCAACAGTCACCCCCCCACCCCGCTGTATTTTTTTTTTTTTAGAATGAATTTTTACTTATTTTTCACAATTGGCTGTTGTATTTTGCGGATTACACGGTGGAATACTGGTATTTGTATCTAGTTGCGAAGCTTCAATTTTAAATACGCCTCAATATAACATGACTATAATTGAATTCACTAAAACTAAGCATTAAAGGCCACAATTTGTTAGATAGACATAGAGGAAACTTAAATTTGCTTTTCCATCATTTGAGCTGTGACACGTTCCCTATCTTTTGGGAAAACTGTGTCTCGACCATGAAGGGGAGTATTGACATGGTCTCCTTGCCTCCTCCCTCCCATGTATCAGGGCCAGGTGCATCATTCCAAGTGGCTTAAAGGGCTGACGTGTCCAAACCAACTGCCAAGTTTGTGTTTTCTGGAGAGCATGAGATATCCCAAGGTGTACCCGGGGGAGGGACTTCACCTTCTGCATTTCACTTGGCTCCGAGAAAGTCCTGGCCACTTATGGGAGGTGACTGCCAGCTTATAACCCCTTCCAGGAACCCCACCGTGACCGCAGGGCAGGTGGGACCACGCGAAAGCATTGCCCACGTTGTCCACGACCGGCAGTCATGAACATGTAACCTGGGATTCGCACTGCTGAGCAGCAAGTGAAATGGTTTTTCTATTTCTTTGAAGTCAGTTTCTGGTCGCACGCATGCAGATTGAAGATCATGGCTTGAAGATGTACATTCAGCAAATAAAATTTACACTTCCCGAAAGGCAGAGGCCGCCGTCATTTCATGGTTCCTAGGCTTCATTGTCTGCCTTTGGTCGACACGCACAGCCCGTTATGGAGAGGGAGAGCTCTCTGCTCTGTCAACTTCGTTTTATAAAACCTGTGTTTTCGGTCTTGCCTCTATCTGTTATGTCTGTAGGCTATTTAAGCAATGACGAGTCTCTCCTTGGGGCCCCGACACTGGAAGAAGAACCCCTGGCAGGCCGTTGAGAGGAGATTTGTTGGCTGTGAGTGGGAGAGGCCAGGAGGAATGGGAGAGGCCAGGGGTCCTGAGCTGCCGGGGCTGGGTGGGTTATGGGCTGTGCCGAGAGCTGCTGCTTCAGGTGGGCCACAAGAGTACCTCATCAGCTGCTTTAGTGACCGCTGGATGAAGGTGGACGTCTTCTGAAATCCCAGAGGATGGGTTCTGGTTTTTTCCCACCGGAAAGGTGGATTGTTTACAGCTCTGTGAGTGTCAGAGAATCAGCTGAGATGGGCTCCGCAGTTAGCTGATGGACGGCTCAGTCTTGCAGTTTTCACGTCTACATTTTAATGTGTGTACACAATTATAATACAGGAGGTTCTTTTAAAGTTTCATTTATTGACGTGTGAAAGAGTGTCAGAGAGGCAGAGAGAGTAAGAGTGATAGCGATCTTCCTGCTGGTTCACTCTGCAAATTCGTGCAGTAGCTGAGGCTGGGTCAAGTCGAAGCCAGGAGCCAGGAACTCCATCTGGGTCTCCTGTATGAATGGCAGGGACCTGGACCATTACCAGCTGTACCTCCCCGGTACACTGTTGGGAAGCTGGATCGGAAGGGGAGGCGGGATCCCACAGACACTGTGATATGGGATGCATCCCAGGCAGCCGCTTAACCTGATGTCCCACAACACTTGCCCCAAAAGAGCCTTCCTTTACTTGTATTCATTGAAATACATTTTTTTCCTCTTAAAAAAAAAAAAAAAACATCTGTTGAGCATTTCCTCTTTGAAGATATGGTATGTTGCCTACAGGAGAGACTGGTGGGTAATATCCAGCACCCTGGATCTCCCAGGAAGTGTGTGGTTTGGTAGAAATACACACAGGGCTGGGCAGTCGGGCAGTCTTGGGGCTTTCCAGTGTTTGGACTCCAAAGATGAAGCCAATCAAGGGAGGGCATGGTTCTCCAGGCAGAAGGTAAGCACAGTGCGAGGAGTATGAACTCTGTTCCAGGAACACTGTAAGACCCTTTGATGCGTGAGGTGGGGCCGAGGTAAGTGGGAAGGGTAAGGACTCAATAGAGGCTGGGCTGTGGCCAGGGATGGGGTCATGGAGTGAGGCATGATGAGGAGTCTGGCGCCCAGTTGGATGCCAGGACTTGAACAGGAGAGGAGGCCTGGAATTGTGTGGGAGGGGAGAGCTTTCGTCTATAACGAGTTCAGTTCTGAAACCTTGGAAGTGGCTTAAAATAGATAAACGCTTCCCAGGTCCCACTCTTTTCTCTAAGCCGTTGCCGTTTGCAGGCGACCAGTGGAGAGTTCACAGGTGACAGCCATTGGTGGGTGTGCTGCCAGGTCTGCGGTGGAGGTGGAGCCGCGGGGCCTTCCCTGCTCTCTGGCGTCTGCTGATCACCGCCGCGGTCAACACCAGGCTTCCCTTGTCGACATGGGGTTGGGAAGAGATGCCTGCGTGGGCAGCCTTTGTGTCCTGCGTGCCGCCAGGCCCACGGAGGTGGCCCTGCTTATCCTGCAGGCCCACACACATGCATTGGGTTCCTCGTGAAATTGTGCTCTTGACGAGTTCATGTTTCTATTGACTTCCGAAGGCAGGAAGATTGGAGCGTGGTGCGTGGTGGATCTCATGGCGTTTTTAACTGAGGGCAGGGGGAGAAGGGGAAGGGAAGCCAATCCGCTGAATGTTTTATTTACTTATTTTTATTTTACTTGGAAGAGAGAGACAGACAAAGATCTATCTGCTCATTCATTCCCCAAATACCCGTCACAGCCAGGGCTGGGCCAGGTGGAAGCCAGGAGTCAGACACTCCATGGGAATAGCGCAGTGTGGGTGTCGGAGCCACGTACTTGTGCCGTCACCTGATGCTTCCCAGGACGCGAGTTGGTAGGAGTTTGGGTCAGAAGCCGAGTCGCCTGGACTGGAAGCAGGCACTCCTGTGGGGTGCAGGTGTCCCACACGGTGACATCAAGTGCTGCACCAAATGCGCACCCTGCAGTTCAGCGCTCCAGGAATGTTCTCCTCATCAGTAAAACGTGAACATGACAGCACCCATCGGACAGGCCCGGAGGAGTAAACGCGATGATCGCTGTGGAGGCATTTACCCTTGTGCTGTACGTTGAGCACTCCCGCTGCCCAAATCCAAAATCGGAAGTGCTTCAGTAGCCAAAAATTTGTGAGTTCCAAACGGATGTCATGAGCGGAAAATTCCACACCTGACTTGGCGTGATGGGTCGCATTCGAAACACAGGCACACTAGTTCTGTTGTCTAAAGTGACCTTCATTCAGGCTGTGTGTGTGAATGAACTTCATGTTTAGACTTGGGTCCCACCCCCAAGGTGTATTCCAGAATCTGAAATACTTGTGGTCTAAAGCATTGCAGATAAGGGACACGAGGCCTGCATGTATCTCCCATCTCCCCCCGCTGCATGTATCTCCCATCTCCCCCCCTCAGGACAGTGACATGGATGCTCCTGGAGTGTGCTGTGTTATCAGTTCTGCGGTGCCTGCTGGGAGCTTCATAGGAGGCCCCAGACTCACGCCTGCCAAGACTCACTGAGCAGGTCTTGAGTAGAGTGTGTGCACAGGCCTAACGAGTGTGTTCTTGTGCCACTAACACAGAATGCCTGGGACCGGGTAATTTATAAAGAGCAGAAATGTGTTTTCTGATGGTTCCGGAGCTGGGAAGCCCAAGTTCAGGACTCCAGCATCTGGTGAGGGCCCTCCTGCTGTGTCATCCGTGGCAGAGAGAGAAGGGCAAAGGGGAGTGGACTCCTTCCCCACCAGCCCTCTTGGCAGGGCTCCTAATCCCACTTCCCTGCCAGCCCTCTTGGAAGGGCCCCTAATCCCTCTCACGAGGGAGGTGCCTCTGTGGTCTGACGGCTTCTTCAGGACTCGCCCTCTGAGTAGTCACCTTGGCAGCATGCAGATTTCGGAGGGGGCACATTCAGGGCATGGCAGTGTCCTTGCAGCTGCCTTCCTTATTAAGTCAACGCTGAGAATCGATAGTCTCTCTTTACACAGCAGTTGATTTTCTCTGGATGATTTCCCAACTTATTTCTGGGTATTAGCAGGAGGACTCCTCTAGGGGCCAGCACTGTGGCACCTCGAGTTGAACCCTCTCTTGTGCCCGCATCCCGTATCAGAGTGCGGTTCAGGCCCCAGCTGCTCTGCTTCCGATGCAGCTCATTGCTAATGTGCTTGGGGAGGCAGCAGAAGACGGCCCGAGTGCCTGGGCCCCTCCAAGCTCACAGAAAAGCATTCAGAGTTCTTTGCTTTTCCTGCAGAGTTCTTTGCTTTTCCTGGCGTTGGCCTTGCTCAGCCATGGCTGTTGTGGCTGTCTGGGGAGTGAGCTAGCAGATGAAATCTCTCTCTGTCTGGCCTTCTCTCTCTGTCACTCAGCCTTTCAAAGAAAGAAACAAAAAAGGAAAGGAGGTGGGGGGGGGGGAGGGGGAAAGGAAGGAAAATGTTTTTAAAAAAGAGCAATAGGACTCTTGAGGCCTTTGTTTATGTAAGAACAGCCTACACATTCACTTTTGTTTTGAACACTTTACCAAATATTTTTTTGGGCCCCGGCAACCCAGTGTATTTGTGAGTTTAATCTGCTACAACTGTGCATTCTTAGTGGTTTGAAAATTAAGGGGTTTTTTTTTTTTTTTTTTTTAAGTTAAACCACACATAGGACTGTGTCTTCAAGAGGAAAGATTAATTGCAAAATCTAGTTTTTCTTGATCTGATCGTCTCTCATGTTGAAGCGGAGTGGGAGTGTGTGGTACCCGGGAATGTAATTCGCTGCCCAGGAGGCCTGCAGGAAGCACTGCTCGGTAACCCGGCACCTGGCAGGGAGGCTTATCCAATTCAACGGTGCCTTCTTCATGTTCTCAGAGCCCCTGCGCTGTCCAGCACACAGAAGGAGCAGCGTGCGAAATGCCTCTCCACTCACTCAGCAGGCCTCACTCACGTATGCTATCCCATGTTCTGGGATGTTCCAATTAACAGCCCCGTCAAACCCTCTTTTTTTTGGGGGGGGGTGTTAAGATTTATTTATTTATTTATTTATTTGAAAGAGTTACAGAGGGAGAGAGAAATCTTCTATATGCTGGCTCACTCCCAAGCCAAGAGTTTCATATGGGTCTTCCACATGGGTGGCAGGGGTCCAAACACTTAGGCCATCTTCTGCTGCTTTTCCCACGCCCATTAACAGGGAGCTAGTCAGGAAAGGGAGCAGCCGGGACAGGAACCCATGCCACCTGGGATGCTGGCGTCTTAGGCGGCTACCTTACTGCTACTGTACAGTGATGGCCTCTGTTGAAAGCTTTTGTGGCCGAGAATGTCTTAATCCGATGCTACAGAAAGATCCACATCATGTGGTTCCTGTGCTCTCCACCTCCCTCCCCAGAAATTTGATTTCCAAAATGTCCACGTGTGATAGGACCCTCGATCAGATCCACCACATTGAACAAGGTGAGGGTATTGTTTTTTGGTGTTCACATGCCTCCCACCTGGCCACCCAGAGTCGTTTTGGAGTAAGACCCTGGTTTGCCTGTTTTTTCTTTCAAACAAAACCGGAAGGCTTTGGACCCTACCTGGATTCTTGAGAGGCAGCCTCGGTGGCACGCTGCCCTCTGCCCCCAGGCCTTGCAACAGACACAGCCCCCACCTCAGCACGAAGAGCCAAGGACATCCGAAGGGAGTAAGAGGTTTCTGCCTCATTCCTCCACCAGGCCTTTTCCTGCTCCATGGACTAATAATCCCCACAGCTGTTTGCCGTGGAAAAAAAGCACTGATTTATTGCTCCGTGTGCCAGCTCCCAAGTGTGACCGTTGTGCCGCCAAACAGTGCGTGTTTCCATTGGTGTTAGATTTAGCCATTCATGGGGCTGTCACGGGACCAGGCAGGGCTTTGCCCAGAATGTGAGCGCAGGAGTGTGCGCGTGCGTGTGTGTGTTTTATGACCCTGCAGAGAATTACAAGGTGACCCGGTGAGATGCTGAAATGTCGAGTCAGGCCTCCCTGGAGTAGAAAGAGGCGCCCGAAACCCTCCGTGTTGGTGCGCGCGATGACCGTTGCGCTCCTTTCTGGATAAGACTGGGAGTGCTGTGCCCCGTGGGTCCCAGTCAGTAAAGACTGACAATAGCGTTTCTCTCTCCCGGAAGCCTTGGACTGCACCCTAACTTGATCAGACCAGAGCAGAAAGACAAGAATGGGAACAATGGGAGAGGCAGTAGAAGCTGTCAGAGAGCTTGATTGATTGGCTCCTGCGCCTTGAGGCCCCTGCGCACTGATGCTTCTGCTGCTTGCGCAGGGGCCCTGTGCCACCCGGGGTCAGAACTTACCAGCCTTGTGGGGCTAACATCGCAGACTGGGCCGAAGTGCGGTCGATCATGTATACAGGAGTTTGTGTTCAGAATCGCAAGGAAAGCAGGTTTGGACTTGGGAAGGTGGGGGGGGCTGCTGCTTTTCTCCCCACGAAAGCGATTGTGTGCTTCCAGTAGGTGAGCCCTGGTTGGAGCAAAGGGTGACCGTGGTCATGGCGCATTTATGTAGCAGCTAACTGGAGCCACGTTTCAGGTGTTTCAGAATCAGCAGGGTAAAGGGAGCATCAGCAATTTTGGATTTATTAAAAAGGAATCCAAAAAATCGCCTGGAGGCTGTAATAAACCACATCAGGTGGCATGGAGTGACTTGGGCAAGTGCTGCGCACCTGTGGAGAGTGCGGGGCGACCGCATGGAGACAAGTGTGGGGTAAGCAGAGGGCTAGGGGGCGCGCAGGTGTGGAAGGGAAATGGATTTCAGCTCCGTGCCTCAAATAGGAAGGGAGCCCAGAGGGAGCCTGGCGGCTGGTGTGTGACGGCAGTGGTGTCGGGAAAGTGTCCACGCACACACACGTGTGCACCCGCGGTACCCACAGACAGAAAGACAGCCACGCAGGGCCGGCCGATTGACCAGCTCAGCTCTGCTGTGCCCCAGTAAATGCCAACAAAAGCCCCCGCCCCTCCCGTGCTGGGGTGGTTAGTCACGCTTCATTAGGCTTGTTTACCTAGAGGAGCTGGTCTCCAGCGCAGTACTGAGGAACTTGGAACTGCTGGGCTTTTATCCTCAGCTGAAAGATAGGAATTTCGGAATGTGGGGTGGGGTGGGGGTGGGAGGGCAGCCTCTGAGGTTGTGGAGGGTCCTGTTGTTCTGGATGGGAGCAGTGGCCTGTACCCCGCTCCGGGGAGCTGTTTGCACACAGGCGGATCTGCTGCCGTGGACCCTGTCTGTGGTAACTGAGGTGCGGGTGTCAGGTTCCCCCGCCCTGGGTGGCCTGGGGCAGGGGCCCTCTGTGATGTGGCACCTGCATTGCTCAGTGCCCTTCCTGGGCAGAAGGTCAGGGTGAGGTTTGCTGCCCTTAAGACGGGAGTGTCATGTCCCCACGGAGTCAGGCCCTCGGGAGTGTGCGCCATGTGTGGGTTTCGGAATTGTTTTTGTGCCAAAACGCTGGACTTCATGAGGCCCGTGCGCAGGTCACACAGCTCACTGAACTTGTGTGCCCATCCCTGCTTTGGGGGAGAGAAGGCTATGGCTCACGGAGGCCCTGGTGAGCTCACTGCATGAAGCAGGCTGCGAACCAGGTGCCTCTCTCCCCCAAAAGCCATGCTTCCAGGCACTTGGGCAGCTCCATTGGAAGGCCCTGCTGTTCCTCCATGTGTCATCTTCAGAGGTGACCGAACATGAGACTCCCCTCCTGCCCCCCCGCTTCCCTTCTTCCCTCCCGAGCCTGAGCCATGGTAGGAGGGCAGTTTCAGTGCGACAGCAAGTGCACTACCGCCCAGGCTGCCTTGGAGGGCCGGTGGCCTGGCTCTTCTGATACCTCTGCTCCTTGCTTTCTCACTGGGTTTGCCAAGGTGGTGGCTTTCTGGTGACACCCAGAATGGACCTGCTCATGTGCTGTGCCCTCTTGGGCCCCTCCCGTGTGCACACGCACGGACACACAGACCCACACAGCCGCGGAGAAAGGCAGCCCTATGTCAGCTGCTGTCTTAAATTGCTGTTTACACTCGAAGCCCATGGGATCCTAGCAGAAGGTTTGTCTCCAGCCATGGTTGCTGACCTCTGTAAAGAAGGGGCTTGTTGGGAGGTTTTTATGATCTACACAAGACACAGCTGGTGGCCAGCAGAGCTGCCGGAACGTGGGCTCTCCCGGGCCCAGTACAGCTGGAGGCAGCCCCAAAGCAGTAAGCACTCCCACCCTGCACCGGGCTCCCCAGGACATGGAAGGTCTGGTGCTCTGGTCCCTGAACAATGCGTGCACGGGAGCAGCTTTGGGATGTGTCTCAGCTTGAGTGGCTTGAGGCCTGGCGATCGTGAGGGCCAGTCTGTCCCTGTGTCGCACGCGTCTTGACAGGCACCCCAGTAGCACTTAGGCCTGGGAACTCTGCTCACCACCCTCGGCCGGTGCTGACAGACAGGCCACGGCGGGCGTGTGAGGGAGACTGGACGCTCGAAGGCCCTGGGAGGAGATTTTTCACCCTTTCCCTGTGTTTCCTCTGCACCTGTCCATTTCTTTCAGCTCTGACTCCAGGGGCTCAGTGCGCTGGGTAAGAAGCAGGCTGCTGCTGCCTAGCCCGGCATGTGGGTCCCTGACAGATATGTGGCCCCTGGCCGTGCACAGACAGCCACAGCGTTTCACACCCGTCCCCACACAGTGGCTCCAAGCACTCTGGGCAGGTGGATGGGGTGCAGGGGGCTTGTCCTACTGAAGGGCAGTGTGCCTCTGTCTGCTTTTCTGTCCCCTTTGCCTGGTTTCCTGGTGGAAGCGATGGCTGGCCCTGTAATTAGTGCTCTTGAGCCTGGGGGAACCACTGGGACAGCCAGTTGGGACAGCGGCGTCCTCTCAGTGGCTCATCTTCAGTGACGTGGGGGGACCCTGGCCATGTGGCCTGTCCCCAGGGCCACTTGTCTGCAGTTGGAATAGCAATCTCAGGAAACGAATGACTGTTTGGTCTGATGGCAAGAACTGAATCGTTACTACAGCTCCCTCAACACATCCTTGCGAAATGCCTCTCTCGGACTTGTGAGCGTTTTTATGTAAAGGATGAAAAAACTCATTTGAAGGAGCTAATGACAGAAGCTGTGAGCCTGGGTGCTGGAGGGGCGCCTTGAACCCATGTCTTCCCCGGGCGGAGCCCGAGCCCGAGCCGGAGGGGATGGGAGGCCGTTCTGCCACTCGGGAGAGGGTGTAGGAAGTCATCCTCTGATGGCGGCAGAATTCAGGGGAGCCAGAGGGCGTTGAGCAAGGAGCCACGTGTAGGACTTCGTGGTGCTGTGGTGATGCTGTTGCCCGCCAGCCTTGCGGGAGGTGGGTCTGTGCTGGAACGTCCCATGCCGGGCAGGAGTGAAACCTCTCTGTACTGATGGACACCTGCCCCGCCTGGTGGGGACCGACCCTACGTCTGCATTGAGCCCGCTCAGTGTCAGAATTCGCCTGTGCCCTGCTGTGTGGGGCTGAGCCTCGCGGGGGCCAGGTGGCTCTCGGTGCAGCCCAGCTGACTGTGTCTAACCTGCTTGCTCAATGGCAAGCTCAGGCTCTTGTTCTGCCTGTCCCCATGCTGCTCCGCTGGGCACCTTAGCAGGGGTGCTGCAGAGGGTCTGTGGACGCCTTGCCGTGGGGGTGGGGCTGCACATGCACACGCAAGGGCAGGATCCCTGTGGCTGCCTGGCTCCAAAGCAGAGGTTTTTGTCGTCGATTGTGTTTAAATTTGTTTCCTGACCGTCTCCCTGTGATGATTTTTCTTCTCGCACGTCGCTGTGTGTTGCTTCAGACGTCTATACTGACACCTAAGGCGTCCTGCAGCTAGGAAACCCGCTTGGTAGGACACAGCTTTTAATTACTGAGAAGCAGTAAAGCATCTCTTTGGGTGGTAGACGTTCATTGATCGCTAATGATCACTTCCGATCTTGGACGGTCAGAGTCCTCATGATCACTTAGACCTGCGTATGGTGACAAGAGTGTCAGCGTCCTCACAGGCTGCGGGCACTCCCGGTGGCGCCTCCCAGAGGCCTCGTTTCTGCTCCCGCTGCTGACCCACAGGACTCCCCAGCAGGCCACTGTGTTTTGTAGGGCAGGGGAAGGATGATGTCACCAAGGAAACGGGGGAAAAGAGGCGCAGCAAGAGCTTCTTGGAGCTGGCCAGTCAGCTGGGTATTGACCACCTGTCTTCATGGGAGAGAAATAGATGGCAGTGAATAAGCGAGAGCCTAGTTTTCCAAGAAGTTCAATGATTTTCCCAAATCAATACAGCTCATCAGGCCTCAGAACAAAGGCTACGGGGGAGGTGACAGTGATGGAAGTGGCTGTGTGTTCTTTTGTGTATTAAACCGTCAGGCCCGTAGGGAACAGAGTGCACTGCTTTTTTTTTTTTTTTTTTTTTAATAGGGCTTATTCAGTTTATTTAGGGAGGAAATCCTTTCACACTCTTAAAAGGGATCTCCATAAGATTGTGCACCATCAAATGTACTTTTGAAAGAGGTAAGCATAGTCAAGTAAAAAAGGGTGCCATCTCTCTCTCTCTTTTTTTTTTTTTGGCAGGCAGAGTTAGACAGAGAGAGACAGACAGAAAGAAAGGTCTTCCTTCCATTGGTTCACCCCCTAAATGGCTGCTACGGCCGGCGTGCTGCACCGATCCGAAGCCAGGAGCCAGGTGCTTCCTCCTGGTCTCCCATGCGGGTGCAGGACCCAAGCACTTGGGCCATCCTCCACTGCACTCCCGGGCCACAGCAGAGAGCTGGCCTGGAAGAGGAGCAACTGGGACAGAACCAGCGCCCCATCTGGGATTAGAACCTGGGGTGCCGGCGCCGCAGGCAGAGGATTAGCCTGGTGAGCCACGGCGCCGGCCGGTGCCATCTCTTAAAAGCAGCGTTTTGCTGTTGTTATTGTGCTTTGGACTTGGTTGAAAATCTCCTCTTGTTGCCGTTTATAGATAGGGGTTTAGATGCAGTAGAAAGAACATTCCTGGTTTTGAGAGTAGCCTCTGGCAAGTCGAGAACCAGAGCTGTGCTCCCAGAAACAAGCCCCAGTCCCCGAGTCCTGAAGATGATACCTAGCCAGAGAGGATGGCTGCCCGTGTGCACCGTTGTGATTAACGGAGACAGAGCGAGATCCCTGCAGACCAGCAGTGCTGAGCCCCTCCGTCCGTTCCTCTCGAAGCTCACTGTGCCCGTGCAGAGTCATAGGGGAGCACCAGCGCCATGTGTCTCTGGGCCCCGGGGCTGGGGTGGCGGCACCCTGGGGCGTGAAGTGGTTGACCAGACTTTGGTGAGTGCCGCCCTGGCTCTGAGCCCCGCAGCCCCGGGTTACAGATGGCTCCATTGCAGGATGTGGCTGGAGCGACTCTTCAGACATTCAGCCCTGAGCGGTAGGGCTGTTTGAAAAAATTCCTGCCTCTTGGGTCATGTGACCACACTTGCTTCTGTTGTTCTGTGCTCATGTATATACTTGGCACTGGTCATACCGGAAAGTCCCTCTGCCTCTGGGCTGGCTTGTATCCTGTGAGCAACCTTAGCTGTAAATTTTGAAATTTCCCCTTACATACTTGGAAACTTACCTCGGTCCTTTGAAAAAGGGCCCGTCGCAGGGTGCAGAGCTCTGGAGCCAGAACAGCCAGCCAGGGTACAGTGCGAGATGCAGCATCATTTAATAGAAGACGCGCCAATTGTGAGTGCGACACTGAGCCGCTGGTGGTGAGGAGGAGTTTGGGACAAAGGCGTGGTGGTAAATGGTGCCTTACACACTAGCACATTGTGTCAGTATGTAGGGTGAGGGCCAGCGCCGTGGCATAGCGGGTAAAACCACCTCCTGCAGTGCCAGCATCCATATGGGCACCAGTTCGAGTCCCGGTTGCTCCACTTCCGATCCAGCTCTCTGCTATAGCCAGGGAAGGCAGTATAAGATGGCCCAGGTCCTTGGGCCCCTGCACCCACATGGGAGACCTGAAAGAAGCTCCTGGCTCCTGGCTTTGGATGGGGGCAGCTCTGGACATTGTAGCCGTTTGGGGAGTGAACCAGGGAATGGAAAACCTCTCTCTCTCTGTATCTCTCTGCCTCTGCCTCTCTGTAACTCTTTCTTTGAAATAAGTACATCTTTTTTTTTTTTAAAGAGCACATAAAATTATTTAGAATTTTTTTTTAAATGTAGGGTGATATGATACCTGCTAGTCTATAACTTTATCTTGTGGCCACAAGACCAGAAATTGGTAGCATTTTTGTTGACACTAATGTTTCCCTACAAGAATCATAAATTAAGGAAAGAAATGTGCAAGCTTTTTATTTACTTATTTATTTATTAAGGGTTCGGGCATCCTTGGGTTAGAATTGGGGCCTGTTAGAATGAGGTTACGTTTTCTGGCCATGCGCACACCAGGTCCATCCAGATGTGGTCATCAGAGTGAGAGTTTGAAAACACGCCGGGCGGAGACTCGGGTCCCCTTTAAACTGTAACACAGGTGGGTCCTTTGGGAAATGGGGCATTTGCCCAGTTCTTGAGGCAACAACCTCACGCGTGCCAGCAATGCTAATTCCTACAGCACATCTTTGGGGCAGGATCTCTCCACAGAGCCTCTCCTGGATGTGCTAGGGGGAGAGGACGCTGATGGGGAGAGCTTGGTCACCGTGGGAGGAAGTCCCCGGGGGGATTCTATGTCTATTCTCTTTGGTCAGCCCAGATCTCATCCATGCCTGGGTGTCCAGTGAGCTGGGGGCTGACCCTGCTGCTGCTGCTTGGGAGGACCCAGGCGCGCTGTGTGTATGAGGGCAGGATGTGTGCTGGGTGTGAGCTGGTAGACTGGGGCTGGAGGCTCACTGTGCTGCTCAGGGCTCCCACTGGAGGAGGCTCTGCCACCTTCAAGGTCACTGCCGTCATTTCCTGCCCAGCCAGCCAGCAAGGGGAGACCAGGCCCCCCAGGTTCTCAGAGGTTCTGTGATAGACGTGTTCTTGCTTAAATGCCTAGATGTTTAGACGCTGTACCAGTATGAGACAGAGTGGCACCAAAGCAAGGAAGAAAACTGTATTGGGATTCTCGTTAACAGTGTTTCTTGGTGGCCTGTGCTGTGGCACAGCAGGTTGACCCCTGGCCTGCAGCACCAGCAGCCCGCACGAGCACCAGTTCCAGTCCCAGCTGCCCTGCCTCCAATCCAGCGTCATGCTGGTGAGCCAAGGAAGGCAGCAGCAGGCAGCCAAAGCCCTGGAAGAAGCTCCTGGCCTTGTGGCCGTTTGGGGAGTGAACCAGCAGATGGAAGACCTCTCTCTCTGTGTCGCTCCTTCTCTCTCTTAACTCTGCCTTTCAAATAAATAATTTTTTTTTTTAAAAAAAAAGTTTACTTATTTTCGTCCACTTGAAAGGCAGAGAGAGACACCTGCACTCGTCTGCTGGTTTGCTCCCTCAGTTGTGGCAACATCCAGGGCAGGCGAAAGCCAGGAGCAGGAACTTTATCCCTCTGCCTCACGTGGGTAGCAGGGGCCCGAGCACTCGGGCCGTCTTCTGCTGCCGGGCATTGTATGCCTGGTCAAGGGATTTGTTTGTTTTGCTTGCATGTGGAGCACCCGTGTTCCCCGAGGCCTGTGCACTGTGCGGTGTACACTAGGCCATTCTTCAAGCCGCACTGCACAGCTCCAGCTCTGGCCGCGCGGACAGACAGGTGCAGGCGCACGCGTGGGATGAGGAGTAGAGCGTGTGTCTTGAGCATCCTAAGGGCCACGCGCGTGAGAAACCCAGCAGGCCCTTGGCAGCTGAGAGCGGGCTCTGGTGTCCCTTCAGCTCCCACCGCCCAGGGCAGGCGGGTTAGAGGCCTGTGCGGTGCAGCGCGTGTGCCAGCCCCCGCCTGCACCGCAGCACGCAGCTCCTGGGCCCGCCTGCCTCCAGCGAGGGTGGCCGGCGCTGGCCAGTGAGCGGCCAGCGTTCGCGGGGCCGGCAAAGGCCGTGGTGGGGGTAGTGGCAACAAAAGCCGGGCATGCAGCTCCTCCGCTCCCAGTGTGGAGCACTGCGTGTTTGCAAGCGCGGGGATCCGCCTGGAGCTAGGGGGAGCGGGGTGTCTCAGAGGCCGCCCCCAGCCCCCCGCTCGCCTTTCCCACAGGGGGCTCGTGAAAGAGCCCTTTCCCCCCAATGTGTTCATTTTCACCAAATACCTGATGACCATGGGTGCTCAATGCAATGTGACCTTTTAGGCTCAGTGGTTACCAACAACAAAATTCCCCCTTCCCCAGGGCACTGCAGAAGACCCAGACGTGATGGCAGGAAATGCCTGCCTTGCTCCATCCTAGCGGTTATTTGCCTCCCACCCCTCCACGAGCACAGGGAGCTGCACCGCAGGAGCGGCGACACACACCCTCTGGGAAGCAATTCTCAGAATCTCCCTTGTGAAAGAACCCCCCTCCCCGCCCCTGGAGTCCCCTGCTGCCCTGACAGGGTCCCGAGGAAGTGAGTTTGACCTGGTGAGATTTCCCCCCAGCATCAGCGAGCTCAGTTCGGGTTTCCTGTGAAATTCAAAATGGGAGTGGTCAGGCGAGGGCGTGGGCCAGCCGCACACAGACTCTGAGTGAGGCTCTCCGGGATTTGGGGGGGAGAGAGAGAGAGAGGTGGGGGCAGCGAGGAGGAGGAAGGCTCACTGCCATGTTTCGGTACCCTGATTCTTGAGATCTGTCCCCAAATCCAGTCCTTTTAACATCAGCTGTGAAGCAGGGAGTCTTTAAAAAAAAAAAGCTTGCCTGTCCTCCAGAGAAATAAAGAGGATGTTATATTTTGTATCTCTGTGACATTTGTTGTACTAAGTGCACTTAAGTTTAGTAATTCACAGATGTAGAGCTAAATTAAATTGTCTGTCTGCAGAGCAGTAGGGAGAGGCAGAGTGGCTTGCAGGAAACAAGCCGTGTTGGTTTTGAGATTTCTAATCCTCAGTGGCAAATGCTTGCCAGAGTGGATTCTAAAGATAACCCCCAGAGCAGATCTTAGTGTGCACATTCATTTTCTTACGAGGGCTATTTTGGGAGCCCTTCATATACCACAAGACCAAACAGTGACATGGATACCCTAGCAAAGGCTGGTGACTGCCTGCCTGAGTCGAAGAGGGGAGGGTTAGGAGAGAGAACTCACAGCTCAGCGTCTACTGCCTGGCCTCCCAGTCCCTGTTTTTAGGCATCTGCACCGTATTTTTTTTTTTTTTCTTAATAAAAATGGCCATCATTTCAGAGTTGAATTGGAATCAGAACCGATGGCTCTCGGTCCCCTCTGGTTTAAGCCCTGGTAACTGGCGCTCAGTTGATGTTGGCCGCTTGCCAAGCGAAAGCAATTATGTGTAATAATAGAAAAATTAAGAGGTGAGTGTTGCTGTTTTACAGCAGGACATGGCAAGAACCATTTCCTTCTGTCAGCGGTATCTTGATTACACTCTCACACACTCTTGCCACACGCATGCGCATGAACACACACACACACACACGCATACACAATTTCCTGTGGGTTTTAACTTGAGGTCACTGAAACCAGAAAGAGGAAGAAGGCAAACCACAGCTTTTGAAAGCAAGCGAGGATAGAATGTGCTGGTAAAACCATCATCATCATCATCATCACCACTGAGCTGGCAATCACCGTGCTGAGCGAGGTCCTTTCTTTGCTGTCTCCCCCCAACCAGGTGTCCTGGTGGTCAATGTCACATGGAGGAACAAGACTTACGTGGGGACTCTCCTGGACTGCACCAAGCACGACTGGGCCCCCCCCAGGTATGCAGCAGGTCTTTGGCTTCTCTGCTCTCTGCACACATAGGGAGCCACATGGAGAGACCTGTGCTTCGTCCAAGTCTGCCTGTGGTTGCAACGTGAGCAGCTTGGGATGGAGCACGGTGAGACACAGATGCTGGGTTTCTTCTCTAGTCAGCAGAGGCCTGCTGGTCACACCTTCTCTCTCTCCCTTGTCATCGTCTTTTCTCAAACTGGAAATCAGAGCTGGGCTGGAAGCAGGCAGCCCCCCCACCCCCGTCCCACAGAGCCGTCAGAAGACTGGTGGTGGTCAGTCCTCGTGCAGGTGTTGGAGGGAAGGAAGGAGGGTCTCGTCCTGGGCTGGGCCCAGCCGTGGAGCCCCTGGGTGTTGCCTCCCCGTTTTTTGGTGCTGTATCCTGTCCCGTGTGATGTCACCTGTTCTGTGGGTGCTCTTTCTGACCTGTGTTCCTTGTTTCCCCCAGGTTTTGCGAGTCACCAACGAGTGACCTGGAGATGAGAGGGGGCCGGGGCCGAGGGAAGAGAGCGAGGTCGGCCGCCGCGGCCCCCGGCTCTGAGGCCAGCTTCGCGGAGTGCCGAGGGCTGCAGAGCAAGAACCGAGGGGGGGCCAATGGGAAAGGGAGGCGGGGCAGCCTCAATGCCAGTGGCCGCAGGACGCCCCCAAACTGTGCCGCCGAGGATATCAAAGCCAGCCCTTCCTCCACCAACAAGAGGAAAAACAAGCCCCCCATGGAGCTGGATCTCAACTCCAGCTCTGAGGACAGCAAGCCTGGGAAGCGGGTGCGCACCAACTCCAGGAGCACCCCCACCACGCCCCAGGGGAAGCCGGAGGCCACCTTCCTGGATCAGGGCTGCTCCTCTCCTGTGCTGATCGACTGCCCCCACCCAAACTGCAACAAGAAGTACAAGCACATTAACGGCCTGCGCTACCACCAGGCCCACGCGCACCTGGACCCGGAGAACAAGCTGGAGTTCGAGCCCGACAGTGAGGACAAGATCTCGGACTGCGAGGAGGCCCTGAGCAATGTGGCCCTGGAGTGCAGCGAGCCCAGCACAAGTGCCCCAGCCTACGACCAGGCCAAGGCCCCCGCGTCTCCTGGGGCCGGGAACCCCCCTGGGACCCCCAAGGGCAAGAGAGAGCTGCTGAGCAATGGCCCGGTCGCCACACTCGGTTCCAAAGCTGGAAAGAATTCGGGCAAAAAGAAGGGCCTGAGCGCTGACCTCAGCAACCTGCCCGTGATCTCCAACATGACGGCCACACTGGACAGCTGCTCGGCGGCCGACGGCAGCTCGGCTGCCGAGATGCCCAAACTGGAAGCCGAAGGGTTGATTGACAAGAAGACTCTGGGAGAGAAGGAGAAGGGCCGGAAAGCCAGCAACTGCAAAATGGACAAGAACCTGTCTAAGCTGAAAGGCGCCCGGCCCATCGCCCCAGCGCCCGCGCCCACCCCCCCGCAGCTCATCGCTATCCCCACGGCGGCCTTCACCGCCACCACCACGGGGACGATGCCTGGCCTGCCCTCCCTCACCACCACCGTCGTCCAGGCCACGCCGAAGAGCCCCCCGCTGAAACCCATCCAGCCCAAGCCCACCATCATGGGAGAGCCACTCACCGTGAACCCGGCTCTCGTGTCACTCAAAGACAAGAAGAAAAAGGAGAAACGGAAGCTCAAGGACAAAGAGGGCAAGGACTCGGGCAGCCCGAAGACGGACGCCAAGCTGGGGAAGCTGGAGGAGCCCAAGGGGGCGACGGGCAAGGACCTGGCAGGGCATTTCCTGAAGGACCACCTGACCAAGGGCGAGGGGCTGGCCAACGGCCTGGCGGAGTCCCAGGAGAGCCGCATGGCCAGCATCAAAGCTGAGGCCGACAAGGTGTACACGTTCACCGACAACGCGCCCAGCCCCTCCATCGGCAGCGCCTCCAGGACGGAGTGCAGCACCCTGGTGAACGGGCAGGCACCCATGCTCACCCAGAACGGGCCCGAGAGCTCGGCGGCGAAGACCAGCAGCCCCGCCTACTCAGACATCTCGGACGCCGCAGACGATGGGGGCTCGGACAGCAGGTCGGAGGGCATGAGGTCCAAGGCCAGCTCCCCGTCGGAGATCCTCTCTGGCAAGGACGGTGTCGCCAGGGGGCATCCTGCAGCCACAGCGCAGGTGTCTCAACTGAAGGAGTCCCCCTCCCCCTATTACCATGGCTACGACCCTTACTACTCCCCCAGCTACATGCACCCAGGCCAGGTGGGCACGCCTGCAGCCGGGACCGGCGGGAGCTCGCAGGCGATGAAGGTGAAGAAGGAGTGTGAGGAAGACGCCGAGAAGAAAGACAAGGCAGAGCAGTTAGAGTCTAAGAAAGGGGACCACGGCGCTGCCCCCCTGCAGCCACAGCACCAGTCAGTGATCACTCAGAGACACCCGGCCCTGGCCCAGTCCCTGTACTACGGCCAGTACGCCTACGGGCTCTACATGGACCAGAAGTCCCTGATGGCCACCAGCCCCGCCTACAGGCAGCAATACGAGAAGTACTACGAGGACCAGAGGCTGGCCGAGCAGAAGGTGGCCCAGGCCGGCAGAGGAGACTCTGAGCGGAAGCACGAGCTCCCCTTGAAGGAGCTGGGCCAGGAGGACGGTAAACAGAAACACGTGCCGTCGGCCACGGTCTCAAAAGCTCCCTCTACCCCGGAGCCTAGCAAAAGCCATTCTAAACTAGGGCCTTCCGTGCCTAATAAAACTGAGGAGACAGGTAAATCGCAGCTTCTCTCCAATCAGCAGCAGCAGCTTCAGGCCGACAGCTTCAAAGCTAAGCAAATGGAAAACCACCAGCTTATTAAGGAGGCTGTAGAAATGAAATCTGTCATGGACTCTATGAAGCAGACAGGTGTAGACCCAACCTCGAGATTTAAACAAGTAAGATTGTGGAACGTGGCCCCGAGAGAGAGAGCAGTCTGGGCGTGGATCTGGTGCAGACCACACACAGCCGAGGAGCCCCCCCCCCACCAACACCCGCCCTCCCCCGCGCCCCCCCCTACCACCACCACCACGTGAGGGTCTCCCCCCTTGTCTCGGGGCTCTCGGGAGCTGCTCTAGGGCTGCCGCGGAGGGCACGGCGCCTGCTGTCGGTGTTGGGCGCGTGCAGTCGGAGGCACCTGGGGGTGTACATGCCTGGCTGGCTCATGCTCCCTGTGACTCTGTGGAGGCCCCGGGGGCTGCAGGCATTCCAGCCCAGGGTGGCCAAGTTCCCGTCCACCTCCGAGGCTGCGGGTGTCTGCTCTCTCTCAGATGCTCATGTCCAGTTTGTTAGTGTCTTCTAGGAGAATGGAAATCGGGCCCCTGCATTCACCCTGGCCGTTCATCTTGTTTGTTGAACGAAACGTGGGGCCTAGGTGTCTCTCCCCCAGGCTGTGTCTCACCCCCTGTGTTCACTGCCCCAAAGAAGAGCTCAGAGCTGCGTGCTTGTGAGCAGAGTTTGGGAGGAGCCCCGAGGTCAGCCAGCCTGAGAGCCCGTGAACTCGGGTTGCAGCTGTGCGTGCTCCAGCTCATCCTGTCCCCGCTGGGACTCCCTGACTCGCCAGCTGCACCGAGCATCGGTCCTGGTATTTCCCAGCCTCAGAAACCCTCCTCGCCATCTCCCCCAACACCCCCCACCCCTGCAGTGCTAAGAGCGTCCCTGGTGAATCAGATGGAAACTCCTCCCCCGCGCACACGCCTGCCACAGGCCAGGAGGATGCCAAGCCCCCACACCCCCACCTTCCCAGGCCGCAGCCCGGCAGGGCTCCATCAGAAGCATCTGACCTGGGGGCGGGGCGGGGGGAGAGGCGGGGTGCATAGATGGTTCTGTGTTTCTCATAGAGAAGCCAGCTTGTGTGCTCTCAGTTTGAACTTGTGTTTTGGCTGAGATGTTAGCGTGACAAGAAGTGAGCCGATGTACCGAGCGAGCCTCAGCCGTAGCAGACGCAGAAGTCTGTTAGGAATCCCAGGGTTTTTCCTCCTCCTCAGCGATGTTAGCAGGTGTTGTAATTACATAAACTGACCCTTACTAGCTTACATTGGGGTTTTTAAAAAAATTCTTCTTCTTTTTTTTTTGTTTTTAAACCTAGGTGAGATAGTAAAAGGAGAAGGAGGGTTGTGATGGCGTTATGTATTGTTGCGAAGTGACCTTAGTTCCAGCAGACTGGAGTCTGGAACACAGCTCCACTATTGTGACCTTGATCTTGATGTTGCTTGTAAAATTTGGTCTTGTCATCTGTACGAGGAACCCATGGTATCACCTACCCCAGAAATGATTTGCTTGGTGTGGGAAGGGGGTAAAGCTATTGGCCCAGTGCCTGACACATGCATAAATGTTAAGTTACTATCAGAAGTCAGAGGCATAGTGCTGTCTGTCGTGACGATGTAATGGGTTTTCTTAGAAATTGAAATTTGCAGATACACACACACACAAATCTCTTTTTCAATTAGGACCCAGATTCAAGGAGTTGGCATCATTATGTGTACCAGCCCAAATACCTGGAGCAGCAGAAGTCCGAAGAGCTTGATAGAGAGAAGAGATTGAAAGAGGACAGTCCGAGGAAAACCCCTAACAAGGAGGGCGTGGCGTCCAGCCTTCCCGTGTCCTTGGCCAGCATCAAAGAGGAGCCCAAGGAAGCCAAGCGTCCCGATTCCCAGCCGATGGAGGAGAACAAGCTGAAAAGCGACGACCGGAAGACTCCCGTGAACTGGAAGGACTCGCGGGGAAGCCGAGTGGCCGTGTCCTCACCCATGAGTCAGCACCAGTCCTACATCCAGTACCTGCACGCGTACCCGTACCCGCAGGTGTACGACCCCAGCCACCCCGCCTACCGGGCGGTCTCGCCCGTCCTGATGCACAGTTATCCCGGTACGTGCCGGGCACTCTGACTGCACACGAGGGTAGGGGCTGTGTTCTGCAAGATCGAATGGCATTCGTGTTGCTTGTTTTCCTGCTGCTTGGCGTCTGTGATGGTCCAGTGTGCCTGTTAGACTGACAGATCCTTTATCGCCTGGGAAAATAGCCTAAGCACTTCCTGTCCGTAATCATTACGGCTGCCATTGCTTCCACTTAAGCAGACGCACAAGTGTATGAAGTGGCCGTAAGCTCCATTCCGTACGTAACCTCCGTTCACCAGGATGGATAAACTGGGGGAAGAAAATGGGCACACGTGGTCCCTGCAGTTTAAGGATGACGGAGCCCGGTCCTCATGTGACCCCCCCCCTGTGTTGAGATCCCCACCTCTTATGCCATGTTCCTGTAGCCTGAGGGATTCTGTGTTCTGTCGCAAGGTGTAGCCTGTAACTTGACGCGGCCTTTGTCGTGTACCTGCAGGGGCCTATCTCTCGCCAGGATTTCATTACCCTGTCTACGGGAAGATGTCGGGGAGAGAAGAGGCCGAGAAAGTCAACACCAGCCCCAGCATCAGCGCGAAAGCAGCCACTGAGTCGAAAGCCCTGGATCTGCTGCAGCAGCACGCCAGCCAGTACCGCAGCAAGTCTCCCGTCGTAAGCCGCCTGCCACTGCTGTGTTTGGGGGCGCCATGGGGGGCAAGCTAGAGAAGGGTTGTGAGCCCTGCGAGACTTGGGAACCCCAGCTGTGAATTCAGGGGTGCTGTGTTACCCCAGCACACAAGGAGCGAGCGCTCAAGGGTGAGGCCGTGTCACACGGAAGGGAAAATGTAGTCGAGGTCCGTGTGGCTGTAGCAGGCTTCCCTGTTGGAAAATCTCGTGTCAGAACTCGCTCACCCAAGGCTGGAGTTTAGATGCGTGGGAGCCAGCTTGTGGCGCTGAAGCCATTTTTTTTTTATAAAAGCCGGAGAAATTAAGTCCTGGAGGATTCTGTCGTACAGCCTGCCTGTAGCTAAGTGGTCCAGAGCCTGCAAGCCCTTGATCCACTGGGCAAATTGTGCTTTTTGAAAGTGTTTTTCTTTTGGAATAGGTTTGTAAAAAATCTGGGACTCTAGTGTACAAATTCAGATGAGCTCCTTCTCCTTAGACAGTGGAAAGTCTGGTGTAGTCACTTGGCCGCGATGGCTCAGAGCAGGCAGCCTGAGCTGGCCGTGCGTCCCGCTCCCCACCAATGCGAGCACGGGCGGGGCTCAGGACCCCCCCAGCCTGCATCCCTCGATGTCCGCGCTGGGCGCCTGGCTTCTCCAGAGGTCTGAGCTGTCAGCGTCTCCTTTGCCCCTCGGTCAGTTTCCTGCTGGGGGCAGGAGCGGAGCCGAGGGCCCGGTGCCCTCTTGGTGTCATTCAGGCATGGAGTGGAGTCTTGCACAGGTGAGGCTCCTAGGCAGGGGCCAGCCTCCTGGCTCTGGAGCGAGGGCTGCCACGGCCGTGCCTTGGCTTGGGTCAGCCGACACAGTGCAGGTGAATGGGGGAGGAAGACGTGGGTGAAAGGGCGGGGCTTCTGAAAGGCACACATGTGCAGGAGACACACAGTCCTTCACCATCCTGGGACGGCGGCTAGTCCGCCCCGACTAGACGGTGGCGGACTGTTTGTGAGGCTGTGTCTTTGAAGGGTGTGAAGCGGTTACAGAGGTGTTGAAGATGATGAGAAAGTCTCTCGCCCACAAATGACCAGTTTAAAAGTCTGAATGGAAAGCATGGGTGTAAAGATGCGGCTCCGGGGCCTTGTCTTCCTGAATGCTTGTGGAGGAGTTGTTCCTGGGACATGGGCCAGCCTGCAGCTGCGAGCGAGTCCAGGGCAGGTTCCTCTCGCTGCTGCGGCCATGCAGGAGACCCTGGATGCCGCTGGGCGTCCCTCCCTTAGTTGTTGGCTTGAATTGCAGCGGGAGGCGACCCTGAGTTATCAGCGAAGACTGCAGTGTCTCTGTCCACGCCTCAGGGCTCAGCGGGCTGTAGCAGCGGGACAGGGCGGTGTGGTGCTCCTGCTGGTGCGTCCGGAGGCATTCAATGGGGGTGCGGTTTCTCTTCTCTCCTGCAGCCGGTGGAGAAGGGAGCGGCTGAGCGGGAACGGGAGGCCGAGAGGGAACGAGATCGTCACTCGCCGTTCAGCCAGCGCCACCTGCACACGCATCACCACACCCACGTGGGCATGGGTTACCCGCTGATCCCCGGGCAGTACGACCCCTTTCAAGGTCAGCAGCGCCGTCCTTATGGTGTCTTTGTTCCGCCTGCCCTGGGGAACAGTTGCTGACACTGCCTGACCCCACCTTCCAATAAAAACGCGGAGCGTTGAGTTGCCTTCAGCTGTGGGGAGGGCTCTCTGCCTCTTCACCCGGTACAGCCCAGGCCCTGCCTGCAGCTCCGTGTTCTGTTGGGACACAGCGTGACTCCTGCGTGGTAATTGTCACGTGTTGCTGAGTGATGTTATCGGGCTCTCAGGGTTATCGCGCAGGCTGAGGGTGGCGGCCGGCGCCTGGGACGCTGACCGTAGCAGTGGAAAGATCAGATACGGACTGTGGGGGCACAGCAGAGATGGGGGCTGGGGTGGCCGCCGTGACATGGTTTGTCTCATCTCTGCAGCCTGTTTTCCCAAGCAAGTCGCATGAGTAATAGACCAGATTTAACACTTTTATAACGAAGCTCAAGGTCCTACAGCCCTTCCTTCGCTGAAGAGGAGGGAGGAGGAGGAGGGGGAGGAGGGTTGAGAAGGGGCAACCTTCTTTCAGAGGCGCAGAGTGGATGCAGGGGAGCCTTGGCTGCGTGGTGGGGTCCCCGGCTGGCAGCAGCAGGCTGTGTTTGCTCACGGATCTAGAGGCCGAGAGTTGGCGATCAGGGTGCCAGCAGCCGCCGTGGCTGGATGCTAGTGAGGCCAGGCTGTGTATGTGTGTGTGTGTACATGTTTATGTATATGTGTGTAGGTGTGTGTCCATATGTATGTGTGTACATGGTCATATGTGTATTGTGTACATGTGTGTATGTGCGTACGTCTGTATGTATGTGTACATGTTTATGCATATGTATATATCTAATGTACATGCATGTGTGCATGTTTGTATGTACATGTGTGTAGGCGTGTGTCCATGTGTACGTGCGTGTGTATTTGTGCATATGTGTATGTCCATGTGTATGTGTATTTGTGCATATGTGTTTTATGTATATGTGTATGCCCACATGTATGTGTGTGTGCATGTGTGTGCGTGTTTGTGTGTGCATATGTATGTGTCTATGTGTATGTGTGTGTGCATGTATGTGTGTGTGTGTGTGTGTGTGAGAAGCTCTCCAGGGTCTCCTCTCACAAGGACCTAGTTGTATGAGGCTCCACCTTCGTGACCTCACTTCACGTCACCCCTTTGAGACCATGTTTCTAAACTTACAGTGGTAGGTACAACATCCCCATGTAGGGTGAGGCACGATCTAGTCTAGACATAGTTCTTGCCTGGTTGCCTCTTGCCCAGCTGTGTGCCTATCAAGTAAGACGGTGACTCTTCCGGGAATAGGAAGGGATAGACCAGTGCAAAAGGGTGGTTCTGATTCATTCAGCCCCTGCAGCTGTCGTGTTCAGAGAGAGCCCCTCTCGTCCCTGAATGACTTGAGCTGAGCGTGAGCAAGCTTGCAAGAGAACAGGCTTTTATTTCTCACCTGCGCATCTGTGGCAAGGTCTAGCGGGCCGGACAGTCCGGCACTTTCAGGGCGCTGGTCCTGTGATTGTAGTGCCTTCAGTTCCCTCTGGGGAAAGAAAACAGACACAAGTCCAGGACAGGGAGAGAGCAGCCTTCCTTAGGTTTGCGTTTGTTGACTTTCCCCCGCCCCTGCCCGGCACAGTTTTCTGTAGACATTAAAAGAAGTCCGCATTTGGAGTGATCATGTCCTCGGAGGGCCGCCTTTCTCTTACATGTTAAGACTGTTTCTGGGTTTGCTTTAGACTGAGGTGACTTCTAAGTTTCATTTACTGATTGTGTGTGCTTTTTTAAAAAAGCTTTTTTATGTTAAATAATATACAGAGAGGGATGGGGTGGGAGAGGGAGAGACTTTCCGTCCACTGGTTCACTCCCCCAGTGGCCTCAATGACTGCAGCTGGTTCAGGACAAAGTCAGGAGCCCGGAGCTCCATCGGGGTCTCCCATGTGTATGGCAGGGGCCCACGCACTGGGCCATCCTCTGCTGCCTTCCCAGGTGCATTAGCAGGGGAGCTGGATCGGAAGTGGAGCAGCTGGGACTCGAACCCTTGCTCCTATGGTATGCCAGCATCGCAGGAGGCCGCTTAACCCGCTGGGCCCCAGTGCTGGGCCCTGATCCCGTGTGCCTACGGGAAGCATTCTGTTGGGTCACTGGGGAGAGTGTTGAAGCGGTCTAAGTATCAGCGCAGTGTCGCGACCTCAGCAGCATGCCGCGTGTTCTGTGAGTCGCCGTGCCTTTTGCTGGCTGGGCTTACCTGGACTTACTCTTTGTCCTGAGCTCCCACTTGAGGCAGCCTTGCACACCATTGGGTGCCATGCAGAGCCGGAGAGCTGGCCTGCTCTGTCCACTGAGGAACCGCAGCGGGTGTGGCAGAGGGACCGGGGCAGGCCCGGGGCAGACCGCCATAGGTTTGGTCGACACAGGACGCATTGCTGCCTGCAGCCCTTAGCTGCGCAGCCTGCGTGCTGTGAGCTTTCTTATCCTGGGAAAGGTCACCAAACGCTGTGTTTTTCCCTCCATTAGGCTTGACCTCTGCCGCCCTGGTGGCCTCCCAGCAGGTGGCTGCCCAGGCCTCTGCGTCAGGAATGTTTCCTGCACAGAGAAGGTGAGTCTCCTCCGTGTTCTGAGCGGTTGGGAGGGGGCAAGCACACAGGCTGCTGAGGCCAAACCCTTCGCTCTGTGGTGTTCACAGCATGGCACTGGACGTGCGTGTTCGACAGGTGTGCTGCACCTGCAGCCCGCGTGCCGTGAACCCCATCCCGTAAATGCGCCGTGGATTGATAGCAGACTGACCCGGTTTTTAGGCAGTTCAAGTTCTCTTGGATTATCCTTACACTTGGTGGAAAAGAATTCACCGTGACTCCCTGCGTTGGGTTTCAAATAAAGTCAGAGGTGGAAAGATTTGTTTTCATGATGCTGGAGATAATACTTATCCTATGGTTTTTTTTAAATTTGTTTTTGTTTATTTGAAAGGCAGATTTACAGGGGTGGAGGGGAGGGGGAGACAGGGAGATTGCTGGTTCAGTCCACAAATGGCTGCAAAAGCCGAGGCTGTGCCAGCCTGAAGCCAGAAGCTTCAGTCAGGTCTCCCACATGGGTGCATGGGCCCACGCGCTCGGGCCGTCCTCCACAGCCTTCCCAGGCCAGTAGAAGGGAGCTGGATCAGAAGTGGGGCAGCTTCACAGGCGGCCGCTTACCTTGCTACAACACCGCACCACCAGCCCCTCCTGCGGTATTTTCAATGATTCGTTAAGTTAGTTTTAAGAAGGAAAGTAACTGATCGGGGGTTAAATTCCTGTACAATGAGTGTTTGCCTCCCTGTGAGATCCCTGGAATTGGGTCCCACGGGTTGAGAAGTAGAAGGGGCCGTGTGGGGTGAGGGGTGCGGGGTGCGGGGTGCGGGGCCGCTGTTGCGGGAGCCCTGTGCTAAGCTGTGCCTTTCTCTTGCAGAGAGTAACAGGAGTGGAAGTGTCCGTGGCCATGTGACTGGATCACATGGGGAAGGCTTTATACAGACATCAGTTCCATGGTGTTAATTTGAAATGCCTTAATGGCAGGCAAAAACCAGTCATTTCATTTTTGTAAATTACAGATTTTATCACAGAGTAACAAATGTTGCTGTAATTAAACTTCTGTTTTATATATATATATACGTATACATATCTGTATATATACATATATATATAAATATATATATATATATTCTTTACTTTTTGTATCAGTAACCAGGCTCGCACACACAGGGTCTGCTACCAGTCAGTGAAAGGAGGTTTTTAAAGACATACCTGTCACGTTGAGAAGTGTTAGCCGCGAACGGCTGCTTTTCCTTTTTTCTTTCCTTTTCCTTTACAACTGTAAATAAATAACGTTCCGTATCGGTGTGCCTGAACCTGCATCTCCTTCCTGTATTTCCCAGAAGCCCCTCAGTAAGGCGACGACACTTTGGTACAATGTAGATGTCTACTTGGTGGCTCCTGTGAAAGACGCATCAGTGGAACATGTTGCTGTGGTCACTGTGTGTGCTTGTGTATCGTGGGAAAAAATACTTTTGGAAGGCATGGGGTTGCCAGTACCACAAAAACTGTGTTGTATATAATGTAAACATGGAAAGGGGGTGACGGTGAGCATCTGTGAGTAATGAGGTGTCATTTTTGGATAATCTTGAACGGCAGATAACCCAATAGCCTGCGTACCAGAGACATCTGTGATTGTTCTATACTTGAATAGTCCTGCGGTCCTTATTTTTGTTCTGTTTTGTTTTTTAAATGTTTACAATTATCCAGTTTTAGAAGAGAGAGACTTTAACGCCATTGCCTGGTTACTTGTTTTATGCTGTAATCTAGTTTATTTTATGTAAAATGTATATTGAATGCTTTCCTTTTTTATACCTGCCTTAAATAATTTGGCAATCAGAATTAAAAAAGGTTTTTTTTTTTATAATGGCTCCTTGTCTGTCTCGTGTTATTTCTGGCTTGCCTGAGCATGACCCTCACTTTCAAACGAGGGTTTCTGCGTATCGAATCCCGTATGCTTAACAGAGCGGTGCCCAGACGTTCACCCTTGTTGGATGGAAGAACACAGGCTTGCTTCTTAGTGCTGTATTTAACTGCGTGACTGTGTACTTACTAACGGGCTGTCTACCCCCAGCGTGGGGCATCTCATCCCTGCAGATGGGTCCTGATACATTTCTGCCATAGGGACTGATAGGCCAGATGTGCATCCAGGGACACAGGGACAGGAGCTAAACCGTGCCAGTCAGCGAGCAGTCATTGAACTGCTTTACTGGAACGTTCCGTGCCACACCTGAACTCCGCCTGCCCTCTGCCGTCTTCCCTCCCAGTGCCTCTACTCACCCCAGGCACTGTGCAGGGTGCTAGGGTAAAGCAGTGAGTGAACAGACAACCATTCCTGCCTGCGTATAGCTGGCATTTTCCAGGGCCTGAGCAAGATACATAGATAACATTCAGGGCTGTTAGATGCTGGAGGAGACAGCCGAGCCAGAGGAGCAAAGCCCGGCCGGGGGCAGGAGGCCAGTGTGGGGCAGTAAACGGTGGTGAGCAGAGTCCGCGAGGAGGCCTCGGGACCGAGCTCGGGACCAAGCCAGGGAGGGCTGGTTGCCCTGCAGAGGGGGAGAGGCAGGTGCAGAGCCCTGCGGGGGAGGGTGCACAGGCACTGGCGCTGGCGGGGGGTGGGGGGTGGGGTCAAGGACTCATCCAGCTGTAGGCTTTTAGGACTTGACTGTGATTGCTAAGTACAGGTTCTGCCCCTTGGATTACCGAGAGGTTAGATTGGCAGAATTGGTCTTGGTGTAATTTGGTTGGTTCTATTGGGAGGCATTGGCTTCACAAATCAATGAATGTTTGTCATCCTGACGGGTACCTCCCTGCCTTTGAAAGGCCACCTACAGGTGTCACCTTTGCCGCCTGCCTTTGGAGCCTCGTCTGTGTTCTTCGTGTTTCGATGGTAGGGTAGTTTTTCTCCCAAGTTCCAGCCTGTCTTTGAAATTTCATTTGTGTCTCCATTTGTGAAACCATTGCTTATGGTGCTTATTCCTGCACTTGCAAGGGTCCTCATGTATTTCTCATCATCTTGAAGCTATTAAAATTTTCAGTTCTTAAACCATGTGTTGATGTGTCCTTGAAGACTTGCTCTCACTTTGTTAAAAACAGGTGTGTATCCCCTGTTCTGATTTGACTGATAGAACCTGCTCGTTGTCTCATGTGGCCCAGTTTTTTGTTTTTGTTCCCTCCCCTTAATTCTGTGAAAGGCAGAGTGACAATGAGAGGGGAGAGACAGAGATCTTCCATCCGCTGGTTCGCTCCCCAGGTGGCTGGCAACAGCTGGGGCTGCGCCAGGCTGAAGCCGCGTGAGTGGCAGGGGGCCCAAGTACCTGGGCCATCTGCTACTTTCCCAGACGCATGCGCAGGGCGCTGGCTTGGGAAGTGGAGCAGCTGGGACGTAACCTGGCGCTGTGTTACGGGCTGCTGGCGTCCTCTGATCGGCCTCTTCGCTGCGGGCACCCAGGAGCAGAACTCAGGTCAGGGTCCATCTCCACCGGCTAAGTTGGCAGATTCCTGGGGGGATCTGGGCCATATAGATGGCGGATTTCTGAGGATTGCCCTGATCTTAGGAAAACAGATTTTAAAAGCCGTGCATGATGAAATCCCATCTTACCTTTCAGCTGCAAAATGACTGGCTGTGTGTTTATGGCACACCAGCTTTGTAATCACTTCTAGTGAGGTGGTTAAAGAGATAGGACCGTTAATAAGTGCATTGGAACGTGCTTAACTCCGCCACTGTAATGGACAGGGGTGCTGGTAAAGACAGCAGGATGCATGGCCAAAAACACGCAGTGCGGTGTGAGTTGTGTTTCCCGAGGCTTTCGCTGGGGTATCTTTCCTGACTGGTTTGCATTCGTCACTACATGAAGCTTTGCGTGGTTCCCTCGCTGTGACATCCTTGCTGATGACCACGTGAATGGCCAAAGGCCAGAGCTTGTTGCTGTGACGTCTGCCGTTTCTCTGGCTGCGTACAGAGCAGTCAAGACCAAATGGTAAATTAAAGATTCCCAAAAGGCTGCATCCTTGGCTTCCGTTATATTACTATGATGAATCTGCCATTAATGCGGCCTAATTGTTTTACTTTCGTGGACATAAAATCAGTCTCCTTCGTGACTAATAATAGGGTTTATTGATTTTACTAAACATTATTCATCCTGGGCCTGCACACATCGGCTTGCCCCAAACACAGCCTGGGAGCTCACAGCGCTGACAGCACACAGAACCCCTCGGCAGAGCCGTGCTCACAGCGGATGCCCCATTGACTACAAGGTACTGAAAACATCTTTGCTGGATTAGGTGGCCTTTTCATGGACTCTTGCCATTGATGTCCAGGTCATTAACAGTTACAGCGGAGAAAGCCTGGCCTTGCACATTCGCACTGCCAGAGACCCTGGTGGACGGTGGTCCGCGGAGAACCGGGGTGAGGGCTTCTGGCCGATACACGATTGACCAGCGGCTTCAAGGATCATTGCGGGCCGTTCATTGCGTCCCCAGCTGTTTGCTTTCATTCTGACTAAGGATCCCTGCCATGGATTCTTCACTTCTTAACAGGGTCACTCTTGGACATGCGGGTTGGTTCTCAGCCCAGTTACTGTGGACATGCGAGACTGTTCTGTGCCGCCAGCAGCCTCCTTGGCGAGTGACAGCCAACCAGCCCTGTGACTAGAAGGACCCCTGCTTGGTCCTGTCCGCACGGACATCACGGCCTTTCTGGAGCTTTGTGGCTTTCGGGGGTGGCTCCTGGTAGCCCTGTGCAGGAAAAATGGGGGTGTTCATTGATAAAGCCGGACCAAACCTCCAGGGGTTTTTTTTTTGTTGTTTTGTTTTGTTTTGTTTGTTTTTGTTTTTGTTTTTGAAAGGCAAAGCAGCAGTGCTGGAAAGAGATATCTTCTGTCTGCTCATTCATTCCCCAAATGGTCACAATGGCTGGGGCTGGTCCAAGCCAAAGTCAGGAGCCTGGAGCCCCATCTGAGCCTCCCACGTGGGTTCAGGGGCCCAAGCACTCGGGCCGTCTTCCGCTGCCTTCCCAGGCGCATTAGCAGGGAGCTGGATCAGAAGTGGAGCAGCCAGGACTCAAACGGGTGCCCTAACATGGGATTCCTGCAGGACTGGCAGCAGCTTAGCTCCCTGGGTCACAGCCAGAGCTCCAGGTTTTTAAAGAACATTGTGGGATCCGGATTTTAGCATAATAATGAGTGCTTTGATAAGGTTGAAAATGACTTCCATTTGAAAACTTGGGTGCGTAATTCAGTTCACAGCACATCAATTAGCAACACTAGCCCTCCAAGAGACATAATTTTCCATGGAATGAAGACTGTGAAGGTAGAAAACCTGAGACAAAGTGGGTAATTGTCAGGTTACAATTGATTGAACTTGGATTTCCTTCCCGCAGGGAGGGCCTTTTGTTTCATGCACAAGAATAAATTGTAAGAGGTTCTCAATATACACAATACATTTCAGGGACGTTTTTCTTTCTCGCTTCGACACTGGAAGATCGGGGAAAGGAAACATGCCAAAACCCGACGTGGGGGAGAAAACAGTGGTCTCCGGGGCCATGGGAGCTGAGGTGCACACAGGTGCAGGAGCAGGTGTGTGGTCCAGTTAGACCGTGGTGGGACCCTTGTCCATGTGATGTGCACGAAGCCCCAAGCAGCACAGTGGCCAGAGCTCAACGGAGTCTGTGAGGGACGTGGCCCATCCCAGCACTCGGTGAGGGCCCTCCATCACGTGGGCAGGACAGAGAAGGGAGAAGCACGTTGGACCCATCCTTGCATCCCACTTGAACTTGGTCTGTTCCCCCTGCGTCCTGCCCACCCTCCTGAGCTGTAGCTCTGTACGGGGGGATGGGTGTGGCTGGGAGGCAGCAGTTTGCTCCCTAACAGGACTTCAGAGAGCCCCTCAGTTGTGGGAGGCTCTGCCTTAGAGGATCTGGGGCTCGGGCAGGGTTGAAACAGCGAGGCTGTGGTGGTACTGGGCTACCAGAACATGCAAAGAGTGACAAAGGGATTCAGACCCCGCCAGGCTGCTTTCCCCTCTCTGGTGACATAACCAAGGACGGACAGCCCTGCAGGTGAGAAGAATGGATCCATTTGCCACCTGCATCCCCGAATGCCATGCGCACACATGTGTGCACACAGGTGCATACCCTCGAGGCCTGCAGAACTCCCACGGAGCTGGTACAGCTCACAGGAAACACGTGGCCTGCACTCTGAGAGGAGAAGGGGCGCTCGGGCCGTTCTCACCAGACCAGGTACACAGCCGGGAGGGGCGAGGGCACCGGCACGTTGGGGGGGGGCATGTGTTGGGCCACGGGATACCTAAAGCAGACGGAGGCCGGGAAGAGTCCTTGGGGAGGAAGACCAGCTGCTGCCTGGGCTTCCTGGGCGTCAGTGAAAGCTTCAGGCAGAGAAAGAGCCTTCCCACACCCCAGGAAGCGGTGTCACTTGGGTGTCACTGCCCCCTTCTGCTTCCGTGGACACACCATCCCTCCCTCCTGTGGCTTCACTGCCCAGGGGGCTGGCAACGGCGGTGGAGCCCACTCTGGCCAGGTTTCAGCCTGATTAAGGGACCAGCCTCTGGCTTGCACTCTGGAGTGCTGTGTAATGCAGATCCATCCCTGGAAGAAGCCCATGTGACTGCGCCACTCTGGGATGGGTGGGGCGCAGTTCATCATCAAAACCCGGGGTCCCCAGCACTCCTGCGACCTAGAAAACTCCCAGTGGTGTAGGAGCCCTGGGGTAGGCATGGTGGTGGCTGGGGAGTGGGACAGAGACCGATGTGTGTTTTTCATTTAACACAGAAAAGAGACACTTCCCCTTCCTCCTGCGGGGCTCTGCCCTTCTCTGTGTGGTGTACACCTGTGGTGTGCTATTCTTGCCTGTTCGTTCTCACTCTTCTTCCCCTTAGAATGGGAGCTCCATGTAAGTGCTGACTTCATCTGCTTCCTTTACTGTTCTGGCTCCAGCACCCAGAACAGCGTTCAGCCCATGTGGAGCCAGTGAGTGACACTGCCAACCTCCGTCACGTGCCAGACCAACGGTGCCGCCTAATCTCGCACTGAGAACCTCCAAAACCGTGAGCCGAAACCAACCTCTTTCTATCGTAAGTAACTTCTCACTGGTATTTTAGGAAAAGTTACAAAAAGCTGCCTGATACACTTTTTCCTGGGTTGTATTCTTTTTTTTTTTTTTTTTTTTGGACAGGTAGAGTTAGAGAGACAGAGAGAAAGGTCTTCCTTCCATTGGTTCACTCCCCAAATGGCCGCTATGGCCAGCGCTGCGGCAATCTGAAGCCAGGAGCCAGGTGCTTCCTGCTGGTCTCCCATGCAGGTGCAGGGCCCAAGCACTTGGGCCATCCTCCACTGCCTTCCCGGGCTACAGCAGAGAGCTGGACTGGAAGAGGGGCAACCGGGACTAGAACCTGGTACCCCTATGGGATGCCAGCACCACAGGTGGATGATTAACCAAGTGAGCCACGGCGCCAGCCCCTGTTTGTATCCTTTATAATAGAAATTTCAATACAGTTCCTATGAGTTCTATGAGTCATTCTAAAGCATTATTGAACTGGGTGGTCACTGAGGGGCTTACAGGAAGTTCCAGGTTTGTAGTTCGGCAGGAAGCAGTTCGGGTAGTCTGGAGACCTCATTGGTAGCTGGCCTGTGGGGTTTGCACTAATTCCAGGTAGTTAGTGTCAGGACTGAACTGAATTATCAGACACCCGGTTGGTATTGGAGAACTGTTGGATGGGAAATGATGTAATTTCATACCAGGGGCTCAAGGAAGAGACATGAAGGCACAAGCTACATGCATGTCTGGAGGAAGCGTTGAAGGCAGATGGCAGAGCAAGTGCAAAGGTCCCGAGGTAGGGGCGTCTTTGGAGTATTTAGCAAAAAGCAAGGAGAACAATGTTGTCACAGCCCTGGTGCAATGATGCTCTCCAGCTATGCAGCCGGCCACACTGTGCCATGGTCACGAGACAGAAAGCTGAGAGATGGTAATTGTACCAATCATACAGTTTATCGAAACAGCTTAAACTAAAGCGTAGGGTAAGAAGCAAGTGAAAGACGTGGAGTGGATTTGCGAGCAAACAGAAGGACGACCTGAATTCTCTGTCATTCAGTGCTCACATCACCCCGCCGTGTGTGCTGTGTCCACCTTGGCCACTGATTGTGTGGTTCGGAGGGCGAGGAAGCTGGAAGATGGCCAGGAACTGTAGCATCAGCCTGGTGACCAACTCCAGGGCTGGAGGCAGGTGGGGCCATGCATGAGTGTCAGGGAGGGGTGGTGGCAGTAAGACCTCTTGGATACCAAGTGAGTGATTCCTGTCCTCATGTGTATTTAAGATCCAATGAATATTCAGTGCTTTGTGTGTCTCATGTATATTTAGTGTATCATGAATATTTAGTATTTACTTGGTTTTGCCTTTCCTTCCTGTCTAGGTTCTCACATACATATATGCCCTAATTACTTTATCTTACATATCTCCCAGGTCTATAATTTAATTATCTATGCTTAACACATCTAATGATTTCCGTGAGCTTCATTTGTTTTCTTGTTGGATATTCTCAGGGCAGCAAGTGCTCATTGTGTGTGAGGTTGGTGGGGTGGGGAAAGGGACGTAATCAATGGGGTCTTAGGAGCTCTTATAAGGTTCTTACTCTTGCTCTGAAGGGGATGAAGGAGGCTGCTTGTGTGGAGGCGCCTCCGTCCCAGGCACACGCAGGATTGTGGGAAAGGCAGGAGGTGAGACGTGCCAGACCCAGACGCCGGCTGATTCTTCATAGGCTGCTGGCATGTGGAAGGTGCCACTCCGGCTAAGACACCGCCCCAGGGTGTGCAGGGAGGAGCTGGCAGGGCACAGGGCTCGGCCTGAAGTCCCGCAGCAGGTGCAGAAGGGGCTTGAGTGGGAGGAGCCTGCGGGAATGGCCGCTCTCTGCTGCCAGGGAGGGCTACAGTTCTCAGCGGATCCATCCCAGCAGTAACCTTGACTTTAACACCCTGCCTCGGTTCCTGCTGCACTGTGTCCTCACGGATTTCCTTCTGCCTATGTGACTGTGTTTTGAACGTTGTGACATTAAATACCTTAATGGCACCGTTGCCCCGGTTTGTCTGGACAGAGTGTGAATGTATTTTGTAACCGTGATGAAGATGTTGCTGTGTTTCTTCTGGAAGCCAAAGAGCTTTGCGAGTTGACCTGACAGGTGTGTGTGTGTGACCGTGGAGTTGAATGGAAGTGCTCCTGAGAAAGAGCCACTGAAAAGTGGTTTTGCGGAACACAGTTGTTCTCCCTTTTTTGGGAGTCTTTGTTAAAAAGAAGTCTGGGCGTTGTTCCCCTCTCGTGTTCCCTCCTAGCACTTACACCTGTGATCTGTATACTTCTAAACTGCAGAATATAATTCGCAAAGGAACATATCCTAACTCTTACTCATTACGGTGGCATTGTGCTGCTTGAGATGCCTGCATTCCACTTGGGAGTGGCTAGGATCAAGTCCCGCCCCCACTTCCTATCCAGCTTCCTCCTCATGAGCCTGGGAGGCAGCCGATGATGACACAAGTACTTAGGTTCCTGCCACCCACGTGCGAGACCTGATGGAGCTCCTGGCTCCTGGCTTCAGCTTGGCCCAGCCCTAGATACTGTGGGTGTTTGGGGAGTGAACCAGTGGAAGGAAGATACTTCTCTCCCCATCTCTCTTCCTTTCAAATAAATCTTTAAAGAACAAAAAAGAAACTTACTCACCGGGTTCTAGTCTCAGTCGGGGCGCCGGATTCTATCCCGGTTGCCCCTCTTCCAGGCCAGCTCTCTGCTATGGCCCGGGAAGGCAGTGGAGGATGGCCCAAGTGCTTGGGCCCTGCGCCCCATGGGAGACCCGGAGAAGCACCTGGCTCCTGGCTTCGGATCAGCGCGGTGTGCCCACCGCAGTGCAGCACTGGCCGCGGTGGCCATTGGAGGGTGAACCAACAGCAAAGGAAGACCTTTCTCTCTGTCTGTCTCTCTCACTGTCCACTCTGCCTGTCAAAAAAAAAAAAAAAAAAAAAACTTACTAAATAACTGGTGTGTACTATTAGTATTTCTGAGGCGTGAAATGAATAAATGAACACATAAAAGAAATTTTATCTTGGTAACAAAACATTGTGTGACCAGCAATTGGGGTATGTTGCTTCAGATGTACCTAGACACGTTGGTTAGCCAGCTGGAAGAAAACTTGGCCTGGATTCCTATCCAATAGCTTACAACAAAATAAACTCCAGGTGGATCCAATCTTCAGTGAAGAGACCCAGGTACCGGGAGAGAACGTGGGTGCGTTCCCTGATATTCTTGAACTTGGAATGGCTCTTCTGTGCAGAGTGTGAACTTAGGGAGGAGAAGGTGGATCATCTGATTATGGTAAACGTTTTTCAAGTTGCACTTGGGGAAAACATCATAAATGAAATCAAATAACAAACAAGAGACTTAATAAAATATTTTCAAAATATACCTTAGCCAAAAGACGAACTGTCCTCCTTAAGATTTTAAAAAGCGTTGAACCAGAAGCCTCGTGGGAGAGGGGTAGGCCGAGTGGTGGAAACAGCGAGTGCGTGGAATTCCGATGCCTGGACAAAGACAGAAAGCTGGTTGCAGGGTGATGGCCAATGACAGTGGATTGGTCTTCACCCATCAGGAAGACGAAGTCACATGTTGGGGTTGTGGAGGTGAAAATTCCTACAGCATTGGTGAGAAATACATTCGAAACAAATTCGGTCTGTTTGTCAGATAAAGTTAAGAAGGGAGGGAGGCTGTCGCGATAGCTTTTGGAGCCCCCAAAATCCGGCAGTGCCTAACCCAGGCCCTTTCTGTACTTGTCAGTGGTCCAAACCAGTGGATGCCCCTTCCCACATCTGTCTGTTCCGTCAGTTAGATGAGGCTGAGTTGAGATTTTTTGACGAGTGACACAGAGTCATGGCTGGTGTATCCGCTCCGTGTTTCTATATATAGCTTTCTGTTTGTATGTTTAAAGATTTATTTATTTGAAAGTCAGAAGTACGCACACATGAGAGAGAGGGGGGAAGGGAGACAGACAGGGAGCTGGTTCGCTCCCCAAATGCCTGAAAGAACTGGGGCTGGACCAGGCTGAAACGGGGAGCCCAGAGTTCAGTCTGGGTCCCCCACATGGGTAGCAGGAACCCAAGCGCTTGGGCCTTCTGCTGCTGCCTCCCAGGCACATTAGCAGGAAGCTGGATTGGAAGTGCAGCTTACCTGGGACAGGAACCAGGCCTCCCAACTGGGAACTTCATCTGCTATGGAGGATGCCTGCCTGTGCACAGCGCTGGAATATGTGTGGGAGTAGCCGCTGGACGATTTGGTGAACATATAAAGAGGTGTTTGAGAAATATCATTTACCATGTTAATGTCTGTTGACAGGAAGTATGCTTTAAAAGGTAAGAGGACAATCATATTTTTGTTTCCGTCACCTATAATTCTAGCTGTTGTGTTTTTTTGTTTGTTTGTTTTTGTTGTTATTTAATTGGCCTACCAGGTTTTGTTCCTTGCCAAAACAGTTTCATGTTCTCTGAGCTTCATTTGATATTTTAAGAAAGCAATGTGGATGCCCCCACGGTCCCCAGTGACCAAAGAAAAGAAACAAGACAAACAGGAGGGCACTGCATGGTGGCTTCGGGGCTGTTCTCATCTCCTCCATTTGCTGTAAGCAAGAAAGAATGCTCGTTCTGTTGCACTCAATGAGGCTAGCAGACAGAACCAAGAACCGTTTGGAAAAATCTGCTCCTAGTTTTAACACAGCGCCTCCTCTTATCTAAGGTTCAGTCACAACAAAGATGGAAAACAGTGCTTAAGTACTTTTTTTCAGGTTTTGAAATGAACTGGTAGCATATTCGCACTAGTATGCAATATTGATTATGAATATAGATTCTCGTGCCTCTGAGTCTGTGTCCAAGACCCTAGCTGTAACGTCAGAGGGGTCCCCATTGTCTCCTCTCCTCTTCCAGAAAGAGTAATGAAAAGACAGCTAAAAGCTGAACTCTATCGTTATTTTATAACTGGCACTAACAAATTTTGCCAATTACAGAGTCCATTCTGTAAGCAGTGAATGTGTGGTTCCCAATTAATCTCGTGCACCTCCAGGCAGGGTCTAAATCAGCTGGATACAGCGAAAGCAATTTGCACACAGCTCACAGCAAATTGGAAAATAAGTGTTCCACGCTGCTGCCTATCTCTTCAAGCCAAAGACACAATCGGTATTCCGGCAGCAGCCCTCTGTCAGGTTATTTGCAGCTATCAATTTTAATTATAACAATTATTGATTAGTTGGGAAAGTGAATAATCTGAAGGCCGAACGAGGGACGCTGGTGCTTCCGTTTCATTCCTGGCCCTGTAAGACCACGCAGCGATCTTACCTGGAAGTCCGCACTGTTCTGGCTTTTTTCTCCCCAGCTTCTCCCGCACACTGGGTTTTCTTTATGTAATTTCATATAAAGACTGCTGTGACCTGAAATAAAACTTGGTCCGCATCTTAACGTGGGAACTTCAAAACGGTCTTGGGGAAATTGGCTTTTTTTTTTTTTTCTGCATTCCATTTCTCCACAAACCTTTTGGAATCCTCTTATATTTCTAATCAGAGAATTTGGAGGCAGTCAAAGACTAAGTAGCTTGGTTTTGCGGATTTGGGATTCATAAAACCCTTGGTTCTGCTGGGTGAAGAAGTGGAAAAATTCAATGGGAAGAAGGGAAAACAGAACTATGTATGAGAGAGAAGAAAAAGCAGTCACTGCCTGGCTAGAGAGAGCAAGGAGGACAAGCTGGTGGAATGAGCGAAGACGGAAGTGGATTTGTGGTTAAAGGCACAGAAGACTCTGCCTTGAGACAGAGCCACCCTCTTTAACTCTGTGATCCTATGGAAATCAAACTGCACTGCTGAGCCTTTGTCTCTGGGCCTGTGAAACAGAGATGTGAGAGATGCCTGCATCGGAAGTGAGAAAGATGCCTGCATCATTAGCTAGTTTTATGTTTTAACCTGGTGAGGGTGGGTGTAGAGATGCGATTACCGGACGCCCTGGATGGAACAGGATTGTGCGAGGTGGTTCTCGGGGTGATGTTGAACTCTCCTGGACAAGCTCCGTCGTGTTTGTTGAGCTAACCGCATTCTCCATGAGTCGGTTGTCTGCCATCAGGTTCTGCATGAAGAAGGTGCCAGAGAGGCAGGCAGGCACACACACAGAGGATAATAGTTGGGAACTTACATATATGCATCTCTCACTGTATGAAGTATGAGCGCACTAGCTGATTTGGCCACGATGTGAATTTTGGCAAAACAAATTCCATTTCCCTATTGAAACCTATTATAAAATCAGGTCCGTACCCGTGGAAAAATTTCCCAAGGCACTAAGTCAAAAACTGTTACAGGACAGCCACAGCTTCTTTGAAGTATGTTCAGCATTTGCAAGCATTTGGCATGATTTTGTCAACTCTGGGATTCGTCTGAAACCTATCTTTGCAAGAAAGGTTGGTTGATGTCTAGGAAGGGTAATCAGCCCTGGGAACTAAGCTCCCCTTCTCCTTTGGCCCCAGTGTTTACCAAAGTCCTTGGAAATGAATTCTGTGCCCTATCCCTTTCTTAATCCAAAAACTCAGCATATTGAGTTCGCTAGTGGAAGGCTAGAAAGAGCTGGATGGATCTTGTGAAGTGACCCAGCCTGAGGGTCACAAGTACAGTCCCAGTGGCTGACGGTGGTCTGCAGAGCTAGGGCAGAGCCTTGTCACTCTGAGTGGTTCTCACAGAGAGGCAGTTAAAGCCTCAATCGATGATCCACCTTTATGTGTTTGTCCTTGCAAGAAAAACCACACATTTGGAGAAGCGTGCTTATAGGAGAAATTAGTCAACTAGTTTTGGCTGGATGTATGTTTGTATAGACTGCTTAGAAGTGATTTCAAAGTGTGTGGGTTACTATTTATTTTTGTTCTTTCACTCTAATTTATGGAAAGGCATGATCTACTTTGTTAATTTGCTCTGTGCCAAAGAATATGATTTTTTAAAAATGGTTATATATTTGCTAGCAAGACTGTCACTCTATTTCAAGAGAATCTGCTTACTGCTTTTGTAAACATTTAAGTTCAATGCCAGGGTACACAATGATTTCACAGGTGACATGAAGAGGAATCGGTAACATTCTATTTCCAACATCTTATTTGGATGTGCAGTATCAGTCATAATGGAAAGTATTTTAGAAATACCGCGTTCTTGTTCTAAAAGATCCCGTTATCTAAAAAGATCTTTGCTTTTGACTCTTTGCTGTCCTGTGTATTATAAAACAAACAGGGCTGTATTTTCAATGTATGGCACTTACTGTTCTGTACTGATTTACTGGACGTCAGTCAGTTAATTCTGTGACTAGAATGGGCATAAAGACTTCCTTGTTTGATAAAAGGTACTTAGGGGCTGTACCTGCATCCGGAATATCCTTGACTTACGGCTACATTTAACACTCATTTGACTTTCAACACTGGATGGGAAGTGGTTTGGTGGAATTCATCACAAAGAATTTTTTTTATCTCAAAGGATGAGACAGAATCTAACACATTGGAAGAGAAACATGAAATTTGGTATCGGAAAGTCTGGTTTGACCCTAAATCTGTGCCCTGTCAATTCTACATCATTGGGCAAGTTATCTATTCTCAATGACATCAGTTCTTTAATCTATAAAATGGGGGACAGCAAAGGAAAATGAGTACTAAACAGAATTAAATGATAATGAATTTTAAAGTGTGTGATAGCTGCTTGGCAAGTTACCTTCTGTTTTTCACTCCTTCCCCTGTCTCAGGATAGCATCAAGAGCTGTATGGAGGAGTCAGGGTCTCTCAACTGCTGAAGGGAATGTATTTGCAAACTTCTGATTTCTCTGACAAGAAATAAACAGGAAGTTCAGGTGAGATGATTTCATTATTTTTTTTCATTAAGGAATTTACTAATACATTAGGTTCTCAGGGTCACAGCAAATGCCTAATTACCACAACACCGTTCTGATGTTGATGTGCTGTTAGTACAAAGAGAAGAGATTCAATGTAGTTTACAGATCAAATTATAAGAACACAATGAGTATTCCCTTCCTCCCTCCCTGCCTCTCTCTGCCTCTCCCTCCTTCCCTCCCTCCCTCCCTTCCTTCTTTCCTTGCTTCCTTTCTTCCTTGTTTTTTTTGTTTGTTTGTTTGTTTGTTTGTTTTAATTTTTGACAGGCAGAGTGGACAGTGAGAGAGAGACAGAGAGAAAGGTCTTCCTTTTGCCGTTGGTTCACCCTCCAATGGCCGCCGCGGTAGGCGCGCTGCGGCCGGCGCACCGCGCTGATCCGATGGCAGGAGCCAGGTGCTTCTCCTGGTCTCCCATGGGGTGCAGGGCCCAAGCACTTGGGCCATCCTCCACTGCACTCCCTGGCCACAGCAGAGAGCTGGCCTGGAAGAGGGGCAACCGGGACAGGATCCGTGCCCCGACTGGGACTAGAACCCGGTGTGCCGGCGCCGCAAGGCGGAGGATTAGCCTAGTGAGCCGCGGCGCCGGCCTCTTCCTTGTTTTTGAGATAAAATTTTTAAATCCCATTATAGTCAAAGGCTTAATGCTCCCCTGAATAAAGAGGTGAACAAGCAAAAAATAGAAAGACCCTAGTTCAATGGGAAGTTTTCACTATTTAAAAAATCCAAATCTTTATTGCAAGAGTCTGATTGAACCAGAACCTTTCAAATCCTTAGCTTCAGTTCATATACATTCAGTGAAACGTTTCCGAATCACGTAATCTCCATGCAAGAAGAGATTTTAATTTTCATCCAGTTTAGCTGCCCACCTCCTTTTGCAATCTCTGTTCTACAATCGGCTCTTATCTGCACCAAAGGGGAGCAGAGATCTCTTTGGGGCCCACTGGACTGGGATTTCACCTGTGCAGCAGAGTGGTGGGCTCTGGCCCAGTGACCCTGTTAAACACATTTCCTCTGGAATGGGCCTGATGACCTGCCCTTGGGGGGTCCCCTTATCTGAGCTCTTCCTGCACTGGGGCACCAAGAGGGCCGCTCGGGATCCTCCACCTTGGATAGCTTGTCGCCCAGGTCCGCTCTTCGTGGTCTGTGTGGACGGTAGATCATCTGCTGCTTTAACCTTGCGGGCATGAGCTGTTCCTAGTCTGAATTCCCCAGACTGATAGACTGACTAATGTGATATTCTGGTTTATCAGGTGTTAATGATAATCTCCCCCCTTGGGGCTCCTCCCATCTTAAAGGTGACTCAAGATACGACTGATCTGGCCAGCCGGGGCTTCCTTCTTTGGGAGTTATCTGGGCAAAGTCTCTTCCCTTTAATCACATGAGATGGTTTCTTTCTGCCTGTTTGCAAGATCACCGAGGGTGAGCTTCCGTCATCACTGAAACAGTGGCCGTGTCTTTCAACTTTGCTAACTACCAGAAGCAACGGAAAGTTTCAGCATAATATTGCAATGACTGGGGAAGGCTGAGTCCTCTCGCCTTCACTCAAAATGTCTTGGCTGTTCAGTGTCTCCAGAAAGGAAAAGCCGGTCCGGCTGCTTCGTGTGTGAATCGGGGGGACTAGGTCCTGCCAGATGACCCTTCTGCATGGGGAGCTGGAACCTGTCGTCCCTACCAAGGCAAAGCATTGCTTTTCACAGAGCAAATGCCCAAGAAGCTTGAGGGAGCCTTGTTTTGAAACACCAACCACAGCCATAGAAAACCTGTGTGCAGGAGAGCTGGAGGCTGTGCTATGAGCATTAGAGAGAAGCAGTAACTGAGTCAAATGGATTCCCGAGCGGCTGTGTCATCACCTATGGCGATCCCTCGTCACATTTGTCCCCAGAAAATGCCAACCTTGTATTTCACTGGATGTTCTGATCAGTGGTCCACTCGGCACCTGTGCCTCTCCCATCGCATCCATCAATTCACTCCCAACCCTATATTATTTTTTCAAGTTTTAATTTTTATTTATTCGAAAGGCAGAATGATATACACACACACACATACACACGCGTGCATAGTTTCCACTACAGAGCTTCACTCCCTAAGTGGCTTCAACAGGTAGAGCTGGGTCAGGCTGAAGCCAGGAGCCTGAAACCCCACCCAGGTCTTCCGCATGGCTGGCAGCGGCCCAAGTCCTTAGGCCATCATTTGCTTCCTTCCCAGGCACATGAGCAGGGAGCTGGATCAGAAGTGGCACAGCCGGAATTCAAACAGGCGCTCTGCCATGGGATGCTGGCATCACAGGGGTGGTTTAACCCCTTGCACCATAATGCTGGTCCTCCCATTCCTGTTCTTAGCATGTTTAACACATGACACTTTTATTCCCCAAGCATGATTAGGCCATTATGTGTGGGGACTTTAGTAAGAAAATGGAGGCCGGCGCCGTGGCTTAACAGGCTAATCCTCTGCCTAGCGGAGCCGGCACACCGGGTTCTAGTCCCAGTCGGGGCGCTGGATTCTGTCCCAGTTGCCCCTCTTCCAGGCCAGCTCTCTGCTATGGCCCGGGAAGGCAGTGGAGGATGGCCCAAGTGCTTGGGCCCTGCACCCGCATGGGAGACCAGGAGAAGCACCTGGCTCCTGGCTTCGGATCAGCGAGATGCGCTGTCTGCAGCGGCCATTGGAGGGTGAACCAATGGCAAAAAGGAAGACCTTTCTCTCTGTCTCTCTCTCTCTCTCTCTCACTATCCACTCTACCTGCCAAAAAAAAAACAAAAACAAAAAAAAAATGGAGGCCGGCGCCGCGGCTCACTAGGCTAATCCTCCGCCTTGCGGCGCCGGCACACCGGGTTCTAGTCCCGGTCGGGGCACCGATCCTGTCCCGGTTGCCCCTCTTCCAGGCCAGCTCTCTGCTGTGGCCAGGGAGTGCAGTGGAGGATGGCCCAAGTCCTTGGGCCCTGCACCCCATGGGAGACCAGGATAAGTACCTGGCTCCTGCCATCGGATCGGCACGGTGCGCCGGCCGCAGCGCGCCTACCGCGGCGGCCATTGGAGGGTGAACCAACGGCAAAAGGAAGACCTTTCTCTCTGTCTCTCTCTCTCACTGTCCACTCTGCCTGTCAAAAAAAAAAAAAAAAAAAAAATGGAGACAAGTGAGCAAACTGTCCAATCTCTGGATGCCCTGGATAAAGGGGGCAGCCACGCTAACACTGGCAAACAGACTGAAACCGAACTACAGACTCAGAGGGTCCTGGGCACCAGCCACGACACTGGACCCCCTCTCTGGCAAATTGTTAAAGAGGCTGCAAAAGTCGAAGCTCATTTCCCTGTGTGTGTGAAGGTGCATTTCCCCGACCCCAACAAGTCTCGCTGCTTTCAGCTACTGTCACCCCAGCAGACGGGAACTCCAGGGTGGGACATTTCAGTCTGAAACAGTGGCTCCCGTTGGCTGCAACATGCTGCCCCAGAGAAGCGCGAGGCCGGGATCTGGCACCTTTGCCTCCCAGAGCAGGGGACAACACGTCTGAGTTTACCGAGAGACCGTGAATGGTGGCACCGGCTGGGTCCCACACAGCAGTAAAGGATGCTGCTTGGGGATTAAACTCCTTGTTTGCTGTCCTTTTGAATCCTGATGGCCCACTGAATGTTGAAGCTGCAGAACGTGATGTATGGAACCAGGATGCTGTGGATGGCGACGTCGAGGGTTATGCCAGGGGAAATATTTGTTACAGTTGGCCCCTGATGTGAAACGCGAGCAGTAGCCCTGGCCCCGTCTTCTCTCTCCCTCTCCACCCCCGGATGGCCCCCATCGTGTGGCCATGTGTTCCAGGAAAGACCCACGACGTCCCATTGTGGATAGAGACTATGGCAATGAACAGCCAAGAAAATGTGCCTGGACTTCGAAAGACTTGTCTGCTCCCTTTCTGGGAAACTGTGCTGGGTGGGCTGTTGGTGCAACTCAGGAGAAGCAGAAGCTGAGTTTCCACCCCTTTTTGCGAACTGAACAGATTTCCAGCACAAGTGATGCTAAGAATCGGCTCAGCGTAACTCTCAAATGGGCAGTCGGAACCCCATACAACTGTGGTTGGATGCTGGTCCACGAATGGTGGCGGCCGTGCCTCCACGCCGTGAGGCTTGCCGGGATGCACAGCCACTCACTCACAGGGAAGCACAGGGAGATTGTTTTCCTTACGCCAAGTGTGCCCTTTCTTAGGCTTCTGCCCCCCCGCCTCCTACCTCCTAGGGACCCCACGTCTTTGCCAGCTCTCTCTCCAATGCTCCCTTTCCCTCTCATGCGAGTAGGATCGGTTCAAGCCTTCATTATCCTAAAACATCTCCATTTCATCCCCAACGTCAGAATGCTCTCCGCATGCCATTTCCCGTCAAGCATCTTGGGTTTCTGTTGCTCCGGCTCCCCTTGTTCACCAGCTCGCGACACTTCCCTGCAGCCCATGTCTGCCGTGACCTCGGTGTCTCATGACCACATCTGGGTCTGTCTCCTTGGTGCTACTGTCAACCTCAAAGCTGATAAACCCGCAGCCCGAGTCCCCTTTGTCCACTCCACCACGTCTTCTCCTGGACACCCTGTGCCTTGGCAAGATGCTGTGGCCCACGCACACGCAGACCCCTGAGTCACTTAAGTCCTTCTGCACACTCAGGATCGTGTTCCTCCTCCGTGATCTCTCTTGTACACATCTCCTACTTTCTTGTCATCACCCCAAGTCAGGTTCTCAGGCTTCCTTGCTTTGACCTTCCTGAATTACGTGTCTGAACTCCTTTACTTTGGGCCACTCTATCTACTACAGTAGACATCCTGCTACTCAAACACCAATGAGGATTGGTAGCTGTGGGTTAAAGGGGAATTAAAAAGGAAGTCCATCAAAAGGGACCCTTGAGTGATGGGTCTCATATATCTGAAAGGCCTTCTTTTAACTTACAGCTCTCAAGTGTGTGGTCATCAGCCCCCTTCCGGCCCACTGATTCTTGCTCATCTTTTTGTTCTTGAGCATTTTAACTGCTCAATTTCTTTTGTTTTGATTTCTTTTAAGTAGAGTAGGTCCTTAAAGAACTTTTGAAGAAATCAGAGAACAAAAGTCCTGTTAGATTTTTCAGTATCTCATCCATCGTCAGCATTTTCCGCATTCACACTGGATTGGAAGACACGTTTAAAACCCTCTTTCAGAGAAAATATAAATCTCTTCCTTCTGCCACTTTCATTTTACACTGATTTGAATATTAAATAGATTGCATCATCATAGTAACAAAGACAACTTGGGTGAACGGGATTGGGAGCAAATGCAAGGTGACCTTGTTGACTAGCTCATGTCATTAAGGAGAGCGGAAGAACTCAGACCGTCTGTCCAGGGAAGAGCCAGGGCCAGGGCTGGGAAAGCATCAGCCAGACTAGGATTTGGCTGTTGCAGGGTGGGGACAGGTAGCAGCGTCGACTGTAGTTTCAGACTACCTGGAGTGAGCCCTTGTTGTCCAGGGACCTCCCCTTTGAGGCTGGAGCAACACCTGTCACCTTGCATCAATTTCTGACTTGGCAGAATGGCTGCCAGTCTGGCATCCAACCAGGGAAAACATCAGAATCTTTCCATTTTTTTTAAAAAAGTCTTTCATTTAAAAAAGGGTGTTTAGGCCGGCGCCGTGGCTCAACAGGCTAATCCTCCGCCTTGCGGCGCCAGCACACCGGGTTCTAGTCCCGGTCGGGGCACCGATTCTATCCCGGTTGCTCCTCTTCCAGGCCAGCTCTCTGCTGTGGCCAGGGAGTGCAGTGGAGGATGGCCCAAGTCCTTGGGCCCTGCACCCCATGGGAGACCAGGATAAGCACCTGGCTCCTGCCATCGGAACAGCGCGGTGCACCGGCCGCAGCGCGCTACCGCGGCGGCCATTAGAGGGTGAACCAACGGCAAAGGAAGACCTTTCTCTCTGTCTCTCTCTCTCTCTCACTGTCCACTCTGCCTGTCAAAAAAAAAAAAAAAAAAAAAGGGTGTTTATTTATATTTTACTTGAAAGGCAGAAAGAGAGAGAGAGAAATGTTTCATCTCTCCATCTGGTTGTAATACCTGTGGCTGGACCAGGTCAAGGCCAGGAGCCTGGAACAAAATCCGGAGCTGCCATGTGGGTAGCAGAGGCCCACATACTTTGGGTGCAGGGACCCACACACTTGAGTCATCTTCCGCTCTTTTCCCAGGTGCATTGGCAGGGAACTGGATTGGAAGTGGAACAGCCAGGACTCGAACCAGCACTCATATGGGGTGACCATGTTGCAGGTAGTGGCCTAACCTACTATGCTACAACGCCAGCCCAATTCTTTCTTTGAACAAAGACTTCCAAAAAAAATCATATATGCGACCAGTACCACCATGAAAAAAAAAAAGAAATGAAGATATTTATATATACATGTGATTTTAATGTGGAATTTCCACAGCCACATATTACTTCCTGTTCAGTAGCTTCGAGGCCGATTTGCCTGTAAAACAATTGAATAATGTTGTTCAGCATTAGATTCTGGGTGCCTCATTCCGACATAAAATATTATGATCTTGAGCCCTTCAGTCTACCACGATGTAATGCCTACCCTGGGAATTGGTGTCCTATTCCCAAACTACTCTCACTCCTGGAGAGGAAAAATAATTTATTGAGGGAAAAAGTCATAAAAGAAATCGAGTGTACTAATCCGTGGATTAAAATAGAATTTAAAAAACTCCGACTTAAGAGTTCATCTGTGAAATGATTTCACGGAGTCTCATCTGCTGTGAGTTTGGGCACTGCTCAAACCCAGAATTGCCTCCTTTTAACGTTGAAAAATGTTTCACAAGCCCCAAACCAGCCCAACCCCATCTTGCGATTCTTAAAAGCAGGGCTCTCCATCCATAATCAAGTCCACTCACTTGACCCGTGAGACAATCCGAGGTTCAGATTTCATTGACATGCAGAACCTGACCCCGTGAGTTTTCACAAGGCTCTGGGCTGCGCCCCGAGGAGCCTGCTTGGGCCTGTCCCCTGGACCTGTGTCAGTGACCGCCCCCGGGGAGTTCGGCATCATCTGAGATGCCGCCGTGAACTCTGGTGCACGGATGACTTGGTTTTCCAAAAGGCACGCAGGCTGGCATGACTGTGCACACACAGGAAGTTGACATGATCTCATTCGCCGGCCTCTCTGGGGTTTGTGTCGGCGAGGTGGCCCCTGCAGAATGGGAAGCCTTTTTTTCTTTTTGCAGCCACACATGGTTGTCCGCCTCATTTTCCTCATTCTTAACCTTTGCCTCCTCCTATGCTGCCCAGCCTCTGCATTCTCTCTGCAGATCTGCCTCTCAGTCGTCAGGAGAGGCAGAGTTCAAGACGCTTGCTTGCACACGCAGAAAGCAATTCCCATGCACCGTGCTGGCTCTCAGCAGCCAGCGGCGCTGGGAAGGGGCTGCACGCGGGGATGGGCTCAGAGAACATTCCTTTCTTCTTGTGCACATTCACCTGGTCAGACGTTGTCCCATTTATCTTTTTAAATTTTTAAAAACTGTTCAATTTGATTCAAGTTACAAATTTGATGTGTTTCATAGACACAGATTTCGTAATTTAGTGATACTTCCCACGGCCCCATTTAAATGAATGCTAAAAGCTATCTTGTAAATGATACAGAATCATTTAATAGTACTAACTGTAAAAAAAAAATAGTACTGTCTTTGAATCAGACTTTTCTTGAGAACCTGTTTTAGCACAAGCAGAGAATTAGTGATGAGATAAATAGTGCAGCCATCACTTAGCTTGCTGTGTTTTATATGGTAATGCTTTGTTTTCCTTTTTCTTTTTTTTTTTTTTTTTCTTAGTTGCTGTACATAGTTTAGAAATGTGAATCCTCCCAGGGACAAGATGTTGCTGAGAAAGGTGGAGACACTGCTTTAACTGTTTTTTGTTTTTTGTTGTTTTTTTGTTGTTGTTGTTTTTGACAGGCAGAGTGGATAGTGAGAGAGAGAGACAGAGAGAAAGGTCTTCCTTTTTGCCGTTGGTTCACCCTCCAATGGCCACTGCGGTAGGCGCATCCTGGTGCTTCTCCTGGTCTCCCACGCGGGTGCAGGGCCCAAGCACTTGGGCCATCCTCCACTGCACTCCCGGGCCACAGCAGAGAGCTGGCCTGGAAGAGGAGCAACTGGGACAGAATCCGGCGCCCCAACCGGGATTAGAACCCGGGGTGCCAGCGCCGCAGGCAGAGGATTAGCCTGTTGAGCCATGGCGCTGGCCTTGCCCATTTTTTTTTTTAAACTGGGCTGTTTGTTTTGTTGTTGAGTTTCTGAGATCTATTTTTAATCCTTTTTTCTCTTTGCTCTTTGATGGTTATAATGACTTAATAGCCTTTTGGAAGACGAAATAAAGGAAAATCCTATCACATTTAATGTAATTATCTCAGTACAATTGGCTTTACTCGTTTTTTTAAAAATACAGTGTCATCCAGGCTTCTAAACAAGTTTATCTTTATGTAGTTAGTAACCACAATGTATCATTTTTAAAAAGATTTATTTTGTTTATCTGAAAGGCAGGGCTACAGAGAGAGAGGCATTGAGGGACAGAGACAGAGAGAGGTCTTCCATCTGCTGGTTCACTACCCCAAATGGTCACCACAGCTGGGGCTGAGCCAGGTTGGAACCAGGAGCCTGGAACTCCATCTGGGTCTTCCACACGGCAGCAGGGGCCATCTTCTGCTGCCTTCCCAGGGTGCTGGTTGATGAAGTGGAGCAGCCGGGACTCACACCATTGTTCCAATATGGGATGCCAGCATTGCAGGTGGCAGCTTAAACTGCTGTGCCGGGGCCGACACTGTGGTGCAGCGGGTTAACATGCTGGCCCGAAGCACTGGCATCCCGTACGGGTGCCGGTTCGAGGCTCAGCTGCTCCACTTCTGATCCAGCTCTCTGCTATGGCCTGGAAAAGCAGTAGAAGATGGTCTGAGTGCTTGAACCCCTGCACCCGCATGGGAGACTCAGAGGAAGCTCCTGGCTCCTGGCTTTGGATTGGTGCAGCTCCAGCTGTTGTGGCCAATTGGGGAGTGAACCAGCAGATGGAAGACCTCTCTCTCTCTCTCTCTCTCTCTCTCTCTCTCTCTCTCTCTGCCTCTCCTCTCTCTGTGTAACTCTGACTTTCAAATAAATAAATAAAAATATATTTTTTTAAAAAACTGCTGTACCACAGTGAAGACCCCGGTGCCTGATTTTTTGCAGTTAATAAAGGCACACTGCTGTTTTTCCCACAGTCTTCATAATTATTAAAATAAGTATGTGGCCGGCGCCGTGACTCAACAGGCTAATCCTCCACCTAGCGGCGCCGGCACACTGGCTTCTAGTCCCGGTGGGGGCGCCGGTTCTGTCCCGGTTGCCCCTCTTCCAGTCCAGCTCTCTGCTGTGGCCCGGGAGTGCAGTGGAGGATGGCCCAAGTGCTTGGGCCCTGCACCCCATGGGAGACCAGGATAAGCACCTGGCTCCTGGCTTCGGATCAGCGTGGTGTGCCGGCCGCAGCGCGCTGGCAGCGGCGGCCATTGGAGGGTGAACCAATGGCAAAAGGAAGACCTTTCTCTCTGTCTCTTCTCTCTCTCTCACTGTCCACTCTGCCTGTCAAAAAGTAAAAAAAGTATTGTAGTTTGTGAAATAGATGGTCTCTCCTTTACCTGAGAGTCTCTCCCAGGGCCAGCATTGCAGCACAGTGGGTTAAGTTGCCACCACACTGGCACCCCATATGAGCGCCGTTTCAATCCAGCTCCCAGTTAATGCAGGAAGTAGTGGAGGATGGCCCAGGTGCTTGGGACCCTGCCCTCCATGTAGGAGACCTAGACTTGGCTGTTGGCCGCCATTTGGAGAGTGAACCAGTGGATGGAAGATCTCTCTCTCTCCCTCTGTTACTCTGCCTTTCAAATAAAAATAAATCTTAAAAAAAATAAAGAATTCCTCTGATTTAAAAAAATTGCATTTTAATTTGGGCTCTGTTACTCTGCCTTTCTAATAAATAAATCAATCTAAAAAGAAACACACACATGTTCTAGGCTAGAGACCCAAAAGTGGATGTCATGTCTGAACGGGTCTGAACAGCACACAGCTCTCTGTACACCTGTCAGATTGTTGTGCTAGTTTATACACAACAATTAAAGGAGAAAATTCTGGTCAGAGCCGTGTAGCTCAGACTGCATTCACTCTATGTGGCCGCCACAGCTCACACAGGTACCATGTGTTCTGTGTTCTATTGGTCGCAGGAACTGGCTTCACATGATGATTAGGGAGAAAACTGACATCTTCCTCTGATAAGGCAAACTGGGTATCACATTTGGCCTAGATGTTATACTATTTACATTCTTAGCCTTTACTCTGTTTCTATTGCTCATTCATTTTATAGACTTGGGTTATTTGATTCATAAAGATATCTTGATAAAGTCATAGTTCCAGAGAAAGGTTGTTGAAGTGTTGAAAACTCTGCTGATTTCATCCATCCGTGTTCTGAAACCTCACCAGGCTCCATTACCTGAGAAAGACATTCTGAATTCTCTATTCGGACTTTTCCGCTTCTTTCCATCTTTATCTCTCGCTACCAGCTCCCTCCACACCAGCCATTCTATCAACACTTGCTCTTTCTCAAGTAGCAGTCGCTGTCCCAGCTCATACGCTTCCCTGCCGTCTGCCTGCCCTGGCTGCACCTGTCCTGTTGAAATCCCTCTGGAATCTCAAAGTGTTGAAAGCCGGGCCCTCCTACAGCTTTCCCTCACTCCTAGTGTGCTTCTCCCACGCACCGGCGGCTTCTTCCTCTTCTGGATCATTGTAAAAGCTTTGCTCTTCCCTAAAATGCTCATCACATTCTATCTCGTAATACATATGAACTCGCCAGATGCCAGTGCTGTGACATTCTGGAGGCCAGCTAACTTCTTCGGCGTTCGTTCACCTGGCAACATGTTTTACATACAGTAGTTTCTTACGAAATAGTTGTGTCCTTCAAGTACGTGGGTTGGGCCTCATTAGTGTCCTCCTCCACCATTTGGTAGCAGCTGTCAGAATACAGGCAAAAGATCTCTAAAGCAGTCACTAGACATCCAGGCTCGTACGGTACCAGCGTAAATAACGGGGGCCTGCCCGTGCTGTGCAGTCTGCAGGTGCCTTCTGAAGCCTCCAGGGCAAAATCATGCTGTTAAACTCTTTTCAGCTACAAAGCCATTAGCGGACATTCAGGTCACCCCAGTTAGGGTCCTGGATGTAGGGATTCGTGAGACCATAAAGTCTAGAAGTCTCATTTACCACACTGCCCCAGCTCCTGGAGCCTGGATTTGTAGGTCTGTCGACCTGGTTTCCTCGTCCCCCAGCCCTCGTCTCTGTTGCTCCCTACTCCAAAACTATGCCACTATGACAGCTCGGCTTCCCTTAGTCTTTATTGTCATCAAGTTTTTTTTTTTTTTTTTTTTTAATTATTTATTTGAAAGATTACAGAGAGAGAAACAGAGAGACAGAGATCTTCCATCGTTCACTTCCCAGATGGCTACAACAGCCAAGCTGAAACTAGGATCCAGGAGCTTCATCCAGGTCTCCCACATGGGTGTAGGGGCCCAAGTACCTGGGTCATCTTCCGCTGCTTTCCCAGGCACACCGGGAGGGAGCTGGATTGGAAGTGGAGCAGTAGAGTCTCCAGTGGCACCTGTATGGGATGCCGGCACTGCACAAGATGGCTTCAGCCGCTGTGTCACAGCACTGGCCCCTGTCATCAAGATCTTAAAAAATTAAAAAATTATTTTTATTTGGAAGTTGAGACAGATACAAAGAGATAGCCATATAGAGATCTCCCATCTGCTGGTTCACTTCCCAAACGTCCAACCCAGCCAGAACGGGGCCAGGCTGAGTCCAGCAGCCCAGTGTGGGGTGGCAGAGGCCCAAACACTGGAGCCATCATTACTGCCTCTCAGGGTGCGAAGTAGCAGGAAGCAGGAAGCAGGGGCAGAGCTGGGACTTGAACCCAGTCATCCTAACGGCATCCTAGCCTCCATGCCAAGGGCCTGCCCGTGTCATCAACCTTGACTTTATCGTTTGAGTGGAAGATGGGACCTGCCAGCCAGTGGGGCCATCTAACCGCCGATGGATTAGGCCACAGCTTGCAAAGGTGGCCATGTGCCAGAATCTACAGACTGGGCCCCCCATCTGTGCCCAAGTGCTTGGGTGAGGATGACCATGAAAACTCTGTAAATCCTGGCTGCTTTTTCCGCAAGGAATTTTATGTGTGACCAACACTCAGAGAATTAAATGTCTGAAACAGGTTTGGTATGTGAATAATAAATGCATTTGTAATATTATACAGTTTGTGGTGTGTGTGTTCTATATAAAGTTTATTAATCTGGATTTTATGTCCGTCAGAACTTAACAGGATCCAATTATGTTAGGTGTTAATGGATTCTCCAGTAAACAGTGAGGGTTCACTCTATCAAGCTCTTACCATTGTGATGATAGCTCTTTTCATGTTCACAAAAACTCTGTGAGAGATTTTTATGCCTGTTTCATAGATTTAAAAAAAAAACTGAAGTTTTAAGAAGGTTATTGGCTTATTTAAAATCATATGACTGGGGCCGGCGCTGTGGCGTAGCAGGTAAAGCCACCGCCTGCAGTGCCAGCATCCCATATGGGCAACGGTTCAAGTCCCGGCTGCTTCACTTCCAATCCAGCTCTCTGCTGTGGCCTGGGAAAGCAGTAGAAGATGGCCCAAGTGCTTGGGCCTCTGCACCCATGTGGGAGACCCGGAGGAAGCTCCTGGCTCCTGGCTTCAGATTGATTCAACTCTGGCCGTTGTGACAATGTGGAGAGTGAAGCAGCGGATGGAAGACCTCTCTCCCTCTCTCTGCCTCTGCTTCTCTATTAAACAATTAAAAACGTAAAGTCATAAGACTGAGACATAGCAGCACAGCTACTGCTTCGCATGGCCTCATCCCACTGTGCCTGGGTTCAAGTCCAGCCTCTGCTTCCTGTCCGGCTCTCTGCTGATGCACATCCTGGGAGGCAGCAGGTGGTGGCTCAAGCACTTGAATTTCTGCTGCTTGCATGGAAGACTTGAATGGAATTCCTGGCTCCTGGCTTTGGCCTGTCTCTGGCCTGGCTGTTGCAAGCATTTGGGGCCTGAATCAGCAGACACAATCTCTTTTGCTCTCCCTGTTGCTCTGCCTCTCAAATAAACAAAAGTAAACAAATAAGCTTTTTCAAAGTCACATGATTAAGTTCCAGGACCAGAAGGTGGAGTTTGGATTATTTAGCCGTCACGTTTCTCTAGGTGGTAAACAAATCAGGTTTTCTGAACTCTTTAATTTCATATTTTAGCGACGGTTTGGACATTGTGCAAGCAACATCAGGAAGTGCAATGCCGAAGGGATATAACCGGAGCTTCAGTGTTGTTGGTATTGCTGCTCATTCCACCGTGGCAAGGTTCCCCCAGTTGGTCCCGTTTCTGTTTTGAAGTATTAGGAAATGATCCAGAACACCGCCTCAATGAAGGAAGGATGTGCAGGACACTGGGGCTGTGCTTTTCGCTGAGAGCTGCCGGGAGAGAGCTCGCATGTGAAGCAGCCTGGCTGGCGTTTAAGGCTTAGCGGAGCCTTGCAACTGCTCAGGCGTTACTGTTGCCTTCCTAAGCACACACAGAGCAATTAGGAGGGTGAACTGAAATGTGCAAAACCGCCAGCGCTTTCCCGGAAGCAACCACACAAGGTGATCAGCCTTGATTCCTTTTCATCAGAAGCTGACCTGGCTGCCGGCTGCACTTCTAATGAAAATCGAAATCAGAAAACTCGCTGCAGATTCTCCTCTCTGGGTTCTCTTCTTTTTATCTGGCATCCCAGGTCCCTCGCTCCTGTTTCCTGGGATTTGCAAAGTAGCAAAAGCAGCCAGTGTACTCCGAAGACGTGTGATTCTTTTCTCAGACTCTGGCCAGTGTACTTAACACAGAATGATTAAAACCTGTGTGTTCGGTTAGAACTGTTACAGTGTTTAAACAAGGAAGTCTGTGTTTAAGAGAATGGGGAAATGGTTATCTTGACAGATTAGCCTGAACAAACAGGACAGCCGCAGTCTAGCACAGATGTCCACATTTGCCACTTGGCTGGCTGTGGGAGGGGCTGTGAACAAGACTGGCTTGTGCTGCCCCCCACACCTGATCCAGGAATGTGAGCCCAGCCACGGCCCGCACCTGTGTGCCTCTGAGTGCTCCCACGTCTGAGATTTCTGAGTCCCCTGAGCTGTGCTGTAATGAAAACGAAGGGAACACAAGAGGGGTTTCTGTAACTAAGACCTTGCCCAAGTGTGATGTCCACCCCCACCGCACCTGGTTCCTGTGTCTTCTCTGCCCCGTGCACAGGAAGCCAGCTGAGCAGAAGCAGGGGGACCCACCGATGGTGCAGCTCTCCACAGCAGGATCTGCAAACCAGACGAAGCAGGCGGGGCAGCTGGGGTTCAGTGGAAAGAGCACTCGAGGACAATTCCAGAATCCTTGACTCAAGCCCTAATTCTGCCCCTTCCTGGCTGTTTGATCTTGCTCCAGGCCTCTCTTATCTTGGTAGGGTCATGAAGCTGGTGTGTGTGATACTGGGGACAGCAGGGTGCACTGAGTGAGCCCACACTAGGTGCCAGACGCTGGTAGGCTCGACTGGCCGCACCTCGTCTTCTCCTCCAAAGGGCTTTGCTGTTTCTTATGGATTTGCACAGAAGCCAAACATTTTGATTAAAGTTGTGGATCTGCTAATAAGCATCCTAGCTGGTGTGTTGGAACCCACCCAGCTCTGACTATCGCAGCCTCTTTCTCAGACCACAGGATCTCCAAGGTTCACGTCCGTTTGTGAAATCTGGACATGTCAATGTCACCTTCAGTAAGCCTACATGTAAATGAAACACACGAAGATTCGTGGTTGGATATAACCATGGCTATGCATAGATGCCTGTGTATGCCAACTTTGCCGTTGAATTCAATGTTAAATCATTTTATTATAGCTTCATGAAAATAGAGACTATCCCTTCTAGGTATGTGCTTACTCTGATCTTGGAAGCTTAAACCTTTGGTGTGGGTGACCATGACTTTTTACATAGGAAGAACTTAAAATATGTGGAGTCTTCTAAAAGTTCATTGTGTCAGTTATGAAAAAAACTATGCATAGATTTCAAAATTTTTTTGAAACCAAATAAAATTAATTTTCTTTTTTTTTTAAGATTTCATTTATTTATTTGAGAGGTAGAGTTACAGACAGTGAGAGGTAGAGACAGAGAGAGAGGTCTTCCATCCGCTGGCTCACTCCCCAAATGGCTGCAACAGCTGAAGTTGAGCCAATCCAAAGCCAGGAGCCAGGATCTTCCTCAGGGTCTCCCATGTGGCTGCAGGGGCCCAAGCACTTGGGCCATCTTCTGCTTCCCCAGGCCATAGCAGACAGCTGGATTGGAAGTGGAGCAGCCGGGACTAGAACCGTTGCCCATATGGGATGCTGGCACTGCAGGCAAAGGATTAACCTACTGCACCACAGCACTGGCCCCAGAAACTTAATTTTCAATTTAAATGTCCCACCAGCCTTTGAAGTCTTGTATAGTGTATAACTTAGAACTTTGGGATGTGCTTTGTATGTCATATAAGCAATTGCTAATTTCACTCTCTGTTTTGTATTTATTATTATTAATATGTGTTTTCTTTTGTATTGTGAGTGGTATTTACATCTGGATGCAATCTGTCTGAATTTCGAGGTTATTCCAATGCAGTTTTATTGGTAATAAGGAAAGCTTTCCATTGTCTTATTTTAAATAAATACAGTTTTTTCATCTATTGCTGGCGTATTCACAGGTGACATGTGAACTTCCTTTCCAAAATTCAGGTTTTAATTTAAAATCCACACATCGCTTCTCGGCCTTTTGGCTAAGATCAAGTGTAATTTAAAATCCACAGCTTTTAATTGAAAAAATTAAAATTCCAAATGTCTGTGGAACTAGTGACAGTCCATTTCTGATGTGATCCTTTGGTCACTGTTGGTTGGATGACCCAGGCCGGTGGCAGACCACATAGGATTACAAGCATGAGTTCTGGTGACCTTATCCTTAGTCCTGTGCCACGCAAAGTCTCAGTAATTGGTTTGAACAATTAAGCCTTCCAATTTTGATACATCTGTACATACTTATCAACCAAACACAACGTAGTTAATAATCAACTTTTTGTGTCGTTGCTTAAATGATGTATGACGTTGCCCCTGTTCCTGTAATCTTGATCTACAGACTGCCGGTCCGGGAGGCCTCCCTGCCATAATCCACCCATCCCATCCTTGGGACCTGCCACTGCTCGCTGTGCATCTCATTCCTAACATTTGCAGCCACCTTTGTCCCTGTTTCTGCTACTTTTCTCTCCTACCAATCCTGTTTAGGATATGTTTCTGAAAGTTGGAAGCTTGACCTCAGCTCAGTCTCTTATCTGAGGATAACAGGACTTGTCAGGGCACCATTTGTTTACATCGAAACTAAAAGCCTGCTGCTCTCCAAATAGAAAGCCATTGTTTTGTTTTATCTCTGAGAAGTAAGGCTGGAACATCAGGGTCACTTGTTTATCCCCAGGCTGATGGAGAGCCTGGAAATTGATACTAACAGAGAGCAAAGCTGCTACCATGGAATTATTTATTACATCCATTCTTGGCGCTATGTTATGCAACTGTGTGGTTCGATTTCCTTGGCAATCCCCAAAGCTAGAAATTTCTTGTTGGCTCCCCTGTAGGATCACCTCACTGGGCTGTGAGCTCTGTTTTATACAGAGCTCAAAGGAAAATGGAAATGCTGAGCTTGAGGACGTAGAGTTACGCTGAGCACAAATGAGGGTCGGGTCTTCCCATGCTGTGAGCCTGGGCTGAGTCTCGTGGCCTCTCCCTTCCCTACCTGAGCTTTGGGGAAATTCAGTAAAGTAGGGATCCCAGCCAGGCCTCAGCAGGGCAGTGGGTGAGGCGACGTGGGTGAGGCTTGCCTCGCTATTGCCAGGAACTTAGGGAGGAATGTGCGTCTATGAAACCCAGGTCTTTTGTTCAGCCTCACTGTCCAAACCAGCCCCTGTTCCTGTCTCTGTCCCCTCCCACAGAACCGGTGCGAACTTGCCCGCTGCTGATCCCTGGTCACACGCAAAGCTCCAGGCCAGAGGTGATCACTGGGGTTTAGAGATTAAAAAAAAAACAAAACAAAAAAACCAGCAAGAATGTCTCAAAAGCAGCATTTCCTTACCCTGAATCACTGGTGCAACCACTTCTCCGGAATTTACTAAATCTTAAAAAATTAATTTAAAAAAGACATTCACTAATATTTTAATTAATTAACTAATTTTTAAAAAAAGACGTTCACCAATATTTTAACTTCAGTAAATGTACCAGAGAAGGGCACAAGCCATCTCATGCTCTAAATAAGACAGAACCCCAGAACTGGGAAGACAGAGTGATGGCTGTTAAGATGTAAAGGTCAAGAAGCCCCGAGCTGAGGCCGGGTCTCCTGACCTGTTAGAGGAGAAGCTTCCGGTGTTAGCAGGTGACAGTGCCCCAGTGCCACGCTCAGAGAACGCGTCTGTGTGCTCCGAAGGGTGACAGAAAACTGAAGATAGAACGGCGTCCTCACCACGCGCGTTAGTGTTATTGGGTGCTGTGTCTGTGAACGCTGGTTTCCCCAGCCATCTCACACGTGGAGAAAGGGTTTGGACCATCACCCAGTAGTACCTGGGCAGTACATTGGCTGGATCACTCTGGTTTACTAAACACCCATGTGTGTGTCCCTTGGGCAAGGTGTCACGGAGAACACAGGCAACTCAGAACAACCTGAATTGTGGTTGGAAGACATCTGAGCGTGTGTATAAGAGGTGGCCCTTCCCTGGCATCTCCCTCTCCATTACCAGTGGGCAGCAGCGGTCCAAAAATATGACACAGAACATTCCAGAAATAAATCATCATACATTTTAACTCGGGTGCTGTTCGGAGCGGCGTGGTGAACCTTTGCACTTTGCCACATTATCCTGCTGGGGACGCGAAGCATCTCCTTGCCCAGCACAGCCACACTGTACGTGCTCCCCGCCTGCTGCCACTCTGTGACTGGGGTCCTCACGTAGGCTGTCTCGGGGTCTGGTGCTCTGTGAGGTTCTGGGAATGCAGTGGCATCTTGGAATGCATCCCTTACGGGTAAGGGGGGGACTACTCATGCATATATACGGTGAGTGTGTGTGTGTATTTATATCTGGGATTTGAGACTAGCACTAGAGTGACGTAGGAACAAGTGTGACCCCTGGTCCAGCGCCAAGGCGTTCAGGAAAAATGAAGCCATTCTGGAGTGGCAGCAGGCAGGGAGCGCGTACAGCGTGGCTGTGCTGGGCGCGGACAAGGGGACGCCTCACGTGCCCAGCAGGACGGAGTGGGAAAGTGCAAGGTGTCACCGTGCCACTCAGAACAGCACACAAGTTAGAGTATAAGTGGTTTATTTCTGGAATTTCCCATGTGGTATTTTTGGACTTCAGCCAGCCACTGGTAATGGGAACTCACTCAGGTGTGGCTGACCTGGAGAGGGGCATAGGGACTTAGCTGGCGTTTGACCTGCAGGCGAGCAGGACAAGGACAGACCGGGAGGTTGGCGGGGCGCCAAGGGTTTCTGGTGGACTCGATAGTGCCGGGCTCAGAGAGCCCAGGTCAGATTCAGTGAGGTGGAAGATTGACTGGGACGGGATGTCAAAGCGGAGTTGGGATTCGGTGTTGTCGGCAGAAGGGAGATGTTCTGGCACTTGAGAGCCCGTTGCACAAACAGTGGAGCTGAGACTGAGATCTTAGGAGACATTTGCAGTTAGGGCAAAGCAGAGTCAAGGACAGACCGTGAATCCAGAGAGAGAGAGAACCAGAGAACCGGGGGAGGAAGTGTTCGGGGCTCTGTTCAGGACAGTATTTCATTCTCCTACTGTATCTTGCCACTTTCTCTTTTATTTTTACTCTGGGCTTCTTCGTTTGTTTATCTCACCACGAATCCTATGGAGACTTAGATATTGAGTACAGCAATGACATGGCACCTTGTGACTTGAACTTGGTCTTCGGTAGTGAAATAACACTCCCCTCGGAGACAGGATTGATGTTTTGGCTTCCCCCCCACCCCCCTCCAGTATTTCATGAGAAACAAAAATTTTTGTCAGGAATTTGAAAGTGTTTGGGATGAAATCCATGTGAGAGGAGGGGAGCCCAAGGGTTCTGGTGTCAACTCATGTCAGGGAAGCCACAGTCCACGCATGACCACGGTGTAGACGCCAGGCCACGAGTCAGCGGCCACGGTGTAGCCATCAGAACAGGAGTCAGACAGGAGGGTGCTGAGACACAGGCACGTGTCCAATGGAGCCAGCCATTCTTACTGTTCTTCCTGATCGTGCCTGGTCCCCAGGTTCCCGGAGGCAGCAGACACTGTCATGCGCTCTGGAGGCCTGGAGTTAAGGCTGCAGGGGATGAGGGGCTCTCACACCAGCCCTGCCCCTGCCCTCCTGAAGTGGAAGAGTCACTTCCTGTTTACAGTCAGACCTGTTTTATTTCCTTCAACTTAGTACCTCCAGACTTCAATAGGGGCCGGCCGTGTGGCAGAGCAGGTTAACCTGCTGTTTGTCTCACTGGCATCCCAGATCGAAGTGCTAAGCCAAGCCGATCTGCTGGTGTGCCTGGGAGCGCAGCTGAGGGTGACCCAAGTGTATGGACCCTCGGCACCCATGTTGGGGACTCAGGTGGATTTCTTGGCCCAGCTCCGGCCATTGCAGCAATTTGAGTGATAGCAGATAGGAGGTTTCTCTCTCTCTCCATCACGCTGCCTTTCAAACAAATACAATCAATCTTTAAAATACACACACACACACATACACACACATATATATATTATGTGGAGAATTTATTACTAACTTTAGTGTGTCCTTTGGGACAAGCACATGTGAGCGTGCACCTGTGTGTCCCACCCAGGCCATCTCCAGACCCTGGCTACAGATGAAGTGAATGGCTGTTCCAAGCACAGCAATGAGCAAGTCTTTGCTCTATTTTGCCTTGCTGTTCCCCTTGCTTTCCTGGCTGAGTCTCTCTCTCTCTCCTTCCCTTGCCATCTTCGATGTACCGTCTCTCAGCGCCATTTCCTGTTCCCAAGCAATTGCCCAACAAAACGCTGTATCTTAGCAAACACTGCTTACCCAGAATCCTTTCAGCTATTTGTCGGAGGGCTTCACTTGGCAAACACTGTTTCCCTTTTCAGATTTGGGGAATCAGAATATCAAATATTCATTTATTCAGCAAAAGTGTGAGTGCCTACCCTGTGCCAGGCACTGTACCAGATAAGCACTTATATAAATAAAACATATGCAGCGCTCTGGGGAATTTTGGAATCTGCAAAGAGGAGACAGGCAAGGAAATCAATGGTTCCTTGAGTTTGAACAAAAACTAGGACAGAGCTACTAATATGGAGGTGGGGACCAGGAAGAAGGGGCACCCCAATCCCGTGTTCTGAGTCCTTACAGCTCCTGGGCTTGCCCTGTAAGAACACCCATCAGCCTGTATACGGATGCTGGCTACCTGGTTGTGAGAGCCGGCCTGCAGGCAGCTGGTCCACCCCAGAAGGAATATTCCTGTTGTTAATACTGCAACACTCCTGTTCAAGTCAGTGAATGATCTCAGGGTGTTCCTTGCATGCCTGATGTCCCAACTGTCTGTCACACACCAGCAGCTAAGAGCACAGTCCTATGTTTGAGTCAGAGGTCCAGCATTTTGGTTTGGATCCACTCCGTTTACTTCTTATGTGGGCCATAAGTTGCTCAGTATTTTGAAACACCCTCTTTGAGCATTGAACTTCTTAAGCATTGGGTCCACAGTACCCAGCCCAGAGACTTCCATACGGCCAGAGCTCAGTAAATATTAGTTGGATGTTTAATAAATTAATTAGTAGGGGTTGGTCAAAGGAGGTTAATAAAGTTCGTTTCTTGGACGAGTAAGGCGAGTTGAATCTTGGAAGTTTCTTTTCTTATTATGTGAAGAATGAGTGTGCATCTTTGAATTTTATGAAAATTCATAGAATATGAAGAAGAAAATAATGATTGGCTATAATCATAGCACTCAGAGATGACCACAAGTGGCATGTGATGTGTTTTCTTTTGGAGATTTCTATGTGCATAAATGTTGTATTAGTTCACGAGTGGTCATGTTCATCTGCTTTGTGTTACTCTAGTTAAAATGCCTGATAGGAGCTATCTAAGAAGGAAGAAGGTTTCTTTTGGCTGACAGTTTTGGAGAGTCCCAGTCTAAGATCAGGTGGCCCCGCCGGTCTGATGTGTGATGAGGGTGGTGGATAGCACAACTCGTGCAGAGCAGATCACACAGAGAGTCGGGAAGGAGAGAGGGAAGCTGGACTGAACTTGGCAGCTTTCATAACCAACCCTTTCATGGGCAAGCCCCTGCTGACCTAAACACCCTCTGGGCCATCCCCCAGGTGCCATGACTGCATCACGTCTCTAATCCATCAACTATTCACAGGAACCTATGAACTGGTAACATAAGACTTTGGGGTGCAGACATCTGCATGGCTGGGGAGTCAAACCATGCTCAAACCATAGCATATCAGCACGTAGGCTTTCTCTCCCTCCTCCACTGTCCACAGAGAACCCCAGCAGGTCCTGGCCCACTCATGTTCTGGTTGGGTAGAAGAAGAGAATGGGGTGGGGGCGAGGATGGCTGTGTGGGTTCTCAGAGTGACTCCCCAGGTGGCTTGACCCCAGATTCTTAAAGTGAGAAGGGGATGGGAAAGATAAAAGATTAAAAACAAAGGAGTGTATTTGTATGATTGCATGTGCTTCTGTGTGTATGCAAATCTGTGCTTATATGAATGTGTGTGCACAACCCACTGTGCTTATACATAGCATATGGTGATGATGAGAGGTTAAAATTGTATGTGATTTCCTTTGCTTTTTCTAAGCACTTGAGCTTGGCTTTACTCTACTTGAGATATTCACCTGCCCTTCAGTCCAGTATATAGACAACGAACATGGGTCACACTCAATTTTGACATTCAAAAATATGATCTTGCAGCAAATCTGTGGTCTGGTTTTAAAACCAGGATATTGCATGGAGAACAAAACTTCTAAATTGCCTTGTCTCCTTGTTTTACTGTATGATAAGCCAGACTTCATGGATAGCACAGGCCACACAGACAAGATGACCCTTACCCAGTTTAGCGAGTTCAGGGCAAGAAAAGGATTTCATAGAGAGAAGCCCTCTGATATGTGGAAAGGTGGGACTGAAAACAATATAGGTCTTGCCTACCTCCCCTTTATGATGCCAGTTTAAGGGCTGGGGGAGGTTGCCAAGCTGATGACCTCATATCCATCAGATATGAAAAGCCACCAGAAAATGCACACAGGGCCACAGGACACTGAGGCTGTGAGGTCCTCAGGATTCTGTCTTCGCAGCTGTCCCTGGTTCCCAAGAGGCAAGGAGGGACCCAGAAGAAGGTAGCATGATTGTACAGAAGTCAAATGGGGATTCCAGAGGGGAGGCAGGTGCCGCTCCTAAAAGATATGGAGCCAGTAACTCAAGCTGGGGCTCTGCTGGAGGATTAAGACCCACAAGAAATCAAGAACCCAGCCTTGTCCATGCAGGGAGACCAGGTCACCGCCCCACCATAATAGTTTCATGGCGCTGGGGCGAGTGGCATCTGGGTGTTCCAGAGGTGGGCAAGGCAGAGAAATGGCAGCCTCCGGCTCGACTTCTCTGCCGAGGTCTTTTGCTACCAGCTGGAGAGGCTGAGATTAGCCTGTATATCCCACACTGCTTAGAGAAGCAGTGCACTATATACAAGATCTGAGTAAATGGTGAATCTGCCAGGAAACCTGATTAATGTGTTCCCAGCCAACATCAGCTGGGTGCTAGAGGAGGAACGCACCAGCCATGAACAGAAGAAAAAACTACATTTGCTCTGCACATATCTGACTGGTCGCATTTATAATCTTCACACGCGCACACATTCAGTTAAGAGTTTCACGCTGGGTGTGGAGTTGTTCTTGTCAAAGTTCTTTTCTTGGCAAAGATCAGAAACTCAGAAGGCTAACTCGGGCCACGGTGAGGGATACATGAAGGATCCCACACACAATCTCATGCACATCACAGACAAGACACCAAGGAGAGATGGTCTCTGGGGAAGCAGCGTGGGAACCCGGAGAGCAGCCGACACTCCCCGCCTCTCAGAGCGGCTGGTGTTTCTCAGTCTGTTTGTCTGCCTACTCGCCAAGCACTCGGTAATGCATGTGCGGCTCCGCCCCGAGTCTGCACAGGCTACAGCCAAGGACGTCCTCTTCCAACAGACCACGTCCCTCTGTGCCTCTTGCTCCATTCCCCCTGAATCCACTGGAAATGCGGCATGCATCTACAGGTATCACCCAAAACGATTCTACTTTTAGAAGAAACCAAAGGAGAAAACTCTCCTCATCTTAAGTTAAGTGCGGGTTGTAGAGATGATACCAAAGCTCAGTCCAAAAAAGAAGAGTAATTAGTACATCGGGGTTTCAGTAATACTCATTTTGTGTTTTGCTCTGCAGAAGATCCTGTTAAGAAAATGTAAGGACAAACTGTACATGATGAAAAATATCTACAAAGCACATACCTACAAAGACTTGCTTCAAGAAAACTAAAAGACATTCTTGGGGCTGGCGCTGTGGCACAGCGGGTTGAAGCCCAGCATCCTGTATGGGTGCCGTTCTAGTTCTGGCTGCTTCTCTTCTGATCCAGCTCTCTGCTATGGCCTGGGAAAGCAGTAGAAGATGGCCCAAGTCCTTGGGCCCCTGCACCCACATGGGAGACCTGGATAAAGCTCTTGGCTCCTGCCTTCGGATCGGTGCAGCTCCAGCCATTGCAGCCATCTGGGGAGTGAACCAGCAGATGGAAGACCTCTCTCTCTGTCTCTACCTCTCTCTGTAACTCTGTATTTCAAATAAAATAAATCTTTAAAAAAAATTCTTAAGATTCAATATAGGCAAGGGCCAGCTTTGTGGCACAGTGGGTAAAGCCACTGCCTGCAGTGTTGGCAGCCCACATGGGCACCGGTTCAAATCATAGCAACTCCACTTCCCATCCAGCTCCTTGCTAATGTGCCTGGGAAAGCAATCGAAGATGGCCCAAGTACTTGGGCCCCTGCACCCACATGGGAGATACAGAAGAATCTTCTGGCTGTTGGCTTTAGATCACCCAGCTCTGGTCATTGTGGCCATTTGGGGAGTGAACCAGTGGATGGAAGACTTCTCTCTTTACCTCTGCCGCTCTCTAACTCTGATTTTCAAGTAAATATATAAATCTTAAAAGAAATTTAATATAGGCTAGCATGGTAGTACAGCAGGGTAGGACACCACTTACAATACTTGACATCTCATATTAGAGTTCCACATGGAGTCCCAGCTATTCTGTATATGCCTGGGAAAGCAGTGAAAGATGGCCTAAGTACCTGGGCACCTGCCACCCAAGTGGGAGACCCAGATGGAGTTCTAGACTCCTGGCTTCTACCTGGCCTAGCCCTGGGTGTTGCAGGCATTTGAGAAGTAAACCAGAGGATGGAAGATCTCTGTTTGTCTCCCTCTGTCTCTTCCCTCTCTTTGTCACTCTGCCTTTCAAATAATAAAAAATAATAAATTTTAAAAGATAGTTTTACATTGTGACATCATCGATTAATATGTATGACCATTTCCCGAGTCCTTCCAACTGCTTCGTATGTGTCTGCTGAAAACATTCTAGCTGTGGATGGATCTGCACAGTCTGTGGGAATCTGGAATCCCTAGATAAAGCAGGCCAGGAAGAGAGGCCCAGGGCCAACGAAGGTCGGCCTGCCCTCTGATCTCACCACTTTCTGAACCAGCATCCAGTCGATTAGAACTTGGGATGGAGAACCTGTTTTGAATATAACATTAAGATACACGGTGCCTGTGGCATGAAATACATTAATATTCTCATTTCATGGTCGCTGTACCTTTCACGTAGATGAAAATACACAGGTAAACATTAACCAATATATACATAGAAATATTTTCAATTCAAGACGCCAAGGACCTCTCTGGTGAGGGGATGTATTAGTCAGTCTTGCATCCATCTAATTGCAACACTTGAGAGAAGCTACCCGTGAAGGAAGGCTGATGTAGGCTCAGGTTTTGGAGGGTCACAGTCTAGGATCAGGTGACCCTGTGCACCTGGTGTCTGATGAGGGTGTGGCAGGGGGAGGGCCACATGGGGAGCCAGGGGCCAAGAGAGACTGGGAGTGCTCTCTCTGCTTACACTTCCCTTTGCAAAGCCACATGGAGGGGCCAGGGAGGCCACCACTTGTGAAACCAGCATCCTGCTGCTCCACTTCTGATCCAGCTCCCTGCTAATGCACCTGGGAAAGCAGCAGAAGATGGCCTAAGTGCTTGGGCCCCCTGCACCCATGTGGGAGACCAAATGGAGTGCCACTCTGCTGGCTTCAGCTTGGCCCAGCCTCAGCTGCTGTGGCCATTTGAGGAGTGAACAAGTGGATTGACAGTCTCTCTCTTTCTGTATCTCGCCCACTCTCCCTGTAACTCTGCCTGTCAGATAGACAAAACATAAAACAGAAAGCCCAGTGTGAGCCAATCACAGTCTAACTCAATCTAATCAGTTTCCAGAGCCCACCTTTAGATGCTGTAATTGTATCAGCCGCCACCCCTAATCCTTAACTGACATGATTCTGATGTCAAGCCACTAACACATGGGCTTCTGGCAACACCTGAACTATCTTCCCAAACTTAACAAGAGGTAAAACTAACACAGACACGAAGAGGGGGGGAGAAGGAGAGGGAGAGGGAGGTGGGAGAGAGAGAGAGAGAAGGAGAAGGAGAGGGGGAGAGAGAGAGAGGGAGAGAGGGAGAAAGAGAGAGAAGGAGAGGGAGAGAGGGGGGGAGAGGGAGAGAGGGAGAGAGGGAGAGAGAGAGAGAGAGAGAGAGAGAGAGAGAAGGAGAGGGAGAGAGAAGGAGAGAGAGAAGGAGAGGGAGAGGGAGAGGGAGAGGGAGAGAGAGAGGGGGATAGAGAGAGAGAGAGAGAGAGAGAGAGAGAGAGGGAGAGAGGGAGGGAGGGAGAGAGAGAGAGAGAGATTGCATGTGAGCCTGGTAATGTTGTATTGCATTAAGAAAGAATAAACCCAGAAGTATCAAGGTCTCTAAGTCCTGTTTGATAGGTACAAAGATGTCCCAGGTGCTTCCAACCTTGTTGATACAAGACAGAAACTAACATTTTACGATTATTTATACTTGCGGCGTCGCTTCCTTGATTTTTATAATCAAGTGTCTTTGTGCAGTTGCTGAGTATCTTGACAACACTTCAAAATCAACAGAATCATCTTTCAGTACAAATATCAAAGCAGCAGCAATTACGCCCAGAGCTGCTGGCTGGTGTTTAGGGATATCAGTCACGTGTCCTGCCCTCTGAGAAGTTTCCCAAGCTTTGGTTTACACCACAAACATGGGCGAATGGGCGGTCACAGCCCAGAAGGAACACACTGCTCCCTGACGACTCCTCCCTGAAGCCGAAAGCTTGGTTGTCTTCCCTCCAGGAGTGCTCTGTTTCCAGGTCAGGAGTGAGGTCAGTGCATGTGCGTATGTGCGTGTGTGTTGGTGGTGGTGGTGATCCGGGGGCACTTTGGGGGGCAATGCACTATCTTTTGGAGAGTCCTTTTCACTAACAAATATTGGAATAGTCTCCTATTTCATTTTCTTGTGAGCAAATACAGTAATCATCTAAGAGGCCTTTTCAAAGAAAAATAAGGGGATTTTAGTAATCTCCTTTGTCAGCCGTTGCATAGCAGAAATGTACCAGTGCAAGATTAAGGTCCAGTGCATGAGAATAGACTGGAAGGGCTTGAGGTGTTTCAGAGGGAGGGAAACGGAGCCATTGTTTGTAAACAACGGTTAATGATGTCTTCCTAGCAGCTGCAAGTTTGTCGCATGCATATTTCGATGAATTATACCAAGGCCTTATCCTCATTTGTGACCTATATACACAAGAGCCTAAGTGAAGTAGTTATCTGCATTTTATTGCCAGGACAAGATCTTTTTTCTGATTAGAGTCCTCTCATTCCCCACACTCCAAAGTCATTAGGCTTAAGTCTCTATCTAGGGCAGGTGTTGCAGGTTAAACTGTCGCTTGGGGACACCCGCATCCCATATTGAAATGCCTGGTGCTGAGTCCCACCTGAATTTCCTACCCAGCCTCCTTCTAATGCGCCTGGGAGGCAGCAGACGCTGGCTCAAGTACCTGGGTCCTTGCCACCCATGTGGGAGACCTCTCACTGGGGGGAGAGAACCAGCCGACGGGAGAGTTGTTGCTCTCACTCCCTTGCTCTTTTTTTTGGACAGGTAGAGTTATAGACAGAGAGAAAGGTCTTCCCTCTGTCAGTTCACTCCCAAAATGGCTGTGCCAATCCGAAGCCAGGAGCCAGGTGCCTCTTCCTGGTCTCCCATGTGGGCACAGGGGCCCAAGCTCTCGGACCATCTTCCATTGCCCTCCCGGGCCACAGCAGGGAGCTGGACTGGAAGAGGAGCAACCGGGACTAGAACCCAGAGCCCACATGGGATGCCGGTGCCACAGGTGGAAGATTAACCAAGTGTTCTCTGTTCTCTGCCTTTCAAGTAAAAATAAATAAAACAATAAGTTAAATTTTAAAAATTAATATTTCAAAACACTAAGTTTGGGAGTAATTTGTTATTCACAAAAAATAATGAGTTTAGGGTTTTATATCAGCATAAAGAACTAAACATTTGAAAAAACAAACTTAAGGAATTTGGGAACCAATGTCAGTCAGGATTCTTTGGTTTGCAGCCACAAAAACCCAACTCACTTAAGCAAAAGAGAATTTATTGACAGGAAATGGAGCTGGAAGGACCTAAAAGAATTAGGAGTGGTTGCACTGGAAAAGGCCCTTGGGGAAACTGGTGACAGGACCCACTCAAGGGCTTGTTCAAGACTCTCTAACTGCTTTGCATGTGCTGGGACCACAGGTAGTTTTGTTCATGGGATCAAGGTTGAACTCCAAGCAAAGCCGCTGATCAACCAGACTGAGCCCTGTGCCCACGCCCTGAGTAGCAGAGGGGAGACAGGGTGATTTGCAGTTCTGCAAGGCCAGCAGAGATCAGGGTTCCCTTACTCAGAGAAGGAGGAAAGACGTGGGGTGTCTACAACTGGGACGGGAGGGCGGGCTTTGTAGTGTGCGCCCGCATCCTACGTGTCTGTGAGCCCTGGTCGCTCCTCGCTGCCGATCCAGCTCCCTGCTGATGGCCTGGGGGACAGCAGAAGATGGCCCAGGGTCTTGGGTTCCTGCCACCCACATGGGAGGCTTGGATGGAGCTTCTCGCTCCTGGCTTCAGCCTGACCCAGCTCTGGCTGTTGTGGGCATCTCCCAGCGGATGGGAGATTCTCTATTTCTCTATTTCTCTATTTCCATGTGTGTGTGTGTGTGTCTTTGTCATTTTGCCTTTCAAATGAACTTTATTTTTTTTTTAATCTCTTGGCCATGCGGGTTAGAACACAGCCGTGGGGCCCATCTCAGTATGGGGTGCTGATGAGGCTGGTCTAGGGGCCAGCTTTGGAGGGTCATGGTTGAGGTCAGTGCCCAAGTGGTGTGGCTTCAAGCCCTTGGGGTGCTCGTCCACAGCCCATTCTCAAGGCATCTGCCATAGAGCTTGAAGGCTGTCTAAATACAAACATCACCCAGCAGGCACGCGCTGTGTGTTTCATCCTTACGTAGCCACTGTATCTCCAAATAACTTAGGCAGCCAGGTATGTAGCAGGACCCTGAGGAAAAAGGCCGTAAGGATGCCTTACTTAGCTTTCTGTCGCTGTAGCTGAGTGTTCCAGACGGCGTCACTTGTAAAGAATAAAGCTGCCTTTCTTCCGAGGGCTGGAGTCTGGCAGGTGCAGGAAGGTTGGTCCTGGCTGCTGGTGCTAGGCTCCTCCCTGGGCCACAGTGCCACACAGGGCATGATGTGGCCAGACAGCAAGGGCTCTAGCTCCTGTCTCTTCCCACACAGCCATGGACACCAGCATGGGGCTCCTCTTATCTCATCTTACCTCCCAAATTTCTATCTATAAGTGTCCCTCTTTTTAAAAATAGATATTTATTTATTTGAAAGGGTGAGAGAGAGCGGAGAGCCAGACAGAGGTAGACAGAGAGAGATATTCCATCCACTGGTTCACTCCCCAAATGGCCACAGTGGCCAGAGCTGGCCACCAGGAGCCAGGAGTTTCTTCCAGGTCTCCCATGTAGCTGCAGGGGCCCAAGGACTTGGGCCATCTTCTATTGCTTTCCCAGGCCACAGCAGAGAGCTGGATCGGAAGTGGAGCAACAGGGACTCGAACCGGCGCCCATGTGGGATGCCAGCACTGCAGGCAGCGGCTTTACCCACTACACCACAGGACTCCTGCTATTGCTCCCGTGGGACAGGGTTGCAGGTGTCATAGGCTGTGGCTGAACCCGCTGCACCACAAAGGCAGCCAGCACTACCCAAATGCCTCTGAACCCCTACATTCCGGGATTGGGTTTCCAACGCAAAGAATGTTAGGAGACACATTCACATCATTGTGATCGAAAGTCTTGATAGAAAAACACCATCAAAGACCCTTCCACACTGTTCTAATCACCGAATCAGAGGCAGTCCAGTCGGAAGACGTCAGCAGGGCTGGCTGGCTGCTAGAATCTTTAGTCGTTCCTGGGTTTGATCCAGGCCTGGTGGGGGAGAAGAGAGGGAGTTCCAATGTTTGTTGTGGGGAGACAAACCCACCACTGATTTCTCCAGGAAACCAGGGCCCCTGGATTGCATTTCCAGTTCTGCAGCGCCAGCCCCGAGGAGCTGCCTACGAAAGGGTTTGGATTCGGCGCCGTTGTTACTATAGACGATGCTTGGTAAAACACCAGTGTTAGAGGATGAGCAGCACCAAGCCATGGACAACTGTCTAGACGTTTCCCCTCCTCTGTGGGCCATGGTCTTGCTTTGGATTGCACACCAAAGCTCGGGCACATGAACATGCTTAAGCACCTCCGATGCTGCCGCCTGGGACGGCTCGGGTTTGATGGATGATGAGGGAATGGGCAGCTCACAGCAAAGTAATGCTTTCAACTTAAATCAGTTTTAAGCGAATATGTTTTACACATTTATGTTCCAGAGTTCGGAATAGCTTTTTTTTTCCCCCTAGAAAAGGGCACTTTTCTCAAAGCCCCTCCCATCCATGGGAGGGGCGGGCAGGTGCCTCCCTGTCTCCAGGGAGGGGAGTGTTTACTTGCTTTGTCTCTGCTGCAAGTTTAGGGCCCAAGGGCTGTTGTCTTCTTAATGAAGCACTTAATGATGTGTGAATTATAGATCCTGACAACCCCTTTAACAGATACAACCGCACGTATCCCCGGTGTAGGGTGGGTGTGAAGCCGTGGGGTGTCTTTAAGGGAAGCACCGTTCTGGCAAGGTGGCCCTGAGCAAGTCCCCCAGCACGTGGATTCGTGGGCTGTCGCCTTCCCACCCAGCTGCAGCCCCCAGTGCAGAGACCGCAGGGAGGTGAGCGCCCTGGGCCTGCATGAGCTGTGTGTGCCGCCGCCTGTGGCTGCTTTGTTTTCCGGCAAGAATCCGTTTTGGCAGCAGCGTGATGGACTTCCCTCTTCTCCCTCCCTTCCCCCTCTCCCCACTGGAGCTCTGGAATGCCGGCTTTCCAGTCGATTTCAAAGAACTGATTGTCCGCTCTGAATGGGGTGGGCTGATGCTGCGAGTGCGGGCTTGGGAGGGGCTGGAAGATGAGCCACACCTGCACAAAGCTTTGTCTGTCTAATTTAGTGGTGGCTCTTAAGGAAAAGTGAATTCACTTTGGGTCCCTCCGTGGGGCCCGGGGTTGGAATTCGCCGGCCACCAGCCGCTCTTGCCACTTCTCCCTTCGATGAGAAAATCCATGTGAGCCTCCTTTGGGCAGGGGTACTTTTTGCCTTTCCACCCATCGAGACCCTGTTTGCCTAACCCTCAGCATTCGAGGAGACCAAGAGCAAAGCTAGTGAAGAGAAAGGCAGGTGGTCTGAAAGCGACACAGCCCTTCCGGTGGGTTCCCAGAGCACAGCCTGCAGAAAATGCATGGATATGCAAATGAGCCCGGGCACCCTGCTGGGGTTCAGAAAGGAAGCATCCCTACACCCCCACACTGGGAAAGGCAAGGCGAGGTCAACCTGGCCAGGCGCCGCTGCCTGCGGAACATGGGCCCGGATTAGCCCAGCTGCTGCAACTTGGCTGGGGTGGGCGAGAGAAGGTGGGTGACTCTCAGGAGGGAAATGAGAGTTGGAGGCTATTCTGCTGTCCCGGAACTGAAGGGATGTGGGACTTGGCAGTACTCCCACCTGGGCAAGGCAGCCACCCCGATTTAGACCGACGTGAAATCCGCTGGGATCCCTGGGATCCCGCGGATCTGTGTATCAGCTGCTGTTGCTTTGTCCTCCTCGGCTGTTTCTGGATCTTCCCTGTAGTGCCCTGTAAGCCGCCAAGTTGCTTAGTGAGAGGTCCCTTCTGTTCCTGAGTCTCCAGGTTCTACCCGCGGGGAGAAGGCTAACAGTTGCTGTGTCAGAGACAAAGCGGATGGGGCCTCTGTCTCCACGGCTGGCACCCTGCCACAGGCCTGAGCTAGCCTACAGCTCTCCTGTTCAGTAATTCGCCGAACCCATCAGGAGGCCCCGGAGTTAAGTGGAATTTTGCAGGTGAGGAGCCAGGCAGGTTGATAGGCAGTCAGGCTGGTTATGGTGGACACTGAGGGTGCAAAATGCTTGGTTCCCCAAAAGTTATCTTCAGCAAGGTTCAACGTGCCTGTGTGCTGAGTCCTTGGGAATAGCAAGGGACTCCACACTTTTAATGGTGCTTTTGTTTTATCCGGAGCAAACCAGACAGGGTAAATCAGGTCTTTTGGGGGGTTTGTCCCGGCCTTGTCCATGAAAACCCCAGTACCACCAGTCCCTTTGGGTTTGCATCTCTTGGAGCCTGGCTCCTGGCTGCTCCACCCTGAGGTCTCTGACTTAAATAAATCTTGCTTTTAAATACCTCTTCCTTTTCTCTCTGCTGTGTCTGCTTGGAAATTCTTCTTCCATGTGAGACAAAGAACCGAGGTCATCTTTTCTCTGCCGCCCTTTCACCCATAACAATGGCAAAACCAGGAACTGACAGGTTTGCTGTAATTTTCCCAAGTTTATACAAATAGTGCATGTGCAACAAAACGCTTGATTTCTGTGACTCCCTGCCCTGTGGTTTTCCCCCTGCATACTGCATTGTCTGTCTCTCTAAGATTTATTTATTTATTCATTTATTTGAAAATCCAAGATACAGAGAAAGGGGGAGAGATAGAGAAAGATTGATCTTCCAGCCAATGGTTCACTCCCCAGATGGCTGCAACAGCCGGGGCTGGGCCAGGCCAATGCCAGGAGCCAAGAGCTTCATCTGGTCTCCCATGTGGGTGGCAAGGGCCTAAACCCTGGCGTCATCTTCCCTTGCTTTTCCCAGGCCTTCAGCAGGGAGCTGGACTGGAAGTGGAGCAGCTGGGACACAAAGCAGTGCCCATATGGGATGCCAGCATCACAGGCAGCAAGTTTTACCTGCTAGGCCTCAATGCCTGCCCCACACTGTTTTTTAATAAGTGATAGGCAGTTGGGTAAGGAACAGGTTTAGTAAGCCAGGTACTTAACAGACTATTAAAAAATGATGTGGCCGGCGCTCTGGCGTAGAAGGTAAAGCTGCTGCCTGCAGTTCTGGCATCCTTTATGGGTACCTGTTTGAGTCCCGGCTGCTCCACTTCTGGTCCAACTCTGCTATGACCTGGGAAAGCAGTAGAAGATGGCCCAAGTCCTTGGGCTCCTGCACCTACATGGGAGACCCAGAAGAAACTCCTGGCTCTTGGCTTCGGATCAGCCCAGCTCTGGTCATTGAGGCCATTTGGGGAGTGAACCAGCAGATGGAAGACCTCTCTCTCTCTCTCTCTCTCTCTGCCTCTGCGTAACTCTGCCTCTGCCTCTCTGTAACTCTGCCTTTCAAAGAAATGAATAATTTTTTTTTAATATGAAAGGGAAAGAGAAAGAGAGAGGTATCTTCCAACCTACCCATCTTACCCTACAATGGCCAAGGGTAGGCCAGGAGCTAGGAGCTCCATTTGGGTCTCCCACATAGGTGGCAGGTGGCCAAGCACTTGGGCCATCATCTACTGCCTGCCTAGGCACATTAGCAGGAAGCTGGATCAGAAGTGGAGCAGTCAAAACTTGGGGAGTGAACCAGTGGATGGAAGACCTCTCTCTGCCTCTGCTTCTCTGTAACTCTGCCTTTCAAATAAATAAGTCAATCTTTTTTTAAAAATGCCAGTCACTGAATTCCATCTCATTTTGTGCAACATGCTCAAAGTAATACTACATGATTATTATGAAATTATTAATATATGAATGAAAGTAAAATTAAAAGAGAAAGTTATTTGACTTAATCCATTTCTGGTCCTCATTCCCCCATTGCAACTACAGGAACCAGTTTCTTGTATAAATCTTAAAAGTTTTCTATGCCTAAAGATATATTTCTACATTGTATATATAAGATTTTTTTTAAGCAGCTGGGTGGTGCAGTGTTGTGGCTCAGTAGGTTAATCCTCCACTGGCAGAGCCAGCATCCCATATAGGTGCTGGTTCGAGTCCTTGCTGCTCCCCTTCCAATTTAAATTCAGAAAATATTACTTAAATTACAAACAATTTTGTGACACACATTTTGGTACACCTACCATCTTTTTGCAAGTATTTTTGAAAAATAAATGTCTAGAAGAGCAATGTACACCTTACACTTTTGGTAGATTTTGCCAAAAATCTGTTTGAAACTTCTCATTTTGATGCAAACCAACAAAGTTTGAGAGCTTTTTTTTCCATTCTAGAAAAGTCTCAATGTTAAAAAAAAAACAAAAACAACTTTTTAATACTGGTCAACCTGATAGCTTAACTTAAGTCAAATTCCATTTTTGTGTTAATTTGCACTGATGTGAGTACTTGAACAACTTTTTTAAAAAAATTATTTATTTGAAAGGCAGAATTACAGAGAGGCAGAGGCAGAGGCAGAGGCAGAGGCAGAGAGAGAGAGAGAGAGAGAGAGAGAGAGAGGTCTTCGATTCGCTGGTTCACTCTCCAGATGGCTGCAACAGCCAGAGTTGTGCCAATCCAAAGCTAGGAGTCAGGAGATTCTTCTGGGTCTCCCATGCAGGTGCAGGAGCCCAAGGACTTGGGCCATCTTCTATTGCTTTCCCAGGCTAAAACAGAGAGCTGGATCAGAAGTGGGACAGCCAGGACTCGACCTGGCACCCTTATGGGATGCCAGCAGTGCAGGTGGCAGCTTTACCCACTACGCCACAGCGCGGGCCCCTTGAGCAAATTTTAATACACCTCTCTGGCATCAGTGTTGTCTTTCAGCAAATGTGGGGCTGTTGCCGTACTGCAGTAGATGGCAGGAATACCAAAACGCACAGGGCAAGACGTTTCTTTTCCAGGAGCTCACAGTCTATGAACCACAGAAACAAAAACCGCAGTGAGGAGGTCCACGCAGAGGGTGTGGGAGCCCAGGGAAGCAGCCCAGGATGGGTTAAGATCCAGAAACGTAGAGGAGCTGAGGCTTGAAGGCTGCACAGGGGAGATGAACCGGGTTTTCAAGACAGGCAGGCGGGAATCCTGGCGCTGTCTGACCTCCCTGGTCTTGGGTCAGAGGACTCTGCTTTGCAAAGCACGGCTTTAGGGCCATTCCGTGAGGAAGATGCGCGATGGCGGTTGCGTGTGAATTTCGTTTGCCGGGTACTTGCAAACTCACCCGATACTGAGCTTTCAAACATGCACAGGTGAGAACGGTCGTGGCAGAGCCTGCCTTTTCCTCCATGATGATGTTCGCGGTGAACCAGCAGCTTCTGTCCTTCCACAGTGGAGCTGATGTGTAGCTGCACAGTCGAGGGTGAGAAGCCCTGGGAGGGGAGGTTCCCACAGCTGGGGAAGGAGTGGCTTGAAGCCATCTGGAAGACGAGAGAGGAGCCAGTGGCAAACTGTGATGCAGGCAGAAGCAGCCAGGTCGTCTCAGACATCCCAACCACAGAACACCCCTCGTGCCCCACTCCTTTCCTTTCCATTTAATTTAGCGCATGCTAACTCTGGGGGGGACGCGAGCTGCCCACTGAGATGGACTGTCACCCTGGGAGACCCTGAGCTCCAAGGACTTTGGATAGAGAGTGTTTCAGCCACACCCTGCGGTCTCTCTTTGGGGTGTGCTTTGCCATTGGCAGAAGCCAGAGCGTGTGTGCCAAGGGGCTGCCACCACTACCTGCAGATGACCAGAGCCCCCGTCTGGGAGAGGTCGTTCATTTCCCACGCCGGAGGGTCAGCTCCGGGATCACAGACCACTCTTGTGCCCGAGTTGGGGGGTGCGGGGCAGCCACGGAAACGTCTGCCTTTGGTTCAAGTTCCTTTTCTGCTGTTCACGAGAGGTTGTCAGCTGCAGAGAATGTGGGCACTTTGCTGAGAAGTCAGCCATCGAGAGCCTCGTACGCAGAGCTCAAGGTCAGTGGAACGTGGCAGAGTAGCTTCCACGACGCTCACTGCGCTCCCATAAAGACCTGCAGAAGCCCCCTCTCACGGAAATACAACACGTGTGCAATGACCCACACACGTCTCCCGCATGGGCACACGGGCTGATACCTCCCTCCCATGCGGTCTGATATAAATCTTTAGTGCAAATCTGAAACTCACGAGCCTGGCATGTGATTTGGAATGAAACGAGTTTGTTTTTAAGATTTCAGGATTGCTAATTCTGGGTACCTTAATCAAAGCTAAACTTCCTTCTCTCCCTTTCTCTTGGCTCATCGGTTTCTGTCTCCCTACCGTGTTACTCTGTGTTGAGTGAAACCTGTGGACAAGAGATGGGAGGGGTCTCCCCTGGTGACTGGGCAGGGCTCAGAGGAGAGAATCAAGCCAAAAAGTTCCTGAAAATCTCTGCACTGTAGTTAAGGCACTGTTGGGTCGTGCTTACAGGAAGCTACAGGAGTTAGGACTCGGAGTTTGACTCAATCAATAAATCAAAGCGACATCTAAGGTGATTTCTGAGATTGCCTGGGGAGCTTGGCTGGCTGGTTGCTCCTCCATCACTTAGAACAGAGTGCTTTGTGTTTAGGGTTGAGGAGAGGGTGTAACAGCAATTCCAGAGCAGGTTGTCAGAGACGGCAAAGGCCGCGCTGGCCCTGTGCTGACAGGGTTCCCAGAACCACTCTCAGAGGGGCTTCTGAGTCAACTCAGAAGAAGAAAAGGTAGGGAGTGTAGCCCCACCTGAGGGTGCACAGGGATCAGGAGAACCCCGGTGCTCTGGGGGGGACTTCTGCCTCCTAATGACTTCTTTGCATTATTGAATACAATGGGAACTTTAAAGGAGCCTGCAATAACAGTTACTCATGAAAAATTAACAAAGAATTTATGGAAATGTAGGAGAAGTCCCAAAGCAATTAGCTGAGATTTCTCTAGAGTCTGAGAGAAGCCTGGATAATTGCAGGCAGAAACTGCATAAAGTGGCTATTTTCATTATCGCTGGCTACAGAAAGTCCATTTTCATCACAATGGGATATAATGATGTTAAAGCTAACAGGGAGAGATATGTTGGAAAAAGGTTACAACAGGGTTTACCAAATGGTTTGATTTATGTGACTTTGCAGGTACACACTTCAGATTCCTGCTAAGGGGACTGGAGAGGTTGCCCTTGAAATTTCCAAAGGTTCCTGGGTGATAGGAAAATACATTCCAGTTTCTGAAAGCTAATTGTACATCACCACTAGGATGCACAAGAATGGATTTAATTTGTCTCAGAACTGAAAGCTGAATTGTATTACAAGCTGGCACATGAATATCCACTCTGATTCGTCTGTCTTGTCAATTGGCTATTATGTCTGTTTCTAGGAGCACTTGGGATGTTGGTGGGGAGCTTTCTCCCTGACCAGCTGAGAATCTCTAAGGAGCAGACACCCCCAGGAAGCAGATGCAAGATTCTGAGACCCTTGTGGGGGGTGGGATGGGGGCCTTCCACAATCTAAGGAGAGATTGCACATCATTATTTCAATGTCACTATTTTCTGTAAACTAACATGCAATGGCGAGGCTGGTCTCCCCACCTGACATTCACTCAGCAGCCCGGGCGGGCAGTGTGCTGACTCTTCCCAAGTCTGCGCGCGCCAGCTGCTCCTTGGGCTGTCTGTGAAGGAGTGGGGAGAGAGACATCACACAGAGAGCTTTCATCCACCCCCAGTGTCCTCTGCAATGTCACACGCACAGATCTCAGCACCCTCTGCTGTCCACAAAAGCTGCCATTAAGGCTGGGCCTGGGATTTGAATGATTCTCGAAGCCATTAAATAGATTCTCGCTCTGGAGCTTGCAGAATATTAATAGCTTTCCGTTAGCCGTGGTGTTAAAAGCATCATGCAGTCTCAATCTTATTTGGTAAACACTCTCTGTTAAAAAAAAAAAAAAAGAGGAAGAAGAAAGAGATTATTTAAGCGTCTCCAACAAAAGCCTCCACAGAGGTCCTGCTCTGAATGGACACTGCTGTCTTGGGGAACCAGTGTCAACACAGTTCAAGCTTTGTTAAAAGGATTGAAAAGATGGCAAGCCTGCACACAGGCACGCTTCTGGCCAGCATTAAGAAAATCAATCTAAAATAACAACCCCGCATTCACGCCCCAGCCCGGCCAATACACTCGCAGCAGATGTGACAATCATATTTTGACAGTTCAGATAGCTGATAACGGATGGCAAAAGAAATTTCTATTTGACATGGGAGCTGAGTTTACACAATTACAGCCTTTCTGTTTGTCTCGGCCGCATTTAGCATGCAGAAAGCAGAGTGAACAGAAGCCAGTATCCCAGCATAATCAATGCAAAAAAAAAAAAAAAAAAAGAGAGAGAGAGAGAGAGAGAGACAAGCCTGCCAGTACCATGGCAGCCTACTTTTAATTTTTCTCTGCTTCTGCATTTAATGGTAGCTCCAAGAATAAATGAAGATTCCTGCAGGCCTGCTGGCTTCCCAGCTTGCCTCCGCTTGCTGGCCCCTTTTGTCATCTCAAAAACGTGTTTTTAAAGCCCATTATTCACCTGGCTAATGAAAGGAAGGAAGGTAGGAAGGGTGAATAGAAGCTTTGTTGTCCCAGGAGCTGGTGTTCCACTCCCCCATCCTGAGCAGCTCTGACATTCAGCACCCTTGTACTTGCGACTCCTGGGCATCTCTCATTCCAGGGGGTCACAGAGAGCCGTCCCTTGGGGGGCCAGTCGGAGACTGCTGGAAACACGTTTTGGTTTACAGATGATCAATTCTGCTGAGCCACAACGGGGCATATTTGGGAGTCGCATAAACAAACAGATTCCACTGTGCTGTGGATTAACCCAAAGTGACACATTTATTTAAAAATCTGCCTACTGCTTGTCCTCATTGATTAAATGCCCTTAAGAAAGTAAGTCTGGAGAAACGAACACCATTAAGATGCAGCGCGGCGCCTCTGCGCCTTTTGATGGTTGACACATTCCCGAGAGTGGGAGATTGGACGGCTGATAAGCTAACACTGAATTATAAGCACTTTGTGGAATGTCACCGGCAAATGAAAGATCTACTGTTTTGCTTGCAAAGCAACCATACGCCTTTAACAGCACAAAAATGGACACAGTGTAGAATTATTTCATCCTCTGTGCCCAGAATATAAAGAAATGTGAACACCGTGTGTGTGTGTGTGTGTGTGTGCATTTTCACCGTGTGGATCAGCTCGCGGCTGGCAAGGCTCACTCCTGGCTTCAGTATCATTGATCAAGAAAGCAGAAGGGCCTGTCAGGGACTTTGTCATTGCTGTCAGCACTCCACCAAGCACTGCTGATTTTGCTGCTGCGAGTCGATACCCGAGACTTGACAGTGTCAGAAGGGCATGGGCGCTTGTGTGTGGTGGTGCTGGGTGCAGAGAGGTTCAATGGAAAGTTCTTTTCTTTCGGGGCCTGGAGGTGAACATGGCATTTGAGGTGCGGTGCAAGTGGCTTCTAAGTGACAGGACTGCTCCCCATCGTGGGCGGTGGATCTGTACCCCGGCCACGCTGCCATCCCTGCTGTCTGCTGTGTGCTGTGCCCTGGGTTAGTTTGAATCCCCTGTGCAGGCTGTTGCAGGCCCAAACAGAAGTACCTAGAATCTAGACCCCAATCTAGATGGTGCAAAGGCTACTTGAGGAAGCTGTCAGTCGGTCCTGCCATCTCAAGTGGAGGGAATGAAGGGCCTCAGAAGGGCACAGAAGTCCTCGCGCCCTGCGGGGTTGCCTTGACCTCCACCTGGAGGCCAGACCCCAGGAAGGTCGGATCACTTTCATGGTGAGTGTTTCTCTTTATGAGCAACCAAAAAGTCTTGTTAAAAACCCTGAACGGGAAGTTGTTTTTACGTTGATCAAGCATGCGATAATCATCCTTGGAACTTTTCTCTTGGGCCATGCCCACTAGGCAAATACGTTGTATCTCCCAAGTGCCGTTTTCACAGCAGTGTTTGTTCTAAACCATCTGTGGGTTGGATCACGAAGCAATCAGGGCTGAGTGAACCCACACCCCTCTCCTTACCCCATCCCAGAGTTCTGTCCCTAGGGCTGATTCTAGAGCACTTAAACTTAAGGGTGGGTGACACGGATGGTCCTGTTCAACCCCTCGGACTGTGGTGGCTGCAGAAGGCATGTGGTTGGCACTTTGGCTTAGCCAGCTGCTAGCTGTGTTGCCCTGGACTGATCTCTTTCTTCTTCTTTTATTTTTATTTATTTATTTTTTTTTATTTTTGACAGGCAGAGTGGATAGTGAGAGAGAGAGAGACAGAGAGAAAGGTCTTCCTTTTTGCCGTTGGTTCACCCTCCAATGGCTGCTGCGGCTGGCGCATCCTGCTGATTTGAAGCCAGGAGCCAGGTGCTTCTCCTGGTCTCCCATGGCGTGCCAGGCCCAAGCACTTGGGCCATCCTCCACTGCACTCCCGGGCCACAGCAGAGAGCTGGCCTGGAAGAGGGGCAACTGGGACAGAATCTGGCGCCCCAACCAGGACTAGAACCCGATGTGCCGGCACCGCAGGCGGAGGATTAGCCTAGTGAGCCGTGGCGCCGGCCACCTGTTAGCTTCTTGCATCATAATAATGCTGATAACCGTGATAGTAATAACAACAATGGTAACTTCTAATTCCTGAGTGTTTTTCATGAACTGGGTGTATCTTTAAAAGCTAATTTGTAGTATCTAGTACAATTCTTCTATGAATCTGATTGGGTACTGTTATGCCAGTTAAATTAAATTAAACCACTAACACAGACTCCACATCTGACTGATTTGAGAAGATGGATCATGGGACCAGCGCTGTGCCATAGTGGGCTAAGCTTCTACCTGCAGCCCCAGCATCCCATATGGGCGCCAGTTTGTGTCCTGGCTGCTCCTCTTCCAATCCAGCTCTCTGCTATGGTCTGGGAAAGCAGTAGAAGATGGCCCAGGTCCTTGGGCCCCTGCACTCACGTGGGAGACCTGGAAGAAGCTCCTGGCTCCTGGCTCCAGATTGGCTCAGCTCCAGCCATTGTGGCCATTTAAGGAGTGAACCAGTAGATGGAAGACCTCTCTCTCTGTCTCCCCCTCTCACTGTCTTCAGCTTTACCTCTCAAATAAATATATAACATCTTAAAAAAAGATGGATCATGCCCTCAATCTGAGTGACACTGGGACTGGGGCTACATTCACCCTGGGTGCCTCACTGGGCCGTAGAGACGAATAAATACGGTGAGGCCTGTCAATGCATTTTATTTACTTAAAATTATATAAGCAGGCCGGCGCTGCGGCTCAACAGGCTAATCCTCCGCCTTGCAGCGCCGGCACACCGGGTTCTAGTCCCAGTCGGGGCACCGGATTCTGTCCCAGTTGCCCCTCTTCCATGCCAGCTCTCTGCTGTGGCCAGGGAGTGCAGTGGAGGATGGCCCAAGTGCTTGGGCCCTGCACCCCATGGGAGACCAGGAGAAGCACCTGGCTCCTGGCTTCGGATCAGCGTGGTGCGCCGGCCACGGCAGCCATTGGAGGGTGAACCAACGGCAAAAAGGAAGACCTTTCTCTCTCTCTCTGTCTCACTCACTGTCCACTCTGCCTGTCAAAAATAAATAAATAAATAAATAAATAATATAAGCAAATAATGTCTTATGGGAAATCTGGAAAGGAACACACAAAGACAAAAAAAGTCAAGACCTCTTAGTACTGTTCTGTTTTCTACAAAAATGGAAAGGAGAAAGCCCCAGTCCCTCCCTTCACCTCCATGCTGTATGTAGTGGTTGTGGGTGCTTCTTTTTGGAAATACAGGCTATGAGAGTGAGTCCAATTTCCCCTCCTGGGGTGCAAAGCACACAGATTGACCTTGACTGTCAAGCTTGTCCGCTGTGGGTGCTCCAGCGATGCAACGTGGGCTGTGGCATGGGTGCGAGATGCTCTGTGTAGGGAGCCACTGGGGAGCGGTGGACCCAGCTGGCCCTCCGGCTGGGGAGGGAGTGTTTGACCTGCCCTCCATGATCCATTGTGATTTTTAGGCGGCTGAGACGCCCCACCCCTCATTTAGATAAGTGCTCGAGGGCCAAGCCAATCACAGTTCCAGCAGATGGCCCGTGGCTCCCCCTGGGAATAAACCGGAGATGTGCAGGAAGGAGGGACTGGGAGCTGGGAGGAGGAGGTGGACGGTGAGCTCCTGTTATTCTCTGGAGGGGCCGTGCCCAAGCTCGGCTCTCAGGCTTGGCATTCACCGTGAGCGCTGGCCCGAGCCCTGAGCAATGGTGGAGCAAGTGGCAGCGAGACTGGCTTTCAAAAGGCAATTGTTTCTAGATTTGTTTATTTATTTGGGAGGCAGGCCACGCTGAAGTCAAGAGGCTGCAACTCAGTCTCAGTTTTCCATGTGGGTAGAAAGGCCTGGAGTACTTGAGCCATCACCTGCTGCCTCCCAGGGTGCAGGATAGCAGGATGCTGGAATCAACCACACTCAGGCACTCTAATGTGGGACTCTGGCATCTCAACCTTAGGCCAAACACCTGTGCCTCAAAAGAACGTTCAAGCGAACCTTGTTGATCAAGCAGGGTGAGGTGTGAACAGGTGTTTCTGTTGCTAGGCCATTTTGCAAGGAGACAGGCAGGCAGGCAGGGCTGCTCCTGGGTCTGCCCGGCTGTGCTGGGTGGCACCGTTGACCCCTGGTCCGCTCATCTCTGCCCACCTGCAGTTGCAGTACCTCTCTCAGAATCAGAATCAAAGTCCATCGGAAGCTAGAAGGCTGCAGCGACAGGGCCTCCGCACGTGATAAACGCACCCTGCGCTAGAACCTGAAGCCCAGCAGTGTCATCCCCGCCTGCCTCTTGGTGCTCAAAGTGCCCCCTTCCCTCTTCAGAACTGGCTCATCTCCACGCGGAGCAGAGTCAGGAGCGGTCCGGCTCAGTGCGTGTGGCTCTCCCTGCCTGCCTTTCATGCACACAGAGTGAGGAGCTGCTCCTGTACAAGAGCTCTGGTCCATGGAGAGGGATCAGTCCCCTGCAGTGTCATAGCTGGAACGGGGAGACTGTGCATGGTTTACCAGTGTCCAAAGAAGCCAGAGTTCGAAACCCAGCATCACCTGTGCTCGCTTCGGCAGTGCATATACGAAATCCAGCATCATCCTCACCGTTGGGATGTTTTGTTATTTCTACAACACATGTGTTATTTTTTGCACTCCTGAGTCTTATCCTGCTCCTCTTCCCTGCCCAGCCTCCACCGTTTCCAACACTGAACCATGGCTGTCGGGGAGCCTGGTGCACCTGAACCAAGGCTTCTGCTTTCACCTCTACTTTTTTTTTAAGCCAACTCCAGGGCCAGAGTGGCCTGTGACACTGGCATCCCATATGAGCCTCAGTTCAAGTCGTGGCTGCTCCACTTCTGATCCCCGGCTGATGTACCTGGAAAGGGCCATCCTTTTATCTCATCTGGAAGCAGAAGGGGTAGTGTCTGGGGCAGGTTTGGTGCTGCCCATTTCTTTGACCTTTTTTTTGAAAAACTTGGAACTGTCATGGTATCAGATGTATTATGGGAGTAGGAGTAGCAGCCATGGTAATTTTATTCTATTTGTCTAGTTTTTGAAAAGATATATTTATTTGAAAGACAGAGCATTGGAGGCGGAGGGGATAGATCTTCCATTTGCTGGTTCACTTCCCAGATAGTTGCAGTAGCCAGATCAGAGCCAGGCTGAAGCCAGGAACTCTCTCTATGTCTCCCACAGAGGAAACAGGGGCCCCAGCACGTGGATCTTCATCTGCTGCCTTCCAGACCCACAGGCAGGAAGCTGGATCGGAGGTAGAGCAGCCAGGCCTCACCCTGGCTCTCTGAAATGAGAAGCCCACATCACACCCCAATGCTGGCCCCACGGTAATTTTATTTTAATGACATTCTAATGAGCCAAAGAGCATTGCGGGGACACAGCCTGCAGCCCGGCTGGATGCTTCTGGCTGCTGCTGGCTCTAAGCAGGGTAACGGTGGGAGGTGCCGTTTTCTGTCTTGGCAGGCTGTAGGCAGTGGCCGGCGACTCTGCTCCTCCGGGCTGGCAACCTCCCTAAAGACATCAAGGGTCTCAGTGACACTGGATTCAGGCCTGTGCTAGTGACCCTCGCTTTTTGCCTAATTACTGCTTTGAAGAATTCATCTTCAAATACAGCTATGGGGGTGAGGCCCTGTGCAAATGAATTTGGGGGAACTCAGTTCAGTTTATGAAGAAAGGGAAGAGACGAGTGTCTAACTGCTATTCCTGTATAGCTATGACCTGGAGACGATTATCCTCCCCGCTCCGACACAGACGTTCCTTGGGGTGCCCTGTCATTTGCTGCTCCTGTGCCTAAAGGAAAGGACCCCCAGGTGACATTCTGTGTTCTTCAGGGTGATTGCACCCCATTGAGTGGGTCATGCCCTGTGTGAGCCTCCTGGGGATACTGGACCAGCTAGGGTTGTAACAGCTCCAGCTCGGAGCTCCTAATTTACAGGTGGGCCCACCCACCCGTTCTAGAAACATGCAGCCAACTATTCGTTAGCTCCCTGAAGCCCTGTCATGTAGAATTCACCAAGTGAGATCATTAGACAAAGAAGCTCTAGCTTTAAAAGATTCTGATGGTGCAGTCATAATTTTGCACCACAGAAGGAAGTCAATTCACGATGTCTTGCAAACGACAAGCTCAGCACTCTGCCGGAGGGAGACCAGGACCAGGGTCATTGATTCTTCCTTCCACTCAGCTCAGATTCACCGAGCCTTCACTGCGAGCTTCGTTTTCCAGGTCCGTTTTGGAAAAGCTGGCTAAGAGCATCAAGAGTGTTCTAGCTTCTCCTTGTCGGATCCTCCAGTGACAAGACCGAGACACCCGGGGATGCCATGTGACTTAGAGATGGTTTCCTAGGAGAAGAATGAGGTTGGGAGAGAGGTGTTAGAACCCACCCAGAGCCCAGGTGCTGGTTTAGGTCGGAGGAGCCACTGTGAACAGCTGGGAAGGAGCCAGAGGGGAGGGGCAGCTCACTCATGGGGTCCAGGCCTCCATAGCTGGTGGGCAGAACCCACGGTCTGTGTTTCTCTTAGTGGACCTGATCCATGATCTGAGTATTGAAAGAGATGTTCCACCTGCTGGTTCACTTCCCTGCAATGGCAGGAGCTGCTCCAGCCAAATCTGGAGGCCTGGAACTCCATCTGGTCTCCCATGTTGGTGGCAGGGGCCCAAGCACTTGGGCCCATCCTCTGGTGCTTTCCCAGGCACATTAGAGGGGACTGGATTGCAAATAGGGCAGGCAGGACTCGAACCAGTAATCTGATCCAAAATACATTCTTTTGAGCAGTATCTAAGAGTTTCTGTTTGCATCCTGAGCAACCATTTGCCGTTATTGGACTTTTCAATGTTTTGCCTAGCTGATGAATAAGAGATGGTATTTTATGTCATTTTCAATTTGTCCATTTTTCACAGTGAAAATGTACCACTTTCACGATAAGGAAAGATAAATATTAAAACATCTGCCAGCCTGAGTCTCAAGGTGTGCATTGGGTCGCCTTAGGGACTCTGGGCACGTGTCAGGTAGCAGCGGGAAGCCTTTATCTGACATGGGGCTGCCTCTCCAAGCTCAGAGCAGTGTCTGATCTTTTATTCTAGAGCCGCTGTGTATGATGAATCAGGATAGTAAATCTTTTGTTCCGCTTTAAGACACTTGTTTGGGGAGCTTCAAGATCATGGTGCTGAAGCCAGCTGAACTGGTCACCTGTGACTTAGGGTTTCTGGGTGACTTGCCCCCAAATTGTCTTGTTCTACCACCATGATGGGCAAATCCCTTTAGTACCTTTGGATCCGCTGCCACTGTCAGGTGTTGTGAAGGGAAGATGCTGTTTTGCTTGATCTGCCTTCTGCTCCACGTGTCTTCAGTGATTGTCTGTCCTGAGTGGCCGGATGTGCCAGCCTTCTTCTGTTTCCATGACCATCCTCATCCTCCTGGCCTCACCTTTTCCCTCCCCGCCTGGTGGCCCGGTCTTGAATCAGCCCTTAGCTCGGCAGGCTGGACCGTGCTCTCCATGTGCTGCCTTCCTCAGGGGCATTGCACTCCACAACAGAGCAGCTTTCAGGACAAGACTGGCTCTCTCTGGGCAAAACTAAGGATGCTTTGGCAAGTGAAAGAGGTCAAAGTTCGCTGTTTGCAGACTCTGCCCCCGTGGCACCATAAAATATACTAAAATAAATCTAGTTAATATTTGGCCCAGCACTTAAAATAACATGTGGCCATGAAAAACATACGGTCATTGAGTTCTCTTAAGAACACATTTTTCACAATGTACATTTCACTGCAGATCTTTAGGGTAAAGTGCTGGCGATGTCAGAAAAAGCCTGTGTAGTGCAGCCTTCATCTGAACAGCGCTTGTGCTCAAGCAAAGGCCACAGAGCAGGAGCGTGCAGAGCTGAAGCAGCCAGCCAGGGTGCACCTGCTGAGCAGAGCACTTGGCAGCGGGATTCGGTCACCTGACACACAGGGTACTACAGGAGGGGAAACCCAGTGCTCCTGTGCAGGCCTCTGAGGAGTGAGGAGGAACAGTAAGACCAGTTTGGAGGGGGAAGCAAAGGAGCCCAGAGGCACGGGACCACTTTGGTTAGAGAGGGTGGGAATATGGAAGCCATGTGCTCTCGGGGTTTTCTGGGCTGTAGGACTGTAAAGCAAAGACTGGGAGGTAATGACGCCGGGATGTCTCCCAGTTCTGACAGCGGAACTAGATCTTTCGGCCAATTTAGAACAGAAACCAGGCAAGCTATCAGCATTAGCAAGGTATAATAAAAACAGCAGGGCTCTCATACCCTGGGAGGCAGCAGCTGCTGGCTCAAGCAGTTGGGTCCCTGCCACCTACATGAGACTCAGATTGAGTTCCCAGCTCCTGGCTTCTGTATACCCCAGCTATGGATCCTGCTGACATTTGGGAAGTGAACTAGCAGGTGGAAGATTTCTCTTTCTTTCTCTCTCTCTCTCTCTCTCTCTCTCTCTCTCTCGTCTTTCAAATGAAGTAAATAGCTAGCTAGCTAGCTAAAAGTGTTGTCTAGAACTTGCCCAATAAAAACAATAGCTAACACACACTGTCTATTTTACAACAGCATTATTCCAATCTCTTCACTCATCTAGCATTTTGTTTCCATAACAACCCCATGAAGCAGGTGCTATGGGGATTAGCCCCATTCTTCAGTTGAGGAAGTCAGTGCTTGGAGAAGTTTAGTGAAGCTCCCGGTCTTTAAAACACTGGCTCGTGTTTTCCCCTTTGGTTTCCTACTCCTGAGGAGCACCCCCTTCTTGGTTAGGTCTCTGACAAATGCCTCCGCCATGGTTCCGATTTGTGTCTGCATTTCTTCGAGGCTTGCCTCCTCTTTGTTATCACTTGTGAGGCGAACGTGATAACCACTACACTACCAGGCAGTATCACTTAGTTTTAAGTGTTGAAAAATAGAGGGCAGAGATTTTTTTTGGATGTCTAACTTATTTAGAAGTCTATTTTTTAAAAAGTCTGTATGAATTTTTTTTCAACCAATCTAACTTACCACTAATTTTCAACTTCTAACTTGACTGTGCTATGATTCAAATACAAAATGTGTTGGTGTTTGCTTGATGATTTCTGTGGGGTCTGCCTTTTGTAGCAGATCCGTGTTTCTGGTGGAGGCTGCTTGTTCTCTAATAGTCTCCAGTTGCTGAGTTCAGCATTCTGTGCATGGCCTGTAGGCCCAGCCTGTCAATTGTCATCAGGAATTTCATATATTTACCCAATTTTGTCAAATCACCTTGCACTTTCAATAAGGATAGTGATTATTGAAATGTTCCACTGTGCTAATGGACTTGTTACTTTATTTTAATCACTTTTTAACTGTTTTATGTATTTTGTGTTTTTATTTGGTATATTGAATTTTTAAAGTTTTGCATGTTTATACTGAGAAGAAACTTTTACCTGCAGTGAAATATTTTCTTTAAAAACATCTATTTGGGGGCTGACATTGTGGTGTAATGGGTTAAGTCACCGCCTGCAGGGCCAGCATCCCATACAGGTGCAGGTTTGCATCCCAGCTGCTCCACTTCTGGTCTAGCTCCCTATTCATGCTCCTGGGAAAGCAGTGGAGGATGGCCCAGGTCCTTGGGCCCCCACACCCACATGACCTGGATGTAGCTCCTGGCTCCTGGCTTTAGTCTGGCCCAGCCCTGGCCATTGTGGTTATCTGGGGGAGTGAATGAGTGAATGGAAGACTTTATCTCTCTGTCTCTCCTTTTCACTGTCTGCAACTCTCCATCTCAAATAAATAAATAAATAAATAAAATTTAAAAAAAAAAACTTCCATCCATTGGTTCATTCCCCAGATGGTCACAGCAATCAGGCTGCTGTAGACCATAGCCAGGAACCAGAAACTCCAGCTGAGTTTTCCATATGAGTGGCAGGGACACAAGTATTTGGGCCTTCATTTACTGTCTTCCCAGGTGTGTTAGCAAGAAGCTAGACAGGAAGTGGGACAGCCAGGTGTCCTAAGCTGTAGTTTAATCCTTCATGTCACAAAAGTAACCCCCTGTGTCCTCATTTTTAAACTCTACCTTGTAAATAGTAGATGTCCATCTTGTCTCTGATCTGATATTTCCTATTCTTTAGTTGAACAAATTAAGTTCCTTTATGCCTTTTTTTTTTTTTAAAGATTTATTTATTTATTTGAAAGGCAGTTTACAAAGAGGCAGAGGCAGAGAGATAGAGAGAGGTCTTCCATCCGCTGGTTCACTTCCCAGATGGCCGCAATGGCTGGAGCTGTGCCGATCTGAAGCCAGAAGCTAGGAGCTTCTTCTGGGTCTCCCACATGGATGCAGAGGCCCAAGGATTGGGCCATCTTCCAATGCTTCCCCAGGCCATAGCAGAGAGCTGGATCGGAAGTGGAGCAGCTGGGACTTGAACCAACACCCATATGGGATGCCAACACTGCAGGCGGTGGCTTTACCTGCTACACCACAGCACGGTTCCTACACTTGTTTTTTATTAATTAATTCAGTTTTATTTCTGTAGTGTTACTTTTGTGATTTTCTTCCATATGTGGACTTTTCTGTTTCATTCTCTCTGTGCATGAAGTGTTTCTGTTTGTTTTCTCATTTTAGTCTCCTTTCCACTTGTTTGGAGGGCAATAAGCAGCCTATATTTGTAATGATTATGTTTGAAATTTTCTGTGTATGTTTATCTTAACAGAGTTCAGAGTATGTCTCATCTAAGTGTTGTATCAAATCATATGAGAACTTTAAAAATATTTGTTATTCTGCTGGCCCACCTCCAAATTTTGTTCTATCTTTGTCTATTATTTTAATTTTTAAAGGCAATAATATTTGACATTCACATCCTTACAGTAACACCCAGTGTTTGTTTAGATTCAAGCACATTTTTTAAAAAAAGATTCATTTATTTATTTGAAAGAGTTACACAGAGAGAGGAGAGGAGAGGAGAGGAGAGGAGAGGAGAGGAGAGGGGAGGAGAGGAGAGAGGTCCCCCGTCCGCTGGTTCACTCCCCAATTGGCCACAACGGCTGGAGCTCCGCCAATCTGAAGCCAGAAGCCAGGAGCTTCTTCTGGGTCTCCCATGTGGGCACAGTGGCCCAGGACTTGGGCCATCTTCTACTGCTTTCCCAGGCCACAGCAGAGAGCTGGATCGGAAGTGGAGCAGCTGGGATTTGAACCAGTGCCCATATGGGATCCACTCAGGCAGTGGCTTAACCTTCTACGCCTTACTGCTGGCCCCAAGTACATGTTTTTTAATATCTTTTTCTTTTTTCTCATTTCATTCTGCATCCTAGATCTTGTGTGTTGAGTAGCTTTCTGTTTCCTGAAATATGTCTTTTAAAAGTTTTGTTGGGGGCCGACGCTGTGGCGTAGCCGGTAAAGCCACCGCCTGCAGTGCCGACATCCCAAGTGAACACTGGTATGAGTCCCAGCTGTTCCACTCCCGATCCAGCTACCTGCTATGGCCTGGGAAAGCAGTAGAAGATGGCCCAAGTCCTTGGGACTCTGGACCCATGTGGGAGACCTGGAAGAAGCTCCTGGCTCCTGGCTTCGGATTGGCTCAGCTCCAGCCATTGAGGCTGCTTGAGGAGTGAACCAGCCGATGGAAGACCTCTCTCTCTCTCTCTGTCTGCTCTCCTTCTCTCTCTGTGTAACTCTGACTTTCAAATAAATTAATAAATCTTTAAAAACGTTTAGTTGGTGAGGTTCTGCTGAGTAAGTTCTCACCGTCTGCTTGCTCAGGCGTGTCCTTTTTCACGCTGGCGTGTCCTTTTTCACGCTCAGTCTTACAGGGGGTTTTCTGGATGTGCTGAGTCATCTTCCTGGCCGTGTCCTCAGCACGCGGGGGCTTCTTCCACTGACTTCTCGCTGCTCCTGGAACCTTGCTGCCATTTGTTCCTCTGCAGGTGCCTCGCCTTTTACTTAGACCCTTGGGATCTTGTTCTGTTTTGTTCCTGCTAGTTTGCTGTTTCACGGCGTGTGTCCGGGTGTGGGTTTGCCTTTGTCTGTGCTGTTTGCCAGGAGTTTTGCCTTCTCTCTTGTCGTTCATCCGCTCTGGAAAATCACCAGTTGTTACCTTCTTGAACGTTGACTCTCCTCCATTCCTTTTCTGTTCTCTTTGTGGAAATCAGTTGCATGATTTTATGATTATTATTATTTTAATTGATTTATTTGAGAGGTAGAGAGAAAAAGGAGAGCAAGAAAGAGAGAGAGAGTGTGTGTGAGAGAGAGAGAGAAAGAGAGAAAGAGAGGGAGAGAGAGAGAGAGAGAGAGAGAATGCTCCCATCTGCTGGTTCACTCTCCATATGCTTACGTTAGTTGAGTCTGTGCTGGGACCAGGGCCGAATGCAGTTCAGGTCTCCTGCATGCTGGTGGGGACACAAGTACTTGAGCCATCACTGCTCAGCTCCCACTCCCTGGGGTCTGTATTGTTGAAAAGCTGGAGTTGGGAGCTGGACCTAGGAATGGCAGCAGGCACTCTGAGGCCACAGGGGTGGCAGAGGCCTGGGCGCTCACACCACCATCTGCTGCCTTTCCAGGCACATGAACAGGAGGTGGGACAGGAAGCAGAACCCCCAGGACTCAGATTGGTCCTCCGATATGGGGTACTGGTTGCCAAGTGGGAATCTAACCCACTGGGGTAAAATACCGGCCCCAGGGCCTTTATTCTCACCCAGACTGTGAGCACTCGGCACTTGCTGTCTCTGTACTGATGCTGTAGCCGGCAGTGTCCTTGTTCTGGAGAGCTCAGAATCCCCTGGGGAAAATGGACAGGGACAGAGCCATTCTATACGGCAGCCCGTGGTATCTGCTGAGATGGGACCTCAACCACCATCCGGGCAGAGGCTAAGGAGGAGGGCCGGAGGGCTTCCCCCAGCCTCAGGAAAACTGGGAGTCTGTATTCGTGCACTGATACAAGCTTCTGGTTCCTGGCAGCCCCGGGCTGTGCGGCTGGGCAGAAGTTCAGTCAAGTCTCTCTGGGGTCCATGAGGAAGGGTGATGGGTGGGAAGCGCAGAATCTCAGGAAACAGCTGGGCAGCCATGCTGCTCCGCTGGTCACAAACCTCGGTCGTGCTAGGAAGTGATTGAGAAGGTGCGTGGTTCTGAGCAGGTGGAACACGGCGAGGTCTTCACGTCTTTCCCAGGGAGAAGTAGCTATCACCGGGATCCACTATCACAGGGAGCGGGGGAAGCACCTGCTGTCACAGTCCTGGTGTAAGAGGCTCTACCTATGCCGAAGAACTTCCTCTGGGTGAAACAGGGCATGGCCACACTGCTCCCTCTGAGTCATGTCGGCCCTCTTTTTTCTTAAGGAAAAAAAAAAAAAAAAAGATGTGTTCTGCATTAGCCAGGGTCTTTGAAAGTCAGAAAGCAGCAAAGCTCTCAGTACTGGAGGTAATTGATTCTTTGTATAGACATCTGCATTCTATGCTGTGTGAAATCTAAAGAAAAAAAAGATCAAACCTATTTGTCTCCTTAATGTACAAAACAAATGTCCAATTTTAGCTAAGAGCCTTTATGCAGTGTGCCAAAGTTGCAATCCCAAAGCTACGGCATGTCTGCTAAAGGCAAGAGGATTTTTATTTTGTGAATAGCAGATGTGGTTGTAAGACACCAGCTGGCTGACGTGGAACACAAGAGGTGGCAGGAGCAGACAAGGAGGAAGTGTTGCTATTTCTGCTGAGTGATTTGAGCTCTATGGAGACAGCGAATCTACCGGAAAGCCTTCGGAGCTCATCAGAGGAATGGATATGTTTAGTGCTCAGCGTGTGTGTGTTGCACTGGAGAACATAAAGGAGACCCTGAGGACAAACCAAGGATGTTCTGCGCAGTGGATAATCTCGTAGTGCATCAAGCACTTGAGGTAGGAAGGCAAAGCTGCTGTTTCGTGCTAGCTGCAGTTCCCATGTGCTTCTTTTCTTACAGCGCCGAACGTCATTGTAGTGACTGAAGATACAGGGTGTGACTATGAAGAAGTGATTTCTTTAGATGCCAAAAACAGAAACAAAGCCATCTGGTCTACCACTAAAGGACGTGGCAGCCCTGCCGTGCTTGGAATGAGTTGGTGTGTGTAGTCACTTTCTAAGAAGTTTTAAGATAAATTTGATTATATGCAATGAATTTTGTACCTTGTTTTCTGGCTTTAGAATCTAACTGCAAAGATGTGGCTCTCTGTGCTGTCTTAACAGCAAAAGAAGTAGAGAATTTTGTTCTTAGCCTTTAAAGTTGTGGAAGTGAGGGGGAAATTAGTTGTGGAAGTGAGGAGCACCGATCATTGGCTGCCAGAGGTCAGGCAGGGGTTTGGGGGAGAGGAGTCAGTGTGGCTCTGTGATGCAGTAGGCAGATTCCGGTGGTGGAATGGTTTCCTGAAAAATAATGTTAGGTTGACCTCGGCAAGACATAGTGAAAAGTTAAAAACAGTAACAACATGACATCTAATAGAATAGGGCTAAGTAAACCAAGGTCCACAGGCTCATTCTGGCCTATTTACTGTTTTTTTTTTTTTTAAGATTTATTTACATTTTGAAAGTCAGTGTTACTAAGAGGGAAGAAGAGACAAGCAGAGAGAGAGAGAGAGAGAGAGAGAGATATCTTCCATCTACTGTTTCACTCCCCAAATGGCTGCAATGGCTGCGGCTGGGCCAAGCAGGAGCCAGGAGTCTGGAACTTCTTCTGTGTCTCTCACATGGGTGCAGGGCACAAGGACTTGGGCCATCTTCTACTGCTTTCCCAGACGCATGAGCAGGGAGCTGGATTGGAAGTGGAGCAGCGGGGATTCCAACAGGCACCCACATGGGTTCCCGGGGCCTCAGGCAGCGGTGTTACCCACCATGCCACAGTGCTGGCTCCAGCTCACTGTTTTTGAAAATAATCCTTTTATTGGAATTCCTCTATGGTTATTACTTTACTGATTGTCAACGGCTACTGTTGTGTTAAATGGCAGGAATCAAGTTGCTGTGTTGGAGACTACTTATGACTCACAAATACTTACTCCCTTTCCCTGTACTGAAAAAGCCTTGCTAAGATCAGATATAAGCTCTGCAAGGGTAAATACCTTTTTCTTCTTCTGTTTTTAAAGATCTATGTTATTTATTTGAAAGACAAAGTTAAAGAGAGAGGGACAGACAAAGATACAAGTCTTCCATCCACTGGTTTACTCTCCAGTTGGCTGCAACGGCCAGGGCTGAGCCAGGCCCAACCCAGGAACTAGGAACTTCTTCCGGGTCTCCCACGTAGGTTCAGAGGCCCAATCACTTGGAGCATCTTCTGCTCCTTTTCCCAGGCCATTATGGAGCCAGATAGGAAGTGGAGCAGCTGGGACTTGAACCAGTGCCCATACAGGATGCTAGCATTGCAGGCGGTGTCTTTACCCTGTCAGGCCACATTCTTGGCCCTGATAAATACTGTCTCAGCTTTATCAGTGTGTGCACACTTGTGAGTGTAAGATAACAATTTGCTAAATTAAAGAATCAATGTATTAAGAAAATATGAGTTTGCTATGGAAAGCATGATAGAAAGAATTTAAAGACATCTTTTTGGGCCAGTGCTGTGGGTAGCTACTGAAGTTGCCACCTGCAGTGCCAGCATCGCATATGGGCACCGGTTCAAATCCCAGTTACTTCGGATCTGGTTGAAGAGCCCATGAGAGTATGTTAGGCATGGAAAGCTAAGACATTCTGGCAAAAAACCAACCAACCAAACAAAAAACCTAAATGAAAGATCTCTGCGAGTGAGATCCCAGTGGAAAGAACAGGCCATCAAAGAAGAAGGTACCTTTCTCTTAAGAGAGGAGTGAACTTCTGCTTTGACTATGACCTTGTCTAAATAAGATGGAAGTTGGCGAACTCAAAAGGCTTCCATAGCCTTGGCAACCCATGACAAGAGCCTAGGGTGATTACTGACGCCATAAACAAGAGTGTCAATTGTTAAGTCAAAAACAGGAGTCAATGTGCACTTGCTCCCCATGTAGGATCTCTTGTCCTTAATGTGCTGTACAATGTGAATTAATGCTATAACTAGTACTCAAACAGTACTTTACACTTTGTGTTTCTGTGTGGGTGCAAACTGTTGAAATCTTTATTTAATATATACTAAATTGATCTTCTGTATATAAAGATAATTGAAAATGAATCTTGATGTGAATGGGATGGGAGAGGGGAGGGTTGCAGGTAGGAGGGAACTTATAGGGGGGAAAGCCACTGTAATCCAAAAGCTGTACTATGGAAATTTATATTTATTAAATAAAAGTTTAAAAAGGAATATATATTACAGCGTTACAAAACGGTCTTTCTTAAACACTACGGCAGTCCACCTGTAAGCGTGAGACTCTCTTCTTGCCCTATTCTGGTCTCTGTATTGTCTATGCCTGTCATTTGTGTTTCCATCCCCTTTGAGCATGTATTCTATTTTTCCAATTGGATGTGAAGCTTAGGGGGGAAGAGACTACTTCTCTTTATTCCTGTTGTCCTGCAATAAATGTTTACTAAACATGAAAAAAAAAAAAACAACAACAGAAAAACAAGTTGAAGCTGCTCCACTTCCGATCCAGCTCTCTGCTATGGCCTGGGAAAGCAGTAGAAGATGGCCCAAGTTCTTGGCCCCTGTACCTGAGTGGAAAATCCGGAAGAAACACCTGGTTCCTGGCTTCGGATTGGTTCAGCTCCTGCCATTGAGGCCATATGGGGAGTGAACCAGTGGATGGAAGACCTCTCTCTCTCTCTCTTTCTCTCTCTCTCTCTCTTTCTCTCTTTGTTTCTGGCTTTCTGTACTCTGCCTTTCAATTAAATAAATAAATCTTTAAATACACCATCTTGGGATAAAGATTTTACACTTTCTGAAGTGCGTGGCCCTGCAGAGCAGTGATGCCTGCCTTTGATAGAGAGAGAGAGAGGAAGAACTTTGGAGGCCTCGCGTAAGAGCACTGGTTTCACATGAACGCAAGAAACAGAAGAGCTTTTAAAGGCAAGAAGGAACTGCAAACAGGGTCCACTGTCGTTCTGATTCACCGTTAGTCCGATACCTTATTTCCTTTTCCTTGTATACTGTGTGGTAGAAGTTCAGTGTTTGAGATCTGCTTATAGTTAAGTAAGTAAGATTGATGAATTTGGCCAGATGTACACGTGTTCATAGGAAACACGTCCTGTTCCTCCTTACCTGGATCTCTCACTTTGTTCAAGAGAAGAACTATTTAAAACAGAAAGGAGAAAAGTCCAAATTTTTGAGTTGGCTGTGGCTTGGAATTTTTGATTATTTCAATGTAGGTTTCAATTTAAATGGACCCTTGGGAAATGTTGTGTAAGGTGAAAATGGTCTTTGATAGTATTAAAAGTACATTTCTAAGTTGTTAGCTAAATTGCGACTTTTTCTATGGCAGGGATAGTTTTATTATTCTGTAGTCTCCATAGTAATTGCAGGGAATATGGCTGGTGTCGGGAAGAGCAGAAGAGGAGACAAAGAAAGCAGAGTGTGGAGCCAGACAAAGCTGGATTTGAGTCACTGAGTTCGGAGCAATTTAATTACCCATGTTGTGGCTCATCTGAGAAAATGATGCTTGTCTCGTTCGGTTGCTTGGAGGATTAAATAAGGATTGAAGGGGCTTGGGATGTGGAATACACTCATAAACACTCCTAGATGACAGCATTCTTGCTCTACAAAACAAAAGTAATAGAGGTGAGGGGTAGCCATTTGACACAGCTGTTAAGCTGCTCTTTAGGACTTCTGCATCCCATACTGGGGAGCCTGGGTTTGAGTCCTGGCTCCGCTCCTGGTTCCAACTTCCTGCTAATGTACCTGGGAGGCAGCATGAGATGGTCAAGTACTTGAGTCCTTGCCACCTACATGGGAGGCCTGGATTGAGGTCCTGGCTCCTGGCTTTGGCTTAGCTCAATGCCGGTCGTTGAAGGCATTTGGGGGTGAACCAGCAGCTGGGAGATCTGTTACTTTTTCTCTCTCTCAAATGAATAAATACTTCTTTTAATTACACATACAGAGAGAGATAGTAGTAAGAAGAAAGAACATTCCAGGCGACAGCAGAAAGGATACCCTTTGGCAAGCGACACCACCCCCCAGCTGTGTCCCTGGGTGCTGTCAGGATTAGTATTGGTGCTGTGCCCGAAGCCTTGCTGTGCGTTCTAAATGCTGGGCCTGCACAGCATTTCTGAGATCATTTTGGTCCTGGAACATCATGTGGCTGCATAAACAAACAAACAAGAAAAGCAAAAAGCCCTCTCATTGGTGTGGTACATTGGGCTGAAAAGTCATTTCCAATAAAACTCTGGTTTGCAGGTGCTGGCCTAGTGTGAAGACAGAGTGGCTGTCGGCAGCCTGCTGCCCTTGCTGTTCATGTTCTCCTCCCCTCTGCATTTTTGGCCTTTGTCTCAACCCACAGGCGGATGGGTGCCTGATTTGTTTTACTGAAGAATTTTTTTTTTTTAAATAACTTGGAATTTCATGGCATCTTCCTTGTGGTGGGAGTCCTTTGCTTTATCAAGGTAAGCACCCAACAGTAGGAAACCGTACCCTCTGGGACTCAGTGTTTTATCCTTTCCAGTACCCAGGCTTTGACCTTGGGTTGATGCTAGCAGCAGTACCGAGGTCGCTCTTGGTTTTACAGACCAGACTGTCCATCAGTGACTGTGGCCGTTCTACAAATTCAGCGGGAAGCAAAATTCTGATGGAGCATGCTTACCGTGGATAACGATTTATTTTACACTCAAACAGATTGAAGGAGACAGTGTGGCAAAATGAAAGGTAGACAGAAGGTACTGGGGCTGGCTGGGGGTCTTTACCTTATCTAAACCAGGGAGAAAGAATAAGGCGAGTTTTCGGCTGTAGACAGTGTCAGCTCCGGATAAACAGCTAGTCCCAGAACAAAAGCTGGCCCCAGGATTTGACTACATAGCAGCTGCCAGGCAAAGCCAGTGTGGTGCATATATACAGCAGCTTTGCATTTTTAGGAAATCTCTTTAAATTATTGACCAGAGTCTGTATAACTGGGCACTGCCCCCTTTCCTCCCCCACCTCCCCACACCCCTGCATTTTCTTTTGCATCTCAATTTATGCTTTCTGCAATTTCCAAGACCCAAAACACATTGCTAGATAAATAATCCACCCAGAACTCCTGTTTTCTCTTCCCCGACGGCCATTTGTTGCCCTGTGAGTATAGCATTGACTTAACAAATGTTGGATATTACAGGAAGAAATAGAACTGAGGAGCGGGGTGCTTCCAGCTGGTGTGTTAATTGGACAGTGTTTATTCAACAGCAGCATTAAGAATATAAAAAGTCTATCACTAGCCTTCTCTGAAAAGCCTTTGCAAATAATAGCACTTATATAGAACTTCAGGCCTGAGTGTTTCTTGTTTACGAGTAACACAGTATTAGCATATTAAAATCATTATTACCCGGGACTGGAATGCATTTTCAGAAGTCTGTCAAAGTGCTAGTGGTTGCAAGTCCCAGAAATTCAGTATCTGCCACTGGATGAATTAGTTGCATAAAACATCGTCGTTTGCCCCCATCTCTAGGGAGAAGGGGCAGCTACGAGGGGGAAGGGAAACTCTGAATGGTGTGCAAAGGAGGGAACAGGCGCTCCGCTGTGGATCCAGAACTCTGCTCTTGAGTCAGAGCAGAACAAGTTGAAGGACCTCGGGGGTGTAATGTTTGTTTCTTGAGGTCCTTAGGCAATTAGAAAGAATTACTCACACCAATTCTGGGAGGCTCACTGCTTCATTGGCCCACACTGCCTTCCCCCAAAGGCCCTTTGTGGAGCCCGAGAGGAGGTGCAGATGGATATGTCAGAGTGATCCTGGCCTCCGGGGCAGCTGCTGTTCTCTGAGGCCAGGTGTTCTAGGTCCTCTGACCCTGTATTTCACATTGAGTGAAGCTCAGCTCAGCAGGTTTTCCAGGTGTGTACCGGCTTCCCTTCCTGCTGCATGTCAAGTCAGACTCACTCCAGGGGGATGAAGGCAAAGAAAAGTAAGAACATCGGAAAAGCAGTAGTATTGGAAAATAGTGTTGTTTACTATTCAGACTAAGACATTACAGTTCAAAGGTGAAAACGCAGACTGCGATTGTGTGACTATGAGCACAGATGGGAGCAGAAGGCCCTCTGTGGATTGCTTCCCTGAGCACCCTGTGTGGTGGCCATCATCTCCTCCAAGCATCTTGCTGCAAGCACCTGCAGCTCACAAGGGTTGAGCCAGCCTGATGTTAGTTCTTCCATGTTTCCCACCAGAGAGAAGCAGACTTCTGAGACGAGTCCTCGGGCTTCGAAAAATTCATCTCATTTCATTCTATCTTCCCTTTATTTTCCACAGGATGTTTTTCCTGTGTGTGTAGTAAGCGCTAAGGAATCCAATATCATTTTCAAAGCCATTTAGCAACATTATGATCAGTGACAAAACTATAGTGAAGTTAGAGGCAATTTAAATTGATCTGCTAGATAGGAAATGATTTTCTTGGAAGTAGCCAATCTAAGGGAGATCTACTGGATGAGGAGACTTGCCTTTCAGGAAACAAAAATAAAACCAGGCCACCTGGCAGGCCAAAGTCATGTGTATGAGCCTGTGGAAATGCTGCTGATACGGCTGGGCAAGGCTTAGCTCTGTGGGAAGTTCAGGGAGAACAACGTTGGCACCACACTCTGTTGAGTTCTTTCCACTGCTAAATGTCTGCTGTATCGAAGAAGCGTTTAAAGCTACTCTCTTTTGACAGAAGGTCTGGGAAGAATCTACTGGAACCTGAAGTTGTATTCCCCAATAGTCCTGATTTTTATCTCCGCTGGGTGTCGTTTCTCATTGCTGTTCTGATTGTCCAGTGGCTTACATCAGCTTGCCTGGAATCTTCCTGACCCTCAGGATAGAACATAAGAGGGAAAGGAGCGTGGGGAAGGTGAGGAGGGAGTCCAAAGGTAGAATTCGTGTGAATGGGACATTGTGAATCAACTTGGAGGCCTGGGCTGCTCTCTGTGGATTGCCAGGAACTGCAGTGGGGCTTGAACTTGGAGGCCAAAGCCTCTACAGAATTCAAAGGCACTCTACAGAATTCAAGAGGATTGGCGTGCAGTTCTCCAAGGTGTTTGGCCTGAATATTTGTTAGGTTGGAGCTTTAGGGAAAGCTCACCAGGAGCTGGAGAAACTGTTCCTTGGACCGAGCTATCTGTGCGTTGTGACTTTGCTATCTGTTAAGGTAGTGGACATTGACTTTTTTGTCTCATGATGAGAAAACTGAACACTGGGTGAATTCATGCTGCTGTGTTTTTGGCTTTAAGGTTTAGGAAGCAGTAGATCTAGCTATCTAGTGTGATATCTCCAGACTTGAAGAAAGACATTCTTACAGAGCTGGCGCCGCGGCTCACTAGGCTAATCCTCCGCCTTGCGGCACCGGCACACCAGGTTCTAGTCCCGGTCGGGGCACAGATCCTGTCCCGGTTGCCCCTCTTCCAGGCCAGCTCTCTGCTGTGGCCAGGGAGTGCAGTGGAGGATGGCCCAAGTGCTTGGGCCCTGCACCCCATGGGAAACCAGGATAAACACCTGGCTCCTGCCATCAGATCAGCGCGGTGCGCCGGCCACAGCGTGCTACTGCGGCGGCCATTGGAAGGTGAACCAACGGCAAAGGAAGACCTTTCTCTCTGTCTCTCTCTCACTGTCCACTCTGCCTGTCAAAAAAAAAAAAAAAAAAAAAAAAAAAAAAGACATTCTTACCTAAAGAACTATCAGGAACTGTGGCTCCCTTTTCACTTTTTCCTTTGCTATTCAAGGGCTTATTGCAATAACTAACAATCCTCTGAAGTCTACGTTTTCCATCACATACTATGACAGCTTCAAAATCCGTGTCTGTATTTTAACCAGCAGTGCCAAACCTTGTAGAGTAGCAACTCTGACGACTGAGCATCTGGCTGGAAATCGTTTACTATCGATGGTCACCCAGCTCAAGATTGTATCGCTGAAATGACTTAGGATGAAAAATCAATAATACTCAAGCACTGTGCCCTCCTCTTAGAGAACTGTGTGCTTTGCCTTTCAAAGGTATTCCTTTTCCCAGGTTATTTGTTTGAAATAAAACGAATGAAGAAAGGACAACCTAAGTCGCAATTCATTTTCTTTTATGCTTTTATTCAGATTCTCTTTTTGAGGGTGAGGGGAGGCAACACAATGCATTAGAAATAGATAAGGAGAGGTACAAGTAAGACAGATGCCTAGCATTGTGTACTTATATTATAATTTCAGTTGTTCATGTCTTCAACTGAGACACAAAGTCAGTAGTTGTGTAGTTAACACACAATTTCTTTCTTTTTTTGACAGGCAGAGTTAGACAGTGAGAGAGAGAGAGACAGAGAGAAAGGTCTTCCTTCTGTTGGTTCATGTCCCAAATGGCCACCATGGCCGGCACGCTGCGCTGATCCGAAGCCAGGAGCCAGGTGCTTCTTCCTGGTCTCCCATGCGGATGCAGGGCCCAACGACCTGGGCCATCCTCCACTGCCTTCCCAGGCCACAGCAGAGAGCTGGCCTGGAAGTGGAGCAACCGGGACAGAATCCGGCGCCCCGATTGGGACTAGAACCCGGTGTGCTGGTGCTGCTAGGCGAAGGATTAGCCTGTTGAGCCACGGCACCGGCCTTGAGTAATGTTTTTTTTTGTTTTGTTTTGTTTTGTTTTTTTTTGACAGGGAGAGTGGATAGTGAGAGAGAGAGAGAGACAGAGAGAAAGGTCTTCCTTTTTTGCCACTGGTTCACCCTCCAATGGCCGCTGCGGCCAGCACATCTCACTGATGGAAGCCAGGAGCCAGGTGCCTCTCCCGGTCTCCCATGTGGGTGCAGGGCCCAAGCACTTGGGCCACCCTCCACTGCCTTCCTGGGCCATAACAGAGAGCTGGCCTGGAAGAGGGGCAACCGGGATAGAATCCGGCGCCCCAACCGGGACTAGAACCTGGTGTGCCGGCACCACAAGGCGGAGGATTAGCCCGTTAAGCCACGGCACTGGCCTTGAGTAATGTTTTGATGAGTTGAGGTGGACAGGGTCTGTGTGATCTGGGAGAGAAAAACAACTTGTTGAAGTTGACATTGAAATCGACCTGGGAGACACACACACATGAACACAGACAGACACACACAACACAGACGCACACAGACACAAACACACGAACACACTGGATGAAGGCATTGGGTGGACTGGATTTCCCTTAGTTTCTCAAAGGAGACTCATAGAGGGGTCTAACGTTGCCGTGGGCACAGAACTGTCCTTGGTGCTGAGATGGCACTTGAGGGCATGCTCCTTAGATGGTGCTAATCTATTGGGGCCAATGGGTTAGACTGGATGATAATTCCCAGAGTGAGCTGTATACCATGGGAATTTGGAGATGATTTTACAAGGTGAGAGGGTAAGGAACAACATGAAGTAAGTTTGAACGCACCGTGAGAACATTATTCCGTTAAGACAGTAGTCCTCACTTGGCCTCCTTAGCAGCAGTGTTGGTGTGACCCTGTTTGCTTCCAGCCAGTCTTCCTTTCCTTCCTTCTTTATCTTGATGAGATGAAAGCTCTGGATGAATTCATTACTTTATCTGGATTCTACCTGCAGCTCTGATTGTTAGTTCTGGAGGATTTCAGCTCTGTTGTCATCTAAGCGTCCTAAGGCATCTCCTGCTCTAGTTTTTTTTTTTTTTTTTGTTTTTTAAAGATTTTATTTATTTTATTTGAGAGTTAGAGTTACAGACAGTGAGAGGGAGAGAGAGAGAGGTCCTCTATCTGCTGGTTCACTCCCCAGATGTTAGCAACAGCCAGAGTAGCACCAGTCTGAAGCTAGGAACTAGGAGCTTCTTCCGGGTCTCCCATGTGGCTGCAGGGGTCCAATGACTTGGGCCATCTTCTACTGCTTTCCCAGGCCATAGCAGAGAGCTGTTTTGGAAGTGGAGCAGCCGGGACTAGAACTGGTGTCCATATAGGATGCCTGCACCGCAGGCAGAGGATTAACCTACTGAGCCACAGCGCTGGCCCCCTGCTCTAGTCTTGACACCTCCATTAGGCATTTGCTTCAGTTCAAGACTTTGGTCCAATAACAGCAAATTCAGCTCATCGAGACTTGAGACTAACTTTCATTTTCTTAAATGTGCTCTCCCCTATTATTTATATCTACAATGCATAATTTTATTTTCAGCCAGTACCAGAAATGCTAACATGCCAGTGAAAATGGTGCTTGTTCTAACTGTTTCCTCTATTCTAGAAACAGAGGAATCAAACTGGTACAGCCTGTTCTGTTACAATGCATGTTTGTTTCATAGGAATTAGCTGAAACACAATTCATGAATGGAGAATGATGTAGGTTTAATGCAGAAGGCCATACAGGATTGTTCCAGGCACATCAATATTTTTTAAATAGTTAGAAGCAAGTTTATGCGTGATTGTAGAGCAGAATTTGGCCATATATAAAGGTCTCAAGAAAAATGTCTGGGCTGGCACTGTGGCCAGTGCCACAGTGTGTGAAACTTCCACCTGCAGCCCCGGCATCCCATACGGGTGTTGGGTTCATGTCCTGGCTGCTCTACTTCCGATCAGGCTCTCTACTATGGCCTGGGAAAGCATTGCAGGATGGCCTGAGTCCTTGGGCCCCTGCACCTGTGTGGGAGACACAGAGGAAGCTTCTGGCTCCTGGCTTCAGATTGGCACAGCCCCAGCTTGTTGCAGCCATTTGGAGGGTGAACCAGCAGATAGAGGCTCTCTCTCTCTCTCTTCCTCTGCCTCTCTAATAAATAAATAAATAAATCATTAAAGAAAAAAAAAAAAAAGAAAAATGCCAAAAACTCAGCAGAAGTGGCTTTATTTAGTGCTGCTGATGGTTGGGTTAGTGGCTTCCAGAATTACTGCATTTTTTCCACGTGCTAAGCTATCTTAAGGCATTGAGAGTACAGATACAGAAACTGAAACAAAGGACCTGGATTCTGGTGTTGTAGATGTGGTCTCTGTGAGAAGCAATGGCTTTAAGGACTCCTAATTCAGAAGGATTGTTGTGCTGGGCACTAACAGCAGTCAGAAGTTAACCGCACCTGTATATTTGTGAGAGTTGTTATGGTTTTATTTGGGTAAAGTTGCATAGATTTCTTTTTTTAAAAAATTCATTTATTTATTTGAAATATAAAGATGCAGAATGGCAGGTGCAGAGGGAGGGAGGGTGGGAGAGAGAGGTCTTCCATCTGCTGGTTCACTCCCCAAATGGTCGCCATGGTCAGAGCCCGGCTGGTCTGAAGCCAGGAACCAGGAGCTTCTTCCAGGTCTGCCACATGGGTGCAGGGATCCACGCGCTTGGGCCATCTTCCACTGCTTTCCCAGGCCATATCAGTGAGTTGGATCAGAAGTGGAGCAGCCGGGACATGAAGTGGCACCCATATGGGATGCCAGCACTGCAGGCAGCAGCTGTTACCCACTACTCCATAGCCCCAGCCCCAAGTTCCATAGGTTTGATCTCAGTTTCCCCAACATCATTTTCTCCCAAAGCTCAAATGTTTTTAGTACATGGCTTTTCTGACTATGAGAACATTTGAGTCTGTGTGTGTGGAGTGGTCGCTGGAATGAATGTCTGGAATATTTTGAGTTCCTCAAGTTCACATTGTCATGCATGAGTGTTACCAATCTTTCACCAACACAGGAAAAGCAACTCAAGCCAGCACTGCCTGGACGACATGCAGGATGCTTTGCAAAGCCCCAGGACCCACTGTATTCACCACACGCCTCGAAAACCCGTCTCATACCCTGGTGGTTTTTGGCTTAAGAATCAGCTGTGGCCTCTATATTCTTCTTCCTGCCTGTAGGAGAGAGATGCTGCTGGCCGAGTTATTTTTCTTTTTTAAAGATTTTATTTTATTATTTGGGAAATAGAGTTGAAGACTGAGAGAGGGAGAGATAGAAAGAAATGTCTTTCATCCGCTGGTTCACTCCCCAACTGGCCGCAATGGTCAGAGCTGAGCTGATCTGAACCAAGAAGCTAGGTGCCAGGGGCTTCTTCTGGTTCTCCCACGTGGGTACAGGGGCCCAAGCACTTGGGCCACCTTTTGCTGCTTTCCCAGGCCATAGCAGAGGGCTGGATTGGAAGAGGAGCAGCTGGGACTCAAACTGGTGCTCATATGGGATGCAGGTGCTACAGGCAGTGGCTTTACCCACTATGCCACATGCCGGCTCCTTTAGCTTTTGAGGAGTATAGTTGCGATCAGCTTGCAGGATGTATGTTTGTAAAGAGCTGCCGGCAAATGCACACCCTTTCTTTGCAGTTGGAGTCAGGTGTTTCACATAGGGTCAGTTACAACCCTAGGTTTTGTCCTCTCCTCCTGATTAGCTTGGCACTCAGATCAGGGAGTGGGATAAAAAATCCTATTAAGAGTCTTACTAATGTATGTTTTCCTAAACATCACCCTAATGTGGTTGATCATGAGAGTCAAATAAAGTTACTTCTTTATACTTCAGTAGTTCAGTTTCCAGAAGAAAATCCCCGTTCAGACCACCAATGGGGCCTATTTCCAATATGACAGCTTTGACTGTCCCCTTTTTGGATTGCTGCAACTCCATGTGTGACAAAGCTGCCAACACCATGGCTGTCTGGTTTCTTTGAGACCCAAATTCTGGAGAACCGAGTCTGTGGGCTGAACTCGGTGTGTTGGCCAAGGCGGCCCCAGTTTTCTCCTCTGTGTTGATAGAATAAACAAGTATTGTTTCATGTTAATTTGTTGGAAGTGCAGTAGCATTCACAAGGGACCTATTTTATAATAACTCCACAAAGCATCCTACGGAATCTAGACTGATTCAACGCCTCTCTTCAACCTCTTTATCTCCTGTTTCCTGTGTCCTTTCTTTGTCAAAGGACTGGAATGTCTCTCTTACCTTGTATTCTAATAGTCCTGGGGATATACTGCTTTCTATGTAATCTTTCTCCTGCACAGCAGGTAACTGGTGGCAGAACCAATCTGCTTAGTGATTCTGGATGTGAGAGCAGTGGAATGGGCAAGGAGGAGGGAATAGGGACAGAGGACTGCGTGGGGGGAGGGAGCCTATGCCACACAGAGCTGGCAGGAGCAGGCTCAAGACAGTGTAATATGTAAAAGGGCTTGGAAGTGGAGTGGGAACAGCAGAAGTAATGAGTGTAGGAGACTTCTGTAGGACCCAGTGGCATGCAATTGCGTTAAGACTCATGTCCTGGGAAGGAGTCAAATTTGACAAAAAGTAGAACCTGCTGTGTGTCAGTTGATTATGTCCTGTGGCACCAAGCCTGGCCCAGAACTTGGGAAAGAAAAGAAGGGGTATCTCCTGTAATTAGGGATAGGCAGTTGCCAGGACAAAGAGTAGAATCCACTTGTGTTGTTTGAGAATTTATGGAAACACGATCACCGCTACTCTGGACAAACTTTTCTACGCAGGGACTTGGAAAGTGGAGTCCCTGGGAAAGCAACAAATAGAAATGTCTGCTGTGAGCTTCTGAGCCCAGCCGTGCCCTGCCACATTCCACATCCACTTCCCACTTTTTCATGTCATCACCAAAGTCCCTGGAGTCCCTTGTAATTAGTTCCCATTCTTCTCTTTGACTGAACTTCCACATAATTTGTTTTTCATGTGTATTAGCTGAGCATGAAATCCATGTTTATTTTGAATCCCCCAGTTTGTCATGAAATACCTTCCTGTGTCTGACTTTGTTCTTAATAAAAGTACTGAAATGTTGCGGAGCTGCTACCTTTGGAAGCCTCCTACCAGCAGTTTCCTTCATCACCTTTCAGAACTGAAACCCCTCTGTCTTTTGAAACCTGGCCTGCTTTTAAACATGTCCTGGCATATAGCCTTCAGGAAAAAAAATAAGTTTTCAATCCATATAGGTGAAGAAGTGTTTTAGGAATAATGCACTCATTAAAATAGACTGGGAGTTGTAAATGAAATGCCCATTTGTCCAGTAACATGCATTTTTATAATGGATATGGCAAGAATCCCCATAAGGGGAAGGAGAGAGTAGGAGAGAGGTGGCCAGAGATGATGGAGTCCACCAGCAAAGTGGGCGGTGCAGATCAAATTTCATGAAGTTGCTTGCTTCCTGCTGAGAATCTTGTTAAACCTCAGAGAAGCCACATGGGAGCGGCCATTGGTTCAACGCTTACCCAAAGGGTTTCTTGACAAACCCATAATTTTGTGCCAATGCTGATTTCCATGGTTTCTGAAAGATCTTGCTTAGAATGCTTCCCTAGGAGGGACTACGCTGTATCTAATGAGAAACTACATGTGTGTTAGAATTCATTCGCACTAAACTGCTGGAGAAGTGGTGACACTGGGATGGGTTGGATGACTGTGTTGTTTATTTAAATGGGACACTGACTCAGGGCATTTCATGAGACTGAAGCCAAAGGAAAAACCACAACAAAATTCACAATACAGTGTTACCGATAGAACATCTAGCGTAAAACTAAAAACACTGGTTGAGTTAATCCTGCGTTGTTTACGCATACGATGGGCATTGGGGTAAGATAGTAGTGTGGTGACTAAAATGCTTCCCACAACAACTTCTGTTTGCTTTTCCTTTAGTGTCCACTAAACTGTTAAACTCTCACAGTTTCTTCTTGCATCAGAAGCAGGTCTTGTCTCATTGTCCACCTGGTAAACTGCCACTTCCCTATTAAAGGTCAGCTCATTGTGCACCTCCCCAGTGCAACGGCTCCTGGGCCCCAGGCCTGTGGCTCTCCGGGTATCTTTGCATTGCTGTCTCCACATCATAGAATGGAAAGGTCTCAAATACTAAACTGAACACTGCACTCAGATGGGGATTGGATTTCACATTCATACTCAATTGGGTTACTGCTTTTGTGCAACACAGAGTCTAGAAACTGATAAGGGTTAAGGAAGAGTCTGTTGGGTAAAAAAGCCATGTGTGTACTGCACAGCTATCGTGTAGGGATCAGGAGGAACTCCACGCCATGTAAGGCTTTGTATTTCAGTGCGTTGTGAGCTTGTAATCTAGTTGGAGTGGCAAGACAGATGCTGCTGAAAATGGAAGTGAACAATGCAAGACAAGAAGCAGTAACAGGCATGTGGGATGACCCCAGGGCCACAAACACTAATGTGATAGAGACTGGCATTGCTTCTAGGCTGGCACAACAAGCAAAGCTTTGAAGTGATTTCTCTGGAGAGAAGTCATCTGTCTCCTTCTTATGGATTATAAAATTAGTTTCTGTGTCTTTCGTGACACTCATCACGTCTACACTGTCATTCAGACGCGTGCCGTGTGTCATCTTTGCTCCCTCACTAGAATAGATTTTATTCTCTTACAGAACTATCCTAAAGTACAGGGGGTAGCAGTGAGTGAGGGGTACAGCTGGTGCTCAGAGGAGCTCTGATGCACGAATGAAATGCTTGCTCTGGATGTGAGCGCTGCATGAATTCAAGGCAGCGTATTTCACAACCTGCTTTTGTGGTCACAGAATGCTCAGAAAAAGAGAAAGAGTTGAGTTGCATTTTCCAATGAAGAGTGGGTCTGCACAAATGGATAAATTCAGGGCAGACTTTCTCAGAAGATAGCATGGTAGGAGCCCAAGACGGGAAGGGAGGTGGCAAACTGGGTAGAAATCATGAGGACTGGTGAAGGAGGAGGGTGAGAATGATGGGGGAAAGGCACGTGGACGCCTTGCAAGCTCCAAGTCTTCCCCACATTGGGTGGAGGTTGCATCATTTGATCTGGCTTCTCCAGGAAGCTCCCACTTGCTGTTGATACCGCAATGGCGGCCATGGCTTCTATGGAACTGTGGTGCACAGAGAAGGATGTGGAAGAGAGAATAAAGAGATAAACAGATGTAGGAAAGGTCTGGTTTAAAGAATTAAAGGGTCCCGGAGAGTTCTTGAGCTAATCTGGCTGCAGTAATGGCCTGGCTTCTGAGGTTAATTGAAAGTTGATGGAGTTGCTGAACTAGAAAATTTGCGAAAGTGTAAACGCTTTGGCTTGTTTGTGTAGATCCAGGACAGCTTCAAATTTATATCTTCCTTTTTTTTTTTTCCCCTCTGTGTAAAGCACTTGCTACAGCAGCCAAAAGACTCATGTATAAAAATCTTATTGCAGTGAATTGTTTGAAAAATTGTTGGTTTCTACTCTCATGTTTTCTTTTCAAAGAACAAAGTAACTCTGTGCTTCACATTCTTTATTTATTTATTTATTTTTGCATTTTTGTTATTTATTTGACAGGTAGAGTTATAGACAGTAAGAGAGAGAGAGAGACAGAGAGAAAGGTCTTCCTTCTGTTGGTTCACTCCCCAAATGGCTGCCATGGCCAGCACTGCGCTGATCCGAAGCCAGGAGTCAGGTGCTTCTTCCTGGTCTCCCATGCGGTGCAGGGACCCAAGCACCTGGGCCATCCTCCACTGCACTCCCGGGCCACAGCAGAGAGCTGGACTGGAAGAGGAGCAGCTGGGACAGAATCCGGCGCCCATATGGGATGCCAGTGCTGCAGGTGGAGGATTAACCAAGTGAGCCACAGTGCTGGCCCCAGCATTCTTTGATTATATTAACACAAGTGCAGTGTGAGACGGTGGAGCGCCACACCATGACTGTGTTAGAAATGGACAGAAGAGGGGCTAGTGCTGAGGCACAGCGGGTTAACGCCCTGGCCTGCAGTGCCGGCATCCCATATGGGCGCCAGTTTGGGACCTGGCTGCTCCACTTCCCATCCAGCTCTCTGCTTTGACCTGGGAAAGCAGTGCAGGATGGCCCAAGTCTTTGGGCCCCTGCACCCACGTGGGAGACCTGGAGGAGGCTCTTGGCTCCTGGCTTCAGATCAGTGCAGCTCTGGCTGTTGCGGCCAACTGGGGAGTGAACCAGTGGATGGAAGACCCCTCTCTCTCTCCTCCCCTCCTCTCTCTGTGTAACTCTGACTTTCAAATAAAAATAAATAAATCTTAAAAAAAAAAAAAAAAAGAAAAGAAATGGACAGAAGAACTCCATGGCCATAAAGTTGAATAGGCCAGAGTTGGTACTGGGGTGTAGAAAGTTAAGCCTACCGCCTGCATTGCCAGTATCCCATATGGGCACTGGTTCAAGTCCTGGCTGTTCCGCTTCTGGTCCAGCTCCCTGCTAATGTGCCTGGGAACGCAGCGGAAGATGGCCCAAGTGCTTGGGCCCCTGCACCCGTGTGGGAGACCCTGAAGAAGCTCTTGGTTACTGGCATGGGATCCGCCCAGCTCCATCATTTGGAGAGTGAACCAGTGGATGAAAGACCTCTCTGTCTCTCCCTTCCTCTGTGTATAATTTTGCCTCTCAAACAAACAAATCTTAAAAGGAAATGGAATGGGCTTTCCGCCATAGGTAGAACCATTGCTGTTGTAACCCCCATGTAGGGCAGGAAGTGACCGTCCTCGGGGGTCACAGAGCAATGTGCTGGCCAGTTCCTGTGGCTGCCCTGGGAGGGGTGTTCGTTTTAAGCCTGTGTCTCCTTTGAAGCTGGAAGCCATTGGCTCTTGCCAGAGGCCTGTTAGGCCCACGTGAGCATCTAAAGCATTGCCTGGGGTGTGGCAACCTTTGTTCCTTGCTCTCGGATAATAGTTTCTCCCTGTCTTTGAGAGAAGCAAGGCAAAGAGGATTATCCTAATGCAACAGAAGTGTTTCATATAAAAAGTTCAAAAAAGCAACCCAAACAAATTCCAGCATGCTGGTTTATTACGGAGGCCAAAATGGAAAATACGTTGGTGGTGAGTGGGTCATTTTCTCAGCCTCTACAGCAACTCTCCTTTCTTCGATTGTGACTGATTTACAAGCAAATGTAATTGTCCTTTCAACCACAGTAAATCAGTAAAACAAATGTTTTTTTCCTCATTCAAAGCCCTTGAAAGTGCGGGCTTCAAAGGCCAGTCCCTTCTCCAGTTCCTTTACTAGAACTCCGACTTGTTTCAATTGTTGCAAAACTGCAAACCATATGCCCGGAAATGAGAATAAAGACCCGCTGGAGGAACATCTTCAGGGTCTAATAAAGCGCAAAGCAGCTGCGGAAAGCGCCGGGCACGCATTGCAGAACCGGAGTAGCTTCGTGCGGCGAGAGGGTTCCTGGGCACCGGGCTTTGGAGGGGACGCGCCTCACGCGCACGTCGCTCCGATCCCCCCCTGCATGGACGTGGCGGGCCCGGGGTCCCAGCTCGATCGGGCTTCTCCGCGAGGCCCTCCTGGCTGTGTGGCTGCGAGAGGCGCCTTGGTCGGGATGATCTGGGCTAAGTAGGACGCGGGGTGTTTAGCTGTGCTGCCCCTCCCCCCCAAGATTTAGTTATTTGAAGGCAGAGTTGCAGAGAGGAAGGGACAAAGCGGGGCGGGGGGAGATCTCTGACCCACTGGTTCGCCCCCACATTGCCACAGCAGCCAGGGCCGGGCCGGGATCTTCCCCGGGGTCTCCCGTGTGGTGGGGCCAAGTCCTTGGGCCATCATCCGCTGCCTTCCTAGACGCGTTAGCAGGGAACTGGTGAGAAGTGGAGCACGTGGGAATCGAACCTGTGTTCACGCGGGATGCTGGTGTTGCAGGCAGCCGCTTAACCAGCGCACCACAACACCGGAAATCTTGACCCCGTAAATGCTGCTGTCTCTTTAAACTGTTGATTTGCACCACCCACCTTCCCAGGATGCACCTGTCACGTCCTGCCCAGGGCGCATGCTCAGACCCTCCTCTATTTGCATATCCGGTGGGGGCGGTGCCGAAGGCATCCTTTTTCTAAGGGGTGGGAGAAGCGTGTTTTCCTTCTCCGTTAGGGCTTGTGGGGTTTTCCCTCCACCGCAGGCTGGTCTTGGAGGGACCTCCCGGCTCTCCCTCGAGGTACGGAAAACCGGGATTGTTGTGTTTGCCTGTTTCTGGGCGACTCAGGGCCGCACCTGCGCGGCCAGGCCGCCAGTTAAACCCTGTTCCTGTTGGAACCCCGGATCGTCTGTGCGGTCCTCTGTCTGTGGGAGGGAGCCTGGGTAGGCACCGCTGTTGGCACTGCCCGCGGCAAGGACAGGAAGTGGGCGTGGTTCTGGGCACGTGTCAGCCTAGCGTCTGGGAAGATGGTCGGAGACTGCGCAGCGGGGGTGGGGCGGCTGCGGGAGCTGTGCGAAGAGCTGGTGTCGCCAGGGCTGAGGAGTCACCAGGGGCAAGGCACCGGGCCGAGCTGCAGCCTGGGGCAGATGGGGCTCTTCCGGGAACAGGGGTGCTCCTGAGCGTGGTCACTTCCGGGAGGGTGGTCACTTCCGGGAACGGGGGTGTGCTCCTGAGCGTGGGCACTTCCGGGAGGGTGGGTACTTCCGGGAACGGGGGTGTGCTCCTGAGCGTGGGCACTTCCGGGAGGGTGGGCACTTCCGGGAAGGTGGGCGTGCTCCCTGAGCCTGGGCACTTCCGGGAAAGAGGGTGTGATCCCTGAGCCTGGGCACTTCCGGGAAAGAGGGTGTGATCCCTGAGCCTGGGCACTTCCGGGAGTGTGGGCACTTCCAGGAAGGAGGGTGTGATCCTGATCCTGGGCACTTCCGGGAGGGTGGGCACTTCCGGGAAGGTGGGGGTGCTCCCTGAGCCTGGGCACTTCCGGGAGGGTGGGCACTTCCGGGAAGGTGCGCGTGCTCCCTGACCCTGGGCACTTCCGGGAAAGAGGGTGTGATCCCTGAGCCTGGGGCACTTCCACCTAGATGGAGGTCCTGCCACGGTGTGGGGATCCTAGGTGGAGGGCCTGCTTCTGGATTTAGCCTGGCCCAGTCTCAGCCTTTGTGGCCATTTGGAGAGTGAACCAACAGATGGAAGACCTTTGTTTCTCTCTCTCTTTGTCTGTCATTCTTTCAAATAAATAAGCAAATCTTAAAAGAAGACAAACAGGACTGTCAGAGGGACAGGGTTAGATGCTTGTCTTCCCTCAGGCGAAGACAACTCAGTTTAGAAGCAGTCTTTTTTTTTTTAATTAAAAATGATTCATTTGAGAACCAGGGAGAAACAGAGAGAACACCCATCCAGTGTTTCATTCTTCAATGCTTGCAGTGGCTAGGACCTGGCCAGGCTGAAGGCTGGAGCCAGGAGCTCCATCAAGGTCTCCCATATGGGTTGCACAGACCCGACTTGAGCCATCACCACAGCCTTCTCCAGGGTGTGCGTGAGCAGGAAGCTGGAATTCAGGACAGAGCCCGGAATTGAACCTAGCTAAGGAGCCACGTTTTGAGGCAGGGAGTGCACTCGAGGGTGTGCAGGATAATGTGGTTGATTGTCCCAGGCCTGGAGGGGACCTGGGGCTGATGTTCAGGACTAAGGTGGGGAGGCTTTGGTCCTACTCAGATGTCAGAACTTAGGTCTATGCTGCAGTTGAGGGGCTCACAACACAGGTTTTTGGATGAATTTCCTGATTTTCAACAGAATGGGTTATTAGTTTTTCCTAAACTCTGCAAAAGCAAAATAAACTTATGATGTTAAATTTTCTTGGGACTTCCCATCAGACCTCTGCCTCCGTGTCCCGGTCCTCTGATGGTTGTGGCGGGGTGATACAGTGCAGGGCGGGAAAGGCATGACAGGTGCAGGCTCTAGAACCAGTGAGGACACAGGCAGCAGTGGCCTTGGGGACAACCGCAGCACCAGGGGAGAGGCCAGCCAGTGCGGGGTGAGAACCAGCGGCGACAGAGTCAAGAACACAGCTGTTGAGAGATCAAGACCTGGAGGGGCTTGTAGCCATGTACTGCATATATTGGGTGTCATTAGCTAAACAGGTCCCTCCCAAAAACATGTGCCCAAATCCTCACCCTTGATACCTCTCAGTCTGACCTTACTTGGAAACAAGATCTGTGCATATTTAGTTGAAGAGCTCAAAAATAAGTCATCTTCCATTAACTGGGTGGATTAATTAGATCCTAACCCTGATGATCAGTGGCCTCCCAAGAGGAAGGAGAGGGAGACTGGAGACCTTGGATCCTGACCAGGAACATGGTGGGAAGGCTGTCTGAGAGTAACTTGATGCATCCACAAGCCAAAGAGCTTCAAGGATTGTTGGAGCCAATAGAAGCCAGCACAGGGCCAAGGGACAGGTGCACCCTCAGAGCCTGCAGAAGGAGCTGGCCCTGCCAGTGGGCCTTGGTTGAGTACTTCTGGCCCCCAGAAGTCTGTAGGAATGTATTTATGTTGGAAAGTGCTTGGTTTTCCTATAGGATTTCTCTAGGAAGTCACCGAGATAGACGAGGGGGAGCACTGCAGGGCCGCAGCGTGGGGAGTGACAGAGTGTGATGTGAAGGAGGACCCCTCTGGCAGGCACAGGGCCCCAGAGCTCCTCAGAGATCCTATGAGAGATGAGGAGGCCCTGGCCTCGGGGCTGAGGAGCAACAGAAAGGGCATCAGTGAGGATCCCTGCACGTGAAAGGAAGAATTGGCAGACTTGGGGGTCTCTGAGGGATGGAGACATTGCATCCCTGTCACTGAGAGATGGTGAGGGTTGAGGGGTGGGCCTGGGGGTTCATTGTGTTAAGGTCACTAGTGGATAGCCACGTGATGGCACCTGCTGAAGTAGACTTCAGGAGGAGGAGGAGGTTCAGTGGACTGTGTGAGGTCAGTGTGGACAAGCTCAGCTTGACAGCCTGCGGGCCATGCAGGTGAGACCACCAGTAAGCTTTCACAAATCATACCTAGCCTTTCAGGGTCTCTGAGCGGAGAAGTCTTAAGGTGACTGAGCCCCTGAGGTAGGTGGAGCTGGCCCAGGAGTGTGTGGCTATTGAGAAAGGTTGTGAACCCCTTGTCTGGCATCTTTGGCTACAGAGACAGGGCCGGCTCTGCCTGGGCTTCTGTGTGCAGTTAACATGTAGGACAAATGGTGGGGTTGCAGGACCACTGCTTTGCTGGAGGTGGTTAAACTTGGAGCTGTGGGTGGGCATTGGTGCCCTGGCCTGGGTGATCCTGCTAAAGGCCAGAGCTGGTGCAGAGACCACAGTGCCGCAAGAGGAGTAGGCAGCTTCGTCAATGCTTTGAGCCACTGGGTCGCCTTTTGCCTCTGGCCAACATGAGTTGGCCTTTCTTCCTGGATGACTGAAGAGGGTGCCCACGAGGACATCAGTGATGGGTTGTAGCCTGCGAGCTGCTGGCGTCCAGAGTGCCTTTCGTCATTAGCTTCACCCCAGGCACAGCGCACTCTGATGATGCATTGATGACATCAACATCAAACCATGCTTTCAGGCCACCGTGTGGGGGAGGCCAGCCTGTTTTTGGGAGGAAAAAAATACTGTCACTGTCGAGGGAAAGCCAGTGCTAGCCTTGCTCCCTGGTAAGTGGGGCTGTATTTCTGTTGACAGAAGGCTAGCAAAGGATCATTTTCTAGGCCACAGTCACTAATTGGTCGCAGGGGGAGAAGTGAATCGAGGACCTCTCCACCATCATGCCTGTTAAGTCCTCCTTTTCCTGTATGGCAACAACAACCCATTGGAAACGTGCAAGTGCATAGTTGGAAGCTACCACAAAAACTCCGATCCTTGGATGTGTGTTATTTCATTATGCCTCAAGTTGTTTTCTCTAGAACTGGCTGATTAATGTGATTTTTCTCTCTGTCACGACACCTCTCACCCATTGGATTATTGGCTTTGAAAGTGACTACGTAGGCCCTCTTTAGCTTTCCTCTGTTAACCGGTTATGCAAGATTAAGCACTAAAAACATGATGCCACTGACTTTTTTTCTCATATGAGATATATGGACACATATGTCCATATGTGTCACGAAAGAGTTCTAGTACAACAGTTGGAGTATGTTGGGACAAGTATTCCACAAGAGGTAGACACTAGAAGGGGCAAGCATTTAATGGGGAAGGTGGAATTTGAAGTCAGTTTTTGAGGGTGGGTAAATGTCTCCCGAGTGGACCAGGAGAAGTGTCCCCAGAAGACAGGAGTGAGCATGCCCAGCGAGGGGGAAGTGAGGCACAGCCACGATGCACAGAACCTGGCGGGCCACAGAAACAGACACGTGGGAGCTGGGGACAAAAGATCCCTAAGGCAGGTGAGGATCAATCAGACAGCTTCATGCACTGCGATACGAGGACAGCGGGAGGCCCTGCAGAGACAAAGCGGAGGCCTGCTCGGCTTTGCAGTGTGGGAAGATCACATTACTGTAAGCATGGACTGAAGGGAGTAGGGGCCGGGAGTGGGAGACGAATTAGGAGCTGAGGGAATGGCCCATTGAATGCAGGGCAAGGGTAGTGGCCTGAGGAGAATAAAACAGTTGGAGGGACATTCAGACAGGGCAAGGGAACAGCACCTGGTACCTGAACGGTGGCAAGAGAGGCACAGCGGGGCGAGTCAGGCTGAATTCTGCAGCTTGAGAGATGAGAGATTGGATGTAGCCACTGCCGAGGTCAGGGCATGGGTGAACAGCATCCTGGGAAGGCATAACCAACAGATGGCTCTGACAAAGTGCAGAAGGGAATGACGTCTCCCTTGGTGCCTGAGACCAGTGTGTCCCGAAAGGAGTGCGCACACCATTCAGGCCCTCAGCTGGGACTAGAGTCCAACTATCTCCCCCACTTCTCATTCTCTACATCGTTACAGGAGAGAACCAGGAAGCTCAGACGTGAGTGAACTCAACCTTTGAAGCATCCTTCTCCACTGTGTGCGTGGGTGAGACCTCACACTGGTCTCTTGGGCAGAAGCAAACTAGCGTTGGACTGAAAGGCAAGTGCACTTTAGCCAGGTTGTCTCATGGCGTGAGAGTGGTGTGGGTAGAACCAGGAGCGTTCACCTTGTGTTTCATGTAGAATGCGTCTCAGAGGGTTGTAGTGGTTTCTCGGCTTAGGACATGAGACGGACGAGAGGCAGCAGTTCAGTCTCTCTCTCCTCCTCTCCGTTCCTCAGGCAGATGGGCTCCTGGTCTTTTGAAAGCTCACTCACACGCCACAGTTCAACGCATACAGCACACGGCAGTCTCAACGAATTGCTACCATCCCCTCCACTGCTCTCAGAACATCCCATAGGTTTTCAAACAAACAACATTTCATTGTAGACAAGATCCTTATGACTGTTTGACATTTGGATATGAAATTAGAATGGAAATCTGAATATAAAGGCAAGAGAAAATGAAACAAGTTAAGTTGAAAGTGTTAATGTCATTGACTGTGAGCGCGCTTACTTGGCAGGCTCTGAAATGGTTGTGTGCCAACTTGATTCATCATTCTACGGCATCATTCTACAGCCACTAGAAGTGAATGGAAGAAAGTTAATTTTTTTTTTTTAATAATAGTGTCTAAAGGTGGTTTTTAATCCTCTTTTTTTCTGGGATTTTTTTCTTTATTTTCATTTTATTTGAAAGGAGAAGGGACACAGGGAGAAGTAAAAAGACAATGAGAGGAGCAGAGAGAGATCTTCCATCCCCTGATTCACTCCCCAAATACCCTCAAAAGCCAGGCCTGAGCCTGGCTGAAGCCAGGAACCTGGAACCCAGTCTGGGCTACCCACCTGGATGTCAGGGATCCAACCGCTTGAGCCATCTCCTGCTGCCTCCCAGAGAATCCCATTAGTAGGAAGCTAGATCAGAAATGAGACACTCAGGGCTTGAACCGATATGGGATGTGGACGTCCCAAGAGGCCTCCTAACCTAAGCCATGTGAACTGCCTGCTGTATTCAGAATCTGGTGTAGAAAAGCTTGGCAGTGTCTCATAGCCTGGGTGGAAAGGGACAGTCAAGCCCCCAGCTCCCTCCCCACGGAGAATGGAACACCTGGGCTACTCGGTAAACACTTTGAAAACTATGGAGGAGGAAGAGCAGAGGTAGCTGTGAGCTTCTGTGTCTTATGAGATTCACATTTCAATCTGGAACTGGCAGTTCTAGGGGGAATGTTTGGGTGTATGTGTAAAAGTGCGGTAGAGGGTGGCCTGTTCTCAGGCCAGCTACAGCTCTTTCCCAGTCTACCTTGCTGCGTTCAGGCAAATTCTCTTGTCTATAGGGGTTCCTGTGATCATTTTGAAAATGTGAAAGTGTTAAAGCATAAATGCAAGGCAAGGGGAGCTCATAAAATTAGCAGCGCTGTTGCATCGTTCGGTTTCTGTCACAGTAGCTACGAATCTTATTTCTAAACACGAATGTTTAAAAAATGCCATGCTCCCTTGCTTTCTGAGTTAAAGAAGCCCGTCTTCAAGCTTGTCTCTTGTTGGGGCAGAGGACAATTCCATGCCATCCGTTGCTTGGGTTCCAGCCTGACCCTGTCCTGAGTTCCAGACCTTGAGGTGAGCAGGTTGCTTCCTTCGCTTGTCCTGGTCACAGGGGAATTGCTTATATCCTGGGAACTGCCCGTTAATGTAAAATAGTCTGGAATGTGCTGTGTTGCTTTTTGAACTTCTGTCTATCCGTGAAGGTGACTCATCTCAAGACGGTTTTCCAGGGAGTTTGTAAACAGAGCCCTCTAGCCTTCTCCTGGAGGGCCCCAGACGTCTCTCCTGCGATGAGACTCTTGATTATGGTGCTTGGAATTGTCACCAAGGATCATGCAATCATTTTGTCCCCACACTTCCCCTATTTCTGCCTTGGTTTTCAGTGCCCCCGTCTTGACCCAGCCTCTTTCTGCTGGTACAGAGCACTTTGTTTGACACTCAGAGCTGTTTAAATCCTGGCAGGTGGTGGGTTTCAGCCCCACCCCCGCCATCTCCGTCCTCAGAGCTGTTTGCTGTACTAGAGTGCTGGCACATCTGATAGGAGCTGCCTGGCAGTAAATACTGCATGGAGCTCTAGATTGCCTCCAACTTGACTTGTTAATCCTTAGCCTGCTCCATCGCGTGTGTGGCTGAGCTAGCACGTGAGGAGCAGTGACACTGGGGGTGGGCTGAGATACACACCAAACAGCCTTCTCAGTTCTCCGGATTTCCTCACAAAAGGCATTTGTGTTAGAGTCGGGGATGCATCGGGCTGGAAGTCCGAGTACAAGGTGGACTTTGAGGTCCATGGTGGCAGGGAGTCAGCACAGTTTCTCTTTTTTTTGAAGATTTGTTTATTAAATTTGAAAGAGTTACCGAGAGGTGGAGTGGAGAGAGAGAATGAGCAAGATGGAGAGATCTTCCATCTGCTGGTTCACTCCCCAAATGGCCACCATGGCCAGTGTAGGGCCAGGTCAAAGCCAAGAGCTTCCTCTGGGTCTCCCATGTGGGTGGTGGAGTTACAAGCATGTGGCCCATCTTCTGCTACTTTCCCAGGCACATTAGTGGGAGTTGTATTGAACGCAGAGCAGCTGGGACTCAGACATACTCCCATATGGGATGCTGGCGTTGCAATTCATGGCTTACCCACTGTGCAACAGCACTGTGTCATGAAAAGCCACTTTTTTTTTTTTTAAAGGGTGACAATGAAGATCTTCAAATTTCATTAGCAAATGCATCAAGGGGGGAAAATATAAAAACATTCAGAACTCCATCAATGCATGAAGAGTAGGTGATTTTATATCAGGAGACCCTGTGAAAAGTAGAGGGAAGTCAGAATGTTAGTACCGAGTGGTAAGCAAGTCGGGAAGGAGACCATAGGCTGTGCACCAAAATGCCTTCCTATGTGTGTTTCCCTCACAGCAGTGGGAGCTGGGCTGCTGGGCGCCTTGCGCTCCCACCGCCCTGACGGAGTTGTAGAAGGAGCGGCATTGGCCCCTCGTCTCATTCTAGCCTCACGCCTGCATGTTGTTTTGGGCTCTGTTTTTGCAGTGATACAAAGAAGGACATGCAAACTGAAGACATATCATTTCCGTGAATTGCAAAATTTTGAAGCGTAGTATTCTTAGAGATGCGTTTTCCCCCTCAAAAGCTAACAGCCTGTGTGGATGTGGGGAGCACCTGGCTCGTGGCTCTGTTTGATTTTACTTGTATTCATCACCAGGTGTTCCTTGCAGAACAGTCTAAACCCTTTTTAAGGTGTGATTTTATCCGTAAGTCAGTGAACACACAGAGGCTAAGTTGAATGAGAAGCCATTTAAAGAAATGCCAGAGGGAGATGAAGATTCTAATCCCCAAGGCCAGGGTGTGCAGGTAGAATACCTGGGTGCAGGCTGGAGACAGGAGGAGGCAGCTTACAGTAGAAGCATGAATGGTGGGCCTAGAGACAGGCGAGACGATACGACTGTCAGTGACAGCAGGGCTCGGGCCGGAGATTTCTGGGCAGATCTAGCAGCCTGGTGTCTGGAGGGCGTAGATGTTAAGGGATGCAGGTGGCCTCCGACATGGAGGCCGACAGAAGCTGAATTGGCGAGACACGGACAGCAAGACCCCTGCACAGTCAAAACACAAAGGAGAGGCGGTGGGCAAGAGGCCGTGCTGGTTCTTGCCAGAGACTCCCTCAGGCACAGTTAGGGCAAGATTGGCCTTGCAAAGGGAGTCCCCTGTCCTGTGTGTCCTGCCCTTGACATCGGCCGTGGATGGAGTTGCGGCAGAAGCGAGACGCCGTTCCTGGAGTGGGGACAGGACTCCCATGTTAGAGGGGAGAGGTGTGCACCGCCTCGTTCAGTGCAGCATGATGGCCCGGGGCTCTTGGGCCTGGGGTCTCAGCCCAGTGGCCATGTCCTGGTGCCTTTTCTAGATGGAGGTGTCACACAGAGCTTGAAAGTGGAGAAACAATACAAGTGGGCCTGCACAGCCCCTGGGGAACCCAGCTGTACCAACTACTGGCTTTTATTCCTAGGAGTTTCACGTAGGCCAACCCCTGGGACAAGAGCGTTAGAGCATGCAGTCGGTTTTCCTCCTTTCGAAGTCGTGGTTGTGTTCCCAGAATCCGCCTGTGAACAGGACACATCCATTCACATGGTGCGCCGGCTTTATGTTGATCGTTTCTAATAAAATGTCGCTGAAAGATTTCTCTAGGATGGCAATGTCATTTTGATTTTCATGGTCACCCACAGCTGCTTCCCGGGGAGGCGTGATTTATATCCGGATTCTCATGATTTTAAACATGAAGCCAGCTTTGGGTTAGGATTCTAATTTCCAATTAAGCAATACATTACTTGACGGTGACTCTGGTTTAATGACTAACAAGCTTGATTAGTGGGGTTCAACTGGATCTGTTAGGAAGGGCAGAGCAAACCTCAGAATCACGTGTGCCGCTCTCCTTAGAGATAACAATACCCAGTGTTATGAATTTTCATGAGAATTAATACTGGGATTTGTGTCTTCGCAGATGGAACTTAAATAAGCAAGCAAACAATTAGCTCTTCAAGCTGCCTGTGGGAAAAGCCCTGACTTTATTACTTACGTCTTGTTAGCTGCAGGAAAACTGGAGCGTGGGAGAGGAGAGGAAGGGAAACACAGTGACCTGTTAGCTGTGTGTGTGTGCACGGCTGCGAGGGTCTTGCCTCGTGACGGCTGCCTCAGAGTGGAAGCCGAACCCCCGGTGTAGACGAAGAACAGATCGTGTAAGGCTCAGCTGCTTTCTCTTGTGGCCTTACTGCTCCCCAGACACCACGTTTTCCTTCCATTTGCAATCCTGGGATCTTCCTTGCACATTTTAGGGGACTTAAAAGAAACCTGGCCAATCAGGGGCTTTGTTACTAAGCTCTTGGAACTCCCGGGCAGAAGTCCCGCCCCTAGGATCTGGGCTTTGGCTATGCCTTGAATGTTTTAGAGAGCTTTTGTTTTAGGAACTTGAGAGATTTTTCTGTTCCTCTCCTCCGGGCAGTGTGCGTCCAGGAAATCAGGGAGAGGCCAGTCCCTAGGCAAGGCCTCCTGTTTCTTGCAGAGTTTTTCTTGCCAGTTTTCCCTCTGGCCTTTGCCTGAAGAGCACGGGAGTTCCAGGGGGAAGCCCGTTTATGTATTTAAGATGAAATCTGCGTTGTAATTTCCCAAGAACAAACACATTACTGGATGATAAGCGAACACCCTCGTAGCCTTGCTTTTGAGCTGGAGACCAACACGTGTGAATCACGGAGGCCAGTGTGGCAGATCTCACCCTGGTCTGGGGTTTGACACCTCTTGCATCTAGCACGTCTTCCCAACCAGGCTGGCCTGGAAACCTGAAACTGTGGCAGATTCTGTGTAGGTCAGAGTGCCCCTGACCCCCATTCTCCAAGTAGATACACCCACAAGAGACTAGGAAGAAGAATGAGGCTCTCTGTGCATGGAGATCCAGTCTTCCGGCACTAAGACAGACAGTGTGACTGTGGCTGGCAGCTGCACAGTAACTCCCGTCCAGCGCTTCCTCATTGGAGCAGTGGTCCATGCTCCCAGCACGTACTTCAGTGTGCCAGTTCTTGAGAATAGTTAGGCATGCTGTTGCTGAAAATTCTGTTTATAGCCTGTCATTTCACATCACCCAGTGATTTTTCTTGTCAAATTGTTATTTAATCATTTTATTTGAAAGACAGAGAAGCTGCCCATCTACCTGTTCAATCCCCAAATGCCCAGGAGTTGGGAGCTCAATCTTGAGTCTTCCAGGTGGGTTGCAGGGACCCAATCACTTGAGCCACCGTATGATGGTGTTCAAATGGACACATAAGCAGGAAGGTGGCAGGAGCAGAGCCAGGACTCGAACCCAGGCACTTTGATATGAGATATGGGCATCTCAAATGGTGGTGTAACTGCTGTGACAAATGCCAGCCCACAGCCAGTGATTTTTTTGAACTCGGTCACTTCCTGTTATAATTCCCTTTCTGTTTCTGTTACCTATAATGGACTCTGTTATCTGCAATTAAAACAACAAACAAATACAAACAATGTGACTGGTAGAGCCCGCCTCTTTGGGAAGTCTGCCTGGCAGGTCTTTCGTTTTTAGAGGGTTGCACCTACACATCCTCCCTCTTCTGACTTCTGCTCCCACCGCTGGCTCCAGCGATGCATGCTGTGCACCTGTCTCCTTTAGAGCTGTCATCATCATTTATTTTGCGTGGCCTTAGTTTTACATTAACTGTTGGAAAAGGGTGTGGATGTTTAGACTTTGTTGACTTATGAAACCCACATGTATTTGAAGTTTCTTGTCAGCAGTTGTGACAGGGCAGAGTGGGGTTGCTCACAAAACCCAGGGGGTGGCCTGGCTCTCAGTGTGAGGGGTCGAGGAACTCACCGCTCGGCTCTCCTTTCGTATACTTCTGAAATGAGTCTTGCTTCATTATTCTGCCTTTTTTAATCCCCGGGAAAGTTTGTCTTTATAAAGATTGCTCCTTCTTAAGTGTCACATGCCCTAAGAATTACATCCATGCATTCAAATTCCAGTGGCTCAATTTGATGTAAAGAGAATTGGGAATGTGCCTGTCATTCTGTCGTAGTTGCTGCCACTGCTGTCCCCTGCAGCCCACCTTATAGCCACAGTCACCTTAAGCCGTGCCTGGGACTCACTCACTGGCTTGCCCAGTCCCCCATCCCAAGCTTGATTTGCCCCTCATTTCTACTCGTGTTGGAACTGGTTCCTTCCCCTGGGTTGCATGGTTCAGGTAACTGTTTTGCTCTGTGTGGCCTTTGCTAAGACATCAGAAGTTTCAAGGCCTGTTCCTTTTTTTTTTTTTTTTTTTGACAGGCAAAATTAGACAGTGAGAGAGAGAGAGACAGAGAGAAAGGTCTTCCTTCTATTGGTTCACCTCCCAAATGGCTGCTATGGCTGGTGTGCTGCGGCAATCCAAAGCCAGGAGCCAGGTGCTTCCTCCTGGTCTCCCATGTGGGTGCAGGGCCCAAGAACTCGGGCCATCCTCCACTGCCCTCCCGGGCCATAGCAGAGAGCTGGACTGGAAGAGGAGCAACCAGGACTAGAACCCCATGTGCTGGCACCGCAGGCGGAGGATTAGGCTAGTGTGCCGTGGTGCCGGCCATGCCTGTTCCTTCTTGGAGGAAGCAAGGCTCCAAGCAGAGTTCAGAATGGAGGAGGGTGTGGCACTTTAGAAAATGGATGAAGGCTTTTTAGTTGCATCTTGAAGAATTTGCACTCCTAGAATTCACATTCTGTCCACGTGCAAGAGAAGTCAGAGCAGGGGGAATAAGAGAGGCGACATCGCAGTGTCGAGGAGGAAGAAGTCACAGGCCAGAATATGAGAGGACGTTTCCAGCTCCTAGATGGGCAGTACCTGTCTCTGTGTTTGCTTTCTGTGGCCCTGTTGTATCTGTGGGGCGCTGATCCTCATCGCCTGTTTCCTCTGAGGGCCATGGACACAGAGCTGAGGGCTAACGCTCTGGCAGCAGGGCTAAAGTGCAGGGCATTTCCTTCTGCCTCTGGGTAGAAAGCCCTCTTCTGTGATGGGCTCCAGCAGTTAACCAGTTCGTGTGGAGAAGGGCAGGCTGGTATAGTGCAAAAGGATTGGGCATGGAGTGGTTTGCGCTGGTGATAAATTCTGGTTTCTTAGCTAATACTGTATTGACCTTGGTCAAGTCACTCTCTTGGAACCTTCAGTGTACTCCCCTTAACTGGAAACTGTTTGTGTGTTTGTATCTGCTGTCCTTCCTGGATTGATGAGATCAGATGAGATAGGATATTTGCTGACAGCACATAAACAACAACATGCTTCGGATATGTTAGCGGTCACCCCAGGCAGCCTTGGTTACACAGTGTTTTCAGGGAGGATTAGCAAGCTGCCTCCTCCTCACTCATACTCACTTCTTCAGTTTGGAATGTTATCCTCAGGAGGAGTAGAAATGGGCTCCTGTGGTATAAGATAAAGAGGAACTCAGCCCAGAGCTCTTAGAGGCTTCAGAATTCAGAGGGAACTGAGACCAGGCTTGGAGAAGTAGAGAGGATCAAGACAGTCGGGAATTATTTTAAGCAGAGGCAGCCTGGGCACGATGTCGCTGTCCCCAGTTCTGGAGGACAAGGCCTCTGCTGCTGACGGGACAGCTTCCACCCAGCCCTGTGGTAGTGAGGGTGTCCTAACACATCTGCAGCTTCAAGTCAGTGGGAGCAGTCCTGGGGCTTGTACATCACCAGGCCGGGAGTCACAGCCCTGGAAGAGAGAGGAGTCTTGGCCAGCTCCTGGTCACACACTTAGGTTGGCCGCCTCCATTTGGGGGACAGGAGATCTGGTGTTGTTAGCCTCTACAAGAACATGCTGGAAACAGCTTCCATAAGATCATATGTGAAGAAATTTTACAAATTTATGGGAAATGTATATTATGAAAAAAAAGATATGCATGCATTTCTTTTTTTTGCACAAACATAAAGTTACCTTTTAATTTCATTTTCTACGAACTGAAGTGCCCTTGTACACCGTGCGCTGGGAGATCATGTTTTATCTCAAATTTATTTATTTGGCATTTAACTGATTTCTGCATCAATTAAAAATAGTCAGGTAGGAGGGAGTGCTGGATGACCAAGGGCCTTGGTGGGCAGGTCACAGGAAGAATACAGGCCCTTGGTAAGGAGAGCAAGTAGAAGCCAAAGACTTCCACTTCACGTCACATTTTTCTTCACCCTGATTTCATCAGCAAACATTGGAACATTTACGAAAAAAATGATTTAAACATTGCTCTTGGTTGCACCATTCCTGGGCACTGCGTGTGTGAGCTGGGAAGGACTCAGGGCTGTAGGGCTGTAGGGCTCCACGTGACGAGGCTGAGCTGAGCGAGTTGGCGAGAATATGACGCAGGTCTAGAGCAAGCTTCAGGCTGAGTCGGGACAGGACTCAGTGGTCCAGACTCTTGTCCAGCCCAGGGGCATTTTTACAGCAACACAAAGCATCTCTTTGCTAAAATTGCCTGTTTTCCCCCTCAACAAGACAGAAAAAGCAACATGTGAACTACACTCAGCACTGCTTACAGGTGCAGTCCGGCTGGGGCATTGAATTCTGCATAGATCATAGCGTCTTTCTGTCCAGGCCTTGCGTCATTTTCTAAGGCTTGTGGCCTGGTACTGCACCAAGAAGAGACAGGGAAACCTTTGGAAGAATAAGTCCATTTAATTAAATCAGTGTTTACAGCGAACTCAACACATACAAGGTGAATTGGGTATTTATTTATTTATTTATTTTTGACAGGCAGAGTGGACAGTGAGAGACAGAGACAGAGAGAAAGGTCTTCCTTTACTGTTGGTTCACCCTTCAATGGCCACCATGGCCGGCGCACCGTGCTGATCCAAAGCCAGGAGCCAGGCGATTCCTCCTGGTCTCCCATGCGAGTGCAAGGCCCAAGGACTTGGGCCATCCTCCACTGCACTCCCGGGCCACAGCAGAGAGCTGGCCTGGAAGAGGGGCAACCAGGACAGGATCGGTGCCCCGACCGGGACTAGAACCCGGGGTGCCGGTGCTGCAGGTGGAGGATTAGCCTAGTGAGCCGTGGCGCCGGCCTGAGTTGGGTATTTAAAAAATGAGTACAACCTACTTCCTAACCTCAAAGAACTTTCAAGCCTTCAAGAATGAAATAGAGAAGTCCACAAATATAATCCAAAACTATTTTGAATGTGACAGACAAGGCACCCATGGCTAGCTCTGCGTTTTCTAAGAACAGTCAGGTGCACTCTCGCTGTATTCTCTGCTCCAGACTCCCCTGCTGGCTCCTGCCCGGGCGTCAGTCCTTCTGAGCAGATGTGAATGAAGGTCACAGCTTTCACCTGCTGCCGTGTTGTAGCCAGTGAGTCACAAGAAGAAATGGTGTGTGTCCCTGGGGTCCACAGCAGACGCTGAAAGAGCAAGAACGAACCTTCGTTGGATCGCGGTGCTAGGTGTTGTTACAGTGCTACCTAGCGTATCCTGATCCATACACCTTTGTTCTGACCTATTCATGGGAAAATGGGCAAATAAATTATAAATTAAAATGTTTGATAAGACATATTCAATAGTTGAAACAATATTTTAATAAACATAAATAATGAAACATATGGAATACCTTAAATATAAGTTGACAATGTGAATATCATAGAAATCAATTATCCATGTAGTATTATTCCAGGGAAGTATTTTTAAAAATATCTGTTTATTAATTTATTTGAAAAGCAGAGCAACAGAGAGAGACTGGGAGAGATACAGAGAGAGAGTGCATTTCCGTCTTCTGGTTCATTCCTCATATGGTCATGACAGGGCTGGGCCAGGCTGAAGTGAGGAGCCAGGAGCTGCACTGTGGCCTCCCACATGGGTGGCAGGGGTCATCTGCTGCTCTTCCAGCCGCGTTAGAAGGAAGCTGGCTAAGAAGTAGAGCATCTGGGACTCCAGGTGGCCCTGTGACGTGGGATGGCGGTGTTGAACACGACAGCTTGACCTACCATGCCCCAACATCAGAACCCAGGGAAGAATCAAATGCTCAGATATCTAAGAGTCTGTTTTGAGTTCCTCTTGTTGCCTTTTCTCACCTTCTCCTACCCTTAAGTATTTTGCTGCACTCGGGGAAAAAAATTTGCATTCTCCCCTCTCTCAGTCCCCTTTGATGTTCTGACTTAGAGACAAGTGTTTTATAGAAGTCACCCAACACTGATCGGAGTCTGAGGGTTTGAAGTCAGTGGACATACAGCGCGCAAATACAGATTATCTGGGTTGGAGGAGTGGAGAAGCTGAGAACAGCCTTGGGCTGCTAAAGATATCTCAAAGGTCAGTAAATGGAGAAATCTGAAGAATGACAGAACTCTCATCAAAGAGGACTATTTATTAGAAGGATGAAAAATGCTTTCATTGCCGGGAAGAAGAAAGAACATGTAGAATTAAGTTTTGCCAAGTTTTTATTTTGTCTTTTTTTTTTTTTTTCCTTTTGGCAAAGTGTACTGGTGGCTGGGGCTGTGACTGGGCTTTGTGCAGCCAAGGAAGTTGCAAGTGGTCGTCCTAGCCAGTTGCAGTCTCCAAGTGTGAAATCACTCCAAGTTCAAGAGCGTGTAACACTGCCTGAAGTCTATTGAAATGCTTCCAAAACACATCCAAATTAAGTCTTCCGAGCTCCCTTGCTCTATTGGTGCCATCAAATGGAGCGATTGTAAATCGTGAAACCCTCAGAAACGCCCAAGTGTTTTTTCAAATAGAACGGCATGTGTCACAAACAGGTTTACCCATTTGGCGATGTGTGACACCAACCAGTCATTTTGTTCCCTCTGTACACCACTCCCAGCCCTTTTCCCTTGTTACTTTGGATCTTCCTTGGTTTCTTGTCAACTCCTTTGACTGCATCCAAGAGAAACTTGGAGAGGCCCTTAAAATAGAAATAACAGGGAAGCGCGAGGACATTCCGCTTTTCTCCGTGTCAGCACTTAACCTTTGTTGATGGAACATTTTCTTTGCAAATAGTGCAAATTGGAAGTTTCCCTGGGATCAGAGTCCAGCCCTCCCCACAGCCGACTTCAGCCTGAGAGTTACTGTTCTCCCGTAGAATGGTATTTATTCAGCCTCAGCTCATTTCCCACTTTGTTGTCGCTCCGCTCTCCCCACAGCGTTATTTAAGCGTCCAGTCATTTGGACAATGAGCTGTTGGGTTCTGAATTTTGGATTCCTGAAAGAAGCATAAAAGTTTGCCCAGGGTTGGTCTTTGGAGCATTGATCAAGTGCCTGCTCCGTGCAACCAGCCCGACCTTTTACTTCAGAGACGTGTGTAAATTTCCTTTGAATTCATTCATTTTGTTTCACCTGCTGGGAATCATGTTTACATACAACAGTACTGTAAGAACCTATTGAGAAATCCTCAGTGCTGTCGTTAATGTATTTTCATTTCGTGCAGAGGAGGTTTTTATTGTCTAGCCCTCCACCGACACCCTATTCATGCCTTCCATTATCCCGCTAGCTTTGTCTTCAGCTCAACACATTCTCTTTCTTCCCCCTCTGCCAAGTGATTATTTGCATGAAGATTTGCATTTAAATGGATGTGGAAAGTACATTAGCAACACCTACACTCACCATGTAAAAGCTGCACAGTATTTGTGGCTGCCAGACATGAATGGAAAAAAATTCAATGAATGTTTTGTATGGAGAGTCCTCAGGTAACTGCATTGTAGCACAAAGACAGTTCATTAGATTGTATTTAATACTGATTATGCATATAAAAGTGCGTGAATACAAATGCCCTGCTCTCAAAAGGGAGGCTGGGAAATTCTACTACATATATGTGTTCACTTCGGGAACCGAATGTCTTTCAGTGGTTGGGTTGAATGCAAAGGCCTCTAAGTGGGATAAGAGCATATCCCAGGGTGGATCCTGCTTGACCTTTATGACCTTGGCAGTAGAATAAGGAAGGAGAGGGGGAGAGAATTAAAATCTAGTACTTTGTGTCAGCACCTTTGAGTTTCTGTTTCCTTGAGTAGCTCAGATGATAAACTTTCTCTCTCTCTCTCTTTTTTTTTAAAGAAGGTTAGATACCAGAGCAGAGAAATGGGGGGCTGGGGGGGCAGAGAAGGGGGCTGAGGTGGGTGGGAGGTGGGGGGAGTATGAGGTGGGTGGGAGGTGGGGGGAGTAGCATGCTTTCTGGGATTTTAGATGTCTACTGATTTGAATTGAAAGCAAAATAATAATAATAAAAAAAAAAACCTGGAAGGAGGAAAGACATGAAAAAATTGAACAAAGGGAAGGAAATGGAAAGAGAAGGAAAAGGCTGAAAGGGACAGAAATCAGAGCAAGTCTTCATTTGGGGGCGGGGGAGAGGCAGCATGAGAAAGAGAAGACCCTCTGGGTTTGTGTGTGACGCAGAGACTCCCGGGTTATCTTCCAGGATTACAAGAGAGAAAATGAAACTGGTCTTGGCAAAAGAATTCTATTAAGGGATAATATCTCCCCTTTACTGTTAATTATTTTATGTTTACAATAGTCGGTGTAAATGTGTATTATTTTTACAGTAACACATGGCCTCGCATAAATAATTTACCCAGGATGTATGGCTAATTTCTAATTAACTTCTAGCTCTGTTAGTTTGCTTTAGATTAAAACCCTTTCTCTTCCTAACAAGTCCTTGAAGGAGAGCAGACAACCTAATTACAGACATTCATTGTGGAATATTTATATTTAGCAATTTAAAAAGGTAATATGAAACGAGAAATGTAGTGGAAACTAAAGTAGAAGTGGAAAAGGTTGCAGTAGAGAGAGGAAAATTTATTATTTGTCTTTGTATTTTTATGTCTAAAAGAAAAAAAAAAAGATGAGAGAAATTTATCAGCAGGTGGAATGTAGTACAGCACTAGTACCTCTGTGTTCCGAAAAACAATTTTCCATAGGCTGTGTGCACTAAAGAGAAATCCATAAACATCAGAAACAAGTCTCTAACAAGTCTTCATTGTTTATACGGATGAAAAATAGCCGTATTTCCCTTCCTGTTAATCCAGAATGGACCTGAATAAAGCAAATTCACTGCATCCAATGAGATTTGTAATGCAACAGTGGAAGAATCTGATTTCACACATTATGGGCAGGGTCCTCCACATCCCAGCCGTAACAAGGGTAATAAATAAAGTCTCCTCTAAAAGCGGGCCCGTAGCCTCCGTAATTGACTCGCCATCTGGGTGAGACACGGCGGTTTCCGAAGCCAGGAGCTCCCCTGAGTCAGTGGGCGTGCAGGGAACCACCAAGGGAACTCACGGGCATAAACACACCTGTGCACGCAGCCTCATCCTCAAAGCCGATGCTTTAAAAAGCAGCAAGATGGGAGCAGCTTCTTGTTTTACACTTGTATTCTTGTAACTGACACAGCCCAGGGCCCTCACCTCTGGGGGCCTTATAGCCTGAACTGATCGGTGTCACCTCTGGACGTGGGATATGCAGCTCTGAATTCACTGAGGTTTACATAAGTGTGGTGTTATCGGTCTTAATGTGCATGTATAATACATGGTGTAATTGCTCCTTTGGAGCTGTTAATGCCTTTTTATAGCCAAAAAACAATTTCCCATCTACTGTATGTATTAAGTAGGAATGTCTGCCTCCAGATTTATGTTGAGAATGCGCACAAAGAAAGCAAAGCATCCTGGCGTGTGCAGTCGTCTTGGTAAAGACTGTACACTTGGGTGCATTTGTTCTTCCAAGAGTGCGGGGGGCATGAAACGCTGAGTTCTTTGTCGTCCCCGACTCTGGCTTCAGAGCATCTGCCTCCTTTTCTGTTTCCCTCTGTCTTCAGTCTAAAAGGCTATCCCGGGAATAAGTGAGAAAATACAGAGCAAGAAGGTTTATGTGAAAACGGCAAAAAAAGAGAATGCTGCGCTCGCTGTTTTAGAACCGTCTTAGAAGACATGGCACAGACCGGGTGAACAAAGACGGGAAGGAGACTGGAGGGTGAAGCTGGCTGCCCCAAGGCATGCAGGGTCAATACCAAGGTGCCTTCTCACTCTCAGTTTTCCAGATGATTCTTTGATGCTGTTACATGATTTTCACCAAAATGGAGCTGCATGGATACCCTGGTTATCTTTCTGCTCCTCCCGATCCTTTCTCTGCACCTCTGTCTGTTTCATGCCTTCTACGTTGGCCTCCCTGCCAGCTGGCTTCCAGTTGGACTTGGCCAATGCAAGACCTTGGCAGCCGATCAAAGGGCAGAAGGAGAGGGGCTGGCAGGAGTTTCTTCCTTGCTCCCTCCCTGCCTTTGTGCTGAGTGTCTGGCAAGCATCCCTTCCCCCACCCCCATGGTCACAGTTCCTGTTCAGGGCCCCTGCAGACTCCAGCTCTCTCTGAGGGCTGGTAACGGGAGCGGTTACATTTTGTCAACGCTGTTAGTCTCTGGGTGATCGTTTTCTCATTTACCTGGCTCATTCCTCTCTAAGTAATCACATTAAAATATAACGGTTGGTCAGACCAAACCCTATAATGTGAAGGTGAGACCCAGCCTCTTGTCTGTCCCCTGAACCCCAGGTGTCCTTGCCTGTCCTTTACCAAAAGGAATTCAGTGACCTGAGAGAATGGTACAGCTGGCCTGACAAGGTTCTTGTTTTGTTTTTAAGATTTATTTATTTATTTGAAAGGCAGAATTACTGAGGGGGGGGGGGAGGGGGGGAGGAGAACGGAGGGAGGGAGAGAGAAAGGGAGGTTTTCCATCCACTGGTTTACTCTGCACATGGCTACAACAGACAGAGCTGAGCCAAGCAAAAGCCAGGAGCCAGCTGCAAATATCAAAAACCAACCTCAAATAGCTTGCGAAGGGGAGGGAAGTGGAACTTGCAGACTTGACACGACTGAAGAACCAGGGCTAGGTGGCTGTAGATGTGGCTAGATCCATGGGTTCTAATGAGGTCGTGCAACACTGCCCCTAACCACCCAGGTCTCAGATCTCCATCCCTGTGTTAGCTGTGAGCTTGCACTGAAGTATTCCCAGTGTGTGGGACCTTGCAGTTTATATGGGAAGTCCTCCCTCTGCACCCCCACCCAAATGCATGCAGACCCTGGAAGTGAGATCTGATTCTACAGCTCCATCCTGAGACTTCCTTCTCCGAGTGAGGGGGAACCAGTACTCTCTGGGATTGGCCTGCCTTGCATCTCTGAGGCCGAGGAGGCAGGGATAATTCCCCCAAACCTCAAGGGGGCAGTTCTCGAAGGATGAAATAGGACTGGGCAGCAAGGGGTAATGTGCAGTGACAGACACACACTTTCTTTGTGCTCAACACATGCACAGGGTTTGTGTGAGATTGAAAACACATGAGCAGACTCTCCTGAACTCATCTGTGACCTTCCTGGCTACCTCCTAAAACCTGCCTGGGGTCCACAGATAAACCCCAGGGACAACAGTTGTGTGTATCTAGTCTCTGCTTTATGGCAAAAGTAAGATAAGAAGTTTTTGGACAGAGCGCCGGATCTATTTACCTTATGTCCAGTGGCTATGCAATCAATTCTAATTATCCTACTTATGAATGGGAGGCAGAGATAAGGGATGCAAAATCGTTTCTGAAAAAGCAAACATCTGCCTTGGCAGTGTGACTTAGAGTCCACATCCGGTTCAGGCACTGGAAAAAGATGCCTTGTAGATTTTGCCGAGGGACCCCTGCTCTCAGAGAGTCAGCCACTGCTGAGAAGTTGAAGTGCCCCGAGACCACCGCAGGTGAGGAAGTCCAAGCTAGGCATGCGGAGAGGCTCTGCGGAAAGAGAGAGCCGGAGAACTGACAGGCGAACAGTGCGGCTATCTTCTCTTCAGCCCACGTCTAGAATTCAGGTGACGCCAGACTCATGTGCTGAGTGTGACTGCGTGCAGGAAACCAAGTGAGAAGGCCGACCGGCTGAGCCTGGTCAGCCCTCGAGCTACAAAAGACAGTAGGAAATTGATACATAAAGTCACAGAACTTTGAGATGCTTCCCTGGGTAGAAACAGGCAGCTGAAACAGGCTTCTAAGCCGGTGGCTGGATGGTTCTCTGCGGGGGTCAAAGTGGTCAGTGAAGGTGGGGGTGCGCTGGTGGTGTTTTTAATCTGCTCAGTTGATGAAGCCGGAGATGCTGACCTAAAGACTGGACTGTTTCATTTGCTGGATGCGCCATCTACAGTGGTGTCTGTCCCTGCCCTGGGAGCCCGGGATCACCCTTCGTCTGTGTTCTGGGCCTTTATAGTAATAAGTTATTACTTAGTGTTAGGGATATTTTTTCTCTGGGTGCTACCTGTGGTTCACACTTGCTCTTTTTTTGTTTATATTTCAATTTATTAATTTTCATTCTTATTTGAAGGTGGGGAGGAGAGAGAGAGAGAGAGAAAGAATTTTTATTTGCAGGTCCACACCCCAAATGCTTGTAACAGCCGTTGCTGGACCAGGTTGAAGCCAGGAGCCTGGAAATCCATTTGCGTCTCCCACATGGGTGGCTGGCACTCAAGTTCTTGAGCCGTTATCTGCTGCCTCCTGGAGTGGGCATTGATGGTAAAGGGAATCACAAGCACAGGAGCTGGGACTCGATCCAGCCATCCTGAGATGGGATGCGGACATACACTAACTGCGGCTCCAGATAGCCACCCCGGTTTATTCTTTATCTGCTTAGTTAACACTGCTTTTGTATATCTCTGCTCTGTGTAGATTCTTGGATAGTATAAGGAAATTAATGATTTAAATTTTGTATGCAATACTGTACACTCGTCAACAGTATTCCACACTTGTGCAGCTGGGTAAAGGAGTGGGAGGGGGTATCATGAATAGAAGCTGTTGATGAACTCTATGGAAACAGTGTTCTTACTGGGCCCCAGTGTTGTGCAGCAGGTTAAGTTGCCGCCTACAGTGCCGGCATCTCATATGTGCACTGCTTCGCCTCCCAGCTGCTCCACTTCTGATCCAGCTCCCTGCGAATGTGCCAGGGAAAGCAGCTGCAGATGATCCCTGCCACTAATGGGAGAGACCTGGATGGAGTTCTGGGCTCCTGACTTTGGCTTGGACCATAGTAGCCATCTGGGGAGTGAAACCAAAGGATGGGAGATTCGTTCTTCCCACCTCCCCTCTTTCCCTCTGTCTGTAATTCTGCCTTTCAAATAAACAAATCCTTCTTTTAAAAACATACTGTTCAGATTAAGAGAAATGTTAAAACCACTCAACAAAGTAAACATTAACTCCTCCACACCAAGGTGTGCTACCCAACATGTTCTGACGATGCAGTAAATTTCAGAACACAATCTTTGATCTTGGTAAGTTCACAGTCAGTTGGAGACAAGATGAAGATGATGGTAACAACAAATGGTATTTCTTGAGCATTTGTTTTGTACGAAGTACTATGGCAATTATTTTATATTTTACATGTTTAGTCCTCGTAGCAACCTATCAAGGACATAATATTGTTGTTTTTGAGGTTGTAGATGGGAAAAATTGGGTAAGAGAGATTATGTACCTTACTCAAGATCTTGCAGCTACCAGGTGGTAGTAAGTAGGTAACTATTACACAGTGTTGCTGTGCGTATGATAAAATCCATGTTTTCACGACCTTTTTATTTGAGCTAGCATATGCTCTCTGCATAGTAAGCATTGTCACTCAAAGTGCGGTCCCTCGAGCAGCAGCAGTAGCATCCCCCGAGAACTTGATGGAAATGCAGAATCTTGATCTGCACCAAGGTGTACTGACTTAGAATCTGTGGTTCAACAGGATCCCCAGGTGATTCAGAAACACACTCAGGTTGGGGGAGCCCTGATCTAAAAAGCAGGTGCTGAAGGATTCCCAGGGAAGACATTCGCCACCGTGACCCTCAAGGGTCACGTGCTTGCCTGGGGAAAAGGGTATCATATGATTAGATGAGGAGGGACTTACTTTGCCAATTAAGACCTCATAAAGTGATATGCAAGGTCAAGATATGAAAACGGTCTTTTAATGTATTTGCTTTTTTAGAAATAGGACAAATGTGGTTATGTCAGAGAGGCATGCTGATTCATAAAGTGGGTGGTATCTCAGGGGCCAGGCCACTGTTTCTCCTGTCCCCTAAATTCCTGTAGTGCCCTCCTTCACTAACCCTCACAATGCACTGTGTCGTTGTGGCCCAGGCAGACGGATGCACATCCGGATGGCCGCTTGCCTCTATTTGGAGACCTGCGAGTAGCTACAACCACTGTCTGTGTGGAAGCGAAGGCATTTCCTCACTTCAAAGAAATCATTGCAATTTCCGAAGACATTTGACTAGGTCATACATTTAAAAGAGACAAGGCAGCGTTGCATGTGACATTACAGATCAAGGAATGAGCGCAGTAAATCTTTGGGATGTGGGAGCTGGTAAGCGAAGGAGGAGAGGCGAGGACAGCCATGTGACATCACCTGCTGTCTTGACTTTGGACGTGGTTTTGAACTCTCCCAAAGAGCTGGAAGGTTGTTGAGATAGTAACGAGCAGAAAGGGGCTGTGAAGCTTACGATGACGCAAGACAGTCAAGGGGACATTTATTGTCTTGGTTTATAAAAAATAAGCCCCGTGCCTGGATGCCAGAGGAAAATAATTTTGTTTTCAGCATCTGAGAGGAAGAAGAAAAAGGAAGCTGCTCAAAGCACAGTAGGAAAAAAAAAAAAAAATCCTGACCTTTGTTTACAAAACCAAGGAGGACACTTGGTTGAAAACCAGAAAGTACAGAAAGTAGAGGAGTGGGCACATGGATGCCGCCAGGTTTCATGTGGCCTGTTGGCGTGGCAGGTGTAGTAGTAAGAGCTAGTTCTGTGGGAGACAGTAGTGACTCATGTTGTGCTTCACAGGACACACGTGTCACGGAACAAACATGGGCTCCTAACTTAGATCCAGGCTGGAATGTGCCTGTCTGAGCTTTTGCGTGCTTAGATCTGGACTGACAATCCTATCAGTGCTATCAGTCTTACAGGGCTCTTCCGGGAATTCTTTCAGGGTCTGTGTAAAAGATCTCATTCCTGCGTTTTCAACCTATCCACATGTCCTGTTTACCTTCTGCTCCTAAAGGGAGCTCCTGCAGCCATTTAGGGTTTTCCACCACTACCGTCTCTCCTGTAGTCTGTGATACGAAGCTCTGATTCCTCCCCACAGAACCACGGCTTCAGCCTCCCAAATGGTCTTTCCACACCTACCCCGGCTTCTTCCAGACATTCATCCTGCCAACAGGCATCTTTTCCAAATGAGGACTGGCCCCTGCCTGCCACCTTAACACGAGCTTGTACACCCCTTGACTTTCTCTTCAGCTCCTCAAAGCTCATTTGGTTGCTCGGTTACCGTGTGACTCCTCCGCAGAGGGTTCAGCCTCATGGGCTCAGGACCTGTGTCTGTCTTCCTGAATGAATGACACCGCCTGCTTAGGAAAACCCGCCTCCTGTTCCCTCGCATGGTAGAGACCCCGTCTCAGCGCTGCATGGGGAGTTGTGGTAGGAGTTTGGTTTACTAGTTCTTGACCACCACACACAGGAAGGATGGGGTGGTGGCCGTGGTGGTACTCTACCTTGAAAAACCTTTTAAACGGCGATCTCAGTCCAGACACAGTACATGAACTCAGGGAAAAGGAGGCAGCGGATAAGGAAGGTGGACAGGTGATGCCTTGTGTTTGATTGAGGCCTGCTGAGTAACAGAGTTGGGTTATTTTAGGCCCCATTTTTCATTACGTGAAGATGTTCTCCCAGCAGTCACATATGTCATTCTTAAAGTAATTAGGGCAAAAGATAAAAACAGCAGTGCAAACCACAAACATAAAGCATCACGTTTTCGAATTGTGGAGACATTTAAGTGAAGGAACATCTTAATTGCCGGATCCGTTCTTCATTTTGATTCTCTGTTTCACATCTTTTTATCCCTCTGGGAAATAGCCTTCGTTCACTTTCGTATTATCTTATTCACATTTCAGAATTATCTTACGCAGTCTAATGTCTGGACTTTCAGCTTTTTCACTTGTTAATAATCATATGGCATGATTAGTTTCCAAAGACTCTCATTAGTAATACTCTTCATTTCAAATCCTCATTAACTCTCGAACAAGGGTTTTGGGTTCTCTGCGGCTAGAATCGGGGCAGGTTCCAGTAAGCAGGAGTGACTCAGAACAAAGTGCAGCATGTTGTCTTCCAGAGTGCTGGGTTGCTCAGGAATTGATAACTTTTGGTTCAGACTTGGTCTTAGATAGGCATTTTCTTGGGATCTTACAGAATGGGTGAAAGCAAGACTATAATATTAAAGAAAAAAATCTGATTTCTTCCGAGTGTTCTGCCTCAGTGTTTCTGTTGCAAAGCAGTCTCTTGACACGTGCTGCAGCAACCTTGATGACACGCAGGAGCTGTGGATTTCAGGAACAAAGCACCCTCCATCGCTTGGCTCCATGCAGGAAAATGCGAGAGCAGAAAATGTGAGTGCAAGATGCAGTGTGGCAGGAATAGTACAACACAGTCGCGCTTGGTTTTTCTTCCGAGCTGCGAGCTGGTCACGTGGTGGTGTAGCTTGTGCAGGAGTACTGGGGGCTTCTGTGTCAGTTGGAAACCTTGGAGAATGTTCAGCAAAGAGAATTTTTAAAAAACCACATGGCCAAGGAGGGGGCTGCGCCTAGACAGAATTCGATAATTTGGAGAGCCACAGTTTTCAGTAATGAAGGTGGAGCTAGCCACCATTTCCACACTTGCGTAAAGTGGCCTAGCAGTGGGTTGGAATATTCACTTCCTTGCTCAGGGTAATCCGTGGCCAGTTATTGGTGAGGGGTCTCTGGGGACCAGGACAATCGCCCTGTTGTCTGCATGTTAGATGCAATGTAGCAGGCAGGAAGTTGTGTATTTAATGAGCACTTTAGACACTAATGAGGATACCTCCTGAGAAATGGTGTATTCTTTATTTTTAAAATAATTCTCTTTACAGTTGAATTACATATGATTAACAATAGGTTTATTATACTAAATCTGGAAAAAAATGAACTAGGAGAAAAGAGAATAAAACTTTTACATAAACCAATTATCCAGAAAGACTTTTTTTCTACTTTTGGCATCTATCCAGTTACTTCCCTGTGTCTGTGTGTGAGAGAGATAGAGGGAGATACCCCTAAAGTGCCTGAGCTAAGCAGAACAAGGTCACAGAATTAAATAAACTCAGGTTCATCAGAGAAAATCTAACCTTTTGTTTTTTTTTTTAAACCTGGTCTTTCCTGTGAGACCCTACTCATTGTCTGTGGGAAAAAAAGCGCCACACTGTAGCCTGGTGAGATCAAGTCTCATCTGATGCAACCATTTGAACAGTGTCTGGAGCCCAGTCGTTTCCTGATTAACACAGGTGCAATTCAGACTTCCAGAGTCCCCCTTCCCCCACCCCCAGCTTCCCTCCCGGAGGGTGTGTGGGTGATGCTGTGCCCTCCTGCAGTGGGAGAGCAGTGTCTCTGGGTCCTTGCTGGCAGGACCTGCTCCTTAAGTTAGGACATCTGAGATGCTGCCGGTCCTAGGTGGCATTTTTATGCCATGAATGGCCATTCTATTCGAACCCATTTGCTTAGAGCACAGTGAATCTTACAGGTAAACAGTAATTGCCAGGCTTAAGTTTCTGTTTCCCAACACAGGATTCTTCGTCTCCAGGACCGCGTGTTACCAGAGCTCAACTCTCAAAAGTCACATCGGTTAGTCCACTTTCCTTGCTCCTTGTCTTCTGAACATCTTGATTTAGTTGGCTTAGTGGCCATTAATGACCAGTGGAGAAAAGCATGTCTTTAGGAGGCTGTTAGGAATGTATGGGTATTTGGGGTAACTAAAGGCTGTGCCACTGGACAGGCACCAAGAAGATCCTGGGATTGGTGTCAGGAAGTCACACCTGGCTAGGCTGGAGGCCTGCATAATAAAGGAAACCAGACCCTGTCCTGGGTTCAGGACTCAGTCCGGAAAGAGAAAAATCATGGAGTCGAGGGGTCCCCTGGGTCATGGAAGGGTCTGGCATAGAGGTCAGTGCCAGGGGCTGGACACAAAGGGGTGAAAAGTCAAAGGGTTTCACTGGTCTCTCTCTGTGGGGAACAGATTTGCTCTGGCGCGTATGTTTGCACTGGAGGATAAATGGGCATTTTGACCTTTATGTTTTGCATCTGTGAATAAAGTTACTTTTGTACCATGTCCTCATCCATTCAAAGAAATAAATCTCTATATTAGTGTGCTTATAAAATATAGCATTTAGTCATGAGCCAGGCTGAACTTGATAGTGGAAATGCCAGCAAAGGAAAGGGAACTCGTGGTTTTCTGACTTCGACATTAATCGGGTTGTCCTGACTACACAGCACAAGCAAGGAGAGGCTTGATTAAATGACTTTACTTCACTGATGTCTTTTAATAGCTGAATGTGCAGTTTGCAATTTTATCATCTCAGTTACCTGTGGGTTACAATGATAACAAAGTATATGCTGGAATGACATTCGATGCTAATTTTATTATTTTAATTTATGATCAGTTAAACAACAGTACTTTCCTACCAGTGTACTTCAGGTAACTGAGGGAGAGTAAATATACCCACATCCTCAGAAGAGTTATGGATTATGGGATAGTAATAAGAAAAGATTAAGACCAGTTCACTCATCATCCAAATTAAGCTTTAAATGGGGGTTGGTGGTTGGGATAGATGTGTTCTCTTGAAACAGGTATCTGTCTGGCCTCTAACCCATATATGGCTGATGTTTGGTCTTGAGACAAGTGGCATTCAAACCCGTAACTGAAAAATGTGTTATAGTGAGGTGCTAGTACCCTAGCATCTCCAACTTAGCATTCAGCATAGCACTGAAGTACTGTACTTTGTTAGCAACCTACGATGAAAAGTGGGCTTTGCTTGAACTTTCACTGTTTAGCTAATATTCACGCAAAATGAAAACATAGGGAACTTTGGACATTCCTTTTTCTCAGTAGTTTGTGAAATAGTGGTAAATAATGAGATGACATGAAGCCATGTTTTCTTGTTATGATTGCTATTAATAGATGATGAACAGTTGGCATGATAAAGGACCCAGAAGTTTGTGCTCATTTCGGAAATGATTGCACATGGACCCACCATCTCCTGAGGGTGGGGTTCCCGTGAACTTTGCCCATGTCCTGTGGACAGGGTGATGGATCCTGGCCCCCATCCCCCATTCTTTCTCTGCTCGCGTCCACATCTGACTCCAGAGATGTCTGCATTGCTTCTCTTCCTTCTGGCTCCCATAAAAGCTTGTCTGAGCACTTATCTTTATCTTTTAGAAATTCCTTTTCTTGGAGGGGATTATTGCCATGGGAATCCACTTCAGGATATTTCATTTGCTTCTGGCTACTGAGGGAAGCTGATATCTTACAGCCGAATAGTTTTATCAAGTTGCACAGTGGGAAGGGACTTTCTGTTAAATTTGGAGGTGAAGACACCTAGGACGGATTTTACATCCAGTTAATGTGGTGTTTTGTCAGGCAGAAAGGCCTTCAGAACGGATCCTGGTCCTAATGATAAGTAGAATCCTTGTAATCTGTGAGCTGTGATGGAAAACATAGAATCCAATGCTCTTCCCTTAAATGAAGTGTTCATCTCAGAAGCCAAAGGAAAATTGAACTCAGCACCCTGCAATTACCTTTTAGTTATTTACTGAGAGTTAATTCACATTTTGCCGCCAAGTCCTCACATCGATTATTTTTCCATCTAAGTACACGCACAGCCAACAATAAACAATCAAGGCCCCCCAAATAATTGGCAGTTGTAGGGAGAGGAAGATATTAAAAGGTAGAAAATAAATGTATCCATCAGCTAATGGAAATAAAACCAATAAGCACTGAAAACAGTCAAGAAAACATTAATGCAGGCAGTGCCCTTTCAGTTTGCCTTAGGAATCATGAGTAGCAATCTGAAATCCTGTTTTTCTCCTGGGAAGAAGTGCTGCCCAGAATATGATATAAACTGTACTGATCAAATAAAGAGGAGCGCCTCAGGCTACAACAGAGAGAAAGAAGTTACAACAAAGAAAAACAGCTCGTTGTATGAAATGACACATTTATACACCAGCAAAGTAAAATTAGAAACCTCCCCCAATATAAATGTTGTATCAGCTGCAGAAGAAAAATCGCCATATCACAGAGACCAGACTTGAAAAAGAGGTAGCATAAAATAGAAGATTATTTCCAATCAGTCCCAGAGCAAGTCTCCTTCATATATATACTTAGGTTTTGATCATGATAGAATAATGTTACTTAAAATTTTAAGTGAAGAATAGAGGTACCTGAAATAAGCTGAATGTATTAGGAAAAATGTTATGATAAACAATATGAAAAAGAACAGGTTGGAATGAAAAATTGGATGGGTTTAGCTGATTAAATTGAAAGAGGAATTTGATATTCTTTTTTTTTTTTGAAAACATGAAACTCCTGGTGCAAGTGAAATGATACCCTGTGGTTTTTGTGAGTCACTAAAAAGCTGAGAAAAGTGTAACCAACGACAAAATGAAATATTGCAGGGGTGTGCGTTGAGTGTGAGGGATTTGCTGTTGTAGAAGTTCCCATTAGAGATTCTGTGTCACCTGTTAGGAAGGCCTCTGGGCCTCAGCTTATGCTGTAGATGGGTTCCAAGTGGCAGCAGATCAGTCCAAGTTTTGTAAATTACATCATTGTGCTTGTCATTTGTGGTTTATCACTTTGTAAAACCAGAGTCCATTTGTAATGCCAATGATTAGCCCAAAATAGCCAACTGAGTAGATTTGCTAAATCAGATTTTACCAGGATAAGGCATAAAAATACTGCTGAAAACAATTTAGATGTCTGCAAAAATAGTGACCAGGAGAAAAAAAATAATTAGAAGAAATCATAAGTGATTCACATCATGGTCAGCAAAAATGACAGCAAGATTTTATGAGCTCTTAAGCTTTGCACACTGACAGTCATTGTTCTCCATTCCTCATGCGAGGTTCTCAGCTCATATTTTTGATGTACAAACAGCATTGTTTTTTTTTTTTTTTTTTTTTTTTTGACAGGCAGAGTGGACAGTGAGAGAGAGACAGAGAGAAAGGTCTTCCTTTTGCCATTGGTTCACTCTCCAATGGCCGCCACGGTAGCGCGCTGCGGCTGGCGCACCGCGCTGATCCGATGGCAGGAGCCAGGTGCTTCTCCTGGTCTCCCATGTGGGTGCAGGGCCCAAGCACTTGGGCCATCCTCCACTGCACTCCCAGGCCACAGCAGAGAGCTGGCCTGGAAGAGGGGCAACCGGGACAGGATCGGTGCTCCAACCGGGACTAGAACCCGGTGTGCCGGCGCTGCAAGGCGGAGGATTAGCCTAGTGAGCCGCGGAGCCGGCCTAACAGCATTGTTTTTTTGCAGGTGACCATGTTTTCCTGCTCAAAGAGCTCCTCAAACACCAGTGTTTGCTAGAATTCCTCTTGTCTTTCTGTATCCCTGCACTGGAGTGCTATAGCCCTCAGTTCTTGGGGTCTTCCTCTCTTTGGCTTCATGCTCTTGATGTCTTCCTTGGACCTCATAACTGTAAACGCCGTGTGTGTGTGTGTATGAGCTGAATTATCTTCACACCTGGGCCCCAGACTCATCCATGCAGTTATGTGCTTAGCATCTACATGTGGATGTCTAATAAATGTCACTCTGAATATGTGTGAAATTGAACACCTGATTCGCCTACCCCTTCCCCTGCTCCTTGACGTCATTCCACTTCAGTAAACAAAACTCTGTCCTTTCCTTGACTCAGACTTCCAATCCAGAGTGCTGCTTAAATCCTCCTCCTATTCTCACCCCACACCTCACCGACCAGCAAAGCCCTGCCTTCACTCACCTCAGTCTCACCCCACCCACTACCTTTCGTCCGTTATCCCAGAGGTCTCCTCAGCTACCTTCTGCTCCCCTCTTACCTGCTTACCGTGTGTTCCCCTCCAACCACTGGGAGGTGTTTGCTTTAAAATATAAGATCAAGGCCAGCGCCGTGGCTTAACAGGCTAATCCTCCGCCTTGCGGCGCCAGCACACCGGGTTCTAGTCCCAGTTGGGGCGCCAGATGCTATCCTGGTTGCCCCTCTTCCAGGCCAGCTCTCTGCTATGGCCCGAGAAGGCAGTGGAGGATGGCCCAAGTGCTTGGGCCCTGCACCCGCATGGGAGACCAGGAGAAGCACCTGGCTCCTGGCTTCGGATCGGCGAGATGTGCTGGCCGCAGCGGCCATTGGAGGGTGAACCAATGGCAAAAAGGAAGACCTTTCTGTCTCTCTCTCTCACTATCCACTCTGCCTCTCAAAAAAAAAAAAAATATATATATATATATATATAAGATCAAGTCACTTCTCTACACAAATGCATCCCATCACTTCCTGTGTCCTTCAGAGTAAAAGACAAAGTCCTTAGACCCTGCTTGGAGGCCTGCATGATGTGACGGCCTCACCTCTTTGGCTTCATTCCTCGTTCCTTCTGCCCTCTCTCCCGCCCCCTTGGCCGGCTGCAGACTCCCGGCTGTCAGCCAGCGGCACCCCCACACCAGCACCTGTGCACCTCAGCATCCATCCTTCTCCTGGACACGCTCATGAGTTCATCCTGCCTTGACGCAGGTGTCATCTCCGTCAGGTCTCCAGCTACCCGACGGAAACTGCAGCTCCCACTCTGCGCTTTCTGTCTTGTGCTTCTCACTCTCCATGGCACTTAGCACAGTCCCCGATGCATATATTTTCTTTGACGTAGTGCCCCTCTTCTCCTGCTCTAATGCATGTCTCCTAAAAGCACAGGTTATTCTTTTTGCTATTGCTATTCACTGCTGTGCCCTCAGCATCCAACACAATGCTTAACATAAAGGATTTTAATTATTATTTGTTGAAAGACTAAGTGCACAAATGGCCCTGGGGACACCTTGGATATTTGAAGAATCTAACCTACATGAGCATTCCACTATAAGATTTGGGCTTTGTGACTAGCTGAGTTAATTTAAATCTGGGACCCGGCTTTGTATAGTGGACCGTGCCAGTAATGTAGGTGTAGTTGGAGGCTATTCACGGAAAATAAATGCAAAATCAGGATCTGGCCAAGGCATTTGATTGCTCATCCAACAGACATTTGCTCTACTCTCTTAACAAAAGATCTCTGATTTTATGTCAGCCATGGTGAATCCTGCCCAACCCCAGAATGAATCATGATTAATTTAAGGCAATCATGAATGTCTCGTTTATCTTTCCCGAGTGACTAACTAGGGAAGATCTTAGTCAATCTGATGTAACACAGGTTCTGGGGAAATTTTTCTGTCTTCATAAAATAGTGGTAGCACAAAGGAGAAGTTCTTCATTTGCTTTCCTCTTGACTTCTTGCTTGAATGTTGGTTGCTCTTTGGAGGTGCAATGCTTGGAATTGGAACAGCCAACTTGTCACCTTGGAGGAAGCATCGCCAACTCCCTGAGGCTACCAGAGTAGAAATGCGGGCTGGGTTGACACTCTGGTTGAGGGTTGCTTTCAGCCACCCTCTGTGCAGACTGCCTGCAGGCTTCCTGGCAAGTGAGTAGCAGAAGCTGGGACTACTGAAGTCCCTCTTCACTGAATATTATTTCACCTGTGGCTCACATCATCTAAGTGATGCAGAGGACTGGCCCTCCTACAAACAGACCTCAGTTCTGACAGTCTACTCAGGGAGAACACACACATGGCTGCTCTGAGGCAGGACTCCTGGGATCCTTTTTAATCTCAGAGCCTGCAGGGTGACTGTGTGCCCAGCTCCGTGCTCTATTGGTTCTAGATCTCTGTAGGGAATATACAATATCATGACGCAGCATAGGAAGTTGTGTTGTTCTCTCCTCCACATTCTAGCCTACACTGCTCCCACCTCCCTGCCATGTAACCATGGTGAGGATTCTCCAATAGCGTGGTCAATGTCTACCTGAATCCCTTGTGTGCCGAGGAGTGAGAGAGACAGAATGGTCATTCCTCATGCATACAGGAAGTTCTGTCTTCCGTGGTGGTATAACGACAACCCGTTATCTTGGGCAGCATTTCTGTTTCTCATTTCTCTTCCCTTTTGAATCTGCTCCAGATCCTCTGGCTTGGATAAAATGCCTCTCTTCGAACATTTTCTTTACAGCGTCGAGCCATTGTTCATGCTCAATTAAGGATGATGACGAATAATGCAACTCACAGTAATTAGTAGTCTGAAAGGACGTAATGGCTGAGGAAACAGTAGGGAACTTCCCAGGAGAGTTTTCTTCCTCCTTCGACGAGCTGTACGAAAAATGTAGGGGCAGCGTCATCCACCTGGGATGGAGCGAGGCTGGACAGACAGCAAGGATGGATGGCAGTGGGGAATTCGGCAACCGTGAGGTAATGAGCTGCAAGACCCAGCGGTTTTCCATTCTATTTAATTTCAAAGGTTTAATTTTCACCATTACCAAATGGTGATTATTGCATCCCTGTGTGAACACAGCCTTGACCCTGACGCTACCACGTAGAAGTAGATCGTGCCCACATGCTTTTTGAATTTCCCTTGGTTATCTTCATAGGAAGAGTACTGATGGCATTTTTTTAAACCTCTGCTTCTCTGCTTTGCTCTCGCTGTCCCCTTTGACTGGAATGCCCCTCCCCTTGCACTGACTGCTTTTGAGATCCTTCCTGCTCTTTTGTTAGCCTGTGTTACTCCTTCCTGTCTTATGAGGAAGGTTCTTCTGAGTTCCCAAAGCATGTTTGTCCCCCACCCCAAGCCAACAATTATTTGAAAAGTTTTGTGTGACTTACATACAACAGAATTTATATATTGCAGGTATACAATTTGATCAATTTTAAATATAATTGTCACTCATATCAAGATATAGAACATTTCCAGAGGACTCCTTTATGACTGGCACAGCTCAATCCCAGAGACAAGCTTTGCCTGTTTTTGATCTGCATGTAAATTGGTGATTATCACCTGAAAGCAATTTTATCCACAAAGGGCATTTGCCGATGTCTGGAAATATATTTTGTTCTCAGAATCTAGTAATGTAGGCTAGAAAGTGGAGGAGAGAACAACATGACTTCCTATGCTGCGTCATGATATTATATATTCCCTACAGAGATCTAGAACCAATAGAGTCTGGAGCTGGGCACACAGTCACCCTGCAGGCTCTGAGATTAAAAAGGATCCCAGGAGTCCTGCCTCAGAGCAGCCATGTGTGTGTTCTCCCTGAGTAGACTGTCAGAACTGAGGTCTGTTTGTAGGAGGGCCAGTCCTCTGCATCACGTAGGCTAATGTGAGCCACAGGTGAAATGATATTCAGTGAAGAGGAACTTCAGTAGTCCCAGCTTCTGCTACTCACTTGCCAGGAAGTCTGCAGGCAATCTGGATAGAAGGTGGCAGACAGCAACCCCATCCCACTGACAGGTAGAGACCAGGTGGGCAACCAAGCATCCTACCAGGCACAGCACCATGCCTTGTAGCAAAGAATTGTCTGATGCTGCATGTCAATAGAACGAGGTTTGCAAACCTGAGATCAATAAGAGCACACAGTATGCATTCTTCAGAGTCTGATTGCTTTTACTCAGGATCGTGTCTGTGAGCTTCACCGGTGTTGCCGTGTGAATCAGTAGTTCTTATTGCCGTGCAGTATTCTGCCCTGCGTCATAAATGACTATTTTTATTTATTCTTCTGTTATTGATGGCTATACCAAAGTTATTTTTAGATAAAGCACTGGAATACTTATTTCATTGGTAGATATTTGTATTTAGCTAGGTTGAAAAAAGTTACTGTGGGGCTGGCGCTGTGGCATAGTGGGTGAGGCCGCTGTCTGCAGTGCCAGCATCCCATATGGGCGCCAGTTCAAGGCCCGGCTGCTCCACTTCCGATCCAGCTCTCTGCTATGGCCTGGGAAAGCAGTAGAAGATGGCCCAAGTCCCTGAGCCCCTGCACCTGCGTGGGAGTCCTGAAGGAGGCTCCTGGCTCCTGGCTTCAGATTGGCACAGCTCCGGCCATTGCGGCCAGTTGGGGAGTGAACCAGTGGATGGAGGAGCTCTCTCTTTCTACCTCTCCTTCTCCCTCTGTGTAATTCTGAGTTTCAAATAAATAAATCTTAAAAAAAAAAAAAAGAAAAATCACTATGCAAAAGTGACAGATTCACTTGACTTCATCTTATCCTAGCCATAGGAATTAATTCAAGTTATTCAACCACTCTGTGGCTTAAGTCCATGGTCAGTAAAATGGAGATAATGAGGGGCTGGTGCTGTGGCATAGCGGGTAAAGCCACTGCTTGGCGGCACCATTATCCCATATGGGCTCGAGTTCAAGTCTTGGCTGCTCCACTTATGATCCAGCTCCCTGCTAATGCACCTCGGAAAGTAGTGGAGAGTGGCCCAAGTTCTTGGGCCCCCTCACCCACAAGGGAGACCCAAAAGAAGCTCTAGGCTCCTGGCTTTGGATCAGCCCAACTGTGGCCATTGTGGCTATTTGGGGAGTGAACCAGCAGGTAGAAGATGTCTGTCTTTGCCTCTGCCTCTTCTTCTCTGTAACTAACTCTGACTTTCAAATAAATAAATAAATCTTTAAAAAATGGAGATAATGAGATAATAGTACATTTTATAGTCTGTTGAGTTGATTAAACAAGTCAGTGCATTGAAAGTGCTTAGTATAAGTTCTGAACTCATTGTAAGTGATCAACACTGTTGAAGTTCCTATCCACTTAGTTCATGAAACTTAGTCATTGATAAAAAAAAAATGCTTTGTGTCATAAACATTCACTGGTGAAAATGGAGGCAAGACAAAACTAATTGTCTGGAGGTTTATCAAGGCTGCAAGGTGGACTGGTGTTTGCAAAGTTATCTGTTCCAGATGGGGATTGCCTCTGGTAATCCAAAGATCTGGAGACTGATCATTGTCACAGGCCTCTTCAAATGACAAGGATCAAGGACTTTACAAAGTCTCTAAGGAGAAGGAGGATTCAATGTTAGGATTTTACACTTAAGTTAATACAATCTAGAATTTTAGTCACCATATTAAAGAAATCCTTCCCTGGGTTGAACAGAGGCAATCAACAATTAATGCTTGAATCCACCTTTTTTTTTTTTTTTTTAAGATTTATTTATTTGAAAGGCAGAGAGAGAGAGAGAGAGAGAGAGAAAGATCTTCCATTTTGCTGGTTCACTCACCAAATGGCTGTACTCGCCATAATGAGGTGGGTCCAAAGCCAGGAGCTTCTTCCAAGTTTCCCACGTGAGCTCAGGGGCCCAAGCACTGGGGCCATCTTCCACTGCTCTCCCAGGCCACAGCAGAGAGCTAGATTGGAAGTGGGCAGCCAGGACTGCAGCCAGTGCCCATATGGGATGCTGGTGTTGAAAGCAGTGGCTTTACCTGCTGCTCCATGGTGCTTGTCCCTTGAATCCGTCTTGATGGTGAGAAATAGCAGCATGTGGTTGGGGGCAGGGAGGCTGGCTAATATTTCTGTGGCCGTTCACTTAGGGTGCTGGAAATTAGCTATATTAAAAGAAATATGTCATTTGCCTTGTTCAGTGAGGACATTATGGGGTGACCTCACTAAATCTAAGTGAAGGTCATTTTAAAAATAACTTTCTGAGGCAAGTATAATTTTTAAATGAGATGTTAGCCGTCGTACATACTTAATTGACTCAGCGTATTGGTAATAACGCTGATGACTAAGGCTGTGTAGTTGGTCAGCCCTGATTCTAAGAAATAATTGCTGGGAGAGAACAGGTTTTGCTTTGTTGTCATTCCAGTTCCCTGTTGTGTAAATGTAGGTGGGGTCACTGGCCCACATTGTCTCATTGTGTTAGGGGTCTGAGTGGCAGTCAGCCGAACAGGTGAACTTGAAATCATCCTCTGTACACAAATTCGGGAAGGGACTCCTGGCCGTTGTCTCTGTTGCTCTTTGCTTAAGAAAGCCCTTCTTTCTCATCTGGCTTTGCTCATCTGGTCAGATGTACCTGCAGCTCCCGGACTTCGTTCAACCTCAGGTTCAGGGCTCATGATGTCCCCTCTGAGCAAAAGTAGATCCTCTGTGACAGTTGCTTTCTGTAGGAATCCGTTGCATGGCCAGGCGGGTGGATGAGTGAGCTACGGTCCATGGGACCGGGTGACAATTTAGTCTTTTGGAAATGTGCCTGTTGCGGGAGAAGAGCCAGGTACCCCAACCTGAGTGCCTGGCAGGGCCCGCCCAGAGCAGCGCGTTCAGCTATAACAGCTGAGTTCCTCCCTGCCTGCAAAACCGCTCCTGTGACCTCTTCTGGGTCACATGGTTCTTTGACAATGAACAACTGTGTTACAAAGCACAAGGCTCCTAAGAAAAAATATAGATCCTAATAAAGCCAGGTTGGGCTGTCGGGAAGACAGAATTTCTTTTTTTTTTTTTCGACAGAGTGGATAGTGAGAGAGAGAGAGAGAAAGAGAGAAAGGTCTTCCTTTTTGCCATTGGTTCACCCTCCAATGGCCGCTGCAGCCAGCGCATCTCGCTGATCCGAAGCCAGGAGCCAGGTGCTTCTCCTGGTCTCCCAATTGGGTGCAGGGCCCAAGCACTTGGGCCATCCTCCACTGCCTTCCTGGGCCACAGCAGAGAGCTGGCCTGGAAGAGGGGCAACTGGGATAGAATCCGGCGCCCCAACCGGGACTAGAACCTGGTGTGCTGGCGCCGCAAGGCGGAGGATTAGCCTGTTAAGCCATGGCGCTGGCCGGGAAGACAGAATTTCTTGCTTGGTCCATGGGAAAATCAGGAGAGGGAGGCCTTTCACATCTTCCCCCCTCTGCGGAAGATCTGCTTTGAGAAACATCCCATCGGTGTTGCTGGGTTATCGACACAGGCAGATTTGGCAAAACTTGAGGGAGTTGCTTCTGCAGCTTCTGTGAGGTTAGAGCTGGGCAGACGGTTATTGCCGCCTCACGTAAAGACCCGAAATACCTTCTTTGCCAAGAGCAGGGGAGACTGTGACATGCAGAGCTGACAGGAAGCAGCAGGTGAATGGAGGCCGAGGCCGATTAGGAGTGCTGCCAACAAATGTGACCGAGTTTTATTTCACAGAAGAAAGAACAGAGCAACAGTGAAGACGTGGAAGGAAAATGAGGTCAACGTGCTTTCCCTTACCAAAAAAATAAAAAAAAAACCAACTTGTTTCAGGCAGATAACATAAAGACTTCAGTGTCAAATCCACACTGTAATTTACCCTGGAAGATAGAACAAAGCGTAGTCATCGATTCACTTGTGCTCTTTTCCACGTCTCTGCGGCGTGTCCTTACAGCTGAGGGGGAACGGACTTTGATTTGGTGACGCTTGTAACCCGGGCACATGCCAGGTTCTCAGGGGTGGCCTTGGCCGACAGAGCCTGGAAGCCAACAAGGCCTGCACTCGTGCCCCTGCGGCCTTGTGATCAGCTGGCATGGCTCTGAGCAGGCTCTGCTGGTCTTAGAGACGCCTGTCAGCACGCAGGCCCAGTGTGCAGTGGAGAGCAGCCCTCTCCCTCCCAGCCCCCTTGGGTACATCCACTCCCCTCCTGCATGCGAAAGGCTCACTCGGAAGCAGACAGGAGCTTCTTCCGGTGTGCTTACAACCTTCCCTTGTCACAAGCCACTGGGGCCTCTAAGGAGTAGCATGGGAAGTGCGCATTCCGGCCTCTGGGCCAGCAGAGCTGTGGGGAATTGATTTATCCGAAGTTTGTTTCAGAGATCTGAGTCCTTTCGTATCCCTCCTGGTCAGTCCTTCGTGTTAAACATCATCAGCTCTACCAATCCCAGTCCATTTCTAATATTCCTTTAGACGTTACAACAGCCGCAGGAATTGATATTGTTGAGGATTAATTGATGCCCACCTATATTGCATCATCCTACTCACACGAAAATATTTCTAAATTAATTATCACAAATGTAATGCAGGCCTACTATGCACCAGGCGTTATCCTGGAGCTTCGTGAGTAAATAACATTGCTGCTCTCAGGAAACTTATCCCTGTGTTAGCTGTGATGCAATGTGAGGCTGTATACTGAGGAAAGCTAGGAATAAGAAGAGTGGGGTCAGAGGGCAGAGAGGAATGGGTGACAGTGACTGTGACACAGGCATGAGGAAAGCCTAGCTTTGAGGGGTGCAGCTGAGCTGCGACTGGAGTGGAGAGGATCAGGCACATCTGGGGGTGAGATTTGCTTTGGAAGAGAAAATAGAAAATGCAAAAGCTCCAAGGCCCAGGAGCTGGGAGTGTTTGTGGAGTGAAAGAGGCCACTGTGGGTACAATGCAGTGAGCGGTGGGTGATGTGTGGGCTGGATTTGATAGACCTAAGAGGTGGAGTTCAACCTTCACGTGTCCTTGGAAGCCCTGGACAGCTTCAGATGAGAAAGGCAGTCAGTCAGTTAGATAGAGCTTTTAAAAGTCCACAAGAAAGCATGGTTTCATTACAGGACTGTCCCAAAATTATATCCATCCTCTGGCAGGCTGCTGTACTCATGAATTTTGGTGACACATTCAGAGCCAAATTCTCAGTTATTTATACAAACAGTGTTCCTTGTAGATGTGGTACAACTGTGTTTGGTGCAGTCGTGGTTAAGGTGCCTCTTGGGACACCTGCATGCTATGCCTGAATGTGTGGTTCCAGCCTTAGCTGCGATGCTTCTGATCCAGCTCCCTGCTAATGTGTATGCTGGGAGGCAGCAGCTGATAGTCAAGTACTTGGGTCTCTGTCGCTTGAGTGGGAGACCTGGATGGAGGGCTAGGTGGCTGGCTTCAACCTGACCCAGCCCTGCGTGTTGGAGGTATTTGGGAGTGAACCAGCGGATGCAAGATCTCTATTCATCTCCTCCCTCCCTCCCTCCCTCTCTTTCTTTCTCTCTTTCTGTCATCTTTCAAATAAAAAATAAAATAAACAAGTAAAAATATCCTATGAGCAACCCTAGTCATATTTTCTTGAGTTGCTGCTGTGTGTTTACATTTTGCTGGCTATGCTTTCATAAACCTCATTTTCACAACCACTTGGTAGAGTAGATCTCACTACTGCTGTTGGATAAATGTGGAAACTAAGGCTCAGAAGAGTTAAGTGACTTGGCTGCTGCTCTGCCATTAGCAATATTGAACTGGAGCCCTGACACGTTTGTATTAGTCCTTACTTGAAGCCCTTCCTGCTTTTTATGAGTTATACTGTTACTACTCATATTTAATAAATAATGCAGCAGACGTGGAAAGATGACATGATTTACTCAGTGTCGTCTGTCTGGTGTGCCTTGCCTTTGCAGTTGGTCCTAGCACATGATCAGGGCCAAATACAATCACTGGGAGGTGTTTTCCAACTTGAGTGGTAGGAATAAGGCAGTAGTACATTTGGTATTGCTCCCAGCTCTCTTCCACAGGAAGACACAGTCCAGAAAGGACCACTGATTGCATGTAGGTCTTTGGCATCCATGCAGCCACCCACCCACACCCACACACAAATAATAAAGGTCCCACTATAGAAAGAACTACCGAGGCATAACATGTAATTGTCCTTGAATCTCCTTCCTAAACTGGGGCCTGCTTCTGGGTAAGGGCCTTATCACAGGTCTGCTAGGTCAGTCGAGCAGAGACTGACTTGTTCAGTGTTTGGATGCTGAAAACGATTAAGGAATTGTATGGATACCACAGTGTCCAAGGCAGACCTTGGCCGGGCCACAGATTCCTTCATGAACTTCTTTCTTACTGTGTCTTTAAGGACTCTTCGAAAGTCTAAGTTCTTTTTTTTTTTTTTTTTTTTTGACAGGTAGAGTGGATAGGGAGAGAGAGAGACAGAGAGAAAGGTCTTCCTTTTTGCCATTGGTTCACCCTCCAATGGCCGCTGCAGCCGGCGCACCGCGCTGATCCGAAGCCAGGAGCCAGGTGCTTCTCCTGGTCTCCCATGCGGGTGCAGGGCCCAAGGACTTGGGCCATCCTCCACTGCCTTCCTGGGCCACAGCAGAGAGCTGGCCTGGAAGAGGGGCAACCGGGATAGAATCCAGCGCCCCGACCAGGACTAGAACCCGGTGTGCCGGCGCCGCAAGGCGGAGGATTAGCCTGTTAAGCCACGGCGCTGGCCCGGAAGTCTAAGTTCTAAAAATGACACTAGGAAGTCTTCCATATCTTGTGTTGTCCCACCGGTCTGGGACTCAGAATTTGAGGTATCTTCAGTTATCTGCATGGACTTTAATCCAGAAGGCAGCGGATGTAATATCACAGTTCTGGGATTGGAGAACACTAGTACTTTCCTATAGCAGCAAAGGGAAGGAGCGGTTCAGCCTTTCAGAGGGAAAGCCTCGCCCAGCTCAGCAGTGGGTTTCTCATTCACAGTTCTGACAGGAGGCCGTGCAGCTGCTTCCAGCAAATTCCTGCTCAACTCTCCTACCCGGGCTTCTGGGTCTGGGAAGGAAAACCGCTGGTCACCCAATGTGATCCTGAGCATTCTGGGTTGAGAAGTTTCCAATGATAAGCTCTGGGTGAAGCTACAGTTCCAAGCACTTTCTACGTGAGAGCACTCATCTTGACTCCTATATCCAGTGCACCTGTACCCTGGCACAGCCTCACAGCTAAAGGGCTGCTCAGCACTTAAAATGCATCCCCCCAGAGCTGCCGTGGCAACCACCTGCCAGTTGTTGTGCCAGTCTCTGGGGCTGATCACAGGAGTTCCACCTTGTCCTCTGCACAATACCGCATGGCCTTCTCCTTGTTCTGCAAACGCAGCGCACAGCTGGGCCGTGCAGACCAGTTCTGGCCCCCAGGCACACAGCCGACTTTCTGTGAGTGTTCGTAGGACCGTCAGGCACTGTCGCCTCAAGCACAGTTAGGTCTTTGAAGAGTGGCTTTATTGCTACTCCACTGACCCCGTGGTCAGCTTCTTGGCTGAACACAGACAGAGCCTACCATGATTCCCAGAAAGTCCAATTCAGGAAGTGACACTGGGTAGGAAATCGTCATACACTGCTGGTGAGATTTTATAGTAGAACCACTCTGAAAATCAGCTTGCCAGGGTTTAGTGTTACATATATGTAGCATATGTATGACCTAGACGTTCCACACATTGAGAGACATGGAAAGGTATCCTCTTCATAGCTTGCCTGTTTATAGCCCCAGACTGGAAATGGGTGAATGGATTAGACTATCATGGAACACCCATACAGGAAAGTGTGACTCAGTGCTAAAATGGAATGAACTCTTGATAGGTACAGCAGAGCATTTGAAATTTTAGTGCATTATGGCAAGTATACCAAATGCAAAAATGTGCATTCTGTGTGACTGTATTTTTATTCTAGAAGTTGCAGGTTCATGTACAGCGATGGAAAGCAGGTCAGGGTTGCCCGGGTGTGGAAATGACCACAGCTGCCCCGGCTCAAGGGAGTGTTTTGGGTTTGGATGTTGCTTGTGGTAGTGGTAGGCCGGAAATGGACAAAACTCGTTCTTCTGTACACATAAATGGGTGCAGCTTATTGCACCTAAATTAAACCTCGTGAAGTTGATTTTTGTTTTCCAAGTTACATTAAGCAACTTGGTGAAGTTGTTCTGAACAATGAAATCCCGCAGATCCCTCCTTCCTGGTGGGAACTGTCCCTGCAGGAGGTGTGATGAGAGCCCCAGGAGTGTGTCCCGTCATTCACTTCATTTCCTTTCTGAAAGTGGAAGCCCCAGCACAGTGATGGTCAAGTTGGTGTCTGGTCGGCTCTTCCTGTGTTTTGCCTGTAGAGGACGGGTGGAGGGAGCACTGCTGAAGATCCGTGTACTATGGGTGAGCTGGCCGTTGTGGGTGAGTTTCCTTCTAGTTGCGGGTCTTCACGTCTGGTTTTCCTGACCCTTCAGCAGCTTGTGCAGACTGAACAGCCTGGGACAGCAGTAAGGAAGAGCCAGGAAGGGGAGTGATGACCCCTGAGTGAGTGACAGCCTCCTGCAGTGGGAACAGCTCCTGTGACTTCAGTACTTTTACAGATAAGTGGTTCTATCAAACATGCCCTCTAAGTACAAGCAGGCTGCTCACCTGCTGTCTGATTGAACAAACAGTTCATGTCTATGCAAGAAAATTGAAGGGGTTTGATCTTGTTATTGGAAGGAGCGGCCAGCTCCTCAAAGAGGGACCTGGCTCCCATCTGGGCCGGAGGCACTGTGGCACCCAGCCTCCCAGCTCACCCCTGACCATCCCGCTTGCCCCTCCCCCAGTACCTTTGTAAAGACCCAAGTTGTTCCCGTGGCCATAGAAATTTGGTGGAAATGACTTACAAGACAAGATCAAAAGTAGTGTCATGCTGGCTTGCTTTCTTGTACAGCGTTTGCTCTGAGGGAAGCCAACCCTCAGGCACCCACTGGAATGGGCATTAAGGACCATCTGGTTAAGTCCTTTTGGAAGCAGGTCTTCTACCTCTAGTCATGGTTGGGATGACTACAGCCTAAGCAGATATCATGTCACCTACCAGCTGGAGAAACAGCTCCAGCCAGAGCATTCCTGCGTTCATGAACCACGGAGCGGTGAGGTGATCAGGGAGTACTGTTTTAAGCCACTAAATTCTGTGGCAAACTGATGCAACAGTGGATGGTGGATGACGAGAGTCGTGAGTAACTTTAGGGTCTCTTCAGTGAGTGATTCTCATGTCAGTAGCAGTATCCAATTTGACTACACCCCTTTTTTCTCTCTGGTTATTTCATAGTCTGCATTATAGGAGATTTTAATTTGTTTTCATTTTTCTCTAAATGACTTACAAAGTGGATTATGGGCACACAGCTATTTCACACCCTCATTGTCTGGAACTCAGCAACAAAAGGGACTAGATTTCAGGGAAATTGGAACTCTGTTTTTTTTTTTTTTTAATCTTTTTAAAAAATATTTATTTGAGAGGCAGAGTGACACAGAGAGAGATCTTCCATCTGCTGGTTCACGCGGTAATGGTCAGAGCGGGGACAGACCGAAGCCAGAAGCCTGGAGCCTGGAGCTTCTTCCGGGTCTCCCGTGTGGAAGCAGGGGCCCAATTACTTGGACCATCTTCCTCTGCTTTCCGAGACACATTATCAGGGAGCTGGGTGGGAAGTGGAGCAGCTGGGTCTTGAACCAGTGCCTATATGGGATGCCGGCACTGCAGGCAGTGGCTTCACACACTATACCACAGCACTGAGCCCCAAATCTGAATTCTTACACACTGTGTCTGTGATACATGTGACCATTTCTGGTTAAAACAAAACAAAACCACAGGTGAGGAGGAAGCCTCTTTCTTGTCTCATGAATTTTAGCTAAGTTGTTTTAAAATACCTTTACGTATACTAAGTTGAAAGATCACTTTTCTAGAGAATATCATTTCAGTAAGTTCACAGAAAGTTTCTATCAAAAAGCCTTACTTAGTTTGGCCCTGGAAAATAGAATTCATCACACAATGATAAAGAAGGTTTTTTTCCTATACTTAAGAATATGCAACAATTTATTTATTCCCTTATTAAAAATTTATTTGTTGCGGCCAGCACTGTGGCACAATGGGTTAAGCCACTATCCACTGGGCTGGCATCCCATATGGGAGCCAGTTGGAGTCCCGGCTGGTCCACCTCCAAAGCAGGTTGCTACGAATGTGCATGGGAAAGCAGTGGAAGATAGCTTAAGTCCTTGGGGCCCTGCACCCACGTGGGAGACCCAGAAGAAGCTCCTTATCCTAGCTTTTGCTTGGCCCAGCCCTGGCTGTTGTGGCCATTTGGGGAATGAATCAGTGGATGGAAGATTTCTGTCTCTCTCGTTCTGTCTCTAATTCTGACATTCAAATAAAATAAACACATCTTATAAAAATTATTTGTTTTTCTCAAAAGGCAGAGAGAGACAAAGATCTCCCATCCGCTGGTTCACTCTCCAAATGCCGACAACCGCTGAGGTTGAGCTAGGTCTCCCATAGGGGTGGCAAGGATGCCATTTCTTAAGCCACCCTGTTGCCTCTCAGGGTGTGTGTTAGCAGGAAGCTGGTCTCAGGAGACTCAGGCTCAGGATCTGTGATCTGTGCAGGTGCCCCAGGTAGAACTGCTGTGTCAAAAGTCTGCCACCGAATGCATTTTGGAAGTCCTTTCCTAAAGCTGCTGGTGTGCTTAATGGGAGTCAGGACTGGAATGTTAGTTTACAAGTGCCAAGACTGGGGAATCTTTACAACACATAAGCTGCCTTCTTTTTAAAGTATTTTAGACCTATTAGCATGTAATGATTTGGGGTCGATCCAGGCCTAATATAATATATACACGTGTTTGAAATTTTTCGGTTTCAGAGACTAAGGGCACTTTTAGAAGTTAACTTCACATGTCTCAGCCTATCACGGTTTCTATAAGGACAATCTTTGGTTTTTAATTTTCCCTGTACAATGATTCTCCTGGAGGCTATAGTTGCTAGATTCTAGGGGCAGATAGAGATAAAATATTTGTGGAAGTGAAAATAGTTTAGACTAGTTACCCCAGAAACAGACTTTGATGTCCTCTTTTGTCAACTCATCTTGTGTTGGTCCATGTGCACTTAACACTGTGGACACCTGGTGATCTCACACAAAGTCGACAGCCACCCTTGGTGACTGTACAAGGTTTTCTATAGGACAAGGCCAGTGCCATTAGCTTCACAGGTGAAAGTTGCTTCATGAGCATCCGGCAGTGGTACCCACACTTCAGAGGGAAGGTGCACACTTCCAGAGGACCGTTTTAGAGAGGAGGCAAGTGCAGGATTTTGGCAACACTCGTGAGGATTGAACATTTTCAGACGTGTTCTCCAGGTACACTGGGCGGAGGAAAGCGAGATGAGTACCGGTAACCTCGAGAGGGCCTTTAGAGACGGGACAAATGAGTAATCACATAGCGGTCACTCGTGAGTGGTTTCTGTTTTGTCATGTGTTCTTTTTTCTTTTCTAAGATTTATTTTATTTATTTGAAAGACAGAGTTACAGAGAGAGGTAGAGACACAGAGAGAGAGGTCTTCTGTCTACTGGTTCACTCCCAAGATGGCTGCAATGGCCGGAGCTGCGCCGACCCGAATCCGGGAGCCTGGAGCTTCTTCCAGGTCTCCCACACGGGTGCAGGGGCCCAAGGACTTGGACCATCTCCACTGCTTTCCCAGGCCATAGCAGAGAGCCGGACTGGAAGAGAAGCAGCTGGGACTAGAACCGGTGCCCATATGGGATGATGGCAGTTCAGGCCAGGGCTTTAACCCACTCTGCCACAGTGCCAGCCCCATGTGTTATTTTTTCTAATTTACAAACTGCTTTAATTCAGCTTTTCTCCTGGAGTAGTTACACATGTGTGGAATTTGTAAATTTAGTAAAACACTTGCTGACTGCTTATTTACAATAGTCAGGAAGATCTTCCACTTGTTCGCAAATGATACTGAGTCCATAAAAATATAACCTCATAAATTTTGATTGTGACATGCTTTGGAAAAACTGCAAGACAGTGGCAATAGAATGTGAAATATGCTTTGTATAAAGAATGAGTTCACAGGTGGATCAGAAGCTGTTCCCACAGGACAGTGTTTGGAGGTCGGATCAACTCATTAACTAATTAATTAATAATAGCTGTTTGTTTATTAACTGCCTGCTTGGGCACGCTGTGGTGCACACAGCCTGCTGCAGTGGCATGAAAAGTATTTCAGATTTAGCAACTCATTCTTCCTGCCCAATCCTGTTTACTTTCCACTAGATACTCAGAGAGATAGTGTAGGAAGTATCTCCTGACTGCTCCACAGTGTTGGGGAGTTGTGGACGACCTGGTAATCCCCGCTCTGTGCCTGGTGTATTCTTGGTGTTGGGCTCATGGATATGATTGAATTCATTTCTCTGCAGTAAGAGAGACTGGGTCGTGGGGGTCAAGCTCCTGATGTCCTTCTTTGAGCATTCCTGTATGATAGCCAAGACAGAAATGGTTTAATGATCTGCAACTAGTAACCAGCTATTTTAAGCTTTATTGGCAAGAAGGCAATAATCAAATGACTCCTATGGGGATGAATTATAATGATGTTAGCAATAAGCCTTCAAGTGAATTATACTAATTAATTTCTGTAGGTCAGCATTATCTATCATCTCCATCATAAAAGGCAGGGAAACCTCAATCCAGAGAAAAAGTTGCATTTCAAAAGCTTCTGAGTGGGCTTCCAGGGATTAGAATTCTCAGCTCTGCATTCCAAACGGGAGGTTGAGTTTAGATCCTGACAAAGCCCAGAGGTTAGCTCTCTGCCTTCGCTATAGAGGTCGTGGTTGTTGTGCACAAGGGACAGGAGGAGAAAGGACGTGGAGGACCCAGTGGGGAGGCTGTGACTGCTGCCTTGTCAGTACTTGTGTAGCAAGTAAACAACTTTGGTCCAGAAGGCCCTCTGGTGTGCAACTTTGAAGGCTTGAAATTCACATACACAATGGTGATTCAATAGCCTACTGCCCAGTAGGACCACTCTTTAAAGATTAAAATACGATTGAGTTTTCTATAAGAGGAAACACTTCTGCCCTGGAAATTGGCTACACTCGGCTAATGCAAGTCTTTTGTGAATATATTTTCTCACACTTTTGTCCTATGCTAGTGCAAATGAGTGAAAAAAAAAAAAAACCAACCAGATTTCATAGGAAAGAGAATGTGAGTTTATTCTTTTTTGTAGCATGCATATGTGTGTATTTTATCGTATATATTTGAGGGATACCACATGATGTTTTGATATACATGGTGAAATGCTTACAATCAAGCCGGTTGACATTTTTGTCATCTTACATAGTTAATCCTCCCCCCGACTTTTTTTATTGTGGTAAGAGCATCTCAATTTCCAGTGTTCAATACAGTATTATTATCTATAGTCTTCCAGCTGTGCAGTAGACTCTAGACTTATTATCCTATTTAACTGCACTTTGTACTATTTGACATCCATATATACATTCATATTTATTTTTATGGTTCCACATATAAGTCAGATCATGCGGTAGTTTTTGTTCGGTTTCTGGCTTATGCCCCTTAGCGTCATGTGTTCCAGTTCCATCTGTGTTGTGACACGTGCAGGATCTCCTTTGTTAGAGTAAATAGTATTTCACTGAATATACACAGCACGGTTCTGTATCCATTCATCCAACAATAGACACGTAAGTTGTTTCTGTATTTGGCTAGTGTGGATGATGCGCAGTGACTAGGAAAGCATAGGTATCTCTGCAGCAAACTCTCTTTTGGAATTCCAAGATGGCTGAATAGGGAAAAGATTTGCTGATTTGTAAAAAATGTTTATTTATTTGAGAGGCAGAGTTATAGACAGAGAGTGGGAGAGACAGAGAGAGAGAGAGAGAAAGAGAGAGAAAGAGAGAGGTCTTCCATCCACTGGTTCATTCCCCAAATGGCTGCAAGGGCTGGAGCTGAGCCGATTGGAAGCCAGGAGCCAGGAAATTCTTCAGGATCTCCCATGTGGGTGCAGAGGCCCAAGCATCTGGGCCATCTTCCACTGCTTTCCCAGGCCATCAGCAGAAAGCAGGATTGGAAGAGGAGCAGGGGGACAGGAACCAGCGCCCATGTAAGATGCCAGCACTGCAGGTGGAGGCTTAACCTGCTGTGCCACAGCACTGGCCCCGGGTTTGCTGATTTTGACCCGGGGAAGACAGCAGAAGGAAAGTGGTGGAAGTGTATTCTCGGGGGAGAGTGGGGCAGAAGGTTGCAGTGCATATTCCACAGAATAATAATATTATTATTTGTGTCTTCCAATTTTTGTTCATTATTGCTTCATAATTTTCTTTTTTTTAAAGATTTATTTGAAAATCAGAGCTATAGAGAGAGGGAGAGTTACAGAGAGAGATCCTCCATTCGCTGGTTCACTCCCAAGAAGTGAAAAAGGCCAGACTGGGTTGAGCGGAAGCCAGAAGCCAGGAGAATGCTTCCTAGGTTTTTATGTGTAGATCTTTCACCTTCTTGGTTGAATTACTTCCTAAGTATTTTATTCTTTCTGATACTATTTCAAATGGGACTGTTTCCCTTATTTGTTTTTCAGATAGGTTGTTGCCATTGTGAAATGCAGGAGCTGGTACTGTGGTGTGGCGGGTAAAGCCGCTGCCTGCAGTGCTAGCATCCCATATGGGCACTGGTTCGAGTCCTGGCTGCTCCGCTTCTGATCCAGCTCTCTGCTATGGCCTGGGAAAGCAGTAGAAGATGGCCTAAGTGTTTGAGCCCCTGCACCTGTGTGGGAAACCTGGCGGAAGCTCCTGGCTCCTGGCTTTGGATCAGCACAGCTCTGCTCCTGCCGTTGCAACCATCTGGAGAGTGAACCAGTGGATGACTTCTTTCGGTCTCTGTCTCTGTCTCTGTCCTCTCTGTCTCTGTCCTCTCTGTCTCTCTGTCTCTCTCTCTCCCTCTCCCCCCCGTCTCTCTCTCCAACTTTTTAAAAATAAATTAATTTAAAAAGAAATGCATTGATTTTTACATACTGATTTTTTAACATCCAACTTTACTGAACTCCTTCATTAGTTCTAATGGCTTTTTCTGGCTGTTGAATCTTAAGGATTTTCAACACATAAAATCATGCTATTTGCAAAAGGTGTAACTACTTCTTCCTTTCTAGTTTGGATGCATTTGAGTTTTTTTCTGGTGCAAGTGCTCTTGCTGGTGCATCCTGTACTCTGTTGGGAGGATGTCTGGTACAGTACTGAGTATATGGTGCGGTCTCCTCCCCTGGAGAGAGCAGTTCAGTGTGAGCTGCTCATAAGTGGCCGTTCTTAACTGGAGCAAAGTCCCTTCTGTACCGCGTTCCTGGGAGTTTTTATCAGGCAGGGATGCTGAATCTGTCCAGTGCCTTTCCTGTGTCTGTTGTGCAGGTCAGGTGGGATCATCTTCCCTGCTGTCCTCAGTGGTGGTCAGTGTGTATTCGCCAAGGCTGTGTCCAGGGGAGGGTTTCACTGTTGTAAGTGAGCTTCCTGTGCTGGTGAGGACTGCAGGCATGCCCCGCGGTCAATGCTGCAGATGGTCATGGCGGTCTCAGGGGCAGCCGGCACCCTCCTGTTCATCCCTCCATCCCTCAGGCTCCACATGACCCTGACAGGGGGTAGGGTGATGCAAGCAGGGGGTTCTCTGTGCAGCCGTCCTTGGTTCCTGTGCTCCACAGGGTTCCTGCAGCTCCTTTGTTCTACGCTTGCACACTGCCTCAGCTACCGCAGTTGACATGTAGCTGTTTCTCCATTTGCTTTCCCCAGAGGAGATGTGCACTGGGAGTTCCAAGATGTCATTGTGCTGATGTCACCGCTTGGGGATTGATCCTTAAAGTGACAAGGCACCCAGCATGTGGTACTGCTGATCCAAGGTAATGCATAGCCAGAGTATAAGTTGTTGTTGTTTTACATTTTATTTATTTTCATTTGATTTGAAAGGTGGAGAGACAGAGACAGAGACAGAGAGACAGACAGGAGGCAGACAGACACAGAGAGATAGTCTATCCTGTGGTTCTTTCCCCCAAATGTGCGTAACAGCCAGGGCTGGGCCAGGCTGAAGCCAAGACCTGCGTCAGGCTGAAGTCACAAGGCATCCAGGTTTCCCTTGGGAGTGGCGAGGACTCAAGTCCACAAGTCATCACCTGCTGCCCCTCAGGGTTCATTAGCTGGAGGCTGGATCAGAAGAGGAGCAGCTGGGACTTGAACCTGGCACTCTGGTATGCAATGCCAGTGTCCCAACCAGGGACTTAACAGTTGGGCCGCATGCCTACCTTACAGAGGGTATATATGCTAATACAGTTTATTTTAATGAGAAGGAAAATTGGTAATGCTACAAGACTTGAATGTCACTTTAATTCAAGAAATTCAGTGTCCCGCCACATCGGCTCTGTGACAGGTACATTTGTGACCACAACAGTATCATGCGTTGGAAGTGTTCGCGCATTCCAAGCTGAAAGCAGTTATGTTTAGACTCCCCTCTACACCGCTAGCACATTTGCACCATTTTCTGCAAATGGTACCGATGAACATAGGAAAATCTTGTTCCTGGCTTCTAGGCGTTCTCGGTTTGGAGTTTGGTAAGGTTTTACAGCGTCCTCAGTGAGCATCAGTGTTGTGTGGAGAATAATATTTGATGTTGCACCTTGCGGCCCTTTGCAGGATGAAGGCATACCATTCACGACTGGGTTGCCTCTCCATCTTGATAACAGGACTGATTTGGACAGTTGGCTTGAACTTTTATTTATGATATTCAGACTGAAGCAGTTATTTACTCTTAGGTAAAACTTTCATCAGCTCTACCTGGAGCATTGATCAATTTTAGCACTTTTCTGTCCCTAGAACGACCGTATTTTTGGATGACTGTCAAAATTGGCTCTACAGCAATCTGAAGGGCTATATTCCAGATCATGTGACTGTTTACTGCTTCAATAAAAAGGAAATTATGAATGCAGGGTAACATTCACTACTTGTTCATCTCACATATTCATGCGAAACTCCTTGGCTTACTGTGGTGTTTGCTTGATATGTATTCTACGGAATACCTTTTGTTTCTGCAAAACTGCATTTTTATCACTTTTGCATCTGAGTCTAGCTTTCTTCAAGGGAAACATTTTCACAACAAAGGCAGATAGAAAATGCCACAACGAGGAGCTGCTAACCCTGTAGATTCACTTGACTCTCTGAAAAGACAGGAAGATTTTAGAGGATACTCTGACCTTGAATATTGAGAAATCCCACAGGCCTATGTGTTAAACCATTGTTCATTGCCAAGTCTTACCACTGCACTTCCTAGTTTGCTTGCTTATTTTCGCGTTAAGTTCCTTAGTAGCCAGCGGGGATATGTCATGGTTCACATGAAATCCCAGGGGGTCATACAAAGAACAACATAGTCGTGTTTCTCCCATGAGAAATTTTAGCACGATGAGTTTGAAGTTGTCGCCTTCTCCTTTCTTTGGAAGACTTTGAATTCCAAAGCTTCAGTGGGATTGTTCTTAAATTCCACAGGATCAGGGCTGTACTGGGGACATGTCTGCTGCTTCTTTCACACAATCAATCCTCACCCCCCCCCCCCCCCCCCCCCAGATTTGAGGTTCTTGCTCTAACAGGTTCCAGTATAAGGGACAAACCATATTGCAGTCTTAGTCTGACTCCGTTACTATTGAACTGAGTGAAATTAACAAGCCATTTTCCTGTCTGAACAGTTATTTCCTCATAGAGAAAAGAGATAAAAATAGTCACCATAGAGGCTTGTTGTCTGTGCATATGTGTTTAACAGACTCAGTAATTGCTGGTTGCTTTCTCACTCTCTTTTGCTCTTAGGAAAGATACAGTAAGTTTTTTTTCCCCCCAGGTTCATTCATGTTTCTGAAGTACAGCTGGTTATAGTGACATCTGTGGACATTACTAAGCAGTATAAAAGTCAAGAGCGTTGTCTTATTCAAAACTAATCCCGGTGGCCCAATCAGGTGGACACAGGGCATCTTCAGGGGTGCTGGGCACTGGTCTGGATCTTCTCATTCACTGGCTTGGTGACTTCAACATCTCCACGCCTTGAATTCCTTCTCTAGAAAATAGGGAACCTACCATCAGTAAGATAAGTTCCCACCACAACACCCTTTAGAGGCGTGAAGATTCAGTGAGGGACTCTGAACCACAAGTGCTGAAGATGTTGAACACCAGTCGTGAGCTCAGGCACGCTCTGTCGAGGCTCTTCTGATGTGGGCTCAATCAGCAGGAAGCTAGCGAGGTGTGATGAGCTGAAACTCTCCATCCCTGCCTGATAAGGTGGTATTACTTAAACTGTCAACTTGATAAGCCTACCTCCCAAAGATGCTCCTGTCTTAGGCTAAGACCCCATGCAGTTTGCACATCCAGTTGGGGTACCACCCCCTTCCTTATAAGAGCAGGAAGGGGCAGCACTGTTTCCCCCATGGACCCTGCTTAGAGGTACCCTCCCATTTCCTGCCTTTTCACCATGGACCACGCTTGGATGAGCTCGCCTTTACATGCACTCTTCCTCCATGGATCTCAGGTCTTTCCTACTTTCCTGCTGGTCCGCCCTTGATGGCCCTTCCCAGCGACAGGTACCGACTTCGGTTCTTTATTTTCCTCCTGTGTTCGTGGGTCCTTTGGGTCTGCACCCTGGGTATTTCTCAGGGTGGGGCAGCCCACACTTGCACCTGAATGTACATTTATTCCTTCACAGCCAAACGAGCTCTGTCCCGTTTTGCACCCAATTCCAGTCTCCACTTAGTGTTTCTATCTCTGTGGGAAATAATAACCTGGGTCAAAAATTAATACGTTCCTTGGCTACATCACTTTGATGCTTGCTTTGCAGCCAAGATTTCCGTTGGGTCATGGTCCTGAGGACCAAGCACCAGTCAGCCATGTGGGTGTAGGGGTGGCCAAGGTCAACAGGAGCATTTGTTACCAGTTTGTCCCTGTTGAGTTCTTTTGTTTTCATGGCAACTTCCCAGCTTGAATGAATGGTGGGAACCATATCACATGTGTCAGTGGCTCCCCATAATGAACCCAAAAATCATGCCATGGCTTCCAGGAGTGGAGGGTGGGGGAGATTTGTTCTCTCATTTCTGGAAGGAGAAGTACAATTTTAAATGACACCAACACTTGCTGTAATTTTTGGTGGCACGTCTTGAGTCGTTCGTGTGAACATTGAAGGGCCTCCAGTGTGTTGCTCCAGTTTGTGTTTCTAAGGGCTGCTGTGTTGCTCACAGGCACAGAGGGTGTGCGTGTAAAAGAGCGGTGACCGTGGCTTTGCTGTGTTCTGGGCACGGATTCTCTCCAAAGGCGAGCACTGCTTGGCTCTTAAGTTCAGCAGCAGCAGCAGATGGACTGGTGACCGAACTCTGAGAAGGAACCTGGGGCATTCTCTCAACAGTGGACCCACAGAGCCGCGCACTTTTAACCGTTTCCAGATGCACCCAACGAAGTCACATGGGAGATTTATTTCTTTCACAACAGAGTCAATTGGGCATGACACTGAGGCACTGTTTGAGGAAAAAGTCTAACTCAACTCCATCGGGACTCAGAAGGAAATTTAAGGAGAAGCAATTTCTGTTATCGGTTTTAATGAATACCATTAAGTGATAACCAAAAAGAGAGAAGAAGAAAAGATTAGGGATTGCTCGGAAAACATCCTTCCCACTCGTCTAAATTATCATGACAACACAATCTTCAGCTGTGAAGTTAATTCCCTCTGTAATTACATTCTATTTAGAGGTGCTATTGCTTAGAAATGTCCTCCTGGCGTCGAAGCGCTTTTGTTCCGGGAGGGGGGAAGGAGAAGGGGTCCCCAGCACCCTGTGGCAAGTGTTTATTTTCCCTGCATCGCCCTTGGGCACGGACCCTTCAGGTGCTTGGGGAGTCCCTGCTGCCCCAGCCGCTGCCTCTCATCCCGAGAGCAAGGGGCGGGAGGATGCCCTGTCAGGAGAAAGCTTTGTGAACGGCACTCGCCTTCAATTCTAGGGGCTCTCAACACTCCCCTGTGCCTGGCAGCGAATGAAAGAGGGTTCAGTGGACCCCGCCTCACTGTCACCGCCGTTCTGCAGGTGACAGGGTTGTGTTCTTCAAAGAGATTTTTTTTTAAAAGAACAAATTAATGCCGGGCTCTTCAGGCTCTGTAGTGTGCAGCCAGCTCGTGCCGCGACACGAATGCCCACAGTTCTGCACTGCCATCACCCCGCTGCCTGTGTGCAGCGTGGGCGGTGGGGGTGGGGAGGGGAGACCCAAACCCCACTGAAACAACAAAGCCACCACCCAGACTCGCTGTCTTTGAGTCTGGCAGGAGCTCTTCACCCTCCTGGCTGAAAACTGGGATGGTTTGTTCATGAGGGTCGCCAGTTTCCCATTTTCAAACCAGCGGGCGAAAAAGATGAGGCCAGAGGATGCCGGTAAAGGCTTCTAAGAGGCGCATCCCACGGTTCCCCTACACGCTTCACGCGAGATCCGAGACCCTTCACGGCAGCCGCGCCGGCCCACAGAGGTTCTAATTCTATTACTGCCGCATCCGGGCACATTATTTTTGCTCATTAACGAGATGGCGTCATAATGGAGCATGCAGCAGGCAGAGTGATTAGCAGAGCGCCTCCTTCCATTCTTCAAGATGTCATCAACACACTGGTCGGGAAACAAACTCATTTTCCAACTCTGCCATGATTTGCAGGGTTTCAGGCACTGATGATAGCTTGTCTGCTTGGTTTAAAAGAGCTCCTGATATAACAGAACCTGACACTGTTTACCTCAGCCTATTATGCCTGCTGCATTCACTGACTGCTTCGCTGGAGAAGAAAAATCGAAAGCAGGCTATTCATTGTAATGCCAGCTGCTTTTTCAGAAAAGGAAATCAATTTTTTGCTTGCGCTCAGAATGTACTCGGCAGGTCCAGAGTGACCTATCACTTTTGATGTCAACAACAAAAGGATCTGCCTGAATTTTCCACCACAATCACCCAGCAGCTCAAAGAACATTGAAAATCCGAGATTAGTTTCATTTTAGTTTATGTTCAAATTGGTATGCACTCATCCCAACAGTATCAGAAAATAGGCAGCTGGGGGTGACACAGCCATTGTATGCCGAGCTGGAGGAGGACTCTGGGTTTTGCCTCTCACGCCGGGTTTTGTTATAAATTACTTGGCAGGGCCATTTTATGACGGAAATAATTAGTTACGTTGAGTATTTATAGCTGGTATCATGATGCCTTTCTGCACTGCTAATTAATTATTTTATGGCCAGCATGTTTCAAATGCAATTAGTTAGGTATGGCAATGATCATAATATTTTGCATATTCATGACAACATTCTGCCTATTTGCAGCGAAACTTGGGTGTCAAAATCAGTTATTTCCCTTTTGTTATTAGGCAGAATAATTACAGGAAACAATAACAGTGATCTCCTGCCTGTGAATGACGTCTTCCATCGGAGCACCTCCATTCATGTCGCCCATGTGTGCACCCCTGTGGCTCCTCATCAGGAAATGGAAACTCCATATGGGGACCAAGATTTGGCTGGGTCTTCAAGGTCACCCCTGGGGGCTTTTGCTCTTTTCATGTGTAGTTGGAGTCTCACTGGGGCACCCGAGAGGAGCTGAGCACTCAACAGGGAGTGTTGGGAGAGAGAAGGTTTGGGCCAGAGAAGGAAACAAAAGAGAGCAGCCTCTGGGTTGTTCTTGAACAAAAGGCCCTGCATTTTTTTTTTGTTTTTGTTTTACTTTTTTTTTTTTTTTGACAGGCAGAGTGGACAGTGAGAGAGAGAGAGACAGAGAGAAAGGTCTTCCTTTTGCCGTTGGTTCACCCTCCAATGGCCGCCGCGGTAGCGCGCTGCGGCCGGCGCACCGCGCTGTTCCGATGACAGGAGCCAGGTGCTTCTCCTGGTCTCCCATGGGGTGCAGGGCCCAAGGACTTGGGCCATCCTCCACTGCACTCCCTAGCCACAGCAGAGAGCTGGCCTGGAAGAGGGGCAACCGGGACAGGATCTGTGCCCCAACCAGGACTAGAACCCGGTGTGCCGGCGCCGCAAGGCGGAGGATTAGCCTAGTGAGCCGCGGCGCCGGCCTATTTTGTTTTACTTTAATATGCTGTTTTGGTGGCAGGTGTGGAGGCGCCTCTAATCAGAAGCAAAGCCTCCTTGGTTTCTCTGCAGAGGACAGACTGAGTTACTGCTTCCCCAGTGTCCGTGTCCAGCAGCTCACTGTCTTCTGTCCTTCTGCTGAGCACCTCCTGAATCCCGAGAGTCTGGAAACAGGATTGGCCTGGAAGCCTGGGAATGCTCTCGGTTAGCTCGAGGACGAGATCAACGACATAGGCTCTCCTCCAGATCGGGCGATTCCTCTTTGCTTGAAACCTCCCCCGCGATCAGCCATCATCCTCCATTTCCTTTTCCTCGCGTGTCTCCACAAAGTACTGAAAACAGTAAAGAACAAGAAAAATTCTGACCGTTGAGAACTGAGAGTTAGCTATGAGTTTCCTTTTATGATGTGGGCTCAGAGGAGAGGAGCGATGTGGGAAAGTGAGATGCTGACATAATTCCAGTTTTTGCTCCTAGACTACCAAGGGAAAAAACAATGAAAAAGAGCAGCTGAAGAATTGAGATAAAAAAAAAATATATGAGATTATCCCTTTGTTAAAATTATGAGGGATTTCCAAAAAGTTTATGGAAATCGCATGTTATGGGAAAAGTGTGCATAGATTTCAAAATTTAAGGAAGGCAAAATATGCTTATCATTTAATGTCATCTCCCCGTGAATGTCATGCAGGCCTGCGTGGACTCTCTGGCCTCAAATTGCCATCTTTCTCCCTCATAAGGACATGGAATTCCTCCTTTTCTGTTACCAAGTTCTGCCCTACTCTTTCAAATTCAAGCCCATTTCCATTCTTTGGGTTTGTTGCCGACATGAAGAGCAAGCGGGCTTTGAAGTTAATAATCATTATTTTCTCATTTCTTGGGATGAAGGCAGAAAGAATCCCTTTAGCCTTCCCTCAGAAACCACTCTTTATCCCTTTAATCATCTTTGTCACGTCTCTGAACTCACTCCAGTTTCCCCACATCTGCACGTTGTGAGCGTGAGCTCTCAGTGTTCTGAAACGTCCTCCAACCCAGTTCTCAAAACCATCTGCCGGCACTCGGGGCCACATCTAAAATCCATGCTGCTGTTTTAACAGCCCTGGAGTGGGTCGCAGGCTAGCTGTCTTGTTGCCTGACTTCAAAAACAAAACACAACCACAAAGAGTAAGACAAAAAGGAGTTCCCAGAGGAGACATGTTGTTAAGGTGAGGGCTCAGTTTTGGGTATGCCCCCCTTTGCTCGTGACCTCAAACATGGGTCACTTTCCAGTGTGAACTGAAGGATTCCACTCAGGTCAAGGCACAGGGCCTAGAGCTGGCGATGCCGTTGGGAGCTCTGGCGAGTTGTCAGGGGCAGTGGGGGAGGCCGGGTCACCTGGTGTGAGCCCGGGAGCTTGTTCCGTGCCAGGAGCACACTGGGGCTCTGAGCCGTTTGAACTGGAGTCAGCCCTTCATGGGATATTTATTATGAAACTTGCGACTGTTATTATTTCGGAAGATTTTTCAGCATCTACAAGACAGGCTGAAAAGGCAGAGGCTGGACAGGGAGAAGAAATTTCGTAAGGGGAAGGCTCTTACACACCTCTGTGGGAGCAGAGACAAGTAATCGATCCTTGATAATGAATGGTCATTTGATTTACTGGCTTGCAGATTGACAGATTCTGCACCAGTGAGCACTCGTGCTCCTCACTAAATATGTCTCAGGCCCCACTGTGCCTCCTCCGCTTCTCCCCTCTAACACTGCTGTCCCCTTAGTCCAGGGCCCTTGCGCACCCTTCAGGGACATGTAGAAAAATTAAAAAGCCATGAATACCTATTGGGAGTGGCATCGTCGTAGTTCCTGTTTTCAATTTACAAGAACCCGTTCCAGCTCATTCTCCGTCTATAGCCCCAACTGCACTTGCAGATGTTGTCTGGTGAGAGAAATTCCAAACGTAAACACATTGTGGTCCTGATGAGCTATTCATGTTTTTTGTCATCAAAGAGCGGCCTAAAAAGAATAATGTAGGCGATGTGCTCTCGGTAATTGAGAGCCTAATCAATTCCACATTGTAATTGTCCCTGTCATCTGTTTACACACCTTTCATTGGTTTACAATTGTGCTCTTAAAAGGCAGGCTTGCCCCAGCCCTGCGGGTTGAAAATGTCTGTATCTTGCTCTCTGAGGGCTCCACAAAGGTGTGCTGAACGAACCGGAAGCATCAACAGCATTTCACAAACCAGATTTTGTATTGGTTCAGTTCATGATGGTGAAATATTAGTGTCAAGCATCACTTTCAGTCCAGAGAGCTTTCTTATGCTTAATTTGCATAAAACAGTCGATGGACTCACTGGGGAAGAGTTTAATATCTGTCTTGCTAGTTTACATTAGGCTCCTGTAGTTTTAAAATTTGTCAGCCTTTATCGTCACCGAACTGAGTAATTGTACATGTTCGGAGCTAGGCTTAATTTTTTAAAAAGGTTTCTTTCTTCCAATTATAATTTTCACACCTCTTACATTTCTAGAAACTTCACAGACATCACTAATGTATTTCCATGAAGATTGACTTGTAGCAGCCTTCTATAGGGATTAGAGCTGACATCTGTGAAACAGTGCCTGAGAGAACAAAATATTAATATACTTCCTGCTATATGATGATAGGCATTAGGATGTCATTAACAACCCCATTTCTGAAATGGGGACTGACACCATGTTGGGCACGCTGATCTTGGGCCTGGCCCAGCAGTGTGACCTGGAAGCAGGATAAAACAGATGATGCAAGAGGAAGCCTTGTGGTTTTATTTTTTTTTTTTCCTCTGAACTCTTTGTGCATGTAATAAGAATGTTCTGAGCTTCTCTGTTGCTCATGTTTTAATTCCTAAACTTTTTCACATGGAAAGGCCTTGCCCAGTGATGTATTTCATTTTTGTTTGGAAAAGAGAGGTGAAGGGAGGAAACTCATCACCCAGTTTTATAGTTCAGTTGTTCCGGTCTGTATGTACAATGCATACATACAGAACAAATTCGGGTGCAGCAACATTTCTGCCTGGCTGTGTCCTTTGCCCCTGAGTCCTGCTGGATCCGCTCAGCACACTTCAGCTGCGTCTCGCCCAGCACTGCGCTGAAGTCTGCCCAGGTCGTCTTCAACTTTGCCAGGGGAGGGTGACACTGTTGTAACCTGTAACTCTGCAGATGATGTTTCTGAATCCTTTAAGTTTGTGAACTCATGAATATTATTTTAATGAATGCAAATTCTCTTAACTTTGTCCCTTAAAAAGTACCCACTTTCCCAGCAACAAATTCATGTGAGTGTCTTCTGCCCAGTAGTTGTTGTCCTGGCTCCCCAGAACACAAAGATGCAAAGCACCCGCGTGGGTCCTTTGAGTTGCTTGTAATGCAAGCATCTTTGTCAAAATCTGTCTTTTGTGTTTCACAACTCTGAATTATATTTTAAAGCTGTTTGGCTGGTTTGTGTTATGAAAGAACCACTTTGGGTTTGCCTGAAACTTCCCTGTTTCTGTTTGGCAGCTTCAGTTTTACGGTCACCCTTTTAAAAAAAAGAGGCAGGTGAGCACCTTTGAGTGGGAATGAGGTGTCTGCTAATCCCCCCACCCGACGTCAACAATTGAGGAAGTCAGGCACAAAAAGCTCAGGATGCAAAGTCCGAGGACCAGAGCTGGACACAAGTGGACAGAGGCCTCTGGATGCTCACAGCTGGGATGGTTTTCCCATCCTCAGGGACTGCACAGAACCAAGCATTCCTGAGCTGCTTGTTTGCAGGCCATGCCAAAGGTGCCCCAGCAGTTCCCAGCACTGTGAAGCTACCACACAGTGTAAGCAGATGGCCTGGGGTTCAGAGGACCGGCCGAATGCTTCGGTCTGTCCCCTGCAGCCGGGTGGAGAGCAGATTGTCCCTCACTCACCCGCAGGCCGGAGCGTTGTGATTGCCTCTCCATCTTTTAGGTTTGAGACTTAGTAGAGACAGAGAAAGCACCCTCAGCCTTTGATGTGGTTTTCAAAAAGCTATTTAGGAAGCACAGAAGAGGAAAGTGTCATCTTGGTTGTTTTCATTGTCTACATCCACCAAGAATGAATTTTCATGAAAGAATTGCGTAACTATCCTTTTGTCTTGATCCAATTGCCAGAAATTAATTTCCTTCATTTCACAGCAACGACAACCCTGCCCTAACGGCTTCCTTTGCTCTTTACGAGCACACAAAGTCATAAAAATCACGCAACTCTGTACTGATATCCTCCACGCCATCTGAGGGGAATCCATCCAGCATGCAGTAGTTTGGTTTGAAAGGGATTTAATTGCTGCAAACTGTATTTGTAAACTAGTTCTTTCCACTACATCTAACAATGGCATAAAGTAATTGTTAGCAGACACAAAATCTGTATTTATTAATGTTTATTGTTTTCCAGCTGAAATTAATTTTCAAAGCATACTTCAGAGTGCCATTTACATTTGAAAATAAACACAGCAGATGTGTCATTAGGCCAGCCCCAGGATATTCCACGAGGTCTGCCGTGCCAACATGTACTGCGTGAAGGCAAATGAGTGAATCTCCAGAGGATCAGCTCCACAGCACGGAGGTTTTAGCCAATCCACTGCTTGAGCGAGACGGGGACAGACTTCTGCTTCTCTGCAAGACCAGTCATGAGCAGAGTGTCCCTTGGTCTAGCTTCACTTAGAATCAAATAAAAAATGCTTATGACTTGGTCATTTCTGATACAGTCCTGTGGCTTTCAGCGTACAAAGAAGGGATTCAAATAAGCTGTTTTGTACAGTAATCACCAGGAATGCTCCTCCAAAGAGTATAGGATTTTCTGGAAATGTAAACTTGACTGCACCCAAGTGTCTTGCCCTAAATAATATTCACAGTCGGGCCGCTTCCTGTGGCCTTCCAAAATTCCCCAGGAGAGCCAGGTAGACTTTTAACCACAGGGACCCCTGTGTGCTGAAACAGTTTTAAGTCATATTTTTTGACCTTACTGAGCAGAACAGGACCTGCTGGGAGGTGTCCTGTCTTCACTTACCTTTTGCCTGTTCCTAAAAGTAAGGTGGACATCTTGTTAAAAGATGACAGTGCCTATTTTATTGTAAAAGGCCTTCTTGTCACATGGGCGGCGGATCTAGACACAGGGAGAGGTGACAGGTGAGTTAGCTTCTCCCGTGGGAGGACTGCTTTCCGCACATCATCCTGGGCTGTGACTGGGCTCCTCCTACCTGGCCAGACAGCTTCTTCTGCAGGACAGGGAGACATCTGCACTTCTTGCCTTCGAGTCCAAAGGCACTGAGAGTTAGCTTTGCTTGCTACATCTGTTTTGATGCAAAACCTGTACAACAAAGAATTTCCCCGTCTCAGACACGCTGTGATACTCTTTCATCTTCTGCCTTGCACGATGGGCTTTGACCTTCATTGAGGCAATTGAGTGCTAAGCTAAGGGCTGATTCAAAGGTTATGTTTTCTGGGTTTCAGGTACGTAGCCCTTGCCTGCACATGGAGCAGTGAAATATTCCTTATGTCAGTGACTTTCAAATGTTGACGTTATCCCCTGGTGGACATTCAAAGTTGGCTTTGTTTTTCTTGCCTAACTGATGATTACAGGGTTCACATGAAATCCCTACTCTTGGACAGCCTGGTGCTTCTGGATACAGAAGGCTCCCTGTTGGGTGTCTCTTGGTTCAGTCCTCGTGCGTCATTCTGAGCTCCGACTTAATTGACTGCTCCACCCCATGGGCAGTGGTGCCCAGCAGGGAGGCGTAGGCAGTCGGGCAGAGGAGAAAGGCTGTTTCGGGAGGCTCTTGACAGCCTGGAGCCCATCTTCTAGGGCCATGGAAAAAATAATTTCAATTTGAAGACTTGTGTGATGATTCCATAACTGTGGGCTCCCCGAACAGAGTTTCTGTGTGTTTTCTGCACCTTTATGACTTGTAAAGACTCCAGTATCTGATGCGTTATAAAAAGGTAAACATGACCTGAAGACAAAGTGTGCACTGTAGTGTCTGGCACACAGGGTTACACAGATGTTACTTGATACTGAGCTACAAAGTCCCATCCAGAAACCCCCTTTTAAGCAAAGAAGCTTCAGTCTTGTCTGTGATTCTCTTTCCATGCTGCTGGCAGTATAAAAATGTATGATGAGCGTTCTAAATATCGAGTGATGCTGGCTTTACCTTTGACACGAAAGGACCGGAAGAAATGTCAAGGTGAGTCTAGATGAGGGTATGTTGTCACAGGCGAGGCAGTCACAGAATCTTACTTTGTTTGAGTTCATTTTGATTCAGAAAGGTAGAAGCAAGTGTTCCTAGCTGGAACGTGGGCCGTGGGCTGGCTCCCATATGGATGCCAGCACTGCAGGCAGTGGCTTTGCCTGCTGTGCCACCTCTCACCTCTGCATTGTAACATTTGTAGAGGCATCGCCATTTTAAGGATTGACCCAAGCAAGAACCTTCTGGATTTTGTTTCTAGTCTGTCTAGCAAAGCAGTTAGTGCTGGAGTGACTTGGTTCTGCTGACGGCTTCAGATCCTCGGAACGAGTGGAGTCACTCATGGCGGCCACCTACCCTGTTGCCATCATTACCCTAAGTGTTGGTGACGGGGTACAAACTGCGCATTCTTACCTCGACTGCCTTCAAGATCAGGAAACTGATGTGCCAGGGGTCAGCCTGACCTGCAAAGCCAGCGGTCTTTCTGTACCACGTCCCCTTTATGTTTCAGAATTCTCTCCTGAATCGTTTTATTGATCTGACTGTATCACCCTGAAGAGAGCTCTGATCTCAGGGAGGCTTTGTGCAAAGAAAGGGAACTGTAGGAGCTGGATGACATTGAATCGACCCAGAAACTTCTGAACATTCCGAAGGTGGTGCTGTATGCCACTCACAGGTGCCAGCCTCCAGCCAGTGGCTCAGCAAATCCAAAGAGTCAGCAAATAACCTGCTGGATTTTTAGAACAAAAGCTCCGGGTCAGGGCCCTGGCAGGAGCAGCTCTCTGAGGCTGCCTGTTGGAGGAGGGCTTCCAGGCTTTGGGAAAGCTGCCAAGGATGGTGTGGCCGCTCCAAGAGCTGTTGGAAAGGCACAGCCATGACTGTCCAGGCCTGGAGGGCAAAGTGGAGGGACAGTTTGGGAGTCCAGATAGAACCGTGTGGCAAGGGCCCTCATGGGAGCTGTGACCTTCCCTGCAGTCACAGCTGTCCACGACTCTCAGTCTCTTGCTGCCCTCTGCTCTCTGCTAGGGACAGGAGGTGCGGCATTGACTTAACCCAAGGAGAAGCTAAGGGCAAAGAGCTTATACGTCAGCCTGGGGTTCACACCCCCTCCACAGGCATGCAGGCATGCACGCACACGTGTGCTCTGTGATGTGCGAGAGCGGAAATGGCTGACCTTGTGTGGTGCCTCGTGTGTGTGATGCTCTGTTGGGCACTGCTCAGTCCTCGGTCGAGCATTAAGTTGATGCAGAGAGACCCTGGGCCACCCCAGAGTTCTGTGCTGCTACTCCAAGTCCCCCATTTCTACCCACCAAGGCCCCCTCTCACTCTTTTATTACAACCCTGTTTTGTTTTCTTCATGGGTCTCCTGGTTTTGCAGGTAGCTTACATGCTCCTTGCTTGTCACTCTGCATTTGGAAAGCTGTGAGGGCACGCTCTTGTCTGTGTTGTTCCCTGATCTAGCCCCAGTCCCTGGAGCAGGGCCTGGCACGTGGAGGTCTCTCTAAGCAGACTCATGGAACCAGAGAGGAGAGACGGAAGGAAGGAAGGAAGGGAGGGAGGGAGGGAGGGAGGGAGGGAGGAAGGAAGGAAAGAAGGAAGGAAGAAAGAAGAGCACAGTAGGTAGAAAAGTTGTTGGAGGGTGTTGGGCAGATTCATGCAGTTTTACAGCAGGGAGCACCAGACTAGGTCCTCGTGCTGGTGCTGCTGTATTTACTGGCCCTGGGATTTCTCTGAACAACAGTCATTCCTGAGCCTACCATTTCTGCTGTGCTGTCCGTGCTGCCCGCCAGGAAGCACAGACCAGAGGGCTTGAGGTGTGGCAGCAAATGCTTGTTTCACGTGGGAGTCTTGGAACATCAGGGACAAAGGTAATGGAACTTTTTTTTTTAGCAGTCTGACACTGTAGGTAATGCACTTACATCATTCTGTTGCTCCATAGTTCAACTCTCCATGATGTCCCTATGGAAATCTGACAGAGCATCTGTGATCTTGGTCTTTGGATTGGAATTCTGAATATTTATATTAAATTAAGTCCCTAATTCACTTTGTGGGTCAAAGGGATTCAGTATGCCACATTAGCTGATAGAGGCAGTGACCACAAGCTTGATTAGTTCTGCCGAGCTGAGCTTTTCCAACAATTGACATTTCTGTTTGCCCGGGGAGATCGTACCCTCTTCATTTTTGCTCTTTCAGGAGGAGCAAATCCTTCTAAATTCTTAAAAATAAGTTCCCCTTTAAGAACCTGTGGACCCTTGGATCCTGTTTTCTTATTTTAATTTTTATTAGTTTTTACCAGGTTCAATATGGTTTATAGATAGAGTTCTAAGAACTTAATGATACTGTCTTCCTCCTTCCTTCTCTCCTTGCCCCTCTGTCCCTCCCACCCTCTTTTCTCCCCTTTTTTAGTTTTTGAGATAACATATTTCAGATTTACATTATTACAGTAAAAAGGCTTAATAAGAAATTTTACAAGTAAAAAGCAAAAAAAGACCTTAGTTTAGTGGGAATATAGACTTAAGCTATAAACAGTGACTGAATGTAAGAATGACCATTTCCCCCATATACAGTAAATTTTAAAGTGATCACAGATCAATAAAACTACAGTAGTATACATTATTAGTTTATTTTAAAGTCAGAGTTACAGAGAGAGAGAGAGTAAAAGAGAGACACCTTCCTCTACTGGTTCACTCCCCAAATGGCCTCAACAGCCAGGACTGGGCCAGGCCAAAGCCAGGAGCCAAGAGCTTCGTCGAGGTGGCCCATGTGAGTGCAGGGACCCAAGAACTTGGGACATGTCCCGCTGCTTTCCTGGATGCATTAGCAGGGACCTAGATCGGAAGTGGAGGAGCTGGGACTGGAACCAGCGCCCATATGGGATGCCGGCATTACAGTGGTGGCCTCTGCAGGTATCGCTTTGATACAACATGTTCTTGTCTTTTGGGTATATACCCACCAATGGGATTCTTAGACCATATGGCAAATCTGTTTCTAGTTTTTAAAGAAATCTCCACACTGTTTTCCACAGTGGCTGCACTAATTTACATTCCCACCAACACCATGTAAGTGTTCCCCTTTCTCCATATCCTCTCCAGCTTTTGTTACTCTCTGTGTTTTGTATAGTAGCCATTCTGACAGGAGTGAGGTGGTATGTCATTCTGATTTTCATTTGCATTCCCCTGATGGCTGGTGATGTTGAGCAGTTTTCATATATTTGATGTTAGCCATTTTTATTCTTTTGAAAACTGTATTGAGGTCCTTTGCTCATTACTTAACTGGATTGGTTGTTTTGTTGTTGTTGTTGAGTTTTTTAAGTTGCTGATGTATTCAGAATATTAATCCTTTGTCAGATAGGTAGTTTAAAAATATTTTTTCCAGTTCTATTTGGTGTCTCTTCTCTCTATTAGTTGTTTCATTTCCTGTGCAAAAGCTTCTGAGTTTGATATAGTCCCACGTATTTAGTTTTTCTTTTTTTAAGATTTATTTATTTATTTGAAAGTCAGAGTTACAGAAAGGCGAGGCAGAGAGAAAGTCTTCCATCCACTGGTTCACTCCTCAGATGGCCACATGGCCAGAACTGCACTGATCCAGGAGCTTTTTCCAGTCTCCCACGTGAGTACAGAGGCCCAAGGATTTGGGCCATATTCTACTGCTTTCCCAGGCCATAGCAGAGAGCTGGATCGGAAGTGGAACAGCTGGGACTCGAACCGACACCCTATGGGATGCCCGCACAGCAGGCGGTGGCTTTACCCGCTACACCACAGCGCCAGCCCCACGTATTTAGTTTTGATTTTATTACCTGTGCTTTGGGTGTCTTATCCAAAAAGTTGTTATCTGCACTAGTGTCTTGAAATGTTTCCCCTGTGTTTCTTTCAGGAACGTCATAGTCTCAGGTCTTAACTGTAGGTCTTTTATGCATCTTGGGTTGATTTTTGTATATGACGAAATGAATGGATCTCATTTTACCCTTCTACATATATGTCCAGTTTTGCCATCACATTTTGTTGAAGAGATTATCTTTACTGCACTGTATGGTCTGGGCACTTTTGTCAAACGTCAGTTGTCTGTATGTACATGAATTAATTTCTGGGCTCTTTATTCTGTCCATTGATCTGTGTGTCAGATTTTATGCCAGGATCATGCTGTCTTAATTAGTATAGCTTTGTGGTATGCTTGGAAATCAGGCACTGTGATGCCTCCAGGTTGGTTTTTCTACAGGATAGCTTTGGCTGTTTGGGGTCTTTTGTGATTTCATATGTATTTTAGGAGTTTTTTCCCCTAATTCTATAAAGAATGTATTTGATATTTTGATAAAGATCACATTGAATCTATAGATTGCTTTACACTGTTTAAATATTTTAATGATATTGGTTCTTCCAATCCATGAATCAGAAATATGTTTCCATTTTTTTGGTGTATGTTGTTGATAATTTCTTTCATCAAGGTTTGCTAGTTTTCACTGTAGAGCTCTTTCACTTTGGTTAAATTTATTCCTAAATATTTGATTTTCTTTGTGGCTATTGTGAGTGGGATTTCTTGTTCAGTGAATTCATCATTAGCATATCAAAAAGCTGCTGTTTTCTGTTTGTATATTTTGTAACCTGCAACTTTATTGAATTGGTTTATCAATTCTGATAGCTTTCTGGTGAAGTGTTTAAGTTTTCCATGCACAATATCATGTCATCTGCAGACATGAATAATCTGGCTTCTTCTTTTCCAGTTTTGATGCTTTTTATTTCACTCTCCTCCCTAATTGCTCTTGCTAAAATTTCCAGTATTATATTGAATACGAGTGGTGAAAATGGACATCCTTGTCTTGTTCCACATCTCTGTCTTGTTTCAGTATGATATTGGCTGTTGGTCTGTGGTAGAAAGTCTTGATAATTTTCAGGAATGTTCCTACCATACCTAATTTATAATTTTCAGGAATGTTCCTACCATACCTAATTTATAATTTTCAGGAATGTTCCTACTATACCTAATTTATAATTTTCAGGAATTTTCCTACTATACCTAATTTATGGAGCATTTTTTCACAAAGGGTGTTGAATCTTATCAGATACTTTTCTCTGAATCCATTGAGAAGATCGTGTGGTTTTTGTTCTTCATTCAATTGATGTGGTTTATGACGTTTATTGATTTGGGAATGCTGAACCACCCTTGTGTTTCTGGAATAAATCGCACTTGATCGTGATGTAAGATCTTTTTGATGTGGTTTTGGATTCCATTTGCTAGTATTTTGTTAAGAATGTTTGCGTGTGTATTCATTAAGGGTATAGGTCTGTGGTTTTCTTTTCATGTCCTGTCTTTGGTTTTGGTATCAAAGTGAAGATGGCCTCCTAACAAGAGTGTAGCAGAGTTCCATCCTGTTGGGTATTTTGGAATAGTCTGAAGAGTATTGGAGTTACTTCCTCTTTGAGTGGTTTGTAGAATTCAGCAGTAAAGGCATCAGGTCCCAACTTTTCTTGATGGACTACTTCTGATTAATTGCTACAATCTCATTTCTTGTTGTGGGTCTGCTTAGATTGCCTCTGTCTTCTTGATTTAATCTTTGTAGTTTAAATATATCTGGAAATTTCTACATTTCTTCAAGTTTTTCTAGTTTATTAGCATATAGTTCTTTATAGTAGCTTCTTATAATCCTTTGTGTTTCAGTGGTATTGGTTGCAATGTCTATTTTTTCAATTCTGAGTTTGCTTATTTGAGTTTTTTCTCCTTTTTTTCTTTATTAGTCTGGCTAGAAGTTCATCTGTTTTGTCTTCTTGGAAAATCAGCTTTTTGTTTTGTTGATCTTTTGTATTGTTTTTAGTTTCATTTTCATTTATTTCTGCTTTGATCCTTATATTTCTTGCCTCCTGCTGATTTGGGGTTTGGTTTGTTCTTGTTTTTCTAACTCTTTGAGTTGCATCATTAGATCTTTAATTTGAGACATTTCTTTTTTTTAAATGTAAGCACTTAATGCTATAAAATTCCCTTTAATACTGCTTTTGCTGAATCCCACAGGTTTTTTTTTTTTTTCTTTCTTTCAAGATTTCTTTACTTATTTGAAAGGCACAGTTACAGAGAGAGAGAAATAGAGCCAGAGAGAGATCTTCATCCACAGGTTTACTCCCCAAATCCCACAATGACTGGAGCTGAACCAGGCCAAAGCCAGGAGCCAGGAGCCTCTTCTGGGTTTCCCTTGTTGGTGGCAGGGGCCCAAGGGCTGGGCCACCTTCTGCTGCTTTGCCAGGCACATTAGCAGAGAGTTAGATTGGACATGAAACAGCTGGGACAGAAACTGTTGCCTATGTGTGATGCCTGCTCTGCAGGTGGTGGCTTAACCCGTTACAGCGTAATGCCAGTTCTTATACCCCACATATTTTTTTAACAAAGATTTATTTATTTATTTGAAAGTCAGAGTTACACAGAGAGAAGGAGAGGCAGAGAGAGAGAGAGAGAGAGAGAGAGAGAGGTCTTCCATCCACTGGTTCGCTCCCCAGTTGGCCAAAATGGCTGGAGCTGTGCTGATCCAAAGCCGGGAGCCAGGAGTTTTCTCTAGGTCTTCCATGTGGGTGCAGGGGTTCAAGAACTTGGGCCATCTTCTACTGCTTTTCCAGGCCACAGCAGAGAGCTGGATTGTAAGCGGAACAGCCGGGACTCGAACCAGCATGCATATGGGATGCTGGTACTGCAGGCCTGCTATGCCATAGCACCAGCTCTAATATCCTACATATTTTGATATGCTGTGTTTTTATTCTCATTTATTACAAGAAATTTTTTTATTTTTTAATCTCTTCAATAACCCATTGATCATGTCTATTGTTTTTCTTATTGTCTAGTTTTCTTCCTATATGTTCTGAGAAGATACATGGTATGATTTCAATCTTTTTAAATTTTATGAGTCTTGATTTCTGATGTACTATGTGGTCTATTCTAGAAAATGTTCCATGTTCTAACAGTTGGGTAAAAAGTCCTGTAATTGTCTGTTAGGTCCATTTGCTCAATAGTATGTTTCAACTCCAATGTACCTTTATTAATTTTCTGTTTGGGTAATCTGTCCATTGATGAGAATGGGGTGTTGAAGTGACCCACTGTTATTGTGTTGGAGTCTATCTCTCCTTTGAGGTCTAACAGTATTTTCTGTATATATCTGGGTAATCTTGTGTTGAGTGCATATATATTTATAATTGTTATGTCTTCTTGTTCAGTTGAGCCTTTTGTCAAAATATAATCTCCTTTATCTCTGTTTTATAGTTTTTATTTGAAGTCTGTTCTATATGATGTCAATATAACTATTCCTGCTCATTTTTGTTTTCTGTTTGCCTGGTAAATCTTTATGCAACCCTCCAATTTCAGTCTGTGTGTATCTTTGTGAAGTAAATTTCTTGTAGGCAGCATTTACTGGGGTTATGGTTCTTTTTATCCATGTAGCCAACCTAAGTCTTTTAGTTGCAGAACTCAACCCACTTATATTCAAAGTTAGTATTGATAACCTACTTATATTCAAAGTTAGTATGGATAGATAAGAACTAAGACCTGCCATTCTGTTGATTGGATACTGATTCTACTGGGTGTGTTAATGAATTATGCTGAGTCATGTGTTGTCTTGTTTATTTTCAATGCAGGACACCCTTCAGAATTTTTTAGAAGGTTGGTCTGTTGTTGGTGAATCCTTTCAGCTTTTGCTTACCTATTAAATACTTTATTTCTCCTTTCAGTTCTAAAGGATAGCTTCACTGGGTATAATATTCGTGGTTGGAAGTTTTTCTTTTAAGACCTTGAATATATCATCCCCTTCTCCTGGCCTGCAGGGTTTCTGCTGAGAAGGCTGATGTTAATCTAACTGGTTTTTTCCTTTATGTGTAACTTAATGCTTTTTCTGCTTTAGGCCGGGCTGCAGCCGGCACACCGCGCTGATCCGAAGCCAGGAGCCAGGTGCTTCTCCTGGTCTCCCATGCGGGTGCAGGGCCCAAGGACCTGGGCCATCCTTCACTGCACTCCTGGGTCACAGCAGAGAGTTGGCCTGGAAGAGGGGCAACCGGGACAGAATGTGGCGCCCCAACCGGGACTAGAACCCGGTATGCCAGCGCCGCAGGTGGAGGATTAGCCTATTGAGCCGCGGCACATTGTTATTTCACGGATTTCCATCATTCAAGGTCTAATTCTGGAGGAGTATTGTGTTCTTTTGGAGACATCACTGTGGCTAGTATCCCCAAACCCTGACTCTGACGATGACGCTGGTAGGAGAGCAACAGAGGCCTGCTCTGTGACTTGTCCCTGCCATGTCCTGTGTTCTACATGTGGTAGGGAAGGGGAGGGAAGTAATGTGGCTTCCCTGCTCCCAGCCCAGCAGATGCTCAGACCCCAGTCAGCACCCAGACTGAAGTCAAAGTCATTGGGCAACTGAGGAGTTCCTGCCCAGCTAAGAGTGAGCGGTGAGAGCTTGGCAGTTTCTTCCTATCTTAACGTGGCAAGATGGTGGCTCACAGCTGGCTGCTGGCTGTGCCACATAGCTGGCTGTATAGCAGGGCAGCTGTACCCTACTCAGACATCTTGAATTTTCCTCCCCTTGCATTCTGAAATTTTTGCCTCACTAAAGACAACATGGGAGACTCTAGGGTGTACATTAACTAAGATCTGCAGAAAGGCCCCATGTGAAGGATGAGGCAGACTTTATTCAGGCCTCATGGACCTTCTTGTGGGGAGGACAGATGAAAAACACACAAAGAAAATTAAAAGTAGGAGCCAGTGCTGTGGCACAGCAAGTTAAAGCACCAGCATCCCATATGGGCACCAGTTCTAGTCCCAGCTGCTCCTCTTTCAATCCAGCTCTTTGCTATGGCCTGGGAAAGCAGTGGAAGATGGCCCAAGTCCTTGGGCCCCTGCACCTATGTGGGAGACCCGGAAGAAGCTCCTGGCTCCTGGCTTCGGATCAGTTCAGTTCGAGTTGTTGCAGCCATTTGGGGACTGAACCAATGGATGAAAGATCTCTCACTCGCTCTGGCTCTACCTCTCTCTGTAACTCTGTGTTTCAAATAAATTAGAATAGAATAGAATAAAAATTTTAAAAGAAAATGGGTAGTAAGTGAAATCATTGTTAAGTTCTGTAATGTAGAGCACCTCTGGGGCCCCTACTTCAGACAAAGGGAATGGGGGCACAGGGGCTGTGTGCCCAGGTGAGGTGGGTAATGGAGGGCGTGTTTCTGGCCATGAGAGGTCTCCAGCAGGAGTGAGGTATAGTGAGATATGGATGTGGCTTATGATGAAGCTCAAGAGAGATGCAGAGCCCTGCAGGCTATGGTGAGGATCCTCCCCTTTGCTCACCTGCAGTGGTGGATTAAACGCTGTGCTGGTGCTTACGCTCAAGGGATGGGATTTTGTGCCCCTTTGGAGCTGCATTGGCTCATCTGTGTAGGGTGGCAGAGGGGAGATCCAGGAGGCAGAAACACTGGGCCACAGGAAACCAAAGTGGTGGACAGGCACAAGAAGAGATGTGGACAGGTTCATGATGTATTTTAGGAGCAGCATTGACCAGACCTGCTGATGCATTATTGGCAGAGTGTGGGGAAAATAATAATAATCAATAAGACTGTTCAGTCTCTGGAGAGAGGACATTGTAACATACTGAGAAGAACACTGGCTCTGGGTGGACACTGTGGCACAGAGGGTTAAGCCGCTACTTGAGATGCCTGCATCCCATACCAAGTGCTGGTTACTCCCCTTCTGATCCAGCTCCCTGCTCATCTGCCTGGGAAGCAGGGGTGATGGTCCAAGGACTTGAGTTCTTGCATCATGGCTTTGGCCTGGCCCACTGCTCTCCCCATTCCTTTACTACTTGCTTATTTTGGGCCTCATCATGTCTTATTAGGACCATGGCAATAACTTCCCCATCTCTCCTTGGCTCTTCTCTGCTTCCCTCAAACCCCATGCTCCCCAGAGCGGACAGAGAGACATGGAGATGACATGGTTTACTACTCATCTGGATGAGTTTTCCAGGTTCACAGCTCATCATGACCTGGGGGCTCGAGAGAAATGCGCTTCCTGGTCCCAGAGCAGACCTAACCTACCAGATAGAGATCCGGGCAGTGGGGTAATTCTTTGTGTGGAACAAGCCCTCCATATGACCCGGAGGATTTAAGGGTTGAGAAGAACTGTCCTCGAAGGTAATCAAGCTGTTGTGAATGGGAAATGGAGGCTGGGAGGCCGAATCTTGTGTATAGCAGGGTTCTGGACTGCTGGAAGCTCCCCAGTAGGAACCGGGAATGTGGTGTCCTGAAGGAACGCCCGCGTGTTCCCAGGGCTCGTCTGTCCCAAGGGCAGAACAGAGCTTGGTTTCTTTTCTTGCTTTTTTTTTCCCCAGTGCCTTTCAGAGGTTTACTCATGCTGAGAAGCAGCAGGTTACCAGGCACAGTCATCAGAACAAACGGTCTTTGTTGGCCAGGAGCCGTACCAGCTCCCTAAAGCTTTCTGACAGCACGAGTCCCTGGTACCATGACCCTTGGGCCCTGACTTTCCGCAGCTGTGTCCCTCGTCTAGGTTAATTCTGACCTTGCTGGGTAGGTGGTATTTGAGTGGGGCTGGAGGGTTAAGAAGAAATTTGGGGAGTGGAGGATGAAGGAAAGGCTATTTCAGGCCACTGGGATGCTGTTCAACCAAAACAGGAGGGTGAAGTTGCAAGACACATCGTGTGACCAACAGAAGCACAATGGCACGGGCTGAGCGGAAGCAGTGAGAGTGATGGTACAGTTCGTAGTCCGTCCTGAAGGTCCGAGGAAGGAGGCTGTGTACCTTTTGAGAGCTCATGGGGTCGATGAATAAGATCATCACGTTAGAAATGGGGTATCCCATGTTTGTGTCTCAGGTCGTCTCCATGTAATTTTGCTTCCTTGCCAAAGACATGCATAGGCACGCACTTTGTGTCGTGGTAGGTTCATATTTCGGTTGAATAAGGTTGACAGACCTGCACTACCCTGGTCTGGGGAACTGGGTTCACAGCTCCCTGTACATTGGCGTGCTAGAAAACAGTAGGAGGTGGGCAGGGACTGACCTGCAGATGTCTGGTTGCTCTTTCCTTGCTGTTGAGAGTGTGGACGCTGGCTGTGCCAGTGTGGGAATCTTTAGTAGGGACATGTAAGCCTGGGGACAAGGGAGCAGACGTTCCTCTTGCGGTTGTGAACAAGCGACTTGAAGCAGGCTCCTTCTGGAAGGCTCTCTCCCCTCGCTTTCATCGCTCACCTTGACATCTCCCGCTGGAGGACTGATTCTGGTCCTGCAGAGTGAGGGTCCGGACCCACTCCAGTGTGAAGTTGCTGTTGCATGGCTGGTTTTGAACAGTGGTCATCTTCTAAGTGGATGGGAAGCTAACTATCCCTGTGGATGACCAGTGGTGGTGGGCCTTAGTCACGCGGTGAGCCTCTGCCTATTTTGACTGGAGAGTGACAATAAAGAATTTAGGGACACAGTCACCACAGCACTTGCCCGAGCCCACAGTGTTGCTCCCCATGTCTGCCTGTGGTTAGAAATGGATTTGTTTGATCAGTTTGAACGATTGGCTGTGCTGATGTGCCTTAAAAGTATAAGACAAAGACTTAACAAGACGGATGAACAGAAGGTGGTAGGAGTTTTCTTTCTTTCTTTTTTTTTTTGTAAATTAATGTCACTGTGTCTTGTTGCTTAATTTTCCATCATTGTGTGTTGGGAGATGAAAGAAAGAGCCAGAGCATCCTTTGCTTCCTCCTGCACGACATCTCTGCCTGGACTGATAATAAACCCGGCTGGGTGGTGCGAAGCCCTGGCAACGCAGCGCGGTCACTCCCCGCAATTACTGTGTCTTATTGATAACTCGCAGCTCCATCCAGCAAATGCCATCTCTGGAACAAAGCCTGTCACAGATCAGACTGAATCCATTAAAAAGCTTTGATTAACATGTCCCTGGGGTGTGCTGTGGAAACTTTTTACGCCAAATGACAGCCCTATTGCTGCTGCCTCTGAATTGTCCTCCCGAAACACGCTTGTGTTTTAATCTAGTGCGCAGTTTAAATTAAAAAACGGCAATGACTTTGTGTGACCTAAATACGAGCCACTTTTATTCAGGGTGGGATTTATCAACTGCTCACAGATTAAGTGTTCAGAGACGCGACAATTAACCTTACTGTGTGGTGGCTAATATTAATTTTAGACACAGGCATATATTATATACGTTGCATGGTATATTGACTCCCATTCTGTCTTTGCTTCTTAAACACGGCCCGGAGAGAGGGTCATACTTAACGTGCTTAATTTAGTGGATACAAAGCTTTGTGCCCAGCCCTAGTGGAAAACAAATTTGTTTGTATTTGAGGAACACAATGATTGCCCTCCCTGGGGCTCTTCTATTGCTCTCTGACACGGAGGCTGCAATGAATTGCAGTCTTTTGAAGCAAAGAGAAAGCTGGGTCTTGTACATGTGGAGCTGTGAGGGGCAGGGACTGGCCCTGTTGTCCTCACCAACATTCCCCTTTCATCCTATAGGGGAAATTCAATCATGATGTCCGCCCCCCCCCACCCCCCCGCCTCCGTGTGTGTGTGTGTGTGTGTGTCTTTTGTCCTACCATATACTCTCCTAAAATACCAGTGTTGAATGGTTATTTTTTGGGTCTGTTGTGAACTACAGTGTGTAATAAAAACCGATGCGCTTCAATGCCATAAAGAGAGCCTGTGCAGAGGACCCACGAGGGGGCATCTACCCTGGAGCCCGTCACAAGATGCGTTTTTTTAAAGTCTGAGAAAACTACTTTCGTTGGCAGGATGCTTATGGCACATGTATTGTTGACAGTCAGTCATTGTGGCAAAGAGATAAAAAGAAATTAAACTTGTAAATGCAAGAGTGTCACTGGAGTGTCACAGACCTAGGAGCCCTGCACTGCTGGCCTTAGCCGTTGCCTATGCCAAAGTCTCGCTCGAGGCACCTGCATTGTCTGGTATGGACTTGTGCTAGTTAGCTGTGCACGGCCATCTAGGGATCTCAGGGTGATGGAAATTTTTGATACTAAAAAAAAAAAAAAAAGATTTTGGCCTTCATGTGGAGCGTACAGATGCATCACGTGAAAGCTGGCAGGATGTGCTTTGTGAGGCCCACAAAGTCTGATGCTGAGAAACAATCAACCAGTTACCTCAAGTAGCGTTCAGCAGTTTGGTGTTTTCTTTCTTGTGAACGTCAGGACTCGGCAGCATCTGAGCCTCCTGAAAGCACGTGTCCTGGTGATGTATTCACGAAGCATGCTTCGCTTCAAGAAGAGTGTAAGCACCCAGTGAAGCATCCGACATCCGTGGGTAGATGGGATGAGCTGCTTTGTGTAACGCTTTTATCCACACTGGCGTTTCAGAAAAGAGCAGCTCACGATGCATGATTAGCAGCAGGAGCCAACTGTAGCTGTTCCTCTCTCTGGCCTTGTCTCCCCAGGGTGGTGTTAGGCATCCCGCTCACTCACTGGTGCACCCTTCCCCCACACCCTGCTGCCCTTGGACGCCTGCTTGTGGATGTCGTTATTAGAGGGACAAATTAGGTTTTGCTGATATAAACCTTCAGCATTTCCAGGGGTATCCAGCAGTGAGCTTATGCACCCTGGGGAGCCCAGGGCTTGGCATGTGGTCCAAGTGCTGTTCCGCAACTCTGTTAGTAGATAGGCTTTGGCACTGTGGGATAAACTGGAGTCAGATGGTATCAGAACGAGTAGGATAGTCAGGTTTGTGACCTGCTTAACTCTGGCTGGCTTCCTTCTTGTTTAAATCTTTGGAACCCATTTTCCCCATCTGATGAGGCTTGGACCCAGCCTCCTTGGAGAGGAATGGGGAGTGAGACAGAGAGCAGCGCACCACGCATTTGCAGCAGCAGAACATCATTTTCACTGATGCCACCGGGCGGGGCCCTGCTCTTCTTCTAAGTGTCCTGAATTTGGCTTTGAAAATTCATTTCCCCTTCATGCCCATCTTTAGATCTGGTATCACATTTCCCTTTTTCCGCAGTGAAGAAAGTGGCCCCTAGACATGAGAAAGAGAAACTGGACAAAAACTCTTCGAGAGCGTTCTTCCTTGTAAGGACAAACGGGTGGGGGGTGGGGGGTGAGCTGCATGTCGCACTTAGCAGATGTCAAAAGGCAGATGAATTTCTTTTTTCTTCTATTTTTTTAAAGAAAGCTTTTACTTAATGAATACAAATTTTATAGGTGCAGCTTTAGGAATACAGCGATTCCTCCCCCCATACCTGCCCTCCTACCCCAACTCCTACTCCTACTCCCTCTCTCATCCCATTCTTCATTAAGATTTGTTTTTAATTAACTTTATATACAGAAGATCAGCTCTCTATATATCCATGATTTGCACCCCCCCAAGTATAAAGAACTGTTTGAAGACAAGTTTTACCATTAATTCTCATAGTACAACACATTAAGCACAGAGGTTCTGCATGGAGAGTAAGTGCACAGTGACTCCTGTTGTTGATTTAACAATTGACACTCTTATGTATGATGTCAGTAATCACCTGACTCTAGCCATGATCTGCTAAGGCTATGGAAGCCTTTTGAGTCCACAAACTCCATCACTATTTAGATAGGGCCATAAGCAAAGTGGAAGTTCTCTCCTCTCTTCAGAGAAAAGTACATCTTTCGTTGATGGCCCCTTCTTTCTGCTTGGATCTCACTCACAGAGATCCTTCATGTAGAACTATTTTTTTTTTTTTTTTTTGCCACAGTGTCTTGGCTTTCCATGCGTGAAATGCTCTCATGGGCTTTTCAGCCACATCTGAATGCCTTAAGGGCTGATTCTGAGGTCAGAGTGCTGTGTAGGGCATTTGAGCAGGTGATTTTCTAGGTTATATGACTACCAAAGATGGAAAATAAATGAAGAAGTGATAAAGGAAAAAATGTAAAACACAATTTAATATGAAAATGTAGGTTACAACTGCATATCATCTTTCAAAAGAAGAAAAAAGGGCAGTGATGAACATCCCATGATAAGTTTGTATTACTGAGCAGGATTTCCCCACACTTTCACGGGTGATCTTGTGACAAGTGTGTGTGGCTGGCTTTGGCATCACCATTTTATAGCTGGAGACACCTTCCGGGAGGGTAATGCGCACATCAGGGAACACACTGGGAGGAAGGGCCAGAGCAGGAACCCCAACATGGATCGGTGTGATGCCCAACCCAAATTATCTTCATAACAACAGAGTTGAATGTGTATTTTATTCTCCTTTTCTATAAAGTCGCATTATTGCAATTTAAAAAGTGTCACTTGAAGCAGTTGCTTCAAATATTAGTGAATCATAAGTTAGCATTTCTATAACTCTGACAGGCTTGAGGCAAATGAAAGGAGACACCGTCAGTATGTTTAATTTCCAGTTGGAGGAAAGCAAGGCTGTTATCCGATGTGGCCAATGTCTCCTCAAGCAGTTTCGCTTCTTTTCCTCCTCAGGACAGAACACAAGGGAGTGAACTGTGCAGATGCATTTCCTGGTGCCCTTCAGGCTGCGACCCACAGGTTTGTCTTAGTTTCTATGTCACTGACTCAGTTTTGGGAAACGAACAAGCATGTGATGTTGTAATCTCTTGTTCTAGCAGTTGAGTCTGTCCAGTGTAGGAAAATCAAACTCAGCAGTCCAGATAGCCGTGAATGTCCGTTTCCTCTGAGTCTCCATCCTTCTCTCGTCGTCCCCATGTGTCTGATGTCTTGACTGGAATGTTTTTCCTGCTTCTGACGAGCATGCTCAGCGAAACCTCTCTGTTACTTATGACATTGCTAACATGTGCAACATGATTTCTCTCCGCATCTGCGAGGGAATCCCAGCAATGAGTGTTGTGCATTCTGTTATACTGACGGTTAATGTGTGACACATGCAAGTCTCTGTGTGGGATAGGCCAGTTAGGAAGACTACTTGACCTGAGAGCCTGTACGGTATATCGGGAAGAGCTTGGGCTCAGCGAGGCAGCTTTTGATTTGTGACTGGCTCTGTTGCTTACTGGCAGTGCAATCAATCCTACATCAGTTTCTTTCTTTCTTTTTTTTTTTAAACCTGAATTTTCCTCTATCTTATAAGGATTAGAAATGTCTAACAAATATGTGAAGAACCTGGGATCACAAATTCTACCTATGATTTATAAGTAAGCCTAGCACAGTATAGTGTGATGTTTCTAAGTGTGGTCCTCAAACTAGCAGCATCAACATCATGTGTTAAAAAATTTGAGGTCCATGCCGTGGTGCACTGGGTTAAGCCGCTCTTCGCAGTGCTGGCATCCCGTGTGAGTGCTGGTTTGAGTTCCAGGTGCTCCTTCCTATCTAGCTCCCTGCTAATGGCCTGGGAAAGCAGCAGAGGATGTCCCAAGTCCTTGAGCCCCTGCACCCTTGTGGGAGACCTAGAAGAAGCTTCTGGCTCTTGGCTTTGGCCTGGCTGTTGTGGCCATTTGGGGAGTGAACCAGCAGATGGAAGACCTTATTCTCTGTCTTTCCCTCTCTCTGTAACTCTACCCCTCAAACAAACGAATAAATAAATCTTTAAAAAAAATATGGCCCCACCACAAATGGACTGAATTCTGGGGTTGGAGCTCCACAGCTGAGGTTTCATCAAGCCCTAAGGTGACTCTGAGACCCACCAAAGTTTGGAAACTCTTGGCTGTGGTTAGGTGTGGAGAGCTTACATGGAAAATGGGGTAATAAATACATCTGCCTCCTAGGGTAGTTGCTAAGAGCTTCTAACAGTGTTTGGAACTTAACGTGCACTAGGCAAAATGTCAGTATCATTTATGTCCAAGACACAGAGAGTCTGTAAGCTTCTGAGAATGTCTGAGTCCAGTGTTGTGAGGTAGGTGACGTACAATAGATGGTAGGGACGTGGGTTTTGGACTCAGACTATCCATTTTGAAATCCCAGCTCTGCCACATCCAAGATCTTGGTTTTAGGAAAATCTCTTAATTAAGCTCAGTGTCTTTCTATGCAGAGTGGGTTTAGTATTGGTACCTACCCCAGGTAGTTACAGTGGCCCTGTTAAATGCCCAGTCGTGGACGGAGGTCCTCCCCTTGACCAAGCTTTAGCGGAGCTCCCCAGAGCCCTCTGCTGAGCGAGAGCTTCCGTTTTTATCCTTGCAGAGCCCATTCAGCGTGGATCCTGATAACTCAGGTTAGAGGGAATCCTTTACCTCCATAGCTGCTTTGCTTTAATATCTGACCAAATCCTATCTCCTGTGTTATCTCTGAACACCCTTGCCTGCCTTTGGCAAGAATTCAGAGGTGGTTCGACCAAAATCACCCCTTCATCAGATATCCCTGCTTAATAATTTTCCATTAACTATCCTCTCTCTGTTCTAAGTGCCCCTTTTCCCTTGTTCTGTTTGGAGTGTAGACCGATCTCCCCTGACTGCACAATGCCATTGTGGTCAGCCCTGCACCCATCCCAACAATCCTGAATGGAGTCCACCTGACCCATCTTAACACTGGAACAATTTTTCCTATAACTGTCTTAGAAGAAAATGCTAGTTATTAAAATCATTCTTTAAATAGAAGTCCTCTCACTGAATGACAAATACCCAATGATATTTTTTTTACCAAGTCTTAAAATTGTCATGGATAATTATCATATCATAATTTCTACTTACTCTTGGAGCTTCAGTACCATTCCATACAATGTTTCAAAGGTTAGGGATCACAAAATAGCCCATGACTGTCACTGAGCTTAATCTGTGCATTTAATTTGATGATCCCTTTTAAAAACAATGCCCGTGTCCCTGACATTGCCTCAGAAAGAGGTCTGACCAGCAGCTGCCCTCCTGTGGGAGGGGTCCCCCATCTGCACATCTCTGCAAAGGGCAGCCAGGGTAACACTGCCGTGGTTGTTCTGTGCTTAGTGCAATGCCGTTCGCAGGCTCACCCTCTCAGAGGAGGCTTTGTTGTTCCTAAACACTGGGAGCCCTTAGGTAGGCTGCAAAGCAGCTCACAAAAAGCTCCCTGAATGCAGGATGAGCACGCGTCACGAATGTGCTGTCGCTGGTCTCCATCACCTTCTTCCAGCAGGTGTAAAGCTTTGTTCCCAGTATTCCTTTCCCTTGTGGATGCCTGGCTCCAAGCCTTCTTTGTTTCCGCCCAGATGCCAGCTTCTAGTTAACTATTCTTTCTTCTTTCGTTCTTTTTTTTTTTTTTTTTTTTTTCAGCTACCGACCATCTGGAGGAAAACTGACTGGGGCTAGGGTCAGTTTTTGTACCTTTTAAAATTGCTGCGTAGGTAAAAGGATTTGTCAAATCCATGAATGCCCCTACTCAGTTCGCAGAGGCACTTCAGATTGGCAAAGGGTTCCTTCCCGAGTGAGGCAGAGGGAGCAGCAGAGGCAAAGAGGAGCAGGCTGAAGCCACGGAACGGGTTGAGAAAGCGGAGATCGACCCAATTATAATTCACACAAAAACAAGTGAGAAGCTAGCCGGTTGAGGCAGTCTTGGCCGAGCATCTGGGCTTTGCATGCATGCATGCATAATTAAGCTTCAGGCAGCTGCAGGCAACAGGGCGGACAGCGTATCATAATCACAGTAGGTTGCATATCAATGGAACTCTTTTTAAGTTCACACGAAGCTCAGATAAAAAGACATCAGCAAAAATTAAGCGGCATTCAAAACACGGGTGAATTATGATACAGGCCACTAGGAAAACAGTGGAAACCAACCTGGCTTCCCCTCATCCTTGTGTTTCCTCCACACAAACAGATGAGAGCCGTGGTGCTGACTTTGTTTTAAAACCCGCAAGCTCATTAGATCAAAGGGATCAATGCACATTTAAGCAACTTTCAAGGCATCACAGGAAGAGCTGTGTTTTGAAAGACAACAGAACAAATCACACACGTGTGCGCTGGGGTATTGTGATTTGCAGATGGTTAGCTTTCAGGAGAATTAAATATTCATGGAAGATAAAAATCTCTCCCATTATATTTTTAATGTATATGAGGCTTTGGGCTCAATGCCCTCTGTGTTCGCACAACAGACAGGCTTTATTCTCCATACACACACTTGTGTGCACAAGGACAGCTCAGGTCACATCCGGTGTGCTGTCACCCTCACTCAGGATGGTAGAACCTGCCTGCCGGCCAGGCTGTCTCGGGAGAACCAATGAGGTCACCTTGAGAACTTGGCCATGCCCTTTTATTTCCTTGGACACGTGGTCTGCGGGTAGAGACCCTTGACCAATGGCCCGAAGCCTTCATTAAATCCAGGGTGCTAGGGACACAGGGAATCCTCCAGGCCCTGGGCAGGTGTAAGGAGGTCTTAGGGGGTTGCGTCTCTGGCTGGGCTCTTCCTGCTCTTTGTTGCTTTCTTGCATACCTCTGTTTGACAAGGAATCGCAGGGGTTTCGCAGAGGTTTCTCCTCTGATTCACCACACTTGGGTGGCAGTGCCAAGTGCTGAGACAGCGCAGCACGAGGAGGTGGTGTGAGGTGCGCAGGAGCTGTCATTTCTGAAACTGCACACCCTCCTCCCTTGCCTTGTCCCCTGTACCGGCTCACACAGGAAGTGTCGTGCAAGGCAGCACTGTTGCTGAGAAAGGTGTTTTTGCTCTGCAGAGGCTGTGGAAACCCGGATTGAATAGTCACAGGTCAGTGGAATGAGCGAAAAGGCAGCCTGCTTAAAGGAGGGCATTGAAAAGCTGGGAAAAACAGATAGTCCTCTGGGTTTCTGTTTAAACTCTGAATTCTGTGGATTTTAACCAAATGAGGGGCTGACTCTTCTTATTGCTTTTGCTGTGGTTGGATACAGAACTGCCTTTGCTTCTCTGTACACGTGTTCTAGTTTCCCATACCATAAGGCCGAGTCCTCTGTAGGGAATGACTAATTAAAGAACGGTGCAGGTAGCATAGTCATAGCCAGCGCTCACTTGCACCTGAGGCAGCTGTTGATGGGTACTGGCCAACTGCCCTGGTCACATGCTGCTTTTGGTTCGTTTTGTCACTGCCACTGTCGCAAATAAATCCCATCTTATCTCCAACTTAGATGTAAAAACATTTACTATCTAGGTGTTGGTTTTGTGTCCGTGTTTTAAACACAGGCCTGACTGTGCTTACATTAGAGGATCTCAAAATAGAAATAGACCTGACCTTCATCAGTCAGCTCGAATTCCCCCCGCCCCTGTTTATGAACCATGCCTTCAGTAAAAAATAATGTTTCCGTGATGAGAATCTTGTTTTTACTTTGAAGTTTCTTCGAAAGCCCTGGCGTAAACAGGAGTCGGAGTTGCTGCTGCAGTGAGTTGAATTCTGCAGTGATGTAGAGGTCAAGGAGGAGCTGGGGAATCAGCCTTCGCCTCCAGTCCGGCCAGTGGTCCCCTGGGCTCTGCATCCTCAGCGGGGCACATGGGCATGGATGGCCCCAAGGTGGCCCTGTGGGCTGAGAGGCGAGAGCCGCAGGTGGAAGGGTGTGGATCGGCTTGGATCTGCCTGTGAAATTCTGCTGCCCCTCCCCATGTCTATGGAGCCATTATTCAGAAATCAAAATGGTGATATTTACAGTGTGCAATGGATGTTTTGCTATGCATACTTGTGAAATGATTACCCACAGTCAGGCTTACTCACATACCCACCTACTCTTCTAGGAAGTGTCCACGAGATGTTGCAGTTGCTGCTACTTATGATGTTGCAAGGGGTGCGTTACTCCAGGCCAAGGCAAGTATCCTTAGTGCTAACATGTGTAAGGTGCACAGAGTAATGAAATGTATCCCAGAGGTGAGAAATGAACACACACACGTGTGAGGGTGGGTTGCCCAGAGAAATACCTGTCCTGGGTGGCCGGTGGGCCGGAAGATTGCCCACAGGAGGAGGGCTGGGGGAAAGGGAGTGAGAGAGAGGGCTGCTGGCAGCACCTGCTGCCTGGTCTGCAGCAGAAGAGAGCAGAGGGAGGGAGCCCCACACCCCCTAGTTGGTCTCTTTCATGAGGTTGGGGGTGGAGCCTCAAGCATGAAGCCACTACAAGTTCCATGTGGAGCTCAAAGTGCCCCTCCTTAGGTCCTGGATGAAGTAGATGCATCCGGGAAAGGGGGCGGTTTGATTGAAACATACGAAGATAGAATTACCTGGAGACTTGTGATTTCCGGCTTAGCAGACTTACCTGCTGCCTACCTATCCCCTGGCAGCCATACTCAGCGAACTTAAGACCAGATCTCGCAAACTTAGTGTAACTGAACATTTGTGCCCTTTGACCAACACCTCCCCTCCCCGCCCTCTCCCCCATAACTACCATTCATCTCCCTATTTCTATTTGGTGGGCTTTCTTTAAGGTTCCGTTTGGAAGCTAGATTATGCAATAACTGTCTGACTGGGTCTGGCATATTTATTTCATATAATGTCTTCTAGTTTTTCCACATTGTTGTGAATAGCAGGATTGTCTTCTAATTTAAGGCTGAATGATATCCCGTTGTGTATCATATGTATCACCTTTTCTTTTGGGAGAGTATTTTTGCTAGCAACGTTAGAGTTGTCTCTAGGAAAGACCATGTCATCCATAGAAAGAGACCTTTTACCTTTCCAGTTTGGATCCCGCTGATTTTTTTCTTGCCTTGTTGAAGGTTTTCATGATTTCTTCCAAATATTGCATTGCCCTGGTAATTCGTCAAACCATGGTTGTTGTGGAGAACAGCTGTTTGCTTATTTTTCGACAATGGGAGATGATGATTATGTATGCCTTTGCCACTGACCAGTTGCTATGAAAGCCCTCAGGGACTCTGGGGAAAGGTAGAAACTTCGCTGGAGCCATAATCACACTGCCTACAAGTGTGAAAATAGCACCGTTAATTTTAGCATCACTGGACAAAGGAAGCAGCAGAAAAGCCTCTCACTTTGCTCCCTGCTGTCATCCCTGCCAGGCCACACACCCCCTTTTGACAGCTCCACTCGGCGCTTTTCTGATCTTCTTGCAAGGATGTTTCAAAAGATATAAGTGATGGGCATCAAGGCACAGCGTCTTAATTACCAAATACGGCTTGTTTTATTGTAAACCATTTATGTCTCCGTGGCCACAAGACAGATGCGCCCCCCCCCCCATCCCAATGCTAGGGATGCACCTGTTAAAGACTTGTCAGATAATGCCAAACTGCATCTCCAAACTATCTTTGCTATTCAAGATAGCTTGATTTCTACGAAAGGTTGCTGCAGATTTTCACTGTAGAAGGTAGACCCTGCTCATCTAAAAATGTCTCAGTGCCTTCCTGCGCAGCTCCCTTTTTTGTGTAATCCAAAAGCAAGTTACAGGACCAACCAAGGAAAGTCAGAATTACTCTCAGATTATTTTGGAAATAATTTCTTTGTTTCTTAAAGGGAAGAGAGTTTTGAAAAAACAGTTGAATTTGTTTTCATTTTATCTGAAATGAAGAGAGAGAGAGAGAGAGAGAGAGAGAAAGTTTCCATGTGCTGCTTTACTCCCCCAAAGCCCACAGTGGCTCAGGATGGGCCAGGCCGAAGCTGGGAACTGGGGATTCAGCCCAGGTCTGCAGTGTGGGTTGCCAAGGCACACAACTACTTGCGCCATCTCCATTGCCCCCCCCCCCCCCCCCCCCGGATCTGTATTAGCAGGAAGCTAGGATGAGAAGTGGAGCTGGGACTTGAACCCAGCACTCTTACATGAGGTGTAGTTGTCCCAAGCGGGATTTAACTTCTGTGCCAGTGTTTTCAAAATGTATATTTAAAATTATTACAATAGGAGGGCTGTTCCAGAAGTTTGAGGACATGTATAGTATGAAAAAAACTATGCCTAGATTTCAACAGTTTTTGCACCAAGATAAACTTACCTTTTCAATTTCGTTTTTCCATGAATTTTTGAAAGTTCCCTCCTGTACTTTCCTTGTACAAAAATGGCAAATAAAGCTATATGAAACATGTACATACAGATATAGCCACAGACACCACACGGTCAGACCTTCCTGGACACACTTGAGCCTCTGGGGACTTGATGAGTGACAGGGATTCCGGGGGCCAGCTCAGGAGGCGGGAGTTCTGCCTAGGTACCCAGGGATCTAATCACCCACAATGGAAGTATAGGGCATCTTAGCATATTTTTCACAGGAGGTGGTGTATCTGCATCTTCCATGGTGCAAATTCTCCTTAGGGTATGGGCCTTCTTATCCACTGTCTATTAGCTAGTATCTGGTCCAGTAACACTCAGCTCCACTGTCTACCTCTGTCAGCACAAAGCTGACACTGTCTACTCCCTGTAAAATCTCTATGAACCTCCCTTCTCCCACAGGATAAAGTCACACAAGCTTTGTCTTGGAGCTCTTCTGTCTTCTTCAGCTTCATGTCCTGTCAAGGTCACCTTGAAGGCCCACGATGCGGTTCCAGGCAGGGATCTCTGCACCCTCTGGGCTCAGTGTGTGCTCGCCTCCTGCCTGGACGCCCTGTGCTGTGCTCTGCCGGCCCTGCCCCTGCTTATCTGCTCGTGCTCAGCGTGGGGGTCCCCTGCCTGCTTTCTGACAGTGCTGTATACATCTTTCTGTTGTCAACCGATGGATGAAATTGCACCCAGAGCCTGCTTGAGGGACCCGGGCTGGGTTGTGGCCTGGAAGGGCAATGCTCAGTGCGTTCCCAGTCACTTCCTTGTGAGAACAAAGGGCAGAAGTGGAAGAAGTGGAGAGAGCCTGGGGCGTTCAGGACATGCTGTGGAAACAACAGCAGGAGCAGAGTTACAGAGAGACAGAGACAGAGGAGAGAGAGAGAGAGAGAGAGGAGAGAGAGAGAAAGGGGGAGAGTGCTTCCATTTGCTGCTATATTCGCCAAATGTCTAAAACAGCCAGGGCAGGGCCAGGTCAAAGCCAGAAGTCAGGAGCTTCATTCAGGTCTCCCATGTGGGTGGTAGGGGCCCAAGCCCTCAAGTCTTATCTTCTGCTGCTTTCCCAGGCACATTACCAGCTGGATGAGAAGTGGAGCTGCCGGGACTAAACTGACACCCAGTGGGATGCCAGTGTCCCAGGGGTGCTTTACCCGCTGCGCCACGGTGCTGGTCCCCTAGAACTGGCTTTCTGAGCCTCCCCTACGGCAGGTCCTGAGACCCCCTTGAGAGAGGCGCCTCCGTCTTCATGGAGGAAAGGAGCAGCCTTGTGTCTGAAGAGCACAGGGCGGAGAGAAGAAACCCGGGGAGGCTCCCTCTGGTTCACCACCCTGAGCGCCCACCCGCTTTGCCCTGTTGCATTTCTCCACGCTGCCCACCCTTTGTGCAGCCCCGCCTAGGAATCCACAGGGCCACCCATTTCCTCTTGTGAGGCTCCTGGGTCAGGTAGCACTTACTGATAAGTGGGGACACTTTTGTGAAGGGCTTTTGTTAGACAGGCCTTGGCCATGAACCTAGCACCTGGGATGGGTGAAGCAAAGAAATTTCCTCCCTAACAGAAAAGGTGGATGTCCAAGCCTGGAACACCAGCAGGCACCAGAACTGTGCTGAGACAGAGGGTTCGGGAGGAGCCAGCCCCTGACAGCTCCGTCGCTTCCTCTCCCATTTGGTGCACAGAGACAGAATTGAAACTGAGACGTAGCTGCCAGTGCATTTTTGGTTGGAAAAAGTGTTTTGTGGCTGGCGCCGTGGCTTAACAGGCTAATCCTCCACCTTGCGGCGCTGGCACACCAGGTTCTAGTCCAGGTCGGGGCGCCGGATTCTATCCCGGTTGCCCCTCTTCCAGGCCAGCTCTCTGCTATGGCCCGGGAAGGCAGTGGAGGATGGCCCAAGTGCTTGGGCCCTGCACCCGCATGGGAGACCAGGAGAAGCACCTGGCTCCTGGCTTCGGATCAGCGAGATGCGCTGGCCGCAGCGGCCATTGGAGGGTGAACCAGCGGCAAAAAGGAAGACCTTTCTCTCTGTCTCTCTCTCTCACTATCCACTCTGCTTGTCAAAAAAAAAAAAAAAAAAAAAAAAAAAAAAAGTGTTTTGTTTTGTTTTGTTTTTGCCAGCTTGAAACCTACTGGTTAAGCTGGTGTTTTAACTGAATGGGATGTGTGTGTGTTTGAGTTCAGGCTCCCAGAGCCACTGAAGTGTTGCTCTTTGTCCACTCCGGACTCTGGGGCACCTGTCATCGGCGATTCCCTGGCTGGGACAGGCCGAAGCCAGTAGCCCAGAGCTTCTTCTTGGCCTCCCATCTGGGTACAGGGGTCCAAGCACTTGGGCCATCTTCCTCTCCCTTCCCAGGTACATTAGCAGGGAGCTAGAGGAGAAGTGGTGCCCACATGGGATGCCAGCACAGCAGGCAGCAGCTTAACACACAACGCCACAACGCCGGCCCCAACCCATGACTTCTACATCAGGGCTATGTATACAGTGCCATGCTTTCTCTCTGTCTCTCTTGTCTGTCTCACCTTTAAATGTTGCTTATGGCAGCTCTACGGAGGCCATGGGCAATTGAGTCCTTGCAGGTATAATCTGCCTTAAGGTCATCTTCAGTTTCAAGTTCTTAAACACTGCAGAGAATTAGCCCCTAGGCTTGGGGGCAGGTCTCTCCAAGGCTCTCCCAGGCTTTGCACACTGCCCTGCGCATCTCGGGCAGCCTGTGCTGAGACCCTGTCCCAAACGCATCAGACAGACACTGCCGGGCCAGGCCCTCCAGGCCAATCTCACTGCAGGTGTCATGGAGACTGGACCAAACATGGCCCAGGATGCACGATGAGCTCAGGAAATCAAGTGAATTGTGCCAAACGAGGCATATTTGTGACCAGCCTCTTGTTTCTGAAATCCATAGCCACCCCCTGAAATGTCTTGAACATGCTCTGGGTTGTCTAGGATAACATTATTTATACTTGCTGTCCTGGCTTGTTGTACCTAGGGTCTCCATCCCTTCTCAGACGCATCACCCCGTCCAGGGTGTAAGATCACACTCACCCTCCCCATCATGCCTCGCTGCGATTTCTGTCTAGTGGTCCTTTACTTGTCAGCGGTTTCTGCACATGACTGCTGCCAACCTGTGTAGTTGTCCTCTTGCCTTCCCCTGCCTGTGCCCTCCTCTGCTTCTGCTTCCACTCCACTGAGGACCGGCTTCCTCTCCCTTCCCCTGTAGAGTGGACCCCACATCCCCCAACGTATCTGCTGCTTGGGCTGTGGGGTGATGGCTGCTGGGCCCCGTGTCGGGAATCAGCCCTTCCATCCAACAGTACAGGTCTATCCTGAGTGGGTCTCAAAGTCCCCCCCTCTGAGTCCTTCCTGGAGTGCTGGTGGGAGGTAGAGGGAGTGCGTTCCTTCTCGGAATCTCTTGGCTTCAGTGAGTCTCGTGAAGTCTGTGTAGTCATTGACCTTGCCCAAAGAGAGGCCTGGCCTTCGAACCTTGGCTTTTGGAAGATAATTGTGTCTCATCTGACCTGAGTCACTTTGCTTAGGGCAAGGACTGGCCTCACCAGATCTCTGGGTGGGACTGGATTCATTGAGTCAGTGGAGGAGGTTATTGGCCATGCCAGAAAGATCAGTCATGTGATTGAGGGTGGGGATTTGTAGTCTTGCAGGACTGACTGTGCCACAGACCGAGATCATCCACACGGATAAGCTGTGGACGGGTCAGTCAAGTCTGTATGGTGAACACTCAGTGGAAACCTTGGGCCTCGTGATGTGGGGAAGCTTCCTTGGCTTTTCCTGGCTGACGATGCCATATCTTCTTAATGTGCTGGTTGTCAACAGTGTACTGCTGCCACCCGTGACCGTCAGGACTGCAGCAGCTTTGTGTCTGGGACCCTGCCAGACTCTGTCCTGTGATTTCCCTGGTTTTCTCCTTCAGTGAATTCTGCAACCTTTCCGGCCCTGTTAGGGCTTAAGTAAACTGCATTCAAATTAGCAAAGTAATGATGACAGTGCAGGATGGCAGGTGGCTAAGGGTAGAACAGGTCGTGGTTCTTCCTGGTTGAGCTACAAGGATTGATATGTGGTAACTAGTTACAGTTTAGGCGTGCTGGAACTCTTGTAGCCCTGCAAAATGATGCTGTCTCTTTAACTCTTGGCTGGACATGCCCATGTTCCCAGGATGCACCTGCTGCATCCAGGATCTGGGTGTGTGCCTGCACCCGGCCCTTGCTGTGTATCTGATTGGGGTTCCATCCACTTCCTTATAAAAAGAAGTGAAAAGTAGGGGAGAGCTCTCTTTGTACTGTGGAATGCACTTGGCTGTATGATTCTTGTTTTCTGTCTTCCCACCGTAGACTGGAGGGATCTCTCCTGCTGTCTCTTAGTGGTACCATTTTTTTTTTTTCTTTCTCATTTCCAGGCAACTCTTTGGCCCAGTAATGTTAGCTCTTTGTCTGTGTGGGGCGGCCCTCACTCACGTGTGAATGTGTGTTTATTCCCTCACTGCCAAATAAACTGTGCCACTCTTTGCACAGATCTAGTCTCTGCTTAGTGGTGTTAGCTCTGGACCGGAAATTGATATATTCATTACCCACGTCAGGGTGACATGCGCAGACTGGACTTTGGTGATACTGACTCTCAGTGGGTGAATGAAGGCGTGGAAGAGGCCGTGGGTAAAGGCCCAGGACCAGGAAGTGGATCTCCAGGGCTGCACTCACTCATCTGCATATCGGTTCTGCCAGTTGTTCTTTCTGAATCTTCTACTCACCTCCGTCATCTTCTCTTATTACTGTTGTAATTTCTAGCACTTTAAATCTACTTGAATTTTATGTCCTCTACCTCAGAGGCCCGATGTGTACACAGACTACTGGTCCCCCAAAGGTGTCCACTTCGTAATCACCGGACTATGTAACTGCATTACTTCCAAGGCAAGAGAGAATGAAGACTATTGACCAGCTGACCCTGACATGGGGACATCACCCTGGAGCACTGAGGGCATCACACGGTCGGCCTGGTGAGTGAGGTGGAAGAAGTCAGAACTGGCAAAGATGTGGCTACAAAGGGGGCTTAGAAAGATGCCACCTTGTGTTGTTTACACAGCTGCATGTGGTCAGTTCCAGGGGATGCCAGCCAGAACACCCACGGAAAATGCCTGCTTGTAGGCCCCGCAGTGAGGACCCAGGCTGTCTGGGTTCAATGCTTGGCTCCTGATGTGGATTAAACCCTCAGTACTGTAATTGTGAGAATATTGAAGGTATTTAACATAGCGCCACACAGGCCCTGGTCAGTGGTTATTGTTTATTATTATTTATTTGAGAGGTAGAGTTACAGACAGAGAGAGACAGAGACTCACACACACACACCAAGAAAGGGAGAGGGAGAAAGAGAGGGAGAGAGAGAGAGAGAGAGAGAGAGATTGATTAAGGAAGTCTTCTATCCGCTGGTTCACTCCCCAAATGGCTGCAACGGCCAGAGCTGGGTCAGTCTGAAGCCAGGAGCCAGGAGCTTTTTCCAAGTGTCCCATGCGGGTTCAGGGCCCCAATCACTTGGGCCATCTTGGAAGAAGAGCAGCTGGGACATGAACTGTGCCCATTTGGGATGCCGGTGCCACAGGTGGAGGCTTCGCCTGCTACACCACGGCGTCGGCCCTGCTGTTGTTACTGGTTTTGTATTCTGTCCATCATGTTACTCCATCCAGGGTCAGGTCTAATTTGCAACAAAACTCCTAGGTAGTAAACATTTGCTTCATGAAAAATTAAAAACCCAGTGACCTTATTTAAAAAGCTGGGCTTAAACCCTAGCTTTGCATAAAAGCCATGGCATTTGCATGTTGGAAGAGCTGTGTCTGGAAAATTTTTCCAGCTAAGCACATAGAACAAATTAAGAATAGAGAGAGAAGCAGTACATTTAAATCAGATGGCGCGGGGCACTTCACACAATTAACTGATTGCCAGCGAGTAGACAGGTTTTGATTTTTCCCTGGCTGAGCTGCTTGGAAGGTGGGGGTTAGAAAAACAGATCAAGTCGTGGTATTTTTTAGCTCTTTCATGAAAGTGTGGCAAGGCAAAGAATTCTTTAAAAGCAATCTGCAAGATAGAGGCGGGGTCAGCTTTGATTCCTTTAGAAAGCTCATTTGCCAAAAAATTTTTTAAAAGCAAAGGCTTTTTTTTTTTCCCATCTCTCATTTGGAGCTTTTCAATCTTTTTACCTGTGGATGCAAAGGACATTTGCATTGCTATGCAGAATGATTTTCTACTTTATTTGCAAGTCCAGCTGACAGTTTCCAATGCAAATCAAAGTGTTTGTACTTGCAAAAGGCACCCACCTGCAGTCTGAGGGTGATATAGTGGAGGACTACAGATTCCAATGTATATTTCATTTGAATTAGCATTTCCCTGCTCCCACCTCCCAGCAGCCTTTCTGTTCATTTCCAATTCTGTTAAAGGCCCGGTTTCTATCCCGAGCCAAACACCTGCGTCTTCCTTGTCTGCCCCAGGCTCTCCCACCTTCACCTGCCTCAGCGTCCTCCCTAACGGTCAGAATCCAGAGACTTCACAGTTTCCGCACTTCATACACACCCATGCTTTCTGTTCTCACTCCCTACTTCTTCCTTCCATCTCCCTTCCCCGAACCAGCGCTGAACCAACACCACAGCCTATTGACTGTCCTGCCTTCATCCTCCCTTGGCCCTGTAATTGATTCTCTATATACATGGCTGTTTTTCTGAAGCAAGATTTTCACACAGTCATTACGATTTGTTCACTGCAATTTGCTGGCTTCCCAGTTAACTATAAATCCCTAGGACCAGCACTCAGGGTCTTTTGTCCGTTCCCAGTCTATGTGCCAGGTTTCCATCTCTGGGCGTTTCCAGGCTGGCTGGGTCCCATGGTACTTCCTCCTCCTGAAATAGCTGTATCAGTTTCCCTTGAGCCTGTTTCATAGTCCTGCCTGTTATCTAATCTAACGTCTTGTTCACATCCCAGGTGCTCACAATGGTCTAGGATGACAGAGGTCAAAGACAGGAGCCTGGAACATAATCCGAGTCTCCCATCTAGGTGGCAGGCACTTGAGTCATCTCCCAGGATCGCACCAGATAGCTGGATTGGAAATGGAGCCAGGACTCGAACCCCACACTCCGATTTGGGATGCCCACGTCCTAGGTAATGCTTGTCCATACTGTTTACTTACGTTTTTGAGGATGGGGATGGGCTGTGCATGCTGCAGATCCATGAGTCTTGCCCATGTTTGGCAAGTTACCTTGAAGATGGTGCTGATCGAAAGATACCTTCAAGCTGAGGTCAGTTATTTGTGAAGCTACTGTTACGTTTCTTCTTTACGCGCAGAGAGAAAAGGTTCCTGAAACCCATGTTGTAACGTCAGAGTCCGTAAAATGGGTAAGTGAGGCAGGTTGTGATGTCATTGAATTGCATCCTATACCATAGGGCAGAATAGACTTAGGGATGGAAGGATTCCCCCAACACACATACATATATTTGTGCACACATGTGTGCACACGTAGTCCGTGTATTTATCTGGGCCTGAAATGACATGTGTGACTTAGTTTATGGAGAGGCCTCAAGATAAGAGGATCCAGCTAAGTAGTGGTTGATCACATGAGGAGGGAACGATCGCCCTATGCCATGGTTATGTGCTGCTGTGGAACACATTAACTCAAAATGTAGTGGCTTAACACAACAGACATTTACTACCTCATGTCGTTCTTGTGGGTTTGGAATGTGGAAGCAGCTGGCCTGGCTGATTCTGCCCAGAGCCTCCCCTACAGTGTAGTTCACATCTCGCCCAGCTGTGATTGAAGTCATCGCAAGGCCAGACTGAGGTTGGAGGCCGATTCCAGAGGGGACTCCCCCAAGTGGCAGACTAGTGCTGGTTGTGGGCAGGTGGCCTGAGTTTCTCATCACGGTCCCCTCTATTGGACATTTTGTCTACAGGCATGATGACTGGCTTCCCCCCAGAGGGGGTGATGTAAGAGAGGGGTGGGGGAAGAGAGGAAAAGAGAGAGAGAGGGAGGGAGAGAGAACACACCAGTGTCCTCAAGGGCTTACGTAGAATTACACACAGTTCGACAATATCCTATTGGCCTCACAGTCAGCCCTATTCCAAGTGGAAGAAGGGTACTTTTAAGGGCATGAACAAATATCAGGAGGTGAGATTCTCTTGCAGAGCATCTCGGAGACTGCTCACCTTACCCCCAAAATTGTCCAATTTGATCTTAAGGAGCCCGGCAGTGGGAACAGTTTGTTGTCTTCTCTTTAATGTAGATTTGCTCAGGCCGAAGGGACCAGTCTCCAGACAAGGACTTCCTGCTTTTGTCTACTGAGAGGTCGCCTTGCCTTCTTCCTGCACTGAATGAAACATAACTTTTGAGGACCTTGATTCCCTTCAGGGATTCTCAATCATCTTCCAAAAAACTAGAGCAGCCTCACAACAGATCCATGGCCATCACTGTTTCTTGGGACAAGAATTTGATTGAACACTGGAAAATCGTCCTGGATGCGGCTGGCACGCGCCCTGTACTTTTGACCTCTGTCCGGGGCCCATTTCTCCTGAACGGAAGGTATCCCTCTCTCGCTTTGGAAACAAATCCCTTTCATAAGGATGTGGATGGGCTGCAGTTGTTGGCTCTGAACTCTCAGCTGCAAGTTGATGATTAGATACATTCCATTTCTGTGACACGCACATTTGAAAGGATTCATGCTTCTAATCATAAAAAGATAAAGTTTTTTTTTTCCCCTCTCCTAACATCTGGAGCCTGATGAATAATTACTATAATTAAACAAGAGGCCATTGTATATTGGGGTATTTTTTTTCAGCTTCAAATGCCTCTCTGTGCGCAAGATGCACTTTGCACACTCTTTGTTCTAAAGCATTCTACTGTGTAGGGCTCACAGTCCAGTGAGGCGCCTCCATGGCTGGCTTAAAAGTAGGTCATGGTGGCCTAATGTTGATCCCTCCGCCTTCTGCCCCTCCCAAGTCCTGAAGGAGGGATCCCACTGCTCCACTCCCCCCCACCCCCCCCAATGGCAGGCACGGGTTGGGGGCTGGCTGGCTTTAGCTCCTCTCCTCCTCCCTTGCATCAGTACTGAGTTAGGCTCACCACCCTGGGAAGTGATGCCGTGTTTGGGACTGTTAGGACCATGAAAGCTAAGAAACGAGAACCGTGTGTGGTTGGATTTCCAGTGGAAGCAAAGTATCTTTTATTTTGGGGAGCTCATTTCTCACAAAATTACGTCATTCCTGCTGCCTGCACCTCCCCTAGTCATATCCCCAGGTCCCCTTCCTTGAGCATTAAATTATGTCCATTCTTTGACAGAATCCTGGTTTGCTAGGCAAGCTGATCTTGGCATTGAATCTGTTATCCAAGAACTTGCAACTTTGCGTGGGCTTGGTAGTCGTGGAGCAAAGCTCTGGAAGTAAAACTACCTAGACCCCGAGGAGATGTTGGAAACACCTCAGATCTTCATGTCTCTGAGTTCACCATTTGATAAAAATTCACTGGAATTTGGTTTTGGATAGGCAAGAAATTACAAGGAATTTTGGAAGCTTTTATGAAGAGACTGCCTTGCATTTCCTAATACTTCTTAAATATATGGATGGCAGGTGCTCAATGAATTCTGAACAACTGAAATAAATTCTGAACTTTGTTGTTTGACCTGGGGTTTGACGTTTTGAATCCTAGTATCACCAGAGAGAAGCAAATGATTTTTTTTTTTTAAATCCCAGAAACTAGAAGGGACCTGGTACTAAATAAGTTCAACACATTATATTTTCCTTTTAGTTTAGTACGGCAATAAAGTACACATAAAATTTACCATCTTAACCAACTTTTAAAATGTTTATTTTATTTCTTTGAGAGGAGCAAAGAGAGAGTGAGTGAGTGAGCTCTCATACACTGGTTCACTCCTCAGATATCTTAGAGCCACCAACTGCATCCTGGTTTCCCATGTTGGTGGCAGGGGCCCGACCACTCAGCCATTACTTGGGGTCTCCCCGGTGTGCATTAGCAGGAAACTGGAGTTGGGAGCAGAGCCAGGACTTGAATCCAGGCACTCTGATACAGGAAGTGGAAATCCCAAGAAGTGTCTTAACGGGTGCACCAAATGCCTTCCACACTGGTGGTGGTGTTGTTGCAGTTGTACGGCTCAGTGGCGTTAAATACCTTTGTAATGTTGGGCAACCATCGCCACCATCCACGTGCACACCTTGTAAACTGAAACTCTGCGCACAGTCAACAGTAACTCCCCAGGTCCCTGGCAGCCTCCACTGTACTTGATCTCTATAATGCTGACCACTCTAAGCACCACAGGTAAGGGGACTCATTCAGTATTTGCCATTTTTGTGACTGGCTCATTTCACTTAGCGTAAGGTCCCCACAGGTCATCTGCACTGTAGCCAATGGCAGAATTTCCTTCCTTTCTGAGACGTAATATTCCAAATTTATTTTTGTAACTTTATAAAATGTTGGGAGGTTGATTATAGAATACTATTTATAAATTATAGAATACTATTTATAAATATTCATTAGTATTTAAATAAATATTTGCTACTCTAAGGGGTATAATGATATACTTGTTACAAGGATAATATAATGAATTATATATATAATGCAAGCATTTATTTGCAGGAGAACCATCTGCCTGTTGCCTCTGGAAGAGCTCAGGGAACAACTACATCCAGGAATTATAACCTCAACAGTGTCTACACCTGTCCTCACGTACTCTGAAAGACTTCATGTACATCATAAGGTATTCAACGTTGGAGATGTGGGAATGAAATGCTAGACTTTATTAGCTTCTAATTTTGTTTTTTCTTCATAAAATAATCCATGTGAGATTAATTGATGTATATACTCAGCCTAATCAAGAAAGAAAATGCATTTTCATATTTAAGGTACACATTAAAACTGCATAATATACATGCATATCAGATATACATAAGGTTGCAACTATGCTTGTGTAAGTTTTGAGAAAAATCCAGGTGAAGGGGCCGGCATTGTGGCGTAGTGCGTAACTTCATTGCCTCTGACACCAGTATCCCACATGGGTGCTAGTTCATGTCCTGACTGCTTCACTTCTGATCCAGTTTCCTGCTAATGGCCTGGGAAAAACAGCAAAGGATGGCCCGAGTACTTGGGCACCTGCTACCCACATGAGAGACCTGGAGGAAGCTCCTGGCTTCTGGCTTTGGCCTAGTCCAGTTCCAACCATCGCAGCCATCTAGGGAGTGAACTAGTGGATGGAAGATCACACTCACTTGCTCTCTATCTCTCTTAACTCTGACTTTCAAAATAAATCTTAAAAAAAAAAAAAAAAAGAAAATTCCTGGTGAAAATGATCTCTTGTGAAGAGTGTTTATTGAGCCTGGGTTTTGTGTTGCAGCAGGGTAAGCTCTGCCTGGGGCTCCCACATCCTGTTTCAGAGTGCCTGGAATAGAATCCCATCTCAGCGTGTGTGCCAGCTTCCTGCCAATGAGCATCTTGGGAGGCAGTGATGGCGCAAGTACTTGGGCTCTCGCCACCTGCATGGGTGACCCAAAGGGAGTTTCTGGCTTCAGCCTGGGCCAGTCCCAGCTGTTGTGCTTGTTGGGGAGTGAACCACTAGACGCGAGATCTCTCTGCCTCTCCCTCTTTCTATCATTATACCATTTATATAATGGTATAATATATATATGTTATATAATAAACAATATATATAATATATATATATGTTATATAATAAAACTAAAAAGTTACTGGTGTCAGATGACAGAGTCCCAAATTAATAGCTGTCTTCATGCTCACAGTGTCTCAGAAAAACTACTATTAACCTAAAAAAAAATTATCAGAGTAAGCCTAGCTCTAATTCACACATCTCAACAAGCTGAACAGTTAGAACTGATAAACTCATTATGATAAAGACCAAACAACATGACCTTATGAAATTAGTGATTTTAATGTTTGCTCATATCAGAGAAATCCTTTTTTTTTTTTTTTAAAGATTTATTTATTTACTTGAAAGTCAGAGTTACACAGAGAGAGAAGGAGAGGTAGAGAGAGAGAGAGAGAGAGAGGTCTTCCATCCTCTGGTTCACTCCCTAGTTGGCCTCAACAGCCATCTTCTGCTTTCCCAGGCCATAACAGAGAGCTGGATCAGAAGAGGAGCAGCCAGGACTCAAACTGGCACCCATATGGGATGCTGGCATTGCAGGCTGCAGCTTTACCCGCTATGCCACATCGCCGGCTCCAGAGCAATCCTTTTTAATAACAACTTTATCATGAAACCTTGTGTGTTTTCCTTAAAACCAAAGCATCATCCTAAAAGATTTAACCCTTTGTTGTTTCCTGGTAAAGCTGGGTGAAATGGCACCAAATGCCATTGACAACAAAGCTAGCATGAGCCAGTCTTGCAGTTGAGTTCCAAATTTCAGTGACAAATCCTCACTCCACCTATTATTAGGCTGATACTGATGTCAAAGGCTAAATGCTGGGCTTTGTCACCCATTGTGTACTGTACTCCATTTTCAAGTAATCTATACCTATTTTCTTGTATAATTGTTCCAACCAAAAACAAGAAACCTAGGGTTTGCAGCAACAAAATCAGATCCTACAGTGAGACGGTACTTAACAAAGAACCTTCTTTTAGAATTAGTGAAGTGGGCAAAAGCCTGCAGACCTTACTCTCAGCGGACCAGCCTGTGCCCAGTAGTTGATGGAGAATTTTCATGATACCTTGTTCAGCCTTTCATATTTTTCCATTTTGTGTCATTACTGCCAAATCACAAATAGGGAGACAGAGGCAGAAAATAGCTGAGTTTCCACTGTGATGGGGTCAGGGCCCATTTTGAAATTTTCACATACAGGTAATGGGATGAAGAGTACTCTCATATAGTCACTGAATTGTAAAATGGTAACAAGAAATTCTTACAGGACGTAGTTTCTGAGACTATAATGTTGTTTAGTAATTAGTTTTTCTAATCTGGACCTCTTATCATGAAGTTTTTTTCTTACCAGAAGGTGATGGAAAAAGATTCTTAAAAAGTACCCCAAAAGCCAGCTGGATGTACTGTGTACTTCCTTCTTTCCTGGTGAGCAAGGTACGTCATGACGAGGACAAGCCCCTGAAGACCCAGGTGTTTGCTGGAACCACCAGGGTGGTTGAGCCCAGTGTTGTTGTGAGAGAAGCTGAGAACAAACGAGATGCTGATGGCGGGAAGGAAGCAGCTGGAATAGGAGTGATTTCTTTGCTAATAGGCAGTTCACAGAGTGAAGAAGCTTTTAATTACAATTTTTATCTGTGAAGGATGAGCCATCCACCCAGCGTCCCATTACAAGGAGCAGCAGGAAAGCAAAGTTCTTGAGCGACTCCGCCATCACCTGGGACGGCTGGCAGAGGGGCAGGGCGCTGTCGTCATGATCTGTGACCAGACCTGGATGGAGACAGCGGGCAACTTGGCAGGTGAATAGTCTGATTCTTTGAAAATCATTTCTTTAGCTCTGCGTTTGTTTTGGAGAGAGTTTGAACTCTGTGCGGGTGAAAGGTGGAGGGGAATGTGGGTGTAGACTCTCAGGCTGTTCAGCTTTGCTGGTCTTACGTGCTCCACCCATCAGGGTCATGCCTACAGCCCCCTGGCCCACTCCTCCTGGAAGGCAGACCCGACGGTGCCTCCCACACCAGGGTTCCGTTCTCTCCCCTAAGAAGCCACCTGGGAGCACAATCCAACATTTTTGTCTTGGTCGCTCTTTTTTTTTCTTTTTTAATATAATAAATGTGAATTTACAAAGTGCAACTTTTATATTGTTGTGGCTTCCCCCCCCTCAACCTCCCTCCCTCCCGCAGCCCTCCACTAGTCTTGGTCGCTCTTACACAGCAGTGCCCTAGGCAGCAGCCAGCCTGGTTCATCCTTGGCTCAGCTGTTTCTGGCAGTGTGTTTGAAAGATGATTGTGTATAGTAGACGTTTCCTGTTTCCAATACCAAAAGGTCCTTATTTGATTATACACATGTTTATGAGGATAGAGAAGAAACACAATAAAACACATGGGTTTTATTGCCTTAGTCCTTGAAGTAAGAAAGGAATACTCTTCAATTTTCTGTTTTCTTTTTAAAAATTCTCTCTGTCATCTCCATTTAACCATCTCTCCTGAACTAGGATAGATGTACAGCCTGCAGGGCATATCAGTCCACATACCGAAATGTAAATATGTGTGGATGTTCTAGGGGAGAGTGACGATGTAGGGAAAAGAAGGCATAATTTACTTTTATTTCAGAATTCACCATGAGGAGACAGGTAGACCATAAATCCATCTCCTGGGTGTATGATTGCTAGCTACATATTAACCTCAGTAATGCTCTAATATTAACAAAAATATTTAAAGAGTCAAGTGTTGTAATGAAAGGATTTCCAGGAAATTTATTTTCTTTCCTAGGAACATATCTCAGTTTGATTCAGTAACACTGAAAATCATTCAGTGGCTTTTATTCTAATTTTTGGGTTTTAATATTCAAACTGTTACTTTTGGTGGCCAGATTTTTTATATTAATTGCAATTGGGAAGATGTCCAACTTTAAATGTAAAAATTTGCGGAAGTATTTGTTTTTGCTAAAGCTAAGCTATAGCTGTACTTTTATTAAGTTATTCTGTATAGTCCTTTTTAAGTGTTAGCTTTCATAATAATGATAATAAAAAAATAAAAAGTAGACTCAATCTCAATTTGAAACTTACTTTTCTTTAAGCATATAATCATCACAATAAAATCCTCAGATGAAACTTAGACTTTTTTTGTTTTTGACAGGCAGAGTGGACAGTGAGAAAGACAGAGAGAAAGGTCTTCCTTTGCTGTTAGTTCACCCTCCAATGGCTGCTGCGGCTGGCGCATCGTGTTGATCTGAAGCCAGGAGCCAGGTGCTTCTCCTGGTCTCCCATGGGGTACAGGGCCCAAGCACTTGGGCCATCCTCCACTGCACTCCAGGGCCACAGCAGAGAGCTGGACTGGAAGAGGAGCAACCGGGACAGAATCCGGCGCCCTGACCGGGACTAGAACCCGGTGTGCCGGCGCCACTAGGCGGAGGATTAGCCTATTGAGCCACGGCGCCGGCCAAAACTTAGACTTTCGATTTGAATAAACAGAATTTGCAGATAAGCGTTAATCATTTTATATAGTTCTTTCTCACATTTTTGATGAATCTGATGCTGATGAAATGCTTCATAATCTGGTTAATTCATTTAGCTCTATTTTTAAGTTACTGGAGCGCTTAACTCCAAATACTTAAGAAAGTATAAATATATACACTTTGTGGTGCAGCGAGTTCGGCCACCACTTGCAACACGGCCATCCCATTATCTGGGCAACATTTTGAGTCTGGCTGTCCTGCTTCTGATCCAGCTCCCTGCTAATGTGTGTGGAAAGCAGCAGAAGATGGCCCAGGTACTTGGGCCCCTGCACCCACATGGGAGACCTGGATGGAGCTCCTGGCTCCTGGCTTCTGCCTGGTCTAGCCCTTTGCTGTGAGACTATTTGGCGAGTGAACCTAATGAATGGGAGATCCTCCCCTGCCTTCTCTCTCTCTCTCTCTCTCTCTCTCTCCCTCTCCTTTCTCTGTCATTCCAACTTTCAAATAAGTAAGATAAATCATTTTGAAAAGTAAAAATAACAATGAGAACTTGCCAACCTTGCACTGTTCGGATGGTCCGAGACAGCCATACTCAATTTTGCTGAGTCAGGCTTTGTGGTGTGCGGGGAAGACTGAGTAGGTGGGGTGGGATCAGCACTCAGACCTGTTAGGAAACCCCACCATCGCAATCCCAGTTATCTGTGATGGACCCACTGTTCTAGGTGTGGGGGTACACAGGGGCTAGGATGTCAGTGCTCGTGGCTTCTGGGAATCCATTTTCCTTATAAACAAACAAACCATGGTGGTAGTCATTGCTATGAGCAAAACGTTGGATGCTGTCCTGGTGACGGAGGACAGGCGGTGTGGGTGTTTGTGTTCTGTTTCCAACAAACAAACCGGGCTTGTCCTCAGAGCTGGGGGTAGGGGGTTTTCTCACCCAGCATAAGGAAGGGAATTTTAAAATTTTCTTTTGTTATTTTTCCTTGACTGCTTTCCCAAAGAACATTCCAGCGACTGATCCAGGGTGGAGAAATCAAAGCCCTATGAAAGCCAGGGTCAGGTGGTAGTCAGTTTCGCTCTTGCTACAGAGCAGTTGCTGTTGTCTGTTAGACACATTTTCACGTCATCACGGTGAAGTCTTCATAGCTCAAGTAGCCATAGCTGAAAATTACAAATGGAACTCAATGAGAACATGGCAATCATTAAGTTTTAAAAAATGCTTAGTCTTTGAAAGGTGGCTTTAAATTTTTTTTTTTTTAACCTTTTTTGGACTTCAGTGAAATGCCCGTGTGTGGACATCTTATTATAGTCTGGGAGGGTCCCAGAGTTCCATGCGCTGGTTCCCTCCAGAGCAAGAGAGATTAGTTCAGGGCAGGGTCTACACTTGAGGTCATTACTGCAATTAGGCTTGGTCTTGTCAGGCCCTATTTGGAGAGGATTAATGGTTTAATGTTTATAGACTGCTACCATGGTTTTATTGTAGGCTCTGAGCCACAGGTTATTTATTGAATCAAGAAAGTAAGTGGAAGGAGCAGACTCCTATGACATGGGCGGTCTGGTAGGGGCCACATGGGGTCCTCATGTATGAACATTTTATAGCCATGCAGAGGGCAAATAAAGCCAGGAGCCGCCTCTTCCAAGGTGTGTGAAAGATTCCAGTGAAACCCACTAATCCCCTGTGAGCGGAAGTTCTGCGTGAGACAGAAGGAATGTGATGGCAGCTCTTTTGTTCACAGCACTGGGAAGTTAGGAACTGAGAAACCTCAGCAGCCACAGTGCCTGATCAGGACTATGTGGGTATCTCTTTAGTCTTCATAAAGGTTCACACTGATTTTGAAAACTCAGTAGCCCTTGTGAAGTTTTGTAAACAAAATTCTCTTTACACCTCTGCCCTTCGTAGCAATCAGATAAAGGCTCTCCCGCTCCTGAGCTGTGTACAGTTTTTTTTTTTTTTTTAAAGGAAATGACCTAATCTGGGATTATAAACATATCCTAAATAAACACATATAAACAGCTCAGTGAGGTTTAAATCCACGTCTTTGGGGCTGGTGTAGTAGTGTGGTGGGTAAAATCCCAGCTGCTCCACTTCGGATCCAGCTCTCTACTAATATGCCTGGGAAAGCAGTGGAGGAGGGAAGGCTCAAATGTTTGGGTCCCTGTCACCCACATGGGAGACCCCAATGAAACTCCTGGCTCCTGGCTTTGGCCAGTTGCAACCACTGGGGAATGAACAACAGCAGATAGAAGATCTCTCTCTTTCTGTCTCCCCTCTCCTCTGGCCCAGAAACTCTGCCTTTCGGATACGTAAAGCTTAAAGGATTTTCTATAAAACAAGGCATGTGTCTGTTCACTAGGGACAGCTAATTATAAGAAGTAGATGGAGCAGGGGCCCAGGCCCCAGGCAGGGAAGTTTTGGCGTTGACATCGCTGAGATGTTGTTGTGAGTGCTTGTCCCTTCCTTCTTGACTTTTCTTGTCCACCCTTGTCTGGGCCCCTGGACAAACTGCACCTGTTTCTGCAGCCCCTTAGCTCCTGTTCAGTGCGCTCCTTCACCAATAGTCCCCTCTGAACAGAAGAGGCCACACGGAGGGGGCATCTGATGTGTTGCATACGGGGCTCAGAGAAAGGGGTGGTCAGCAGTGGGTGTGCAGCTTCAGGGAGGGACGCCCATCCCCCATTCCTCCCCCCCAGGCTGCCTGCAAGCCGGGTCTGGATGCCAGCCTTCTCTTACGGCAAAGATAGGCGTCACTTTCGTTTGTCCTTGTTGACTTCACACATTCCAAAATGCATGCAAAGCTGGAAAAAGTTCAAAACCAGCCTTTTAGAATCTGATTAACTGAAAATAAGGATGTAAAAAATTGGCCCTGGCCTATTGTTATTTGGTAGAGAAATGGCAGGATCCAGAACTTTGCTCTCTTTTTCTCCATAGGTCTACTTCTGTGGCAAACTGTGCTTTTTATTTATTGATTTAATTTTTTTCAAACTGTAGTTTTTAAAGGTAGTCCCCATGGAGTCGACCTTGTGGCATAGTGGGTTAAGCTACCACCTGTGATGCTGGCATCCCATACGGGTACCAATTTATATCTTGGCTGCGCCACTTCTGATCCAGCTCCCTGCTAATAGCCTGGGAAAAGCAGGAGAAGATAGCCTAAGCGCTTGGGCTTCTGTACCCATGTGGGAGACTTGAATGAAGCTCCTGGCTTCTGGCTACAGCCTGGCTCAGCCCTGGCCATTGCGGCCATCTGGGGAGTAAACCCATGGGTGAAAGATACCTCTCTCTCTCGCTCTCTCTCTCTTTCTCTCCCTCTCTCTCTCTCTGTAATCCTGACTTTCACGTAGATAGAACTTTAAAAAAAAAGAGTAAAATGAGGTAGCCCCCACAACACTTCTCATCTTACTGCTTTTCCCACAATGTGACTTTGACATTCTTTTCCAGAAATGCCGGGGACTGTGTGTCTTCTGTTGGCACTGGGCAGCCTCTGGTGATGGAGCGGAACGTGCGGTGAGATAGAGATGGCGCTGTGTGAGTTCTGAAGCTGAGCCATCGGAGTTTGAATATGGCCTTGCTTGTGGGAGCACTCGGTCTTCAAGCCTTAAGCTTCCAATCACATGAGGTCCAGAGTAGCCCAGACAAGGTACAGGCAGAGGCCCTGGGTGGACACATACACACAAACGCACAGATCCCTGGCCAGGCCTGGGTAGTCTAACCGTCCAGTGTTCCAAATTCAGAACACAGAGACTTTGTCAAAAAATGAAATCTTGCCTTTGAGGCATTTATTCATTTACTTGTTTGGAAGAGAGAGCAGTTTACTCCCTAAATGCCTACAACGACTGGGGGCTGAAGTGGGGAGATAGGAGAGCAATTGAGGTCTCCCATGGGGGTGACAGGAACCCAACTACCTGGGCCATCCCCGGTGGCCTCCAGGAGCTACACTGTTAGGAAGCCAGTGTCAGGAGCTGCAGGCGGGTATAGAACTCAGGCACTCCCAAGTGGGAGATGGGCCTGTTAGGATAAACACCTGCCCCCTCAGACTCTCATTCAGAACCACGTAGTCTATTCCTGAATCCACAGAAACTGAAAGAAAACAAAGTCTTGGAACCTGTAACTGCCTACGAGTACTTCGTTAGTGCCTAACAACAGTTTGTCTTCTTGCCAGTTTTCTGTGATGGCATCTAAACATAAGATACAATTCGTGTAGTTGCAGTGGGAAGATCTTTAAAGAAAGGCGAGACTTAGGAAGCGAAGTGCAGTGGGAGTGGGTGTTGGGGTGCCGTCAAGGTAGCAGCAGAGTGCGTGAGCGTTGCGGCCACGGAGAAAGTGGACATCGCTCCTGCAGGAATCACTGTCGTGGGGCAGGTACGGAGGATGGGGACTAAGGTTACAGGAAACATCAGGGCCCATTTTTATGGGGGCTCGGGTCAATAGGAGTTTTGCCTCGCCTCTGTGGACAAGGAGAACTGCTTGAGGTTTGGGGTGAGTGTGGTGGTGCTGATGTGGTTGGCTTGAGGCCCAGAAACTTGTCATGCATGGTGGGAAACGTGTGTGCCGGGCTTCTTGGTGGATTCCATCGGAACAGAATGCCCAAACGCGAAGGCTGCTTAGTCGTCATAACTCGTTTCCTCGGTGGCTCGCACAAGCGGGGGGAGTACCCACAGCTGTATGGAGCCCACTCGTGCAGAGTTTTCACTCCTTTTCTATTTTGATAACCATCTTTGTCCTTTGCCCTTATTTTCTCTTTCCCCATTTTGATTCAGCTGCAGTCGCATCCAATAAAACATGGTGACAGGTAGATGGATCTTAGAGAAAATCTGCTGATGGCTGTCGGTGTGGACCTCAGATGTAAACAACAGGAGGACATTTGTTACTCTGTCATCTAAGACGGAGAGCCAATCAATGCTAGGATAAGGGAAAACATTGTGATTCCCTCTCGGTTGACTTTTGGGAGCCATTCTCCCTTAAAAAGGACTGTCGCGAGATGCACTTTTATCTTTTTCCTGTCTGTTTCACCAGGAACAAAAGAATTTCTGGTTTTCTTTTTTTAAATATGCAAGCTCCTAAGAGAGGAGACCCTAGAGAAAGATTTTTAATAACAACGAAGTCCTACTTTGTTGTTTCTCTTATTCTAGGAAGTAGTGTTTCTAGAATATGGCATCAAAATGACATATCAAAAATTATCGCATGTGGACTCTTCAGGCACCTGCTGAGTACTTGGTGTAATGAGATCTAAATGTGGAATGTTTTGTTAGTTTGAAAAGAGTCAGGGTCTTGACAGAGTGGGTCACGTTCACAGTTCTAGCCCTGCTAAATGACTCAGCGGGAAAAGATCTTTGAGTTCCCTGTCCCATGGGTTGTTTCTTCGTTTGGCTTTGGTTGTGCAGATCTACCCCGTGGCCATGTCGGGAAATACCGGTTAGCAATTGTGGATTCCAGGGTTTGTTCTTCCTCTGAATACGACAGTTGTAGTCACCATCTTCACAGCTGGAAATGCATTCCTCGGTCACTGATGTGCGACACACAAGTTGTGCCTGTGTGCTCGATAGCAGGTGAGTGCCTCTGGCCCCCAGTGGAGTCGGCTGGGCAGAGCTGGAAGTAGCATCACAGATGGGTAATTTAGGCACCACGGGGCCCCGTGGGGCTGCTATTGCTGGAAAACACTTTCAGCCCAAGTAATCAAAATGGTAGACAGCGGCTCAATGGACCTGGAATTCTGTCCTGCCGTCCCTACTCAGGAAAGCCTCCCTCTGAAGTCAGTAGGGGGTTTCGGACGGAGAATGGACAATGGCACGTGCTCTGTTGGGTGCACACGGTGTAACCCACGTTTAGCCCAACAAGCTGAAGCCCATTCCAGTGATGTGTCTGAGAGACTGGAAATTTCACTTTTCCCTTCAAAGTAGATCTTCACCTTTCTAGTCATGCGGTTAGCTGCCACCTTGTCTCTGAGGATGGTTTACCTGGCGTCTACATAATGGTCTCAGAGAAAACTTTCTTCACCAAAAATCTAACAAGAACCTCGCTCTGGGATGGCTGTTTGTGGCCCAGTGGGTTAAAGTGGTTGCTTGAGACGCCTGCATCCTGTGTCAGAGCCTGGGGTCGAGTCCTGGCTCTGCTCTCATCCAGCTTCCTGTGAATGTGCCTGCTGGGAGGCAGCAGATGACGGCTCAGGCTTGGGTGCCTGCCACCCACGTGGGAGACCTGCATGGCTTCTGGCTCCTGGCTTCAGCCTGGTCTCGCCCTGGATATTGTTGGTGTTTGGAGAGTGAACTAGTGGTCTCGCCCTGGATATTGTTGGTGTTTGGAGAGTGAACTAGTGGTCTCACCCTGGATATTGTTAGTATTTGGGGAGTGAACTAGTGGTCTCGCCCTGGATATTGTTGGTGTTTGGAGAGTGAACTAGTGGATGGAAGATATTGCTCTCTTTCTCTATCTGCCCCCCCCCCTTCGAATAAACAAAAATAAATAAACTAAATGAATCTCATACTATCCCTGAGTTCTAGATCTATGATGTAAACATGAAATGCCCAATAGGGATTTAAAACTAACACCCTTCACTTCATTTTGCTTAAATGCATGCCCCAGCATAGAGTTAATATTGCAATGATTGTGATAGTTGGAACTCACATGTTGTTCCCATGTAGAAAGACAGAAGCCTGGGACAGTCACAGCTGGGATTGTTGGGAGGGCCGAGAGCCACACCAGGGCCCCTGATCTGTGGTCTGGACGTGGAGGCGACTTTGTCGCTTCCTGCCCCTGACACAGGCATGACAATGTCCTTCAAATAGTGATGGTGGCAGCTCTGCGGGTGGAGTCATAACCTTAGGTAGTGGTTGATGGAACAGACATAAGCCTCAGCCGTTTTCACTCATTGCCCAAAAGATAGATAAGCATTGGAATTTATTCCTTGCCCTAGAATCTCAGTTGTTTCTCACACCCTATTGCCTTCACACCCCACCGGCCGTCTTCTTTCGCAGGTTTCCAAGGCCCCGCATAGCCACTGAAAGACCAGTTCCAGGAATTCACCTCTGCTCGCTACCACCCTCACCCCCACCCTCATCCCTAGCCCTCCTAAAATATAAAAAGGCCCGGTCCCTGGGGTCAGGGCCTTCTGCCATGTGTTCTGTCAATGTGCACAGTGGCAGTTGGTCACCCACCTCTGTGAATTTATTTTCTCTGAATAAATTCGGTCTGGCTGTAGCTACGTACACTGCCTCCTCTCTATTCCGCACCTCTTTTCCTAACACTTTTGGTGCCCTGTGTAAGGAGGCATCAATCTGCAACTCTTTTCCTAGCAATTTACAAAATTTTTTTTTAAGGTAAAATATTTCTTGTTTTGTTTTGTAAACTATTCAGGTTGAAGGCAGAGAATTGATTGGGACCTCCTTTAGCAATCTTTGAATATGTCTGATGTGAGTATCCGTGTCTCTGTAACCCCACAAAGTCTGGCCCCTGAATAGAATGATTGGCAAGGGAGAAGTCAAAAGTGTGGGCTCTGGGAGGGGGATGGAGTGTTTATTGGATGCTTCAGGTTTTAGTGTAAAGTTGTTGGAGAGACACAAGGAGAAAAATGAAGCTGATGTGGGCAGCCATTGCGAAGTGTAGCCTGGGGGCACCTGCCTCGCCGTGGAGCTCTCGCCGTTACCAGTGGTGCTTTGCGCTTCCCTTAGAAGTCTCTTCTCTTCCCCCCTTTTCCGGCAGGGTCTGGGTTGATGGAGGACTTGGATGGTGTGTCCCGTCCTCTCCACGCCACTGAACTTCTGTGACAGTGGTTTTTGGATGTGAGCTCTTGGTGTCCAGTCAACGGACTTGAGTACCCGAATGAATTTAACGCAGGTGACAGCTTGCTTGCTGCCCTGGTCCCGCCCAGCCCTGCTGTCACCTCTCTCCGTTCGCTCCTGGTGGTCTGCACACGGTGTTCCAGGGGTCTCGGATCCACTCTGCTAGCGTCGCCTCAGTCTTTCTTCTCTCTGCGTCAAGCTTTTTCTGGTCCTTCCAGGTCCTTCACAACGCGCCCACAGTCTGCTCTCTTTCCTGAAGAGCCGTGTCTCAGTACGGTCTTGTCTGCATCAGATTAGCACTGGAGCGGATTTGCATACGCAGTGCGAAGTGGGCCAGTCCACATGGGCTGGAGCTAATGGGCATCAAATGGGATGCAGCAACTGGGGCAAACTTACCCAACACTGTAAGGTTTGGCCTTTCAAAACCAGATCTCTGTCTCCGCCACCCACTGCATGGTGGAAACGTAGCCAGTTTTCCTTTGAAAATGAGCGACTCCCAGATAAATGTCTTGTCACTGTCTCCTAATGCACTCCCTGTCCCAGTGGCTTACATTCCTGTGCGAGTCCAGGTGCAGAAACAAAGGGAACAGAAGAGATGGCTCTGTCCTCTGTGGCTGCTTTGAGGCGCTCGGGGAGCCTGGTGCGGACACAGATCCTACTGTAGTCAGTGCCGCGGGCTCCCCCCTTCCCTGCTGGTGCACCGTAATTAGAGAAGAGAGACAGCCACGGGAGCCGGGTCTGAGGCGCTGTCCAGTGGAAAAGGTCACAGCAGCAAATGAGCAATTAGTGCTCCCTGCTGCCACGGAGGCTTCGGCTCCTGAAAGCCGCGGAGACACAGTACCTGCGTCGGCCGCTCTGTGATCTGCTCCTCACCGCACAGTCAGCAGCAGTCTGCCCTGAAGCCGACAGGATGATGCCGTCCTGATTGAGGAAGATCCGGTTTTTAAAACGCAGCAGCCCCGGACAGAACAGAGCAGAGGGAGACGGGGTGGTCACGTAGCAGGGGGCTGTGGCTTTGAAGCCTCGTTGGTTGTAAACCTTCGATGTTTGAAGCTGCTTCTTGTGGCGGCCCCAGCTCAGTACCAAACTTGGCGGCCTACGAACTGGGGATGTGAAAACGTGCTTACGGATGCCAGGCTTCAGTCGACGGTGTTATCACTTTCTCTGGGAATCAGCTGCTTATTAGGGATTGCTCCTACATTTAAGACCTGCAGCCTCTGCTTCAATTCCACAGAGGTGCGGGGTGGTGATGGGTGTGGAGCAGGAGGATTGGGTCAGGGAATGAGGCGCTGGCCTGCCTAATCCCTACACCTACACACACCTGGCATGCAGTCAAGGCTTTTGGGACCCCACTGAAGCCAGGGCTTTGACCTTGAAGGCAGGTGACCCACTCTGGCCTGATAGAAACTTCTTGTATTGTCTTTTATTTGTTTTGGCCTGGTTTAGTCAAATCCAGAGAAAGAAAAGGCAATTCTCATTAGCCCCAAAGGCAAGGCTTTGTTTGTATTTCAGACAAAGCCCTGAAAGTGCGTATGGCAGAGAGGTACCAAATAGTCATCTAAGGTTTGGACACAGGGATCAAGGCTGTCCCTTTCTGTGTCAGGTGAGCTCTCCTGCTGCCAGGGAAGAGGATCAAGCTTTCTTTGTTTAATAAAGAGGGAGAGGTGCCTGCCTCTCCGTGCCTCTCCTCTTCAGGGCGTCTCCTTGAAAACACAGTCAACCCTGTTTTCATATGGGCTGGGACTTCTGAATGAGCAGGGCAAGTTCGCGGGCCTTCTGACTCTTAGAACTGGAAACCCACACCTGCAAACTGGATTTGAAAGTTTCTCACAGGGCCAGTGCTGTGGCGGCACTGGCGTCCCATATGGGTGCCAGGTTGTGTCCCAGCTGCTGCACTTCTGATCCAGCTGCCTGCTGATGACCGGGGAAAGCAGTGGAGGATGGCCCACGTCCTTGGGCCCCTGCACCCACGTGGGAGACCTGGAAGTAGCTCCTGGCTCCTGGCTTCAGATCGGCCCAGCTCTGAACGTTGCAGCCATTTTGGAGAGTGAACCAGAGTGAACCAGTGTTTCTCTCTCTGTGTAACTCTGCATCTGAAATAAAGAAATCTTTTTTTTAGGCATGGAAAGCCAAGATACTCTGGCAAAAACAAACAAACAAACAAAACAAAACAAAACAAACAAACCCTAAATGAAAGATCTCTGTGAGTGAGATCCCAGTGGAAAGAATGGGCCATCAAAGAAGGAGGTACCTTTCTCTGAAGGGAGGAGAGAACTTTCACTTTGACTGTGGCCTTGTCTAAATAAGATCAGAGTTGGCGAACTCAAAAGGCTTCCATAACCTTGGCAACCCATGACAAGAGCCTAGGGTGGTTACTGATGCCATAAACAAGTCAACAACAGGAGTCACTGTGCACTTACTCCTCATGTAGGATCTCTGTCCTTAATGTGTTGTACAATGTAAATTAATGCTATAGGCTAGTGCTGCGGCTCACTAGGCTAATCCTCTGCCCGTGGCACCGGCACACCAGGTTCTAGTTCCAGGCGGGGCGCCGGGTTCTGTCCCGGTTGCTCCTCTTCCAGGCCAGCTCTCTGCTGTGGCCCAGGAGTGCAGTGGAGGATGGCCCAAGTCCTTGGGCCCTGCACCCGTATGGGAGACCAGGGGGAAGCACCTGGCTCCTGGCTTCGGATCAGCATGGTGCACTGGCCACGGCACGCCGGCCGCAGGCCATTGCGGGGTGAACCAATGGAAAAGGAAGACATTTCTCTCTGCCTCTCTCTCTCATTGCCCACTCTGCCTGTCAAAAAAAAAAAAAAAATTAATGCTATAACTAGTACTCAAACAGCACTTTACACTTTGTGTTTCTGTGTGGGTGCGAACTGTTGAAATCTTTACTTAATATATACTAAACTGATCTTCTGTATATAAAGATAATTGAAAATGAATCTTGATGTGAATGGAATGGGAGAGGGAGCGGGAGATGGGAGGGTTGCGGGTGGGAGGGAAGTTATCGGGGGGACAAAGTCACTGTAATCCAAAAGCTGTACTTTGGAAATCTATATCTGTTAAATGAAAGTTAAAAAAAAGAAAGAAAAGAAAGTTTCTCGGGGCAGATGAGAGGTAGTTTCAGGGATGTGTCTGTTGTTCGTCTTCTGCCGTTCTGTGTAAGTGTGTGTGAGACTGCCCTGTGTTTGTCCCTGTTTTGGACGTATCGATCTGTAATGACACTCACCAGTCGACTGTCTCTTGTTTATATCATTGAGAGAGGTTTCACTACCCTGACAGCAGTGCAGGGGTGAGAGGTGCCCTGAGGAGGGCCGGCGTGGTCAGGTGGGGAGCAGAAGGCCAGGTTCTGGGCCACAGGCAGTGTGGGGCCGAGAGCCGGGGCAGGTGCCTGTCTCAGACTGGGGTGAAGCTACAGAGCTCCATGGCACGCTCAGCTCCCAGCTCTCAAAGAAGGCGTTTTCTGATCTGGACAGGTTTCAGATTCCACTTACGTGGTTGGTATCACGCCCGTTGTCTGAGCCCCATCAGGCTCAGATATATTGTCTGATACCCCATCAGGGCTGAGATAGCAGTCAAAGTTCCTGGCCCTAGAAGCTGCTTTTCTTTATAGAGCCCTCCCCTTCTTACATGGAGGCATTTTGATGTCAAGCTCTGGGCTGACAGCACTGTGGCTTATCACCCTTTCAATAGGAACTCGGTTTCTAAGCTGGTAATTAGTGTTCCATGTTTGATGCTTGTACAGAGGCTTACCAAGCTCACAACATTCCACAGAGCCAAAAAGGAAAGTAAGAAAACAAGAGAAGAAAACACAGTGAGACCAAGGGCACGGGACGAGGCAGCATTGTGGAAAGCCCAAACGCCATATACGTGAGAGCACTTCAGAAAGTTCGTGGAAAAATGCAACTGAACAACGAATTTATTTCGGTGCAAAAATCTCTTGAAGTCCACGCATCGTTGTTTCATGAAACGCATCTGCATTTTCCATGAAGTTTTCGAAGTTCCTTTGTGTTTTGTGCGGACTCCCTTCCATTTGAATGATACATGGAAGTTTTTTGATGATTATTGAAATATTCCTGGGACATATTTTATATTCATTGATCATTGTTTCTTTAATTTTTCAGAAATCATCAATTCCATTGCACTGGGAGTAGCACTGTTATTATCACAATGTTATATGGAGTCTGGGTAACAAGACTTAGTGTTTTGGGGCCATAGATTCAAAAGGCTGCCTTCTACTCAGGAGTTTCTCCCTTTCTTCCTTCTTGGGTCTATTTCTTTGTTCAAGGTGTTTTAATATTTAAATTACTAATGACCCCAAGATATTTTCTCATATTAAGATTACCACTAAGGACAAAAATCTTGATTCCTTTCGAAGCCAAATTTCTGTAACTGCTATTTCTCAGTTGTTGTAGGTCCACGAGGACTGCTCTCTCTGGCTGTATGCACGTGTGTCCGTGTGTGATGGCTGTGAGTTTTTAAAGGAATGATGAGAGCTAGCGTACCTTGAGTTCTTCTGTTCCAGCTACTGTTCCAAGTAAGTTAAATGTAGTCCCCACAGCAACACAGGGAGAAAAAGGGCTGTTTGTGTTTCTGTTTTACTTTGGGGAAAGCCGGCAGCCCAGAAGGCGTGAGTGACTCGCCCAGGCTTAGGGCCACCACGCAGTAGACCAAGCCCTCGACAGCGTGCCGGTTCTAAGCACGTGCTCTCTGATGGAAACGATGGCCTCTGTGGGCATCAGATTCTGTGCATGCAGCAGTGTGTTTGGGCACTGTCTGTGTGTCTACACATGTGTGCATTGTGCTCTATTTTATCCTTCTCGATTGCTATGTAACTCTCCATTTGGATGATACGTATGTTTCCATTCTCCACTGTGCAATATTTGGTTATTACTAAGTTTATTTCTCTTCCATTTTCTTTTCCTTACTTTAAAATTGCAGTAACATACATGTGACATGAAATTCACCATCTTGTCCAATTACACTTTTTCAGTTCAGCGGCATCTGCTACATTCATGGTGCTGTTCAGCCAGTAGCACTAACCATTTCCATAACTCAGCATCTGAAACCAAAGCTCTGCACATGTTAACCCAGTCTCCACAGTCCCACCTTCCTCCAGCCCGTGCAGACCACCATTCCATTTCACAGATACCTCACCTAAGTAGGATGATATAATACTTGTTTATTATGACTGATACTTTTTTTTTTTTTTTTTTTTTGGACAGGCAGAGTGGACAGTGAGAGAGAGAGAGACAGAGAGAAAGGTCTTCCTTTGCCGTTGGTTCACCCTCCAATGGCCGCTGTGGCCGGCGCGCTGCGGCCGGTGCACCGCGCTGATCCGATGGCAGGAGCCAGATGCTTCTCCTGTTCTCCCGTGGGGTGCAGGACCCAAGCACTTGGGCCATCCTCCACTGCCTTCCCGGGCCACAGCAGAGAGCTGGCCTGGAAGAGGGGCAACCGGGACAGAATCCGGTGCCCCGACCAGGACTAGAACCCGGTGTGCTGGCGCCGGAAGGCGGAGGATTAGCCTGTTGAGCCACAGCGCTGGCGACTGATACATTTACTTCACATAATATCCTCAAGGTTCATCCATGTTTTTGTAATTTGTTTCATTTTTCACGCTGAATAATATTCCATTGAGTACGCATGTCACATTTTACTTCCCCACTCATCCATGAATAAACACTTGGCTGATTTCCATGTTTTAGTTACATACATGTTATGTACTGCTGCTATGAACACTGGGGTACAAGTATATCTTCTAGGCCTTACTTTGACTTGCTCTGAGTATGTACCCAGGAGTGAAATGGCTATATCATAGGGTAAACTTATTTTTTATTTTTTGAGAATTTGTCATATTATTTTGAAAGCAGCTGTACCATGTTTATATTCCCACCAACAGTATACAAAACATCCCAATTTTGCCACATCCAGCCAAGACTTATTTTCTGTTTTTTTTTTTTTTTTTAATAGGAACCATCGTAAGAGATGTGAGGTGCTGTCTCATTGTAATTGTGGTTGGCATTTTCTAATCTTCAGGGATGCTGAACATGTTTCATGTGCTTAATGGCTTTTTGTATACTGTCTTTGGAGAAATGTCTATCTGAACCCTTCTCTCATGTTTACATGTGTTTGCCTTTTTTATGGTTATGTTTTAAGAGCTCTCTCTGTATTATGGAAATCAGAATCCTTTGTCATAGATGTGATTTACAAGCATTTTGTCCCATTCTTTGAGATGCCTTTCTTTTGATGGAAAGTTTTGGAAAAAATGTATATGAAGTTCATTTTTTGTTGTTATTTTTGCCTTTTGTGTTGTAGCCAAGAAATCATTGCCAAATATAAATTGTGAAGTTTGCCCTAAGTTACCTTATAATGGTTTTATCATTTCAGGTCTTAAATTTAGATCTTTGATCCATCTTGAGTTAGTTTTTGGATATGGTGTTAGTTAACGGTCTAATTTCATTCTTCTCCTTATTAATATCCAGTTTTCCCAGCCTCATGTATTGAAAACACTGTCCTTTCCTTGTTGGATAGTCTTGGCACTTTTGTTGAAAATCACTTAATCACATATATGAGGGCTTATTCCTGGCCTCTTCTATTCAGCACATCTATATGTCTGCTTTTATGCCAGTGTCATACTGTTTTGATAATTGTAGCTTTGTACTGAGTTTGAAATCAACAAGTCTAAGTCTTCCTGCTTTGTGCTTCTTTTTCAAGATTGTTTTTCACTATATGAAGTCCTTTTGAGATTCTGTGTGAATTTTAGGAAGGACTTTTCTATTTTGCTGAAAAATATCACTGGGATTTTGATGACATTTCCCCTGAATCTTAATTTGAGTTGATAGATAGATACCTCAAAAATATGAAGTCTTCCAACTCATGAACAGGGTATGTGTTTCCATTTATTTGTCTTTGATTTCTTTCAGCAATGTCTTGTAGCTTTCATTTTACTAGTCTTTGACTTTCCTGGTTAAGTTAATTGCTAAGTATTTTATTCTATTAGATGCTTTCCAAAATTATTTTTCAGAATATGCAGATTGTTCATTGTTAGTTCGTAGAACTGCAATTGATTTTTGTGTTTTTGCTTAATATCCTGTTATTTTTCTAAAAGATAATTTAATAAGTTTGTTTTTTAACTTTACATTTTATTTTCTACTTTATTTAAGAGCCCAATAAATGTCAAATAATTGTGAATGTGTGCTTTGGGGCATCTTAAGTATTGTGACATCAATCAGCTAAAGGAGTGGGGATGGAACTGTTAAAGGAACAGAGGTTTTATATGACATTGGATTCGTGCTAGTATCATTTCAACTTAGAATGCTATAACTTTAGGATGTTAAATGTAATCTCCATGATGCCACAAAGACAATTTCTACAGAGTACCTAAAAAAGGAAATGAGAAAAGAATTTAAATGCTTAACTGCAGCAAACACATACACACACACAATCCATTAAAGAACCTAGTCCTAATGTCGGAAATGAGGGACAAAGAGAGCCATGAGGCAAAGTGACTGAAGTAAGTTCCTCCCCCATTAACAATTACTTTAAATCTAAAAGAGTTAAACTTTGGAATCAAAAGGAAAAGATTGGAAGAATTAATTTGAAGACATGATTTAATTTAAGGAGAGCACTTGAGACCCAAAGACACAAACGGGCTGCTCGTGAAAGGATGACAAAAGACTCTACACAAATCCTAATCAAAAGAGACCAAGGTTAGCTGTACTAGTATCAGACAAAATAGACTAATGGCATTTTTAAGAACTGTAGTAGTTTTTTAAATTGTGAAGGAAACAAAAATGCAGTTACAAACAATTTCCACAATAACACTAGCTTTTTATATTTGTGTGTGTATTTATCTCACGATTTCTTCATGCAGCTTTGAGTTACTTTCTGGTGTCATTTCATTTCACCTTGCTGGACTCCATGAGCATTCCATAGGAAGCAGTCTTGTGTTAACCAACTCCCCCAACTTTTGTTTATCTGGGAATAAAAACGGAAGGACAATTTTGCTGGCTACAGTACTCACGCTCTTGTTGATAGTTGTTTTTAATGTGTCTCTCGATTGTCTCCCGCCTCCAGAGTTTCTAATGTGCCATCCGATCCTCACGTAGGGGCTCCCTTGTATGTGATAAGTCACATCTGTCATGCTACTTTCAAGATTCTCTGTGTCTGTATTTTTAGGTATAATTGTACTGTGTCTCAGGGTAGACCTTTCAGTTTATCTTGTGGGGAGTTCATTGAGCTTCCTGGAGATTCACATTCATGCCTTCATTCAAATTTAGGAAGTTTTCAGCCATCATTTTGTTACTACTCTTTTTATCCTATTTCCTCTCCTCACTACCTTCCTCTGGGGCTACCACAATGCGTATATTGTATACTTCATGGTTTTCTACAGGTTTCTAAGGCTCCCACTCACTTTTCTGCACTCTTTTTTCTTTATGTTCCTCAGACTTGATGCTTTTCAATCATTTTATCTTCAGATTCACTCATCCTTCTAACTGCACAACTCTGAGTTTGAATCCCTCTACTAAATACCTCCCTTCACTTGATCTTTTCAGTTCCAACATTTCAGAGTGCCTGCCTCTGGGTGATACTCTCATTGTGTTCCTACATTGTTTTCTGGACTCTCTCCACAACTTCCTATAGTTCTTTATGCATCTTTAAGACAGTTTTTAAAATGTCTTTTTCTAATAGATTTTCCATCAGCTCTTTTTCAGGGACAGTTTCTGTTGATTTTCTTTTCTTTGAATGGGCTGTAGTTTCTGATTTTTTGTTTTGTTTGCTTTTTTTTTTAATGTGCCTTATGATTTTCTTTTGAAACTGGACATTTGAATCTAATAACGTGGTAGCTTTAGAAATCAGTCTCTCTTTTTTTCCTCAATTTTTTTTGGTCTTTCTGTTACTGTTACTTGTAGCCTATCTCTATGCAAAGAATCAGCATGGAATGTGATATCTTCTCACATCTCTTCTGAGTCAGCTTTCTGTGGGCACTCACAGACACTTTCTAATTTTCCACAAAAGTGCCATTAATTTTTCTTTTTAAAGATTTATTTTATTTATTTGAAAGACAGAGTTACAGAAAGAGGTAGAGACAGAGGGAAAGGTCTCCCATCCACTGGTTCACTCCCCACATGGCTGCAACGGCTGGAGCTGTGCCAATCCGAAGCCAGGAGCTAGGAGCTTCTTCTGGATCTCTCACATGGTGCAGGGGCCCAAGGACTTGGGCCATCTTCTACTGCTTTCCCAGGCCACAGCAGAGAGCTGGATCAGAAGAGGAGCAGTCGGGATTAGAACCAGCACCCATATGGGATGCCGGCGCTTCAGTCCAGGACTTCAACCCCGCTGCGCCACAGCGCCAGTCCCAGTGCCATTAATTTTCAATGTCTTAATCTTTAGTGCTTGGCTTCCAAAATGTGGAAAGGAAAAAATGAAGCAGGGCGTGTGGCAGCCCTTCCCAGCCTGCAGAAACCACGATAGCACGAGGGAAGGGTGCAACCACAGTGGTGTCTGCTCTGTACCTCTGTGAGCGGAAGTTGCAGTCAGCGGTCCTCAGTAATGGGAGGGGGAGGGCAGGTTCCCTCTTCCACGCTCCCATTCCCAGGAGCTGTGTGTCACATGTTTTAGGAACAGATGCACCTCAGCTTGCCGTGGGGCCTGAGGGTGGAGAACAGGTAAGAGCTGCTGTGCTAAGAGTAGAAATTATTCACACCTAAGCATGCAAACCTTGTTTTGGGAGTCACAAGGCTTCAGTAGACTCAGTGATCCAAAATTGTTACACCAAGCAGACTTCTGATTGTTGTCTAGAGGAGCGACAGATTCTGGTTGCTTCCAACTCCACCGTCTTCCCAGAATCCTTCTGGTTTTCTTAGTTTTTCACTGTATTTGCTACAAAAAAAAAAAAAAAAGGCTTGTATTTGTATTTCCATGAATATATATGCATATATTTCTCCAAAACAAGAGATTCTGGGTTGATAGGTGTGTCTGCCTGTCTGAATAGTGTGTGTATCCAAGTAACCTTCAAAAGTTACCCTCATTTATGCTTGAGACATGTACTGTATGAGAGTTTATGTATTTCTTCAATGTTTCAATGTTGGTATTATTGGTATTTAAATTTTTTACCAATTAAAAGAGAAAAATTGCTAACTTTTTTTTTTGACAGGCAGAGTTAGACAGTCAGAGACAGAGAGACTTATAGACAGTGAGAGACAGACAGAAAGGTCTTCCTTCCATTGGTTCACTCCCCTAATGGCCGCCACGGCTGGCAATGCACCGATCCGAAGCCAGGAGCCGGGTGCTTCCTTCCAGCCTCCCTTGCGGGTACAGGGGACCCAAACACGTGGGCCATCCTCCACTGCCCTCCTAGGCCACAGCAGAGAGCTGGACTGGAAGAGGAGCAACCAGGACTAGTACCTGGCACCCCAACCGGGACCAGAACCCTGGGTGCTGGCGCTGCAGGCGGAGGATTAGCCTAGTGAGCCATGGCGCCAGTCTGCTAACTTTTCAGTTTGCATTTATTCATATTCTTATTGGTCATATTTCCCACTTGAATACTATATTTGTATTTTGCTTCTGTGGACAGTCATTCTAAACCTTACAGCATCAACAATCTTTTAGACAGTTCCTTCTGAGCATACAGATGGAGTCACTTTAAGAGCAAGATCTCATGTCTAGCACAGTGCCCAGAGCATTAGTAGTATTGGAATAGAAAACCCAAATTTCAGGGGTCACTTGTTCCTTTTGTTAAAATTTTTAACTAAGATTTATTTAGTTAGTTATTTGAAAGAGTGATAGAGCTGGAGGAGGTGGGGGAGATGGAAAGAGAGAGAAAGAGAGAGAGAGAAAGAGAGATCTCCCATCTGCTGATTCACTTCCCAAATGGCCACAACAGCCGCGGTAAGCCAGGCCAAAACTAGAAGTTGGGAACTCCTTCTTGGTCTCCCTCGTGGGTTGCAGGGGCCTTGGGCTGTTCTAGTGCTGTCACAGGTATGTCAGCGGAGAGCTGGATCAGAAGCAGAGTAGTCAGGACTCAGATCAGCACTCCCATAGAAGGTGCTGGCATCACAAGCAACAGTTTAACTTGCTGCACAATGCCAGCCCTGCTACTGCTCTAGGGCCTTTAACTTCCTAAACATTAATTCTCTCCATGTATGTCTAGGAGTCCTCAGGGACTCTTGGACACATGATCACAAACATGCTTTTAGCTGGTGCCACAGCTCCTCTGGGTGTCATCACCCAGAGAAGCATCATCGCTTGGTAGAAGCATCACTTGGTAGAAGCATCATCGCTTGGTGCTGATCTCTAGCTCTGGGCCTCATTGTGTCTCCTGCCCCTCTACTAAGCACAAGGTCCTTGCTGTTGGCATGGCTGACCGTGGGGCCTGCCCTGTGGGGTGTTCTGACTGGGGGCCTGGGCTGAGGTAGTACAGCAGGGTTTCTTTCTGTTAGAGGAATCACAGAACAGTATCTCCTGGATCTGAGTGCTTTGAAAGTTTAGAGGAAGTTTTTCCTCAATATTTCTCTACTTCCATCTCTCTTTTTAAAGGAACACATTTCCAAGAAGCAAAATTAAAGGCCTTTTTCTTTTTTCTCTTGGCATCAACTTTTATCCTCAGCGTAACCCCAGCTCCATGAGAGTAAGGTATGTTCCTCAGGCTGTTCTCCCTGTTTGGAAAACAATTCCAGACGTGCCTGAGTGCCAGCACAAGGCAGTCATGGGTTCTTGAGCCTTGCCATCTGGCCAAACCCCTGAAATCCCAGGCTTTGAGTTGTCAGAAACTATAATTATTCATAAAAGTAATTGTTTAATTAGAGGCAAAGAATTAGGGCACAAAGCAATAATTTTGGAATGTTTATATAAGATTTTATTTTGTAACTGTTTTAAAACATTTCCATATGAAACATGTCTTCATGTATTCTTTGAACAGTATTGGGTGGCTACCCTGTTTTGGCAGTGGGCTATAAACACACAGCCATGCCTTCATGGGACATACGTGGATGAAAAAGAAGAAAGGCAAAGCAGGGAGTGTAGCAAAGTGTGGCACATCCTGTGATGGGCTGGAGAGGGTTCAGAGGCAGCACAGGGAGGAAGCCAGGAACACCCTCACTGTCAAGGTAATGCTTCAGCTAAAAGGATATTGGAGGGTATGTGTATGTATTTTATGTTTACTTTTACATTTTTTTTTTTTTGACAGGCAGAGTGGACAGTGAGAGAGAGAGAGGCAGAGAGAAAGAGAAAGGTCTTCCTTTTACCGTTGGTTCACCCTCCAATGGCTGCTGCGGCCGGTGCTGGCGCACCGCACTGATCCGAAGCCAGGAGCCAGGTGCTTATCCTGGTCTCCCATGCGGGTGCAGGGCCCAAGCACTTGGGCTGTCCTCCACTGCCTTCCCGGGCCACAGCAGAGAGCTAGACTGGAAGAGGAGCAACCGGGACAGAATCCGGCGCCCCGACCGGGACTAGAACCTGGTGTGCCGGCGCCGCAGGCAGAGGATTAGCCTAGTGAGCTGCGGCGCCAGCCTTTAAATTTTTAAAAAATGATTTATTAAGGGCTGGTATTGCGGTGTAGCAGGTTAAGCCTCTACCTGCAGTGCCGGAATCCCATATGGACGCCAGTTCGAGAGCAGCCTGCTCCATTTCCAATCCAGCTCCCTGCTAATTTCCCTGGGAAAGCAGTGGAGGATGGCCCAAGTGCTTGGGCCCCTGCAACCATGCGGGAGAGCTGGAGGAAGCTCCAGGCTCCTAGCTGCAGCCTAGCCAGTCACAGCTCTTGTGGCCTTTTGGGGAGTAAACCAACAGATGGAGGATCTTTCTCTCTCACCCTTGCTATGTTTCTCCTCCTCTTGCTGTAACTCTGCTTTTCAAATACATAAAAAATAAATCTTTTAAAGAAATAAATTTTTTTTAATTTAAAAAATAAAAAAGTGTTTATTAACCTGCTGCACCACAATGCCAGTCCCATATGTATACGTGTCGGTGGCCTGGGCTAAGATGACTTTTCTGTTGTCAAACAAACTTTAGCCAAGATGATTCATAGTAATGCAAAAAAGAGATCTGACCTCCCTAGCTGACACGTAGCCTCAACTAAAACCAAACCACTTTCAGTAAGTGTGAGGACATTTCGCAGTCTATATATTCTATGTTTTATGTTTTATGAATAGTATTCTAAATGCTCTGCCCTAACAGGAAACGTTTGATAACATGAAACAAGACAGACTTTGAAAAACTCCCCAGAGAGTTGTAACCACAGATCACTTAGAGAGAAATCGGTGATCATGGCAAAGAAACAATCGGTCTTATTGGCCTAACATGTGCCTATATTTACATACTCTGTGTCTTCAAATTTACGTTTTCTGCATCATTATATTTACATTCTGTTTCTTTATGGGGGTATAATGAGCTCTAAAGGAAATAGAGAATAATGAGATTAAGTCAAGCCTTTGTGGTGGTGTTTGTCTACAAGTTGTTAGTAAAATGTCCTCTTAAATGAGGTGCTTATCAGTGTAGGAAGAACAGAGGATTATACCAACATTTTTGGGGATGGTTCCTGTCTCGTTTGCAAGGTCACAGAATAATACATAACTATACTCTCCTGGAGTTTTTAAGCAAACAGCTTAAAACTTATGTTGTCCTCTAATTTTAGATGTTCCCAAGTGAACCTAGAAAAAAGGAGAGTGCAGATGGGAGGGTGAGATGAGTAAGGACTAATAGTCACTTGAGAGATTCATGTTTGGGTGTAGCAATGTGGCATAGTGAGTTAAGTTGTCGGTCGCAGCATCAGCATCCCATATGGGCGCCGGTTCGAGTCCCAGCTGCTCCACTTTCGATCCAGCTCCCTGCTAATGTGCCTGGGAAAGTAGCACAAGATGGCCCACGTGCTTGGGCCCCTGCACTGACGTGGGAGACCCTGGGAAGAAGCTCCTGGTTTTGGCCTTGCCTAGCCCTGGCCATTGCAGCCATTTGGCGAGTGAACCAGAGGATAGAGGACCTCTTTATCTGTGTCTCTCACTCTCTCTCTGTAACTCTACCTTTCAAATAAATAAACCTTTAAAAAAAGAGAGACATTCATGTTTAAAGACCATGTTGCTTTAATCATGCAACAAAGGTAATGAACATGGACTTGGTGGTAGGAAGGGTGGTGTGAAAAGATAACATGATTTTCTTCCTCTGCATGGATTTCAATCTATTTCATTGGATGTAGACCTAAATGTACAATTATAAGGCAACAGAATAAGGACTCTGTTTTTAACCAGTCTTTGGCTAACCTAGAGCTAATGACATGTGGGCTATGGGAGTTATAAGGTAGAAATGACTTACCTCATTTTTGGAGCACAAAGAGGCTTCGCAGAAAAAGCAGTGTTTTTTGGGTAAAGAAGATATGTGAGATTTTATTTCACCCCTCACGCCCCAAAAGAAAGGCAGTTACAAATCTCAGGAAAGAATAAAGCAAAATACATATAACAAAAAGTTTGCAAAGAACCACAGTCCAAATAGAAGCAAATTGTCAGGTGGAATAAGTTCTTACAGTTGATTATTTTTTAGAAAAGGCCATTCATTTGAGGGCTTAGTTCACTTGATCTTTTTCCTTTGAATGACACAGAGTCACGACTTTGGACCCGTGAAGGAAGAAGTAGAACCCCGGCACACTGCTTAGCTCTACAGTTAACGTTATTCTACATGTCATATAAATCCCCAAATTTTGTTTTTTTTTTTTTTGTCTTCACCTAACTAAATCCTCCTCTTTAAGGTAAAATAAAATGCCCTAAGAAAATCAGCGTTTCAATATAACATGATTTAGAGCTAACTAAATAAACAAAAACAAGAAGATTTAAATGGCTTTGTGGGGGAGAGGGGAGAGACAGAAACGAAATAGCACATCTTTTTTTCACATCCAAACACTTTTTTATGGGTTTGACTTTTAAAAAATACTGTGTGTGTATCATTGTAGTTTTAAAAAAAAGGACTAAAACTCTGAGACAGTCTGAAATCAGTTCAACGCGGAGAAATCTAATCATTCACCATGACCCTTCGCTACGTAGAATCTAGAGGCACAAAGAGGCATTTCAGAATCCCTGCTAGCTACAGGAGGCCTACGGGGCCAAGGCGGAGTTTCATTTCCCACTTTGTGTGTCTGGTAGTACTTTATGTAGCACTTGGCATTCTCCCGGCACAGTGGGTCACTCAGCAAGGCATGTGGTTTTGTGTTTGTAATGTTTTCCAGTGACATCATTCTTCCGGGGTTCCCTGTCCCCCCTTTTTCCCTAACAAACTGATGCAGGTAGAAGAGAAGGGATTGAGGAAACATGGTTCAGTAGCCGTTCGTCCAGAAGATAAATGGCTATGAGTTCTGACACCACTAAATTATGCTAATCCACTCTGTAATCCAATCACTGTTTTCTGGATGACAGGGACTCCAAGTGCCGAAGGAACTGTAGTCCATTTTCTCTTTGTCCCAATAGGTCAATTACTCTTTTTTTCCTGAGGTAAAAGAATAACTTTCTTTCTCTGGAACCGGTGGGGGCTCTGAAATGCACACTACCCACAGGGAATGACAAACTATCACGGCTCCATTAGAACTGGCTAAGATCATAATTACCCAAGACTCCCGACTGTCGGTGACTCCAGGCACCCTCGCTTGCTCGGGAAGAAAGCTGCAAGTATCCTCCCCTTCATTTTCCCTCCGGACGTCTGCAGCCCGGCAGCTGAAGCGTCCACGGAGTGATTCCTCAGAGTCAGTTATGCAGGAGGGAAAATGGAACCCGGGTCCCCAGGAAAGAGAGCACAAACCTTCTGATCTTGGTGAACTCTGAGCACTCCTCACACTTTGTTTGGTGGAATAACACCAGACACACAGAGAACCTGAGGAAGGACTAGGAAACTTCTCATCCCCTGGGTGACAGGTGGGAATAGAGAGCCAGAGACACAAATAGAAGCCCAAACTCTTAACAAGAGTGCGGCTCAGAGCTGCAGCCCCCAGGTGGGCTGGAGGGAATGGGAGAAGTAGGCTGTTTCTCCCCAGAGAGGGAGTTTGAGGATTGTTTTTTTTCTCTTCGCTCCTTGTTGGCTTTGTTTGAAGACCTTGATGTGCGTGCGTCTAAGTTCTGATTAGCGCTGAAGTGTCCTTGTCAGATCTGGTGCCTCTGAGCATAGCTGGCTCTCCCATCCCAGCCTCCTTGCCCCACAGGCTTGGTCGGGATCTCGCCTCGGTCTCGGACACACTCTGGAGCATGTTGTCTGTGGTTTCTCGTCCTCTGAGGGTGCACTTGGACTTGGAAGGCTGTCAGAATGTGTTTGGAGCCGGGCCTCGCGAATGAATGGCTGGTAGTGAATCAGGAAATTGAGTGTTCAGAGAAGTGGTTTAAAAGAAAAAAGATCCTGAAATTTGCTTTTTGCCTTTTCAGCAATGGGCCCTTTGCAATAAATAGAATACATAACACCACAACGTGACGTGCCCAGGGACTTAGCATTGTCCTCTGCAGAAACTGAAGAGAGGAATCAGAGGCCTGCGTCTGACACAATGCCAGGTGGGCAGCAGGGTTATTTATGGACCCGTACTGTGCGGACTCGCAGGGCCCTCTCTTCAGGTGTGTGGGGGCTGGTGCTGGGGGGGGAGGCGGGGCGGGGGTCTGGTTTGCTAGCAATCACCCGGCCTTCACAGCAAATGTCACTCAGCTGTGGGGGAGGAAAAGGAAATTTGATCCATTTCACAGAGCCCTTGGAGCAGGAGAGAACCGGGAGGCAGCAAGCAAACTGCGGACACGGCGGCTTTTTCATGCTCTCTGGCCCCCAGTAAGGTACGATTCACTCCTCCCAGGGCGTCGATGCATTCTGTAAACAATTATCTGTAAAACATCCTCGGCACCAAACATTGCCCAGGATCTGAAATGCGACTTCAAGTAATTTGTTTACTGATTTTAGATTTTCAAGTACCACTGACTTTAAATGAATCTTGTCATGATCAGCTAAACTGCATTGATGTTTTGAAAGCCTCACTCATCTATTTGAAAGGCAGTGACGGCCGGCGCTGCAGCTCAACAGGCTAATCCTCCACCTTGCGGCGCCGGCACACCGGGTTCTAGTCCCGGTTGGGGCGCTGGATTCTATCCCGGTTGCCCCTCTTCCAGTCCAGCTCTCTGCTGTGGCCAGGGAGTGCAGTGGAGGATGACCCAAGTGCTTGGGCCCTGCACCCCATGGGAGACCAGGAGAAGCACCTGGGTCCTGGCTTCGGATCAACTCAGTGCGCTGGCCGCGACGGCCATTGGAGGGTGGACCAACGGCAGAGGAAGACCTTTCTCTCTGTCTCTCTCTCTCCCTGTCCACTCTGCCTGTCAAAAAATATATATATAAAAAAAAAAAAGGCAGTGACAAGAGAGAGGGAGACACAGAGAGAGAAAGAGACCTCCCATCCTCTGGTTCACCCACAATAGTCGGGGTTGGGTCAGACCAAAGCCAGGAGCCAGGGACTCCATCTGTGTCTCCCATAGGAGCTGCAGGATCTTGGGTACTGGAGCCATGACCTGGTGCTTCAGAGGCGCATTAGCAGGGAGCTGGATTGGGAAACAGTGCTGAGGCTTGAACCGGAGTTCTATTACGTGATGCTGGCATCCCAGGTGGTGGCAAGACCCACCATGACACCCGCCTGCCTCTCAGGGAAGCTTTAGAGTTGGTTCTTTCATAACCGGAGGAAAAGGACTCAGGGGGTTAACTCCCAAATACTTACTGCCCGCGCTTGCCCTGTTTTCAGATTCCTCTTGCTTGGAGGCCTGGTCTTTGGGGAGACAGGCTTGTGTGTTTGTTTCAGGAAAACCATTTCCTCATACGTGGATCCTGGACTTAGGTAGCCCTCTTCTAAAAGGCTACAATTATAGGGGGGCATCAAAGCCAATTTGCCATTACTTTTAAGATTTCCAAATGTAAATATGTCAGTCTTGTGGTTTAGCTCCATTAACATTGCTGTAGTATATTAGAGAATGTTTTTACGTCTAGATCCCTGTGAAGTAAAAGGGACATTTTAAAAGCAGCACATCGGATTAGTCACATGCATGCTAGCAAAAGAGTATGGGTGTTTCCAATTAAGTTGTCTTCCTTTGACTGCTTTATGGGGAACAGATGAGAAACTCACACCTCATTGCAGCGAAAGGGCCCTGGGTAAGAGGCCAAAAGTCTTGGGCTTGGGAATGTGAGCAAGTTGTTGAAACTCTTCGAGACTTCCTGTTTTCTCTTATAAAGTGAGAATCATATCTGGCCTACTAATGTCAGAGTATTGTGCACTAAACAAATAAATGCATTGTAAACTGTTGGCTGTTGTATAAACGTTGGTGAGTAGGAATTGCATGCGTTTGGTTATGAGTCATGGAAATGAACTGCGGCTAACTGATGCTAGAGGGAGTTTGTTGTAGGGCTAGCAGAGGCTCACAGAATTGTCGGGAGTCTGGAGGATGGGGCTGGGGTGGGACACGAAATAGAGACAGCTGAGAAGCTGGGCATTTCCGAAGCCCCAGCAGGACCTATCGGTGAGGATGGAGTGGGCTCTGCTCTGGTCACTTCTGGTCCCTTTGACCCTGGGCTGTGGTTTATTTACTGGGGACGGGGCATCTAGCTGCCTTCGGTTGGGAAGGACGTGACTCCTGACCGCTGTCCTATACTGTGTCTAGTGTGGAAAATGTAGTTTCTCTAAAGAAATCAGAGTGCTGATGGAAGCTGAAAATTCCGCAGTGGGAATTGAGTACGCCTTGTTTGCCCAGTATTGCACAGAACTCCTGTATACGCTCAGCAGCTCCGAGCCTCTGCTCCCTGTGCTGTGGTCTGAATGTTCATGTGCCCCTCATAACAGAGGAATTCCTGTGTGGAAATCCTGATGCTCAAGGGGGTGCTATTAGGAGGTGTGGTCTCTGGAGGTGCGGGAATTAGGACCCTTGTAAGAGGCTGGAGGGTTGCCTCTCCCACCCTGGGGATCCAGGGAGAAGGCATTGCCAGTGACCAGGAAACTGGCTCTCGTCAGACACCAAAGCCGTTGGTGCTTTGATCTTGGCCTTCTCAGCCTCCAGAGCTGTGTGAGATTAATTTGTTTGTGGTATTTTGTTATAGCAGCTCAAACAAAGACAATATTCTGAGATCAATATTTACTGTTTCCCCCATTTGTGATATAATATTTTGAAAAAAAAAAAGATTTATTTATCTGAAAGGCAGAGTTGAGAGAGAGAGTGAAAGAGAGAGAGATCTTCCATCACCTGGTTCACTCTCCAAATGGCCACAATAGCTGAAACTGGGCTGGTCTGAAGCCAAGAGCCAGGAGCTTCTTCTGGGTCTTCCACATATATAGCATGTACCTAAGCACTGTGGCATCTTCCACTGCTTTCTCATTAGCAGGGAGCTGGATTGGAAGTGGAGCTGGGTGTCTAACTGGGACACACATGGGGTATTGGTGCTGCAGAAGGCAGCTTAACCTGCTACACCACAGCACAGGCCCCCGTATGTGACATTTATAAGTGCAGATTCAGTGATTCTGAGCCCTTGTTCCCAGTCACCAAGGGGATTCCCTGCTTTGGGTTTCACTTCCCAAGAAGAAGAAGAATGGCTGCAACCAAAGGGTCAGCGCTAACCATCAGGCCTCCAGAACAGAAGAGAAAGCTTGAGATCTGACTCCACCTACCGAGGAGTCCTAGTCCTAGTCCTATTGTGGTATTGCTGGTCAATTTGACCCTATTGAACTCTAGATGACCCAGCTTCCTTGGGGTTGGCCTCCTTGTGCACTGCTTGAGGTTCATGGTTGACCACGTATGTACTGTCAGGTGTCCAGTGCACTGAAGTAACATGCTATCCATTGTCCAAAGTTCCTGTCCTGGTGGTAGGTTTTTTCCTGTGTGTGGGAGTGGAAAGGAGAATCTGTGCTCCTGTCTTCCAGTTCCTTCAAAGCCTAGCTGTGATGCTGGCAACAGTACCCAGGGGACTTCTTGTCTCAGCCGTAGGTCATATCTAGACCACTTCTCTCTCCTTGTCGTTGAGCACTTGCCCTGGGAGAAGAGGAAGTCCCTCTGTATTTCTGTCCCAGAGCTCAACCCCATGCACTAGCCTAGTAAAAACGAAAGTCTCCCCCCATCACCATGGAAAACTGTAATTCTTTCTAAGGATATTATTTACTGTCTCATAGACAGTAATTTTTCTCATAGACAGTATTATTTCTTGAAGACACAGAGGAAAATGTTGGAATGATGTACACCACCTAAAATGGCCACACCACTCTTTCAGATGGGAGAGCAAGTCAGTTCTGAAAGAAAATGAAGTCAAGCAAGGCCCTTCCAGGAAGGATGGAGAGTACTTACTTCTCGCCCTCATGGGTTGATCTCAAACATCAGGTCACTTGGAAAAATGGGAACTCTTGAATCCAGATGAGTCCTAGGGCCTTTCAGAAAGAAGAGAAAGAGGCTGGAAGTATTGGGGCCAACTGTGCCTTGGGTTCTGTTGCCTTGAGTTAGGATTTTAGTAGAGGTCAGGGGGTTACCAAAGAGCAGTATGTGTTGCCGTCTGAATTCACGTCGCTCCCCAAGATTTCTTTTAATCAGAGAAACTCAGTGGATGCAAATTTGAACTACGATGATACCAGGCCTTCCCATTATGCATAACCATCCAGAAATATTTTCAAGGATGCCACAAATGATTTGTTTGGGAAACTTCCTCAATTGGATCAGTGCTTGCCGTGAAATCAGAACACATGAGAGCAATCAGATCTGCTGGGAAGATGATAGTTTGGAATTCCTTTTTTCCAAAACATTTCACAATTGCAGCCGCGGTTTTTCCTGAGAACTCTGTATACTCTGGGATCTCTATCTAGCAAGAAATGCCTTGGGGCTGTATTCTCCAGCTCAGCCAGTGTGCTGCCCAATGCAAGTTAGGTTCATTTATAGTAATACATCTTGACTCTTTGGCAGGTACTTATCAATATGCTTTGGTTTATTAAACAGAAAGATTAACATCCAGCTTATGCATTTGCTTCCCCCCCCTCCCCAACACAGATGTACTTTAAAAAAAAATCAAGACATCTTGTTCAAATATTTTCACTCCACTTTGGATGATGTTCCAGAAAAGGCAGCAGAGAGGCTCTGTGAATATTTTTGCTGTGATCTAAGGAGTCCAGTGAAGAGCGGCACTCAGAAATACATTGCGGTTTTCCCAGTGATCAAAAATGTTGCTCAGAGTTGCAGGAGACCATTGGAAATGTATTTGTTTTCTGTTTGTTCGCGCATTTTGGCCTTAGCCATAATTGTTTACATGGGGAATGCCGAGTCAACATAATCTAACATGGTGTCACTGTGTTTTGGAATAAACATGTGTGGAGTACATGATACAGTGCTGCTCTGGCATCACAATCACATATGTTAGTGCTGAAGGAGCTCAGAGGGTATCCAGCTTGGTCCTTTGGTTTAAAATACAAGAAAGCTGGGCTTGGCCGGCGCCGTGGCTCAATAGGCTAATCCTCTGCCTGCGGCGCTGGCGCACTGGGTTCTAGTCCCGGTCGGGGCACCAGATTCTGTCCCAATTGCTCCTCTTCCAGTCCAGCTCTCTGCTGTGGCCCGGGAGGGCAGTGGAGGATGGCCCAAGTGCTTGGGCCCTGCACCCGCGTGGGAGACCAGGAGAAGCACCTGGCTTTGGATCAGTGCAGTGCGCCAGCCGCAGCAGCCACTGGGGAGTGAACCAATGGAAAAGGAAGACCTTTCTCTCTCTCTCTCTCTCACTATCCACTCTGCCTGTCAAAAAAAACCAAAAGACAAAACAAAAAAAACCAAACTGGGCCCTGATTGGTGAAACCACTTGCCCAGGATCAGAGAGCTAGTCATTTTCAGAGCTCCAATGAATCTGATGTTGCTGGCTTCACCTGCTCTTTGTACTTTTCCATGAAGTTGGTGATGTGTTTTCTCTATGGCTGGCCCTTCCCTTCATATATATAAGACCACTCTGGGTAGATATTTCTATTGTGATGGCTAATCTATAGCAGAATAGACTGATTCGAAGCTTAATTGTTGCCTATAGAACTTCTGTATCTCCTTTATTAGTCTGTATTTCCTTTATTAGCTTGAAAAAATGAAGTAAGCAGGGAAAATTCATGTTTTTGCTGATATTTACATCATGATTCCATGATTGAAGTTGGCTTGAATTAGAACTCATTTCTGCACAGAGAAAATAGAGCTTAGGAAAAGTCCAAAATTAGAGATCAGGAAGAGGGCCTGAAAAACCTTCCAAGGGCGAAGCTGAAGCTCTTGGCTGAATATGCTTAATGGAGCCATTTGTTTGAGTGCTGACCTGGTGACAGATGGAGGAGAGAGCCATTTCTTTGGGAGATTTGATCAGAACAAACAAGATTCAAATCTCTAGCTTTGAAAGGAGGTGTCAGACAGACCTCCGGTTCAAAGCTGGGCCTGTCACACAACATGTGCTCCTAAGCTTAGGCCTCAGTTTCCTTACCTAAGAATGAAAGAAAAGAATGCTTGATCTCATGGTGTTGTAGTGAGGTCATTGTATAGTAGGAAGGACAAGGTTCCTGTGTCCAGAGGGGGTAGATTAAACAGGACACGGGTTGTCCTACCATATCAAGACGTGGTCTCTTTCTCCACCACATAGCATCTGGCCTGTCCTTGTGACTGGCTTTGACTTTGACATTAGCAGAAATTACACTATATGAGTCCTGGGGTCTGGGCCTCCAGACACCACGTAGGTTCAACCTCTGCTTCTGTGGAGAGCTACCCTGGGACCATCATGGAGGAAGCTAATTCAGCCTGTTGGGGAACAAGAGGCCACACCGAGAAGTCATGCTCTGACGTGACCAACTGGTTAGTGAGTTGTAAGACATGGGAAGAAGGTTGTCTTAGACCTTGCATCCCTTGCAAACCTCTACCTGAATCCAGCCACAGGTGACAGCCTGGATGGTAAATCCACACGTGGGTGCACAGCCATGCTCTCATTCTGCAGGGCGTGCACATACTCAGTTGGCCTCACAGGTGCTTTGGAGGTTGTGCTGCCTGTTCAGCTTGGCTTTGGGTTTTCCCTGAGCTCGTTTCTCCTGGCAGTCTGCTCTTTCAGAAGCCCTGGGCCTGCCTTTTTCCCTGGCCACATGCTGGGGACATGCAGGCTGAGTGCTACTGGCAGTGCTGTGTCTTGGTGCATGGAGTAAGTGTGTGTGAGCAGTTTTGGCCCATTTATGACCTCAGCCAGAGCTGCTATCCCCAGATGAGTGTATAGATCGGGTAGTGAGCCAGTAAACAGTGTCATGTGAGTATGGGCTTCCTTTTACCAAGTCCTCTAATCGGGGGATTTGAAATCCAGTCCTTGTACAGAACACATTTTTACTAGTGGAGCTAGTCTTACTATGAACTTGTTAGATAATGATAATTAAACATAATGTTTTACAGTTTGTAAAACAGGCCCTAGAACTTTATCTTAATTTACCCTGATAATAACCCTGTCTTATAATATTAACCTAAAGCTAGTGACTTTTAAAAGTCATTAGAATCAGCTGGTGCTGCAGCTTACTAGGCTAGTCCCCTGCCTGCAGCACCGGCACCCCGGGTTCTAGTCCCGGTTGGGGTGCCAGATTCTGTCCCAATTGCCCCTCTTCCAGTCCAGCTCTCTGCTGTGGCCCGGGAAGGCAGTGGAGGATGGCCTAAGTGCTTGGGCCCTGCACCCACGTTGGAGACCAGGAGGAGGCACCTGGCTCCTGGCTTCTGATCGGTGCAGTGTGCCAGCTGTAGCGGCTATTTGGGGGGTGAACCACCGGAAGGAAGACCTTTCTCTCTGTCTCTCTCTCTGTCTAACTCTGCCTGTCAAAAATTTTTTAAAAAGTCATTAGAATCAGAGGGAAGGAGCAGTGTTCATCTTCTGCTGTTTGGATGCCGTTTTTAGTTTCTGGGTCCGGGCTGCCGCCTAAGTGAGGTGCAAATACCTGACACCACGATGTCCCTGGTAACCGGGTGTACAAGTTGTGTTTCAAGTAGTCCATTAGTGACAGGGTTTGATTTCAGTGTTTGCTTTTACCTCTGTCTCCGAGAGCCTCTCATAGTGCGTCGTGGGCTTACGTGATGTTGCTGCCTGGTGTCCGTGCTGTGGGATGAGCAGGTTGCTCCTGAAGTACTTGCAGTGTCCTTTATCGTTGCGGAACAGTGTTAGGTGTTGTCACAGAGTTCTGAGCCGAAAACGACCTTCTCAGTGGCTCTCTTGCTACAGTGAAGCCTTTATTGGCTGGGGTTGTCTCGGGAGCACAAAGCAACCAGAGTTAGATATTCCCAGAGGCAGTGGCTTGTAGTAGGGGTCAATGAAATGTCTTCTGCAGTAGACTAATACAGTTGGCCATCAGGGAACTGCAAATCAACCTAGCAAAGAGGCATACTTCCTACCCCCTCTGATGGCTGTAATCCAAGGAGCAGATGTGGGGCAGGTGTTCGGCACAGTCGTTAACCACTGCTCGGGAAGTGGGCATCCTTCATCCGAGTGCCTCAGTTAGGGTTCTGGCTCTGCTCCTGTTTCCAAGTTCCTGCCAGTGCTTACCCTGGGAGGCAGCAGTATGGCTCAAGTGTGTGGGAGCCTGGCACCCACGTGGGAGCCCCAAATTGAATTATCGGCTCCTAGCTATACAGCCAAGTCTCTCTCATCAAAGCCTGTGCCCTTCCCACTGAAACATCCATTCGTGTGATTCCGAGTTCCTGTTTGAGACAAACATAGGATGTGACAGTTAGAGTTTAGGGCCCATAGCATTTAGGATGGACAGAAACACCAAGGCAAAGCTAGTGTGCCCTTCATGCCTGCAGTTTGATTAATCTTATTTACCCTTGTCCAAAGGGGCAGAGTCGCACACCGCTGCCTGCAGACAAGGGACCCAGGCAAATTCTGCCGGCCATTAGTCCCTGGATGTGACTTGCCAAACACACCTGATTGTCCTGTTGTTTTGCAACTGGCCAAAGTGTTGGCCCTTACAGCTAGAAGCGTCCCTGCTTGTGAGGGTCCCCTGGGCACCCAGGGACTTCTTTGTAGAGCAGGACTGCAGGCAGCTGCTGTGAGCACGGAGGTCGGGCATACATGGGCTGAGGACATGAGGACACCTGCCTCTTGCCTTCAAAGAGGGGACAAATGACAGCATTTGTTGCCCTGGATTTGAGCAGCCTGGGCAGCGTGTGTGAGAGCCTCTCACGCTCTGTCTTCTCCGTGAGCGTTGGTCCCTCTGTTCATATCTGGAGCAGGGAACAGATGTTTCATCAAAAGACACATTGAAAATAAAGATAATCATGCAGTAAGAGGCTTAATTACATCAGCTTATTCAAGTCCACTTAATTGCCTGACAGCCCGAGTGCCTCCCTCTTATTTGCAGCCGAGGCTCTCATGTTTTGCTGGTTTATCAAATCCTTTGATGGCTCCAGGAAGATGTTATTGACTTAGCAATTCAGAAAATATCAATTCCTCATACACAGCTGGTAGAGGAGAATGTAAATATTTTTAACAAGTAATAAAGAATCATCATTTGCCTAGAGGTGGCTTATAGAGGTGTCCTATAAACAATTAATAGCTGAAATAATTCAGAGGTAAGGCTGAACGAGGCGTTTCATCCGTAGCTGACTCCTGGTCATATTTGCGACCTGTCTGTCATGTTAGGATCCCAGGAAAAAGGTGATTTGCTAATTTAAAGAGGCTGTTTGAATCACGTGACAGTGAGTGAGGCAGTTAACCCAGAGAAGCAGCTTTAGGCTGCTGTTCCCATTGCTCCCTAGCTTTAAGGCATCATTAGTTCTTTTTCGGACTGTTGTCCTGTGTGCTCTCTCCCAGCCCCTCATAGAGTGTCAGTCTTTGAGAAGCTATTGATTTTACTTGCTACATCTGTTTTTTCTCTCTCTTTTTTTTAATTTGACAGGTGGAGTTATAGACAGTGAGAGAGAGAGACACACAGAGAAAGGTCTTCCTTCCGTTGGTTCACTCCCCTAATGGCCGCTATAGCCAGTGCTGCGCTGATCCGAAGCCAGGAGCCAGGTGCTTCCTCCTGGTCTCCCATGTGAGTGCAGGGCCCAAGCACTTGGGCCATCCTCCACTGCCCTCCAGGGCCACAGCAGAGAGCTGGACTTGGAAGAGGAGCAACTGAGACTAGAACTGGCACCCATATAGGATGCTGGCGCTGCAGGCAGAGGATTAACCAAGTGAGCCACGGCGCTGGCCCCCTCTGTTTTCTCTTACCGTTCATTTCTTCACCAAACCTTGCAACTTGATTTCTGCCCATAGCAGTGTTCTAAAGCACAGGGTGTGTGTGTGTGGGGGTCAAATTCTGCTTCTATTTAGTTCTGGTCTCCTTATGTAAACTCTCCTATCATGGCTTCTGGGGTATTGTTGGATGTTGTTGGATTTACCTCCTGGACCAGTGGGGATCAGGGCGGGAGACAGGATGGCACATCCACATTGAGTACATGAAGAGAGTATAATGAAGGGCAGAGTACAAGAAATGATCAAGGGATGGGGCAGTAGGCTGGGACTAGAGACAGAGGAGCTGTGACCCCTCCTGGGGACAAGAGGCGGGAGCCATTTCCGGAACTGCTGCATGGAGAAGACCACCACACAGTAGCTGTGGACCTCAGACAAGGGTGCAGCCAACCTGGGCAACCAAGCAGGGAGGGAGCCAGGGGACAAGCAACCAACTCCATTGTCTTCCCCACCTTTCAACTCGACCAGAGGTTTCCACTGGCCAGAGTAGACTCAGTGCCAGAGCAGAACGAGCAGAAAGAGGACCGTGGACGTCGCTAATGCACACAGGTCAGCGCCCGGGGCACAGCACAGGGTGGAAAGCAGAGTTGGAAGAAGAAATGGGAGACAACCCCAGCAGACTCCTATTTTTCTTGTGTTTTTGCCTTGGTTTTTTTTTTTTTTTTTTTTTGGACACTCTGGTGTCAGACCATTTCAGATTTCATGTCCTCTATCCCGTGGTCCAGATGCTAGGTCCATTTTCTCACATGGCGTATTTTATTCCTTGAACTCTACTATCCCTACCTTCTCCCCACATCCATGATAACTTCTGCATCCCTTCCCGTGAAGCAAGATTTCCATCTCATTGAAGTTATCAGTCTTCCTTACTTTAGAGACACATTCCCAGTTTATGTCTAGAGACTATGAGAGCACCATTCACCTTCCCCCAGTCCACCAACAGGTTCACTATCACCTGCTACAGACTCATGGCCTGGAGGAGCGACTTACATGTCCTCACTAGCATGTCCTATTTCTACTTTCCTTGCGAAAACTATGACTTTGGGGTTGGCATTTTGGAGGGTTGAGCCCCTGCCTGTGATGTTGGCATCCCAAATGGGCACCGTTTCAAGTCCTGGCTGCTCTGCTTCCAATTCAGCTCCCTGCTAACGTGGCTGGGAATGCAGTGGAAGATGACCCAAGTCGCTGGGCCTGTAAACCCACCTGGGAGACCTGAATGAGGCTCATTTCCTGGCTCTGGCCTGGCACAGCCTCGGCCATTGAAGCCATCTGGGGAGTCAACCTGTGGATGGAAGTGCCCTCTCTCCCTAACTTGCTGTTTGAGTAAATAAATTACAAGAAAAACCAAACAATCCATGATTTCTGCAAGCAATACAAAGCATCCCACTTACCAGCCCACCCACAACCCACTTGTTCACAGCTACTAACTCTTCTTTTATGCCAGGCCATTGGCCCCTATGGGTAGAACTTATATACTGCTCAGAATAACCCAGATCACTGTCATCTTAAGAATCACGTAAAATGTGCTTTTCCTGTCCCTGAACCCCAGGGAGATCCTCTGAATAGGACATGGCTTGTGCATTTGTTTTCAAGAAATGTCAGTGTGTGTTTAGAACAGTAGGATGAGTTCCTAGGGCCCAGTAATCCGGTTCATGGTTGTCTGCTGTGAATGCTGTCCACACCCTCATCCTCTTGATCTCTGCTCCAGGAACCTGCCGTGGATGCTCTGTCATACTGGGGGCAGGTGCACACAAGTGATGAGCAGAAGTGCCTGCTCCAGACTGACTCTCTTATCTGTTTAGTCTGTTTTTTAAAAGATTTATTTTATTTATTTGAAAGAGTTACAGAGAGAGGTAGAGACAAAGAGGAGAGAGAGAGAGAGGTATCTTCCATCTGCTGGTTCACTCCCCAAATGGCTTCAATGGCAGGAGCTGAGCCAATCCAAAGTCAGGAGCCAGGAGCTTCTTCTGGATCTCCCATGTGGATGCAGGGGCTCAAGGACTTGGGCTATCCTCTGCTGCTTTGCCAGATGGGTTAGCAGGAAGGTGGATTGGAAGTGGAGCAGTGCCTTAACTCACTGCGCCACAGCACAAGTCCCTAGCTGGTTACTCTAAATGGAGGCTCTCTTGGATCCCTGGCTGCACAGAACCCTCCTCCATGGACCTAGCTCCTCCCATCCCGACAACGGAAGGCTCTACGGCCTCAAAGCCTCAGCTCCCTTCCTCCTCCATTGAAATCCTTTGCAACCTTCCAGGCTGAGTTCCTATACAAGACTGCTTGCTTCTGTGAAGTCTACCCTGACCTCAGACGCAATGAATGCACCCCTCTTTGACCTTCCAAAGGCCTCTGCTGCACGGAAGGCAAGGAGAGGTGTCAGATGACACAGCGCCTTCACAGTGTGACAGACCCCAGGCTGATCAGAAGTGTTATCTTGTCTACGCAGCATCCCACCTCACGAGATGGTATTTTTAGCTCTGTTTACATGTAATAAAAGAAACCAAACCGAAAGAAGTATCACAATGAGCTTCAGATCACATAGATATTAATTGATAGAACTGGGAATCATAAATGAATTTCTTTTGGTTCAAAAATGTTTCCCTCTTACTTCATTTGCTTATGCAGTATATTTGGTTGTTTATATCAGTGTTGCAAATTCAATTCCTTCAGGGGTCTGATAGGTAATATAATTGTATGAAGTGGCTACTTGGAAGTCAGAAAAAATGAGCTTGTGAGTACATGCCCAGCTTAGAATATTCAAATTATAAACTCAGTAAAATGGGCAGATAAAATACCTACAAACCCTGGTTTAATACCCGATTACTTGACTGAAGTGGGAAACCTTCAGGGCTGGGTCTGTAACCTGACATGTTAGCAGACACCAGTGTTCAGGCCAAGCCTCTTCACAATGTCGCTGCTGGGTAGATGTCTACTCAGTTGAATGTAAAAAGCAAAAAACTTGTTTCTAACATTCAAATTGAGAATTGTCGTTTTGTTTCTATAGAATCTGCCGGTAACGATGTCATTTAAAGCTATTAAAATGGTTTGGCTAAAATCTACCCTTTTCCTAATCCATCCTCTCCATCCCCATCTAGAATTCAAAAGCAAGAGAGGAGCCCTCAAGGCCCAAAATTACAGGTGGATCTGATTCTTTGTCATTGGCTTAAAAAAAAAATCAGAAAACAGATGCTTTTATTCCCAGTGGCCCTGAAAATGTGGTCTGCTCAATGGGACAGAGTAGCTTTGCCACTGAGATGCATTTTGTTTATTACCTACAAGCTCTGCTTAAAATGAGGGCATTATGCCGTGAAGGCTCGAATGAGACTCAGGTGTGTCATGTGAGTGTGCCTCTGGGAACCATGGCCGCGGCCAGTTCTTCCTCTGATAGGTTACCCATCCCTGCGAACCACTACATCAACCTAATTGGCCTCCAGGAGAGACCCTGGTATGTGGCTCTCAAAATACAGAAAATGAAAGAGAATTGCTTCAAGAAAGCCAAGACCCAAAACCACTGTCAATTACACTTGTTTCCTGACAAGGAAGATTTATAGGTAATCTTATTTTATAAAAATTATAAAGCCTCCAAGCTAAAAATAAGTTTCTTGGATCCAAACCAGGGGATGAAAAGTTTATTTCATTGTGCAAGAATGTGTTTGCCTTCATGTTCTTCTAGTGTGGACGTTGTACAGATTTATACATACCAATTTTCTCAGTGTGACATTTAAGGCTGTCCTTAAAATAGCAGGTCCTGCTTAAGACAAGGTTATAAATTTATCTTTAAGGAGGAGAAGGGTGTCTTAGAGTGATTAAAGGTAATGCCTTAAAACACCTGATCGTAGAGAGTCATTTCAAGTTAATACTGGAGAATTTTGGAAATATCCCCAGTGAACTCCCAGGTTTCCCATCCATTTATGATCCTTTTTAAGGACAGCCACAAAGATTGACCATTTGCAACTGGAAAATCTTAAAACTGCTTTTCCTATATTTATCTAAGTGTAATTAGCATATGTTTTAGATTATACTTTGCACTACTTTGCCAAGAGTTTTTCAAGTAATTTTATTTTTAGACAAATATAGTACTCTGAGATCATAGGACAACCAGAGTCTGACAATTACTGCCTCGCTTTATAGCCTTACTTTTTAGCTTGCATTTTGGGACTTTCTCAGTAAATCAAAGACGTCTCAGTTCCTGACAGCAGTACTTAAGAAATTTTGGGTTTCCTATTGGTCTTTTGATTTTAACTCCCCAGTTACTTGCCCTGTTGTTCCTTGATCCTAAAATGATACCTGTCCCTACTTTATTCTCTCACTACAGTTACATCATCACAGTGTTTGGTTTCTAATTAGTATTCAGTGTTTGTATGATTATGACCATGTAAATATGTAAGTAGGTCAGTATGTAAATATGAGCACAGAGACAATTGTCTATATTATATTTAATATATTTGAGATCCCTTTTGTTTTCCCTGAAGCCAGTAACTTAGAGTGTTCCAAGCTGGTCTTGCACTCTCTAGGCCATGCTCTTCTGACTTAAATTTGCCCTCTTCACCTGGTTATATTATTTACCTGACCCCTGAAGGAATGGTTTTCTGTGTTGGTGTAATGCATCGCGTGCTTTCTGAAGGAACTCTACACATCCTTTTAATCTGGTCTGCCACAGCAGGCTGCCTGTCTGGGTTTTTGTTTCTTCTCTCCATGCTGGAAACTCCCATCCTTCCTCTCTGATGTGGTCTTGTTCTGGAGACCCGGTATGTGGCCGTTCTGTAGAAAGTGGTGGATTACAGAACTTTCCAACATCCTTCTCCCTTTCCTGCATCTATACCCTTTACAAGGAGGCTTTGTAGCTCCTCTTAGCAAGCAGAGGAATTTAGCTCCCTTCTCTTGCACCTTGGCTGGCACTGTGACTTGTTTCAGCCCATAGAACGCAGTGGAAGTGGTGACCTGCCTCTTCCTTCCACCTCTTCCCCTCTGTTTCAGCCCTGCTGCTCCTCATGTTAATAATCTCAGCCTAGGGGAGGATGACCAACAAGGATGACCCGCTCCAGCTGTGGCTGTCCTAGACTGGGCAGCCTGTAGTTGACCCAGAAGTTGACTCTAAACACATGTAATCACCCCAGACCAGAAAAAACGCCCAGCTGAGCCTAGCTCATCAGGCCAACCCGCTGTATCTTGAGCTAAATAAATAGTTGCTGTTTTAAGCCACCAAGTTTTAGAGTGACTGTGCAAAATCCAACTGGTTCTAAGACAACACAGCAAGTTAATTACTTACGGGAGAAGAGTAGATGATGTCTTGAAGATGCGATGGTGATATTGGTATGGGAAAATGGCGGCTGCAAACATATTATTACCTCCATTCTTTGTCTCAAATGGAAGAAGAATTTCCAAGCAGACAAGCAGAGAGACTCAGAAGCAAGATTTATTAGTCAAAGACCTCCAGCCAGAGCAGCATGGAGGGGGGCTTCCAAGAGAGGAAAAAACCAAAGGGGCTGGTGGTAGTGCGGTTTTTAAGTGCAATCTTGGGGATGAAACTGTCAATCAGTAAGGTAGGGACAAACCCAACAAAAGACCTGATTTGTAATCCTTTATCCTGTCTGGCTTGCTCACGGTAAAACAGAAAACCATGGGAACCATGGAAGGGTAGGGTACGTAACTTGTTTTCACAATGAACTGAGCTCAGGAGGATGAAATCACTACTCCCTTGCTATTCTCATAGTAAACTTGGAGATTCCGAAGAAAGGAGCCTGAACATTTTGATCTTGCTAAAGATAACCTTTTGGAGGGGGAAAACAAACACTCCACACCCCAAATTCCACTGGGACCACCCTGACTGCCAGTTCACCTGTTTTACTCCTCACAATATTGGTCCTCTAGAAACCTAGGTAACACAGAAATCTGAAGTAGAAGCACAAGCTTTGGTTTAAGAAGGTACTGAGTATTTTTCTTTTCTATAAATTAAGATAAACTTTGCACATCATAAAGTTAATACTTTGAAAATGTAGAATCCCGTGGGTTTTAATAAATTCCCAAGGTTGTATCATCATATCATCATCATCATCACTATCTAGTGCCAGAGCATTTTTGTCAACCCTAAAACATACCCCATACACATCAGCAGTCCTTGCCCATCCTCTTCAGCCATTACTGTCCAGCAAACACTTGTCTGTCTTTGCCTTTATGAATTTGCCTTTGGATATTTTGTATAAATGGAACCATACAACATGTGGCCTTCTGTGTTTCACTTCTTTCAGTTGGCATACAGCTTCAATCCTATACTTAGATCATTGATGCACTTTGGGTTCGTTTTGTATATGGTGTGAGGTAGGGAGTTCATCCTTTTTCCAGTGGCTATCCAGTTGAGCATGCTTTTCTGGATAACTATATTCAGTGTAGAGGTAAACTTCTTTCCTAAGCAATTCTAAGGTGAGAGGCATAGATAGCAGCCCACGTAAAAAGAGTTTTCCTGTAAGCAACTGTGAAGGCTGTAATACTAGACAGTAATAGTAATGAAGTTCCAGGAATTCAAAAGGGGAAAGAAACAAAGCAGTTAAATACATAAGCTGGAAAAAATTAGCCCCTTAAATCTTACATACTGGCTATGCTCCTGTCACTTCAAACCTCTAAACTTTTAAAAAGGCAGCAGAATCTCAAAAGCCAGCCTGAAAACCTGAGACTGCAGGTTACAGAGGTCATCCACAGGAATGGTGAGTGAATAGCACCAACATGAACATTTTTTGCCCAGTTCACAGTTTGTAGGTTTTGAACAACAGGGATCAACTGATTGCACATGGTGATGCTGAGCCATGTTTTCCCAGCTGTTCTCCCTCCCTCAGACATCAGCAATGAATTTTTTCAATATGGCCGTTAGCAACTTCGGATTTGTAGAATATGCTTTTGCCTGCAATAATGAGATTGTCTTGCATTTTCAACTTGGTGATTGTGGGGCCAGAGCTGTAATGTTATGAGTCATAATAAATGTTAGGGACCAGAGAATTGCATTGAATTTCAATCTTTTTAATCGTTTTAAAAAGACTTTACTTATTTTTTTCAAAGACAGAGTGGCAAAGAGAGACAGAGACAGAAAGATAGACACAGATAGAGGTCTTCCATTTGCTGGTTCAATCAGTCCCAATGCCTGCAACAGCCAGGACTGGGTCAAACTGAAGTCAGAGCCTGGAACCCTACCCAGGTCTGCTACGTGAATGCCTGGGACCCTAGAACTTGGATCAGCATCTGCTGCCTTCCAGGGTGTGCATTAGCAGGAAGCTAGGTTAGAATTAGAGCAGCTGAGACTCGAAGTGGCTCTCTGATACGGGATGCTGGCATGCAGCCGCTTAACCTGCTATACCTTACGCCTGTTCTTTAAATCCTTTTGATGTACAGAAGGAACTTCATCATTTCTCAGTCTTTAGGCTCAGACCAAGTGCAGAAGGGACTTCGTCCGTTTGCAGGAAAAACAGTCTATGCTAAGACAATGAAAAATAACTTGACGGAGGCATTAAGAACCCCCTGAGCTGAGACAGGAAGCAATATTGCAGTTAGGGAGGATGGATTCTGAACTTCACGTAAGACAAATAAATAAATAAAGATAATAAAAGAAGAATTTCAGACCATGAACCATTGACTCAGTAGGCAAACAAAACAAAACAAAACCTGGATTTTTAACTTTAGTGCCTTTGGACCGTAACTTGCCATCTCTTTAAGTCATATGGACAAAATGATTGGATTTGGACTCTAATATATGTGAAATGTAATGTGTATGAATTTTAATTGATAATGGGAGGGTGTTTTTATTACAGTCTGAGTCATTTCTGCATCACTGACATTTTACTACTAGAGTACCTCTATGCATTTGTAATGGGATATTTAATATTGTGACTTAATCTCAATGCTGAGTTGCTCATATATTACATCTTAGGATATGCCCAAGCATCCTTTTGGGAAAGAGGACAGTTAAACAGTGAATGAGTTTTCGGCCTTGGGTGCAGCAGGGTCCTGAAGTTGTTTGAATTACTGCTTTACTGACTTAGTTTTAAAGCATCCCAGGGGCAAGGAGTGTTGCTCTTTCTCCCCACCGGTCCCAAGAAAATACCCAAAGGAGAGTGGAATGGCAGGAATACTCTTACGAAGGCTGCCATGAGAGTCACCTGTCTTCACCCTGGTGTGCTGGCTGCCCACCGCCCTTCCTCATCTCCAACTGGCCATAAACTTCGTGGGGAAGTCCCAAGTATTAAGAATAAAAAGAAGAACTTAGGGAATCTTATGGAGACATCCTTGTTTCCTAGTCTGGATGTCTCTGTTCCTGTTGGAGGGTCTCATCATCGTATCATTCTAGCCACCTTTCTCTCCTTCCATGGGGGAGGACCCAGGCTTCCCACTGTGTGGTGCATGATTTCTCTAAGGGGGCATCCATGAAGCAAACATTCTAAGAACCTCAGGCAGCAATGGCAGGGTGTATGACAGAGTAACCTCTGAGGTCCCAGTAGGCCACGTCACTAATCCAGTCCAGTGCAAGGGGAGTGGAATTGCGTCTTTGGATATGAGGAACCTCTTGCTTGTCTGGGCAAGGCAGGGATTGATGGCGGCCTTCTCTCTCGAGGTCATCTGCACGTCTGTTACACTTCCTTCCACCCTTTTACTTTCAACTTGGCCGCACTGACGTAACAAACATGTTTCTTATAAGCAGCAGAAAGTTGGGTTTTGCCTTTTAATTCCAACTTAATAATTTCCTTCTTTTGGTAAATGTCTAGTGCATTATTTACATTTAAGGTAATTATTGATTTGTCTGCATTTAAGTCTCCCAGATCGTGTTTATTTTATATTTAACTCATTTTTCTTGCTTCCAGTGCTTCTTTTCTACCCTCTCTTGAGAGGGCTGCATTTATTCGAGTATTCCATTTTGTCTTAGATGTTAACTTTTTAACTCCTTGTACTAAATTTCTTTTCCAGTAATTGCTTCATAGTTTACTGTATGATTTACTAACTTGTCATCTACTTTCGTGAACCACATGAGAACATTAAAATAGAATAATCCCTTCTGTCTACACCCCCTCTTTGTGTTATTGGCGTTTTATGTATTACTATACATCTGATTTAAAGAATTACATATTTTATATATATATCTTTGTGTGTGTTGCATGTGTATATATGATTCTATATGGTGTTATATATAGTACTATATAGCAGTGAAATAATTTCTATATTAGCCAATCATATTATTTAATATGTAAAAATATAAATATATAAGTATGTAATGTTTATAATTTTATGTATATAAATATGTAATGTTCATATGTATTATGCATGGTTGTATATATAAACACACAAACTCTGGTGGGTACTTCAAGAAGCTCATAGAAAATGGAAATAGAAGATGGTTGTTTGGTTCAGAAAATTTGAACACCATGCATGTGAGAGATCTTTAAAAGTTCATAAAAAATGCTCTTTAGGAAAAAAAGTATGCATAAATTTCAAAAATTTTTTCCACTCTGACATGTGTATTCAGTGTATGCATGTTGTGTGTGCACGGACACACACGATTGAACACGTGTGCATGCATACATGCGTGTCCCACGTTGCATGTGTGTGCACTTATCTGTACAGCTGGGTGACTCCATCACGTGCGTGTACATGTGTATGTGTGTATGTAGCACCTCAAGGGATGTTGTTGTCACATCTCCTCTGCACTGCTGCAGGACACTCCGTGGGAGTCAGAGAAAAGGTGAGGAGCTGGCGTCTGGCCCAGCGCCCGGGCTTCCTGCAGGTTACGGTTGTCAGGACGCCGGTGAAAGGTCATGGCATTTAGGCTGCTGGGCTTTGGTGAACACCCCTTCCTCTGCAGTTCTGCCAGGCCTGACAGCAAGGCTGAGTCCTTGTCTCCTGGTCAGGGTCCCTGCCTCTCTGGAGTTAGTTCCTGTGGGTTTCTGCGTGTCCTCTCTGACTGGGTTTTCAGTACTGTTACCCTGTTGTCTTTCCAGCCCCGTGCGTCGTTAGGGTGATGCGTGACTATCTCTTGGTTTTCTTTTGTAAAACTCCTGTATGTTGTTATAATTGTTCTCTTTGGCTACTGATTACCATTGTAATCTTGTTACTTCCCACATGTGGATTAGAGCATAATTTTCCAAATGCTGTACATTTAGTGCTTCTCTCCAACTCTTGAATTTGTCTTCCTTCCTGTTGGTCCCCCTAAATTTCCGGTCAGATAGCACCAGCTGGCGAGAAGCTTCCTCTCGTCACCCTGGTATGTTTCTCACTGGAAACTGTCTATCGGTGAGATTCTCGGGAGTTATCTTCATGCCGGGATGCACGTGCTGCGACTCCCAGGAAATGAGATGGGCAGGCAGAGAGGATTTTTTGTGCCGTGTCTGCCTTGCACGTCTCTTGTTTTTTTTTTTTTTTTTTTTTTTTTTGAAGATCTATTTTTATTTATTTGAAAGTTACAGAGAGAGGCACAGAGAGAGAGAGATCCTCCATCTGCTTGTTCACTCCCCAGATGGCTACCACAGCTGGAGCTGAGCCGGTCCCAAGTCAGGAGCCAGGAGCTTCCTCCAGGTCTCCCTTGTGGATGCAGGGGCCCAAGCACCTGGGCCATCTTCCACTGCTTTCCCAGGCCAGAGCAGAGAGCTGGATTGGAAGAGAAGCAGCTGGGACTTGAACCAGTGCCCATATGGGATGCTGACACTGCAGGCGGCGGGTTTAACTCGCTGTGCCACAGCGCCAGCCCCTCTTGTTTTTCTTAATCAACAGCAGCCCCCAATCCCTCTGGGGCAACGTCTGTCCTGCTTTAGATGGAAAACTGAGGGGTTGTCACTGTTCAGTGGCCCTCAGCAGCTTCCCTGTGCCGCTCTGGGCCGAGCCCGCTGCTGCTGCTCGGACGGGGACTATTCTGTCCTCCTTGGCTGCACGCGGCAGCGTCCCAACTTAAGGAAGCTGAATGACGTGGGAATTGCATTGTTTATGTAGCTGATGAGGACAAGGACATCATTTCAAACCTGGAGACACAAGCACATTTTTTTTTCCAGCATGTGGGAATTTGCATTAAGAATAAAAACAATAAATGGTAGCCATCCAGTCTTTATAGTGTTTTAGCCATTATTATCTAATACATGCCTAGCTTCTGGCTTCCTTACAAGTACCTTGACAACTGGCCAGTATGTCGTGGTGAAATTCTTGCATACCTTCATTTTGGGGGCTAATGCCTTCCTTATATGTTAGGTGGGAAAGTGCCAGAAGCATCGCAGTTCATGAACCACAACCAGGTTATTGTGGAAGAAGGATATCCGTGACACTAGTAATTTCCTTCACTAATATTCATCACCTGGGCTTGGGCATACAGCGTCAACACAATACAAACTGTAGCACGACCTGTTACCTGTCTTTGTCTTCTTTAGTTAGAATACATGTGAGACCACTGCCTAGAATGCTCATAAAGGAGAAAATAAGACAAACCAAAAAGTGACTGTGAATTAGGCAGTATAGGCCAATGAAGGGTCCCTGACACGACATAGCCTCTCTTGAGGGTGAGCCAGCTGTTATTACAGTCACTGAGTGGAAGCGAATTTCCCGGGCTGAGGGTCTGGCTAAGCCTGAAAGGCCCCGGGGCAGGGTTCCTGCCTCTCCCGAGCTCTCCACTTGGTGGGTTGTGATGATAACGCTGGCTCTGAGTACAGGAGACTTTCATTTGACGAGTGGTCTGAACATCTACTTAGTGGTTATAAAATATTTGCTGCTGAAAGCCACAGAGCATTGATAAACAGATCCTGGACAGCTGAGTTATTGCAATCTACTTAACATGAGGAGAACAAATTATGAGTCAAATGTTCCTGTTTAATAACCTTACTCAGGGCAGAGCACCGCTCAAGGCTGGCGTTAACCCTGCACGCACTGCGCCTGGCTCCGATCCCAGAAAGGGCTGTGCAGGCACTGAAGCAATTCAGGTGGGTTTTCCATTAGGACTAAGGTACACAGAGGGGAAATTTAAAGAGGTCCATCTGGTGAAGGAAATAAACAATTTGTAAAACTGCTGTACGGTATTGAGTACACTACCTGGACTCCTCCTGTGCCTCATGTTTCATCCTCCTTAGATTGCATGTGCTTAGGCTTATTAAATCTTGTCTGCAGTGCAGTACGGCATTCCTTTGTGGGACCGGGAGGGGGAAGGGAAGGCTATTTGTCTGTTTTCGATTAGTCATTTGAACCCAGGTCAATCATCTCAGCCCAGGACTATAAATGCTCTCGATGAAAACTGATCCTCTCTGCTGCCAAGGTTGTGCTTCTCCCTAAAGGAATGGCTTTGTCTCGTTCCTGGCCAACAGACCAGGAATAGTCCCCTGCACGGCATTTGTAAAAGTAAGTGGATTTAAAATAGGGTTTGTTGGGTAGCTGGCTCCCAGAGCATGCGTTCCGAGGTATGGATGAAGGGTATGTGTTTGAAGATGTCAGAATATTTCTCCCGGGCAGTGGTCAGATGACTGACTTCATTGCTGTTGACCTGAACATAGTTCTGGAAATTTTAATCAGGGCTATAAAGTGATAGCCGAGCCTTAGCCACATTGGGATGCCGTATCTTCTACCCTCTGTCCACTTCATTCTGCAGCTCACCCCCACCTCTGCTGCCAGTGACAAGCACACGCATACATGTCTGCCTGCCCACGCATGTACCCACACGTGGGCTGAGGCTGCTCTTGAGGTCTTTAGCCCTACAAATCATTTTTTTCCTCTTGTTTCCTTGGACCCAAGGCTAAAATGTGGCTGGAAATGTGTGGGAAGGATCCAGAGACTCTGTAGATATAGATTTGGAAAGTCAAGGTGTGTAAAATATAGGTTTTAAAAAAGAGGTGTAGAGAAGCAAGTTAAGGCTGCATGGTACTTTTTTTTTTTTTTCTTCCCTATTGGCGTACACTCAGCAGCTTCAAATTGGTTTTCCTGAGCCAAGATTTTCCTTAAATGAAATGCACCATGCTAGGAAGCCTTTTAAGACCTCTTCACCTTCAAGTGCAAACCTCTGAATAGGGCCCTAGAAAGCAACGTCTAGGTTTGGCACGCCACTTAGGCCAGGAGTAGTGGAGAGTATCAGCGTGCTAGAAATGGCTGTATTTGTGAACCTCCTGTTCCTTAGTTCTTGACTGCCAGCCAAGCCCCAAATCAGTCCCAGAGAATGAAAACTAAGGTAATAATGAGAAAATGGACTTTTCATGCCAAAACTCAGGAAAACATCTCATTCTCCATATGCTGACTTTGGGCCACACAGGACAGGGAGCAGTGACCCCGGCCCGCTGGTCCTGCCTTCGCGAGAGGTTGCCACATGCCATACATAAGCACTTCTCTGTTCTTTGCCTCTGAGTTTCCCAGCACCTGTGTGAGTATAATGCTTTCCTTATACCTGTGAACCTGGGAACTTCAGTCAGCTAAGCTATTTGGGGGAGGAAGATTTTTTGGTGGCGATAATGTTGTGCTTAACTCCTGTCCTGAGTTAGCATCACGCATCCTTGATTTTTTTTTTTTTCCCTTTCCTATTGAAATATCTCCAAGTGCCTCACTTGACGGGCTGTTGTAAAACGCTTGGAAAGACCTCTGGTTTTGGGGCCGTGTTTACTTGCATCTCCTTCCCTGGGAGGGAATGGATGCGGCTCTCCCCTGCCTGCCTCCACAGCCCGGTGGGCGGTTCCTTGAGCTCAGCTATTTGTAAGACTGAGCCATAAATCAGTGCTCATTTCCCATTTTCTTCTTATTGATGGAACAGCCTGTCTCCCAGGCTCCTGGAGCCCTGCAGGACTGCAAGCTGCGTGCAGTAAAAATGTGCTTGGCAGAGCACTGACCATCCAAGACCCTGGACAGAGGGGGAGGACAGAAGGGCGAGGACGGGGGTGTTCATGCTTGTCTGTTTGGAGCTGAGGAGCTGTCTCTCTCTTCTCTTTGTTAAATTACTTTTTCATACGAATGACACAAAGCGAACAGCCCCTTCTGGCAGCCAGAAGGCAGAAAACAAACCCTTTGAAATTTCTAATTTGTTTATAGATGGTCCTCCAGGAGCAGGCTGGAAAATAATTTTGTCTTCCAGAGACAGTGAACAGCTACCCGAGGGTGTTATGGGAAAAAAAAAAAAATGACTCTCCAGTTTTGGTGCTTGAATGTCTGATCGCTCAGCACTCAGCAGTTGTTCTGAAATTACTCATCTGGCAGAGAAAGAAACTGAAAGGCAAATCCCTTCTCCACTGCGTGGCCTGAGTTTCTAGGAAAAGTACTCTACAATAAAAATGACTTTGATTTGGCTTTAAACCGGGGCGATTAATTTCTGAGTTACCCGGAGGCCCGTTGCTGTGGTCCCCTAATACGTCTTTCCCTGTCTGGGGATGATGTTGACTGGGGTGGGTCTGGCTTGGTTACTTCCTGCAGTTCTGGGGGCGCCGGCTTCTCTCTGGGATTTGCCAACACATGGATGTGCTTTCCTTCCTGGTGCCATGGAACCCCCAGGGCACTCAGGCTGCAAGCCTGCTAGGATGTTATGGCTGAATGTGGGTAAAACATGGACTTGGAGGTGGCCAGGGCCCTCTGCTCTCTAACACGAGAGCTTTTCTAGAAGCTTGACCCTGGTTTTGCTGCTTCTGGAATGTTCTCTCCAGGCTACGGTGTCACAGAGGTCCCTCACACAGCAAGCGTGGCTGGCTGGCTTGGAGGTGACCTCTCATACAGTCCTTTGGTTTTATCCCTGTGGGCACTGAGCCTTGGTAACCGAGGAAGGAGTCAGAGATGTTTGGTGCAGAGTTAAGGATGAGAGTTAGGGTAAGAGTTCAGGCCTTGGCTGGTAGCTCATGGCCACTTCCGCTCTTCCTTCCGGTCTTGTGCTGTTGGGGACAGTAGTCATTGTATGGTTTTGTTTGTTTGTTTGTTTGTTTACTTTTTGACAGGCAGAGTGGACATTGAGAGAGAGAGAGACAGAAAGGTCTTCCTTTGCCGTTGGTTCATCCTCCAATGGCTGCCGCGGCCAGCGCACCGTGCTGATCCGAAGCCAGGAGCCAGGTGCTTCTCCTGGTCTCCCATGCGGGTGCAGGGCCCAAGCACTTGGGCCATCCTCCACTGCACTCCCGGGCCATAGCAGAGAGCTGGCCTGGAAGAGGGGCAACTGGAACAGAATCCGGTGCCCCAACCGGGACTAGAACCCGGTGTGCCGGTGCTGCAAGGTGGAGGATTAGCCTGTTGAGCCACAGCGCCGGCCTCATTGTATGTTTTACAGATTATGTGGGAATCTGTCTGAACCCATGGTTTCAACTCCTCCTTGTAAGCCCAGGCAGAGGCTCCCTGTTTGCCTTTGGAAGCAAGAAGAGTAATCCCTGGGTATGTCCCTAGGCCTGTGTGAGGAGCCGCCCGGGGAGGGTGGGGTGCTGCCAACCGCTTGAATCACACAGCTCTGAAGATGGCCACAGCCACAGCTGTGGACTCTCCGGGCTCCACTGGGCTCTCCTGCTACCTGGGTACCCTCTCTGTGTCCCAGCGTGCCCTTTCTTCTCAGGCCCACATGCACCTTCCACTCTCAGACCTGCCTCCTGCCTCCTCATTCTCACCATCACAGTTTGTGTCACTGAGGAAGCAGAAGCCAGCCGACAAGGCCTCATGCATGCCTCTACCTCCAGACCACACTGTCCCCATATCCTACTGTCCCCACATGTCTCTAACTAGTGCCCTATCTTTCTCCTTTTCTTCTCAGTAGACGTTGCTGAAATAAGTCTATATGCTACTTGCATTTCCTTTTCCTCACTCTCACTCTTCGACGCAAAGCAACCTGGTGCCAGAGGAACCTTGGATGCCCTGTGCCTTGTGAAAGTTCGTGAGCTGGAAGCTTGGTACCAAGTATGGTTGTGCAGAGAGGCAGGGGACCTTTAAGTGGTGGGGCCGAGTCAGAGTTGGTTCAGTCCCTGGGGCGCTGGCCCTGGAAATGATAGAGGTGGTTCTCATGGATCCCTGAGTTTGTTCCTGCCAAAGGGGTTGTTGGGAAAGAGTGAATCTAACCCCTGCCTTCACCCTCACTTCCAGTCTGGCTGCAGGCTCTCTCCCTTCCCCACGTGTGCTGCAGCTCTGGCTTCCGGTCTAGCTGCAGTGCGCTCCTAGGTTCTGACTTCCGGTCTGGCTGGTGGTCTCTCCCTCTTGTGTGTGCTCCTGCTGTGTGATGCCACCAGTCAGGAGGTAGTCACCAGAGCTGGCTCACTGCCAGCAACACGCCCTCAGTCCTCCAGAACTCTGTGTGAAGCACCCAGCCTCTGGTATGTTGTCATTGGAACAAAAAGTGGGCCAATACACTGGGTTTTGCTCCTGTTGCTCTTCTGAAGCCACTCTTGTAAGTCACAGTTTATCAAAAGATTCATTGCACAGGCCTGCCTCAGGCATAATAATAATTATCCCATTACAGCATTTGATTGCTACTAATGGTGTCTCCTGTCTGCAAACAGGTGCCTCCTGGTGGTATGTTCTTGGTTTTCTGCACAAATTCTGGTTCCATCCTCTCAGTTTCCTTCATATTTTCCTCTGCAGCTACCAAGGTCTTTACTATTGGTATTGATTAGGTTCATCCTAACTATATGAGCGCATCCATTTTTATGTTTAATTTTCCACATATATTCTGACAGCTTCCAAATCTTTATTTCCAACACATGTTTCTTTTGAACTTCTGCTGCAGCTTTCAGGTTTCCTCCTGGACACCTCTAGTTGATGTCTTACAGGTATCTCCAGCTCAATTCGGAACAGCTTGCCTTTTAATCCAAGCCTGTTCTTCTCTCCCATGTTATTTGTCTCCATGAATCATAGCAGAACTCACCCCATTGCCCAGACCAGTAACCTGAGATGCCTCCCTTTCACCTGTGCTTCTCATACAATATCTCAAGATCCCATACAACCTTAAGTATTTCTCAAATCCATGCGACTTCTCCATAAATATTTTTAAAAGATTTATTTAATTATTTGAAAGGCAGAGTTGAGAGAGGGAGGGAGGGAAGTGGGAGAGAGAGAGAGAAAGAGAGAGAGAGAGAGAGAATCTTCCATGTGCTGGTTCACACTCCAGATTTTTACAGTGGCTGAAGCTGGGCTGATCCAAAGCCAGGAGCCAGGAGCTTCTTCCAGATCTCCCATGTGGGTGCAGGGGCCCAAGTGCTTGGACCATCCATCTTCTGCTGCTTTCCCAGACCATTAGCCTAGCAGGGTGCTGGAGTAGAAGTGGAGCAACTGAGAATTGGACCCCCTATGCCACAGCACCGCCATCCCCCATGCCCCCCATTAAATCTTAGTCCAGTCACTGTCTCCTCTTGACTGGATTGGTCTCTAGCCTTTTTTTTTTTTTTTCTATTCACAAAGAAAAAGCTGCAGTCATATTTTAAGTTTTTGAAAAAATCCTGACATCACAGAACTAAAGTGAAGTACATTAATATTCTACTCTTAGATTTACATGAAAAAAAAAAAAATCATGCGCCCAAAAAACCAAACCAAAACAAAACAAAAACAGACACTGGGAGAAATTTATAAAACTAAATATGGATCTCAGCACTAGCAGCTGGACAGAGAAAGGAATGAAAACACTTTAAAAAAATCCCGAGTAGATGATAAAGTGTTTAGACTCCCAAAGTTTGCAAACTATTTAAAACCTGGGATCGCTGACTGTTCAGAAATGGCACAGATGAATTACGGGTGCTGGTACACAGCAGAGACGGCTTATGGGTGAGTCTGCATTTTTCTTGCTGCTCCCCATGCCTCCCATCTCTGAGGAAAGCCTGACTTTGATTAGATATGGAGCCAGGGTCATGCCGGCAGCCGATCCGTTGACGGTAATCTGCCCATCAGTAGATCCTTCTACTGGGATCGCAAATTTGATCTGCACCCCACACATCCCACAGATACTGGTTTTGGCACCTCGGCACCCGACTGTCCAGCCAATCAGATTGTTTGGAGTGGTGCGTTCATGAGAAGTGGTCTGAGCAGGTGCATCCAGACCTGCCCTGAGTCTTGTGTTACCATGCATCATGGGAAATCGAAATGGTTGCATTGCCTACTGGTGCAGCTTGGTCAAATCTGGCTGTGGAATGGCATACTGTCCTTGAATGACACGTGCCTCTGGAGGTCATCCCTCCAGGTCAGGGTTGAGGGACATGGCTGGGGGTCGGGGAGGAAGGGTCACGCTGTCTCTGCCTGTGCTGTACTTGTCCAGACCACCTGAGAAGGTGAGTAGAGAGCTAGGCAGCTTGGGCTGGTACAGGGTGGTTACGTCCTGCAGGAGCTTCTGAGCGAGTCTCCAACGTGACCGCTCACATCTGTTTGGCACGCTCGGTGATGGATTGCACAACGCTAGAGATAGTGATGCCCCCTCAGTTGCATCGGGGAGCCTGTCCCCTGCTACCTGCACCTGAGCCCCTGGACTCCCTCGAATTTCCTTGAACTTACATCCACCTTTCCCAACGAGAGAGTGCTACCCACCAGAGGGACCACCAGCCTCAGGGAACCTGGAGCTGACTGGCACTTGTGCTGTAGCTCATAGAGCTGCTGGTTCCTCTTCCAGTTTGTCAGTGATTGTAGCCAAGGCTTTGAAGGTGGCATCCGTGGGTCCCGCCAAAGTGCTGATTCTCGGGTGATTCTCCTGTGAGATGTCGATACGTGTACCGCTCTCCTCGCACGTCTTCATAGACTGTCCTTTTTTTCCAATGATGCTGCCAACTTCCTTGCCATGCATAAGTAGCCGGGTGGTGACAGTGACATTGAATCCACCTTCAGTCACACCAGTGTGGCTTCGAGAAGCGTTCATGGGGGCTGGACGTTGAGTGGTGGGGTTCGGGCTGAAACCTAAAAACTGCAGGTGTGAGACAACTGAGGGGAAAGGAGGGTAGGCAGTGTTGGGGAGCGTAGGCGGTGGGGTGAGGGTGTGGGCAAAACAAGAGGGGCAGGTGGGAAAGCAGAGGAGAGGGAGGGAGGCTGCAGGAGGAAGAGGAGGAGGAAGGTGGAAAGAGACCCTGGGGCAGGGGAAGGGCAGCGGACGGCACGTGGGTGCGAGAGCACGCAGGCTGGCACGTGGGTGCGAGAGCACGCAGGCTGCAGCTGCTCCAGCTGCTGCCTCTGCTGGTCCTGGCTCCATGGACTTGAAAATTGCGTCTTCCCCTCTTGCATTGCTCCCGATCCACTTTCCACATTGCACTCAGAGTAGCATCCCTAAAATGAAAATCTGGCCCTGTCATTGTCTTGCTTCGAACTCCTAGGTGGCCTAACATTGTCTATAAAAGCAGTGCTTTGACTGCATTATGTGAGTTTTATGATGTGGCCTTTCTAACATTCTCCATGTTAAGTCCAGTCTGCCTCGTCTTTAGATTGTCCTACTTGTGCACTCGCATTTTGCCGTGGAGAATTTTTTTTCATTCCCTTCAGTATGCCGTGTCAGCACGGTGTGTAGGGAGCATTTACTGCGTGCCGAGCCCGTGCCAGGTCCTCGTAGGTCTCTGCATGTGCCGGTCCTGTTTTCTCTGCTGTCACTGTTTATCCCTTCACTCTCCTGGACGCCTTCGCACACGTCTGCTGGCCTCCTGTACGTGAAGTGCCGTGTGCTTCCACCGTAATTTTGAGTGTCTTCTATGGCAGAGTTTATTGCTCTCACGTATAATTGCTTGTTAAATTACCGGTCTTCCACACTAGATCTTAGGGGTTTAAGGGCACAGATATTATCTGCACTGTACGATATTGTATTTCTATTATCTAGGAAAACAGAAAAGGCTTAGTAAAAGCTTATTGAATAAATAGGTACATAAACATTTAAAAAGCTATGAGGGAGAATGGGCATTATATTATCGGTAGTATCAGCACTCGACTCAGTAATAACAGCGTGCTTCTCATCCAGGGAGTTCAGGAAAGCTATTTAGAATTTCATCCCTTCCGCTAAGAAGATTTTAGAACATGCTCAGAAAGACGTGGCATAAGGAAATATGACTGAAGGCGATTTCCTGGCCTGGCACAGTTAGAAACGTCCACACAGGGATCTACACTAATGCCACGTGGCCACAGGCCTGAAAGGCTCGTGGCAGGGGCTGTCCTTGTTCTGAGACCTGGGAGCTGGATCCCCAGGTAGTGCCGGTGCAGGGGGTGATGCACAGGCTCTGCAGGGGCGTGGAGCGCGTAAAAGGACCAGAGTAGAAAGGCCCCCCGGGGGTTTGTAGTAATGCCACAGAAGTCCTGCAGACGGTGTGTGTTTATTCTTACAGCTTCATTTCAAAGTTGAACGGGCTGTAGCGCATTCAAGCCATGATAAAAGGTATAGCAAGATTCATGGCAAGGTTGCTAAATGCGAGGGGTGCTTATTAGTATAAAATCACCTAGAGGAGCAAACATAAAGAGTGGCAGAGAATGACTTTACAACAGTAGAGAGTTAATGAGCATAGGAGTAAGGGCCTAGGGCTAAAAGGCAAAGCTTAATATTTGTGTAAGGGAAAGCATGGTGATCATTAATAAGACTGATAACATGTCATTAATGGGATCATAGTACAAAGGAGCAAGATTCCAACGCGATTATTCTGTTGGGTTATTTATAATCTGTGTGGCTATGGTAAAAAATCCCCTGGAAGTGTTCACGTAGCACATCTAATGTCAGGTTAGAGTATATAAGAGCTATACATTTTACTGAGTTTTATCTTATGCCACAAACTGTGCTAAGGTGTTATAAACATTATTGGATTCCGCCTTTGCATCATGCATGGAGTAGATATTATTGTTTCCATTTCACATACGGCGGTGGAATGGGGAATATGGCCCCGTATTCTCCTGCACATCTCTTCTGTCCATTCACTTCCTTTTCCTTTGTGCAGTAAATCTCACTGGAGTACATTTAATTTGCATATTTGAGATCTTGTTCGAGCCGTGTAATCCGGGTCTCACTGTAATGCAACCACCTTGGTTGGATGAAAGTTGTCTTCTGAAAGGACACGTGTAGGGCGGGTGGCTGTCAGCTCGGAGTGTGCCCCTGCCTCTTGATTGTCTGTCTCCAGTGCAAGTGGCTTGATCCTCTTATCCTCAAGTTTTATCTGCAGCGTATATAATCTGCAACGAAAATGCTGGCCAATATCCTTGTTAGACCCCTGTTTAGTGTATCCTGGCTGAATAGTACTTTAGGGGTTAAAAACCACTTATTGAGACAGCTCTATGTATATGATTTTCTAAGAGGCGTTGTTTAAAGCAGTGTCCACCAGGAGGGATAGAGGTAAACTACAAAGTGAAATGCAGGGTGTTAGGTACCATCCTTACCACTGTAGTAGGCCGGCGCCGCGGCTCACTAGGCTAATCCTCCACCTGCAGTGCTGCCACCCCAGGTTCTAGTCCCAGTCGGGGTGCCGGATTCTGTTCCGGTTGCTCCTCTTCCAGTCAGCTCTCTGCTGTGGCCCGGGAGTGCAGTGGAGGATGGCCCAAGTGCTTGGGCCCTGCACCCTCATGGGATACCAGGGGGAAGCACCTGGCTCCTGGCTTTGGATCAGTGCGGTGTGCCAGCCATAGTGGCCATTTGGGGGGTGAACCAACGGAGGGAAGACCTTTCTCTCTGTCTCTGTCTCTCTCTCTCTCTCTAACTCTGCCTGTCAAAAAAACAAAAAACAAAAAACAAACAAACCACTGTAGCAGAAATGTGCTTAGCCAGACCTCCTACCATCAACTTCCCCTTTCCCTGGCCATAAAAATGTCTTTTTTTTCCTCAAGGGAATTCATTCTATGATCTTGATTTTTTTTTTTTTTTGTAGTTACTTATTTTGAAAGAATTACTGAGAGAGGGAGAGACAGTGAGACCTTCCAACTGCTGGTTCAGTCCCCAGATGGCTGCAACAGGCAGCACTGGGCCAGGCCAAAGCCAGGAGCCAGGATCTTCATCTGGGTCTCCCATATGGGTGGCAGGGGTCCAAACATTGGGGCCATCTTCTGCTGCTTTTCCTAGGCACTTTAGCAGGAAGCTGGATTGGAAGTAGAGCAGTTGGAACTCAAACTGCTGCTTACATGGGATGCTGGCATTGCAGGCAATGGCTTTACCTGCTATGCCATAGAGAGAGAGAGGTCTTCCATCTGCTGGTTCACTCCCCAAAATGGCTGCAACAGCTGGAGCTGGGCCAACGCGAAGTCAGGAGACAGGAGCTTCCTCCGAGTCTTACATGTGGATGCAGGGGCCCAAACAGTTGGGCCATTTTCCATTGCTTTCCCAGGCCATTAGTAGTGAGCTGGATTGGAAATGGAGCAGCTGGGACTCGAACCAGTGCCCATATGGGATGCTGGCTCCACATGCAGAAGCTTAACCTACAACACCATGGCATGGGCCCCTTTCAACCACAGTTTTAAAATTTCACAAAGTTGGGGTACAAAATTGTGGTGCAGTGGGTTAAGCTGCTGCTTGGAATACCCACTAGATTGAGACTGAGTCTCTCCTCTGCCTACCAGTCAGCTTGCTGACAGTGCACACCCTTGGAGGCAGCAGGTGGTGGCTCAAGTCGTTGGATCACTGCTGCCCGCTTGGGAGACCCAGTTAGAGTTCCTGGCTCCTGGCTGCAGCCTGACCCAGCCTTGGCTGTTTGTGAGCATCTGGGGAGTGGACCAGCAGATGGAAGATCAGTCTCTCTCTGTGTCTCTCTGCCTTTCAAATAAGTAAAATGAATGAATACAATTTTCTTTAAAATTGGCCAAGTTTACAAATATGTGCTGTGGTAGGAAAATTGGAGAAAAATACCACAGTTGTCCTTTCTTTGCCGTTCTGCCTGGTACGTGCAACCTGACCTCCTCTACCTAAGTGGAAGCTGGTTCTTGGAGGAAAAGTGAGACTTGGAGAAACCTGCCCACAAAGCCAAGCTCTGCGTTTACTCTTTGTGGGATCCTAAAACGAAGAGCATCTTTAAATTCCGCTTAGATGGATCTGGGCTATCTGGAGTATCATCACCTTCTCACTGTGTGGAGCAGAGTGAACCAATAGACCTGTTCAATGGAGACTTGTCAATATCAGAAGAGGAAATGGGTAATGCGTTCTGATTATACATATGCAGCAGGCACCATTCGGAGTGTCTTATATTTGTGAATTTATTGAATTATGGCAATAATCCTGGGAAGTGGGTAAGATGACCATCTTTATATCATAGATGGACAAAGAGGGATTAAAGAAATTACATAAAATCACACATGCAGCAATGAATAGGGCCAAGATGTTTTTCCTAGTCTGGTTCCAGAACTTAAGCTGTTCACTTGGTGTGGATATTGTGTCTGATTTCCCACCGCTTCTTTCCTTGCGGTGCAGTAACTGCCCACATTCTCATGTGGGTGTTTAATCTGCCCCATAAGGCCATGGGACTTGGAGAAAACAGCAGGCAGTCAAGCCTAGACTAACGTATGTGGTCCCATTCCCTCCTCGTGCACTCGGGAGTGAGTCAGCTCTTCCTTGCTATCATGAAATGCCCAAGGCAGACGTAGGATCAAGAAAAGAGGTGTCTGCAGCTCCCAGCTCTGGGGCTGCAAAGGCACGGTCGTGGCTGGCATCAGCTCTTCTCTGCTGAGGACCTCAGTGCAGATGGCGGAATCACGTGCAAGCGGAGTAAGTCACATTTGGACATACCGAGCCGGACGCAGAGTAGGCTGGGCAAGTCTCCGCATTTCATGGCAACGCTCTCATGAGAACTCACCAGGGTCCCGTGAGAAGCCCCCTCACCCTTTGTCAGCTCGTGCCCTCATTGGACCTAGCACCTCCCTCTAGGCCTCACCTCTTCAAGGGTCCATCACCTCGCAGTGAAGCCATTCTGGGCACTGAGGTCCGAACACGTGAGCCCTGCAGGGAGGACTGGTAAAAAAAAACCAGCAAATCCATAGCACTGCCTGACCCAGTTTAGGCTGGCGAGATTGAACAACATGTTTTCTGGGGGTTTCCTGGCAAAAGGCTTCCTACCTTGCCCGTTATTCCTGGAGGGCTTCTGAAAGCAGTGCCCCCCTAGTGGCAGTAAACTAGGGAAAACTTAGCCAAGCCCGCTGGTTCACTCTGCTCTCTGTGACCCATCCCCTCCAGATTCGGGCTCTCCCTGCCGCAGGGTATGGGGAAGGCAGTTCTCCCATGAGCACCTTGTGTTCTGCTCCAGAGGAAGGGTGGAAAGTCTTTCCTAGGTTTAAGGACCTGCCTCATGGAGAAAGGGGAGGAAGGTGAGGTGGGCTTCTTGCTGTTTTCTCAAATACCAAGGTGCTGCATTTTAGCACAGCTCGTCCTGACATCCACGGACAGAAAGTGTGACTGGATCAAATGCGGAAGAAGGAGAAGCCTAGATCCTTATTTCGCCTGGAGGGTGTGACTATGTCTAGGAGTAAGCAAGGGGATCCAAAGGGCTTCATATTTAGAAGGAGGAAGCCTCAGAGTGTGTGCACGTGCAGGCTGGCTCTGGTGATCTCTACATACCTCAGGGCGCACAGACGGTACCTCCGAAAGTCCCTGGGCTTGTGCAGCTCCGGGGCAAGCAGCCAGTGACCGGGATGTGGTGTCTTTTTCCTATGAGCTCTCTTTGGAGAAGAAAGACAAGGAGAGAGAATGGAGGAGTCAGTTGGAGAAAGTCTTGAATCTGTCAATAGATCTGAAGAAATGAGCCATCTGGAAGGACTGATACTGTGCCTTGAGTTGGCATTGTCATGTCTTTTGCTACTTGCAGGGTGAGTGATCACAGAGCAAAGATAATTTGAGTGATAGACAACAGAGTTTATGCTCTGGCCCAGCTGAGTTTAGAGTGCTGAAATTTGTTTCTGCTATGTTAATATCCAAGTGAATATTCTTCAATTACTTCATTTTTCTTAAGGATCTCATGTATGCTTGGTTTGTTCACTGAACTGCAGAGTTTACTCTTTTTTTTAAGCTTTTTTTTATTTGAAAGTCAGAGCTACACAGAGAGAGGAGAGGTAGAGAGGTAGAGAGGTAGAGAGGTAGAGAGAGAGAGAGAGAGAGGTCTTCCATCTGCTGGTTCACTCCCCAGTTGACTGCAATGGCTGGAGCTGCGCTGATCCAAAGCCAGGAGCCAGGAGCTTCCCCAAGGTCTCCCACATGGGTGCGGGGACCCAAGGACTTGGGCTATCTTCTACTGCTTTCCAAGGCCACAGCAGAGAGCTGGATTGGAAGTGGAGCTGCTGGGACTCAAACTGGCACCCACATGGGATGCTGGCGCTTCAGGCTAGGACGTTAACCTGCTGCGCCACAGTGCCGGCCCCCAGAGTTTATTCCTGTTATGTGACTTGCATGTTCCCTGTGAGGTTTGTCTGGAAGGGATCATGGATCTGAAGCAATAAGCACGTTCTGTTTCTCTACCAACACAGGAAAAGCCAAAGAGATCCACTGACCTACTAGGATCTTAGGGAAGCAGGTCCATTATGTTTCTCGTGAGTCGTCTTGGTCTTCCTGCTCTGTAGCCTCCCAACAATCCCTCCATCCACACTCTGTATGCAGATCTGCAAAGCACATCTTGAATATCAGACAATTTCTTATCGTGTCTCCTGCGCTAATCAAAACCCCAAGCACAGCATAACGGTTACTATGCTGCTTGGAGTGGCCACATCCCATATCAGAGTGCCTGGCTTGGAGTCCCAACTCTGCTCCCACCCCTACATCCCTGCTCATGCTCACCCTGGGAGACAGCAAGTACCTGAGTCCCTGCCACCCGCATGGGAGGCCCAGTGTGATCTCCTGGCTTCTGGCTTCAGCCTGGCTCAACCCTGACCATTGCAGGCTCTTGGAGAGTGAGCCTACACGTGGAAGATACCTCTACCACTCTCTCTGTCTCTCTGTCTGTCTCTCTCATTCTCTCTTTCTGAGTAAGAAACACTTAAATGAAGCCCTAGAGGCACTGCCCCTTCACCATTATTTCTCATGGGTTAGTGGTTTTTAAAATACTTATGTTTGGCTACACACTTTTTCCAGAACATTTTCTTGTACAGGTCAGAGTATAACTGTGACCTTTTGGTGGGCCTGAAGGGAGTTTTAGAGTTTCCACTGAATTCTTGTTAGAGGAAGATTACACCCCCAGCAGTTTCTAATCCTTAAATATAAGGAAGCGGAAGTCCCTTTATTAGTGCATGATTCCATTCACAATAGTAATATTTCTTTGCTTCTGGGCTGAGCTCCTCTGGCCAGCTAATTTTGCTTTCTAAATTGCTTCTGCTGACTTCCTTTGTCACGCTCGGACTCTGCTGCCGCACAGAGTCTTTCCTTTTGAGACGCACAGAGCTGCTTTGATCAGCTTCTTTGTTCTGTAATCCAAAATAAAGGCCTGTTTCTACGATCCGCCATGCAGAGGGTGGCATTTGTCCACTACGGAACATTTGCAAGGTCCTTTCCTCAGTGGTATCAATGGGGCTTTGCCTGTGCTCATTTCATCTGCACAGCCTGGCTAGGACGGAGGAGGGATGGTTTGCCCCATTCTACCCACGGGGACCCCGAGGCTCAGCCAGGTTCAGTCAGTTACGGAAGTTCCTGGAGTAAGTGGCAGAGAGGATTTGACCCCACTGCTCTAAATCTTGGGCATGGTGCTGATTGCTTTGCAAGAGCCACGTGGTTGGTTCTCGGCCATTGTACCACATTTCCCCCTTTTCCAAGCTTAGCCAGCGTCTGAAGCCACATTTGCTTGCCAGTGATTCCGAATGCGTTATCTCTAGTTCCGCACAACTTCCCAACTGAATTCTTTTAGGATGAAGTAGTGCATCTTCCAGACAAGTTCAGACAGCAGTGTTATGGGCATGCCTCCTAGCATTTGGTTCATGTTTTAGGGATAGATGTGCATCTCGGTTCCACTTAAAAGACAAATTCCTTTTTTTGTTTTGACCGATCCTGGTTCTGTCGCTGGTCTGCATATTTTATCCATCTGCACTCTCATTGTTAAGTCCAGTAGCTAAACAAAGGTGCATCGTTTTCCTGATGAGTAAGAGAGCTAGAACTGGCCACAAGAAGCTCACAAACAACCCAAAGCAAGATATACACTAGTAAGATACTAAATTTCAAAAAGGATAAGGCACTTAATATATCCAAAAAAATTTTTATTGCCCAAATTTGTGGCTTGTTTTCCATGCTAGAAATTGTATGTTGCTAGTGCAAAAAGGACTTAGGTATACTTTTTCCTAGTGTTTTCTCCAATGATTCAAGTTCAAAGAGGAGTTAGATTTCAGTTACAAGATTAAGGTGAAAAGACCAAATAACCACAAATTGAAGAGTAATAAATCTCCGTGTCCAGGGCTGACATTGTGACCACCACTGGTTAAGCCACTGCCTGCAATGCCAGCAGGCCATAAGGGTGGGGTGCCAGCTGAAGACCCGACTGCTCCACTTCTGATCGAGCTCCCTGCTTATGTGCCTGGGAAAGCAGCAGAAGAGGGCCCAAGGCGTTGAGCCCCTGTACTCGCATGGGAGACCTGAATGAAGCTTCTGGCTCTTGGCTTTGGCCTGACCCAGCCCTGACTGTTGTAACCTTAGGGGAGGGTGAGCCAGCAGATGAAAGAACTCTCTTTCTATCTCTCCCTCTCTTTTTGTTAACTCCGTCTTTCAAATAAATAAAAATAAATAAGGTAACTCTTAAATCTCCATGGTCTTAGGGATACGTTTGAACAATGAGTCTTTATGGAAAAATACACAATTCAGGAAAGAAAACCGGTTATAAAAACTGCTCGGATCTGAAGCGGTGGTACAGGACAAAGTCAATTGATGACTAAAGAAAACTGACCTGATATCCTGAAAAGCTGCTGCTCAGCATTTGGACTTTCCATCATACTGTCTGGACGTGGGTTCAAAGGTAGCCCCAGGCCATCTGTGATGGTTAATTTGGGCCATGGGGTGCGCCGATATCTGGCTACCATTATTTCTGTATGTGTCTGTGAGGGTATTTCCAGAAGACATTAACATTTGATTGTGAGCTGGCCCATGCAGATGGAGCTCTAGGTGTTGAGTCAGCCTCTACAACTCTCGGAGGACTTGACTAGGTGGAGTGGGCGAAACACCGGTCTGCTTTCATTACCTGTGGCTGACCAGAAGAAACAAACACGTGAGGGTCAACTTTGGTGATTCTTAACCTTACATTTTGAAGGTTTATCTTTAATACCTATGGAGGAATTCCTAGTGTCAGATAGCCACATGTGTATAAATAGAACATAGTAAGCTTAGTTGTACGAAATTCAGCTTGAAAAGCAATTTTTCATCTGCCTTCGCTATACACACACAGAGACACACACACAAACTGTTGATTGACACCAAAGTATAACCGAGTATTTATCAAGCAATTCCTGCAAGGTATGAGGATCTTGTTCATGTTCCGTTTAGGCATTGTGACTGTGTGTGTGTTCTTGGGCAAAGGTGTGGCTGTGTAGAGAGAGATACAAAGTGCATGGGAAAATGGAATTCAAAGATAAGTTTATTTTGATGCAAAAAAAATTTAAGTCTGTGCTTGTTTTTTTTTTGTAAGGCACGTTTTCCATGAACTGTTTGAAGACCTGCTGTGTAATTTGCTATAAAACCAGTGCGAAAGCTGGCATTTTAGAAAGCACGATACCAACAAGAATGTGGCTTCTGAAAAATGCTTGCGGCCTTGGGGAACCACAGCAGCGGGCCACTTGGGGCACATCCCATCCCGGCATTATGTCATGGGCCATAGTGACGTATGGACACTGATGGAAGCAACAGGCCTCAGGGCTAATCTCCCTGCCAGACTGGAGCCTTGAGAAGTTTTCTGATGGGGATAAAGGGGAGGAGCCTGAAAGCCAGTGTGAATGATTAAAGCTAAAGGGAGCCCCATGGGTGAAATTAGTTTGATGGCAACATGTCTCATAGCCAAAGTTTTGATGACGAATAAAATGAATAGAGTAGGTCCAAAATTCCCAGGTGGCCTCAGGTCACTGAGTAGGAGGGTCAATCATTGCCCAGCAGGGGTACCCCCTGCCTGGGGGCCAAGCAGAGATGCACGGGGAAGTGGGGCAGGTAGGGGTCACAGCCAAGGAAATGGTTATTTTTCACCCCTTAAGATTGGAAAGAGCGGAAGCCTTTGCATCATTGTCCATGTCCTTTTCTTTGTTCAAACTTAAGAAATCTCAAAGAGCATGTTTCCTTCATAAAATTCGTACAAGGGTATTTGTTACAAAACAGCATCAACCACAGCTTGTAAGTCCATACACAAAATATTTTACCAGCCAATCACCAGAACAGGTCGATTTAAAGGCTTTTAAATTATTTTTATTTTTATTTTTATTTTTTTTTACAGGCAGAGTGGACAGTGAGAGAGAGAGAGACAGAGAGAAAGGTCTTCCTTTGCCGTTGGTTCACCCTCCAATGGCCGCCACGGCCGGCACACCGCGCTGATCCAAAGCCAGGGGCCAGGTGCTTCTCCTGGTCTCCCATGCGGGTGCAGGGCCCAAGCACTTGGGCCATCCTCCACTGCCTTCCCGGGCCACAGCAGAGAGCTGGCCTGGAAGAGGGGCAACCGGGACAGAATCCGGCGCCCCGACCGGGACTAGAACCCGGTGTGCCGGCGCCGCAAGGCGGAGGATTAGTAAAGGCTTTTAATTTTAATTCCACTCACTTCTTTGAGTACGAAGGCAGTGCGTGCATATCATAGAAAATACAGAAAATAGGTGAAGGAAAGGAAACATTCTCTGGGATGTCTGCATTATATAACCACCACTGTTCATATTTTGGTTATTTTAATTCCATGTTTTCCTACATGGCTATTTTATGGATATAGTATTATAGCCTGAGAAATTTAACTTAATGTGATGCATTTTGTCATTAAAATTAATTATAAGCAATTATTCTAGCACTATTATGATTCATCATATTTATAGACCAAAATGCATTTATTCACATGGTTGGATATCTGTGTTTTTTTTTCTTTTTTGTTATGATTGTAACTCCATCAAGGAATTCTTGGAACTAGGATCATTATTCACCTTTTTAAAAAATGTTGTTTTAAAGATTTATGTTTTATTTATTTGAAAGGCAGAGTTACCAGAGACAGGAGGAGAGACAGTGAGAGAAAGAGCTTCCATCTGCTGGTTCACTCCCCAAATGGCAGCAACAGCAGGGGCTGGGCCAGGCTGAAGCCAGGAGCCAGGAGCTTCTTCAGGGTTTCCCACATGGGTGCAGGGGCCCAAGCATTTGGACCATCTTCTACTGCTTTCCCAGGTGCATTAGTAAGGATTGGAAGTGGAGCAGCCAGCTCTCACACCTGTGCCCATATGGGATGCCAGCATTACAAGCAGGGGCTTAACCTTCTACCCCACAGCACTGGCCTCTACTGTTTATATTTCTGACGACTTTTTAAAATGATATATCATCAGGATTTTTTTTTTAAAAAGCTTATGCTCCTATTTGGGGGAATAAAATGGGACTTTAAATGAGGACATGGTATTTGTCCCAAAGGTAGAGGCATCTGTGGAGATTCTTCACCCTGTTTTTCAGTCTAAGGATGACTTACCAGTGACTGTGCTACATTCGTAGTGTGTAATTGAGCCTGGCTTCGACTCCGTCCCCCACACATACCTGGTCTGGAGCTGATCTGACAGTGCATGTGAAGCCTGGCTGCACTGTGGATGCTATGACTGGAGATTCATGGCTTTAGGCACTGTAGAAACGCAGCACTTGAAGGCAGAGTAACTCATTCCATACACAGAACCATGGGTAGATAAATGACACCTTGGGAAAGTTATAAATTTCTATCACTTGATTTCAAGTGGAGACTATAATACCACAATGCTGACTCCTGCGTCCTTATTCAGATCCCAACAATGATAGACTTTCCATCTGATTTGACATGGCAGCTGAATCTACTGTATCCATTTCTAACTCCACAAGACTGTCAATCTCACCACTGAGGAATATAGGACTGGCATTTGCCAAGTCTCTTATGAACATGACAGATGGACAAAAACTGCTACCATATCCAATTTCTAAGTTTGTGTCTCTGATCACTGAAAATAATCATTATTCTTGTAGCCAGGAATGGTTAAAAAAAAAAAACAGGTGATAATGCATGAATGATGAATTTATGAAGGAAACAATGGGGAGATGCATAGGTTGACAATACTATCCACCTATTGGTAGATGAGGTTAATGCTTATTTAGACAAAGATAGTAAAGCTACATTTTACAAAAACTACATGTGCTCTAGAAAGTACTTCTCAGCTTTGCAACACTGTTGTCAACCCAAAACCTTTTGCTAAAGGCGGGTTTCCAGGGATTTGGTTAAGCAGTGGGTAAGGGAAAAGCAAAACCTATAGATGAGGGTACAAAGCTGATCAGCATATAGCTGTTTGAGGATATATATTTGCATAGGCAAGACTGCTCACCTCTGTCAGTTGAGATCTGGTATACAGTTGTATGATTTTAAGGTACCATTATTACTGCAAGATGATAATGCGTAACAAAGTCAACTTTTAAAATTTTATAGTACCTTATAGAGTGAAATGCTCATGTCCATCCTTTTATTTTTGATGTACACGTGCCTACATACATTAACACGCTTTGCCTGTGGCCTGTCCCAGACCTGGCTTTCGCAGCAATTTCATGAGTGAACTCCTGGATGGAAGATCTCTCTGTGTCTCTGTTCAAGTAAATAAATCTTAAGGGAGGGGGGGAAGAGAGAGAGATAGAAGGAGAAGAGAGAAGGGGAGGGGAGGGGAGGGGAGGGGAGGGGAGGGAAGAGAAAGAGAGAGAGAGAGAGAGAGAGAGAGAGAGAGAGAGAGAGAGAGAGAGACAGGGACGAGTAGCAGAAATGGTCTACCCTACCCTAGTGGAAGATTTAAATTAGCATTCCAGTTGTTAAACAACAGCGGAATAAACATTTCTAAAATGGTTCCAAGAGAAGCTCTGTGGTTTGGGATCTTGTTCCTGCTCTGGCATTCCTTTCCCCAAATCTTCAGCCGTTGTTTCCTCCTGTCTTTGCTTTTCAGTTAAGGATCGAGTCCGTGAAAATGTCACTCCGTAGCAGAACAGCCTGTTGGAATAGAAAAGCAATCTGGGCTTTGGAGATGTAGGCACCATGTTCTGGTTTTCAGTAGTCTTGGGTTGGTAAAGGTTAACGAAATAGTGTAAGTGAGAGAGAATTGAAGGTAGAGTGTATATGGTTAGGCTGTGCTATGATGAGGAGGATATGTCTAAGTGGTGTTCTTTCTGTGTGCTTATGTGTGTATCTGCATGTGTTTTCATGTGTATATATGTATATTGTCTGCAAATGCCAGTGTTTGATATGTATACATGTGTATGTGTGTGCTACATGTCTTGGTATGTCTTAGTACATGCACAAATGTATCTGTGTGAATATTTTCTATTGGCAATTGATTAGAGCTCTGATTGATGGCTCAAGATGCTTCCAAGGTCTTTAAAAATTATTGGTTTTTTTTTTTTTTTTTTTTTTTTGAAAGGCACAGGAAGAGACGGAAACAGGAAGAGATCTTCTGTCTGCTGGTTCACTCCCCAGATGTCTGCAACAGGCAGGGTTGAGACAGGCTCAGGTTAGGACCTAGAACTCAGTCTGGGTCTCCCACAGGGATGCCAGAGTCTGACTCCTTGAGCTCTCTCCTGCTTCTTCCCATGCTACACATTAACAGGAAACTGGAATTAGGAGCAGAGCGAAGACTCAAACTCAGGCACTCTGATATGGCATCAGGATATCCCAAGCAGTTCTCAACAGGTACAGCAAGTGCTGACCCAACTTTTGTTTATTTATTTATTTTTTTGCATGCCAAACTTTTCTAGGATATTTGAGTAGAATTAACATTTTGCACATGCACTAAAAATAAATTGTTAATAACTTCCTGGGGCTTTGGGTGCTCTTTGAAGCCTTTGCCAAAAATGAGAGGGAGGATCTTGGGCAGTTTGCTGGCGTGTGAGGCTCTCTCAGCATGCCCTCACCACCGATTTGCTAATTGCGGTTCTGCAGAATTTGGGTCAAGGGTGTAGCTCCATGTCCTCAGTTCTTCAAAGCAGAGGCACGGGCATGGCCACTCTGAGTTCCTGTTGATAGTTTACTTTTAGTCTTTGTTACTGTGTCAGCTCTTCCTGGGAGACTAGCAGGCAGAGTGGAGAGTCACTCTAGGTCTCTCCTTCCCCTCTGCCCTGCACCCCCTACCCAGCCCCGATTTTCAGGGTTTGCGTGATGCTTCTTGCCTTACGCTTCCCTGGCATGCCCCAACACCTCTCTCCTGCTACTTCCCACATTGGATGTCATTCTTCGTTTCCATGTTTTGCTACTAGATCCTGCGTCACGTAAGGGCAGTGGCTATTGATGTGTGCCTTGTACATGGTAGATGGCCGCTGACTGAACACTGGCCTGGAGCCATAAACAAATCAATAGCAGGTAACGAGAAAGCTCCAAGGATCTAATGAAAGTGTGGAGTGGAAAGCATTAGTCCTGGAGGTGGAATCCTTCTCTCTGCTGATGAGGCAAACAAAGCCAATTTTTTAAATGATTGCACAGTAAATAACATAGTGGTGGATGTTAGTGGGGGAACTAAGACAACCTGTACTTAACAAAAAGAAAAAAGAAGCCTCTGTTCTCTCTGTGAAGTTTCAGGTCTTTTCACTGAGTATAAAATTCTTTTTTGTGTTTTTGCACAAAAAGGGAATATTTTGTTATACTGACATTAAGTCAGGATGAGGAACTTTGAAAAAGGAAAGCATTTGAAATTCTGTATAAAGTATTTTAAAAGGCCAGTGAATGCGCACTGTTGTATATTTGGGAGTAAAGTGTCCATGAAAAGGAAAGTAAAGAGGCAAAAAATGTCTTTCTTATCTGTGCCAATAAAACACAAATGCACGTTCTTTCCCCATGAACATCATCAGATTGGATTCACAGAGCACTGTTTTGCAGAATTTGAAAAGTTACAATCCAGAGAGCTTTCTCTGAAAGCCAAACCCCGAAAAAAAAAATGAGGATTAAAAGCAAATTTATAGGGAAAGAAAAACCCTCTCTCAACCCATATACTGGAAATGAGCCCCATTTTATTTCACACGATTAGCAGGAAATGCCCTGCCTGTTTACCACCTGCATTTTCACAGTAATTTACAATTAGAACCCAGCGGTAAGTATTGATTTCCAATTGATGGATATCATCTGTGTCCTAATAAACTGACAGCCCTTCAGAAGTCTTGCCAAGGAGAGCTTTAGAATACATGACATGAGTTAAACATATTTTATTTAACACCGGAGGAAATTTGCATTTCATCTCTCAGGCTTTTACAAAGCCGCTGTGAATGATTTAGCTTCGCTTTTAGATTTCAGAGCCATTTCATTTCAATTTGGGCACACTCTTGTATAATTCTTAGCCTTTGTTCAACCAAATGTAGACTCCTGACATTTAGCGTGTGGAATAACATGTCAAAAATATGGGACGCTGAAATTCACGGCTTGTGGATTTAGTAAAGATGTGAAATAAAGCCTTTGATGCGTGTCAAAATCACAGTAAAATGTAAGTGAAACCTAATTGTGAAATGGAAATGAGGTTTAATTGTTTACCAGGCTCTTGTAACTGGAACCCCTCTGGGTACCACGCTGCAGCTCCTATTAGGACAGACGATGCCTGGTTGGGGTCACCCAGAGAGCCCGAGCCCTGCATCCTGAGCGGATGGGTGGGGCTCTCTTCCAGCAGCAACATCCGCTGTGTGTGGTTGGCAGCATGTGGGGGCCTGGTGACTGAGAACAGAGTCCCAGGAAGAGCCTCGTGTAAGGGGCGGAAGCAAAGCTTTAGGCGCCGTAGAAAAAGATGACTCTAAACGAAATGGCGAATGCATTGTTTTGGTAGTACCGGTTCTAATCCCGGGAATAAAATAGGGTGGGGAAGGCCTCGTCCTGAGATGCCCTGCCTCCCTAACTTGTCCGTTTGACCCTAACTTCCTTGGAGAGTTTTTCAGCAGAACCCAGTGTAGTTTTATCCTCCCCACACCACCCCCCACTTTTTTTTTTTTTTTTTTCTATTTTTAAGGAAAACACCACACAAAGGCTTAGTGTAGAGTGGAGGCCCTTGAGCATTCCTATGTGAATTTTGTTTGTTTTCTGGAGAAAAAAAGTATTTCCTATTAGCAGGTTCAATTGTATAATAATCATTAAAATGGACTCCAGTGGCAATGGAATACGGTACTTGAATTTCAGCACAAAGCCGCTCCAAAGCTAAAATGTCAAAACAATAAAACTAATTAAGGCAACAAAATAGCCTTTTCCAGCTTAATGACAAACTGGTCCAGAAATGCACTTCAACGATTTTTCTGTCCTCTAGAGGCAAGGATGGGCTTTTCCACAATCATTACATAGCCCAGCCCCATCCTAGAGAGCAGCCCAACTGAACCGCGGGGCCCAGGGGTCACTCTGCCTTGCTTCTCTCCCTCCTGTCTTCCACAAACATTCTAGAAGGTTCACTGTGCTCTAGGCATAGAGGGGGTGGCAGGCAGTGGGCTGCGGTCATGAAGTCAAGCAGCTGCAGACCTAGAAGGGAGATGGTGGCAGAGGGAAACATGGTTCAAGTTTACAGAAGACGGGCCAGGCTGGAACACAGGGCTCCTTCAGCCCCTTCTGCAGGAGATCGGGCTCAAATGTCGCCACTCGTCACCTCCTTTGTGCAAGGAATCCAACCTCATCCTCGGGCTACTCCCACGTAATACCCTTCTCTCCTCTCTGATCTTCAACAACTCCTTGATCTTTCTGTGACTTTCCTGATCGTACCATTTTCGAAGGTTATAGGTCCATTATTTTGTAGAGTATGTCCTGATTTTGAATTGTCTGGGATGTCCTCATGATAAGATGTTGGCCATAGCTTCTTGGGGCAAGATTGTAGATACTGTGTTCTTTTTATTACCTCCTGTTGGGAGGCACATGGTGCCCATTTTCCCCATTGTTGGAGGTGTTTGAATTTAGCGTTGGATTGAGCTAGTGTCTGCTGGGCTTCTCAACTGCTCATCTAAGTTGGTTTTTTTGTTTGTTTTGTTTTTTTTTAAATGGATTCAGTATTTTCAGGTAGGTTCTTGAGACCATGTAAAATTCCGTTTCTCACCCCATGTTCACCTATAGTTCCAGTATCCACTGATGTTTCCTATCGGAAACAATTCTGACGATAATGGTTGACAACAGATAGTTTTTAATGTCATTATTCCCTTTTTATTTATTATTAGCTGATTTTCTGTTACAAGGAATGGTTTTCTCTTCACCTTATCTTTCTTTTAAAAGTTGATTAATCTCAGTGTTTACTCAAAGATTCCTATCACCTGTAAAATCCAAGCTCGCTGAGCCTCCTTTGTGCCATAGCCGTCATCCGTTTCCCCAAGGAACGCTGGCCAGTTCAGAGTGGTGTTTGGAGACCAAGCTTTGGGCTGCTGCATTGTCCCTGCAGCCTCACCCTGTCGGTGGAAAGCAGGTATGTTTGCAAATGTATACAAACATGCATGCTGTGGGTACGTTCTGAGAACTGTGTCATTAGGTGACTTGATTGTTGTGCAGACTCAATAGACTATCCCTATACAAACCTAGAGATTTTAGCCTACCATATACCTAGGAATACACCCTTATATATACCTAGGAGATACATGCACATACACATTACATACTCCTAGGGCCATGATGAACAAAACAACATGATATTGAACCAATTGCAAGAGAAAATGATGCAATCAAGAGACTCGGGAAATATGAGATGCATGAGGCTACTGATGGTGTAACATAGAATCCTGGTTTTTTTTCTCTAAGATTTTTTTTTTAATTTATTTGAAAGGCAGGATTACAGAGAGGCAGAGGCAGATGGAGAGAGAAAGAGAGAGAGAGAGGGAGAGAGAGAGTGGGAGGTTTTCCACCTGCTGGTTCACTCCTTAAATGGCTGCAATGGCCAGAGCTGAGCTGATCCGAAGCCAGGAGCCAAGAGCTTCTCCTGGGTCTCCCACACAGGTGCAGTGGCCAGAGGACTTGGGCCGTCTTCTACTGTTTTCTCAGGCCATAGCAGAGAGCTGGATTAGAAGTGGAGCAGCCGGGACTTGAACCGGTGCCCATATGGGATGCTGGCACTGCAGGTGGCGGCTTTGCCCTTTATGCCACGATGCTGACCCCGGCATCCTGTTTTATAGCAAAACTTTTCTTATAAGTGGAAGTACACTCTACAATAACCAAAAGTAGGGGCTGGCGCTGTGGCCCGTGAGGGCAGTGGAGGATGGCCCAGGTGCTTGGGCCCTGCACCCGCATGGGAGACCAGGAAGAAGCACCTGGCTCCTGGCTTTGGATCAGTGCAGCACAGGCCGTAGTGGCCATTTGTGGGGGTGAACCAAAGGAAAGAAGACCTTTCTCTCTTTCTCTCTCACTGTCTATAACTCTACCTGTCAAATAAATAACTACATAAAAACAACAAAAAGTAAAGTAAGTACATAGGCCAATAATGTAGTCATTTATTGTCCTTATCAAATATTATGTATTGTGCATAATTGTATGTGCTATACACTTTCAAAATACTTATTGTCATTTTATTTGAAAGGCAGAGAGACAGAGATCTTTCATCTGCTGGTTCACTCCCCAGATGCCTGCCACTGCTGGCACTGGGACAGGCCAAAGACAGGAGGCCGGAACTCAATCCAGGTCACCTGTATAGGTGACAGAAACCCTAGTACTTGAACCATCACTTCTTGTCTCCCAGGGTGTGCATTAACAGGAAGCTGGGTAGGAAGCAGAGCTGGGACTCAAACCCAGGCACCTCCAGTATGGGATACGGGTGTCGTTGGCTTGACTGTTGCCCTAAATGCCAGACCCTGTTCTATACTTTGATACCATCGGCAGTACAGTAGGTTTGTGACACTGGCGTGACCCCGGACATGTAGGTAGTGGCTGGGATGTTACAGTGGCTCCAGCATGGCTACAGGACTGGAATTTTTTGGCTCCATTATAATGTTATGGAAAAGCCAACATATGTGTGCTCCATGGTTGGGTGAATCGTCATCACGTGGTGCATGACTGCTTTTGCATCTTAACTGCCTTTGGCTTGAAATAATCCTTACGTCACAGTGGCCTATTTTGAGGGGATAGATTCTGCTGCCCTTCAATATTTATTTATTGAAAGTCTTGAATTTACATGGATGCGTCCAGTTGTAAACCAACACCACAAAGTTCTCTCTAGCTGTGTCCTTTCCTCTTCTGAGAAACCCGACTTCCATTGTTTCACTGTCTCTGTATGTAGTCTGTCGGTCTGCCAATCTCTGGTGCAATTCTGGGCACCCCTGCCCACCCTGCCACAAAGCACAGGCCCTAATCAAGGCTCAGACCTGCTTACTCCGGTAAGCTCCTTATTCAGGCCTGTCTAATGCCTTTGTCAACGAGGGAGGAGGGAGGGGGGAAAGGAAGAAAGGAAGACAGGGAGGAAGAAATAATTTTAAAAATTTATTTATTTTTTTTTATCTTTCCTTGGCCATTATGGGTATTTGTTTTTGACAGTTGAATGCTTAGTATGAAAAAGTTTTCATTTTAAATACAAGCGATGAGGATGAAACTGTGGCATAGTGGGTAAGGCTGCTGCCTGCAGTGCCGACATTCCACTTTGGCACCGGTCCATGACCTGGCTCCTCCACTTCTGATCCAGCTCTTTGCTGTGGCCTGGGAAAAGTACTTGGGCCCGTGAACCTGCATGGGAGACCCAGAAGACACTCCTGGCTCCTGGCTTCGGATTGGCCCAGCTCTGGCTGTTGCTGCCAGGAGTGAACTAGCAGATGCAAGTTCTCTCTCTCTCTCTCTCTGTCTCTCTCTCTCTCTCTGCCTATGCTTCTCTGTAACTCTGCCTTCCAAATAAATAAATAAGTAAATCTTTAAAAAAAAATACAAGTGACACTGGTTAGTCACTTAGCTTCACCGGTGTAATCCTACCCCGTGGCTTCTCCCTGTAGCTGTCAGGCATGCTTTCAGCTGCCCAGGGGGTGCCCATTTCTTTCAGATTGCTCCTTTGTGGCTGGCACTGTGATGTAGCAGGTAAAGCTGTCAGCTGCAATGCCAGCATCCCATATGGGTGCCAGTTTGAGTCCCAGCTGCTCCCACTTCTGATCCAGGTTTCTGCTGTGGCCAAGGAGTACAATGGAAGATGGCCCAAGTCTTTGAGCCCCTGCACCCATGTGGGAGACCAAGAAGAAGCTCCTGGCTCCTGGCTTTGGATTGGCGCAGCTGCAGCCCTTATGGCCATCTGAGGAGTGAACCAGCAGATGGAAGACCTCTCTCTCTACCTCTGCCTGTCTGTAACTCTGCCTTTCAAATAAATAAATAAATCTTAAAAAACAGAATGTTCTCTTCTTGTTCTAGTCTAGAATATTGTTAATAGTTATTAGATAACAAATAGACTAATTTTATTTTCCTAATATTACTCATGAACTCAACACTAAAATTTGAAATAAAAACTACTATCACTGATGCAGCGGAATCCCTAGGAACCAAGGATCTGCCTCATGTTCATGTTCAGAGTCTCCTAGGGACATGAAGGAAGACGCCACTGGTAAGTTATGTGAGCCAGTTCTCGAGCAGTAGGTGAGTCTTTGAGAATGTTTCCTGGAGTGTTACTCCAGTGCTGTGTTCTTCAAATTTGTCCAACCAAATATGTGAAATATATCACATGATATACCTACCTTAGTGAATGATAAGAAGTTCTGAAAAGTCCATCAGTAAAGAAATTTGTTCAACTTTATTAACTCTTCATATACTTGGGGCTTTTTTTGGAGGGTTGTGCTTATTAAGCAGCAAAACACTGAATTAGAAGCATGAGGCAGGGGCCTTTATAAGAAAAATACAGGAAAGTAGGGAAGATGTGAGTGTTCTACTTGGGTGGACAAATGTGATAGGAAATGCCGATACTCCTTGACTTGTAGAGGGAATGTGTCTCAATCAACGGATGGTAAACTGGAAATCTTCAGATCAGAACTGCACTGAACATACCCACCCACCCACACACACACACACACACACCCACACACCCCGCCAACATCACAGCCAACAGCGCTGGTTGTTTCCCGCTCATGACTGAGGGGCTGCTTGGGAACCATGGTGCCGTGCTGCCCAGCATCCAGAGGGAGCGGAATGCTTACAGCTAGGCCAGGGAAAGACCAACATTCGAATGTGCAGCATGGTTTCTGCTGACTTTGTGTCTCTTCCATACCATCGTAAAGTCCATAAGTGGGAAAAGGAACCAAGGTAGGCTGGGGACGGTCTGTTCTCCTTTTCTGACTTTTTTTTTTGCTGTGGTAACCAGTGTGTTAGTGCTTTTTGTTATTCTCCTATTCACTCACCTCCCAACTCTCAGAAGCTAAGTAGAGGGACTGAAGAGCCACATTTAAAAAATAAATTATTTTTCATCTTATGTTAAAGGAAGAGAGGCAAAGGGAGATCTCCCATCTGGTGATTCACTCCCCAGTGTCCACAAAGCCAACACTGGATCCAGTGGAAGCCAGGAGCTGGAATTCAATCTAAGTCTTCCGCATGGGTGGCAGGAATCCACGTATCTGAGCCATCACCTGCCGTTTCATGGGATGCCCATCAACTGGAAGCTGGATTGGAAAATGGAGATGAGACTTGAACCAGCCCCTGTGATAAAAGATGTGAGCATCCCAAGAGGGCTCTTAGCCAAATGCCTGCCCCGAGATCCAAAATTCCACGGGAGTTCCATTAATATCTGAAACTATCTTACCGTTCCCACTCAGAGATAGGCGTTGGGTTGAAAAGAGAGCTAGAATGGAAACCAGATGGGTAAAGAGGAAGTGGAACACGAAATGGAGGCAAGAGCACAGCAGAACTAGGAAATATCAATGGAAGGATCCAGTGCCTCTGCCTTGGGATGTCTCGCTCATTGTTAAGGTGACGAGAAGGTGGTGAGACCCTCCTCAGTCCCCGAGATGGGGCAGAAGAGAAATGTTGGCTTGAAGCAGACGGGAGCAATAGAATCCTTTATGAAACACAGGTGCCTGATAAAGGTTATAATGGTAGGGATGAAGCTTCGCACTTGTGAGGCGCTGCGATCCCCCGTACGGTGTCCTGCATCATCTTCACCTCTGCTTTAGAAATGCAGTCAACAGGCTAATCCTCCGCCTTGCGGCGCCGGCACACCGGGTTCTAGTCCTGGTCGGGGCGCCGGATTCTGTCCCGGTTGCCCCTCTTCCAGGCCAGCTCTCTGCTATGGCCCGGGAAGGCAGTGGAGGATGGCCCAAGTGCTTGGGCCCTGCACCCCATGGGAGACCAGGAGAAGCACCTGGCCCCTGGCTTCGGATCAGCGCGATGAGCCTGCCGCAGCGGCCATTGGAGGGTGAACCAACGGCAAAAAGGAAGACCTTTCTCTGTCTCTCTCTCTCTCACTATCCACTCTGTAAAAAAAAAAAAAAAAAAAAAAAAATGCAGTGTTCCTGGAAACACAGCTTCACACGTGCACTTCATCCAACTGCTTCCATTTTCCCACAAGATGAAAACGGACTTTGGAGTCACTAACCCAAGTAGATGTGGGTGCTGTGTGGATTTGTCCGTTTTATTCACTGTTACATTCCACCACGTAGAACCGAATACATTGCTGGTTTAACAAATGAATGAATATTAGGTCCAAGTCATACCCTCAGGCTCCCACAGGGTCAGACAGGTGATGTGAGTGGATGGATCACGCTTGATGGAGACTGAGGGAGCAAGCTTGGGATCATGACATCACCGTTCACCTTATAAATACATCCAGATAGGAGTGGGCCTTCCACACAGGGGCCAGGATTGCTGCCTTCACCTCGCAGTGCCTGGGTTTGCTTCTTGGCTCCAGCCCCTGTTTCCAGTTTCCTTGCTGTTGCAAACCCTGCGGGAGATGGCTTAAGTAATTGGATCCTTGCCATGCACATCGGGGATCTAGACTGAGGGTCTGGCTCCCAGTTTCAGCCCTGGAAGTTGCTGACATTTGGGCAGCGAACCATCAGGTGTGACCCTTGTTTGTACCCCTGCCTCTCAAATAAACAAATATAAAATTATTATTTGTCAATTTTAAGAAACTCCAGGAAGGAAGCTGGATACTTCGGCAAACTGAGCAGCTGAAGAATTTTTGTTTTTAAATGAAATTGTTGTGTTAGACAATCAGAGCATAGAAGACCAAATTTGGCACAGAGCTGCCAACGTGTGATCTCTGTCCCTTGTTGCTGTAGAGTTTTCTTCATTTCCTTGAGTTTAGATGATATTGAATCCAAGTTCCTGCAGGCTCACTGGTTTCTCGCTGCTACAGGATTTTCACAGGTTACTTAGACCATGAAGTTCAGCACTTCAGAGCTAGACGAGGAGGAGGGCTGATCACAGCAATTTCATTCTTATCCTCAAGGAAGCCACTGCCCAGAGACGTGAGGTCATGTGTGCAGGCTGCACCCATTTGCTCAAGCAGAAGCTGGTTCTGGGTCTGGGGGCTGGAATCCCAGGCTGTCATTCCCGCTCCCACACCAGGCCGACTGTGCACTTTATGGAAAAAGCTTTATTGCATTAATTCTCCAAATGATCATTGCTTAACTGGAACCATGCCTGCTTTTATTTTAATTGAGATTTTATTTTCGCCTGCCTGGAGCAAGGAGAGCATTATGGTGTTTTAAATGAGAACCAAGGAATTACCTGCACTTCAAATATTAGCAGTTAGATTCTGCTGAGGACGCGTGTGGACTATCTATTAGAAACCTGTCGTAGGTAAACCAGAAACATTTCATACTAATTGTTATAAGCGTATTATCCATCAAAATGCAAATTTCCCAAAGTGGGCTTTATGTGGGCCATAATTTCCTTTATTACAAAATGGACTTGGAAACTCTGGCTGCTTTTCTTGCCTTCCTGTAAAACCTCCCTTCCCTGTGGTGCCTCAAATTTATTTTTTCACAGCTTTAACAGCTTTCACACTGTGATTTTCTATATCTGTTGCAAATGTTCAACAATTTACAGAGAAAATTTTAGTCCATGGCTTTCTGCTTTTAGCTGCTCGTGTATAAAGATTAAAGAATGAATGTGCAATCAGCAGATACATAGAAAACATCTCCCGCTAGAATAAAATAGATGGTTCAACTTCTGAAACCCCGACGGAATTTATAATATCTACCTACAGCACTTCCTCCTTTTGTGTTGCGCCTTCTGATAAGTAGGCTCCCAGAAGAGACAATTTGAGAAGCTGGAAAGTCCTTTATTTTTCTTGATGGCATGACACAGCATTGTATGGGCCTGGCAGGCGGCAGAGCACCCGAAACAGGAAGGCAGGAGGAGACCCAGGGTGACAGTGACTGACAAATCAAAAGAAACTTGGTGCTGCCTAATGTGAGCCTTAAAGGCTCATGCTCTTTGGGGGAAAAAAAAAAAAAGCAGAGACTCTGAGATTACATCTGGAGTATTGATTATCAGCTCTAGCCACCTCGGGACTTTAGAACATGCTAATGCCACTAGACCCATGCTGGCACATTTAGTTAGAGGCAAGGGGCTGGTTCTTGATGTTGAATGCAGTTGGTGTGTGTGTGTGTGTGTGTGTGGAGAGAGAGAGAGAGAGAGAGAGAGAGAGAGAGAGATGCATTTCTTTAGCAAAAAATGCTGGCATTTGTAAAAATGGTTTTACTTGAAGTTGGGTCAGTAGAAGCACACCTTGGGGGCCGGCACCTTGGTTAATCCTCCACCTGCGGCACTGGCACCCCATATGGGTGCTGGGTTCTAGTCCCAGTTACTCCTCTTCCAGTCCAGCTCTCTGCTATGGCCCAGGAAAGCAACAGAAGGGAAGGCCCAAGTCCTTGGGCCCCTGCACCAGCGTGGGAGACCGGGAAGAAGCACCTGGCATCCTGGTTTCAGATCAGTGCAGCGCCAACCGTCGTGGCCATTTGGGGGGGTGAACCAACAGAAGGAAGACCTTTCTCTCTCTCCCTCTCTCTCTCTCTCTCTCTCACTGTCTGAAACTCTACCTGTCAAATTAAAAAAATAAAATAAAGAGGCACAAGCCAAACAGAAGGGAGGTATCCTCAGCCAGTGCCCGCCATTCTGCTGCATGTGTACCTCACAGTACGGGGCATCACTCACAAGAGATCCCAAATCCATTCGGGATGCCCGTGACCACCTGACTTAACACTGTTTAAGAAACAAGAGCTCCTCTTTCTCAAGGGCGTTCCTATAAAATCTTGGGTTCCCATCTTTGTCTTGCACCTTTTTTATTTGGGGAGGACCTGATGGAAATGCATGAGCTGCTCTGGGAGTCCTAGCCGAGCATGTGTGCTGAAAATCCTGTTATCCATGCGACACCATAAACCCAGTGCATCAGGTGCAGAATCAGTGAGGATTAAAACACGAGGGTTATCAGTGCTTTGGTGTCCTCCAGAATGCTCCACGTTAGAGTTCTGGTGCCCAGTCCTCAGGAACGTGACCTTGTTTGCAATCAGGGCCTTTCCCGAGGTGGTTGAGGTGAAACTGATGGTGTTGGGGGACCCTCATCCTGCAGGACTGGTGTCCTTATATGAAGTGGTGATTAGAACATGGTCAGAGGCAGAGGGAAGGAGGGACTGTGGAAGATACAGGGCAAGACCCTGGGGTGTGCTGAGGGAAGCCCTAGAAAACGCCTGCCGGAAGTTAGTTCCTTCCTTCCTTCCTTCCTTCTTTCCTTCCTTCCTTTTTTAAAGATTTATTTATTTATTTGAAAGATTTAGAGAGAGAAGGAGAGGCAGAGAGAGAGAGAGAGAGAGAGGTCTTCCATCCTCTGGTTCACTCCCTAATTGGCCACAATGGCCGGAGCTGTGCCGATCCAGAGCCAGGAGCTTCCTCTAGGTCTCCCATGTGAGTGCAGGGGCCCAAGGACTTGGGCCATCTGCTGCTGCTTTCCCAGTCCATAGCAGAGATCTGGATTGGAAGTGGAGCAGCCAAGACTAGAACTGGTGTCCATATGGTTTGCTGGCACTACAGGTAGTGGCTTTACCCACTATACCAAAGTGCTGGCCCCCGGAAGTTTCAATCTTGTGTTTTAAATTGTGTGTTTTGTGAGGCATTTGACTTTCTACCAATACACTTCCATCCAGCCTCTCTTACTGTGTCCCCACTGCCCCCATGCATGTGAAGACCGTCTTCATTTTTCGCCTGGGATATAATGGCTATGAGCACCTGGCAGGTTTGCCTCCTCCGGTGATCTCTGCTGATACTGACTTCCTAGAGAGTGGAGTTGCCACCAGCTCCAGCGCCCTCTCTGCCCAGAATGAGATCTACACTGTGAGCAGCACTCTCCGCTGTTTGTCTTCTCAGCTCCTGAGCCAGCTGCCTATTGGCCTCCATCCCTCCTGACCCCCATGCAGCTGCCCCTCTCTGCAGCTCCTCGTTGGTCCCTACACGTCCATGACTCTGGTCTCTGGGGAAGTGCCTTCCACCTGGATGGCCTCTCCTTCCGTGATGACCTGTCAACACTCTCCTTTTCAAACGTCACACCTTCCTTCATGCCTTGCCCAGCCAGCTCAAGAATTTGGACAGTGACTTATTTCTTACTTTGCACTCTCATAATATTTATTTTATTCTCTTTTCCTTGAATAAGAAGATAACCTGTCTCCCCTACAATATTCACAGGCAATGACAACTAAGTTTCTCTAAGACCAAGCAGGTGCACAATTACTTCCTTCTGGGTGTTTCTTTTCTTTTATTATTTTTTAAATATTTAATTCACTGAGAGGCAGAGTTACAGACAGAGGGAGAGACAGAGAGGTCCTCCATCTGCTGGTTCACTCCCCAAATGGCTACAATGGCTCGAACTGAGCTGATATGGAGCCAGGAGCTTCATCTGGGTCTCATAAGTGGGTGCAGGGCACAACTACTTGGGACATCTTCCAGTGCTTCCCCAGGCACATTAGCAGGGAGCTGCATCGGAAGAGGAGCAACCGGGACATGAACCAGAACTCAGGGCATGCTGGCACTGCAGGTGGAGGCTTAACCTATTCTGCCACAGTGGTGGTCCCCCAGGTATCTCTTGAGTGACGTCTTTGTTGTCTACCCATCTTCTCATGAGTCCAGGGCTACAAGAACTTCAGTTTGTCAGTTCTCAGCTATGTAGTGATTTCTGTTTATGCCAGCCCTGCTCTCTGGATCTAAAGGTGAGAAGAAATAGGAAGAAGAATGATGAGGGGGAGGCTGAGAGAGCCAAATGTCATGCTTTTCCTTACATTATTTTATTTCTAACTGTCCTCAGAGTTAAAATACAGTGCCAGGAGGGAAGAAAAGAAAACCCGATTAACAAACTGAAATTCTTTTCAAAGCTCAATACCTTGAGGCTGGAAAACATGGCAACAGACAAGTCACTTTGATACCTGCTTTGTCATTTTCCTATCTTTCGGTAAGAATCTATTAGGTGCCCATTGATTCACGTGCATGACTTCTCATTCTGTCAGTATCCTATAAAATCATGTTGTCTTTTCTGTATGTCTCATATAAAAACTGAAATTCAAGGGGCGTCAGCGCTGGAGTTGAGGTTATCACACAGAGCCAACTCCAGAATTGTAGTACTTGTAGGGATACAGCTTGACGTGATGTGACCGTGGCCATCTTTTATTTTATTTTTTTAAGATATATTTTTAAGATGTACTGATTTATTTTGAAAGAGAGGGATATGGAGAAAGATCTTCCTTCTGCTGATCCACTCTCCAGATGGCTGCAATGGCCAGCACTGGGCCAGGCTGGCACCAAGAACTGGGTTTCCCACATAGGTATCAGGGACTTGGCTCCTGGTAGTCTCAGGCCACGCTTCTGTCTAAGTCATTCCCCCCACTCCCACCCCCAGTAAATTTCACTCCATGTGATCTTGGGTTTGCCCTCTCTCTCTGGTCTGTTTCTGACTTTGACAGCTAGTTCACTGAGGCCGAGTTGTTCTGGAATGTAGTCACCCTAGGCTGCATTTCTGTTCATGCCCCATTCCTTCTTCCGTGTAGAAAGCCTTGTTGAACTTCACAGAGAGGATTATTTCTTCTGGGCCTTCTGTTTTTTTGATCTGCAAACCCAACCTGTTCCAATGGATGCTCTTTGAGATACTATCCAACTCCTCGCCCCTCCTAGGAAGGTAACCCCACCCATGCAGATATCCAGCCCCAGGTCTCTAAAGCCCATCCAAACAATGCATCAGGAAGTGTAAAGAAGAATAATAGTGTCATTGGCACCCAGGCATACAAAGAGCAAAGCTTGATGTGCCGGCGCTGTGGCTCAACAGGCTAATCCTCCGCCTTGGGGCGCCGGCACACTGGGTTCTAGTCCCGGTCGGGGCACCAGATTCTGTCCCGGTTGCCCTTCTTCCAGGCCAGCTCTCTGCTGTGGCCCGGGAAGGCAGTGGAGGATGGCCCAAGTGCTTGGGCCCTGCACCCCATGGGAGACCAGGAGAAGCACCTGGCTCCTGCCTTCAGATCAGCGTGGTGCGCCGGCCGCAGTGCACTGGCCGTGGCGGCCATTGGAGGGTGAACCAATGGCAAAGGAAGACCTTTCTCTCTGTCTCTCTCTCACTGTCCACTCTGCCTGTCAAAAAAAAAAATTGATGTGATCCTTCCCTGTTGTGTGTGTTTGTTTCATCCTTTGTCTCTGATCCACGAAGCCTGGAAAGGTGACCTGGGAAGGGCTTTGTCCCCCCGCATAGGGCTGGTGGGTATGATAGTGTCCAGCCTTATTAATTTTAATATTAGGAATTCTGGTGGCTTCTTACCATCTATTCAGATAAGAATTCTGAATACCAGCTCAAAATGAACCAGGCAATATGGGTAAGTTTTAACGTTTTATTCAGTGAAAGAAATGCCCAGGGAAGTGAGGGCTTTATTTAGGGGAGAAAGAAGTTTGGAAACACGAGCAGGGTCCATCCTAGGCAGAGAGCAGGCGGGTGCCACGTGGAACAAAGCGTGCTGGCAGGAAAGCAGAGGCAGAGCGGAGGCCAAAAGGCTGCGCGCCTTCAGGGAGGGGCCCCCTGTGTTCCAAGCCTTTAATTTACTCCCAAAGGGGCATGGTTACATAGTCTGATTGACAGCTGGGCGTACAGGTGGGGGCAGGTAGGGGCGTGAGATCACACAGGGGTCATGGTGGAGGGCATGGTCTTCTGGCTCACAAATCTAATCAATCTAATCCTATCTGTCCACCTAGATCAGGTAGAGAAGAGGTGGAAGGGATAAGGAAGGAGCCAAATAAACACAGAGAGGAGGCACATAGTAAGATGGGCACTGGCCCTATTTCTCTAGTGACTCAAACAGTTGGAAATAAGATTATATAAAAACTTGCTAGTATGGTACTTTGTGGGAAGGCAGAGGAGTGAGATGGAGGGAAAGATGTGCGGATGCAGTGAGCTCGCCTGTGCCACATTCCGTCTCCCAATCAGGAAGTGGTGTGAGTTTCCTGCGGCATTATTCCCAAGCATAGATGGGACTGCTTCCCAGAAGACCATCAGCAAGCCCTGTGGACTGGGTCTTCTCCCAGAGCAAAGAATGTTAATGGTCACGTTAATGGTAGGAGTAAAAGAGAGAAAGCAATACATCAAGCTCCCCATGCAATGCATCTTGAACTTGAAGGGGTCGAGTTGAGAAAGTAGACACAGAGTCTTGAAAACATCAACAAGCCCGTGTTAGGTTGTTTGAAGAAGCCAGAAAGTATGCAAAAAATATGGCATGGTGTCTCTAAGGCCTTCTAATAAAATGTTGTAGCACACGGCACCAGTCCTCCAAACCAAACGCTCAGAATACTAAGCCCAATATATCACATTAGCAGGACTGCAGAATAAATCCTACCCTGGATCAGATAAGAGTTGTTGCCTTCTTTCCTAATGAGCAGCCAGCGTACAATTAAGGAAAGCTATGGAAATGTGCTTCAGGCTGTTAAGATTACAAAGAGAGTTCAGGGCTGGGGATAAAGAACCAGGAGAATAGGATCCACAATCAATTACAGAGAGGGTCCTCCTATCTCGGACAGGCACACACATTTTGATATCTCATCAGGGAACCAATTGCATCCAGGCGCCTTTTGGAAGAAAGATGTAGGAACATGCTCCCTCCTATTTGGGGAATGATACAAGGGGGCTATTTTTGAATGATTAATTAAAGGGAATCAATCTTCATTGCTTTGCTACTGACGTGCAAAGCGCCATGCCTGTGCAATAATCGCATGCAATTATTCAACTACCCCTTTGGCAAGGACAACGTAATTAGTCCTGGTGGTGTCGAGAGATTCTCTTTATTCCCAACAAATTGGCAGTTTTAATCAAGTGTTGCTGGAAATTTATCATAACACAGGGAAAACAATAGGTGAGGTACAGGGCCCCAAGCTGTGTGACTCCTATCTACAATGGTACAAATTTACAATGCTAACAACATGATAAATACTACCATTCCGGGAAGGCGGTGATTATAATTTCATATCAGCACCAAGACTTGGCAGTTCTTATTTGTTTAGAAACATGGCTGTAACCCTTATGGTGCTGCCTTGGTTTATTTGTGCTGAGGGCTGAGGGGAGCCCTGGTTGCTAGTGCCCGGAGCTTAGAAGGGTTGGAAGCACAGGGTCCAGGGGCCACATCCAGAGATGCTCACCTAGTCCAACTGCCGGAGTCTGGGAGCTGCAGAGAGCAACACCGAAAAGGCAAAATACCAGTCACCAGGTCCAACTGGCTGGGGAGATTTTCCGGGTACCCAAGGACAGGCTCCCTTCACCTCGGCTTTGCCCTTCTTTAAGTATTTGCATGCCTCTTAAAATCTTAGGAACAGAAGCTTGTATTCTTCAGGTCTCTTGTTTAGGGCACTGTGCCAGGTGCTGGCCAATGTAGTTGCGTTGTCTCCTCTGAGCCTCTGCAGGGCCCATGTAAGGGAATGGCTGCTACTTTTAGCACTCGTGCATTTACAGAGGAGGAAACGGAGGCTTGGAGAACCCAGTGGTGGAGTAAGGAACGTGGACCCAGGCAGGGCCTCTCCAGGTCTGTGAGCTCATCGTGGCCTTGTGCCTCCCCGGCTCCCCGGCTCGTCCCCATTTCTTAGGCCAACACGGTCATTGTCCTTCAAGGCTTCGCCATCTAAAGGCAGGCTTGTTGTGCATGTGTCATGAGCTGGAATGCCACTGCCTACCTTGTCTCTGCCCTTGTTGTCCAAGAAGAAATTCTCTGCATATTTGTTTATTTCATGGTAGGCTGTCATAACTGGTAGATATGAGGGGTCTTCATAAAGCTCGTGTATTATGGAGAAGCTGTGTGTGAATCTCAAAAACTTTTTGCGCCAAAATAAACTTATCTTTGAATTCCAGTTTTCTGCCAAGTTTTTGACGTCCTGTAGTGTTTGTGTGTGGGTGTTAGCTGTGCTGGGGCATACAGAAGACAGGAATTTCTCGATCCTACCTCATCAGAAGAATCACTTGAAGTCCTTGTTAAGAATCAGGTTCCCATTTCACATCTGCCCAGTCAGGTTCCCCAAGGGTGAACCTGAGAATCTGTTAAGGAAGTACTCCAGGTGGAGTGCTAAGGTGGAGCATCTTGGGATGTACAACCCCAGGACTTTGGTTCAGTGGAATTTCAACCATTGTGTGGCTAAACATTTCCCCTGTTCGACTGATTTGGGGAAATGTGGCTTCAATGATACGGAGTGTCTTCTAATGGACATTAAACTTAGGCATGGTAGTGTTCAAATGTTTCCCTAACATCTCTGGCCAGGAGTCAGTGTCTTCAAGGAGCCTCTCATGGGGCTAGGGATTTGTAGAACCTGCCCTGGGAGATCCGGTTCCAAAGGATGCCTGTGACAGCCACCCAGACATCTTCAACTTCCAGCTTTAGCAGGTGCAGAATCATCTGTAGGCAAAACCACTCCCTGTCTCTTCCCTGAAGGCTTTTAAAGCAGGCGCTAGAAAACATTGACAAAGAAATGGTGCCCAACTTATCTGGGAATTAGACGGTGCTCAATTTGCTTTTTTCAGGTGAGCTTGAGAAATCCGTTCTCTGTTTGAAGTGGGATTTTAACAGCAGCTCCTTCGAGTCATGTTGGAGCGGTACAGAGGAAACAAGAACGTGATCCAATTTTTCTTTTTCTGTTTCTGCTGTCACAGTGGCAGCAGAGGTTGAGGGAATAACCGTGGTTATTTAAAGACTGTTTTGGCATTCAGAAGGAGTCTGAGACCCTAGGCTGGAAAGGGTTGGGAAGCCCAGCTCATAAATCAAAGAATGTTAGCCCAAATCCCTTTGCTTAAAGGTGAGCCGTCTTCCAAACAAAACCTAAAAGCTCCGAGAAGTCGTGATCAGCACGGTTGGCCCCCGAGCAGCTGATTTCTGGCCCGTGTAAAATGCCGTGCCGTGCAGGCAGGTTTCAGGAAGAAACACATCAAGAACTAACTCCCCACCCGGCAAAGCTCATTGGCGGATGAGGCCTTGTCAGCGCTGCCCTGATCTCACCTTCACCCCTTTGTTCTACTTGTTGCAAGAAGGAACATCTGGCTCAGGCCCTGGAAAGCAGACTCCGTCCTCCAATTGCACCTGCCCCAGGAGAAGGAGAAATGCTTTACTGACAAAAGGTAGGATTTTCAGAGCTGCAATCCCGCCCATTAAAGCAGCTTGTTTGATCCCTTCAAAGCTCAAGATCAAAGGGAGGCTTTTCCGGGGCTGCCAACCCGTAAAGCTGCAGGCAGAGAGAGAAGGCCCTCTTTGTGTTGACACAGCCAGGTGGACATGCCTTGCCAGTTCCCAGCCAGAGGAGAGGCCCTGGGCAGGTCGGCTGGTGCCACGGGACTGCTGGACCGTCCCAGGGAAGCAGGAGCCATTCTAGCCAGCCCTTGGCCAGTCAGTACCACTCTTTGGCCCAGAATCCTCTGACATCTCCTTTCTCCTCTCTGCTCTTCTCCACCTGGAGGCCAGGTTACCAGCGTTTGTTTTTATTCCCTAACCCCAAGCAGAACTACCCATTTCTGTGGCCAGGGAAAGCTCCCACACCTCCTCCTCCTCCGTGATTCACTAACCCTGCTCGTGAGAAAGCAATCCTGTATGTTGAAAAACTCCATCTTCTGTGATGCTCGCCGGCCTCCCCTCTAGTGGAATGTAAGAACCAGGGAAATGAGTTTGGGCTCACTTCCCTGAGAAACGGTGATGGGAAGATTTGGAGTCGCCGGCTTCTCGCCACCTCCCTGCCTGCAGCACGGTCCTCCTGGCCCCAGGCCAGTGCCACATGCTGGCCCTGGCCCCAGCTCAAGGAACGACAGCATAGAGTCTCTTCCGGTAGATAGGCAGCCAGATTGTGACTTCCTCTGGCAAGGGCTACACAGCTTCATAGATTTTTGCCTTAAAAATGATAACAGCCTCCTCTCATGCACAAACAAACACGTGCACATCCAGCAGAAACCTCCCAGTCACTCAAAGATGCATAGGACTGCAAAGAAATAACCAAGAATCTGTACTCAACAATAGATACATCTAAAGCGCAAACTGACAGGTAGGAGAAATGCCAAATGATTATGAAGCAGGAGGGCAGAGGAGAAAACAGAGAAAAATAATCCATAAATACCTGAAAACCATGACAGAACCCAAACATGACAAAGGCCAAGGACTCGGATAAGGAGTGCTGACTTCTGTAGGCTGCGTGGGCCAGGGTGCAGCCACACCAAGTCTGCTGTGGGTCCATGGATTCACTGTGTCTCAGGACAAGGTTTTCACATAGGAAACAATCTTCGTGGAAGCAAAAAGAGATGGAACCTTGGGATTCTAGGTGCAGAAGCTTGCTAACACATGCTCTTTGTTTTAAACCCAGGTCCTGTATGGTGAAAGGGCTGATTGCCAGCCAATGCAGTACCAAAAGGGAGGTCCTGGGGTTTTACCCAAAAATTCCTGAATAAATCCGCTTGGAAGAACAAACAGTACGTGCACTCACAGGAGGGAGAGCTGAAGTTGTCAATGCAGAGAACTAGCATCATCTGTTATCCTGCAGGGGAGAATGGCGCTTGAGTGATGGGTGGTGCGCAGGCATGGGAAGGGAGGCAGGTGGAGAGGGAGGGTGAGAGTAGGTGAGGAGCCAAGGCAGAGGGAGGGGAAGTCAGTCATTTCCTGTGTATCTCTGCAGGCAGAACACTGATTTGCAATGGAGCCAAGAGATTGTGGACATTACTGAGTCACCGTGTGGCTGTGTGTTTCTGGGCTCTGCCCGGACGGTTCTTCTGCTCCTGTTTCCCGCGTTGGCCTTGTGCTCAGGTGGTGGGAGTAAATGGGATGCTCACAATGTTTCATCCCCAGTCTGTATAGCTTTCTCCATTAAAAAGACAACTGGAAGGTAAGTATTGAGGTGATGAGATAGAAGCAAGGCTTTTCATTAGTTCAGAGGCGAAGTTCCAGGTTGGGATGTAAACTTGGCTCTTGAAGCCTGGGTAGGAGAACAGCAGAGTCAGGTGTGCTGTTTCATTGCCCTCCCTGGCATCATAAGAAAGGAGCAAGGGTTTCCCTAAAGTTGGCATTCTCTTGGGTTGCACTTTTCTGTGAACATTAGAGGCTGCACTTAAGCAGCTGTTGACTGCAATGCAGAGAGTCGAGGACAGATGTGTTGGCAACTACGTGCGTTTCTCAGGGAGCACAGATTTTTCAGATATATGGTTCCAGAGAACTGAAACTAACAGGCAACTCAGTTTGTTTTAGCAAACCCTCTATGAGGACATGGGGGCCCAGTGAGAATAACTGTCTTGCTGAGATCTCCGGGGATGGGGATCACTAAGAATTGTGATCACAGGGAAGCACTGGAACAGTGAGGTCATTTTGGTCTGTATGACTGCTTACTGATTGGTAGGTGGCCACTCAGAGGGGACAGGCAAGGAGGTAAAGCAACTGAAGTTAGAAACTGTGTCTCTCGGCAACATTAGAGCACGTCCGTCAGTTAACCAAGTTCTTGGCACAGAATAGGGGTTCAATGGAAATATTTGGCTCTTACACCCTGCATGTCATCCTTGAGTGTGTCCTTTGTTCCCATGTGCAAAATGTATTCTCAACCCAGCCACGTGTTCTCTGCTGCCACCTGGAATCAGCCACGCCCTGGCTTGCCTGGGGTGTGGGAACACTCTATGAGTCTTGCCATACCCATGTTTGGTTACCACCTCCTCCACACATCCCATTCTTTCTGTCCCAGCCAGAATAGTCCTTTGTAAAGGTAAAACAGATGAGGTCAGCCTTCTGCCTGAACTCTCCAGTGACTTACCTGCCTACAAAATATATATCCTTGGTTCCATCGGCCTCTCCTTCCAGCTTACTTTTGCTCCAGCTGCCTGAAGCTCCCTACCATTCCTCCAACAAGGAAGACGTTCTACCGCCTCAGGGCCATGGCAGTTGCTTTGTCAACCCCACATAGCCACTTGGCTTGCTGCCTTGCCTTCCTTGGACCTTTGCTCACATGCTACAATCTTGGCCATGCCTTGCCTGACCATCCTATTCAAAATCACACTCCCCCTCCTAACGGCTCCCTGATTTCTTGTTGCCCCCAAGATTAGGATCATCTGACATTGTATGTAATTCACTTGATTGCTGTATATCTACTACCAGAATGTAAGCCACATGAAGTCAGGTTTCTTTGTTACATCCCCAGGGACTAGAACACTGACAGGTACATGGGAGGTCCTGCATTGATATTTGTGCAGTAAAGCAATGGCAGAACAGGTGCAGATCTTTCATGTAAATGATTAGCAAGTTCATTGCTCTTTTCTTACTTCAACAATAAAACTAGGATGCATTTGTGTTTCCGAAGATGAATGTTCATAAAAGCCACATGGTGGCAAAATTATGGGCGTCAAGGAGCTCAGTTTTAGTTGTGGCTCCACTATATTAGTTGTGTGACCTCTGAGATGTGACGTTCTAAAAAATGAAGTGAAAATGATAAAAATTTACCTTGTGTAACTCAAAGAGTTGCTGTGAGGACCCAAACATCATGTATGCGAAAGCAGCTTGAGAGCCATGAAGCACTTGGTATATGTACATTATTACTGTTTCTGGTGAAATGGTCTTCCCTAAGGAAGTTGCCTGGCACTTCAGGGAGAGCAGTAAAGCACTACTTACGTGAGACAAGTCATCCTATCAAATCAGGTGCCTGGTTAGCATTACAGGCCATATCCAGGAGGAGCTGGAGCCCTTTGAACACTTTGAACTCCTGATGAATTCTAAACAGCAGTTATCAATGAGAAGTTATCTTGATCTGCCTGACTCGGGTGGCTCATTTGGCCAAAATGAATAGAAAATTGTCAGTGAGTTGTAGTGAATGGTACTCAATCCACAGATAAATATTGAACTTCTAGTATCTTTATGGTAGATGCTGAGAGAAAGAACAAATTGGGTAAGATTATAAACCCTTTGGCCACAGGCTTAGTCTAATGAAATACAGAATCCTAGCATCCATCCAACAAATGTGTTTCAGAGTCCTGAGTAGCTCTGACTGTCATATCCACATTTCCAGCATGTGCCTGCTCCTCTCAGATCCTGTCTACTCTTGTGATGCAATAGCAACTCTCAAAAACAGCACGAGAATTCGTGTGTTTTCCCAGGGTGTTTCTTCTACCAGAACTGCCTTTTCCTGGCTCTGTTTGCTCTTTCCTTCCCAGCCTTTTCTCCTACTCCCTTTCTCCAGCTCACACACATCAATCTTGCAGTTCTCAGCCTGGCCCCGACTCCCGCAGTCCGCCGAGGTTGTGTTGCCCTGTCCACGGGGAGTCCCATGCTGCTCCTGTGCCCTCTCCAGCAGCACTTACAGAGCAATCCAAGTTGCATTCAGAATGAAACACAAAGTCTTTCCCTGAGACAGTATCAAGGCACTTCAAAATGTTTGTGGATAATGGAATTAAATGCAAATTTTTGTTTCTGTGTATGCATATAAGGGGTCTTTAAAAGTTGATGCAGAATGTGTAAGATGAAAAACCTATGCAGAAATGTCAAAATTTTTGCAGAAAAAATAAACTGATCTTTGAATGCATTTTCCGTGAAGTTTTTGAAGCCCCCTTGCACACTCAGATGCTGGCCTCCTGCTCAGTCTTATTTGCCACTCTGTCGCCTGCAAATCCTGGCTCCTTTAAGCTCTTCAAATTCTCCTGCCTGAGGTCTCAGGTCTTTGCCTTTGCTCCTGTGTAAACAGTGTATTTGTGTCCTCATTCAAACGTCATCTCCTCAAATATTTGTGGAATGGTTGATTGTATATTTGTGCCCCCAATATCTAACAAGGCTAAAGAAATATTTGCAGAGCTGACCTGAAAAGATACCGTAGTCTCTGAACCCCACTGTTGACATGGAAGAAACTATAGCCATTCTTGAAGTGACTGCTATCCATACACCAGCTTCTTCTGTATTATGTCAATGGGTTGCATTTCTGAATTCATAGGATTTTGCTGAATAATTAGTAACTTGTGAGATCTTAGAACTTTTGTGTTTAACCTAACCTGTTCACTTATTAATGAGAAAACTTTTTTCAAATCACAAAGTGTTGAGTCATTGCAATGTCATGATTTTCAAAGCAGGGCTTCTTGACTTTTTCAGGTAACAGAAAGGTGGAGTACTATGTCTATGGATGTGCTGGTGAGAGGAAGGAAGTAGATATCTGCATTGAGGGCCACGACTTCCTATGGAGTATGTGCCTAAATGCCAACCTCCTAGCTGCCTCTGCACTTCTATCCCATCATTCCCTTGTGTCCTTTACTAAGAACACATAGAAAAGTGGGTGTGACGTCAAGACTTGGCAAGAACAGGCAGATGCTATAACTGCTAATGGCAACATTTTAATGCTCAGGCCATCTCCCCTGACTATATCACAGACGAGAGCAGCAGACATTTGTTTGGTGTGGATTGTTGAGTTTGAGTTTTGATAGCTTCAGTGTCTTGGTCCCATCTCTTGGTTACCCAGTGCACCTGGCATTCACAGCATCGGAGCAAAGACAGAATGGAGTTTCCGAAAGTTCAAAGGCTTCTGAGATTATTGATTTGCTTGCGCTCAGAGGCCAGGCAGCACGCCAAGATGAAGCTTCTGTGCCGATTATCTCAGGCTGTTGAAGTACAGATATGCTGGTGCAACTGGGGGTGTTGGAACCAGGGACTCCTAGAATTAGGAAGAGTCTTTAACGGCCAGTTGCAGATGATGATCTGCATCCAGCAACTACAGTGGTCTTACTAAAAGTTTAATCAGATTCCAATAATCGAAGAAGCACAGGCTTTTCAGAATCATTTGATTTAACGGCAACTTGTCCAAAACTGGGACAGAGGAATGATATATCCTGTTGGCCAAAGCAAACTGGATTCCAACCAAAAATTAGTCTGCATTTTTCGAATTCTAGTAAATACACTTGAAATTATATATGGAGAGGAAAATCTGAACAGCTGGGCAGAGGTGTTGAAATTCTTGGTTTTGAAGTCCTGCCTACTAAGTAATATGGAAATGTAGCCACTGCATTTCCTTCTGCACGCTGTTTCTAAACCTGGCTTTACTCTACCTACCTCATTGTTTAAAGGCTTTGTGAAAACCTTCAAAAATCACAAGTCAATAGGTGTAATTGATATCAAAGTTTAATTTCTTGCCTACAGTTGATATGTTATACCACTGCATTGCTTTTAATTTGTTTATTGAAAACTATGTCCTATTCTTGGGTCTATTGTAATTACAGTAGGCTGCTGTGGGTAGTACTTGAGAATCCTGGCCACGTAGGAAATCAAAAAGAGGGGTAGAATAACCACAGCATGATCTCATATGTGGAATCTGAAACCTTTGAACAGAGAGGGGTAGAGAACAGAACGGTGCTTACGTGAAGTGCAATAGGAATGTTGGCCAATTTTCAGTCAGAGGCATACGCTTTTGGACATCTGTACAGAGTATGATTACTATAAACAATACTAAAAACTCTGTAATTATAATATGTAATATTATAAATACTATAGTAATAATATGTGTATTTCAAAACTACTGAGAGAGTTGATTTTCAATGCTTACACCCCACAGAAAAGTATCTGAGGTGATGGATCTGCTAATTAGATTGACTTACTCATTCCATAAAATATACATGTATCAACATATCATGTACACTGTAAATACATAGAAATATTGCATGTCAAGTAAACCTTTTTTTAAAAAAAAGAAAGAAAAGAAAAGCAGAGGGTTGCAGTGTAAAGAATTGTGGGCTGGCGTTGGCCCTGCTGCTGACTACTGATTTTTGAACACAGGTCACTTACCTTCTCTGAACCTTGCATCACTCACCTGAAGAATCCATGGGCCGGACTGGATCAGAGAGTACCAGGTATCTTTGCGGGATGCGAGCTGGCTCAGTAAGCAAGAGAAGCTGCAGGCTGCACCGAGACTTTTGCAACGTTGCTATACCTAAAGGGAGCTAGCACCAACCCAGCTCCGAATATTGCTTCAACCTCTAGGTACTCAAAGGAGCCAGGAACTGATGTATATGTGAAATTTCACCATTTTTAATAGACTTTGTTTTATAGGGTGTTTTTTTTAAAACATTTTTAAAGTTTATAGTTAAATTGAACTTAGAAACATGTGAAGAGTCCCATGGAATATACCTGAGGTTGCATCTTGCCTCCTTCTGACCTTTCCAGAAAAGGGCACTTAGCGTGTTTCTAAGGTGTGAAATGCCGTGGAGGACAGACAAGGTTGTGCCGAGTTCCAGGCATTGTATTGCCATCAGAACTAAAGATGAGAATCTGCAGAGGAGAGCCTGGCTGTGTGCATTGGTCACCCCTTTGCCTCTTCTGTCCCGTCGTGTTTCTCTCCTCCCTGGCCCACAGCCCGGGTCACCTAGGAAGAGGGAGGGTCTCAGTGGGCTGGGAGAAGTGTGTGGTCCAGAGGCAGCGTCTGAGTCAGCTTTCTTCCCACGCACTGAGTCCTTTGTGTGCCATGTCGTCTTCTGTCCCGAAGTTCTTGACAAGTTGGAACACTCAAGGAAATATAACCATACAAGGGGTGCGTCATGAACCAATGAGGCATCTGCTCAAATCTGGGTTATTTTTCCAGGTCAGCCAACAAAACTGAGTTTCTGAAGTTCTCCAGTCAGCACTGTGTAATCATTAGCAGCACATTTTATGCAAATTGCTTGTCATTATGTGGGGAGTTGAATTAATTAATTATATATGAAGAGGAAGCTATGAACAGCTGGGCAGGAACTTTGAAATTCTTTTTGTGTGCTGCTTCCTAAATAATATCATCATTTGGCTGATGGCAGTTTTCTCCCTACCCAGATTGCCCCACACGATAAACCTTGTTGATTCTTCCAAGCCAAGGCTGACGATGGATTTCTGAGGTCATCAAGCAGTAACAGTGGATTTGGAGCATATGTCTTTTGTTAGCTGGGAAATTCTGCAGCCACTGAATATTGTCTACATAAGCCCATATGTGCTTTGGGAGGATGCTATTCTTGTGTTTATCTTGGGCCAACACACACATAGCACCCAGTCCTAACCCAATTCTGCCATTCCCGCCACCCCCAGGATCTCCGGAAGAGATTGCCTTCAGTAAGGCTCTGAAATCACCTCTAACTTGGAATGAATTTTTTTCCTCGGGCTACATTTCCATGTTGAATGTTTTATAGTACTGCAAGTGAAATGGTTTTGCACACTGCCAGAAAGCTCCATTACTTGTGGCAAAGTGGTGATTTGTTATACTGAATGACATTTAGTTAAAGATACCAAGAAAAAAAAAAAAAACAACTGAGAGGTAGAAAGAGAAAGAAAAGGAGCAGGAAACCCAGGCTCACCCTGGGAGGCTTTGTGTCTCATCGGAATACCTTCCATTCCTGCTGGGGACTCTTATCTTAATGACTTTGCTAAAGAAATGGTGCTGTCACATCTATTTAAAAGCTTTTGCCTTATATGAATAATTTACCAACAGAGGCAATTTGGGAACATCCTGATGAGATTTTAAAGAATAGCGTGGTGATAAGGAGCTAGCTAGAAAGACTTGGCTGTAAGAATGGGAAAGTTTCTCACAGGATCCTGAGGGATTTGTCCTCAAAGGTTGTTAGATCCATTCTGGTATCAGGCAGGGGCCCCTCAGGATTTCCACTTAGAAGAATAATCCGTTTGAAAAAGCAGATTCAAGGAAGGCAATACGTAATGTTCCCCAGCTATCAGGAACACTGTATATGTTGTTCTCACAAATGTGTTTGAATGCTGTAGTCTTGGCGGAACTGGCAAGTGGAGGTGTTCCTCCTGTGCCTTGTCTGACTTTTGCCCACTGAGCTGTCAATATTTGTCTAAGGCTCACCAGCTTCGTGGGGCAGTGACCTGATGTGCTTGATGGGGCAGTGGTCTGATGTTTGGCCGTAAGATTGTACCCAGAAAATAATTCCCGGGGCTGCGGAAACACACCCTGGAAATACCTTAGGACAGGGCCCCTCTCAGGGACTGTGTGCCTGGCTTACACTCACGGGAAGGCTGAGCTAGCAACAGCAAGCGTGCCAGTGTTACCGGAGAAATTGCAGGGTTCTTGTCTTCGCGCAAGAAAGAATTCAGGCGTGAGACAGAGAGTAGTGGGAGGTAAAATAGCAAGGTTTATTAAGAAGGAACATCTGTAAGGACGGATGGGCACCTCTCCAGACAGGGCCTGAGAGAGAGTGCCCAGTCCCTCAGACTGGGGGAGAGCGGGGCTGCATGGGTGAGTGGAGAGTACACCCGGCCAGGCCAGGCCGGGCGGGCGGCTCAGCAAAGATGCAGAGAGCTGAGCGCGCAGTCCAGTTGAGGCTGGGGGTTTTTAAGGAGATGGGTCTTGCTTCCCCACCTCTGCTCCTCTTGGAACAAAGGGCTTTTTGGATGTAAATAGAAAAACTTCTCTTGAAGGTCTGAAACAAAGGACTTTATGGATGCAAATGTTATCAGACCTGAGGAAGGGAGCAGGGTGTTTGACATGCAGATACTGGGCTGCACCTGGGAGATTGTGGAAGATTTATCAGGCAGGAAGCAGGAGGGGTGAGGGCCTCCACCTGGCAGGTTATCAGGTAGAAGGGGGCAGGGCAGGCAGGATTCGAAATCTGGGCTTCCCCTGAAACATTGTTAGGATGACTTTGAGATGCAGATGCATATAGATGTCTTCTCTTTAGGCCTGTCACACACACATAAGCTCATAACTGACTTCCTACCTAACACCAGCAGTTAGAAATACCACTACATCCAGACAGCATTTACTGTGCCTACCCTGCTGGACATCATAGCGTAGCAACACAGCGTGCTGTGCCCATGGGGAGAATCATACCGTCCATTACTAGCCCAGGAAAAGATCCAAATTGAAAACTCAAGGTATGGTTTCTACTGGATGCCACACCCTTGTTAAAAAACAAAAACAAAAAAACCTACATTAGGGACTGCCCATGGGCAAAGAAACATATGTTTGAAAATGTACTGTGTGACAGGTACTCAGAAAGTACATTAACTAAAAATATGTGAATAGAGAAGTGAGAAAATTTGTCACACAAGAAACGGAGTGATGGAGTGGACCCTGACGCTCATTAAAATTACCCCCTGTCTTCATGCTCCTCATCACCAACTGTTGATGATTGTGACACAGGGTAGATGGGAAAACCCAGGTTACCTATGTACTTTTTACACCCTGAATGCCAGAGCTAAGTTGTGAAGGCCTTATCCATATTTGTCTTAATGTAGGAACTCAGTATGCAGAGGAAAATATCTTAGGTCCATAGTGGACAATGAAAGGTTTCTGTTTGCTGTTGACTTCTGCAAGGTTTCCACTCAAGTCTTGTCCAAAGCAAACATTTCATCAAATGCATTAAGCTCTAGGATTAGGATCTGACTGCATACCAGAGGCTTAATTGTAAGTAGACAATGTGGGCAAGTGTGCATGACAAAAGTGAGCTGGTCTTGGGTGTGGGGGAACCCAGGGAACTCAGCTTCTGATGAGCCCTACCCCTGGCGAAGCTGGGCCTTCCAGCTGAAGCCATGGCTGGGTGGTACTTCCTATAAGGAGTTTCCCTTATGGGTACAAGGTAGCGGGCTCAGTTAGCAAACCTGTTGTGGCCTGGGCCTAGAGACCAGGGGCAGAGTAATGGCAAGAACAGAACCAGGCAGTGGGCTCTGTGGAAAGCAGATGGCCAAGAGGCACATTGTCCTCATCAAACAGGTCTTGCCCTTGACAGGCAGTGGGAGCGGGAGGGGACTTTCTGGCCTTCCACACTGCATGGGCCCCCAACAGACAGCAGGTGGCTGTGAGCTAGAGGTGTGGGCCTCCAGGCTGGAGGATTTACATCTTCCACTGGTGGTTCCCAGATGAACTTCCAGGACCCTCTGTGTCAACGTAGGAATGTGAACCTGGAGCCTTCTAGAACCTCGGAGGTTGAGGTCGCGATGATTTTATTTTTATTTGTTAGAACTTCTCATAGCTTAGAGCCCTCTGGGACTCTAGTAAACTCTTAGGTGGGTGTGTTTTTTGACGGCTTTTGTAAGTTCGGAGGGAGAGCAGTGAGACGGAATCCCAGCTTCAAATTCTGTGATTCTAAGACACCCACTCTGCAGTACGCTGTCATGGCGGAATAAGGAACTAATATACCACCCCCATGTCTGTTTCTGGAATGTGTCATGCAATTTTGTGTCATCTGATTTTGTTCATGTCATTTTCCTGTTGCTCTGTGTCCTGTCCCCCCCTCCCCCCCTTCCTGTTCACTCTGCCTTCAGGGCCCAGCAAAGACTGGGGAACCTTCTCTGAGCACATACCTGGCAGGCAGAGCAGGAGGGGCCCTCATCTGCGCTCACAGAGAGATCTGCTTCTCCCTCTTCTCCAGCACTGTGATGTGGCCACACCATGGGCCACTTAACGCGGAAAGAAATGTGTGTTGGCTGAGCACAGTGCACAGCACAGTGCTGAGTGCTCGAACACTTTGCTGTAACTTTCACGTACACTGTGTGGCGCAGGTTTTATTAGTCCTGTGTACAGAAGGAGGAGTCGCATGTCACAGGTGCTAAGTAACCTGTACAAGATTGCGTGTCAAAGTCAGAAGTCCAGTTCCTGCAGTCTGGTTGTGTAGTCCGGACTCCCAACCACTCGGCCTCCCACCTTCCATTTCGGTGTCTGGCTTCCCCTTTCCAGAGCTTAGTTAGTTTATGTCCTTTCGATTTCTTACCTTCGCACCTCACCTGCGGCAGCACTCAGTGAAGGGCTTGCAGAGTCTGGGGTATCACACAGCATTCGCCTGCGATCGCTGTAAGGTAGGTGGGAAGTATTAGATGGAAAGAATACAATGAACTGCAAAGGAGAGAGGTCACGTGTCCTGAGGAACTGACCAAAGGTTTCGGTCAGTACACAATGTGGGTATTTATCACACATTCGCTTCTCACATACTGAGGACCACTATGAAGTAGTCACTAAGATACATAACATCAGATTTATCAACATTTATGACACTTTGCCCAAACTCTTCTTTTTTTAAAAAAGATTTATTTTATTTATTTGAAAGACAGAGTTACAGAGAGAGAGAGAAGTCTACCATCTGCTGGTTCACTCCCCAGATGGCCGCAGTGGCTGGAGCTGTGCTGATCCGAAGCCAGCAGCCAGGAGCTTCTTCTGGGTCTCCCATGTTCCCCAAACTTTTCATTGATTTTTGCTTTCTTCCATATGCTTTATCCACTGTATCCAGTGACCGAAGTTGGAAAAAAGTTGGAGAAATTAGTGTTTCCTGATGAGATGTCTAGATTGCATAACCTTAGAATATCAGAGGCTTTTTTTTTTGTTGTTGTTAAACAACTGTTTCTTGAAGGATTACTAAATGCAGGGTCATATTTTGGAAGGAGTAATTAAGAATATGATGGCTGGAGTAGGTGGAGCAGTGGGTTACAATGCTGCTTGAGACACACACATCTTGTACCAGAATCGCATCTCAAGTCCTGGCACCTCTGCTTCCAATACAGCTTCTGCTAATGGCTTGAATACCTGCGTCCCTGCCACCCACGGGGGGAGACCTGAATTGAGGATCTTACTGCAGGCTCTGGCATGGCCCAGATATGGCTGTTCTGGGCCTTAGGGGAGTAATCCAAGGGACGGAAGAGCTCTCTGTCTCTGTCTCTTTCTCTCTGTGGCTGTGCCTTTCAAGTAGATGAAAATAAATAAATGTTAAAACATGATTGATATAATAAACAAAGACTGCAGCAAGATTATATAATCTATCCCTCAGGGTGTGAAGTTTTAAAATATTTATTTTGTTGTGTTTGAGATTATAATGAGGCTCATTTTTCTTATGTCCTCACAAGTCATGTCACTGCATGGCTAAAATCCAAGGACAGCTCATGGAAGAGAGTCAGGTGCCTACTGAAATATCTCTAAATCTTGGGTGTTACTCTCCACTTTAGAAAAAAGAGAGGTTAAGTGTAGGGGGAGAAAGTCAACCACTTTTCTTGTTTTAACTGCAGGATATCTCAGAGTTTTCATTTGCTGATAGTCGTTTTGAATATCAAAAATGATATTATATATATATTGATATTATATCTATATCATTTGTATGATATATAATGAATATATAATATATAATTAATATATCAATGATATATTTATATCATTATATAAATATTATTATACAATATGTAATTATATAATTGTATATTAATATAACATATTAATATGCAATAGTAATATAATGCATTGTATGTTAATATAATTATTAATTACATTATTAATTATATATCAATACAATATATTATATTAATATGCAATTATATTATATATAATTATGACATGCCATGTTTTTTGAAGATGGGATTTTTTTTCTCATTTATCTTCTGAACAGGGGATGATCCAATAAAACCATTTAAGGAGCCACTGATTGGATACTGCGTTGCTGAAGGTAAGAAAGAAATTCTGTTTTTCTGTCATTTTCCTATTGTTTCATTTGTTTTGATGTCATGACCTTTAGTGAGTGAACAAGTTAATAACTTAAGACTTACGCACTGTATCATCTTTACAAGTACTGAGTCAGATGGATACAAAGTACTGTTAAGATTGTACAGTTTGCTTATCGGTAATGATGGTTAAGTAAGGCTGTGATGCCGGAAGTGAGAGAATGTCCAAGTGGCCCTGCAGTATTCTGTGAGCAGACGCTGAAAACAAACTGCTGGGCCTGGAAGCTTCGCTCGTCATTCAGGTTGGCACATTCTGTTCAGGTTTAAACAATCACAGTCTGAAATTTGGGGAGAGAAGAAAACAAAGGGAACACTTCTTTGTATGTTTTCTCCAACAGAGATTCTTATACCATAAAATTGAAACCTCCTGACTCACAAGTGAAACAACCCACATCAACTGTCACCCTCATGTCTCTTCTTGGTCTCTCCCTCGTTCCCTCTCTCTTTTCCATCTAATACATGCCAGTCAATGGCATTTGAAAAACACTGAATAAACAGTTGTTGTGCAAAACCAGGGTGCAGAGGTGGGGAATGCATTGGACGATAGTTTATCTTAAGACCTGGTCGGCTCTTGTCCACTTCCGGGGAAGCTCTTGGTCAAGGAGGAAGAGCCTTGAGGTTGCATCAGATGTTGGATTTGCAACTAATAATTCCTCCTGTGTAGGGGACTGGGGAAATAGACAAGGAAGACAAAGATGACCTTCTGTAACTGTTCATTTAAAAGCTCCATGGGAGGCCGGCACGATGGCTCACTTGGTTAATCCTCTGCCTGCGGTGCTGGTATCCCATTTGGGCGCTGGGTTCTAGTCCTGGCTGCTCCTCTCCCAGTCCAGCTTTCTGCTGTGGCCCGGGAGGGCAGTGGAGGATGGCCCAAGTGCCTGGGCCCCTGCACCCACATGGGAGACTGGGAGGAGGCACCTGGCTCCTGGCTTCAGATCGGCACAGTTCTGGCCGTGGCGGCCATTTGGGGAGTCAACCAATGGAAGGAAGACCTTTCTCTCTGTCTCTCTCTTTCACTGACTATAACTCTACCTGTCAAATAAATAAATAAACCTATTAAAAAAAAAGGTCCATGGTTTTATCTGCTTCCAGTTGTTGCTGGTGGCCTTCTGAGCAGGTCAATGCCATTTGCTTGGGGGCAATGCTCAGCTGCAGGCCAGGACCCCTTATAGAGGTTACAGCAAAGCCTGTGGTGTGTAGCTAAGTAGACTCTAGGGGTGGGCCTGTTACATTTGCCCCTTCTCTGACCCCAGGGCCCTGAGATGGAGCTACAGGAGTCAGTGGCATCTTTTGTATTTCCCATGGTTGCTGCGTGTGCCACCAGGTCTCAAAATGTACTTGTGGGGTTTCGCTGTTGCTGGCGACTGAGTGATGAGATGGACAGGCCAGTGCCATTGAGAGAAGCATTTGTTACTTCAGTTCCTGGGGGAAGGGGGCGTGCCGTGCCCTGCAGGGCCAGGATGTAGTCAGGAGACAGAAGCAGGAAGCAAAGACGGCGTAGGCCAGAGCCTCATTAGGGTTTCCGTGGGAAAGTCTAGGCAAGCAGCTGGTAGTGCCTGGTTTGAGTCTGGTCTAGAGGCAAGGGGTGTAGCTGTCTCAGACTTAATTTACTGCAGGGAGGTACTGAGCGCTACCGTGGTTTGCATAGGAAAGGCAGGCTCTCACCCAAGCTTTTTGCTGCCTCTGAGAATTGCCTGGCACTGGGAGGGGCAGTTTCTCCCCAGCCAGCAAGATTGTTAAGCTATAAGACATCACACGTTGCATAGAATTAAGAGCACCATTGGACCATTCCCATCTCATGGACCCTCTGTGTGTTTCCTGCTTGCCCTTACACATTTTTGCACCAGAAAGGGTGTCCTGGGACATTTGCCACCTTGGGAAGATAGTGCCGCATTCTCTCCAGAACTCAGCATTGGCCCCAGACGGCCACAGTGGGGTTGGTTGGAGCTTCTGCATCCCAGATGGAGTCCAGCCAGGGAAGGTGGAGGCCGACTCCTCCTCTTTTGAAATCATCTGCGATCTCTCCGGATGGCTGTACGATGTGTTTTGGCTTCCTCAACCCTCCGGAGGGGCACAGGGAAAGTCATTCCCAAGTCCCACGTTGGAATCCTACCACCAGTGGGACTGCGTTTGCAGGTAGAACCTATGAGGAAGTGATTACGGTTCAGAGAGGTCGCTGAAGGTCATGGAGGGTAGGGGCCAGACTGGATGGGACTTGCATCCTTCTGTGAAGAGACGCTAGAGACCCTCTTCCTCTTTCGCTCTCTGTATGTGCACAGGAGAGACCGCGTGAGGACACAGCAAACTCCCGAGTGAAACCCGCCCTCTGGCCCCTTAACCTTGGGAGTGCCGGCCTCCAGCACTGACAGAAATACATTTTGGTTGTTTAAGCCACTTAGCGTACTGGGTGCTTCGAAAAGTTCATGCCAGATGGGATTAAATGACAAGTTTATTTTGGTTCAATAAACTTTGAAGTCCATGCGCACTTTTTTCTACTGTTTTTTTATTTTTTAATGAGCCTTCTGAAGGCCTCTCCCATTTTGTTTTGGAAACTCCGGCAGCCTGGGGCACCTGGAGCCCCCAGTTTGTGTAGGCTGATGGACATCCTTGTAGATTCTTCTTCTCCATTCTCCTCTGTCCTCTGCTCACCCAGACTGGGGTGATGGGGACATTAGCAGTAGTAACCCAGCCTCTTCACAAGCCCTGGGAAAATTTCTCCTGTCGGCCGTGAACTTGGAACTCCGCCGTGGGTCTTAACCACAACTGTTGGGTGGATTCCGTGCTTTCTGTCTGTCCCTATGGAAATGGAAACATCACACAGCCTGCTTCCGGTGGGCTGTGTCTTGTCTCCCTGTTCTTACCCTCAATTCCCTGAAGGCAGCAGGCCAGGGAGCCTGGTAGCATGCTTGCCATTGCCAGTAGGAAGAAGGAAGGCACTATACTGTTTTGCTTGTTTGAGAAGTGGAATCTCCTTTCTCTTAGTGACTCAGCTCTAGGCCTCAGGTGTCACCTGCTCATACCACCATAGAGGATTCCGCCTTCACACCCAGGGATGTTTAGAATGCAATAACCTCTTGAAAAATGAAAGCAGTCATGAGTCACGTGGAACTTGCTTACAAATAAATTCCAGCTTGCCCCACGAATCAGACTTTTTTTGCATAAAAGCCATCGGAGGAAATGGAGGCTCCAGTGAACCCACAGATTCATTGCCTTTTTCTGTTACCCCACTGCCTGGTTGCCCCATTTCTTTCGCCAGAGGACACTGCCTGGAAGCTACAGTCGCAGCCGCCTGGTAACAAGGGGTCCTCTGCAGGCCACAGATTCTCCAATCAGGAACAGGTGCAGTCACACCCCCTCTGAAAACAAAGATATTTTGTCTGAATGGGCACAACACAGAAGAATGGGATGTATTAATAGCTAAATAGCGTCTTTATTAACAGCGGAACAGCTGGCGGTTCTGTGTGCCGGCGCTCATCCCAATCCATTCTATCCAATTGCAGAGCGATAAGCGCGCTCCCCTGGCTCCAAGGGGACCCCGTGCACGCAGGCAGCCCTTCACCAGCTCTCTAATTGCTTCCCGGTTGGAAGTGTGTTCTCCTCAACCCCTGCGATTCCTCAGGCAGAATTTCGGGGGCACCAGCCCACCTAGAACCCAGCACTGCGGATGCAGATAAGCTGCTGGGACAAACGTCCTTTGTTTTACAAGGGCTGGTGACAATGCTCCATGCAGGTGCTCCCCGGGCCTGGGCCCATCATAAATCCCCAGTGCTGGGGGCCTGGAGGGAAGCCCCGCGCAGTGGAGTCTCAGCGCCTCTGTCATCTCCCAGCAAAGCAGTTACCCTAAGGAGGGAAAAAAATAAACTCCCAGCTCATCAAGACCCTGTTAGACCCTGCTGGAGAACCTTTCTTCAGGGCGCCCCACAGAGCGGAAGAATAGGTTCAGGGAGTCGGTGCAGAGACAGAGCCGCCTGCCCCTGAACGCCAGGTCTGAGCAGTGGAATCCGTGCTGGGCTTATCCAGGGGCCACAGGTGAGGGCTTGGCGAGGAGGCAGGGGATGGCAGAGGAGCTCGGCCGAGGAAACACATGGAAACCTGGCATATCCGGGCACACAGAAACAGAAACACCTGCTTCGGTGTGTTCATCAGAGGGTCTGGCCACGTCATTCGCAATGTCAAATAAAGGAGGCCGCGTTACTTTCTTATTCTTTTTCTCCTAGCATTTAATTTTCCGTGCGTGTTTGTTTTATTTGCAGTTTATCCAGGCTAAGAAAATACTGTTTGCAGAACAGTGTGTCTCTGCCTTTTTATAGGCTAATTCCTGCTCGGTGAGTTTTCCAAGTACCCTTTGGGGAGAATACTGAAAAGCTCTTGGCTGTATTTAGTCTAGGCAAATACGGGCAGATATGAAATTAGGAAATCTTCCCGATACGCAAGGCTTTCTTTGTTCTCTCCGATCGTGTGGGGATTAAATGCCTCAGAGGAATGAGAGTTATTGTTTTGGCAAGCGGGCCTGGAGTCCATCCTTGGTACACCCATCTAAGTCCCCATTACTGGGACTTTGTGCTTTGTCCTTGGGAGCATGCAGCTCCAGGTAATAAAATGACAGGTTACTACTCTCCTTTTTCTACCCTCACCCCCCACCCCCGGCTTCTACATTGCCCCCCAGTGGCCCTCAGGAGGACTTTGATCCCACTGCGAGCCAGCCATGGCGCTTGCTGAAAGAAGCAGCACCTCTTGGGCCACCACAATAGATTCGGAGGAAATGGAAATCATTGTTGAAAATCAAATAAACCCTAGAGAGCTTGGGACGGTGGAGATCACTGGCTCACAAAGACAGTGGCTAAAGCCCCAATAAAAGGCAACAAAGACTCCAAAAGGAGGCAGAAGGTCATGTCTTTCATGCCATCTCTTTTATGTCGCTTCCGTGGCGGGCTAAGTTCTCCGAGCAGCGCGATTCCTCACAAGAATCCTGAAATCCTCAGCCCTCCTGCCAAGAAAGTGGAGATGCGCATGCATCTGTTTGGATGTCTCCCAAATGCGTGTGCAAAACAAGCCAGGCTGCCTTGCCTGCCAACCATGCCTGTGGAGGCTGGCACAGTTCACGCAGAGCCTTGGTACTGAGGGCAAAGGCACCTGCAGACAACACAGCGGGGGGAGGGGGGGGAGCCTGGGATGTTGATGGCAGCAGGATGCCAGGGTCTGCTAGGCGGGGAGAGAAGAGCAAATGGACGGAGGGACAGACGGACGGACCGGTTCCTCCAGACCCAGCACGCATATTTAATGAGATACACCCAAACATATCTGCTTTTGAAGCCAACATTATCTCCATGGAGGGCGGAGCTAATGTCTGCTCCCACTTATTCAACACAGTTTTCTTGCAGTCTGCTTGGGTTTATGGGTCAGAACAGAGATGGCACCTTTGTGCCTTCCCATTCAGGGGTCCTTGACCGGTGTCAGGGGACACGTGGGGCAGCTCCAGGCAGATCTCACGTCCTCCTCTTCTCCCTCAGGGGTGTTCAAGGCAGGACCTGACCTTGGACCTTGTTGGAGGCTGAGTGATCCTGGGCCAGAGTCCTTGTTGTAGCCTAGCAGTTACCTTTTTGTTAAAAGAGACCAGGGAGCTGCTTGGAGGTGGAAGCTGTCCCTGTGCTTTCCTGGTTTCCCCAGGAGCTTGAGCCATGCCCTGCAAGTTAGTACCGTGGAATACAGGTGTTTGCACTGTTAGCTGCGAGTTTCGTCTGGGAATCGATATGTCTGTTTCATTGTTTGTCATTCTGGAATAAGCAAGATATGCACTCATTTACTTATTTGCGAGGCAGAGAGACAGAAAGAGAGGGAGCGAGCGCTCTCATCCACTGGTTCACTCCCCAGATGCCTGCGGTGGCCAAGGCTGTGCCTAGGGCCAGAGCCAGGACCTGGGTGGCAGGAACCCAATTACTTCAGCCATCGCTGCTGCCTCCCAGTGTGTGTATTGGCAGGAAACTGGAGACTCGAACACAGGCACTCTGATGTGGGATGCTGTGTCTTAACTAATAGGCTGGCGGCCCGCTCCATTTTTTCTATCTGTCTACTCCTCCCAAGGTTTTCAATACCTTTCACAATAGTGTTATAAGATAGGGCATCTATTTTTTTAAAAGATTTATCTATTTGAAAGGCAGTTATAGAGAGAGAGGGCCACACACACACACATACACACACACACAATCAATCTTTCATCCACTGGTTAGTTCACTCCCCAAATGACTGTAATGGCTGGGGTTGGGCCAGGCCAAAGCCAGCAGCCGGGAACTTCATCTGGGTTCCCCACATGGGTCCAGGATCCCAAGCACTTGGGCCATCTTCCTCTGCTTTCCCAGGCACATTAGCAGGGAGCTGGGTAGGAAGTAGAGCAGCCAAGACCCAAACGGATGCCTGTATGGGATGCCAGTGTTGCAGGTGGTGGCTTAACCATTACACCACAGTGCCGGGCAGCGCTGTCTCCCCCCCCCCCCACCCCCCACGAGCAGTTAGTTTCATTTCCATCTGCTTCACGGGTACTCGAGGACTCACAGCACACACAGGTAGTGAACGGCTGCAAGTCTCCCCACGTTTTCTTTTCACAAGAGCGCTAATCAGTCCTCGGGGGAGGCGAGGTGCAGAGGCATTGAACGCTGTTGTGTTCCCCGGGAATGGGGATTTTGAGAAGGCAAGAGGACAGTCGCCAGCTGTGTGCCCTGTGCTCTACCTCAGCCCACGTGAACACCCAGTCACACGCCATGCACGTTTTGGACCTTTTCTGCAGAGAAATCCGGTTGTCTGCCGCGGTCTTGCTTCTGAAGCACCTCCCGTGTCGCACTTTCCTTCTCTCCGCCACTGGGCACCTGGGCCCAGGGTCTGCGCCGTACCCTTGCCATTGTCAGCAAAGCCGTTTGCTGTTCTGGCTGTGAGCAGGGAGAGACCGCCCCCTCTGCTGCAGGTGACTGACTGCCCTTCGCCACGGGCCTGGGAGCCACTGACTGCATGGCCGATCAGGCTTCTCCCTCTGTGGCGCCCAGCAGGGCCTCCTGCCCAGCCACAGGTTCCGTGCCCAGTGTGGGAAAGAGAAAGGGGCACTGCCCTTGATGGCTCTGGGTCCTTGTCCTGGAGCGTCTCTGAGATTCTTTTTGACTCCCTCTGTTGACCTGGCCTGGCCTCTACCACGTGGACTCAGGTCTGAGATCCTAACCCCGTGACTGTAAGCTGTGTTCATGAAGTGACTCCAGGGCTGATGTTGACTCTGTGTGGTGTGATGCATGCCGGGATTCCCGTGCAGGCTGCTGCTACACCACCAGATACGTTCAGCTTCCCAAAGTGGGTGTTTAGAAATAGCAGTTGAGTTAGCGGAATACAGTATGGTGCCTCCTTCCCCTGGAATGCCAACTAGGAAGGATGACATGATGCTGTATATCCTGACCTAGAGAGGTTCTGCTGACTTTGTGGCATGGAGAAAATTCTGCTGTGTAAAGTCACCAATGTCTAGAGCTATGTGTATTTCTATGGGGCATCAGATGGCTGCACAGGGTCCCCAAATTCACTGTGTGGTCATTCGCTTCTGGGTGGTAGATTTTCATAATACAAATACTTTGCCTTATGATCGTATAATTTAAAAGTTTCTGACAGTGAGACCATTTCATTTTTAGGAGAAGGAGAAAATAAAGTCCACTTTTTATGACGAATTTTGCAATCCCATGCTATCTAACAGTGTTAAAAAGTATTAACAGAGTGTATCTGTGATTGAGGCTTTTTTAAAAGAAATTATTTATTCATTTATTGATTTGAAAGGCTGTGCTATGGAGAGAGAAGGAGTGATAGATCTTCCACCCACTGTTCCACTCCCCAAATGACCACACCAGCTGTGGTGCAACTAGGCTGAGCCAGGAGCCAGGTGCTGCATCCGGGTCGCCCGCATGAGTGAGAGTCTACTTGAGCCGTCCTTTGCTGCCTCCCCAGGCACAGCAGCAGGAAACTGGGTCAACAGTGGAGCAGCCGAGACTTAACCTGGCACTCTGCTGTGGGATGCTGTACGTGCAAGCTGTGGCTAACTCTGCCCTGCACTGCAGTGCTGACCCCCTGAGTTTCTTTTTTTGACTGTAGGTACAGTCATATGAATGAACTTTCATCCTGCCCTTCCCTTACAAAATGAAGCAGGACCATACAAGACACACTGACAACCAAATAAAAATGAAACTCACATATTCAACACACGTGAGTAGTTGATATTCTCCAAATATCTATCGCCTGATCCATTCTACACCTGTGTGAATACACCGATATATGAGCTCAGAGTCTGGATCTGAAATTTGGAATTGCACGGCCATGATTACCACAGTGAGAAGTTAGAATCTCAAAGCTGGACAGGGACTTTTAATTCAACTGCCCACCTGGTACATGGCTATGTTCTTGTGTGTAGCCCTTACAGCAACCGCGGATGAGCGAGTTTCTGATCACTGGGAGCCTGCCAGCGTTCTCAGGAGAAAAGAGCAGGTTGTCAGCCTCCCAGAGAATGTGTTCAGAGAGCAGTTGATGAAGTCGGCCTGTGTTCTCGGGTTGTTCTCAGGGACATTGGTGGGAGGGGGGTGGGAAGCAGAGAGAAAGGACTCTTCACAGGTTGTGATAGCATCATTTAGAGAGAAATACAATGTGAGTACTGAATAAATAATGGGGACCAATGCATTTGTTGGTGATTAATAATACATGAATGATGCATTAGGGAGGAAGGAAAAGCCAGACGGGAGAGGAATGGGAGATTTTATGGAACAAGGAAGGACATGAAGGGGTCAACGCTACCTCTGGAAGTAGAATGACAGGGGAGAGAGAGTTCGCTTCCTGCGTGGACGCAAGACCTTGGCTGTCAGATCAGAGATGTGGTACTCTAGAACTTGGGAATGCAAAAGGTCCAGTGGATAGCTCTCAGGGGCCTGTGAGCTTGAATGGAAAAACACAACTTGATTTTTACTGCTAACTGAAAGTGTGGGTTTCCATCAGTAATGCCTATGGGCCAGATATCTCCATGGTATCAAAAGCACTTATGATTTCTTGCCAATCAAATGCGCAGATAATTCTGTGTCACACTGAAGTTTTATTTTGCAGAAATGTTTTTACTCATTACCATAGCTATTTGTCCCTTCACGGAATTCTGTTGCTTAGTGGGTTAATAAACACACATACACACAACAGCATTCTTTCCTTGCAGGTTCACTTTCTGTGGTTTCAGTTATCAGAGTCCATCCATGATCCAAAAACAGATTTTTTTTTCTTAATTTTAATTTCTATTTATGAATCCTGCTTGAATGCCAGAAGTTGCAAAGATGTATTTATTTATCTATTTGAAAGACAGAGAGAGAGAGAGAGAGAGAGAGAGAGAGAGAGAGAGAGAGAGAATATGAATGGGCTATGGCACGAGCAGTCTTCCATCTACAGGTTCACTCCCATAATGGCCAGAATAGCTGGGTCCGGGCCAAGTTGAAGCCAAAAGCCAGAAACTCTCTCTCAGTCTCCCGCATGGGTGGCTGGGACCCAAGCACTTGAGCCATCACTGGCTGATTCCCAGGTGCATTAGCAGGGAGCTAGGTCCAATGTGGAGCAGCCAGGGCTCAATCAAGTGCTCCGATATGGGATGCAGGCCCCCTAAGCAGTGGCTTCCTCTGCTGTGCCACAACATCTGGCACCCTGTCTGCAAATATTGAATGGAAATTTTCAGAAATAAACCACATTCCTGGGACTTCCGTTATAGTCTATCGTTACCACCATTCTATATTATTAGTAGTTATTGTTACTCTCTTGCTGTGAGTGATTTATAAGTAGAACTTTATTACAGGTACATATGACTAGGAAAGAACTCACTGTTATGGGGTGTTTGATATAACCTGCCATTTCCAGCACTGACTGGGGGTCTTGGAAGGTACCCCTGAGTGTGAGGGGTAGTGCCTGTACATTACTGTGTCACTGTTGCTTGAACAGTTTGGTGTATTCCAGTATGCTTGATTGTTTTTGGATTCTTTTGTATTTTATTTTCTGCACGTAAACACGTCATTCATGGAAGGGGTCTGTGGGCTTCCCTGGTTAGGACCCCTGCCTTCAACCCAGGGAGAGCACTAACAGGAATTGCTTGTTTCAAGGGCACACGAGCCCTCTCTGTGCAAGGACATTTGATGGTGCAAGCATCCTACAGGCAGCCTGGGAGCCCGAGTCCTCCAAGTCATGCCTTTATTTGAAAGGCAGAGAGAGGGCAAACAGAGATCTCCCGTGTGCTGGCTCATTCCCCAAAGGACCACAGTGGCCAGAACGAGGCCGTTGGTGCTCAGGGTGGGTCTCCTACATGGCTAGAAGGGACCCGGCTGCTTGAGCTATCACTTCTGCTTCCCAGGAAGCCTATGAGCAGGAAGCAGGAATGGGAAGTGGAGTTGGGACTCAACCACAGGCGTTCTGACGCGGGACGAGGGGTCTCAGTGTCCTTACTGCTATGCCAAACACCCACCCCTCTTATTTGTTTCATTGATAAGTTTTTCTTTTCTTTTCTTTCTTTCTTTCTTTCTTTCTTTCTTTCTTTCTTTCTTTCTTTCTTTCTTTCTTTCTTTCTTTCTTTCTTTCTGACAGGCGGAGTTAGACAGTGAGAGAGAGACACACACAGAGAGAAAGGTCTTCCTTTTTCCGTTGGTTCACCCCCCAAGTGGCCACTACGGCGGTGTGTAGAGGCCAGCGCGCTGCGCTGATCCGAAGCCAGGAGCCAGGTGCTTCTCCTGGTCTCCCATGCGGGTGCAGGGCCCAAGCACTTGGGCCATCCTCCACTGCCTTCCTGGGCCACAGCAGAGAGCTGGCCTGGAAGAGGAGCAACCGGGACAGAATCCAGCGCCCCAACCGAGACTAGAACCTGGGGTGCCGGCGCCGCAGGCGGAGGATTAGCCTAGCAAGCTGCAGCGCCGGCCCATTGATAAGTTTTGATGGCAATACAGTGTGGTAAGATTCCTCTGGAAAATGAAAGCATAGTAATAGAAAACGTGATGTGTCTACTTACGTTTAGGAAGGAAACCAGTATGCAGAAATGACAGGACACTTGCTGTAGATCAGGGATGACTTCAGAGTTCACAGTGTGACCAGTTCTGTGTCTGCTCTTGTCCTGAGGGTACCCACCCCTGCAGGAGGTTGAGACATTCCCAGACCAGTGGAAATCAGGAAGGCTTCCGCACAAAGCTGCAAACATCCATTTGCTTTGAACAATTGTGTTGTTCCCACATTGTCTGTGCCATCTTGTGCATGTAACACTCTGGTGACAATTGCATCCAAATGGACAGACGGCAGTGAGAGGGGGGACAACCAGGGACGCTCCATCGCTGTGCTTTGTGTGTTTCCAACAAAGGGCGAACCTACCCGAGTCGGCCTTTCTCGGGCAGCTCCAGTGTGGAACTAGCAGCAGATGGTCCTGCCGCGTCAGGCTTGCAGCTGTGTGTTCCTGGCACCACAACAGTGTTTGAATTCTGTACGGAAATTCTGTAAGATATGTTTCTTGTTGCCTTTTCATGAATTTTATTTGGTAATTTTTTTTCAAACCCTAAAGAGTCTGGAGACCATATTGAGAAAATGTTGGCAAGGGAAAGCTATTTGTTAGCGAGCCAGATTTATTTAAAGAGAATCGATCACATATAATTCTTGGAAGAGAGGCAGCGCATTGGCGCTGACTGCTCACTCCCAACCAACTCAGCACTTGCACTGCAGCCGTTCCGTGTGTCCTCCATGCTCTGCACACTCAGATTCCTCGTGAGCTGTCTCAGCCTGGCAGGAAGACGTAGGACGCAGGGCTGAGCACTCGCTGTTGGCGTGTGTCCAACACGCACCCTTTCAAACTCAGGGAAGGAGGCAGAAGGCATGCCAGAGTTTCGGAGATAATGAAGTACAGCGTGGCCCAATTTCATAGCAGGGATGCCCAGTCAGCTCTGGGCTAAAGGATGTTTGGCATCTTTATTCTAGGAACACTCAGGGTAAAATCATGGCATCATTCTATGTTGCTCATACCCCTGCTCTCCTCGAGGGAGCTTGTGTGTGTGTGTGTGTGTGTGTGTCTGTGTATGTGTGTTGAGGGCGGGGGGAGACCAGACCCCAGTCCCACATCAGCTGACTTGTCCAAGACAAACTAAACCCAGACATAACATTTGGCCCTCTGGGGGCCGGTGCTGTGGTGTACTGGGTTAATCCTCTGCCTGTGGTACCGGCATCCACTGCGGGCGCCGGTTCTAGTCTCGGCTGCTCCTGTTTAAGTCTGACTCTCTGCTATGGTCTGGGAAAGCAGTGGAAGATGGCTGAAGTGCTTGGGCCTCTGCACCTGTTTGGGGGACTTGGCGCAGGCTTGTGGCTTCTGGCTTTGGATCAGCTCAGCTCTGGCTGTTGTAGCCATGAACCAGCGAATGGAAGACCTTTCTCTCTGTCTCTCCCTAGCTCTTTCTGTAATTCTGCCTCTCAAATAAATTCATAAAATCTTAAATAAAAAAGATTCAGCTCTCTGGAATCCCACCTGCACGTGTAAGTGAGCAGGATCCCCAGTGTATTTCAAGCGTACCGAACTGGCTACTTGCTCCCAGCAGAGAACTAAATGCTGTGTGGGTTTTCAAACATTTTTTTCTTTTCTTTTTTTTTTTTTCGCATTTTAAGAAAATGTACACCTTCCCTCTGGAAACCCTGCCACTTCTTCCCGGATCCCTAACTCCTAAACCTGCTGTGTGAAATAAGCATAGGGTGGTTCCCACTGCGGGGCTGCAAGGCCCCAGGGGCTGCCCCTGTGCCTAGAGAGATGGTCCCCTGGTACTCATGGTGTTAGTAGCGTGGGGACCATCTGTGGCAGGCAGCCAGCACTCACTCCACACTGCTCCTGGGAGCGGTGCCGCTGAGTGACAGTGCCCTGTGACCAGGGTCATAGCTGTAGCAGCTGTGCTCCGGAGCACTTTCCGTTCCCATTTGATGGGTAAAACAGAAGAATCGGCCAGCGAGATCCTCCAGCAATGGCCGGAGCCAGCCTTCTGTTTCATGGTTTTCTCACTTTTTCATTTTGTTTGCGATTGAATTTGAAAGTGAACTTTGTTCCACCCTGTAGCCTATGGCAGTGGGCAAGTGAGATGAAGCCACACGGAGGAATAGCACACGTAGTGCTCACAGCAACAAGTGACGTCTGAAAAATGGAGATGACGGGGTGGTTGGCGTTGCCTGGTGCATTCTGGGAGCTGAGTTTGTGCTGGAGTTAGTGAGGGAGGGCACACGGGGAGAAGGCCCAGGGGTTTCTACAACCTTCCTGTAACTGGCTCACCTGGGGAGAAATCAAAGCCAGCCCTGAGGTCGACAGGAAGAGCCAGCACAGAACCACGGCGGCACGCACAGCTCAGATGGCCACACCACACTCCTCTGGCGTCATGCTTTGCAAGGAATCAAGAGGTCTGCATTTGCAGAGTTGAAAAAGCAGGCAAAAGTGCCTGATGATGACCCTCCGAGCCGGACAACACTACGTCCAAAGAAGGGAGGCTGCACGGAGGCAGCTTTGGGGGGTGCCTTTTTTCTTGGTACTGAAATCATTCTAAGATATTCATCCTCCTCATGACCTTGTGTTCCTGCTGCTACTTTTGCAGACACCTTGTTCCAGGTCTACTGCTTGTTGGTTTGTTCCATTGACAAGGTCTTTCACCCAGCAGAAGGTTTTCAATTTTAACGAAATCCGGATTATCAACGATTTCTTGCATGCCACACCCTAGATCACTTGGATTTTCTTCTCTGTAATCTCCATTTCATCCCTGTCTCCATGTGTAGAGCTGGATATACAGCCGTACCACCCACTGTGAGTTAGGTTTCAGGAAGGCTAGGAGGGTTTGCCTGCGTGTGCCCGGTTGGCTCAGGACCACTCATTCATTGAAAATACTATCTTTTCCCCATTGTGTTGCCTTTGCCGCTTTGTTAGATAAGGGCTGACTGTTGCTGCAGTCCATTTGGTGAGGCTGTAAGAGAAAACCAGGGGCCAGTGCTGTGTGTAGCAGGTAAAGCTGCCGCCTACAAGTGCCGGCATCCCACATGGGCACCGGTTTGAGTTCTGGCTGCTTCACTTCCAATCCAGCTCTCTGCTATGGCCTGGGAAGGCAGTAGAAGATGGCCCAAGTCCTTGGGTCGCTGTACCCACATGCGAGACCCAGAACAAGCTCTTGGCTCCTAGCTTTGGATTGGTGCATCTCTGGCTGTTGCGACCAACTGGGGAGTAAAACAGTGCATGGAAGACCTCTCTCTCTCTCTCTCTCTCTGCAACTCTACCTTTAAAATAAATGTTAAAAAAGAGAGAGAGAGAGAGAGAGAGGAAACCATAGATTGGATCTTTCATAATGAACAGAAATTTCTTAGCTCTCGGTCCTGGAGGCTGAGAAGTGCCAGGTGCAGGAGCTGGCACCTGCCAAGGGCTCTCTTGCTGTGTCATCCCATGGTGGAAGAGCAGCAAGAGGGCATGGAACCCAGCAGGGCACTGACCTTGTCTCTCCTTCAACCGTGGACGCACTCCCCTGATGGCAGAGCCTTTCCCATCTCACTCCTTCTCACAAGGCTGCTAACTCCAGTGTATGGTGGACCAAGTTTCCAACACAGCAGCTCTATGTGGCTAGCCTCCTGGGTCCCCTGTCCTGTTTCGTTGACCTACCTGCCTCTTCTCTTACCAGTGCCGCGCTGCCTTGAATACGGCAGCGCCAGTGTGAGTCTTGAAGTGAGGCAGTCTCGCCCCTCTGCCTTTGTTCTTCTTTAACGTTGTATAGGCTGTTCGCCCCTCCTTAGAGACCCTAGCATCAGTTTGCTAGCCTCTACAGAATCACATGCTGGACACATTTCTGCCACTGTTTCAACCTGGAATGTCTCACAGCGACGGCTCTTAGAAAATTAAGGAAATATTCGAACAGCAAAGACTCTGCCTTAATTAGGCTGGGATGGGCAGGCTCCTGAGTATGGTTTAAGGCTTCCCACAGGTGATTCTGAGACATCAGATAGATCAGGTGCAGTTTTCATCACTGTCTTTTGTTAACAATTATTTTTATGTGTTTGAGAAGCAGAAAGAGAGGGAGAGAGAGTCCCACCTGCTGGCTCCCTCTCCCAATGTCCAAAGCAGCCAGGATCTCGGATCAGGAACTCAGTCAAGTCTCAGGGGAGCAGGTGGCAGGGACCCAATTACTTGAGCTTTCGCTGCTGCCTCCCAGTGTGTGCGTCAGCTGAAAGCAGGAGCCAGCGGCAGAGCGCGTGTGGAACCCCGTGACCCTGAATTGGGGTTCGGACATTCTGATCGCCTTCTTAACTGCTGGGCCAAACACCAGATCCCCCATCGCCGCCGTCTGGCAACTGGGATGTCAGTCTGCTTCCTGAAAGTTTGTCAGAAAAGGCTCGGCTCCAGAATGTTCTCTGGGGTGGGACTTTTGCCTCTGTCTGCACTGCAACATTTTTCTGAAGTTTCTTATTTTCTCTAGCCTTCCCTTCACAGCGAGAAGCCTGGCCTGCCTCAAACAAAATCTTGGACAGGGAATTTTTTCCATATGATGCCTCTTCTTTTCTTTTTTTAAAAAAAGATTTATTTATTTTATTTGAAAGAGAGAAAGAGGCAGAGAGAGAGAGAGAGAGAGAGAGATCAATCTTGCATCTGCTGGTTCACTCCCCAAACAGCCACAAGGGCTGATCCAAAGCCAGGAGCCAGGAGCTTCCTCCGGGTCTCCTACGTGGGTACAGAAGCCCAAGCCCTGGGGCCATCCTCCACTGCTTTCCCAGACCAAAACAGAGAGCTGGACCAGAAGTGGAGCAGCCAAGACTTGAACTGGCGCCCACATGGGATGCTGGCACTGCAGGTAGCAGCTTTACCTGCTGTGCCTCAGCACCGGCCCCTTCCTTTTACCTTTAACAACAGTTTCCATAGCGCAAATTTTTTTCTTTCTTTTTTTTTTTAAAGAAAAGATTCATTTAGTTGTTTGAAAATCAGAGTTAGAGAGGAGAAGAGACAGAGATCGTCCATCCGCTGATTCAGCTACAGCAGTCAAAGTCAGGAGCCAGGAGCCATCGTCCCCTGCTTTCCCAGGTGCATTAGCAGGGAGCTGGATTGGAAGTGGAGCAGCTGACTCCAGCTGGCGCCCACGTGGGATGCTGGCACTGCAGACGCAGCTTAACCCACTCTGCCACAGCACCGACCCCCCATCCCGCAAAATTCTTATGAACAAACTCAGTGCCCATATTTTTAGCACTTGAATATTTTCCAGATGTGAAATACTGGTGATAACGGAGCTAAGACCCTGGCTTCTGTCCACGCTTCTTCTTCCGGGGCTCAGCTGAGCTTCCTACCTTCCCCACTCCCTCCCTTTCCTCTCTCATCTTTTATTTCTCTTTTTTCCTCTTTTCTCTCCCTTCTTCTGCCTGTTTCAGGTGCACCTTCCGACCTCCACCCCCTCTCTTAGATTTCTTCCCCTGCTGTCTGGCTCCTATCACCTTCCCACTGTCCGCTTGTCTGCTTTTCCAATCCATGTTCCCAGTGCTGAACTCACTGATTTTCTCCAGTTGGGAGAGGAGGAGCACGTTTGATCAATACAGTTCCGAGTAATCAGACTGATGACATCAGAGAAAGAGGCTGCGTGTGGAATGTGAACAATGAGTTGCTTCCCGGCTGTGGATGACCTGGGGGCATTTTTCAACCACCCACTCTGTGCCTCAGTTTCCTCATTTGTAAAATAGGGATTAGCAGCACCTGCCTCATTAGGTGTCCGGTAGGTATCTGCTGAGCTCAGGAGGCATAAATCAGTTGTCCCAGGTACAGGTGAGTGTGATGGCACGTGCACGGTGTGTCTGGCTTAACACCTGTTAGATAGGATTGTGATTCCTGCTTTTAAGGTCAGAACAACCCTCCTGACAAGGGAGGGGCAAAATGCTCCCAGGAACAGATAAATTGATCATCTGCACACATGTTGTTTGGATACAAATGTGTCAACTAACATCTCCCTGGTTAGCCCTATTAATTCTTTTTTTTTTTTTTTTTTGACAGGCAGAGTGGACAGTGAGAGAGAGACAGAGAGAAAGGTCTTCCTTTTGCCGTTGGTTCACCCTCCAATGGCCGCCGCGGTAGGCGCGCTGCGGCCGGCGCACCGCGCTGATCCGATGGCAGGAGCCAGGTACTTATCCTGGTCTCCCATGGGGTGCAGGGCCCAAGGACTTGGGCCATCCTCCACTGCACTCCCTGTTTGTTCCTTAGCCAGGTACATTTCCATTTGAAGAATCCTTTTAGAGGCAAACTTTTCCCACGTGGCCTCCGTGGAATCAAGCAGCTGAGACTTGTTATCTGGGTGTGACTGTCTCAGCGCCATAGGACCCCGGTTCTCTCCTGCCTGCAAGAGCTCCACAGGAAATACACCTGCTGTGGCTAGGGACACTGGGAATGTTGACAAGGCAGGGGAAGGCAGGGTGCAGGTTGCAGCTGAATCCTGGCTTCTTTGTTCTACTTTTGGATATGAATGCAGCCCAGCAGCTTTCCTAGAACATACAGGTACTTAAAGCACAACCGTCCTGAACGTTTAAATCACAGAACAAAACCAAGAATCATCCTTGGGCGGGGGCCAGGAAAACTTTTGAAACTTCTCCTTCTAAGCTCAGTTCAGGCAGTTTTCAGCAAGTGCTGCGGAATGTGTTCAAGAACGCTGTTCCCACTCCCTGGCACCGTCTCTCCCCCAGCAGCCATCCTCAGTGTCCGCCCTGAAGCCCTAGATGCTGTGTGCCCCAGGGCAGTGCAGGGCCTGGGGACAGTGACCTCTTCATCCCCTCCCGCCCTCTGCTTTCTCTGCAGGTGAAGCGCCCGGTCATGGTCTGGTGACATCTGGAGACTCTGGGTGAGGTGGGGACTGTTTGAGGTGCTCCTCTCCTCTGCAGCACATGGGGCCTTTTTCCTTCTGAAAGGCAGAATTAGAGAGAGAGACAGAGAGAAAGGTCTTGCTTCCGCTGGTTCACCCCCCCAATGGCCGCCACGGCCAGCCGCTGTGCCAGTCCAAAGCCAGGAGCCAGGTGCTTCCTCCTGGTCTCCCATGCGGGTGCAGGGCCCAAGCACTTGGGCCATCCTCCACTGCACTCCCAGGCCTGGAAGAGGAGCAACCAGGAAAGAACCGGCACCCCAACCAGGACTAGAACCCGGGGTGCTGGTGCCGCAGGTGGAAGATTAGCCAAGTGAGCCGCGGCGCCGGGCTACATGCGACCTTAAAGGGCAGCTTCTTGAAGAAACACATGGGTCTCCCAAGACCCAGGGCAATTCACTGCTAAGACAAAGTACCTGGCCGGCCAGCATGGCTGGCCATCCAAGAAGTAAGAGGAACCTATGGGGCAGGATTCTTTTCCTTAGCTGTGAAAAATAGATCACCGTGTGCACAGGTAGCATGGGAGTCGGTGTGAGCCAAGGGCATGGCAAGGTTGCTGATTGGCCGGGAAGCCTGTGCTCACTTCGACCCCCTCTGCAAGCTTCACCCCCAGCCCCCACCCGTCAGGTCCTCAGCAGGGCACGGGGAACCGCCACCTGTCAGTCATCTGTTGGTGCACCACACATTTCCCCAACATTGACTTGATTATCTCATGGTTTTGATTGGCTTAGGGATCCTGGCTTATACCTACTCCACCTGTCTCTCAAACAGAAAATCTGGAAGCCAGGAGGGGGCCAAGCCGTCTCCTTCCCAGGGTTTGCTCCGTGGCCACTGCAGGGGGAGCTTGAGTGTCCTCACGGTGTGGCAGCTCGCTCCCCCCAGAGCAGGTGCCACAGGGACCACGGCCAGGAGTGGACAAGCCTTTCAGGACCCAGGCTGGGAATGCTGCCCCTTCCAGTGCGCTCTCGTTGCTGGAAATGATTCAGCAGAGCTCACAATCCAGGTGGGTAGAAGCGAGTTCCACCTTTCGAAGGTGAAGTGTGCACGAGTTTGTGGACATAATTTAAAACTACGGAAAATATTCTGAGCAAAATCGCCTCCTCTGAGCATGAAACGTGGTTGGGATTGTGATGATGCCAACAAGTTCCTAAACCAGTGGTAATGCAGCTGCTTACTGTGATGATAATGTAATTACTAATTAGCTAATAAGGTACTTGGTATATTCCACACGTTCTAGAACGTACATACATCCTCTACAATCCGAGGGGCTAATTCTGTGTTGATTCCTGTGTAGCAGAGGAGGTTGGGGCCACAGAGAGGTTAAGAAGCCCCCCTGGGTCACACAGACAGTAGGGGTGACAGTGGGGATTCAAACACAAGCCAGCTGCGCCAGCCTTTGGCTACATGGGTTCAGGTTACAGTGAGTTGCCTTTGAAATCTAAGAAAACAAGGTTTTTATTTGACTTGTTTCATTGGTTTATTTTGCGGTTCCCCGTGCGGTGGTATTTATAAAACCCAGTCTGTCTTATTGACTTCCTGGCTTCTGTGTTACCATGTCGGACCACTGTGGTCCTCGCACGCAGTTAGAGTTTGGAAAGTTTACAAGTCATTCCAAACTGTGCGAGGATGGCCAAGGCAGCCCTGTGCGTCCCAAATGCTGGTGCTGAGACCAGGAGGACACCAGGAACGAGCGCATTGTGAAATCTGTATCGCGCTCTGGAGCCAACTCGGGTAGACGGTCTGTGCTCTCAGCGCCATCTGTGTCCTGTTGTTTCCCTGCTTCTCAAACCGAAGCCAGGCAGAACGGTGTCAGGTCATTTGCAGAGTCCTGCAAATTTTTCTGGAGTCCCTGCCCCCTTTCCCAAGTGTTCGCAAACGGGTGAGCTGCCATCCAGTGGGGGCACTGCTGTCCCCAGCAGGGCCAGTGAATCTACGTGATGGCCGTGGGCAGAAACTCGAGTGGTTGACGTGGTGGGGCCCGAACACCCTCTGGTGACCTGAATGCTTGTGTGCCCTCAGATTCTCAGCTTGAAATCCCAACCCCCTGAGTAATAGAAGGAGGGGCATCTGAGCGGTGATGAGGTCACGAGGGCAGTGTCCTCACCTGTGGGATCGGTGTCCTTGTGTGAGGCTCCCTTGTCCCCTCTGGCTTGTGGGGACACAGCGATGCAGTTGGGACGAGAGCCCTCCGCAGAGGTCGTGCGTGCTGCCAGCCATAGCTCAGGCTCCCAGCCGCAGGACAGTGAGCCCTGGGTCTCCATTCTTCACAACGAAGTGACAAGAGCATGCTCTTTACTAAGAGACACCTGTGGAAGATCAAAACAGGTTTCAGGAGCAGGGTACAAGAGAACGCGGCAGGTTGGGAGGAGGGGAGGAATTAGCAGAACAAACCCACTATGCAAACTGTGCGTGTTATTCATTCAACAAATACACCGCACTTACTGCGTGCCAGGGAGTGTCTCAAGCCCGATTCAAATACTAACTCATCTTTCCTCATAATGATCCTTTGAGGTCACAGCTTCCCAGGGCCCCTTTTCAGGTTTTATTCATTTTATTTGAAAGGCACAGACAGACGGACAGAGACGTTCCATCTGCTGGCTCACTCCGCCAATGTCCACAACAGCTCAGCCTGGGCTAGGCGGGAGCCCAGAGCCGGAAACCCCATCTGGGTCACTCGCCTGGGTGGCCGGAGCCCAGGTCCGTGTAGGGTGGATGTTAGCAGGAAGCTGGATGGGAAGTGCAGCCGAGTCTGGAACCTAGGTACTCCAAAATGGGTTGTGTGCATCCCAACCAACCACCTAACCGCCGTGCCAATCGCTTGTCCCAGCTCAGGGCTACATTTGTAGATGAGAATTCTGTTCAGGTGCCAGAAGCCCAAGGCCACACAACCAAGTGGCATCAGCGGCTGAGTCTGTAGCCTGGGGAGTTTGCAGCCTGAATTGCTGGCTTTGATTCACCCTGCAGAGCTGCCTCAGAGCCGGGTCTGCTCCAGAGGATCTTGTCACTGCTAACCTCAGAACCAAAGCCCAGTTCTCATCAGCGCGCGCAAGGAGGCACTCCCCGCAGAGTAGCGCGGCGGGGAGACAGGGCCCCCTCAGTTAACCAAATGTCAGTAGCCAGAACTGATAACACACTGCAGCACGCCCTGGGATATTTGCCAGATGTGTGGCTGTAACTTCAGGAGAGCATTTGATGTAATAGGCCTTTTGGCATTTAAATATAGGTGACAGGAACTCTTCAAAGCTGCATAAACAGCACACAGGTGTTAGAAAAACAGCTGTGAGTAAAGGCCAAGCCATCTCAGAGAAGTGGTGCCGTAAGAGGGCTGTAACCTTAGGTTTTTAGGCTTATGACCTTTGTTTCATTAGGTGCACCTTGAACTGTGATAAACATCCACTTAAATGAATATCATTTCCTTACAATTACAGCAGGGTCATACATAATACACTAAGTTCCCCTGGCAGCCTATGTGTTAGCCATGCATATTTCATGAGCAGTTTTATTCCCCAAGTCTCTTTCAAGCAATCCGCAATCCCCCGGCTTTGGTGCCTAGGAAATAAAGGTCTTGTTCGGCAAGAGATCTCCGGGCAATTATTGCGGCTCTGCACTTCATCAAGGACAACAGCGAGTGACCTGCGTGAAACACTGGACGGCTGCTTTCATCTGTTTCCTTATTAATATATATGATTCCTCTTACTTAGCCTTGGGTATGGGAGGCAGGGTCCTCCGAGTTTATTTGTCTGCTGTAAATTGTAAGGGGATTAGGCTCTTAAGAGAATGCTTGCAGCAACCTAATGAATGTAAAAAGCAAAGCAAAAAAAAAAAAAAAAAAAAGCCATGTCCCCACACTTACTACATGCTCAATAGGTATGGGACAGGAAAAAAAATTGAGCACGGTCCATGGAGCATGGGCAGGCAATTTCAGGGAGGCGACATCTGTTTGTACGAGATGATGATTTTCCCAGCTGCATCGGCTGGTGGGAAATCAAGTGTTGGAATGATAATAAGCAGAGAGGAAGTTTGCAGTAACAGTGAAATATGCGCCTCTTTATAGTCTCAATATCTTTTGTGGGCAATTTCCCTTTCTCGCTTTTCAAGACTATTGAGTTCCTCAAGACGGCTCCATCTTTCTTGGCTCCCTCACCGCCCTTGGAACGTGGTGGAAGAAATGCAAGTTGCATCTGGCAGTTTGGGCAGGTGAACATTGTGGGTAGGATGAAACTAAATACCATTTACTTATTTACTACTATTACTATTACTTTCAATAATTCCAGCTATGGAAACATCGCCCAAACAGCAAGTAGCTTCATTTTCTTCTGTCCACTATTCTGATAACTGCCCCCAGCGGACCATGGGTGACCATGGGCCGGGTTGGGCCGAGCTGCCTGAATCTGTTAGTTCCCCGTCCTAGACCTAACTTTGTACCCCATCTTGCCTAACTCAGATTGGGGTTGAAGGCTTTATTCTGCTTTCTTCAAGGTAGAACAAGGAGGAGAGGAGGGGGAGAGGGAGGAACATGTTTCCTCTTAAACCAGCTAAATTAATATTTACATTGTTAAAATATTAGAGAAGCCACAGAAAATTATTAATCTAAAAAGGTTATAATTATCTTTCAAATGGTGGCAGCCATTGAAATGTAAATGCCGACTTGCCAGGCGAGAGCTGGTGTTCGGGGTGCCTGGGGCTTGCCTAGTTGCACAGCTGCAATTGATCAGTGCAGATCAAAGGGAGGGAGGTGTCTCTGGTGGCACAACCAGTGTGGGAAGCCAGCAGAGAAAGATACTCTCCTCTCTAGGTCTGTTATCAAAAAAAAGAAAGAAGAAGGAAAAAAAAAAAAAAAAAAAAGCCGAGCTGGACCGTGTTTCAGATCTCCCTTCTGTTGAATATGCCGTCTTTCAAAGCTTACCCACAAAAAGTTGACAAAACCCATAGATGCTGAAAGCTTTCGTGAAAATTCCTTTGAATCAAGCCTCTTGCTCTTTGCATCCTTTTCTTCCTCCTCCTCCTCCTTCCTGTCTTTCTCTGTGTCTCTGTCTCCTTCTCTCATTACCAAAGTCAGCACAGTGGGAAAGCAAGGTGAATTCGAACATGAAGTATAAGGCATCTTCCGGTGTTCTCAGGCTTGACTGGCGGCGTGGTGGTTTTGTGGCCCGCCCTGCTGAAGAGTCAGTGTGTGGGTTGCATTGGTCCAGAAGGCAGTCTGGGCTCCAGAGGACTAGAGAGAGAGGAAGGGCAGCTGGCAGGAGAGCCCTGGGTGCTAAGGCCGGGACTGGAAGGCACCTCGCCGGTGTGGAGTCCTATGCCTGCCTCCCCCAGTTCACTGGAAATGAAGAGAGAACACCTGGATTCTTCCCCAGTCCCTGAATATTACTGACTGTGTAGACATTTCTCAAGGTCCATTAAATTCTATTTGACGTACATTAAAAAAGATTTAATCACAGATGCCAGTCAGCTAACCAACCCATTAATCTAGCTGTTTTTCCTAAGAAAATTGTATTTAAAAAGGTCTTTTTTTCTCAATTTAATTTAGTCATCCTTTTAAATTTCATGTATTTATCATGTAAATGTGCCTTATTTGCAAAAGAAAAGCACAGGATTCAATGAAATAAATAGTTATTTCATTAAAATGGATACAAAAAACCCTGTGATTAGGGTAATTAATTTGCACACTAAAAGCTATCTTCCTGGTTCAGATCATTAATATTGATGGCGTTCGATTTTGTTCTCAGTAATGTTCCTTGAAATAAACTCAGGAGTGGCACCAGGACTCAAAGAGCAGCCGTCAGAACACTGGGAAAATGAGAGGCATGGGTGAGCTTTTGGGGCCGCCTCCTTTCCCTTGTCCTCAGCCAATGATAGGTGATGTGGAGTCCCATGTCCCGAAATAAACTCGGCTGATTGTGTCTGAGTGGCTGATGTGGTTTATCTTATCTCAGATGTCAGTTACTGATGCCTGGCACTTATTGACATGTGTCTTCTTTGGGAAGAGGCAAAAACCATTTAAATTGCAAAATAACATTACAGGAGATTATGTCTAGGTACCACATGCTGGTAGGCGCGGCACTGCCAGATAACAAGGCAACGTCTGTCAATATACCTTTCTCATTAGATTTCCATCTGCATATTATGCAAATGGATCAGGACAGGTTTACACTTTGATAGGTCCCTGCCACAAGTTTGAGTCAAGGTGCAGGTTTTGTTTCTGTTCTATTCAGCAGATGTATTATTCCACCAAAGACCTTGTAGAAAAGGCGTCCTATCCATGTGGTACGCGATCCTATGCAGCTCTAGGCTACACTCGCATGAAAATCACATCCTGGAACGGTTTCGGATTGCCCCACCTAGCTGTATCAGTGTGCTCAACACTGCTGGTGATGGAAGACGAATTCGCATTGTGCAGCAGGTGTAGGTACACGCGAACAGAATCCTATAGCAACCAGGAACTCGGCTTGTGTTTTGCTGTGCTGTTCAGGGCTTGTTGACAGCAATGTTGCGAAGGCTTTTTCATTATAGATAGGAGCATGAGTGTTAAGACTGACGTGTTTTCCTAACTGCTCTTATTTTTTTTTTCTTAATTTGACATACTGCACTTGATGTGTATGTTGCAAGAGATCATAAAGTTATCCAAGGTACTGGAATTGCTCTCTGGCTTCTGCCTCTTTGAAGCTTAATTTAGATCATGAAATCTCTCCAGAAAAAAACCAAGGACATGGGAACAGAGGTCTGTAACCAGTTCCCTCGTTGTGTGATGTTCAGAAGTGCTCGTGTTAGATTTTGAACACTGTGTTACGAAGGGTCGATGGTGGCCAGGACTCTGTGTCGCCGCTGATCTTGGCAAAGCCGAGTTCTGATCCTGGTCTCGCCTTCCACCTGCCTTGGACGGTGCTTTCAGTGTGTAGCTCCGCACTCTGAAGAGGAATGGGAGGATTCGCGGCCGAAGACAGTTTCCCATACTAGGGAAGCAGGGGTCTCCAGAAAGTGTGTATTGCAGAACTATGTATTTCAGTAGATTGTCCTACCCAAACAGACACCGTTTTAATTCCCATGCCATGAACTTCTTGAGTACCTAGATAGTGTTGGATCTCTACAGTGTGTTTTAGGTGAAACAAAACAAATCGTAGACATTGGAGGAAACTTTTCAGTGGGGAGGGGGAGAGGAAAAACTCCTAAGCTTTCACATCCTCTTGGAGATGACTGCGTGGGCCTCCTTCGCCCATCGTGTTGCATGCGTGGCTGCATGTGGGGCTCTCGGGGTGCCCTGTGAGGAGACAGCGTGCTGCTGCAGCAGGAGACATGCATGCTAATTAAACAGAGCCACACCTCACAAATCCGCTGCTTAGCATTCATGGCGAGTGTGCAGCAAATCACTTAGCTGTTTGCTTTTAGAATAAAAGCTTTTTTCCTTCTGCCTCATTTTCCCCTTTCTTTTCTCTCTTCCTTTTTCTTTTTCTTTTTTTTATTCTTCATCTGCTTTGTTGAAAAAGACACACATGGCCTCAAAGACTTTTCCTAAAGAATGACATTGAAAAGACATTGCCCCAAGGTTTGGTAGAGCAAAAGCCTAGATCATTTGTACTGTTTAATGCCATGTCTTCCCCGCCCCCCCGCCGTTTGTTATTTTTTTTTAACAGCTATTCACCCATTACGATATGCTTGCCACAATACACTTCCTTTAAGCGACTTCAGATTAATAAGTAGGTGAGATGAGCAGCTTTTTTCTTCATGGCAGCATTAAGAGTGAATGCTGATAAGAAAAGGAGTTTGCAATAACTCTAGTCCCCCGAAGGCTGGCATGAGAAGGATGTGTGGCCCTTCTGTGAGGTGTCTTCACCTGTGTTAGGATGCCAGATACTGAATGCAGCAGAAATCGTGTTATTCTAGAAATAACAATCAGGTCAACATCCTTCCTCACAACAAAATCTTAGGGCCGGCGCCATGGCTTACTTGGCTAATCCTCCACCTGCGGCACCGGCACCCCGAGTTCTAGTCCTGGTTGCTCCTCTTCTAGTCCAGCTCTCTGCTGTGGCCTGGGAGGGCAGTGGAGGATGGCCCAGGTGCTTGGGCCCTGTACCCGCATAGGAGACCACGAAGAAGCACCTGGCTCCTGGCTTCGGATTGGTGCAGCGTGCCGGCTGCAGCACACCGGCCATGGCTGTCATTTGGGGGGTGAACCAATGGAAGGAAGACCTTTCTCTCTGTCTCTCTCGCTGTCTAACTCTGCATGTCAAAACAAAAATCTTACTTCATGCCTCATAAACTTGAACTTTGGGATTCTAATACCTTCCAAGAGGCCAACAGTGTAAGGTAATGAGATAGTTCTTGTGAACTTGAACCTTGTGCAATGGCTCTTAAACATACCATGATTTTAGGGAAACTATTGTAAGTATTATGTCAGACTTAGGTACCTCAGCAAGAGGATTACCTAAGAAGTTTATAAAAGAGCCATTCCCTTACTTTGGTCATTGCACCTCCTGTTGAGATCCTCACTTTCCATCGGTAGTGCCTCAAAAATATCAATAATCCATAGTTTTGTCAAGAAGAGCAGAGGAATTAGAACCCTTAAAGAACTCCTTAATCTGTTACATCTGGGAAACCAAATGTTTGCATATTTTTTTAGAAGGCAAACTATAAAAAAGATGTGCATAGTTTCATAGTAACTGAATTTGCTAACAGAAAGGGTCCTGGTATTTCTGATGTCACCTGTTAGAAAGTGTCACACTTCAACTGAAGAATATTGTTCTATAGGAAAATGAAACTAGCCGTCAGGCACCGGGGTTCTGTGGGCATGCACCAATGGCTGTGTCGCTAGGGACTGTGGTTCCAAGTTCAGTGCCTGGACCGCTTCACTCCAGCTGTCCCTCTGCCCTGCTGATCGACATTCTGAGCAGCTTCTAAGAATCACTTGTCTCCTTGGGGTGCTGGCTGGATTGTACGAATTTGTCTCTGGTGACTTTGTCCTAGACTTCCATGCTATGGCGTTGTGTTCACAAATTACTCAAGGAACTGGGTAGCATTGTAGCGGTAGCTCCAAAGGACTCTGGGTGCCTCACAGCTTCTTTCTGTTCTGTGGAGCCGGAATTTGCTGCTGTGTTCCTGATGTCCGAACAGGTTGATTGATTGGGCAAGTCTGTTTTTAGAACAGGGGCTGTCGGCCTAGACGAGTTGTCCAGGAATGAAACCTGCAGTTGTCTCTTGCTTCTTTGTGATGAGCCGAATAGTGCCCTCTGCAAATTCCAGCCCTAGGACTGAAGAACATGATGGACGTGTGAAGTCCTTGAAAGAGACGAGCAGTTACCGTGGGCTCCAGTTCTATCTGAGTGGTATCCTCAGAGGAGGAGAAAGTTGGTGATGGCAGAGGTAAACAGAGATGTACATCCCCGGGGAAAAGGTATGCACAGAGACAGCAAGAGGGTGAAGAGAGGTCCCAGAGTAGACCAGCTGTGCCTGTACCTTGGCCACAAACCTGCACCCTCCCGATGGGTGAGAACAGATTTCTGTTGCCTGCACCACCTTACCTGTGGCATTTTATGATGGCAGCTTTAGCGAACTAATGCTGCTGTGTTAGACGTGGGTGTGAGACATGTGTGTGATCTTTGATTCTAGAAATTCCATGGACAGCCAGAGCCATCACAGGATAGTGAAGAGTAGCACGTAGAGTCTATTGCATTTTACACATCACTGCCAGTGTCACCTTCAAGTTGGAGCGTAGGAAAAACTGCCCCTGCGATGCTCATCTCTGAAGATGTTCATATTTGATTGGCTGAAAAACCTGTTCTAATTTTCTCTTTGGCATTCTCACATTCAAGAGGATTCTTAAAGCGATTTCATTTCATTAAAGGTTGATTAATATTTTTACTTATTTATTTATTTGAAAGGCAGAGTTAGGGAGAGACAGAGACAGATCTGTATCCACTGATTAACTCCCCAAATGGCCACAATGGCAGACACTTGGCCAGGCTGAAGTCAGGAGCCTGGAGCTGCTTCTGGGTCTCCCACATGGGTGCAGGGGCCCAAAGTCTTGGGCCATATTCTGCTGCATTCCTAGGCAAGTTACCAGGCAACTGTACTGGACGTGGAGCAGCAAGGACTCGAACCATTGTCCTTATGTGATGCCAGTATCATAGGTGGTGGCTTAACCAACTTAACCCATTATGCCACACTGCCATCCTCAGCTATCTTGATTTTAAATTAAAAAAAAAGGAACATGAGTAAATTTTATTTTTCTCTAATTAGCTTCCTTTTTAAAAAATGCCAAAACATTCCTAATATTGAGAAAGCTTTTATTAGGTCAAACTGAAAAGCTGTAACCAATAGAGATGTGTTAAAAATACTGATCTCTTCTTTATTATAAAATTGGATACTTTGTTTCTTGTGGATTTTTGGCATTAATTTTCATTTCTATAACCTTTAACAGAGATAATTTTCTTGGTTACTGAATTTTCAGCAACTGCAACTGCTTCACCTTGGTTCCAGCCCTCAACCTGTAGACAAGGAGGTGGTGCCAGTCCTATTCGGCCACTCTTTTTCTGCAGTCCGTGAATTCATTCCTCTGAACTTTACACCAGAGGTTAGCCCAAGAATGGTTTAATAGCTGCCTGTGCTGGTCAGGACAGAGAGATCTTAGCTCCTTAGCTAGCACGTTGCAAGAGGTCTGTAAATCATTTCCCTTAATAGTTCCTATAGAGAAGGAAATTGTTGGCTCCGTTTTGGATACTTTAGCAAATGAGGGGAAAAAAAACCACCACTTCGCTAATGTCTTGTAAAGCGGACGCTGAAAGGGAAGGTGGGAAATGACCCAGAATGTTGTAGAGGTGGGTCAGGGAAGAGACAGAACAAAACTGGCAAAGTACCAGCAGAGAAGTATGACTGTAAACCTGTGGACAGAGCGCACAGAGACTTGGCTCCAGCTGTGAAGATGCGGAGAAATGCTTTGTAGACTACGGCATGAGCGACTGCTGTGGGAGGTGTGGAGGCCTTCCCTTCTCCCCGCCAAGGGCCATCGGGACTTGATGACTGTTGATTGGTGTTAGATTGGACAGTCTGCTTCCTTTACAGGCCTACTCAGTATTTATTCGTGTACTTCTGACAATATTAAGTTTTATTCACTCTTCATGGCATTCATTCATTGGGAATGCCTGCTATAGAAAAGGTGCTTTAATAAAAACCACGGTGGGCTTCCCAAAGGTAAGTGGAAGCTATTACAATGGAAGTGCAGAAGCTCTTAAGTGAGACCGTTGAATTGAGCATTGACAAGCTGCCTGACCTATTGAGTGCTGTTTATCTGTAAAATGGGGATAATCCATAGAGGGAATGAATGGGAATAAAACACCATGACTGCCCATGCTGACTGCATGATAAATGTTACATATTACACTTGGAGTGCTGCAAGTTTACTCTGTCCATAGAAAACTCTGATGAAAGTCATCTCCGGTTGTAAGAATTGTCAAGACCATCTGTATCATTTTGGTTCTTACATGTAGCTTGTTGAGATGGAAACGAGTTCCAGAATTGTTTACAAATGAGCTGCATGAATGTGTTCTAAAAGTTTTAGGGATTTGAGTGGCCACAGTAAACTTCAGACCCTTGTTTTCTGACTTTGGTATATACTGTCTTGATGATGAACTATTCCACACAGCTAGGTTATGTTGCACCATCCTGGGAGTCACATGCAAATAGTATTGAGTGATTTTCAACATTCGAGTCTACTATTCATTCAATAACTTTCCTTAGGTTTTTCTGTGCCTGATAGAAAGCATAGGCTCTAGTGAGTGTACTATGCTGTAGTCAGCTTGCTATATAATTCTAGGATGATACCGTTCAAAGCAACAGCAGCAACTGTTAATATGACTTGCAGTAGCCGTGTAGAGTCAGCTAAAATCACAGGCAAGAGAAACAGCATCATGGGCCTTAACGGCTGAGCCTCACTTTTCGCCCAACCACATTCCGTCTCCATTTCCTAACCAGTAAAGATGGCAATGTCATCCTCATAGGGTTGCAACAACGGCATGGACGAGTAAACTTAGCTTGTAGCCAGCTTGCCGCATATCACATTATTGAAACTCCATTGCTTGTGTCCTTGAAAACACTTAGCACTCTAGCTTTTGTCATCTTGAAGTTGCTTCTTGTATATCTGAGGTGGAGAAAGGGCACGTTCAGAGGCCACACAGAACTGCATTGCTAGATTAAAAAATGCCAATAAAAATGCTGTCTAGTTCTGGAGTTTAATAATTTTTCCTGGCTTTGACTATAGTGATAACCTCTTGAATTCTTAGGTCAAAGTCTGCTAAGTTATCATACTTGAGCTTACAGGGTTTATTTATTTTTTTCACTCTCAGTAGAAGAAGCTATATTAAAACGTTTATTGTGGTACATATCAATGGAAATGTGTACAATCTGAGATCAGAAGTTAGAGGAGGCAGTATAAAGAAAAAGGAAGTGGAAATTCTAGATTGTGTTTCTATGCTATTCCCCAGGTTACTGTTTGACCTTGAAAAAGTAACTCTTTCCTGGGTTTCAGTTTTCCCATGGGTCAAATGAAGCCGACAGTACTCATTAGATGTTACATGTTTCTACCTTGTAAAGAAAAGAATGATATCAGGATTAATGAGATGATGTTTGTAAACAGCTTTGAGCTCTTTGGGAGGCAGATGTTCTGTAAATACAAATTATTAATAACGTATTTATACTGATGATTGCAGGGCTTGTTACAGTTCTGGAGCAAAGAAGTCATCAATTACGTGGTGCCTTCAGTGGGCGGGCAGTGTGGTATGGAACGGAGATGCTCAGTAGGCTTTGGGAGTTGCTGGAATGTGTTCTGTGAGATGAGAGTGGGGCCATTTGCAGTGGCACCAAGGAATGCCCGCAGCTAGGTGCTTACTGATGACAAGGATAGGAAAGCAGCTTAGGATATTTCAGTGTTAATTCAGTATATCTGAAAGATAGGGAATGTGAGCTCCAGTCCACAGGTGCTAAGTTGCTCATATCCATCTGGAGAGAACAATAGGTCTTGACGTCTCAGAGGACATCAGTGTTGTTCGGCTTTGCTCTACTCATTAATGAGTTTTCCTCATCTCTCTCTTCATAGTGGAACAGTATTTTTTTTCCTGTCTCTTTGCTCTCTGTTCTCTCATTAAAAAATATATTTGAAAGGCAGAGTTACAGACAGAAAGTGAGAGCGAGAGATCGATCTTCTATTGGCTGGCTCACCCTCCAAATAGCCTCAAGTCTGGCCAGGTCTAGACCAGTTGGAAACCAAGAGCCTGAAACTCCATGTGGGTCTCCCACATGGTTAGCTGGGGCCCAAGCACTTGGGCCATCTTGTGCTCCCTTCTTAGAGCTGGCTAGGGGGTGGAGCAGCCAGGACTTGAACCAGCACTCGTATGGGTGTCATCGCTGCAGGTGGTGGCTCAACCTACTGCCTCATAACACCAGCACCTGTCATTTTTCTGTCTTCACTAACTGCTTTCCTTGAGTTTTCTTTGGATTTGTGACTCCCACAGCCTCTTGGTTTTTGCTTACAGACTTTTCTCTGTGATTTCTGTCTTTTGGATTCTCTGTCTAGTGAGACATACTCCACCATGTCTTGAGTTTCAACACCCTAAGAACAATATTGGCGTAGGTTTGCTGGGTCCTAGAGTTGCTAGTGGGTGTGATAAATGTCTCCTGGGAAAAGTCCTTATGCTATACTATTTTTTTTAAAGATTTATTTATTTATTTGAAAGTCAGAGTTACACAGAGAGGAGAGGCAGAGAGAGAAGAGGGGGAGGGGAGGGAATAAGGGGGAGGAGGGGAGGGGAGAGGAGAGGAGAGATCTTCCATCTGATGGTTCACTCCCCAATTGGCTGCAACAGCCAGAGCTGCGCCAATCCAAAGCCAGGAGCCAGGAGCTTCCTCCAGGTCTCCTACATGGGTGCAGGGGCCCAAGCACTTTCCCAGGCCAAAGCAGAGAGCTGGATTGGAATAGGAGCAGCTGAGACTAGAACCAGCAACCATATGGGATGATGGCGCTTCAGGCCAGGACATTAACTACTGCTCCACTGCAACAGCCCCTTTACACTATACTGTTTCAGAAGTTACTCGGGCTGCTTTTTATTTTCTTTTTGATACTCTTTGCATTTGACAGCATTAGAGCAGTGAGCTGTGGAGAGAATTGCAAAAGACATTAGACAAGGAACAGAAGCCAACTGAAATGATCTTTGAACGCTCAACTCAGAAGCGACTTCAGGGTGTGGTAGTTCTCAGTGCTGCGTAGACTGCTTATGAATGAGTGTGAAAGAAGTGAGGGATGAAATTTAGGATTCCGAAATTTAAGTTTTTAAGATGTTTTAATAAAATATTTCCTCTGAGTATTAAAAAAGAAAGGATATGTCAGCTTGAGAATATTTGTTGATTTGTTCCAAGAGTTTGGTGGTTTTTTAAAGTCTTGTGGCATATTTCATTATAAATGTCTCAGAAGTTTTGTATTTAAATATGCTAATCCTTTAAAATGGTTTTTTTGACTTAATGTCTCAAAGACATTTAAAAAAATTTTTTTTCTTCTACTTGAAAGGGGTAAGAGACAGAGATGGGGACAGAGATCTCAAGATCTTCAATAGGCTGATTGGCCCCTAAAATGCCTGCAGTAGTCAGTAGTCAGGGCTTGACCAGGATAAAGCCAGGAGCCCAATAGGGACCCAAGTACTTGATCTGTCACCAGCTACCTCCCATGGTGTCACCTCACAGACACGCTGGATGGGAAGTGGAGGCAGGACTTGATCCGGGTTCTCTGACATGGGATGCAGATAGGCTAAGCGGCAGCTTAACCCACTGTGCCACAGCATCCACCCCAAGAAAGGCATTTGGTTCAGCAACGTTCGAGAAATTTTTCCCGCAGTGGTCTCCTGTGCTTCATTCACTCATCTTGTTTTTCTTGTTAAAGCTTCAGACCCTGATATTAAAGTCAGAGGAATACAATGGTGTGAAGAAACTTGAACCTAGTACTTCAATTCTTGGGAAGACAAACAGCACAGGTGGTCCTAGAAGCTTTCAATGATATGATTGCTATAAAGCTTTACATATTGGTAGAAAACCAATATATCTAACACATAGGGAATGTAATTTTTCTTTTATCCTTCATATAGCCATTGACCACCAGAAAACTTCCATTACATTCTCTAAGACATGAACACTCTGCCTGGTTACAATTAAGGCATTTTATTAAGCAACTCTATGAAGAAAGGCTTGATAAAAATTGAAATCACAGACAATTAAGAAAAAAATTTTGGAATATTACTCATAAGCTCTAGGACACAAGCAAATTAATATTTTCAAAATTCACCAGAGGCTTTTATTATAAAATAATAAATGAAAATAAACAATATAGTGATTACAGAAATAAGAAAAACAGCAACACCCATTTAAACGTAAAACAGTAAGAATAGTGAATGATTAAGTAGGGAAGAGGAAAAGGGTACATTTTTAAAAAGAGTGTTTGAAAGGCTCATTTGATGGGGATGGGTGGGTAGACGGGGACAGAGTTCTTCCATCTGCTCCCCAGGGGACCACAGTGGCCAGAGATGGGCCAGGCCAAAGCCAGGAGCCAGGAGCTTTGAGTTCTTGGATGTAAGTACAGGAGCCCAAGCGCTCGGGCCATCCTCTGTTGTTTTCGTAGGCCCATTAGCAAGGCACTCGATTGGAAGAAGAGCAGTGTAGACACGAACCTGTGCCTACATGGATGTTAGCACTTTAGGCAGTGGCTTAACCTGCTTTAAATCTGGAGCTGGCCTTGTGCCATAGTGGATTAAACAGACACCTTCAATGCCAGCATCCCTTATGAGTGCTGGTTCGAATCCCGGCTGTTCCACTTCTGATCCTACTCCTTGCTAATGTGCCTGGGTAAGCAGTGGAAGATGACCGAAGTGCTTGGACCCAAGCCAACCACATGGGAGACTTGGATAAAGCTTCTAGTTTTTGCCTGGCCCAGTCCAGGTCATTGTGCCCAGATGGGGAGTGAGTCTATCAAATAAATACTTTTTTTTTTTGTCTTAAACACAAATACGAATTTTAGAAACTTGTTAACTACAAATTAAGGGGAGACTCAGAAATTTGTGATATAAAGAATACTACACAGAGAAATATGGCTATGACTTCATGGATACTAAACTTAACATTCATGAAATTAATAATTTCCTCACAAAATAGTAATGACTGAAATTGATCTATAGGAAATTGAAAACCTGAGTTGATACATCCTACAGATAGAGCAGTTAGAGAAGGCGGTGGCATAGGAGATAGTAAGGTTAATGGAGCAAAATAAAAACATCCACAAACAGACCAAAATACATACAGCTTACACAGGGAGAAAAGGCCTCAAATAGGGATATCAAAGAGATGATTCAGTTAAGTATTCTAGGTAACTTAATAATCACTGGAAATCAGTCAACATCCTTCATACCTTATGCCAAAATAATTTTCTATTAGATTAAAAATTTAAATGATAGAAAAACAGAAATATTTACATAATTTTGAAAGGGCTGATTATGAACCTCAAGGCAGAAGTCATAAAAGAAAATGCTACGTGAATTGATAAGATAAAAATTTGAAAGTTTTATTTTCAAAACTAACAGCACACTTAAAGAATGTGGAGCGGCTGGCACTGTAGCATAGTGGGCTCAGGCTCTGCCTGAGGCATCTGTATCCCATGTGGGCGCCGGTTCGAGTCCCGGCGGCTCCTCTTCCGATCTAGCTCTCTGCTAAGGCCTGGGAAAGCAGTGGAAGACAGCCCAAGTGCTTGGGCCTCTTCACCCAATGGGAGACCCGGAAGAAGCTCCTGGCTCCTGGCTTCGGATCGGCCCAGCTCCAGCCATTGCTGGCTCACTCCCCAAATGGCTGCAGATGGAAGACTTTTCTTTCTCTCCTCCTCCTCTCTGTAACTCTACCTCAAATAAATAAATAAGGTTTTAAAAAAATAGTGACAAGATACTTGTAAAATACATTATGGTAAAAACTGTATTGCTAGTCTTAATATATTAAAAAATTCCTGTAAGATAATTTAAAAAATTAAATGTGTGCTTGTCTGTAACTATGACTTGGAAATAAATAATCCATTTTTCCTTTTTTTTTTTTAAGAAAATTTATAGGGGTTTAGGCATTTGGTGCCGCAGTTCAGTTTCAGCTTGAGACAGCCCCATCTCACAGGAGGGCTGGTTCCAGTCCCAGCTGCTTGGTTTCTGACCCAGGTTCCTGCTAATGGTCATCTTAACAGCCAACAAGCGATGGCTCAAGTGCTTGGGTCCCTGCCTCGGAAGTGGGAGATCCTGATGGGCTTCCTGGCTCCTCACTTTGGGCTGGCCCATCCTTGACTGTTAGGGAAGATGGGGACTGAACCAGCAGATGGAAGATCTCTGTCCAGGAAGGACGGAGGGAGGAAATTGCCAGAGAAGATACTCACTTGGCCTATGAAAAAGCCATCCGCCTCACTGCTAGCAAAGCAAGTAGAACAGTGAATGAGCTGCAGGTCTCTGAGATAAAGTGGGCTTAGCATCCTGAATCGAGAAGCTCTGTGGCTGAATGGAAGGGAGGGGAGAGAGAAGGGTAGGGGCCTGGTGGGAGGCAGGTAGGCAGAGCAGCACACAGAGAAGGGGGAGGCCTGGGACCTGGGTCTTTGCCAACGCTTTGAGACAGAGCCCTTTTTCCTCGGAACCCAAGTGCTCAAGATCCGGGTTCCAAGCCGGTCTCGCCCTTCTGTGGAACCTCCTTACCGCCCTCGGGGACTCTGGGTAGTCAGGCCGGGCCTGGGAGGGCGTGCACCTCTGGATAAGCGTGGGTGCTTCGCTGGCAGCGCGAATGGAGAGATGCTGCAGGTCTATGATGCGTACAGGATCTCAGAGCTACGCCCCAGGAAGATGACGAGCACATGCTGAAACGATACTGTGCTTATACACTTAGGGTTAAATACTGAAAACAAAATGCAAAGTCAAAAAAGTTCACAGTTGTTCCCCTTTGGATGGCAACAGTGACAACAATGGAAAAACAATTGTTGGTAGTTGCTGTTACAGTAAGGATTAACCTGTTGATAAGCAATTGGGAAAAATTCACTGACGTTCATATTGGAAAATTTTTTAAGAATTGGGAAGAGCAAAAGCATATTAAAATCATTATATTTATTGTTCCTTGCAGGTTATTTAGTAGCATAACAGACCCTGTATTCTAAAATAGGTTGCTAATTAACCAAATGATATTCATACAAGAAAACACTGTTGAACCATTGAAATAATGTGGATAGGCATTTCTTTTTTATGGAAGATGGCACAATATGTAGAATTGAAAACAAAGAGCTGCCAAAAGGTAAAATTGCCCTTTTGCTAAAAATGCATTTATTTTAACAATCTGGAGTGTTAAGTTCAAAATATTGTCAAGGAATGTATCCTGGTTAAGTTATATTTGGCATTAACTATTTTCCATTTTATGTTTTGCATACACCCTTTACAATAAACATGCTTGAATAAATGAGATGAGCAAGATGTTGATATGATTGGAGTTACGTGGTAGATTCATGGAGGTTCACAATACATACTTGAAAATTACTACAGCAGAAACAGTAGGTAAAAGCACAGCATGATTGCTGCTGCTACTGCGTTTGCCTAAGAGCAGCTGGAAGAACAAATGAGACACATCTGGATGACTGCTGAAAGCCATCGTTACGGAAAGATACGGCAAACTGCAGTAGTGACACGAGTCTGTCACTCCTTACCTGTCCCTCACATCTTCAGGTGAGGAACTCAGGGCTTAAGGGCTAAGAGAGGAGCCAACACTGTGGCATAGTAGGTTAAGCCCCTGCCTGTGGTGCTGGCCTCCCGTCTGGGCACCAGTTCGAGTCCTATCTGCTCCACTTGTGATCCAGCTCCCTGCTAATGGCCTGGGAAAGCAGTGGAAGATGGCCCAAGTCCTTGGGCCCTTGCACCCATGTGGGAGACCTGGAAGAAGCTCCTGGTTTCCGATCGGCCCAGTTCCAGCCATTGTAGCTATTTGGGGAGTGAACCAGCAGATGGAAGACCTCTCTCTCTCTCTCTCTCTCTCTCTCTCTCTCTCTCTCTCTCTCTCTCTTTCTCTCCCTCTCCCTCTCCCTCTCCCTCTCCCTCTCCCCGGCTCTCTGTAACTCTGCCTTTCAAATAAATAGATAAATAAATAATAATGTCCAAACTTCACAGTTGCCTCCATTGTTCCTAGTGAGGAGTTCACCTGTTAAAATCACTGTTTCTTAAAGTCTGGGGTAAGTTCCACTGTGATATGCAACATGTTGCAAAGATGAACATTTTAATGTATAATTGTTCATTTTACCATTCATTTCAAAAATTGTTTACTTGAAAAAAGTAAGAAATATAGTGAATTAAAATGTGTAGAGCAAATAAAATAGGTGATACGGGATTGACAGGAGTAAAAACAAAAACTTTGTAGTAAAATAGTACTATATTAACAGGGCTAAGTATTGTTTCTCATTTTTCTCAACTAGATTGCCATCAATGACTATTTTTCCAAGTTTTTCTTGGAAACTTGAACCATGTAGAAATACGCAGGAATATGTTGAATGCAAAGCTCTTGTTGTAACTTCAGCAGTTGCGACTTACCTGTCTGTTTCTCAGCTTCTCTTTCTGTCCCTCCCTCTGCAGGAAACCATTTGTAGGTTGTATACATGATGCCACCTTGGTTTCTAAATACATTGGTACGTAGTGAAAGGGACAGGTCTCAGAAGTACATTCCTCTGAGCTGCCAAATACCATGACCAAGCCCAAGAAACTCATTCAAACTCCCCTTTCTCCTAGCCCGCATCCAAACCTGATCGTTCACTTTTCTGAATTGATATTAACTGGCCACGGGGAAGCTGATGATTCACTTTCCATATATACTTCTCCAGGGCAGAGATGTTCATAAGAGTTGTATGTACCTGATATGTTCCCTTTGGAATTCCTTTTTTTTTTTTTTAAAGTTAATTTATTTTAGAGTCACAGAGGGAGATGGTGTGGCTGGGGCAGGAGAGGAGAACTGTCTACTGGTTCATTCCCAAAATGCCTGTAACAGTGGCCAGGGGCTGGAGCCAAAGCTGAGAGTAGAAATCCAATCCAGGTCTCCTCTGTGGGTTGCGGGACCCACGTACTTGAGCCATCAATTGGCAGGAAGCTGGAGTCGGGCTGGAATTGAGAACTGAACGTAGACGCCTAATGTAGGATACTGGAGTCTTAGCTGCTTGGTTAAATGCCTGCTCCCTGGAATTCCATTTTAATTAGAAATCCAATGTACACTGATGTTTTATAATCATTGCTATACTGGTAATGCCTCCTAATAGTTTATCTTTTAGCTTGGCACTTTACCAAAGCTCTTCTGGACCTGGCTTTCCGAGAATGTTCAGTCACACCTTTGTTCTTTTAATATTTTGTTGAAAAATAATATATATATGCTAAGAAACGCATCTACATGCACAGATAAAATTTTTGTCCTCTGATCACTGTCATAATCAATACCCAAATTAGAAACAAAGCATTACTAGTACTCCAAGAGTCATTACGATTCCCCACCTCTCCATTTATTTCAATGTGAGATAAGAATATATTTTCATTTACATGGTATGATTCCATGAAGAACTATTTATACTGAGTGATACGTCATCCACACAGCTTTTATCCTCTATGTGTTAACTACCAAAAATAACAGGAAAGATGGTATGTGTCATTTGGAGTGTGGTATTTTACTTAGCATTATGAATTGTTGTAAATGTCAGGATTTCATTCTTTTTTGGTGGCGGAGTAATATTCTATCATGTATTTATACCACATTTCCTTTATATAATTATCAGTTGATGGACATCTAGGTGGATTCTATATCTTTGTACTGTGGTTTGAGTTGCTTATAAACATGGTAGTTCAGATAATTTTTTTGATACTCTGATTGAAAAAAACCTGCTCATGTCATTTTGCCATTTCTTAACTGGATTGTTTGTTGAGTTTGTTGAGCTTCTTGTATATTCTTGATACATAACCTTTATCTGATGTATAATTGGCTAATATTTTCTCCCATCCTGTCAGTTGCTTCCTCACTTTTGTTTGTTTTCTATACTGAGCAAAAGGTGCTTAGCTTGAGGTAATCCCATTTGTCTACTTTAGGATTTATTGGCTGTGCTTCCAGAGTGTTAACCAAGGAGTTCTGGAATCTTAGCTCAGAAGTGTTTGCCTAGGCTGATGTCTTAGAGTTTACCCTATGTTGTCCTCTAGTAACCTGGTGGTTTCAAGTTCTTAGGTTTAGATCAGTGATCCATTGTGAATTAGGTTTTTCCTAGGTTGTAAGATAGGGGTCTTATTTCAAACTTCTGCATGTGCAAATCCAGTTTTCCCAACAGCAGTTGTTGAGGGGACTATCCTTTCTCTAGGAATGATTTTAGCTTGTTTGTCAAAGGTAAAGTCGTAGATGCATGGATTAATTTCTGTAATTTCTGTTCTGTTCCTTTGGTCCACGTGACTATATTTGTGTCATGAGCTGCTGAGGCTATGGAAGCCTCTTGAGTCCACAAACTCCACCATTATTCAGACAGGGCCATAAGCAAAGTGGAAGTTCTCTCCTCCCTTCAGAGAAAGGTACCTCCTTCTTTGACGGCCCCTTCTTTCCACCGGGATCTCACTCACAGAGATCTTTCATGTAGGTCATTTTTTGCCACAGTGTCTTGGCTTTCCATGTGTGAAATGCTCTCATGAGCTTTTTAGCCAGATTCGAATGACTTAAGGGCTGATTCTGAGGCCAGAGTGTTGTTTAGGGCATCTGCCATGCTTAGTCTGTTGTGTGGCCTGCTTTCCATATTGGATCGTTCTCTCCTTTTTAATTCTATCTGTTGTTATAAATAAGACCAGTGTCTGCTAATGTGATCCCTTTTACACTTATTCCTATCTATATGATCAGTTATACACTTAAAATGATCACTTTAACTACTAAGATGACATTAATACCACTCAACTTAATGGGATTTGGTGTTCCATGACAAGTTTTTAGCTTTACCCTTAGGAGTAAGTCCTTGGGAACATGTGCCAAACTGTACATCTCCTCCCTCTCTTAGTCCCACTCTTACTTTTTACTTAGATCAATTTTCAATTGGATTTAAACACCTGTGAATAATTCTGTGTGAAGTAAAGAATTCAACCAATGGTATTAAATGCAAAAAGAAAATAGTAAAACATAATAAATAAATAAGCTGTTCCTCTCTGTCAGGACAAGGGCCGATCAAGTCACGGCTTCTCATAATGTCAGTTTCACTTCTAGAGGTTTCCTTTTAGTTGCTCAGTTAATTGTCATAGTTCAGGGAGAACGTATGATATTTGTCCTATTGGGACTGGCTTATTTCACTCAGCATGATGTTTTCCAGATTCATCCATTTTGTTGCAAATGGCCAGATTTCATTTTTTTTTTTTTGGTTACTGCTGTGTAGTATTCCATAGAGTAGGTATCCCATAATTTCTTTACCCAGTCTTCCATTAACGGGCATTTAGGTTGATTCCATGTCTTAAATATTGTGAATTGAAGTGCAATAAACAGGGAGGTGCAGATAGCTCTTTAATTTGCAGATTTCATTTCCCTTGGGTAAATTCTGAGGAGTGGGATGGCTGGACAGTATGGTAGCACTATATTCAGGTTTCTGAGGTATCTCCAAACTGTCTTCCATAGTGGCTTTACCAGTTTGCTTTCCCACCAACAGTCGATTAGGGTACCATTGTCCCCACATCCTTTCCAGCATTTGTTGTTTTTGATTTCTGCATGAAAGCATTTCTTTTTTTTTTTTTTTTGCATTTTTTTTAACTTTTATTTAATGAATATAAATTTCCAGTGTACAGCTTATGGATTACAATGGCTTCCCCCTCCCATAACTTCCCTCCCAGCCACAACCCTCCCCTCTCCCGCTCCCTCTCCCCTTCCATTTGCATCAAGATTCATTTTCAATTCTCTTTATATACAGAAGATCAATTTAGTATAAAGATTTCAACAGTTTGCACCCACATAGAAACACAAAGTGAAACATACTGTTTGAGTACTAGTTATAGCATTAAATCACAATGTACAGCACATTAAGGACAGAGATCCCGCATGAGGAACAACTGCACAGTGGCTCCTGTTGTTGACCCAATAAATTGACACTCTAGTTTATGGCGCCAGTAACCACCCTAGGCTGTCGTCATGAGTTGCCAAGGCTATGGAAGCCTTCCAAGTTTGCCGACTCTGATCATATTTAGACAAGGTCATAAAAGACAGAGTGAGGATAGTAAACAATGATCCTAAGAGTGGCATTTACCAGGTTTGAACAATTATACAGCATTAAGTAGGGAAGAGGACCATCAGTACACACAGGTTGGGAGTAGAGCCATTGGTGGTAGAGTAGGGGTTATGATTACAATGGAATGAGGCCCAAGTGTGCTAGACAGGGCCTAGAACAAAGGACAGAGTCATTATTAGATGTGCTAAGAAAGGTGCTGTCTAAGCTACAATTAAGTTTTCTGATTGAGAGGCAAATAGAACCTGATAGAAGGGGCTTGATAATAATCTGGTGGGCTTTAGGCCTTGTAAGTTAAGAGGCCCAGACCTATCTATCTCTTCACATGGGGTATATCTAAGGGAGGTGTGAACCTCCTAGGGGAAGGCACTCTGTTGACTTTCATTATTTGGCTGGCCTGGGAGGAGAGCTGGCCAGGTAAAGGCAGGTGGCAGTTCTGCCTGCAATGTTGCTGACCCTACTTGACCATCCCCTCAGCTGCAGTGGTCACTTTGGAAGTTGGGCTGAGTGAAGGGCTTTTCAGCTTAGAGCCAATAAGATCTGTGGCTCTGACCTGGGCATCCTTCGACTCCAGGGCAGGTCCATTTCCAGTGATCCAACTCTTGGCAGAGCTGCCAGGGCTCTTCACAAGCTGACTTCTGCTGAAGCCCAAGCTTACCACATTGAAAGCCACTGCAGTGGACTGGCCTGTTGGGTCTCCTTGAGGGCAGATCACTGCACAGATCAGCCATTAATAGGCCTGCCACCCATTGCTTCTGATGCCGAGCTTTCTTTTCCTCCTGGTTTGTGTTAAAGCAGACCAGAGGATGCAAGTCAAGGGAGTGCCCAAGTCCCATCTCTAATCTTCGGTGGCCTGAACTACAAGTCTATAGTCACAGGCATGTTCTGTAGTAGTTTATGTTGAGGCAGACAATGCCCATGAGGAAAATTATATTCTCACTTTAAAACTTTCTTTCCCATTTGTCTGAAAGGGAGGTTTTTTCTACTTTTTACTTCGCTGATGGCGAAGTGAATCTAGCTATGAGATTATTATTTAAGTTCTTATTTTGGCTATGCTATTACAGAAAAATGTTAGCCATCTCTTTTATAAGGTCTAAAGATTAAATTGTGCGTCCTACAGATTCCTTCATAATAGAATTAGTTTCCTACCTTGAAGAGAATACAGAAATGAAAGAACAAGTTGGGCTTAGAATAGAGAAATGAGGGAGTAAGTCCTAGATCGCTTGCTGACAATAGCAATATTACATGAATACTTAACAAACCGTTTCAACCGTTAGATAACAACTTAAGAAAACATTTACCAGAAGGTCCAATGCCTTCTATAAATTTTAAGAATCATGTATTTGGAAACACCTCTTAAATATCTAACATGGTGTAGTTGTTTAACCAGTAAACTTAAGCACAACCATATAAAATGTTTTTAGTTTCTTTCTACCAACAAGTTTAAAACATACGATACACAGATTCAGGTCACACAAATTAAAATGTATCTTTGATTGATTTTAGCAGCTTAAATTTATGGACAATCTTATCTATAAGCCATTTAAAATAAAACTCTTAATAAAATTTCCTATGTGGACATACAATATGTACACACATATAACATAGCATAATAGACCAACATATCAATTTTAATAATAGCTTTTAAAATCTTTAACTCTTTTTGTAGATTGCCAATTGATTTGAATTGCTTTTTGTTTTTAGATTACTTTAACACATTGCTTTAACAGAGCATCAGAGTTTAATTCTATGTCAAAGAGAAATTGAGCTTCCTGTGATCTTTTGCTGTGAGGTTTCCTTCCTTTACCTTCTTTCATATTGGTGACCATGTTTCTGTGTTTCTGTGTGTAACACATCTTTAAGCATCTTTTGCAGGGCAGGATGAGTGGCAACAAACTCTTTCAGTTTCTGTTTGCTATGAAAAGTCTTAATTTCACCTTCATTCACAAATGAGAGCTTTGCAGGATATAGTATTCTGGGCTGGCAGTTTTTCTCTCTTAGTACCTGGGCTATGTCTCGCCATTCCCTTCTAGTGCATGAAAGCATTTCTAACCGGGGTGAGGTGAAACCTCATTGTGGTTTTGATTTGCATTTCCCTGACAGCTAGTGATCCTGAACATTTTTTCATATGTCTTTTGGATTTCCTCTTTTGAAAAACGTCTAAGTCCTTGGCCCATCTCTTAACTGAGTTGTTTGTTCTGTTGTTGTGGAGTTTCTTGATCTCTTTGTGGATTCTGGTTATTAATCCTTTATCAGTTGCATAGTTTGCAAATAATTTCTCCCGTTCTGTCAGTTGCCTCTTCACTTTCCTGAGTGTTTCTTTTGCTATACAGAAACTTATCAATCTGATGTAATCTCATTTCTTAATTTTGGCTTTGGCTGCCTGTGCTTCTGGGGTCTTTTCTAAGAAATCTTTTCCTCTGCCAATGTCTTCCAGGGTTTCCCCAATTTTCTCTAATAATCTGATGGTGTCAGGTCATAGATTTAGATCTTTAATCCATGTTGAGTGGATATTTCTGGAGGTGTAAGGTAGGGGTCTTGCTTCATACTTTTCCATGTGGAAATCCAGTTTTCCTAGTACCATTTGTTAAAGTGACTGTCCTTGCTCCAAGGATTGGCTTCAGCTCCTTGATCAAACATAAGTTAGTTGTAGATGTTTGGATTGATTGCTGGTGTTTCTATTCAGTTCCATTGGTCTATCCATCTGTTTTTGTACCAGTAACAGACTATTTTGAATACAGCTGCCTTGTAGTATGTCTAAAATCTGATATTGTGATGGCTCCGGCTTTGTTTTTGTTGTATGAGATTGCTTTAGCTATCTGTCTCCTGTGTCTCCATATGAATTTAAGCAAAATTTTTTTCTTTTCTTTTTTCTTTTTTATATTTTATTTTTGACAGGCAGAGATAGAGAGAGAGAGAGACAGAGAGAAAGGTCTTTTTCCGTTGGTTCACCCCCCAAGTCACCACTATGGCCGGTGCATTGCAGCCAGCGTGCTGTGCTGATCTGAAACCAGGAGCCAGGTGCTTCCTCCTGGTCTCCCATGTGGGTGCAGGGCCCAAGGACCTGGGCTATCCTCCACTGCACTCCTGGGCCACAGCAGAGAGCTGGACTGGAAGAGGAGCAACCGGGACAGAATCTGGCACCCTGACCAGGACTAGAACCTGGAGTGCCGGCGATGCAGGCGGAGTATTAGCCTAATGAGCCATGGCGCCGGCCACAAAATTTTTTCTAGATCTGAGAAGAATGTCTTTGGTATTTTGATTAGTATCACATTGATTTTGTAATTTGCTTTTGAAAGAATGGACATTTTGATATTGATTCTCCAAATCTATGAACATGGGAGATTTTTCCATTTTTTTGTATCTTCTATTTCTTTCTTTAATGTTTTGTAATTCTCATCGTAGAGCTCTTTGACATACTTTTAAATTTACTCTGAGATTTTTTTTGTAGCTAATCTGAATGGGACTGATCTCAGCCTTGCCATTGTCTGTATATTCAAAGGCTTTTGATTTTTGTGTCTTGACTTTATGTCCTGCTACTTTAACAAAATCTTGTATGAGTTCCAATAGTGTCTTAGTGTAGAGTCTTTTGGCTCCCATATACAAAGGATCATGTCATCTGCAAGTAGGGATAATTTGACTTACTCCTTTCCAATTTATCTTCCTTTGGTTACTTGCCTCATTTCTCTGGCTAAAACATCTGGAACCATATTGAATAATGTGTTAGTGAGAATGGGCATTCTTTTGTGGTTCTGGATCTTAGTGGAAATGCTTTTAGATTTACCTTAGTCAGTATAATCCTTCATATGGATTTGTTATATTTGGCCTAGATTGTTCCTTTTGTACCCATGTATTCATTTTTTTTTGTCATGAGAAGATATTTTATCAAATGCTTTCTCTGTACTACTTGAGATAATCATACAGTTTTTATCCTGCATTTTCATTTCGTTGTCATATTTATTGATTTGCTTATGTTGCAGTCCCTGGACGTTTATGATAAATTCCACTTGGTCTGCATGGATGATCTTTCTGATGTGTTGATGGATTTGATTTTCTAGTGTTTTGTTGAGGGTTTGTTCATCTTAGTTCTTCAGGGGTATTGGTCTACAGTTCCCTTCATTTGTTTTATCCTTTTCTGGTTGTGGAATTAAGATAATACTGGCCTCACAGAATGAGTTTGGAAGAGTTCCCTCCCTTTCAACTGTTGTTGGGAATTAGGTCTCTTTTAAAACTTTGGTAAAACTCAACAGTGAAGCCATCCATAAAAGTTCTGGATTTTTATTTACTGCGTTGCTCTTTGGCTCTTCATTATTGATTTAATCTCATTACTCAGATTGATTTATATTGATTTTCTGTTTTTGTGCCTCGATTATGGTAAATTGTATTTTATATTCATTTCTTCCAGATTTTCCCATTTATTGGCATAAAGCTGTTTGTATTAATTGGCAATTGTTCTTTTTATTTCTGTAGTATCAGTTGCAGTGTCTTCTTTTATCTCCTATGATTTTATTAATTTGGGTCTTCTATTCCACCCCTCCCCCCTACTTTTATGGTTAGTTGGACCAATGATTTATCAATTTTTTTAAAGCACTCTTAATTTCACTGATACTTTCTATACATTTTTTGTTTCTATTTTATGAAATAAAATGTATTTTATGTATTTTTGTTAAGTGCTTTTGTTTTTTATTCCTTCCTCGTACTAGTTTTGGATTCCATTTGTTCTTTGTCTCAGTCCTTGAGATGCGTTGTTAATCATTTATTTGATACATTGCAATTTTTTTATGGAGGCACTTACTACTATAAACTTCCTCTTAACACTGCTTTTGTTACATATCAGAATTTTTTATATATTGTGGTTTATTTTCATTTGTTTCAAGGAGGTTTTTTATTTCCTCTTTGATTTCTTCTTTGATCTACTGTTCATTCAGAAGTGTGTTGTTCAGTGTCTCTGTGTTTGTACATTTTGTGGAGTTTGTTTTGTTTTTTAATTTCTGGATTCATTTCATTGTGGCAAGAACAGATACCTGATAGGATTTCATTTTTTTTTTTTTTTAATTTGCTGAGAGCTGTTTAGTAGTGCAGTGAATGGCTACCCTAGAGGATGTTCCATACACTGATAAAAAGAGTATGTGTCTTAAGGCTGTGGGATAAAATGTTCTGTAGATATGAGGTCCGTTTTATCTTTGTTCTAAAGATTTATTTGTTTTTTGAAAAGTCAGAGTTACACAGAGAGAGGAGAGGCAGAGAGAGAGAGCGAGAGGGGTCTTCCATCCTATGGGTCACTTCCTAATTGGCCACAATGGCCGGAGCTGTGCCGATTCGAAGCCAGGAGCCAGGAGCTTCCTCCAGGTCTTCCCTGCGAGTGCAGGGGTCCAAGGACTTGGGCCCTCTTCTACTGCTTTCCCAGGCCACAGCAGAGAGCTGGATCGGAAGTGGAGCAGCTGGGTCTCAAATTGGCACCCATATGGCCAGGGCGTTAACCCACTGGGCCACAGCACCAGCCCCTAGTCTTTATCTTTTATTTGGAAAATTTAGGTCATTGACATTCAGGGTTGCTTGCTATTGTTATGTAATGATTTGGTCTTGCCACTTTTTGATATATACTCCTATTGTTTGTTTGGCTCTGCTTTGTTTTTTTACTGGGAGGTTTGGTTTTCTGCCTTCACGTTGTTTCATGATTCCAGTTCTCTTTGTTTCTGTGTGCAGTAAATCCTTAAGTATCATTTGTAAGGTTGGCCAAGTTGGGACAAATTCTTAATTTTGGCTTGTCTGGGGAAGTCTCTATTCCACCTTCATTTTAGGAAGATGAGCTTCAGTGGCTAAAGTGTTCTGGGTTAGCAGTTTTGTGGGTTTTTTTTTTTGTTTGTTTTGTTTTGTTTTGGACTTACACTGTATATCTTCATTCTCTTCTTTTTAAGATTTTTTAAATTTATTTGAAAGTCAGAGTTACACAGAGAGAGAAGGAGAGGCAGAGAGATGGATTGGAAGTGGAGCATCCGGGACTCTAACCTGCGCCCATATGGGATGTGGGCAGTGCGTGCGGTGGCTTTACCTGCTACGCTACAGCACCCGCCCCTCATTCTCTTCTGACCTATAGAGTTTATGTTGGGAAATCTGTCATTCTGATGGGAGTTCCTCTATTAGGAACCTGGCATTTCTGTCTTGGGAATTTTAAGATATTCTTTACACGGTTCAGTTTGGAAAGCTGGTCTTAGATTTTAATATATTGCAGTTAGGATTTTTTTCTGATCATGCCTATTTGGGATTCTATATGCTTCTTGTATTAAGATGTCCCTGTCTTTCTCCGCATTGGGGAAGTTTGCAGCTTTTACTACACTGAGTAGGTTTTTTAAGCTATGATTCTTTTCAATGCTCTCAGGAACTCTTCACCATGTCTGTTGTTAGGGGTTTTTGTTGTATTTTTTATTTTACACATTGAATAATTCATCCTAATCTTGCTGTGTTTATTTTAAATCTCTTCAGATTTTCTCATCTGTGTGACTTACTTTTTAACTGTGTTTTTGAGGAAACTTGAAATCGTTATTTCCTTCTGTTTCAGGAATTTCATCAATCTCCCTTCTTCACAGTCCATTATTAATAAATTATTGTTCTGTTTTGGGGGAGACATGCTGCCCTTCTTGTTCATGTTTTTGTGCTTCCGTTCCCTAGAAGTATGCCTTCGGGGTTTGTTGCATTTTAAGATTGAGACCAGGGAGCTGTGGCCACATTTGTGGGTGGAGCAAGTGTCCAGGGTGACACTCAAGATAGGCATGGTGGAAAACCTCTGGGTACAAACAGCATAGGGAAAGAATGTTGGAGCTGGGTAATTTGTTCATATTCTCTGCCCTTCCCTATGCCAGGATGAACCAGCCGATGCCTGGAGTTCAAAGTGCCAGCCTGTCCCAGCCCACCAGCCACATGCATCATACAGAGCACTGACCCACTGTGCAGTGTGCCCCTCTGTGAGATAAGTCCCAAGCAGGGAGCTCTGTCTTTGTACAGTCAGACCAGGCGGGTGCCCTGGAACCGAGCCACAGCCTTTGACCCTCGAAGCTCCATGGCTGGTGCCCTCACCTGCTACAGTCGAAGGGTACAGAGGGTCCACTCCCAGCCTGCAAGCTCCCCTAGCCCTGGCAGCCTCTGGTAGCAGTGTATCTGTCCATTGCTCCTGGAGTCAGGATAGAGTTCAAGTGCAGCTCCACTTCAGCAGCTTGAGGGGGAAGAGGGGCGGGTGGCAGGATGGCCTCCCTCCCCAGAGCACACCCAGACCTGCAGTAAATCCCCAGGCCGCACTGAAAGCCAGTGGGGACTATGGAATTCTCCCTCATTCAAAGCCTCCAGTGACAGGGGCCCTGGAAGTCTCTAGTCTTGCCCTGGGAAGATGGCACTTCCCAGCTAGGTGCTGGCCATGTAGATGCAGGTGCGGCTGGCACCAGCCTGTCTGTGCTCTCTGCCTGCTCCTCCATGGACTAAGTGTTGGTTCTGTCACTTCTCCGCTGAAAATTTCTCACCCTTGGTCCCCGGGTCTTTGTTTTCTTTCTGGTGTCTGTGGCTAGGCCGGTGCAGCTTCTTGGAGCCTCCCTCAGTCAGACTTTGGCAGAATGATGCCTAGCTCATTTTATGGTTCAGTGCCTCACTGTTTTTAGTACCTAAACTTCATGAACCTTAGGTTTTTGTTGATAAAACATTGTCTACCCCCGCTTTGTTAGGAAAGGAATTGATTTTGTGAAAACAACAGTTAGTAGAGCATTTAAAAATAGGTGGTATCTTGAAATACTCTGAAATTCTATTCCAGATGCAATTGTTAGAACCTCATAGTCCTGTTTAGAAGCTTTAGGAAGCACTATGAATTACGCTACACCAGCAATTCTTGGTTAACTGCAATATTAATTGGTGATTAAGAAGCAATGGTTTAAGCATGAAACATTATAACATGATCATTTATTACTTAAGCAATATACTTGTTTAGTTTCCTTTAAGGAAATAAGGGGCTTTGCCTTAAAGTATAGTGGATTATAAGTGCTTCCTACTTAAAGTAAGAGGAAACCAGCTCTTGATCAGCGCTCTTAGGTAGAATTTCCTCTCCTCCCAGGCATCCATTACTTCGGTTAATAAAGGGATGTTACATTGACTTTAATTTTAGTTTTTCCACCGGCTGAATTTGTAGCCTTTAACACGCAGGGCATATTTATGCTTATGGCTTCATTTGTAACATGATGACAATATCAACCTCTTCTGAGATTAGAGCCCATCAGAGTTATGAGTAAATGCCTCAGTTACAAGTGAACGCCTGAGTACAGGTGCTGAAACAGTTACCAAATTTTTTTTTTTTTTCATGGAATGTGTTATATTGGTAGACTCCATTCTGGTGGATTGGAATACCCTAGCAGCAGGAAAATTGTAACATGAAAATTGAATAAACAGTCATGAAAATAATAACAAAACACCATTTGCTCATGAACTATGAAATGCAAAAACATTCTCACAAAGGGCTATTATTTGTCAATATGGAGAGGCTAGGATGTGAAAATTTTGAATGCACCCAGTAGAATTCCAGATAAAATAGACATATAACAAGTGTATTGCTAGGTAGAGCACAGTGTTTTCTTAGTGCATTGAAATTATTTTGTATGATGCCACAGTGAGAATACAAGTCTTTATGTGTTTGTCAAAGTCCATAGAACACACAGCACCAACAGTGAGTGTTAATGGAAACTATGAACTTTGGGTGATAATGATGTTTCATTGATGGTGACAAATATTCCCACTCCAATGTGGGCTAATAAGAGCAGGGGAGATTGTGTGTGAGGGGCAAGGCACACAGGAGTTCTCTGTACCTTACACAATTAATGGTAGGTAGTGAATTACTGCTAACAGAGTAGTATTGAATTATTACTCAAAGAGATAATATTAATTTTTGTGGGCCTGCACTGTGGGCTACGCCTTCGCCTGTGGCACTGGCATCCCATATGGATGCCGATTTGAGTCCTGGCTGCTCCACTTCTGATCCAGCTCTCTGCTATGGCCTGGGAAAGCAGTGGAGGATGGCCCAAGTGCTTGAGCCCCTGCATCCCTGTAGGAGACCCAGAAGGGTGCCTGGCTCCTGGCCTCAGATCAGCGCAGCTCCAGCTGTTGGAGCCATTTGTGGAGTGACCCAGCGGGTGGAAGACTTTTCTGTTTCTGCCTGTGCTCTCATTAACTCTTTCAAATAAATAAATCTTTAAAAGATTTGGAAAAAAGTTTTTTGTAAAATTGATGAGAGAGAGCGAGAGCGCTCCTGTTTGTTCAAATGCCTCCATTGGCCTGGCCTGGGCTGAGGCTGAAGCTGGAAGATGGAAACTCAATGCAAGTCTCTTCCATAGGTAGCAGGAATGCAACTGCCTGAGCCATTAATTTGGCCTTCCAGGGTCTCTAGTAGGAAGCTAGAGTCAGGAGCCAGGTATCAAAACCAGGCACTTTGACGTGGGACATGGGAACAGTACCTGCAAGGCCAGAAGTCCCTCCCTTATTTGTGAGTTTCTTCAATACCTGTTTTTAAAAACAAACTGTATGGATTAGACAATATAAATCAGTTTTGTCTTTCTTCATACTCTGTTTTCACCTGCATTGTCAAATCTGTAGGCAGATGTACTAGCTTAACATTAAGAAGTCTGGACCATCTGAAACATTACTTAGATCTCTTCTCTCTGCTCTCTAGAGCAGATCCTGATGGTATGAGTGGGTGGCATGGCATAAGAAGATGGGCACCATTGCCTGAAATATCTTCCTGCCTCTTCTGTCCAGTGGGTTGGGCTGGGGGTGGATAAAGGAGATAAATGTTTGTGTGTGTAGTGCCTGATATTATAGCTCCAAATGCTGGCTCACTCTCATGGGCTACATGGATGAATTCTACGGAATCCCTTGTAGTCTCTCCCCATCAAACATGTCCCTGACCTTGGAAATCCAGTTCCAGGCAACCTTGTCCTTCATTCCTCAGCTCCATCCCATAGTCTTTTGTTTTGGGGATTTCCTTGTTAAGAGGACAGGTGGGATAGCAGCTGGAAGACAAAATCCCAGGTGTCTTCCATGGAATCTAGTTAAACCTCATAGAATTCGTGAATTCCTGACATTTTAGCAAAAGGTAAGTATTCAAGAGAAGCCTTTGCTATTCCCTGTCATTTCTTTCCAATATTTATCCTTGTTGCTCTCACAAATCCAAGAATGAGTAGGAAGTCTACTGCCTAAGCAGATGTACAATCGAGACTGAAATGCCACGTTCCGCTTCCCACCATGGTTTAATCTGAGTAATTCTTTGGAGTTACCCCCATTATTGGCTTGAAAGTGACATAGGGGGCCGGCACCGTGGCTCACTAGGCTAATCCTCTGCCTTGCGGCACTGGCACACCAGGTTCTAGTCCCGGTCAGGGCACCAGATTCTGTCCTGGTTGCCCCTCTTCCAGGACAGCTCTCTGCTGTGGCCAGGGAGTGCAGAGGAGGATGGCCCAAGTACTTGGGCCCTGCACCCCATGGGAGACCAGGAGAAGCACCTGGCTCCTGCCATCGGATCAGCGCGGTGCGCTGGCCGCAGCAGCCATTGGAGGGTGAACCAACGGCAAAGGAAGACCTTTCTCTCTGTCTCTGTCACTGTCCACTCTGCCTGTCAAAAAAAAAAAAAAGTGACACAGGCGACATACCACAATGAGGAGTACTCCCCACAGATCTATGACTACTCACGGATACTCCTCTTCCTCCGAGTCTTAAGCAGCCTGGGAAACGGGTGCAACAGGTGGGTGATAGCCAGGCACAAAGGCTGTACTTCAGTAAGAATTAGAGTGTAACCTTATACCTCTCTTTAGAATGCGTAATCTTTAGATTGTACCTGTCTGAGAAACAGATCAGCCTAATGCGTTGTACAGAAAGCCAGTTGCGAGTCAGTAGCAAAAGTCCCTCCCGGCCACTTATTTGGTCCAATTTTGGGTTGGTCAAGTTACAGCTCTGCAGTTGTGCTGTCCTGGTGAGATCGGGTTAGCGTGGATGATGTATTTGTTTACCTTGGAGGAGCAGCTTTACATCCAATCCCTTCCATAAATTGAGGACTTGTGAAAAGAGAGGCAACTGTACATATCTTTAGTCCTGGTAAGTAGGTCATATCCTGTCCCTTTGCTGTGGTTTGACCATGATTGAGAAAATCCTCAGTGGAACAGTGTTGATAGATGGACCTTTAAGAAGGGATTAGGTTACAAGGACTGTGCCCTCATTAGTGGATTAATTTGGTTATCTTGCGAGTGGGCTTGTCATCGCCCTCTGATGCTTTTTGACACACAGCAAGAGGGCCTTCCCCGTACGCAAGCACTCAGTATTGGACGTCCCAGCCAAAATTGTGAGTCAAATCAAATTGAGTACTGCCAAGTATTCCGCCTGTGCTGTTGAGTTGTAGCAGAACAAAATCGACTAAGGCACCCTCTTCCAAACAGAATTTTCTTTTCCTGTACCTGAAGTCACCAGTACATCTATGAAGTGTATTGCTTGTTGCTCAAAACATGAACTTCTTCAGTGTTCAACCTGGGAACAAGATGCTGACTTCCCTTTCTCATTGGCATCCCTGATCCCTTGGACCAAATCTTCGGGAGCTCTGGTCTTAGATCACTGAGTTGGAGCCAACAGGGCAAGTTCTTCTCCATATCTTCTTTCTCGGAATTAGAAAGGCATGATTCCTATGAATTGGTTGTGTTTTTTTCTTCCCATATTTTCCCCTACTGATTGGTATTTGTACAAGGATTAATTGTAATGAAAATAGGGAAGAAAAATACGTTGCCATTGTGTCACCATCTCCTCCACCTTTGCTGCCTGGGAATTCCTATTTCACATATTTTCAGAATCCCATAGGCAGTGTCCTGAGTAGGTATAAGACCAGAAAGATAGCATGTAGGATTATGAAAGATACATCCTGTTAACTCTGTGGACATGCAGTAAGTGATGTCATGAAGTTCCTAGTAACTTAATGTTACTTAGCCCCATCAGGTGATACTACCCCAAGCATTAAAACCACAGAATTCCCTCATGGATTCACCATTCACTTGCTCTTCAGTTAATAATCTGAGGCTTGATTGACGTCACGTAACTCCCTTCCTTGGCTGAGCAGTGTTCGCTGGGAGTCTGCTTTGACTACCCTTGACTAGCAGCAGTCCTATGGCAGCAGAATGGATTCATACCTGGTTCTGTGCCAGAGACAGACAGAACTGGCCCAGTGGGAAGACCTTGCTGGTCAAGGAGATGCGAATGGCTGGCTTGCCTACTGCTAAGCACCTGCGTGGCCCGGAGGATGTCAGTTAACTCTTCCAGGCCTGATTTCCTCCATGGTAAAGTTAATGGATGAGATGAACAGTTGGCACTCAGCAATGCCATGGACTTCATGCATCTATATCCTGTAATTCTTACCAGGTATCATAAGAGTTAAGAATAGTTTAACTTTGTAATAGAAATGTATTATTTGGTGATGATACTGAATATTGTGATTTTGGAAGCATCCTTTCTCTTGCATGGGGAAGGATATAAGTGGAAGTGTGAATTACTTGAAATACATGGCTTCTATGTAACTTCGGGTTACTTATCTTTCCAGTTTGTTCTGCTTAACTTTCTGTGAAATTAACCAATATTCGACGAGGAAGTATCAATTGAAAATTTAATTTTTCTGGCTGTCTATGAATACGGAACATGTGGGTCACTGACCGATGAATGATGTTTATCTGCAGCATATTATGCTTTAGATGTCAGGTGAGCTTGATACACCGTCTCATTGAATGTTTCAGTAACTCTGGAGAGGGAGAACCACGTGTCTCATTTACAGGGAAGAAGCTGAGGCTGAATGGTCAGGAACTGTTCCTCTATGGCTGCTGAAGAGCTGGGATTCTAGCTCAGCTATGCCTTCCTCCGTAGTCTGAGCTCCCAGCTGCTGAATTTCCCTTCCACTTCCTCATGGGCTATGTTAGATTGAAGATATGTAATACATTATAGTAGATCTGTGTATTTGGACTCTGGGCAACCTGCAGGCCAGCCTGAACCTCCAGGCCTGCCAGCTCATCCTGGCGTTTTTTTTTTTTTTTTTTTTTTTTTTTTTGACAGGCAGGGTGGACAGTGAGAGAGAGACAGAGAAAAAGGTCTTCCTTTTCTTTGGTTCACCCTCCAATGGCCGCTGTGGCCGGTGCACCGCGGCTGGCGCACCACGCTGATCCCAAGGCAGGAGCCAGGTGCTTCTCCTGGTCTCCCATGTGGGTGCAGGGCCCAAGCACTTGGGCCATCCTCCACTGCCTTCCCGGGCCACAGCAGAGAGCTGGCCTGAAAGAGGGGCAACCGGGACAGAATCCGGCGCCCCGACCGGGACTAGATCCTGGGGTTCCAGCGCCTCAAGGCGGAGGATTAGTCTATTGAGCCGTGGCACCAGCCTATCCTGGCTTCTGAATGCCCCAACATGTAACCTCCTTTATGTTGTGTTTTAACTTGCTTGAGAATACGTTTTATCTAAGAGAAAATGGAAACTAAAAACATGGAAATCACACAGTTCAAAAAGTATATAAATGTTAATCTTGCTACCTAGACACATTCACTGTTAATATTTCAGTTTGTTTATCTTCCTATCCTAATGGCTATCAGTTAATTCTCTTTAAGCTTTTCAAATACTGGTACCCAACTATAAACAAGACTTTTAGCTTATGTCTTGCCTGTTGCTTTAGCAATATATGAGCGACTCCACTGCTGTTTTAAATGACATGTTTCAGAACAATACCTTTGCAGGGGAAATGTTAAGTCTACTGGTAGAGTCATATTAGCAGAACTGGACCAGGGGAATTCTTTGGTTCTTTAGGGAGAACCCTCACCTAAGCGTGCTGTCCGGAGATGTGACCCTTCTCGGGTAGAAGCAGCCCTGAAGTGGACAGACATTTGCCTGGCCCTCAGTGGGGTTGGTGGTTGCCGTATCCTGGACAGCATCTGTTGCTTGGTGAGTGTAGGAGCAGGAAGAGCCGATTCAGGATTGTTTCTCTGCTTTGGTGCTCAATTTTCACTTCGCTGTGAGGTCTGAGAGGAAGATGGGGCATTGTCCAGTCTTTATTGCAAGGGCTGTCCACGATTATCTGATCATCACATTAGCTTTTACCACTCTTAATTTGATGGGGCTGACAATTTCTTCTCTTGGTTGTCAATCTCTAACCGAGGAGTAACCTGAACCCTGAACTACTTACTGATTGAACAACTGAACACTTGAATGAATCCATACTGGATAGCACTGGGAAGTGCCGTTTCCTGGTAACGCCCTAACAAGTGACCACAAACAGGGTGGCTAACAACAAAAGCAGACGCTCACAGCTCTAGCGACCTCAGGTCTGAAACCCAGGGATAGGCACAACAGCACTGCCTCCAGAGGCGCTGGAGGACTCTAGCTCATTTCTTGCATTTATTTTAAGATTTATTTTATTTATTTGAAAGACTTACAGAGAGAGGGAAAGGCAGAGAGAGAGGTCTTCCACCTGCTGGTTTGCTCCCCAGATGGCTGCAATGGCGGGAGCTGTGCCAATCTGAAGCCAGGAGCCAGGAGCTTCCCCAGGGTTTCCCACATGGGTGCAGGGGCCCAAGGACCTGGGCCATCTCCCACTGCTTTCCCAGGCCATAGCAGAGAGCTGGATCGGAAGAAGAGCAGCCAGAACTAGAACCGGTGCCCATATGGGATGCCGGTGCTTCAGGCCAGGGCTTTAACCCACTGTGCCACAGCGCTGGCCCCCATTTCTTGCAGTTTCTAGTGGCTGCTGGCATTCCTTGTGCCTGTTTCACACCAGTCTCCATACAGTTTTCTCCTCTGCATGCCTCCTCTTCAACATCTTCTAAGGACAAAATACTGGCTTTGGGCTCCACCTGAATGATCTGGGATGATCTCATCTACCGAACCTTGATTGACATCTTCAAAGATCCTCTTTTAATTAAAGTCACATTAATTCATAGGTTCTGGGTAGATGTATCTTTTGGAGGGGGTGGATATCATTCAACCTGCTGTACTGCTCTTCAGAAACTTCAAACATGAGCTAGCAGGACAGATACTCGGGTGAGTAAAAACAGCACGGTACGTGCTAGAATATAAGCATGACGAAGTGCTGGGTGTTTGGCAAACGTGTGAGGGGCTCAAGGGAAAACCAGTTCTTGCATTAAGAGCTTGGGAAGAGAGAACAGTTGGCGCGAGGAGAGGTGGTGCCCAAGAAACCACAAAAAGAATGACATTTCAGGCCCAAATAGAATGGTTACTATGGGGCCTTTAGAAAAGATACTAAAACAAATAAAAAGCATGTTGTTAGAAATACAGTTATTTTAAACCATATTGAGTGGTTGCTGAGGGAGGTGTACTAATGTTGGACCCTGGAGAATGGTGAGGACTGTAGTGAACAGAACAAATGCTGTAACTGGGGATATGACGACATATTAGGGGGCCTAAAGGACCACATTTGCACCTCTCCCATTGAGATTGGACCGGAGTTCTCCTGGGTGAACTGGCTGTTCTTCTGAGCATTGAGTTTCTGAGTGGCCGTCGTGAAAGGCATTAAAGATTCCCTTTGTTCCTGGTTCTAGTCTAGCTTAGCCTCTCTCGATTTCTTCTCTAGAATATTCTAGTAAGTCTACTCCCACTTCCTGTCTCTGCATCGCAATTGCAGTGTCTAATCTATCTTCGCCACTCCAGCTGTGTTCCCTGCAGTTGATCCTGTGACGTTGCCAGCCCCAAATTCTTCTTCATTATTTCCATATCAGCTTTCCTCAGCTGTACAGGAGCTCCCCAAGGGCCGAGTCCCTGCTGTCCTTGCTCTCTGCCTGATGTCTGTCTGGAGGAGTACTGCATAAATCAATAAACTGGGAAGAAAATGCTCAGTGTATTCAAGTCCAGTTTTATGGGAACTAGCAAATAAAACCTCAGCCCAAGATTTATCTTCCAGTATTCATGGTAGAAAGTTCTAGCTATTTGCCAGGACTGTAGGAAAAACCAGTTCCCTCAGCAACACATAACTAGGCTCTTGGTCCTGCCATATAGATAGTGTTCCTATTTTCTTGGCTGTCAATGTAGCAAGCTGTGACATGGGCAGTGCTGACCACTTCCACGGGAGACCCCCTCACACTGCACTTCATGGCAGTCCAGTTCTAAGGTAATTACAGCTGCATGCGTGAACCAGACTCTAACATTTAGGAACCTTTAGCTGTTTTTGTAAACACAGCTTGTTTTCTGAATCAGGGATCACAAATCCCAATGTAGGTAGCCTACATGAGTGGAGTAGTCTGGTCTTGGACGTAAGAGAACAGTGGGGGCAGTGGTAGGCTGAAGAGCAAATATACTAAGGCCTGCTGCCCCTCCGCACCGGCCAGCTGTTGACATTGGAAAATGGAGGTCTGCTGTTGCCAGATGTTCATGAGTTTCAAGGGAAGATGAAAAGTGAGCCTTTGATTCCGTGTCATTTCCACATTGTCAAAGCACAGTGCAGAAGGGAAATAGATGGTTCTTTGATAATTTCTGAATAAAAGTCTATGTATTCGTGTATTGCCAGTAACTGGCCTTGACCTTATTGTACATTCTTAGATCTTCAAAAAAGCATGGGAGTTTTTCAAATTTGACTTGGAACTCTTTTTTTTTTTTAAAAGAGACTTAATTTATTTGAAAAGCACAGTTAAGAGAGGGAGAAGGATAGAGAGGGAGAGATCTTCCATCTGCAAGTTCACTCCCTAGATTGTCATAATGGCCAGGGCTGGGCCAGACCAAAACCAAGAGGCAGGAGCTTCTTCTGTGTCTCCTATGTGGATGGCAGGGGCCCTGGTAATTGGGTCCTCTTCTGCTTTGGCAGGCCATTAGAGAGCTGGATTGGAAATGGAGCAGACGGGACATGAACCAGTGCCTGTATGGGATGCCAAGGTCGCAGGCAGCAGCCTAACCCTCTACGCCACAATGCCCGCCACCCTCTCCTCTTTTGGAAAAGACTTACCTATTTGAAAGGCAGAGTGATATAGAGGAGGGCAGATACAAAAAGAGATAATTCCTCTGCTGGTTCACTTTTCAAATCACCACAGTAGCTGGCCCAGCCAGGATGCTGGAACACCAATCTTCTTTTCCATGTGGGTCACAGGGACCCAAGCCCTTGGATCAACTTCTGCCTTCTCAGGTGTGGGTGAATGACTTGAAACTTGGAAAAAACCATTTTTCTCCCCATTTTAAAATTGGAGTTTCCCATGTGGGCACCAGTTTGAGTCCTGGCTGCTCCACTTCTGATCCAGCTCCCTGCTAATGCATCTGGGAGGGCAGTGGAGGATGGCCCAAGTATTGGGCTCCTCGCATCCTGGCCCAGTCCTGGCTGTTATGGCCATCTGGGAGGGAACCAGCAGATGGGATATCTCTCTCCTTCTCTAACTCTGCCTTTCAAATAAATAAAAAAATCATAAAAAGAAAAAAAAAACTAAATCTGTATTACAAAAACCACCATCAATGAAATGTTAACGTGCTAAATTTTGTTATGTATGTATTCCCATAATATAAGTTACTTTAGGAAGTCTAAAATAAAATTGGAGCTTAATAGAATGGTCATTTGGAAAAAGGATCAGAAAATGAAGTGTAATTAATAATCAAAATCTTACCAATTGATTTTTTTTTTTTGACAGGCAGAGTGGATAGTGAGAGAGAGAGACAGAGAGAAAGGTCTTCCTTTGCCGTTGGTTCACCCTCCAATGGCCGCTGCGGCCGGCGCATCTCGCTGATCCGAAGCCAGGAGCCAGGTGCTTCTCCTGGTCTCCCATGGGGTGCAGGGCCCAAGCACTTGGGCCATCCTCCACTGCCTTCCCGGGCCACAGCAGAGAGCTGGCCTGGAAGAGGGGCAACCGGGATAGAATCCGGCGCCCCAACCGGGACTAGAACCCGGTGTGCTGGCGCCGCAAAACGGAGGATTAGCCTGTTAAGCCATGGCGCCGGTCTACCAATTGAATTTCAATATCATATCCAAGTAATCCGAAGAAATAGTTCTGAAAGTGCTTATTTTCTAAATTTTTTTTTTTAGCTGAAATTGGCAGTCAAGTGGAGAACAAGACTGAGGGTTGCTCTGTTAAGGTATTCTTGGCTTAACAAATTGTAAGATGATCTCAGGGCTCCTTAACTGTTGTGGGCTCCAGGAGACAGATTCCCCATGCTCTCTGTGCCATCCTGGTGCACACTTTGCTGGAGTGGGGAGTATCGTCATCTAGCGCCCTGTGCACCAGCACTGGACGCATGTGTGTCTGTCCAACTGGTGAGTGAGTGTGGACAGTCATTCTACCACGTGAAATCACTCTCGTGGCTACGGGAAAGAAATGGGAGCCATCAGATTATCAGTGCCTGCTCTAGGCACCAGCTCACAGAAGTGCTGAAACAGCTTGTCTTGACTTAGAGACTGTTTCTACCTAGCAGCTGACAACACAACTGCCAACTGTGACCGTGGCACTAGTTTCAGGTACTAAGCATCTCCAGCCACCTAACGGAGCCTGCCGGTTTCTGCAGTTACTGTAGGGACCTATAAACTTGGCTTGTAAGTAACACACATGGGTGTGTCTTTGCTAATAACCCCTCCCCCCAACCTTTCCTTTATTCTCCAGACACACCTGTGCCTGCACACCCTGACATTGCCATCCTATTCTTTGTGTCCAAGTCCAAGTTCCTTTACTGGAGATTTGGCTCTGTAGTGTCGTTGGAGTTTCACAGAGTCCTTTCAACCCCAGGGATTTTGCTGTCATCTGATGCTGATCCACGGACCCAGGTCAGGCGGCCCTGGCCTGGAGTGAACCGTAGTTGAGCACATGGGTATTTTACATGTGTTCCCTCATTCGATGGTCAGAATATCATTCCCACGGGGTACACATTACCATTACTCTTATTTTATTTAAATATTTATTTATTTATTTGAAAGTCAGAGTTACACACAGAGAAAAGGAGAGGCAGAGAGAGAGAGAGAGAGAGAGAGAGAGAGAGAGAGAGAGAGAGAGGTGTTCCATCTGCTGGTTCACTCCCCAGATGACCACAACGGTCAGAGCTGAGCTGATCTGAAGCTGGGAGTCAGGAGTTTCTTCTGGGTCACCCACGCGGGTGCAGGGGCCCAAGGACTAGGGCCATCTTCTACTGCTTTCCCAGGCCATAGCAGAGAGCTGGATCAGAAGTGGAGCAGCTGGGACTTGAACTGGCACCCATATGGGATGCTGGCACTGCAGGCAGTGGCTTTACCTGCTACGCCACAGTGCCGGCCCCGTCCACTTGTTTTAATAACTGCGGTTTTCTATAAATGCGTTGCCATGCTCATGTGCAGGAAATACTCAGTTTCATTTTTTTCACTCCCCAAACTTAGCTAAATCTGATTCCAGCTCCCATCTTGATGACTTCGCAGAAAAATCACTGTTGGCAATTATTGGGATTCCTTTCTTTGCCCTTTGTAGAGCTCTCAAGGCCATTTTATTTGTCAAACAGGAGTTCATGTCGCTTCCTTGAGACGTGCAGTGCACACTCATCCTGGAGAGCATTGTCACCACAAAGTTACAAAGACAACGGCCGGCGCCGTGGCTCAACAGGCTGATCCTCCGCCTGCGGCGCCGGCACACCGGGTTCTAGTCCCGGTCGGGGCGCCGGATTCTATCCCAGTTGCCCCTCTTCCAGGCCAGCTCTCTGCTGTGGCCCGGGAAGGCAGTGGAGGATGGCCCAAGTGCTTGGGCCCTGCACCCGCATGGGAGACCAGGAGAAGCACCTGGCCCCTGGTTTCGGATCAGCGCGATGTGCCGGCCGCAGCGGCCATTGGAGGGTGAACCAACGGCAAAAAGGAAGACCTTTCTCTCTGTCTCTCTCTCTCACTATCCTCTCTGCCTGTCAAAAAAAAAAAAAAAAAAAAAAAAAAAAAAAAAAAAAACAAGTTACAAAGACAAGCAGGACAGCACTAGCTGCTCTGAGAGTAGCTGCAGCTCTTACAGGAGTGCTCAGAGTTGAGAGCTGTGAATGCAGCCAAGGAAGTCCTGGCTTCCACACTGCATTCACGTTGCTTAGCGTTTGCCAGTGAGCAATGGTTAGGATGTGGCATTTCCATGACTATTGATTTCTCAGCAGCTCCCCCATTCCTGAGAAAACACCGCTTTGTCTTCATGAACTAAGCCCTCGTGGATGGTTATCTTTCCTCAGCTCCTCTCAGCATCATTTTCCTTCTTCGCCCAGGAGAGCTCTTGTTGCTGTTAGGCTGTTCTGTTTCTGAAACATTGAAAGATGCAAGTGTACTTGCTTTAGCACGACTCCCACCCCAAGAATCTCAGGGTTTTGGGACACTGGTTATGTCTGCCGTGTGTCCTCAGTGTTTTGTTGGCTCCAGGTTATAGCGCCACCTACACACAGAAACCACAAGCCAAGAATCACCATCCAGCATCCTTCATCCATCTGGGAGCACTGAGTTGGATGGCCACAGAGGACGGTTTACTTAGGTTAGCCATGGACTAGAGACAGTGCTCTGTTGAACTTGCATGTGTTACAACGTGGGTAGAACACAGTGTGGGATTGGGCTTAGTCAAGGTATTTGGGTAAGATAGCAAAATTCTGTAGGCTTGCCCTGCTTTATTGTGTTTTGGGAGTAAGCCAGAGGGTTTGGTCAGCAAAGACATTGTACCTGCTGATGACTGTCAAGTGTTAGGGGTGTGAGTCGGTTTGTGCTCCGAGTGTTGGGGAACAGAATAATGAAAAGGAGTTCACTACTGATTCTCCTCTCCTTTATTTAAACATTTTTCTTTAAAAAGGATGTGATAAGGAACACCTTTATGATGCCGCTTAAATTAAATCTTCTTGGTGAAGAGTGAGAACAGTGGACACAAAGTAAGATGAACTATTCAGTCTCCTGTGCCAGTTAATGCAAACAAATCAAGAACTTGTTGCAAACATAGAAATATAGTCTTGAACAATGAGCCTCTTAAAGATAAGCTGGTGTTAATTTCTAGACACAAAACAGTGTTTGAAAGTTTTTACCATTTTGTTTGTAATATAGAATATTTAGATTTGTGCTTTATATTGACTTAAACGCCATAACCAAAGAACGAGTTGATCTTGCTCTGTGATGGTTTTATGCAAGAAGTACACACTGACCCAGAAGAAGAAATGGAAAATTTGTACCTGAGAGTCATAAAAACATTAAAAATCCATCCATGGTGATCGGAGCTAGGTACCAGAAAATAGGATTGTAAGTTACTATTCCTTCATGTACTGCAAACCAAAAATTTGATTGTTACCACAGTTGCACACCATATACATGCCTCTGCCCCTCCCAGTAACACACACCCAGACGCACACAGACGCACACACCCACGCACAATCACGTCCTCCTTATGCCCTCCCCCCACTAACACATACCCGTCTAAAGCACTTTGGTAAAATAGGTCATCACATTTGTCTTCCAGCCTTACAACTTTGCACGGCAGCCTACTGACGCTCTTGGAAAAAAAAAAAAAAAACTGCATCTGTTTTTATACAAGTCGCCTGTTTCCAAATCACTTCCTCTCCTCAAATAGAAGTGCTGTGGATATTGGAAAATTGTCAGCAAAATTTCCCTGAAGCCAAACAATTTAAGTTAGCACTCCGTGCCCTTCAATTTGTTCAGATTTCTTGTCTCCTATAGTTACACTGAATGGGGGAGAAGTGTTCAGTGAAATGTCTGCTCCGTGATTCCATCAATTTGGGAACAGGATCAAACAAGAGAATGAATCATGCAACAAGCCTCACGTGTTGGAAATTGGGTCATCTTCCTGCGAGCAGGAAGACATCTGGAGCCAAACCAGGTTTCGGGGGTTGAAAATGTCATTTAAGTAAATTCTTTTAACTTGTTCCCGAAAAAAAAAAGTCACTGACAACTATTTGTCTTCTCAAAGACACTGCTTTCAAATACCTTATCCTGCAAGCTGAAGAATATATTTAATTCCCGAGAAAAGCCTTTCAGTACCCTGAGAAATCCTTTTTGTTCAAAACTAATCAATTTTTGCTTTGTGCACAAAAGTAAAATACTTTGTCAAACTCTCTGCAGAAATCCTTTTAGCTATCTTGAAAAATACATTTGGTGCAGCCCTCGCTGATTTCTGTTATATGGGCAAAAATTTACTTTGTCAAATTATATTCTTCAGAAAGCCTTTCTACTGACTTAAAAATCCATTTTGCACAAAACAATGACCATGCATCAGCTCAGAGTGATTGCACAGTGGTTACTTAGCCTGGCAAACGGGCAACAAAATGGCAGCTGAAATGAAAGACACACAGCCCAGGGCTTATCTAGATGAATCATGGAGCATCATAAATAAATAATGCTGATTTGGGGTTGCGGCAGGTTTAACACAGAGGCTCCTTTCCCAGCTGCCCTACGTTGCAAAGCAGCAGTCACGGAGCCCTCACCTGGTGACCCTGAAATGTGCTGACGTAAGATGTGATGTCGGTAACACTTCTATTTCAAGGTCACTAAATGCTTTATTTGTGGGTGAACATGCAAAAGCCCTCCTGTGTTTGCCGACAGAATGTACCCTCAGTGCCATCAGAGTAACAACAGGAAGGGAGTGAAATTGGTAACCTGGTGCCCAGGCTGGCCGTGTTTTCTCCAGCACCCCAGTCCTGGTAATGGCTGGCTCTGAATGAGGAGTCACGTGATGGAAGGAAGAGATGGGAAATGAGCAGAGGCAGGGGTAAAAGCAGAGGTGCGGACCTTGGTGATGGCTCACGAGCTGCTGGTTTCTAACAGTGTGCTGGTGCACACTAAGCATAATGGTTTCGAGTTGTATTCATTTTGTTGCCAAAGATAGGACTCTATTATTTTTTATGGCTGCATTGTATTCCAGTGTGTGTGTGTGTGTGTGTATAATAACTTCTGTATCCAGTCAACAGTTGATAGATTTCTGGGTTGATTCCATACCTTAGCTCTTATGAATTTAGCTGCAATAAACATGGGGGGTTCATATGCTAATTTCTTTTCATTCGGGTAAATCCCCAGGAGTGGGATGGCTGGGTCCTATGGTAGGTCATTTTCAGGTCTCTGAGGAATCTCCACACTTTCATGAATGTGTTCTGAAAGTGTCTACTCAGAGTCATATGTTCTCAGAGCTGGTTAGGTTTGCGGCAGCCATGCCGTGTTGACTGCACTCCACTGTGATGTTGCTGTTAGGGCCTCTGACAGCAGTCTGTCTGGTGCCCCTAAGTCCTCTGTCTTCATTGACCTTGATGTCTTCCAAGCACATCCAAGGCTGCCAGTGACTTCACTTCGCTCCTCTAGAAACCCAGGACAACCTGCTGAGGCCCGTTGGGGTCTCAACCTCCCAGTGTGCACCTATGCATGATAATTTAATGGAACTTAAGAACTCCTCTACCTTGGTTTTCTTGGTCCTGGCTATGTATGAGTCTCACTAGAGAGCAGAAAATTAGGATGTTCAGGCCTCACCCGTCGCTGAATCGCGATGTCCAGGCAACGTCTTTGGGCATTTGTGCGTTCCAAAGTTACATAGGCAATGCTCATGCTAGAGTTGATAACTCATCTACCGTTATAACTGGTCAACTGGTGGGGGATCATTTTTGTTGTGGTCACGATCTTGGTTTGTTATGCATTTCTGAGAAAAACGAAAGCAACCAATAAATGTCAAATATGAGCCCCTTATCAGAGCTACACAATAACAACATACTATCTTTTTCTCTCTTTGGTCCTCTATCATACATGGGACTACGAGATGCTTTTTTCAGAATCTGAAAGATATTTTGGGGCGGTCAATTGAAGAATAGGGCATTTGGCCTGCACACAATGTATTTCAGAAGCACGTTTTTCAGAGTGGCTAAACTGAAGTCCACAGTGAGAAACGTGTAAGACTGCCTTAGGGAGAGTGTAGAGTATATATTAAAAACTGGGAAGGCTGCGAAGGAATTCGAATAGGAACCTTAATTCGAAAGCCAGGAAGGAGAAACGGTGACCAGGACACTGGTTTGTGTTGAGCTGCGTGTCACAAGAGTGGTGTTGCGTCATTTTGCTTCAGGCGTAATGTTAGATGCTCAATAAATATTTGTTACTTAATAAGTGCTTATTGCTGGGATGAATCGTGGTTGATGCGTTTCTTGAGCTTAGTTGTGTACAATTACAACTTCTTTGCTAAATGATCACTCCTTTACGCTCACTCCCAAAGAAAATTTGCAAATTAATTTATAAATTTCATATGCCTCATTTTCAGTGTGAATAAAGATGTAGGTTTTGTCCCATCTGTGGATTTTCTGTATTTTTTAGGTCAAATATTTGAATCTATGTTGCCTGCGATTTGCTCTATAGCCTGAGTTCTTATTGCCACATTGTCTGGAATGCTCTGAGATTCAAGTCTCTAAAGGGTTTCCATAGCACAAAGCATCTTACACTCCACTTGCCAGGATTACTCGCAGGGCGCTGGCTGCTCTGAGAACAGCCTTTGTTTTGAACTAGGACTGTGGGCTCCACTATGCAAAGTGTCCAGATGGGAGCTGCTGTCCGATGAGCGTTGGATTCAGCCTTCCGTGGCTCAAAGAGACGAGAGAGTAGGAATTTAGAACCTAATTTATCAAGTTAATATTCCAAGAGGAGCTCACTTTACAAATCTCTGTCTCCTAGGTCAAGGTCTCAAATTCTTAACCCTGTTGTCCAGGATACCGTTGTAAGTGCAAACATCATTTCTGGTGTGGTTATTCTTAATAATTAAAATCTCTTAGGAAACTCCAGTGACCTCGGTGTGGCCCTGAACTTTGCTTTCCCCTCTCTTGTCCTGTCCCCTTTTGTATCTCAGTAGGGACGCCCATTGTATCTTTCAATTCCCACTTCAACAATGGCTCGGATTTTACAGGGCCCGCCAAATAACAAAAGTGACCACAGTCCTGAAAGTACCCTAGATTTTTGCAATTATCTGCTTATGGATGCCAGATTTAAAAAAAAAAAAAAACCATTCAGCAGAGCTTATTTATGTCCAATTTGCATCCAAGTTTTAAGAATTTTCTGCCCTGCTTTGCTGGTCTGTTTCTAGTATGTGATAGGAAGTCAGATAGTTAACTCCAGAGGATCATGTGTTTTTAACACAAGGCCCCACACTGTTTGTAAATTCCATGCACATTTCTTACAGTAGGAAAGACCTACCAGTGAGTTTCTCTATCAGTTCTCGGTGTGTTTTTTTTTTTTTTTTTTTTTTGCATTCGCTTCAGCAGATAACAGAGTAAATGTATTTTGGAAGGAAGAAAGAATTCTTAAGCATGTGTGCTTTTCTGAAGGTGCTATGGAAAATGATATTAAGTATTTCAATTTTGCTGGGCTTTGGCAAAAATAAATCACACTTTTAGTCATGGTCTGTGTCTCCACAATAGTTTTATATATTGAAGTGTGAGTGAACTTGAATTATTTCTCCTGTGCCCACTCAGATTATTCCACCCTATTAGTATTTATGTCAGCGAGGTGGGAGAGTGTTTTATACCTGGGCTCCACACTCTGTGCAGATTCCAGTCTTCTTGTGGGTCTGGTAAGAGGTCACTGTAACCTCTTTGTAAAATGAAGAGCATAAAGACGTGGCACTGTGCTGTCACTTTACCAACACACATCAGTAAGCAGTCGGCCGGGCTTCGGGTTGGGATAACCTTGTGTAAGGAAAGCTGTCCCGACACAGAGGATGACATGATGAATACTCAAAATAATTCTGAGCTGCAAACCTAATCCTACAGGAAGGGCAATGATGGAGAGTCCAGGGCAAAAACCACATGATAATTTCTACGCGGAAAACAATTTGTGCTGGATTTGCCACCTCCTCCGTGCTACCACGCTGAGTAATAGCCTCTGGCTCACGAGGCCCTGGGGTTACAGCCAAACATTGATTATTTGTCAGATAATGCTATCAGACTTACAAAGACATCCCCAGTGTTCCTGCAAGGAAATAAATGACTCGAGCATGCTTTTTTTTTGGGGGGGGGGGGCGGAGAAAAAAATGGACAAGATTCACGGCAATAAATGCTCTCTGAATGTACAGTAGGTCAAATATGAACCATTTTTAATAAAACTCCAAGCCATGGCCAAGATGATTCAGATGGAATTTGCTTGCAAGCAACACACGGATTTTTGCATTTCAGAGTGGGGACAGCCAGGACTTGAAATCAGTGGGGCAGGTGCCCAGTGCCTGGTGTCTGGATGACGTGAGCTCATCCAAGTCTCTCGGCAACTGTGAAGGAGAGTAGATACTGTTCCACAATGCAGAAGGAAAGAGTGAGATGTAGAGCGGTTGGATCACCTGTTCAAGGTCACCTATAAATAAGAAATGTATAATGCAGAGTCTACATTTGGCCATCAAAACTTGTGGTTGTATGCAGGTGGAAAAGGTGGCTTATTTGTGTTGCTTCTGGCATACTTGGTACCCAGTGGAATAAAGCCCATTATGATTTTTGATATGACTTATTTATTTATTTTTGCCTGTTGGAAGATATGGTGGCACTTAGGACACAAGGAACTTGGACCCTGGTTTCGTGAAGTATTTCTCTATGTCCGGAGCATTTGTTTCTGGTGTATTGGGGGCATTTACTCCTCTAGGACATTTTCCTCTTTCTGCTTTTCATGCCAAAGCTCTTGGTGGGGGGCACGGGTGGTCTTCCCCAGTTGGGGGCTCTGCTTTCATTCTCAGGGATTTAGCGTCAGGTCTGAGTTGTGAGCCTTTCCCATGCCACTGTTCACTTCAGGGGAGAGTTGTTCTGCATGCTTACACAGGACTAGGAAAATGAGTAATGCTTTGTAATAAATAAATAAATAAATAAATAGGGGTGGGGATGTGGCCTCGTGGTTAAGGCCCTGGTTGAGATAGGAAGCAGCTATCCCAGAGTAGCAGGGTTTGATGACCAGCTCAGGCTCGGACCCCAGCCTCCTGACAGTGATGGATGTCCTGCCACCCACATGGGAAATCTGGGTTGAGTTCCCTGCTTGCTTCTGGCTTCCGCCAGCCTACTTCTGGTCCCTGCAGGCCTTTGGAGTGAACCAGTGGATGGGGGAAGCTTGCTAATGCTTTCTCTTCCTTCCCCTTGCTCTTTATTTTTCTCTGCCTCCCCCCCCCCCAAAAAAAAAAGAAAATTTAAAAATGAAATTAAAAAGCCTTCCACAAATGTATCCTTAATAGCAAGCTGGATGTCTGTTGACAATAGACTCTTTGGTCTCTTCAAAGGGTCTGGGTGGAGTTGCCATCGATAAGAAGCAAGGTACATGAGCATCAGAGCTTCCCCTCACTGCGCTGTAAGAGCAGAGTAAAGGACACTTATTCCCCTCTAAGCCTTAGCAGGCCGCCTTCTGGGCTGTGTACTTCATGTTCCCTCGGCTTAACAAGATTTACACAGGCCTAGCTCACTTATTAAATGCTTCAAAGGCATTTTAAGGCAATGATCTTCAAAAGCAAAATGTACGTCTTGGCCATCAGTCTGAAGCCTGCTACATAGCGTTCACCCATTTAAGTGTGCGTGCTGAGTTGGAAGGAAATAATTTGATCCTGATACTTTTTCAAGTTCTCATTTCTCCTCTGTAGTTTGAATTTCTTTTATTGAACCCCTCTCCTTCCTGTTCTGGTAAAATCATGATGTTTAATAGTCTTATTGAGCTGAATTTGGAAATTAGCGAGTATTGGATTTTCAGTGCAGAGTAGGCAGGGTGGGTAACAGGTGCAGAGAAGGAGAGGTAGAAGTGATCATAGAAGAGTCTAGAAAGAGGTGACGGGAGAGTTGTGTAGACTTGAGAGTAGAGTTAAATCCCACCAGTTGCGTGTCTCCTACACACACCCCTGCAGTGTGTGTAGAGGTGGCAGGAGTTAATTCCCCAGGGCTGGTGTTGTCACTGAAGTGGATGAAGCCACCACTGGCAATGTGCATCAGAGCTGCAGTGGCAGTCCCAGCCGCCCTTCTTCCTGTCCAGCTGCCTGCTAGTGTACCTGAGAAAGCAGCACATGATCACCCAAGGGCTTGGGTCCCTGCCATCTACAGGTGAGACCAGGATGGAGATCCTGATTCCTGGCTTTGGCCTGGCCTAGACCTGGCTGTTGGGGCCATCTGGGGAGCGATCCGGAGAATACAAGGACTCTCACTCTTCTTTCAAATGATTGGATGAATGAGAGAATTATGAGTGGGGAGAAAGAACAAATGAACATCCTGTGGACAGTAACCTGCAAACAAGTGGCTCTGAGGTAGAAGGGCAGTGAAACTAGTGCAAAGAGCTCTTCTTTAAAGGGGGATGTTCACACAGCCCCTTAGGCATTCAGATCTGGCTGAAAAACCCGTAAGAGCATTTCAGGCATGGAAAGCCAAGACACTGTGGCAAAAAATGACCTACATGAAAGATCTCTGCGAGTGAGCTCCCAGTGGAAGGGAGGGGCCATCAAAGAAGGAGGTACCTTTCTCTGTAAGGAGGAGAGATCTCCACTTTGATTATGGCCTTGTCTAAATAAGGTCAGAGTCTGTGAAGTCAAGAGGCTTCCATAGCCTTGGCGGCTCATGACAAGAGCCTGGGGTGACTACTGACGTCATAAATAAGAGTGCAAATTGTTAAATCAACAACAGGAGTCACTGTGCACTTGCTCACTATGTAGGACCTCTGTCCTTGATAAGTTGTCCTATGAGAATTAACAGTAAAACTAGTCTTCAAACAGTACTTTATACTTTGTGTGTCTGTGTGGGTGAAACTGTTGAAATCTTTACCTAGTGTAGAGTTGATCTTCTATATATAAAGATAATTAAAAATGAATCTTAACGAAAAATGGGATGGGAGAGGGAGTAGGAGGTGGGATGGTTTGCTGGTGGCAGGGCGGGGTAGGGAGGAAGAACTGCTATATTCCAAAAGTTGTAGCTGCGAAATTTATATTTATTAAATAAAAGCTTTCTTAAAAAATGTATTCACTAAGTTCCTTGAAACACCCCATTCTCATATCCCACACTTCAGAAAATGCTTCACTGGAGTCCTACTTCATTTTCTGCCAAACAGATGAAAGAATTTACATGAGTTCAAAGAGCTTTTAAAACACTGAGCTGAAGAGACAGAGGGCAAAGGAAAGAATGAGCCACAGAGAAGGGAATTGTCTCTTACTTGGCAACCACACTTCCCCAGTTCTGGTTCATTCTGCTGTTAAGAGAAATGTTTTCCAGAGATGAAACATTACCTAGACAGTGGGAAGGAAGAGGCCTAGGACAGGGACAATTTGCCTACATTTAGCTCTATTAATATCATTAGGCCAGAGAGCCAGGGACACTGCGGCTGGAAGGGAGAGATGGAGTAACCGACACTTTATCTCCTGTTGCCAAGGACTACATGATGAACTCTGCAGTGACCCAAATTTATTACAGCACAGCGCTCACGCTGCTGGATCAAGCACTCAGCTGCAATTACAGCACATTAGGCCAAGGAACAAATCTCAAGGGGAAATGTCTAGACTTTTAATCAAGGAGCAGGGAGGACAGGGTGCAGAAGGATCGCCCTGTGAGGGGTATCTATCTGCATCCTTGCTGTCCGGACCACCCCTCAGTACCTGTGCGTCCATGTCTGACAGTAATCCTAATTTGGCCCAGAACATGCTTTTGTGATACACAGGAGCCATGCAGGTCCAGTGCTCCCTGTCTTATTCTTTGCTCTGTTACAACTCATTTTTTCATATATATATGTGTGTGTGTGTGTGTGTGTGTGTGTGTGAGAGAGAGAGAGAGAGAGAGAGAGAGAGAGAGAGATTGATTCCAGAATCTAACTGTTGAGGGAAATTACTTGAAATAAAATTGGCACTCGGGGGCTGGCACTGTGATGTAGTCGGCTAAGCTCCTGCCTGCAGGGTTGGCATCCTCTCTGAGGGCCAGTTCTAGTCCTGGCTGCTCCTCTTTTGAACCAGCTCTCTGCTTTTGGCTTGGGAAAGCAGTGAAAGATGGCCCAAGTGCTTGGGCCCTTGCAATAGCTTGGGAGACGCTGAATAAGGTCCTGGCTTCAGATCTGCTGAGCCCTGGCCGTTTCGGCCGTCTGAGGAGTGAACTAGCGGATGAAAGCCCTCTCTCTCTCTGTCTCTCCCTCTCTCTGTCTTTCTGTAACGCTACCTCTCAAGTAAATAAATAAAAAGTCTTAGCGGGGGGGCACTCAGATGAATGATTTTTCATATGGTATCTCAGTCTGTGTTCATTTGTGTAAGAAGTGTCCCTTTATTTTCTTTACTTGAAGACACCATTAATGTCTTTTATAGGAGCAGCAAGCAACCATTTCATACAGTTCTCTGATTTTCTGAAATACCTCCCAAGAAAGATTGAAGCATGATAAATTCGAACCACAAATAAATCAAATGTACATAGGTTAACAAAGCTTAATCCAGACACTGTCAAGCAATGGGGAAGAGGAAAGGAAAGAGAAAGAGGCAATAAGAGGGAAAGTGAAGATTGGAAGAAAGATAGAGATTGGGTCTGTGCTCACCAGGCAGTGTGAGATACTTGCCTCTCTGTTGTCCTTGTGTGCGTGTTATAAATCGCATAAGGCTTACGCAGTTTAGTGTGGTGCAACTGTTTGTGTAGGCACCACAGTGTGAAAGAGAACATTTCAGTTATCTCACAGTTACAGTTGTAGTAATAATCCTGTAGATAGTATTTGAGAACTCAGTGGTACCCACGTCACGGTAAAGGCATCCGCTGTCTCAAAGAGCTGGCTCCAGTAAGTTTTATGTGGAAGACTCAGATTTGCATCTTGAGTAGAAGGCATGTCCAGGGTGCTGTGAACAGCTGGATTCTCAGAGACTCCTGTGGCAAACACCCATGTCTTTTTGGTGAATACTCATTGGTAAACTTCATGGGCTGTGTTATGTAAACGTTGGGTTTACGTTGTCCTCCCGAGAGCTTGTCTGTCTCCTACATTCACACAGTGTGCCCTGGGCAGCCACCTACAAGAACAAGCACATTGGCATGGATGTTGAAAGGTTCCATTTCTTACTGGCATTGCACTGCTCAGCCCTCTGAGTTGGGGCCGGTACATTCTCCAGATGTCAGTAGTAGGATTTTAAGCCCTTAAGCAAATGAATCTCCATCAATAAGCCTCTACTCCACAGTATGGATTTCCACTTCTTGGACCTGCAATCAGAGGGAATTTAAGACTCCCAATTTGGTCAATTTTTACTACCCATTGTGCATGTCTGGCTTTGTGAGGTACTAAACAATATATTGACAAATTAGATCAGCGGAACACCGTTTTAGTAGTAGGAAGATTGGTTCTTTCTATAATTTATAAGCTCACCTTTCTGGCATCCCCCTTTCTGGACTGTTGAATAAAGGCGCAGTGAGGTACAAGGGAAAACGCTGGAAGAAAATGAGATGTCAGAGAGGTGAGCAAGTCTGGGCTGAGGAGAGAACCTAAAATGCACAATAGATTTTTCAAAGTAAGATCTATGACAGAATAAAGGAAGGTCTGCAGAGAGCATGAAATTAAATAAGATGGACTAACAGAGATGGAGAGGAGGCTGCAGAGCCAGCAGCAGGGAGACACTTGTCTGATAGCCGTGGAAGTGAGAACTGGAGACAGGGCTATTACAGTAGAAAGAGAAAGACAAATGAAGCAATAGAAAAAGACACATACATACAAGTCTCTCTGAATAGTCTCCCAAGAACAATAGCTAAGGCAGGAAGCAGTCACCAGTCTATACCAGCTGGAAAAGATGCTATCATTATTTAGTTGTTTTTTTTTTTTCTTTTCAGAGTGTTTTCTATGCAGAAAGAGCTGTTATTTTATTTTTCTCAAGGGCAAACCCACGAGGGAGCCATCCACATCATTAGCTGAGGAATCTGAGGCATAGTCAAAAATGAGTTTTCCTAAAGCAAAAATTAGAAGCCAGTGCTACTGTAGGGATTGTGCATGTGATCACTATGATTTTTGTTAAACAACAGTAAGCATTCATTTCATGAGCAAATGTTAAACTGTGTTACTACCTTCCTTTTCAAGAAAGATTATGGTCACCATAAAGCATCAAAATCCTTGCATCTGCCCCACCCCCACCCCGCCTCCAACTGGTACGGATTCCTTACAAGGTCTCTGTTGGATAACTTGCTACATATTAGATGCTGCTTCTTTATACTTAGACTGCAAGTGACAGAGGTGCTTAGCAGGAGAGGCATTCTGAGCTCAGCTCGGGAATAGCTCTGCCTGCACTGTACTGAGATGTGATGCCACGTTGGTTTGTGGTCAGTTTAATTCTGACCGAGCATCTACGGGAAGGATTCATCCAGAGACTCTGGGAACTAGAAATGCCTAAATCCCCTCTCCCTGGGAAGTGGCCACCAGTGATGAAGGCATTGCTGGGAATTCTGGTCTTGGAATTTCCCTCTAGGAGTAGCCCAAGGAGGACCGCTTCTGAGATGGACCCAGGAGAGATGCCTGCAGGAATAACAGCTCAGCAAATTGTTTCTGTGGTCTGTTCAGTTTGTCTCCAAACCACTAGAAGTAAATGAAATGCAATCAATTGGGTTAAAATCTTGTTTCCAAACCTCATATGCCTGAAGGTTTGGTTTACTTGTACATACCCTGTCATTTAAAACTATGTCCTAAACCTGATCAATCCCAAAACTCTATCATGGGTGTGCAACTCTTGCACCCATAGATGCTGCCCTTTTTCTTTTGATCAAATTGGCAAATGACCTCTGGCTTCAGAAATCTCACATCATATTCTTTTCAAATTCAGTCAGTTACAGAATCTGAGTGGCTGGACCTGCTGTTTTTCTTTTAAAGATTTGTTTATTTGAAAATCAGAGTGAAAGAGATAGACCAAGAAAGTTCTTCCATCCAGTGGTTCACTCCTCAAATGGCCACAATGGCCTGGGGCTGGGCAGGCTAAAGCCGGGAGCCTGAATCTCCATTCTAATCTCCCATGTAGGTAGCAGGGGCCCAAGTACTTGAGCCATCTTCTACTGCTTTTTCAGATACATGAGCAGGGAACTGGATAGGAAGTGGAATGGCTGGGACTCAAACTGGCACCCATAGGGGACTATAGGTGGTGGCTTAACATGTGGTTTGACAACGCCAACCTAGTTTCATCTCTTTACTGTAGCTGTGTTCCCATTCTTTTCTGCTCCCACCACAAGTGTTCTACCTGGAGTTATTAACCTTTAATGAGACTATTAACAATGTACATACCTTGCCTGCTCTCCCTATTTAGTCCCTCCTTATTCAACGTCACGTGACATACTCCAACCAAACATGTTGTGAATAGACTAAGTACTCCATGATCATTTGGCTACATTTAAAGAGTTATTCTCTGAAGTTCTAGGTCAGAGAATCAAAAATTTCAGTCCTGGCCCTTTCTACACTTCTAATATTAATCTTCAATTCATTTTTCTTTTTATCAGGTGCCATAAGCTTGAGGGGTCCCACATCCACACCATATGCAACATGGAAACTGACCCTGAAGTTGTGCTGAACTGTGAGTACTGATTCTTCCTCATCATTCCACTGACTTCTCAGTGTCTACCCAGACCCGAGCCTACCCTGATCCCCACTGTGGAAATCTGATAGAGCCAACAGGTGACACTCAAGTCACAGCTCCTCCTTAAAGCTTTCCCAGATAGTTTTTATGTACTTTCTGTCCAAGAGGGACTGTTCATTCTTCCTCTGCTGTACAGCAAATAATCTATGGCTAAGGCATTGGATGATCTAGACTTTCTTCAAGGTGGAGTTTAAAGTTACCATGCTTTGGAAGAAAAGGCAAGGAGATATATTCAAATTGTGTTTCCATAGCAAGTGTACCACTTCTACTCACTTTGTGAATTTTTAGGGCAATTTTTGGGGATCAGAAGAGATTAGGTGAAGGTTGAAGCCTACCGTGACACCCCTTCATAGTACTATGCATGTTTTATACTTCAGGCTAACTAGAAAGTATAGAACATGTACAGAAGCCCTTTTCAGAATTGGAATGAGATTTTCCCTTTATTCTTCATAGAAAGTAGCAGAATATAATGCCCAGTAAGTTACATAGTTAGTGTATGTTGAAAATAGAAAATAAACTTTGAGCAAATACTGAAAGTACTAAGGTTCTGAAACATTAACATGGTGTGAAGCGTTACTCTCAGCCAAGGTTTTGGCCAAGGGAATCTTAAATCTGTTTTCTATTTTATTCTCTATTTTATCCTGAGATAGTCTTTCTCTCACTCACCCAAGTCTTCCACTTCATTTTAGTACATTAATAAAAGCATAGTTTGGAGATGGAACTGTAGTTGATTGTTTTTGCCTGCTTTATCCATGCAGTTTGAAGCCCCATTGTGGATCTTCAATCCCTTCCTTTGCAAATAGACTCACCGCATGCTCAGTGGTGATTAGAGAGTGTCCTTGTGGTACCCACACTCATCCCCATCCTGCCAAGTGTCTCACTGCACCTGAGTCCCTGAGCTCCTCTGTAGCTATGGTAATAGGTAAAAAATCCTACCCGACAGAACCTACCTCTGTCCCAATGACTCGTTGTTGTCTTGCCATCCTGGTAGGGGCTGACCTTGTGTGTTTGTCACTCTTATTCCTGGAAGATGGAGGTTTTGGCCACTGGCCCAATAGCCCCTCTCTGTGTTTCGTGTCACTTGGTTATATTTTCTTCATTGTATTTAAGCACTGTTTAAAACTGCCTGGTTTGTTTATTCTTCCTTGACCGCCTTCCTCCAACTAAAATGTCAGTGCCATGAGTGTGTGGGCTCTCTTGACTTGTTCTTTCTCCTACCTCCAATGCCTGCAGCATGGCTCAGTAACTGTTCAGGAAATGAATAAACCCTGTAGTAGGAAAATAGCCAAAATGCATGCTGACTTTCTGCCTGGCATTTGAGTATTCATGCTGTAGATTCCTTAGGGAACTCGGGTACTTCATGGACTGGTGGTGCTAACTGCTGTGTGAACACTGCCTGGGAGGGGTAGGACCCTGAGATGCCCAGACAGATCATCAAGCATCTACCTTCCATGGAGCCTCAGCCAACGGGGGGGGGGGGGGGTGGGGTGGGGGAGGGGTTTGTGCAGGTTCCTCTTCATTAGGAACTGTCTAGTTCAGGGTCAGTAGTGAAAGGGCACTGACACCATCACATGCCCTTCTGTTTCCAAGAGTGCGATGGTTAATTGTTCAGTACTCTGTCCCTCTGAGCCAAGCATGGCTTCCCATTCATATTATTTCAGTTTGTCAATACCAGTTGATCTAAAGTGATCGCTTTGTCATTCCTGAGCTAATGCAACCTCTAACTGAATGTAAAAAGCCATTGCAACTGATCGTTCAGCACCTACTCAAGCAGTATTCCCAAGACAGAGCAGATTGGTTCACTCTAAACATTTTGAATGATAATCAGTTTTAGGAAGCTTTCCTACACTTGACCATGAATCTTCCCATGCATACATGTATCCTCATTTCGCCCTCTGGACTGGTGAAGAATAAAAATGATTCTTCATTTATCAAAGTTAGTTTTTTCAAAGAATTTATTCATTTATTTTAGAGATAGAGTTACAGACAGAGAGAGGGAGAGACAGAAAGGTCTTCCATCCGGTGCTTCACCCCCCAATTGGCTGCAACAGCTGGAGCTGCACCAATCCAAAGTCAAGAACCAGGAGGTTCTTCCTGGTCTCCCATGTGGGTGCAGGGGCCCAAGCGCTTGGGCCACCTTGCACTGCTTTCCCAGGCCATCAGTGGGAGGCTGGATTGGAATAGGAGCAGCTGAGACACAAACTGGTACCCCTGTAGGATGTCATTACCATACGTGGAAGATTAGCCTGCTACACCACAGCACCGGCCTCTATCAAAATTATTTTGATGCTAATATGGATAGTCATAACTAATAATTGGAGCTGACATTTATTAAGCCCTTAGTATATTTGAGAGGCATTGTCATAAGTACTGGAAAGACCTCATTGGATCCTGGAACAGGCCACATCATCACTATTTGCTGATAAAGAAACTGAAATCCCAAGGAATCCTATTACTCATCTTTTTCCTGTCCGTGGTGCATTGTCCTATCTGTATTCCAAGCTTTCTCTTGTTACCTTATGATTATTTGTATGCATATTTCTTACCTTATTAGGTTGTAATTCTTCACTGTTGCTGTGACATTGTCATAACAATGCCCAAGGCTTGCTGTTTATTGGAAGTATACAACAATAAATTAAGCAAGGAATTTCAGCTCATTGAAGTTGAGGGAAAATCCCACTAATTGCATTGATTTATTCTAGATCACAAGAATGTCAGTCCAGGACGGGGAAGAACCATGCAGGTGTGCTCTCTGAGCCAAGGTATCTTTGAAATATCATGGATAATTGGAAAGGTGCCAGAATATGAAAAAAGGACATCTGAGGACCCAGGCAAAAATTTGAAAAGATGTAAAGAAGTTTCAGACTATGGAGCCTGGTATAGATAGCTCAGAAATAATTCAGAATGTTTTCATCAGGCAGTTTATGAATTCTTTTTTTTTTAACTTTTATTTAATGAATATAAATTTCCAAAGTATAGCTTATGGGTTACAATGGCTTCCCCCCTCCCATAACTTCCCTCCCGCCCGCAACCCTCCCCTTTCCCGCTCCCTTTCCCCTTCCATTCATGTAAAGATTCATTTTCAATTCTCTTTGTATACAGAAGATCAGTTTAGTATATATTAGGTAAAGATTTCAACATTTTGCCCATATAGCAACATCAAGTGAAAAAACTACCATTGGATTACTAATTATAGCATTAAATAGCAATGTACAGCACATTAAAGACAGAGATCCTACATAATTTTTTTTCAAATTAATTAATTTTCTATGCCATTTCCATTTTAACACCAGGGAACATGGTGTTAGCATGGGAAGTGGGATACACAGCAGACTCATAGGATGGCAGATGTCCTAAACAACACTCTGGCCTCAGAATCAGCCCTCAAGGCATTCAGATCTGGCTGAAGAGCCCATGAGAGTATAGCAGGCATGGAAAGCCAAGATATCATGGAAAAAAAAAAAGACCTAAATGAATGATCTCTGTGAGTGAGATCCCAGTGGAAAGAACGGGGCCATCAAAGAAGGAGGTACCCTTCTCCGAAGGGAGGAGAGAACTTCCACTTTGAGTATGACCCTATTGGAATAAGATCAAAGTCAGCGAACTCTAAAGGCTTCCATAGCCCTGGCAACTCATGACTAGAGCCTAGGGAGATTACTGACGCCATGAACAGGAGTGTCAAATTGTTAAATCAGCAACAGGAGTCACTGTGTACTTACACCCCATGTGGGATCTGTCCCTAATGTGTCATCTAAAGCCAAGTGATGCTATAACTAGTACTGAAACAGTATTTTTATACTTTGAGTTTATGAATTCTTAACAAACACTGACCATATCTAGAACCTACTGTCAGTTCACTAAGAACAACTTAGGCTAGGTCAAGCTTACCCTCTCTTTTTGGGGTGGGGATGGAAGGAATTATTACCAGAATATTAAATCAACAGGAATTTCGATATACATGTGATGTAGCTTTGCATAGCCACATATTTTGTAGTATATTTTTAAAGTAAAGATGCTTATTACGTAGTAATACACCTCAAATAGGTTGCCTCAAATAAACAGTACCTCAAAGAGGACCAATTATGCTTTGGGAAACACGGGATGTGGTGTCATGGAAAGGATTTTATATTTGTCAAGACATAGAGATTCTGTCATTTACAGATGATGTAACCACTAATAAAATACTCACCTGCTCTGTGTCTGTGTTTCCATCCTGCCTCGGAGGGGTTGTTGCAGGACTAAATGAGATGTGTGAAATCATTTACTGAACTCTATACACTATACCATGTAGCATGAAGCTCACCTAAGGGTCATCATTAGTGAAGACCCAGTTCAGTGTCCTTGGCTTTGACCTCTGCAGCAAACACCTTGCAGCTGGGCAGTGAAGGCACACATGCTGTGACTGAAGATGAGGCTCTTATGGAAGAAAAAAGCACAATGAGAAAGGAGTACAATGAAGACCCCAAATAATTTCAGTAGTCTGTTTGAGGAAACCAGATGGAAAATTAATAGGAAGAATTTCTGTGTTCTTCATTTAGATAAATAATTGTAGACATATAAAGTATGTATGACATGCCAAACATTTTTTGAAAGTATACCAGCATTAGAAACCAGAGTGTGATATGGCCATTAATAACAAATTATGTTGAAATTTTAATTGATGGTTTTGTTTACATCTGCCTCCTTGGATGATAGATGGAAGGTTTCCAAAGGGCAGAGGTGGTGTCTTTGTGGGTGCCCATGCCCACCACAGCTTCTAGGAGATGTTCATGGTGGAGTTGGTCAACTCTTGTAACTCCTAAAGGTCTCCGTCACCCAGTCTCTGCAATAAGTCACGTTAGAAATATCAAAGCCTAGCAAAGAAACGTGCTTCAAGTGTAGTTTATATGTAGCTTTCCATGTCTCTACTGCACTTAAAGGAAGTCGTTTGTGTTCCTTGTCAATCACTTCAAAATGTCATTACTCTCCTCCCAAATTCTTACACAACCCAAACAGCTGTTCACCATGTTCTTAAAAACTGTATTTCCAAAGCCTAAGGAACTATTTTTCTCCTTAATTCCTGTCATTATGCTCTTGCTCTGCGGTGATAGTACTTCCTTTCTGTCAATTAATCTCATGATTGATGGGGGAGCAAAAAGACTGAATACTGTTGGGATTTTTCATAGGGAATTACAGGAAAGAATGTGTCCGTATAATAAATTAAAATTTGTTTACTGTTTGAGAGCAGCCCAACCCAGTGAAATTGTTCTGGGTGATGGCAGAAGAGCAGCATCCATTTCATAGGACAGTGTGGCTCCTTTGTCCTGCGCTGGCTGTCACATTTGGCGTGAGTACCTGGGTTTTGCGTACCTGATCTGAAAGGGATATTGACAATGAAGTTAACACGTGAAATAGGGCGTCAAGAATTGCAAGGGTCTGATGCCCTACCCCGCAAGAATGGAGATACTGGACTAGCAGAAGCAAAAAGGAGGTGAAATGTGGTCTCTTGGTTTCTGCTATAGTCCTGTAGACAGAATGATTTTTCAAGTACAGCTGATAAGTGGGAGAGATAGGGACATTTTTGAAAGGTTATTCTGGGGGAAATTTCTATGAAATGTGCTTTGTAAGCAGCTCTCCATGGAGAGGAGCTTGTGCAATATAAGGCACGCTTCTCTGGCATGGGTGGACAGTTAGAACATGGAAGTCATGGTGACTGTTGACAGATGACTCATGGAGTGGAACATAGAGGAAACTTGAGAAACTGGGTCAAGTTCAAAATGCTAAGGGTTGACAAGTCCTTAATAGCTTGAACTCGGTCATTGTCAGGTCCAACTATGTGTGGCCCATGAGATCAAGGAAACTGGAAATACCTTCCCCCGTCTCAAAAACATTATTTGATTTGCTCGGCTAAAATATCTCAGAGTTACATTTGTTCCCAGCAAGGTTCATGGGTTCCTAAAGTACAAATGTAGTTTGTTTTTTAAATTTTTTTTTGACAGGCAGAGTGGACAGTGAGAGAGAGAGAGAAAGGTCTTCCTTTTGCCATTGGTTCACCCTCCAGTGGCTGCTGCGGCTGGCGCATTGCACTGATCCGAAGCCAGGAGCCAGGTGCTTCTTCTCCTGGTCTTCCATGTGAGTGCAGGACCCAAGGACTTGGGCCATCCTCCACTGCCTTCCCGGGCCATAGCAGAGAGCTGGAGTGGAAGAGGAGCAACCGGGACAGACTCCAGCACCCTGACCGGGACTAGAACCCGGGGTGCCGGCACCGCAGGCGGAGGATTAGCCTAGTGATCTGCGGTGCCAGCCAAATGTAGTTTTGAAAACAATTTTGAAAGGCAGACAGAGACAGATGGAGAGAGATCTACCATGCACTGGCTCCCTCCTGAAATGCTGGCAACATCTGCTGGGCCAGGCCAAAGCCAGGAGCCCAGAACTCAATCTCAGTCCCAAGTGCTTGAATTGGTACTTGCCTCCCAGTGTACACATTAGCTGGGAGCTGGGATTGGAAGCCGAGTTGAAACTTGAACCCAGGTGCTTCAGTATGGGATGCAGGCATCCCACGCAGCGTCTTATCCGCTGAGCCAAACACTTGCCCCGCATGCAAATGTTGTTGCAGAAGAAAATCCCACTACTATTAAGCATTTTTGCCTTATTTTAAGGAGATTCAGATCATTATGTTTTAAAGAAGGGCGTGAAATAAATAGGCAGGCTCATATGGCGGAAGGAAGACTGCATATGATGGAGCAAAAATGGGGTGACTGAGACTTGGGGGCTAGCACGAATCAGCCTATGAGCTCTCGGTGCCTTCGGGGCCAGGACTGTGTATGGAGCTTTAAAGTGAGTTGATGTAGATTTGAATTTCCCAATGTACACGCCAAAAAGAATGCCAAAGGTGGTCATAAGGTCAAATTACGTTTGTCCTGGTTGCAGCACGTAGGTTTTCCAGTGTGGTAGCTAGGTTGGGCTGCAGGTTTCTTCTATGAATCACCTCCGTAGGAAAGGCAAGTGGGCAGCTCGTGCTTAGTAACCTTCATGGATTTCATGTTTCCTGGAATACACTGTGGGAAACACTGCTTCTTGAACTTCATAGAAATATACATCAGCTGGAGGGCTTGAGCTAACAGTTACCACATTTCCTCTGAAAAGAGCTCAAGAAGAAATTGGATTTCTGTGGAAGGCTCATGTCTGTGGGATTCTTTGTTCACCATAATTTGGCCCAATCCTTGTCTAATGACCTTCTCGAAGCAGAACTGTACAGGACTGAAAGACACATCTCTTTACATTGACATCTTGTTTATTTTAATACATGCCAGTTGTTGCTCCACTTTTGAGGCGTTCTGATTGTTATCCCTTTGAACTTCTGCCCCGAGGCAATTTAATCATGATTGGTTCAATTGTGTAAATCCAATAAACAAATCTGGGCCCAGATCCCCTGGAGGTATTATGCTGACATTTCTCTGGGTGTGTTTACAAAGCCCTGTTACCCAGTATTAGAACCATAGCCTTTCCCGTGTGTTCTTGTCTTCAGAGAAACCTACCACATGACAGAAAAACATCTCCGACCACTCCAGCCCTTTCCTTCCTAAAAAGAACGTGTGATTTGACTGTCTGGCATCTCTAATTTCCTGCATTTTTACCTTAAAAACAGTCTCCGTGAAGGCATGACTCCAAGGAATCAGTTGGTAAAACTGCACTGAGCCCTTACATGGAAATAAAACCAGCAGCCTTTTTTTTTTTTTTAATGACGCTTTTTCTTGAGGGTAATTTCCAAGGCTTTTACCATGTCTGTAGCAGCAGCCTATCCTAGAGAGAGATTCCCAGCTACCTTGAAATAGGCTCATTTAAGTCAAGGGTAAAGATGTTCTTTTTCTTTGTTCAGTTGAAGCTACTACCCCTGACCAAATACTAAGTACTGCTCAGAACTGGTCTTCCAAAATAGATATGCAAATGCGATGACAATGGAGTTATTATGCACACCCTGGAGTGTTACAAAAGCACAATTTGGGAGCTATATCTAAGCTGTGCCTCTCCCCCTCTCTTCCCTAGGAATTGTAAATATAGGTGGGAGATGTTATATTATTAATTAAGAAACTTGAGGAAATTATCATTTTAATAGCCCTTGTCTTCCTTTTGAAAGGGAGAAAAATGAGCCACTTATGTGAACATAATTTCATTTCTCCAAGCTGTTTAGATAGTTATTTTCATGTGGAATGTTTACATCAGCTTGTAAACTGATATATAAGAACTTAAGTTAGAATGTTTCCACTCCATATACTAATGTTTAGCTCTGGTATTCATCCAAGAATTGGGTCCCTCACAATTACAGCATCTGTTTTTGTTTGGTTAATTTTATAATCTCAGATGTTTCCATAAATCCTGAATTAAAGAGAAAGCTGCTGGGACCCATTTGTGTGGGTAGGCTAAATGTAATAGGATACCATCACTGTGCAAGGATGTTTTTGCTTTTTTTCCCCTCTCTGTCTCTATCTTGCTATTACAGAGATCGCATTTCAGCAAATGCTTCCATTCCTTAACAAGAAAGGCGATGCTCTTCAGAAAATGGTCCATTCCATCTTGTTTCAGTTGGATTATCATGTCTGGAATGGAGGCCATTGTCACCTTTGAGTAGATGGGAACAAATGAGTTGGTCACTGTTGGCTCTGTTGTAGAATTTTCTATAGGGCTCCTAGATGTTTCTGTTTCTTTAGATTAGCTCAATGTGCATTGACAAATGCTTTTACAGTAGTAAAAAATATAAGAGCCAGTGCACAGGATGGCCAGGGCTACAGGCCTTTGTGTGACTTCGAAGAAAAATAGTGGAAATGAAAACGTGAAAAGCTGTAAAAACACAGGCATTCTGTGTCCTTTGTATTACCAGTCACATTGTCACAAAGAGTAATCAGGAACTCACATAGTCTCCTTATACATCTGTATGCTGACACCCTAGTCATAAAGAAAGGGGCTCTTTCTATTCTTTGTTTGCCTCAAGATTGTATCTGAATTCTAGAAAGGCATAAAGCTCATGGGAAATGTTCTTTGTCTGAAGAGCCCATTAGCTTTTCAATTGTTGGGTCAAGACAGTACCTGGAGTTTTTAAGACTTAAATATTTATTTGGTCAGTGTCAGGAGATATTGTTTAAAAAAATCTAATTTCTCCTAAAGATTGTGGAATCACAAAGACATCATTGTCGACCATTCCTCTTGTACAGTTCTCTGAGTTCTGCTCATTTGTGGATGAAAGATTTGGGGACTGTACTGCAGGATTGATATTTTTAATTGAAGGCTAAAAAGCCTGCTAGGTCTATCTCTCAGATCATAATAATTTTTCCCAATAAAATGAAGTTATTTATCTAATTTTCATTTAAAAGACAATTGAACTTTTTCAAAATGGTTCTGGTTCTTTTATAAAAATTAATTGATGGCATTCATTTAAGTCTAACTTCTGAATTTTTAATTTTGGAACTAATTTTATGTGCTTTGGAGAACATAGCTTTTTCTTTATTGAGAAATGTAATATAATTTCATTTATCATTATAGCTCTGAGGGATGTCCTTAAAATAATAAGTTATCCTTTATTAAGCTTTCTCTTACAAGTTATTTGAATTTTGGTTATTTTAGATAACAACTTGGTATTTATTTAAAGGAAGCTTTTCCTTTTAAGGTTTACTGATATATTTGAAAGAGTGACATAAGGAGGGAGGGAGATAGGGAAGGAGAGTCAGACACAGAGGAATTGTCTACCTGTTGGTTTCTTCCTCAAATGGCTTTAGCAACCAGAGCTGGGCTATGTTGACAAAAAAAGCCAGAAATTCCATCTGGGTGTCCTATGTAGGTGACAGGAACTCAGTGCTTAAGCCATCGTCCACTGTTGTCCAGGTGTATTAGCAGTGAGCTGGACTGAAGGTGCAGTAGCTGGAACTTGAGTTGTCACTGACACGTGTTGCCAACATGGCAAGCAGAGGCAGAACTACTGTGCCACAACTCATGCTCCTCAGGGCAAACTTTGCCATCACTTCTTCTTGGTGGACACTGTGGAGACAAGTGTGGAATATACTGCAGAAGAAAGAAGTGAGTCTGATCCAGTGATAGTGCAAGCAAGCACGGGAAGGGATGGTGTGATGGACAGGGCACCCTCAGGTCTGAGGTACTTAGTATCTCTGAGCCCCTACCAGGGATGGTGATAGCAGTGTGGAGGCAGAGCTGTGAAGATGATGGAAAGCCTAGAGCAGCGTGCCCGGCACGGTACCTGACATCAGTGCTAAAAACACACATGCACACACACACCACATTTTATGTGGGATCTCTGTCTTTAATGTGCTGTACACTGTTATTTAGTGCTATGACTAGTACTCCAACAGTATTTTTTTCACTTTGTGTTGCTATATGGGGACAAATTGTTGAAATCTTTACCTAATATATACTAAACTGATCTTCTGTATATAAAGAGAATTGAATATGAATCTTGAAGTGAATGGAAGGGGAGAGGGAGCGGGAAAGGGGAGGGTTGCGGGTGGGAGGGAAATTATGGGAGGGGGGAAGCCATTGTAACCCATAAGCTGTACTTTGGAAATTTATATTCATTAAATAAAAGTTTAATAAATGAAAAATAAATGAGTTGTTACTATTTTTAAAAATTTATTATGTACTATATCCCAGGCATAGTTTTAGGATCTAGGGGAGTTCCTCTGCTTTCATTTTAGTTATAGCATTTTTTTTCAAAAACAAAATTTGAATTAGGTTGATCTCTATTCATAATTTTTTTGGCTTTTTAAAATTTTATTTAAGGTATAACAAATTTCCTGTATTTCATGTACGCAGATTTAGGAACACAGTGATACTTCCCACCGCAACCTCCCTCCTGCCCACACTTCCAGCTTTCCTCCTCCTTCCTCTCCTAATCCCTTCCTTAATTTTTATAGTCATCTACTTTCATATTACTTTATACTCATAAGATTAATCCTACACTGAGTGAAGAGTTCCACAAATGGTGAGAAGAAAAAACACCACTGTTCAGGGCTATAAACAATTGTTGAAGCTCGAAATGTCAATTTCACTCCTCTACATTACATTTTTGGTACTCTGTTAGCAATCAGAGATGAGAGAACACATGGCATTTGTCTTTGGGGATTGGCTTAGATCCCTAAGTATAATGGTTTCCAGTTATGCCCATTATACTTGAAATAACAAGATTTCAGTCTTTTTTCTTGCTGAGTAGTATTCATTAGTGTGTGTGTGTGTGTGTGTATCATATTTTCTTTATCCAGTCATCAGTTGATGGACATCTGGGTTGATTCCATATCTTAGCTGTTGGGAATTCAACTGCAATTAACATGAAGGTACAGATCACTCTTTATTATACTGTTTTCATTTCCCTTGGATAAATTTCCATTGTTGGATTGCTGGGTCATATGGTATATCTATTTTCAGCTTGCTGAGGTATTTCCAAACTGTCTTCCACAATGGCTGCACCAGTTTACATTCTCAACAAAAGTGGATTAGGGCATGGTTTTCCACATACCCTCACCTGCATTTGTTTTTTGTTGATTTCTATATGGAAGCTATCCTTATTGGGGTGAGGTGAACCACACGGTGATCATGAGCATTTTTTCATATGTCTGTTGACCATGAGGATGTCCTCTTTTGAAAAATGCCCATTCAAGTCCTTTGCCCATTTCTTAACTGGTTTTGTTGTTCTGTCATTGAGTTTCTTGAGTTCTTGATAGATTCTGGATATCAGTCTTTTATCAGTTTCATAGTTTGCAAATATTTTCTCCCATTCTGTTGGTTGACTCTTCACTTTGCTGAGTGTTTATTTTGTGTGCAGAAGCTTCTCTACTTGATATAATCCCATTGGTCAATTTTGACTTTAATTGCCTGTGCTTCCAAGGTCTTTTCCAATAAGTCTTTGCCTATGCCAGTGTTTTTTTTGGAGTTTCCATGATGTTCTTCTCTAGTACTTTGAGAGTTTCAGGTTGTAGATTTGAATCCTTGATCCATTTTGATTTGATTTTTGTATAAGGTATAAGGTAGGCATCTTGCTTTATACTTCTACATATGGAAACCCAATTTGCCTAGTACTGTTTGTTGAAGAGACTGTGTTTTCTCCGGTGATTGATTTTAGACCTTCATCAAAGATTAGTTGGTTATAGATTCATGGATTGATTTCTGAAGTTTCTGTTTTGTTTCCTTGGTTGATGTGCCTATTTCTTTGCCAGATACCAGCTGTTTTGATTATAGCTGCCCTGTAGTATGTCTTGAGATCTGGTATTGTGATGCCTTCAGCTTTGCTTTTGTTGTTTAAGATTGCTTTAGCTATTCAGGGTCTCTTGTGTTTCCACATGAATTTCAGCATCATTTTTTCTATATCTGAGAAGAATGTCATTGGTATTTTGATTTGGGATTACATTGAATCTGTAAACTGCTTTTAGCAGTATGCACATTTTGATGATACTAATTCTTGTATTCAATGAACATGGAAGATTTTTCCATTTCTTTGTGTCTTCCATTTCTTTAATGTTTTTTAATTTTCATTGTAGAGATCTTTGACTTCCTTGGTTCAATGTATTCTGAGCTATTTAATTCTTTCTGTAGCTATTGTGAATGGGACTGACCTTACAAGTTGTTTGTCAGCCATGGCATTGTCTGTGTAGGCAAAGGCTATTGATTTTTGTGTGTTGATTTTATATGCTTTTATCGAACTCCTTTATGAGATCCAATAGTCTGTTAATTTAGTGTTTTGGTTCCTCTACATATAGAATCATGCCATCTGAAGACAGGGATATTTTGACTTTGTCCTTTCCAAGTTGTATCCCGTGGATTTCTTTTTCTTCTCTAATGGCTTTGGCTAAAAGACTATATTGAATAGCAGGGATGAGAGTGAGAATCCTTATCTGGTTCTGGATCATGGTGAAACTGCTGCCAATTTGTCTACATTCAGTAAGATGCTCCATGTGGTTGTCTCATAAATTGCCTTGATTATGTTGAGGAATGTTCCTTTTATACCCAATTTGCTTAAGATTTTAATCATGAAAAGATACTATATTTTATCAAATGGTTTCTCTGTTGTGATAATCATGGGATTTTATTCTTTGGTTTGTTAATGTGATTTGTCACATTTATAAATCTGTGAATTTTGAATCATCTCTGCATACTAGGGATAAACCCCACTTGGTCTGGGTGAGCAATCTTTCTGATGTGCTGTTGGATTTGATTAGCTAGTATTTTTTGAGGATTTCTCTGTATTCATCAGAGATTGGTCTATAATTTTCTTTCTTTCTTGTGTCTTTTACTGGTTTAGGGATTAAGGTGATGCTGGCCTCATAGAAGGACTTTGGGAAATATTCTCTCCTTTTTAATTTTAATTTTTTTGAATAGTTTGAGAGGAATTGGAATTAGTTCTTCATTAAATGCTGTAAGAATTCAGCATGGAAGACAGCTGGAGCTGGGCTTCTCTTTGTTGGGAGGGTCGTTATTCAAGATTCAATTTCTGTCTTGATATTGGTCTTTTTAGGTTTCCGATGTCTTCACAACTCAAATTTGGTAGATTGTACGTCTCCAGGAATTTATACATTTCTTCTAGGTTTTCCAGTTTGTTGGCATATAGCTCTTTGTAGTAATTCCTGATGGTTACTTTTATTTTTGTGGTATCTATTGTTACATTTTAATTTTTATCTCTGATTTGATTGATTTGGGTCTTCCCCTTTTTTGGTTAGTTGGGACAATGATAAATGAATTTTGTCTATTTTTTTCTTTTTTTAAAACTTTTATTTAGTAAATATAATTTTCCAAAGTACAGTTTATGGATTACAATGGCTTCCCCCCCCCCCCCATAATTTCCCTCCCACCCGCACTCCTCCCATCTCCTGCTCCCTCTCTCATTCCATTCACATCAAGATTCATTTTCAATTCTCTTTATATACAGAAGATCTATTTAGTATATATTAAGTAAAGATTTCATCAGTTTGCCCCCACACAGAACATAAAGTGTAAAATACTGTTTGAGTACTAGTTGTAGCATTACTTCACATTGGACAACACATTAAGGACAGAGATCCCATATGAGGAGTGAGTACACAGTGACTCCTGTTGTTGACTTAGCAATTTGACACTCTTGTTTATGGCGTCAGTAATCTCCCTAGGCTCTAGTCATGAGTTTCCAAGGCTATGGAACCCTTTTGAGTTCATCGACTTTGATCTTATTTAGACAAGGTCATAGTCAAAGTGGGAGTTCTCTCCTCCCTTCAGAGAAAGCTACCTCCTCCTTTGATGGCCCCTTCTTTCCACTGGGATCTCACTCACAGAGATCTTTCATTTAGGTTTTTTTTTTTCCAGAGTGTCTTGGCTTTCCATGCCTAAAATACTCTCATGGCTCTTCAGCCAGATCCAAATGCCTTAAGGGCTGATTCTGAGGCCAGAGTGCTATTTAGGACATCTGCCATTCTATGAGTCTGCTGTGTATCCCACTTCCCATGGTGGATTGTTCTCTCCCTTTTTTATTCTTTCAGTTTGTATTAACAGACACTACTCTTGTTTGTGTGATCCCTTTGACTCTTAGACCTATCAGTGTGATCAATTGTGAACTGAAATTGATCACTTGGACTAGTGAAATGGCATTGGTACATGCCACCTTGATGGGATTGTATTGGAATCCCCTGGCACATTTCTAACTCCACCATTTGGGGCAAGTCCGATTGAGCGTGTGTTTATTTTTTTTTTCCAAACAATCAGCTCTTTTTTTTGGTTTCAATTTTTTTATTCTGTAATTATTTCTTTCCTCCTATGTTTGTTTTTTTTTTCACTATGTACTTGATATATAGTGATAGCCCATTTATTTGATTTTTTAAAATTTCTGATGTAGGCACCAATTGCTGTAAACTTCATTCTTAATTCTGCTTTAGCTGTATTCCACAAGTTTTGATATGTTTTATTTCATCTTCTTTCACTTCCAGAAAAGTTTTGATTTCCCTAGTGACTTCTGTGACCCACTGTTCATTCAAGAGCATGTTATTCAGTCTCCCTGTGTTCAAATTTGTTCTGAATATTCTAGACTTATTAATTTCCAGCTTCATTCCACTGTGGTCAGAAAAGATGCATGGTTTGATTTCAATTTTTTTTTTAAATTTGATGTGGCTTGCTTTAAAACCTAGCATACTGTCTATCCTAGACAGAGTTCCTTAGGCTGGTGAAATAAATATGTATTCTGCAACTGTGGGATGAAAGGTTCTGCGGATATCAGTTACCTTCATTTGGTCCATAATGTTGATTAGCTCTGTTGTTTCTGTGTTCATTTTTTGTTCAGTTGATCTGTCCTTTGCTGAAAGTGGGGTATTGAAGTCTCCCCATAACTGTTGTATTAGAGTTTATGTCTACCTTTAAATCTGTTATCGTTTCTTTAAAATAGCTAGGTTCCCAGTAATTAGGTGCATATACATTTACTATTATCACATCTTTCTGTTGAATTGACCCCTGGGTCATGACATAGTGCCCTTATTTGTCTCTTTGAACAGTTTTTGTGTTAAAATCTGTTTTTTCTGCTATTAGGATGGTTACATCTGCTGTTTTGTGCTTTCCATTAGCATGGAATATCCTTTACCATCCTTTCACTTTCAGTATGCATGTATCTTTATTAGTGAGGTATGTTTCTTGTAGGCAGCAAATAGATGAGTCTTGCTTTTTAATTTGGTCAGTCTGTATCTTTTAATTTGAGAATTTAGGCCATTTACTTTCAGGGTTTCTATTGATAAGTAATGACTTGGCACTGTCATTTTTCTGTAAATATTACTATTGCTTACTTTGGAATTCTTCTGTTGTTTTACTGGGAGATTTTTTGCCTTTACATTCTTTCATAATGATGACTATCCTTCTGTGTTTCTCTGTGTAGCACATCCTTAAGCATCATTTGTAAGACAGGACAAGTGCTGACAAATTCTTTCAATTTCTGTTTGTTATGAAAGCTCTGTATTTAACCTTCATTCATAATACTTAACATGTGGAATTTTCCTAGAGATAAAATCACCTAGTATGTATTTTAATTGCTGTTTTAAGTGTTAGCAGTGTATAATGAACACCTTTACATGTTAAAAGCGAAGTTTCTCCCATGAATGTATAACGTTGTCTTGTAAATATAGAGCTGCTGCATTTTTTTGTTAGCTTGTTTCCAGGCCAGGTATCTGTTTTTGGAGCCCCCCACCACCACCATGGAAGAGTACATCTTTATGTTAATATTTGCTGCCTCAGGAAATCATAGGTACTAAACTGTTACCTCTGATACATTTTTATGTGTTAAATTTATATACCTTCCCACTTCTCAGTTTAATCATTTCTCTCTTTCAGATGATTTCTTCTAGCTAGTTCTCATATCTAAGCCTTGGTGAAGATTGCAAAATGTATTAAAAATACCTTTTTATTACTGATGTTTGTATCTAATTGGAACTTAAATTAGATTTGGTTCTGCTTAAATTATGGAGAAAATAAATTAGTTTTAATTTAAGGAAACCAGATAAACATTTTTTGACTAGTAAAACCTGTTTTTCTCAGAGAATTTTGTTGTTACTTTGCTTATGTATATAAAACACCAGTTCAGTGTAACAAAATTTACTTAAAAAAAGGTTCTAGAACATGGATGCATTCCAGACTGACGATGGTTTGGAATACCACACTGCACCAAATGTACAGGAAATGTTTGTAGCCAGAGAATAGCAAGTGATGTACAGGAGTAACCTGATTAGCTGCAGTTGGCATTTGCCATATATAGGCATGCTGTGATCAGTTGGCAGTCCATGATTGGCTCAAACCCAACGGCTTTGATTGGCTAAGATTCAGAGACTTGATTACAAGGGCTTACTCTTAGTTACAGTTTACTTACACATCCAACTAGGGTGCAGTTTCCTGTGACCAGAGGCTGCCTTGGGCCAAAATATATCAATAAAGTACAGAAGTAGGTCTAGGACAAATTATTTACAATTAAACATAAGATTTGGAAAAATGTTCAGTTTTATCTTTTTCTCCAGTAACTTCAAAATGGATAATGATGTATCCCAGAAATGTCATGTCTATCATAATAAAACCATCAGGATTAGCATATATTTATAGGCTCTAAAAATTTCCTTTGATGTCCATATTCTTCATATTTACACATACATTGCTTTAATAACTATTGTATAAATTTTGAAAAGCTTTTTGCCCATATAGCTCATTTTCGTTCCTATTACACACAGTTTGTTGAGTGTTTTTGCATTAGTCACTGGGCCAGAAGTGGTGGGAATTAGAAAAATAGTCCATGATGATGGGAGCTTAAAATCTAGGTTTCTGAAAAGTTAAATAACAGTACTGGAGCCAATACTCACATAAGACTGAGGTGCCAGGACAATCTACAAATTGCCTTAGGAATCGTACAAAAATGCTTTTTGTGGATGCTAGCAGAACACTGTGAGTCAGCATGATTGAGAACAGCAGAACCGAAACTAGTGTCTGCTAATACTAACTGATAGAATTAAAAAGGAGAGAGCGATCCAACATAGGAAGCGGGATACACAGTAGACTCATAGAATGGCAGATGTCCTAAACAACACTCTGGCCTCAGAATCAACCCTTAAGGCATTCAGATCCAGATAAAGAGCCCATGAGAGTATTTCAGGCGTGGAAAGCCAAGACACTTTGGCAAAAAAAAGACCTAAATGAAAGATCTCTGTGAGTGAGATCCCAGTGGAAAGAAGGGGCCATCAAAGAAGGAGGTACCTTTCTCTGAAGAGAGGAGAGAACTGCCACTTTGACTATGAGCTTGTCTAAATAAGATCAGAGTTGGTGAACTCTAAAGGCTTCCATAGCCTTGGCAACTCATGACTAGAATCTAGAGTGATTACTGACTTCATAAACAAGAGTATCAATTGTTAAATCAACAACAGGAGTCACTGTGCACTTATTCCACATGTAGGATCTCTGTCCTTAATGTGTTGTTGTACTATGTGAATCAGTGGTATAACTAGTACTCAAACAGTACTTTACACTTTGTGTTTCTGTATGGGTGCAAACTTTTGAAATCTTAATATATACTAAATAGATCTTCTGTATATAAAGAGAACTGAAAATGAAAAAAAAGAGAACTGGGGACAGGAAAGACGAGGAAGCATTTCAGAGAGTATGGGTTTGAAACCCAACACAGAGGTAGGAAACGCCAACAGAGCAATTTCTTCAGGCAGGTGCTATGACTCAATGAATCAAGTCAAGCAGTTTGGGTAGAAGAAAGAGGAGGGGGAAGGAAGTGTGTCCAAGGCTCATCTACATTCATGTAGAACACTCCTTATTCTGGGGAAGGGTTGCTCACCTGGACCTCTGAGTGAGGAGACCACCGTCATTGTTACTGCCTTGGCTGAGCCCAGCCCCCACTCAGCCCTTCAGCTGAATGGATCTCCATGAGTTAGCTCTGAAATACCCCCTCAAGGATCATTTAGCCAATATACAGGATGTGAAAAAGAAAACATCAGTATGGTTGCAGGCCACTACATTTTGGAGTGCTTACTCACTCTACGAGTAACCAGTTAAGACTAAGCCCAATTTGGATTTCAACATTTCTAGGCAAGTGTGGGAAACTGGTGGCATATGCCTGGCAGGAGGCCCTTGGAAAACCGCTTCTGGATTGCATGGAAATGAGACAAGGTAGTATTGGTCACGCAGGAACATAGCAGAGGGAAAGCAAGGAAGAACAATGGAAAGAAACAAGGCTGTTTGCCTCAGAGCTGACTCATGACAGGCTCCTGGGAACAGAGTGGCACACAGAGACACAGAGGGCACTTGGGAGCACAGCTTGTCCCGGGGTGTCAAGGAGAGGCAGACATTGCCTGCTTTGTGAGAAACGGAGCACAGTCACTCTGCCTGAGCCTGTGGCTATTGACCATGCTGTGAAGGGCCAGGGGGTGACTGGGTGCCAATGTTGCCTTTGCTTTGGGCAGGTGACTTTGATGGGTGGTGTAGGGGCTTCAGCTGTCCTTCCATGAATGGAGGAGGATGGGGAACTTAAGAAACTCTGTATGAGCTCTGCATGCCTCCTCCCTCTCCTGGGACAGGTTAGGTCTGAGGTTGTAGGTGGATAATGGAATGGTACAATGCAAATATTACTGTTAGATAATCTAAATGAACCACAGAGGGGTGAGTCTTAGAACAGTTCAGGTCAAATCATTACACTTGTGTTAATATACAGACATAGATTCATTCAGATAGATACATGTTCAATGACATCTATGTCTATATATAATATAATTAAGTTTTTGTAGTATCAAGTTTCCTCCTCATACATTGTACCCTTGAACTAGTCTCTTGACCTCCATATGGAGTATAAAGGACAATATTATTTTCTCTGAGTTGAGCAGTAAAGTCATCTTAAGAGTTTAAGGGAATCTTCCTAATACTCCAGAATAAAAGTGACAGAACCAGGATTTGAACTTAGCTTTCCTAATTCCAGAAACCAGTACAGAATTAGTGCTCATATGCTACATTGGATGTATTTATAGGATATTAAAGAGCTGGCTTGGGAATTTCTTATCTGTATGCATATCAATATGGTCAACCATCTTTATCCTAGGAGTCAACATTCCATGGATCCAAACCTTCCATAGGTTTGAAAAAATAAACTACATCTGTACTGAACATGTAAGACTTTTTTCCTGGTCATTTTTCCCTGGACAAAATGGGGTGACAATTATTTCAAAAGAATTTACATTGCATTAGATATTACAAGTATTATCTAGATGATTTGAAGTACATTGGGAGAATGTGGAAAGCTTATATGCAGACTACTATGCAAATTAAACGTTTATTTATGTTTATTTGAAAGGCAGAGAGGGAGAGAGAAGTCTTCCATCTGCTAATTCACTTCCCAAAGAAACAAAACAGCCAGAGATGGGGCAAGGCCAAAGCCAGGAGCCCAGAACTCATTTGGGATTTTCCATGTGGATGGTAGAGTCCCAAGGCGTTGAGCCATCACCTGCTGCATCCCAGGGCACACATTAGCAGGAAGCTGGAATTGAAAGCAGAATTGAGATTTGAACCCAGGCACTCTTGATGTGGGATGAGGGGTCCCAAGTGACCTCTTACCTGCTGTACCAAGTACCTGCCCAACAGTGCCACCTTATATTAGGAATTGAGCTTCTATGGATTACAGTATCTATGAGTCCTGAAAAGACTCCCCCACGGATGGTAAAGAACATCTGTATAGATGCTCCTTGACTTCAATGGGATTGTTGGGATGAACTCACCCTAAATGGGAAAAACTATAAGTCAGAATGCGCTCAGTACACCTCACCTAGAACAGGATGGCTTAGGAGTATACTGTTGAGTAGCATTTATTTCCCCTTGTAATCGCTTGCCTGGCTGTGAGGTGCGGTTCCCTGGTACTTCTTGATATAAAGAGAGAGTAACGTGTATTATGATCTGGGAAAAAAATTCAAGATCCCCCATTTCATTTCTGTAGAATATGGGTTCCTCATGCACCATCATAAAGACAAAAAATCATGAGCAAAAGGAACCATCCACACACAATTAATGCATTCCTCTACGTATATGAGTCTGAAGCATTTTTCCATGTTATCACAGGCTCAAAGAGAAATGTAAAAGCAAAATATTGTCATGATATAAATGACTACCTTATGTAAACGATGCCTGCTTCCCATAGAACCTCCTGTAATACATGTTAGTACAATATTTTAAAATAGTTTGTTTACTTTTCTGTACTCATTTTTCAAATGTTATTTTTGAGAACACATCGCTATCATCGAGCATAGCGATCAGTGGGAATCTTCACTAGTGATCAGTGTTGTTGAGCAAAAAGGTTATGCATCAACAGTTTGCACTGAAATAAGCTGTCATCAGCGCATTTCCTTTTAAAATAATATTCATTAAAAATATTCATTAAAAATAGGATATTGTCATAGGTAAAGTGACAGCTCATCTCTTTGTCCATTTTCTATTATAGTAATATATGCTTTACAATATAGCACTAACAGGACAGAAAATAGCATTTCAGTCGCCTACTATATGTTAAAATGGAGACTAGAAACACAGCTCTAGATTCAGAAGGAAAAAATATGCCATTTAAATGGAACTCTGTTCAGTCAGTGCTCCAGTACCATCAATAATTTGATCTATATTCTTGTTATTCAGTATTAGACATCGATGTTCCAACACAATTGTTGTTCTGTCTCTCACCCTTTGTTTCAGGATTAACTCCAAGTGTAAGTTTATACTGACTTTAAGAGTTGTCAGTGGACTGAGGTGCTATGGCACAGCAGGTTAAGCCACCATCTGCAGCATTGGCATCCCTTATTTGTGGTGGTTCAAGTCCTGGCTGCTCCACTTCCTATCCAGTTCCCTACTAATGTGCCTGGGAAAGATGGCCCCAGTAGCCACATGGGAAACTTGGATGAAGCTCCTGGCTCCTGATTCCTAGCTTCAGCCTGGCCCAGCTCTGGCTGTAGAGGGCATTTGCAGAGTGAACCAGCAGATGAAAGACCTCTGTCTCTCTGTATCTCCCTATATCTCTCCCTCTCTCTCTGTAATCTGACTTTCAAATAAATAAATACATCTTTAAAAAGGAATTGTCAGTGGAATTGACAAATGAGCAAATACTCGAATCCAGAGCCTATGCAGATCCGTAAGAAGCAACATAATAAAGAAGATGTTAAGTGTGGACATGTCACAACAAAATTTAGATCTCTACAATTGTTTAGTTGTCAGACTCTCTGCAAATAATTATTTGGTTTCTAAGCATAAATTTCTGATATTCTACCTCATTAGGAGGGTGTGGGGATTAAATGGGGCAATATCTGTATAGGATTTAGGCTCAGAATGTGGCACATAATAGAAGCCCAATAAATCCTTGGCTGCATCCATGTGCCTTACTATAAAGATGTTGTTCTGTTGACCTCTGCTTGCATCGTTCCTGTTGAAGTCAGTATTCAGTCTGACTATTGCTTTGCTGATTGAATTAAGTTTTTTTTATTTTATTGTGAATAATTTAATTGGGTGTATGCACTTGTGTTCCTTTGTATTTATCCTGCAGTATTTCATCTTAATAACTGAGTATGTGACAAAGTATTTGATTTCCTTTGAAAAAATTCCATTTTTAAAAATTTAGGAAAACAAACTTGATGCATTTAATAAATACATATTTGGGAACATGGTGATTCTTTCCCCTCTAACTCCCTCCCACCCATACTCTGATCCTTCTTCCTCTTCCCATTCCCTTTCCCAATATTTTTTAGAAAGATCTGTTTTTCATTAATTTTTAAAAAAGATTTATTTATCTATTTGAAAGAGTTACACAGAGAGAGAAGGAGAGGCAGAGTGAGAAGTCTTCCATCCGCTCATTCTCTCCCCAGTTGGCTGCAGGTCTCGCACACGGGTGCAGGGGCCTGAGGACTTGTGCCATCATTTTCTGCTTTCCCAGGCCATAGTAGGGAGTTGGATCAGAAGTGGAACAGCTGGGACTTGAACCGGCCCTCATATGGGATGACAGCACTGCAGGCAGCAGCTTTACCAGCTACACCACAGCACCAGCACCTGTTAATTTTATACTCAATAGATTAACCCTATACTAAGTAGAGAGTACACTGAATAACTATGAAGGAAAAAGAAAACAGGACAAAACAAACAGGAAAAACATTGTTCCTTAAAAGGCAGGACAAGGGTTATTGAAAAACATTGTATTTCAAGGTGTCAGTTTCACTCCTATAGATTACCTATTAGGTACTCTATTAGTTACCACAGTTTAGAGAAACCATATGGTAATTGTCTTTTTGTGACTCTCTGATTTCACTAAGTATAATGGTTTCCAGTAGCATCCATTTTATTGCAAATGACAGTATTTCATTTTTTTTACTACTGTGTAGTATTCCATAGTGTATATATACCATGGGTTTTTTTAATCCTATCTTTAGTTGATAGACATTTGGGTTGATTTTATATCTTAGCTATTGTAAATGGAGCTGAAATGAATATGGGGATACAGATCGCTCTTTCATATGCTGATTTCATTTCCCTTGAGTAAATTCCCAGGAGCAGGATGGCTGGGTCATATGGTAGGTCTATAGTCAGCTTTCAGAGGTTTCTCCATACTATCTTCCACAGTGGCTGTGCTTCTCCTTCTCTCTCTGTGTAACTCTGACTTTCAAATAAATAAATAAATTTCTAAAAAACATGTTCAGGTCCATTGCCCATTTCTTAAGTGGGTTGCTTGTTTTGTTGTTGGTGAGTTTATTGAGCTTTTTATTGATTCTGGAAGTTAATCTTTTAGCAATTTCATAGTTTGCAAATGTTTTCTCCCATTCTGTCAGTTGCCTCTTCACCTTATTGAGTGTTTCATTTGCAGTGCAGAAGCTTCCCACTTTGATGTAATCCCATTTGTTAATTTTGCCTTTGACTGTACTTATGGGGTCTTTTCTGAGGAGTCTTTCTCTATGCCAATGTCTTGTAGGGTTTCCCAAATGTTCTCTAGTAATTTGATGGTATTGGGTAATAGATTTAGGTCATCGATCCATTTGAGTGGATTTTTGTTTAAGGTCAAAAGTAGGGTCTTGCATCATAATTCATTATGTGGAAATCCAGTTTTCCTAGCACCATTTGTTGAGGAGTCTGTCTTGGATCCAGGGATTGATTTTTGCTCCTTTTCAAAGCTAAGTTGATTGTAGATGCTTGGATTGATTTCTGAAGTTTCTGTTCTGTTCATTTGTTTACGCATCTGTTTTTGTGCCAGTAACAGGCTGTTTTGATTATAAATGCTCCATAGTATGTCTTGAAATCTGGTATTGTGATGCTTCCAGCTTTGTTTTTGTTAAGGTTACTTTAGCAATTTGGGTTTTCTTGTGTTTCCATATGAATTTTAGCAGCGTTTTTTTTTTTCCTAGATCTGATATGAATGTCCTTGGTATTTTGATTCAGATCACATTGAATCTATAAATTGTTTCCTGTAATATGGACATTTTGATGATATTTATTCCTCCAATCCAGGGACATGGAAGATTTTTCGACTTTCTCTGCCTTCTATTTCTTTCTTAAATGTTTTATAATTTTTATCATAGAGATCGTTGACATCCCTGGTTAAATTTATTCCAAGGTATTGAAGTTTTTTTGCAGCTATTGTGAATGGGATTGATCTTAGAAGTCCTTTGTCAGCTATGGCATTGTCTGTGTATACAAAGGCTGTTGATTTGTGTGTGTTGATGTTACATCCTGCTACTTTACCAAGCTCCTTTATAAATTCCAATAGTCTCTTGTGCAGTCTTTTGGGTCCCCTATATAGAGAATCATGTTTCATCAAATAGGTATAGTTTGATTTCCTCCCTCCCATTTGTATCCCTTTGATTTCTTTTTCTTGCCTAATTGCTCTGGCTGAAACTTCCAGACCATATTAAATAGCAGTGGTGAGAGTGAGCATCGTTGTCTGGTTCTAGATTTTAGTGAGAATGCCTCCAGTCTTTCCCCATACAGTAGGATGCTGGTCTGAGTTTGTCATAAATGGCCTTGATTATGTTGACAAATGTTCCTTTTATACTCCGTTTACTTAAGGTTTTTTATCATGAAAGGTTGTTGAATTTTATCAACATCTATTGTTGGTTTTCTGTATCTATTGATTGTTTTTGTCCTTCAGTTTGTTAATGTAATGGATCACATTTATTGATTTTCAGATATTGTACCATCCCTGCATACTAGGGATAAATCCCATTTGGTCAGTGTGAATGATCTGTCTGATGTATTGGAATCAGTTAAATAGTATTTTGTTGAGGATTTTTGCATCTATGTTCATCAGGGAAATTGGTCTATAATTCTCTTTCTCTATTGTTTTATTGCTTTAGGGATTAAGGTGATGCCGGCTTCATGGAAGAAGTTTGGGAGGTACCCTTCCTTTTTATTTATTTTATTTTTATTTATTTATTTATTTTTTGACAGGCAGAGCGGACAGTGAAAGAGAGACAGAAAAGTTTTCCTTTTCTGTTGGTTCACCCCTCAATGGCCGCTGCGGCTGGCACGCTGCGGCCAGTGTACCACACTGACCCGAAGCCAGGAGCCAGGTGCTTCTCCTGATCTCCAATGCTGGTGCAGGGCCCAAGGACTTGGGCCATCCTCCACTGCACTCCCGGGCCACAGCAGAGAGCTGGACTGGAAGAGGAGCAACCGGGAGAGAATCTGGTGCCCTGACCGGAACTAGAACCCGGGGTGCCGGCACCTCAGGTGGAGGATTAACCTATTGAGCCACAGCGCCAGCCCTGTACCCTTCCTTGTAATCATTTTGTGTAGCTTGAGAATTGGAATTAATTCTTCTTTAAATATGTGGTAGAATTCGGCAGTGAATCCGAATCCATCCCGTCCTGGGCTTTTCTTTGTTGTAAGTGTCTTTATTACTGATTCAATCTCTGTTTTGGTTGTTGGTCTGTTGTGTTCTGTGTCTTCATGACTGAATTTATTAGATTGTATGTTTCCAGGAATCTATCCATTTCTCCTAGACTTCCTGATTTGTTGGCATACAGCTCTCTATAGTAATTCCTGATGGTTGTTTCTTCTGTGGTATCTGTTTTTACAGTTCCCTTTCATCTCTGATTTTATTGATTTGGGTCTTCTGTTTCTCTCTCTTTTTTTTTTGGTTGAGCACATGGTGTGTAAATTTTATTTATTTTTTCTAAAAACCAGCTCTTCATTTCATTGATCTTTTATATTTTTTTGGTTTCAATTTTGTGTATTTCTTTCCTCCTAATTTGTGGTTTGGTTTGCTGATCTTTTTTATTTTTCTAGATCCTTGAGATTGATTGATAGCTCATTTATTTGGTGACTTTCCAGTTTCTTGATGTAGGCACCAACTATTATAAATTTTCCTCTTAACACTGCTTTTGTTATATCCCATGAGATTTGATATGTTATATTGTCATCTTTATTTGTTTTTCAGGAATTTTTGGATTTCTCTTTTGTTTTCTTCAGTGAAGCACTGTTCATTCAGGACCATGTAGCACAGTCTCTATATGTTTGCCTGTGTTCTAGACATTGTCTAGTTGTTGATTTCAAGTTTCAGTCCATTGTGATCAAAGAAGATGCACGGTATGATTTTTCTTTTATTTATTTATTTGAAAGTCAGAATTATGCACAGAGAGAAGGAGAGGCAGAGAGAGAGAGAGAGAGAGAGAGAGAGAGAGGTCTTCCATCCGCTGGTTCATTCCCCAACTGGCCGCCACAGCCAGAGCTGTGATGATCTGAAGCTAGGAGCCAGGAGCTGCTTCTGGGTCTCCCACATGGATGCAAGGACTTGGCCATCTTCTGCTGCTTTCCCAGGCATTAGCAGAGAGCTGGATTGGAAGTGGAGCAGCCAGATCTCTAACCTGTGCCCATATAGGATGCTGGCACTACAGGCAGTGGGTTTACCTGCTATGCCACAGCCCCGGTCTCACATGGTAAAATTTTGATTTTTTTGAATTTGCTGATACTTGATTAATGGCCTAGTTTTTGGTCTATCCTAGAGAAAGTTCCATGCACTGGTGAGAAGAATGTATATTCTGCAACTGTGGGGTGAAAATTTCTATAAATATCAGGTCCACTTGGTGTTGATTAGCTGTGTTTTTTCCTTGTTGATTTTCTGTCTGGTTGCTCTATCCATTGATGAAAGTGGGATGTTGAAGTCCCCTATTACTGTTATATTGGAGTTTATATCTCCTTTTAGATCTGTTAATAGTTCTTTTAAATAGCCAGGCACCCTGTTCCATTATATTTGTGGTTAGCTCATTCTGTGACTCCTTTTACTATACAGCTTTGATTATACTTGTTAGACTTCATTTCTCCATTTTCTTTCATTTTATCCTTTTCTATACTTTGAATTTTCTTATATATTCTGTGCTTTAGTCTGACTAAATATCTCTCCACTTATCTAATTTGCTGGCAAACTCCAATATTACATTGTTCTTTTCTCTAATATTTTTTCAAAGATTTATTGATTACTTTGAATTACACAGTGACAGACATCTTCCATCCACTGGTCTGCTCCCCAAATGAGCACTGTAGCCAAGAGTCAGGAACTTCATCTGAGTCACCACATGGACAGCAGGGGCACAAGCACCTGGGCCATTATATACTACCTTCCCAGATGCATTGCCAGGCAGCTGGTTCAAAAGCAGAGCAGTTGAGATTAAAACTGGCACCTCATTATGAGATGCCAGCATTGCAAGTGATAGTATAATAAACTGTATAACAATGACAGCTCCTCATTAATGCCTTTTATGAAAATATTCACACACAGAGGAGTTGAGGTAATAGCACATTAAATATCCATATATATCCACCAGGGAGATTCTACTTTTACTGTTATATTATACTTGTATTAACATGTATCTCAGTACTTGTATGTCTGTTCATATATTGAGTGGTCTAGTTTTTTTCATTATTATTTTTTAAAGATTTGTTTGAAAGAGTTAGAGAGGTAGGAGAAGAGACAGGGGAGAGAGGGAGAGAGAGAGAGAGAGAGAGGTGTCTTCCATCCACTGGTTTACTCCCTAGATGGCTGCAATGGTTGGAGCTGTGCCAAAGCCAGTAGCCAGGAGCTTCTTCCGGGTCTCCCACAAGGGTGCTAGGGCCCAAGGATTTCAGCCATCCTCTACTGCTATCCCAGGCCATAGCAGAGAGCTTGATCAGAAGTGGAGCAGCTGGGACTCGAACCAGCACCTATATAGAATGCTGGTACTGCAGGTGCTGGCTTTATCTGCAATGCCACAGTGTCGGTCCCTGTATTAGTTTTTTAATGGGTGATTGAATCAAAGCATCAAAAACAGCTTGACTGGGTGTTCACTGTTGTGTAGTTCTGAGGGCTGTGAGTCTGAAGTCCAGTTGTTGGGAGAACCATGCTGTCTGAGGGCTCTAGGGGAGAATCCTTCCCTCTCTCTTGTGGCTTCTGCTGTTGGCCAGGTACCCGTGACATTCACTGGTTTGTGTAGCTCTGTCCCTTCAGTTGCATGGCTGTCTTCACCCTGTGTATCTTCACATCTTCCCTCTCTTGGCATTTTTCACCCAAATTCCCCCTTTTCATTAAGACCCCAAGGATAGTGGATGTAGCAGCTGCCTTGATGACCCTGTTTTAACTTGATTCCCTCTGTCATGGCCGTATTTCTCACTAGGGCCCCATGCTGTGGTCCAGGGGATCAGAATTTGAATGTATCTTGTTTGAGGTTCATTCAGTGTAACCCCTCTTATTGTGCAGTGGTATTCCATTGTATGAACAGATCTCAGTGTATTTTTTTTAAGATTTATTTATTTGAAAGAGTTACACAGAGAGAGAAGGGGAGGCAGAGTGAGAGGTCTTCCATCCGCTGGTTCCCTCCCCAGTTGGCCTTGGGTCTCCCATGCTGGTGCAGGGACCTGAGGACTCGGGCCATCTTCTGCTTTCCCAGGCCATAGCAGAGAACTGGATCAGAAGTGGAGCAACAGGGACTCGAACCAGCGCCCATATGGGGAGCCAGCACTGCCGGCGGCGGCTTTCACCTGCTACGCCACAGTGCCAGCCCCAGATCTCAGTATATTTTTATCCATTCTGTTGATGGCCAACAGAACTGGTGCCAGTGTTGGGCTACCATGAACAAAGCTGCCAGAAGCATGCCTGTGAATGACATTTTCCCTTTCTCTGTGTTAACTACCTCAGAGTGAGATTTCTCGATGACAGGTGAAGTATGCGTTTAGTTGTAGAAAGAACTTGGATGGTTTCTCTGAAGCAGTTGTGCCATCTTTCCTGCCCATCCACAGTGTGCGAGGGTTTCGGCTGCTCAACACTGTCGCTGTCACAGTGTCAAGGCGGTTAAGGGGTGTTCATTTTAGCTGTTCTGTGGCGTGTGAGATTTCATCACTCCTTAATGTCAGAATGTCCATTTTACTGTTTGGACTTAACTGTGAGCTTTCTGCTTCATTTCTCTTCGTGTCTCCAGCACTCCTGAAATCCTCACATTATTTTATCGTCCATATCTGAGAATCAACGTGGGGTCAGCTGTGCATCTGTTTCTGTTGTGCCATCTTCCTTATCTTTGCTTTGGATACCTGGTGATACTTCACTGAAAGACAGAAATGATAAAAACGACAGTGTTTCTAGAAAATGCTTTTTTCCTGTAGACAGGATTTCCTTAGCTCCGGGAGGCAATTAACAGTCATGGGTTGCTGTTTTCCAAATAGAGATTGAGTTTGTTCTCAGGATGAGAGCCTTTTGGGCCAGACTGTTGCTGTTTATCCTCACTCTTGGACTGTAGCCCTTCTGGGGTTCAACTGAAGGTTGTGGTTTTATCAGAAGCGTAACCTTTTGGTATTCCTTTAATTGCATTTTTAATCCTCCCAGAATGACCTGGATTCTTCTCATCACAGCTCCTTTCTGCTTCTCTACTGGCTTCCACGTCAGCACATGCCCCAGGGGAGAAGAGGCTCAGCCTCTTGGGGTTCAGGTCTTTGAACTCCTCTCGCTCTGCTCTTGGTCTCTCAGGTCCTGGCTGCTTTGTTGTCCCCGAACTCTAACTCCAGTCTTACTAAATCCATGATCCTGTCGAAGCTCTTTAAAACCATTATCTGCTTAAAGCAAAAACAATTACAGTAGATTACAGATTACATAAGAATGCAAATAATTCAGTGGAAGCTAAATGAAATTATACTGATATATACTTCTTGGATTGTTCTGTAAGTAATATTTATGACTTCAAGTGATAATGTGGTAGGTATGCATAGTGTAATCTTTAGGATAACGGCAAAACCATACTTGTGTCCCCCCCAACAAAATATTGCTGGAAAGTCAATAGAGTAGATAAAATTGAATGATAAAAATATTCTATTCCGTAAACCCAAGATAGAAATAGTTGAACAATGTAACCAATAGAAAATAAATATCAAGATGGTAGAATTAAATTGAACGGAACAGAATCATACTTCTATTAGTAACTGGCCTGAACTTTCTGTTAGAAAGAAAATAGGCTCACAAGTGAGATTCACTTACATGTTGTCTATAAGAAACATTTTTAAACTTTTATTTAGTAAATATAAATTTCCAAAGTACAGTTTATGGATTACAGTGGCTTTCCCCCCCATAACTTCCCTCCCACCCACAACCCTCCCATCTCCTGCTCCCTCTCCCATTCCATTCACATCAGGATTCATTTTCAATTATCTTTATATACAGAAGATCAATTTAGTATATACTAAGTAAACATTTCATCAGTTTGCCCCCACACAGAACATAAAGTGTAAAATACTGTTTGAGTACTAGTTATAGCATTAATTTACATTGGACAACACATTAAGGACAGAGATCCCATATGAGAAGTAAGTACACAGTGACTCCTGTTATTGACTTAACAAATTGACACTCTTGTTTATGGCGTCAGTAATCTCCCTAGGCTCTAGCCATGAGTTGCCAAGGCTATGGAACCCTTTTGAGTTCGCCAACTCTGATCATATTTGGACAAGGTCATAGTCAAAGTGGAAGTTCTCTCCTCCCTTCAGAGAAAGGTACCTCCTTCTTTGATGGCCCATTCTTTCTACTGGGATCTCACTCGCAGAGATCTTTTATATAGGTCCTTTTTTTCCCCAGAGTGTCTTGGCTTTCCATACATAAAAGAAACATTCTATCATGTCTAAAGACACAGCCAAGTTACACTTAAAGAGGTAGAAGAAATATATCACTGGGCCAGTATTTTGTTATGGCAGGTTACGTTGTTGCATCCTATATCAGAATGCCCGTTCAAGTCCCAGCTACTCTGCTTCTAATATAGCTTCCTGCTAATGTACCTGGAAAGGCAGCAGAGGATGGCCCACTGCCTGGGGCCCTGCCACCCACATGGGAGTCCAGAATGGAGCTGATGGGTTCTGGCACCAAGACCTGTTGTAGCCATTTGTGGACTGAAGCCACAGGTGGAATATCTCCCCCTCCCCGTTCTTTGTCTATTGCTCTTTTAAAACCAACAAACAAATAAATCTTTAAAAAATACGGTACTCAAACAGTAAGCATAGGAAAGCCCCTGATGATGATGTAAAATATAAATGTATATAATGACACTGCAATTCCATTTCTAGGTATTAATTGAGAAAAATAAAATAATAATGGCTGAAATTTGAAATAATTCAAAGTTCCATCATTAGGAAAATGGATGAAGAAACTGTTGCATATTTATACAATTGAATAGTTTCTAACCATAAACAAGAAGGCACTTTGGACATGGCTACATCTCAAAACTAGTATTTGCATGAAGAAAGCGAGATAGCAAGGAGTACTTAGATACAACTTCATTTTGATGAGTTCCAGGAATAGGCATCTATCTACAATGCTAGCAGAAGTCACTAAATATCTACCTTTAAGGGAAGACAAATTTCCTGTAAATGGCACATGGGGAGATTTCCCAGGCTGACAAAAATGCTCCAATAACTTTATTTGCATTTTATTTATTCCAAATGTAGAACTGGGCATGTGGCCCTGTCCTTTAATGGATCAGCTAGTACCACAAATAATAAAGTATATTATTGAAACTATTTATAGTTCAGTATATAATTGCCTTTTTGCAATGATGGTGGTTATCAATAACTTTTTTTTAATATTTGTTCTAAAGGTACAGTTACAGAGAGAGAGAGAAAGGGAGAGACAGAGATCGCCTGTCTGTTGGTTTATTCTCCAAATGGCCACAGTGGTCAGGGCTGGTCTAGGCCAAAGCCAGGAGCTTCATTCAGGTCTCCCATGTGGATGCAGGGGCCCAAAGAATTGGGCTGTCCTCCATTGCTTTTAGCAGAGAGCTTGGTCTGAAGTGGAGCAACTGGGACTCCAACTGGTACCCATATTGGATGCCAACATTGCAGGTGGTGGCTTAACCTACTATGCCGGCCACTCACAGAACTCTTAATGTTAAGTTCATTATACGTCTCATAACACATATCCAAGACAGTGGATAGGCAAGGGAGGTTGCATATCAAAACTGCATCAGCATTAAATAAAGAAGCCATTTACTCAGATTAAAGTGAGTTGAATACATCATTATTTTGTAGTGTATGTTGAAGAAAACTGGAGCCCTCTGGTCACCAAAAGAATCTTAAAATTAAGAGTATTTTCAAAGATTTAAGGTAAAGAGAAATGTAATGTATGAACAGGTAGAAGTTCATAGGAGAAAATTGGAGCTATAAAAAATTAGAAGGAAATATGAAAAAAATTCATTGGAATTCATAGCAAGAGATTAAAGATTCAGAAAAGATTCAGTTGGTGTGAAGATAAGAAAATAGAAGAAGGCCAACCAAAAAGCATAAAGAAAAAATAAAAAGAGGTATCAAGACATGTAACAAACATGGAACTAAAAGCATGGAGAAGGAGAGAAAAAATTGGGTTAGCAAAAAACATTTGAATGGTCAGAATTTTTCCAAATTAAAAAAAATTATGAAAGATTACTTTTTTAGGCCAAAGTTCAGTGTAACTTGCAAAGTGATGTTTCCTTATTCAGAAAACTAATTTGCTAGTTTAGAGTTACTACTTTTAAACAGCTGTAGTGAAAAGTCAGCGACATGTAAATTATATGATTTGACTATTTTTGACCTATGAATAAAACTGCAAATGTTCCTTCTGGCCACTTGGGATTCTTGCCTCCTCATCTGCTTCCCCACTTCCCAGAGTTCCGTCTGCCAAAGATTAGTTATACTTTCCTATAAACGGAATAATACAGTAGGAACTGCTTTGTGTTTGGTTTCATTCGCTCATGATTATTTAGAGGTTCATCCATGTCATTGAGACTATTAATAATTCATTCCTGTTTATTGCTACATAAAGTAATTCTCTTTAGTGAATTATTAAAACTGGTAAAATTAAGCTGTGCTGATAGAGATTAGAAACATGATTGCCTCAGCAGGAAAGGGTGAGAAGACGGCCTGGGAAGGAGGTTTTTGTGGAGTGGGTGCTGTGTATGTGGGTGTATGCACTTGTCTGAGCCCATTAACTCTATACCTGTTTCGCTGTAGCTAATTGACAACTCCACGAAAGCAAAGAAAGGGCAGAGTGTGAAGAACATCATCAAAATTGCCCAGTTGCCAAACTTGCTTGTTGATAGTCTCACATGATGAGTCAGTGATTTCTTTTTCTTATTTCTATGTTCCTAGAAGTATTGACTGTTGACTTATTTTTAAGCTTTTCTCTAAGGGGAAGTATATGAAAAGCTTATTTCATGAGGAAATTTTTCAAAAGTCTCAAAGATCATCAGTTGTGACTTCCCCAAAGTTTTCTTTGTGGAAATAATATCTGTGTCCCAAGTTGCAGGTACATATGATGCTGCCCATTATATTCTGTATTGCTCTGGAGCTGCTAATGGGGAAACATCATTTATATACACAGACACACACAATATTTCCCTTACTAATGCAGAATAATTTAATAAGCGTCACTTTATCATATAGAATTAATTTTTTTAAAAGATTTATTGATTTATTTATGGTGAAGTGAAATATAAATGTATCTATATATTTGAAAGAAAGTTACAGAGACAGACAGAGAGATTTTCCATCTGTTGGCTCGGTCTCCAGATGGTCACAATGGCTGAAACTGGGTCAGTCTGAAGCCAGGAGCCAGGAAGTCCCTCTGAGTCTCCCTCATGGGTGACAGGGGCCCAAGCACTTGAATCATCCTTCACTGCTTTCCCTAGCACATTAGCAGGGAGGTGAATTGGAAACGGAGTAACCAGGACTTGAACCATGGCCCATAAGGCATGGAGATGTTGCAGGTGGTAGTTTAACTCTGTGCCACAACACCTGCCCCTAGAGTTAAATTCCATCCTAAAAAAGTAAGTAGTATTCTAAGTGTTGGGCCTCAAGGTCCAGCAGCTTAAGGTACTACGTGCAGTTCTACTGACACCTGTATCAGAGCACCAGTCCAAGCCCAGCTCTCTCCTAATGCACCTGGGGAAACAGCAGAAGGTGGCTCAAGTAGTTGGACCTTTGTGGGTCACCCAGGCGCATTTCCTGGCTCCTGGCTTTGGCCTGGCTCAGCCCTGCCTGGCACGGGCATTGGGGAATGCACCACCGGGTGAAGAGCTCTCTGTGTCTGTCACTTTGCCTTTCAAATAATTAAAATAATCGTTTTACAAAAGCAACATCCGAGTTTAACTTACGACTCAAATAATTTCAATTAAATAACCTTGTAAACAAATAATTGAAATTTAGGGCTTCACTTACACATTGAAACATTTGTGGATTGTCTACTTAAGAATACCTGTGATATTTCACATGTTTTTTTTTTCCCAACTCCAGGTTATCTTTGAGATTTTCAATAATAATAAACGTTAGCTAGTATAGAAAACTTAATACATTTTGGTGTGGTATACTATAGGAAATTCATTATTAAGCTGTATATAATTAAGCTATTCTCAATATTGCTGTATTTCAGAGTACTCAGTGTTACCCTGGATGTTTTATTCAATATTAAGCTATGAATATCCTTCAAAAATCATGGAAAAATGCAATTAAAAATTAGTTTATTCTGATAAAAATGCATTTAAATCCATGAGTAGTTTTTATTTCATAATAAGCACTTTTTTATGTTTTCAATTTTTTTGCACCAAATAAACTGAAATTTTAATTTCATTTTCCCTTGAATTTTTAAAAATAAACCCAATATTGGAGTAACACTGAGTACCCAATATTGGAGTAACACTGAGTACTCAATATTGGAGTAACACTGAGTACTCAATATGAGGCTCACTGTTGTGAAGTATAGCTGGGTGCATCCTAAGGAGAGGGCTGCTGGTCTTTAAGCCTGCTGGTGCGTGGGCTGCTGCTGGCGATATTTTCTTTCCTGTGTGTGTTCATCCTTCATTTGGTTTCAGTGCTACTCACCAGCACAGAGCACAGTTTGGGGCCTGAGCATCTTTGAGAAATGATTATTCATCCAGAAAAACTAATCGCTGGCATCCTTGTCTTGGGTTTGCTTCTGTACGGTTTGAATTGCTATTTTCCCATGAGACCCTCAATAAAATAACCCCCTCTCAATCTGAACTCATCCCCTTACTTGTTGTTCTTCCTTGAAGATCCTATTGGCCGACCCTGTGAGTCAGCCACGGCCGACTCGGCAGCCTGCGCTCCAGGCCGAGTCCCTGAGCTCCGTCTTTCTTGGGGGCTTCTCCTTGTCTGCCTCACCAGCCTGGCAGGCTGTCGGCCGAGCAGCCCTCTCTGAACCCGAGACCCCATGCTGCCCCTCCTTGCTCCCCACGTGGTTGCTCTGAGCCCAAGGGCTGCCCTTCTCACTCCACCCTGACCTCTTGAGGATGTGCTTCTCTGCATTTCTCAAAACCAGAGGTCCTCATCGTTCCTGTCCCAGCTTCGCTATGAGATCTTTAACAGGACCTTCCCTGGACTCTGAGCAATGCAGCCCTTCTCCTAACCCCTGCTTGGTCTTTGCAGGCATCCTCTTGATACTCATTTTCTTCATCAAGCATGTAATCCTTAATCTTGACTACCTGTTGGTGTACCTGTGCATTTTCTGCCTGGCTCCGCTGTGCTGTCAGCAGGCCTGTGAATTGCATGGCTCCAGGGGCCACTCTTGCCTGGTGGGCTCTGTGCACACTGGTTCTCCAGCCAGACAGTGCCACCCTGCACAGCTTCCCCCCGTGGCCTCCTGTGACACCAGCCCTTGATAAATGCTGCTGTTTTTTTTTTTTTTCCAAAACCATACCTGACACACAGCAGGTGCTCCAAAAACATGGTTGAGAAATCAACTCTTGAACTGAATGGATTTGAGAAAGCTAAAGGAGCTACATCATTTATTTTAGCTATAATGCTTTCTATTTATATTGCTCCGGTGATTACTTAAAACATATTTAAAACAGTGAAAATAACCAAATTTCTGATATAAATGGCATGGCAAAGAACCAGTCATTTAACTGATTTGCCTAAGAAGGAAATTGCTTAAGAAAGATGTGCTCATGTGACTGCTACTTAATGATTGCAGGCAGAATACATTTCTTAATCTGTTTCATTAACATTTGGATCTGTATTTGTGTATGAATCATAAATAACTAATGTGCTTCCAGCATGGGATATTACCAATCTTTAGAAATCTTTTGGGAAAAGACCACTTCACTAGGTAAATTAGATTGCATAATAATTTATGTAAGTCTTTGAACTGAAAAATATTACTCATTGTCAAACATTAACTATGCTGATGAAAAATAATAGCATATTTTAATTAAAAAGAAATAGAAACTTTTTTTTCTAAAAATTCAAGCAAATACAATACATGGAGAAAGTGAAGATTTGTGAAATGACATGACCAGGACTATAAAATTACAGGGGGCTCATCCAAGATGGTGGGGAGTAGGGAGGGAGCTTACTGCTCTAGTCTAGGAGAAGATAGTTTAAAAAAGTGGAGAGAGTGCAGTGTCAGGGAAAAGTCAGGGAGAAAACCACGGAGGAAACTCTATGCAAATTAGAGGGACGTGGTGGACCTAATCTCCAATTAGACTCACAGTTGACTTCTCATCAGAAACCCTACAGGCTAGGAGAGAATGCTGAGACATATCTAAGTATTAAGAAAAAAAAAAAACTCAATGCGGAATAATGTACCCTGCCCTGAAAAGCTCTCATTTATGAACAGAGGTGAAATAAAGACCTTCCATAACATAATAAACAGAAATTGACAGAGTTTGTCACCACCTGCCCAGCCCTGCAGAAGATGCTTAAGGATGTGTTGCACAGAAACATAGAAACATGGTCATCACTATGAAAGAAGGAAAAGGAAGAAAATCTCTCAGTAAAATGTCAAAGGAAATTCAAAGTAAAATATAGGAATATTTTTTTGAAAAATGCAGGGCAAAGTCATTACTTATCAATAGTCACCTTGAATGTAAATGGTCTCAACTCTCCAATTAAAGACACAGATGGGCAGAATGGATAAAAAAAAAAAAAAAACCAGCTCATCTATTTGCTGCCTGCAAGAAACACATCTCACCAACAAAGATGCACACAGACTGAAAGTGAAAGGATGGAGAAAGACATTCCATGCCAACAGAAACCAAAAAGGAGCTGGTGTAGGCATCCTAAAGTCAGACAAAATGGTCTTTAACACAAAAACAGCTAAAAGAGACAAGGACACTATGTAGTGATTAAGGGATCAATTCAACAGGAAAATGTAACTATTAAAACATATATGCACCTAATTACAGGGCACCTGGCTATTTAAACGAATGTTAAGAAATCTAAAGTGAGATAAAACTGGAAATCAGTGACTCAGGACTCTCTGGAACATATGTAAACACATGGAGACTGAACAACATGCTCCTGAATGAACAGTGGGTCACAGAAGAAATCAAAAGAGAAATAAAAAAAAATTCATGGAAAAAAAAGGAAAATGACAATATGACATAACAAAACTTACAGGATACAGCAAAAACTGTGTTAAACAGTTTATAACAAGCAAAGGTTATAGCAATTGGTGCTTACCTCAATAAATTGGAAAGGCACCAAATAAATAAGTTACCAGTGTACCTCAAGGATCTAGAAAAACAACAGCAAACCAAACCCAAAACAAGTAGAACAGAAATAATAAAAAATAGAGAAGAAATCAATAAAATTGAAACCAAAAAAATCAGTACAAAAGATCAGTGAAACAAAGAGCTGGTTTTTTGAAAAAATAAAATTGACACACCATTGGCCCAACTAACAAAAAAAGGAGAGAGAAAACCCAAACCAATAAAATTAGAGATGAAAAAGCAAATGTAACAACAGACACCACAGAAATAAAAAGAATAATTAGAAATTACTACATAAAGCTATATGCCAACAAATTGGAAAACCTATAAGAAATGGACAGATTCTTGGACACATACAACCTACCTAAATTGAGCCCTGAAGACATAAAAAGCCTAAACAGACCCTTAACCAAGATGGAAATTGAATCAGCAAAGAAAAGCCCAGAACTGGATGGATTCACTGCTGAATTCCACCAGACATTTAAAGACGACTAATTAGAATTTTTCTCAAATTATTCAAAACTCTTGAAAGAGAAGAAATCCTCACAATTTTTTTCTATGAAGCCAGCATCACCCTAATTCCTAAATCTGAAAAAGATGCAACAGAGAAAGAGAATAATAGACCAATTTCCATGATGAATATAGACACAAAAATCTTCATCAAACTTGTATCCAGTTGAGTCAAACAACACGTCAGAAAGATCAGCTACCCAGACCAAGTGGGATTTTTCCCTGGTATGCAGGGATGGTTCAACATTCCCAAATCAATCAACGTGATACAACATAGTAATAAACTGCAGAGCAAAAACCATGTGGTTCTCTCATTAGCTGAGAGAAAGTATTTGATAAAATACGACAACCTTTTATGATAAAACTCTAAGCAAATTGGGTATAAAAGCACCATTCCAGGGCCGATGCCATGGCTCACTTTGTTAATCCTCTGCCTGTGGTGCTGGCATCCCATATGGGCACCGGGTTCTTTTCCTGGTTGCTCCTCTTCCAGTCCAGCTCTCTGCTGTGGCCTGGGAGGGCAGTGGACAACCGACAGAATGGGAGAAATTATTTGCAAACTATGCCACTGATAAAGGATTGATAACCAGAATCTATAAAGAGCTCAAGAAACTCAACAACAGCAAAACAAAGAACTCAGTTAAGAATTGGGCAAAGGTCTTAAACAGATACTCGAAAGAGGAAATCTAAATGGCCAACAGACACATGAAAAAATGTTCAGGATCACAAGCCGTCAGGGAAATGCAAATCTAAACCACAGTGAGGTTTCACCTCACCCCGTTTAGAATGGCTTTCATATAGAAATCAAGAAACAACAAATGCTTCCCAGGACGTAGGGAAAAAGGTACCATAATTCACTACTGGTAGGAATGTAAAGTGGTAAAACCACTATGGAAGACAGTATGTAGATACCTTAAAAATCTGAATATATAGACCTATCATATGACCCAGCCATCACACTCCTGGTAATTTACCCAAGGGAATTGAAATCATTAAATAAAAGAGTTCTCTGGGTGCTGGCGCTGTGGCACGGTAGGTTAATCCTCTGCCTACAGTGCTGGCATCCCATATGGGTACTGGTTCGAGACCTGGCTGGTCCACTTTGAATCCAGCTCTCTGCTATGGCCTGGGAAAGCAGTAGAAGTTGGTCCAGATCCTTGGGCCCCTGTACCCACATGAGAGACCAGGAAGAAACGCCTGGCTCCTGGCTTCGGATCAGCACAGCTCTGGCTGTTGCAGCCATTTGGAGAGTGAACCAATGGAGGGAAGACCTTTCTCTCTGTCTCTCTCTCACTGTCTATAACTCTACCTCTCAAATAAAATAAAATATTTTTAAAAAAAGAGTTAACTGCATCCCCATGTTTTTTTGCAGCTCAATTCATAATAGTTAAAACATGGAATCAACTTAAATGCTCATCACCCAAAGACTGGATAAAGACATTATGGTATATGTACTCTATAGAATATTACAAAGTGATAAAAAAAAGAAAGAAATCCAGTCATTTGCAACAAAATAGATGAATCTGGAAAACATCATACTTAGTGAGATTATCATAGGTTTTTCTTCTGCAGTCTGTTAATGTGGTGTATCATATTGATTGATTTGCAAACGTTGAACCATCCCGGCAAACCAGGGATAAATCCCACTTGGTCTGGGTGGATGATCTTTCTGATGTGTTGTTGCATTCTATTGGCCAGAATTTTATTGAGGATTTTGCGTCTAGGTTCATCAAGGAAATTGGTCTGTAATTCTCTTTCAATGCTGCATCTTTTTCAGGTTTAGGAATTAAGGTGATGCTGGCTTCATAGAAAGAATTTGGGAGGATTCCCTCTTTTTTGATTGTTCTGCATAGTTTGAGAAGAATTGGACTTAGTTCTTCTTTAAATGTCTGGTAGAATTCAGCAGTGAATCCATCTGGTCCTGGGCTTTTCTTTGTTGGGAGGGCCTTAATTACCGTTTCAATTTCTGTATCAGCATTGGGTCTGTTTAGGTTTTCTATGTCTTCATGGTTCAGTTTCGGTAGGTTGTATGTGTCCAAGAATCTATCCATTTCTGATTTCCCTATTTGCTGGCATACAACTCTTTGTAGTAATTTCTGATGACTCTTTTTTATTTCTCCGGTGTCTTTTGTTACATTCCAGTTTTCATCTCTGATTTTATTGATTTGGGTCTTTTCTTTTTTTAGTTACTTTGGCCAATGGGGTGTCAATTTTGTTTATTTTTTCAAAAACCCAGCTCTTCGTTTTGTTCATCTTTTGTAATTTTTTTTTAATTCAATCCTGTTGATTTCTTCTCTGATTTTAATTACTTTTCTTCTCCTACTAGTTTTGGGTCTGGTTTGCTGCAGTTTTCTAGATCCTTGAGATGCACTGAAAGCTCATTTATTTGGTGCCTTTCCAATTTCTTGATGTAGGCACTTAATGCTATAAACTTTACTCTTAACACTGCTTTTGCTGTATCCTTTAAGTTTTGAGATGTTGTGTTATTATCCTCGTTTACTTCCAGAAAGATTTTGATTTCTCCTTTGATTTCTTCTATGACCCAGTGTTCATTCAGGAGCATGTTGTTCAGTCTCCATGTGTTTGCAAATGCTCTAGGAATTCCTGAGTTGCTAATTTCCAGCTTCATTCCACTGTGGTCTGAGAATTGCATTGTATGATTCTAATTCTTTTGAATTTTCTGAGACTTGCTTTATGGCCTAGTATGTGGTCAATCCTAGAGAAGGTTCCATGTACTGCTGAGAAGAATGCAAATTCTTTTATGTGTAGGATGAAAAGTTCTGTAGATATCTGTTAGATCCATTTGGGCTATAGTGTCATTTAAATCTACTGTCTCCTTGTTGATCTTCTGTCCTGTTGATCTGTCTATCTCTGAGAGTGGAGTATTGAAGTTCCCCAGTACTATTGTATTGGAGTCTTAAGAAATCTTTTAAATAAACCGGTGCCCTGTAATTAGGTGCATATACGTTGATAATCGTTATATCTTCCTGTTGAATGGATCCCTTAATCATTATATAGTGCCCCTCTTTGTCTCTCTTAACAGTTTTTGTGTTAAAGTTTACTTTGTCTCATATTAAGATGGCTACGCCCACCCTTTTCTGGTTTCTGCTGGCATGGAATATCTTTTTCCAGCCTTTCACTTTCAGTCTGTATGCATCTTTGTTGGAAAGATGTGTTTCTTGTAAGCAGCAAACAGATGAGTTTTGTTTATTAGTCCATTCAGCCAGTCTGTGTCTTTTAACTGGAAAGTTGAGGCCATTTACCTTCAATGTGACTATTGATAAGTAGTGACTTTGCCCTGCTATTTTTCCAAAGATATTTCTAATATATGCTTTGAACTTCCTGTGATCTTTTACTGGGAGATTTTCTTCCTTTACCTTCTTTCATATTGGTGACCGTGTTTCTATGTTTCTGTGTGTAACACATCTTTAAGCATTTTTTGCAGGGCTGGACGAGTGGCGACAAATTCTTTCAATTTCTGTTTGCTGTGAAATGTCTTTATTTCACCTTCATTCACAAATGAGAGCTTTCCAGGATATAGTATTCTGGGCTTGCAGTTTTTCTCTGTTAGCACCTGGACTACGTCTCGTCATTCCCTTCTAGCTTGTAGAGTTTCTGATGAGAAGTCTGCTGTGAGTCTAATTCGAGATCCTCTGAGAGTAATCTGACGTTTCTCTCTTGCACATTTTAGAATCTTTTCTCTATGTTTCACTGTGATGAGTTTGATTACAACGTGTCATGGTGAGGATCTCTTTTTTAATTTTTATTGATGGTTTACTGGGGTCATGTTTGTTGGGAGTTCTATGCTTCCTACTTGGATGTCTCTGTTGTTCTCCAAACCTGGGAAGTTTTCTGCTAGTATCTCACTAAAAAGGCCTTCTAATCCTTTCTCTCACTCCATGCCTTCAGGAACTCCTAGAACCCGAATGTTGGTTTTTTAATAGTGTCCTGAAGATTCCCAACAATATTTTTTAGATTTCTAATTTCCTCTTCTTTGGTTTCACTGTATACTTTCCTGTGCTTTTCTTCAAAGTCCAATATTCTCTCCTCTACCACTGATTCTGTCTTTAAGGCTCTCAAATGTGTTTTTCATTTGTTCTATTGAATTCTCCATTTCATTTTGGTTTCTCTTCCTTATCTCAATTTCATATTCTACTAAATTCCTCATTTCATTTTGATTCCTCCTTAAGATTTCATTTTCACGAGAGAGATTTTCTGTCCTGTCTTGTATGGATTTCTGTAGTTCCTGCATTTGTTTTTGATAACTTGTAAATGTTCTTATAAAGTTTTTTAATTCTGTATATTGCATTTATTCTATCTCATCATCGTCATAATCTTGTATTGGGGTGTCATATTCATTTGTGAGCATCATGATGTCTTCATTCTTATTTCCTTGGTTTCTGGTTTGTTGTTTGGCGTTGTGGAGATATTCTTTGGTTTCTTCTTTTTTTTTTCTTGCTGTGGTGACTTTTCTCGTTTTACTATGATCCTAGATTAAGTGGACTATATGCTTTTGGTGAATCTCTAGAGGTTTGTGGTAGGTGTAGCCTGTGAGCTCTGTTCAGCTCTTCAGTGTTAAGAGTGTGCCAAAGGTGACACACCCAGGTTTGGAATTGTAAATCTTCTTTCCCTCTTCTTTTTTTTAATTCAGAAGGGAAGTAATTCTGCTCAGCTGAGCTCTTGTCCTTGATGGCAGTCAGTGCCTGAGCGCTAGCCTCTGTGGGTATAATATTCATCTGCTCTGTCCCAAGGACCACACAAAGGATCTGTGCAGTCCTCAGAGTAAGCTCAGATTCCCCTGCAGTGTCTCTCACCATGTAGCCAAAGCCGCCCGAGTTTGTGGCATCTCCCAAAGAGACTACTCATGTCTCAGCCACACCATGAGTTCTCCCACACAGCCTAAGGTTTTTTTTTTTTTTTCACAGTCCCAGTTCATAGGCTCCACACATTCACTAGGTCTTAGTCTCCTATTATTACTCCCAACCAGAGTCAAGTTTTTCTGTTTGGCTGAGAGCCGGCGCAGCCCCAAGCTGGCGCAGCTGTTACATGTGTCCAAATGGCGCCTGCTCTATTACCTTGCACGCCTTTGTAAGGTGAGTGGAGAGAGAGAATTGTGCCCATACCAGTCCCTCTTATTTGTTTTCTCTCCTCTAGTTAGGCTGGTGTACTCTCCCCCACAGGGCTTCAAGCCTCATTCCCTCTAGGCTCTTCCTAACACTGTTCCACCAATATCTTGGGCTATTGTGGTTTTGCATCACCTCCCTTTCCAGCGCTGATGTGCAGACTCGGCAGCTAGGGTCCCGAGCCGTGGGCGCCCGCACCCTCCACATAGGTCCACTGTGTCCTAGTAATTCTGAAAGAGATTCCTCAGAAGTTCTTTTCCCTAACTGTTCTCTGAGACTAGAGTATCTCCACTTTTATTAAACTACCTTTTTCCGGACTATCAGTGAGCTCCCTCTCTTTCCACCACCTTGTAGCCCTCTCCAGTTCTGCATACATTACTACAGACTTACTTCTAGGGTACAGTTTAAAAACTTGCCATGTGACCTAAAATCCCATTAAGTTGGGTGGTAAAAATGCCATCTTTTAAATTTTTTTTTATTTTTTAATTTTTTTTTGACAGGCAGAGTGGACAGTGAGAGAGAGAGAGAGAGAGAGAGAGAGAGAGAAAGGTCTTCCTTTGCCATTGGTTCACCCTCCAGTGGCCGCCGCGGCTGGCGTGCTGCGGCCGGCGCACCGCGCTGATCCGATAGCAAGAGCCAGGTGCTTATCCTGGTCTCCCATGGGGTGCAGGGCCCAAGACTTGGGCCATCCTCCACTGCACTCCCTGGCCACAGCAGAGAGCTTGCCTGGAAGAGGGGCAACCAGGACAGAATCCGGTGCCCCAACCGGGACTAGAACCTGGTGTGCTGGCGCCCCAAGGCAGAGGATTAGCCTAGTGAGCTGCGGCAGCTGCAAATATGCCATCTTAAGTGTTAAAGTGATATGTTAAGTGTTAAAGTGAACATATAGATAGGATTAAGTATTGAAGTGATCATATAAGTAGGATCAAGTGTCAGGTAATAATAATAGAAATAGGAAGAAGAGAATGTTTCAACGTGATAAACAGTGCACACAGCAGATTCATAGAATGACCATTGCTTTAAGTAACACCATGACCTCAGAATCAGCCAAAGACATTGGTGGATTAGTGGCAGGAAGAGCCTAGAGGGAATGAGGCTTCCTAGTCTGGCTGAAAAGCCCATGAAAACATTTCAGGCAGGGAAAGCCAGGACACTGTGGCAAAAAATGTCCTATATGAAGGATCTACGTAAGTGAGACCCCAGTGGAAAGAAATGGCCTTCACAGTGGAGGATGGCCCAAGTGCTTGGGCCCTGCACCCCATGGGAGACCAGGAGAAGCGCCTGGCTCCTGGCTTCGGATCAGCACGATGCGCTGGCCGCAGTGGCCATTGGAGGGTGAACCAACAGAAAAAAGGAAGACCTTTCTCTCTGTCTCTCTCTCACTATCCACTCTGCCTGTCAAAAAAAAAAAAATGGCCTTCAAAGAAGGGTGTACTTTTCTCTGAAAGGAGGAGAGAACTTCAGCTTTGCTTATGGCCTTGTCAAAATGCTGAAGGAGTATGTGGATTCAAAAGCCTTCCGTAGCCAAGGCAGCTCATGTCAAGGGCCTTGGGTGATAGCTGACGTCATACATAAGAGTTGTTAATTGTTAAATTATCAACAGAAGCCACTGTGTGCTAACTTCCCATGCAGAACCTCTGTCCTCAATGAGTTGCATTCTGAAAATTAAGTGTAAAACTTGTTCTCAAACATGAGTGTGTGTATAAATTTTTGAAATCTTTACTTAGTATAGAGTTGGTCTTCTCTATACAAAGTTAACTGAAAATGAACCTTAATAGAGAATGGGACTAGGAAAGTGAGAGGGAGGAAGAGGAGGGTGGGTCCATGGGTGGGAGGGCGGGGATGTTCAGAAGAATAACTATATTCCTAAAGTTGTACTTAGGAAATTTGTATTCCTTAGATAAAAGGTTTCTTTGGGGAAAAATTATTTTTCCCTGGGCATTTTGGACAACCCATATGCCCATAAATAAAGTAAATAATTTGCTGCTAAAAAATTAAATTTACAATAGATTATCTATCATAGGATATATGCTTAGTCACTTTTATAAAGATGCATGAAATCTTTCTCACCTTCAGTTTTCTAAGCAGTCTTTAAATATCATAGTGTCACATTCTTTGCATTCTGACTCATTTTTGGCCTCAGGGATGAAGTGGACAGGAGAGCGTTGGTCATACGAGGTGAACCCGATGTATCTGATTAGTGACTGAGACCGCATACTTCAGCTGTGCTCCCTGGAATTAGTTACAACCACAAAAAATCCACCCCCTTTTCCTTCCAAAGCCGTCCACAAAATACAAACGCTGCAGCCCTTGCATATTTTTTTTTTCATTTTTTAAATAGACATTTTATTACACCACAGCATTTCCTCCTTTTTCTCTGTGGTCTCATTTGAAGTCTGTTTTTTAGAACAGAAGTTGAACAAATGAATCCTCTGTCCTCACTTTGAGTTGTCAGCAGTGCTTCAGTGTGAGATGAAATAAATTGCCAAGGCCTTTCATCTTCTATAATCAGCTCTGCACAGCTGAGTTCAGCCGCGGCCGCCACTGACTCTGTGCCTGATGGAAGTCTTTGTCAGGGCCACCTTTCCAGTGCCGTACACCGGATGGGGTTTACTTTGGTTCCCTCCTTCCTCTCTTGCTCCTTTGCCTCTTTTACCTCCTTTGCTCCTGTTTGCCCAATAGAGGTGTAGTCTGTTTCCTGTAGGAAAGATGTTTTCAGGGAGTAGCGTTAGTGTTTTAAAAGATAAGGCTGGGGCAACGATTTGGTATAACAGGTTAAGCCGCCACCTGCAACACTGGCATCCCATATGGGCACTGGCTTGAGTCCCGGCTGCTCCACTTCTGATCCAGCTCCCTGCTAATGCACCTGGGAAAGCAATAGAAGATGGCTCAAGTACTCAGGCCCCTGACCCCAAATGGGAGGCCCAGATGAAGCTACTGGGCTCCTAGGTTTGGCCTGGCCCAATGCTGGCTGTTGAGGCCATTTCAGGAGTGAACCAGTGGATAGAAGACCTTTCTCTCATTATCTCTCCCTCTCCATCTCTCTCTATAACTCTGCCTTTCAAAAAATAAATGTTTTTTTTTTTTTTAAAAAAAAAAGATAGGTCCACTCTCAGTTGCTTTGCACCCTGGCACACAGCTGTGTTTAACAGTGTTCCTCTAGTTGTGTAGCTATCAAGAAGACTGGCAAACTAGGTATTTGGAAATTCAGCTACACCTGTAGCATGCCACAATGCTTCCTTCCTTTTTCTTTTTTTTAATTTTTATTTACTTGAGAGGCAGAATTATAGAGACAGGGAGAGACAGAAAAAAAATGTCCTGATCTGCTGGTTCACTCCCCAAGTGGCCACAATGGCCAGAGCTGGGCCGATTTGAAGCCAGGATCAGGAGATTCCTCCAGGTCTCCCACGCAGGTGGAGGGGCCTAAGCACTTGAGCCATCTTCCACTGCTTTCCCAGGCCACAGCAGAGACCTGGATGGGAAGAGGAGCAGCTAGGACTCGAACCAGCGTCCATATGGGATGCCTGTGCCGCAGGCAGTGGCTCAGGCTCCCACAGCATAGCACCAGCCCCCACATGCTGTTTTCTGAAAACCGGACAAGTGGCATGCATGTTGATGTCACCATCTTAGCCTGGGTTGTGTTGCTATAATGAAATACCTCAGGCCGGCGCCGTGGCTCAACAGGCTAATCCTCCGCCTTGCGGCGCCGGCACACCGGGTTCTAGTCCCGGTCGGGGCACCGATCCTGTCCCGGTTGCCCCTCTTCCAGGCAAGCTCTCTGCTGTGGCCAGGGAGTGCAGTGGAGGATGGCCCAGGTCCGTGGGCCCTGCACCCCATGGGAGACCAGGAGAAGCACCTGGCTCCTGCCATCGGAACAGCGCGGTGCGCCGGCCGCAGCGCGCCTACCGCGGCGGCCATTGGAGGGTGAACCAACGGCAAAAGGAAGACCTTTCTCTCTGTCTCTCTCTCACTGTCCACTCTGCCTGTCAAAAAAAAAAAAAAAAAGAAAGAAATACCTGAGGATGGGGACTTTATAAAGGGAAGAGATTATTAGGCTCAGGATTCTGTTTTCAGGAGACAGCACCAAGCCATTCATGAAGGGGCAGCTCCTGGGGCTTAGCTACCTTGTGCACAGCCCACCTCGGGGAGCTGTCGGCTCCTCGGCTCCCCCAACCCAGGGACCAGGTCCCCCCAGCCCCCAGTACATGAACCCAAGCCACACAATCCATTGCAGACACTAGGCAGGGCATGCACGATTTCCTTAAGCAGGTAAGACTCGATGCTGCCGGCAGCCAGTATGGGGTAGCCCATTAGGGAACAGAGCGGAGCAGAACAGGGTTGTGCAGCTCAAACAATTGCCTGCTAATTCTTGTGGGTTTTCCTTGTTGTGGTTTTCTGCTTTGATCCTTGAATTCCTTTGAAGAGAGTCCTCCTCCACTCCATGTGCTCTCAGTGGGGCTGTCAGTCCCTGATGGCTGCTCCTCCCCCTGCCAGTGCCCTCCTCCTCTGAGCTGTCAGCCTGCTGAGTGCCTCACGTGCTATTCTAAATGTGCAGCCTGTGTTAACTCACTCATTCAGCACGACAGCCCGGAGAGACAGGTGCAATTCATGTTGGCCCGCACGCGCCCCAGGAGGAAGTGGAGTCACAGACTGGCGCACTCGTTTAATGCCACACAGGCAGTATGTGGCGGGCCCGAGACCTGAACCTGGGCAGCATGGTTCCAGACTCCCATCCCTACGTCATCACTAGCGTGCTGCTGTCTGGGGAGCACCTGATCTCTGCCCCAGCGCCTGGACCAAGAGAGCACTTCGGGGCGTGCCTGTGGCCTGAGCGGAAGGAGATGATGCTGGTGGAGCGGTTCTCCTGCTGCCTTTCTGTGGGGTTTGCAGAGCCAGTGGCATGGGCTTCGCAGGCTGCCCATCGCTAAGAGGGAGCCTTGAGGATGTTTACTGAGCCCTGGTTTGGTTGCACCTGCACCTAGTTAATCCCAGGATCCTCCCGTACCCCAAACCCTGGGCCTTAAACATGAGCCAGTGATTTGCACATTGGAATTTCTGTTGCTGAGAGAAGAAAGGTCATTGAGTGATGGAAGAGGAAAAGCAAAGTTCACAGACTTCCCGAGTCATGCCAGATGCTCTTGTCTCCCGGGACCTGTCGTGGTCCCCCCCAGGGCCACATCTGAATGAAGTCGCCCTGCAAAGTGGCAGTACCCACTCAGCGAGGCCACTGGTCATTAAAGAGAAGAAAGGGCACTTGGGAGGGGAGACCGTATGCATGAAGCTTTCAAGATAAGATGTGTTCTTTGCAGAGCATAGAGATCCAAATTTGAAGTGTGTTTTGCAGCTGCTCTCTGGTGAGAGGGATCAGCAACAGTGGGAAACCAATTCCAACAGCAAGAGAGCAGAACAGTTCTCTCTGCAGCGCTGAGGGACCCCCACAGAGAAAAGTGTTTCTCCTTGAACTTTGACTCAATGAGCTCTACCCAGAGATCAAAGGCTCCCAACATGGAAAAAATGCAAACAGTATGCAGATGAGATATGTAAGAAGTATAAAATAGATATTTAAAAAAGATTTATTTATTTGAAAGGTGGAGCTACAGAGAGGCAGAGGCAGAGAGAGAGAGAGGTCTTCCATCTGCTGGTTCACTCCCTAGGTGGCAACAATGGCTGGAGCTGCACCAATCCAAGGCTAGGAGCTTCCTCCGGATCTCCCACAAGGGTGCAGGGGCCCAAGAACTTGGGCCATCTTGTACTGCTTTCCCAGGCCATGGCAGAGAGCTGGTTCGGAAGAGCTGGGACTCGAACCTGCGCCCATATGGGATGCCAGCACTGCAGGTGGGAGCTTTACCCACTGTGCCACAGCACCGGCCCCTAGATGTTTTTCATTGTTTCCTGTTAGTAGTCCACCAGAGTGCTCCCTACTGGGAGTATGCAGAAGATGACATTGATGACTGTTTGTCCAAGGTTTGCGTTGTTCTGGGCGAGGGAATTGTGTTAGCCTGTCGTAAGCCCAGCACCCATCACGGTACCTTTCACACCACCACAGGTAAAGTTTATTAACCATTCAGACATCAGGATTTTTCAAAGAAGTTCGTGCTCAGTTATTATTGGGATCCCCATTTTACAGATGAACAAACTGAGGCGTAGCGCTGTCCAGTAGTTCTAGCAGTTTCCCAGGCATAAAACGGGTGGGGCAAGGATTTGAACAGGCAATTAGCTGCTGAGACCATGCCGCTAACCACTGTGCAATGCTGACTTGTTTTGTAAAGAGTGCCAAAGAAACATTTGTTGATCTGAACTAATGTGAAGGAATTTATCTTGTGGTTCAGCTACAAAAAATATAGGTCTGTCTTGTTTTATCTTTTAATAAAAGGTTTATTTGAAAGGTACAGTGACAGAGAGAAAGGAGGAGAGACTGACACAGAGACAAAAACCTCTTCTATCTACTGAATCACTCTCAAAATGAACACAGAAATGGGTTGAGCTAAGCCAAAGCCAGGAGGAGCATGGAACTGCATCTGGGTCTCCCACATGAGTGGAAGGGGTGCAAGTACTTGGGCCATCAGCTGATCCTTTCCCAGGTGCATGAGCAGGGAGCCAGATTGAAAGTGGGGCAGTAGGAGACCAGTGGTGTTGAACAGTGGGTTAAGCTACCACCTGTACTGTGAGCCTTCCATGTGGGCACCTGGTTGAATCCTGGCTGCCCCAGTTCTGATCCAGCTCCCTGCTAATGTGCATGAGTAAGCTGTGGAAGATGGCCCAAGTACTTGGGTCCCTGCACCCACATGGGAGACCCAGATGAAACCCCTGGCTTTGGCTGGCCCAGCCCTGAATGTTGTGGCCATTTGGGGAGTGAACCAGTGGATGGAAGATTCTCATTCTCTCTCTCTCTCTCTCTGTCTCTCTCTCTCTCTCTCTCTGCCTCTCTGCCTCTCCCTCTCCTTCTTTCCAACTGTGCCCATCCAAGTAAATTAATAAATTGTTTTAAACATTGGAGCAGCCGGGAGTAAAACCAGTGTCCAAACATGGTGCCAGTGTTACAGGTGGCTGCTTAACCCACTGTAGAACAATGCCAGCCCACACAGGCCTTTTGTACTATAAAAAGATTAATAACTCAGCTTCAAAGGGGAAACCTGTTGAAGTGAAATGGACACTATGAGAAACAGTGACTTGATCAGCTCTTGTCCTGACTGTTGATGTACAATGTAATACTTTATCCATTTTAGTATTTTGTGTTCTAGTACTATTGGTTGAACTCTGTAATTAACACACAATTATTCTTAGGTGTTTAAATTTTAACTGAAAAGTGATCCCTGTTAAATATAAGAATGGGAATAAGAGAGGGAGGTGATGTACAATTTGGGACATGCTCAATCGGACTTGCCCCAAATGGTGGAGTTAGAAACGTGGCAAAGGATTCTAATACAATCCCATCAAGGTGGCATGTACCAATGCCATCTCACTAGTCCAGGTGATCAATTTCTGTTCACAGTTGATCACACTGATAGGTCTAAGAGTCAAAGGGATCACACAAACAAGATTAGTGTCTGCTAATACTGATAGAATCAAAAAGGGAAAGAATGATCCATCACGGGAAGCAGGATACACAGCAGACCCATAGAATGGCAGATGTCCTAAATAGCACTCTGGCCTCAGAATCAGCCCTTAAGGCATTTGGATATGGCTGAAGAGCCCATGAGAGTATTTTAGGCATGGAAAGCCAAGACACTCTGGGAAAAAAAAAAGAAGACCTAAATGAAAGGTCTCTGCGAGTGAGATCCCAGTGGAAAGAACAGGGCCATCAAAGAAGGAGGTACCTTTCTCTGAAGGGAGGAGAGAACTTCCACTTTGATTATGACCCTATCGGAATAAGATCAAAGTCGGCAAACTCAAGAGGCTTCCATAGCCTTGGCAACTCATGACTAGAGCCTAGGGAGATTACTGACCTCATAAACAAGAGTGTCAAATTGTTAACAACAGGAGTCACTGTGTACTTACTCCTCATGTGGGATCTGACCTTAATGTGTTGTCCAATGTGAAGTAATGCTATAACTAGTACTCAAACAGTATTTTACACTTTGTGTTTCTGTGTGGGTGCAAACTGAAGAAATATTTACTTAATATATACTAAATCGATCTTCTGTATATAAAGATAATTGAAAATAAATCTTGATGTGAATGGAATGGGAGAGGGAGTGGGAGATGGGATGGGTGCGAGTGGGAGGGAAATTATGGGGGGGGAGCCATTGTAATCCATAAACTGTACTTTGGAAATTTATATTTACTAAATAAAAAAAAGAAAAACATACATAAAAAATTAATAAATTGCAACTCTAGGTTACAAGAAGTAGCCACAGTCAAGGCTCTTCCCTTCTCCTGGACTTTGATTTCCTCACACGTATAGTTACTTATTAGGAAAGTATATTTGAATTAGTTTAAAATTAAGCTGACAACCAATCGCTCTGCTCATTGGTAGAGGAAACATTATAGCTTAAGAAAATTTATTGGCCTATAGAGTTCCTCCCTAGGTTCTACCAGTTATCTGATTTTGAAATCACACACCAAGATATTTCTAACTGCTCCTAACTGCTCACTCTCGACCTGCAAATTGTCTGACTGATGTTTGTATTTGAGAAAATGAATAATGAATTTTCTGAGCTCCATTATATCCAGGGCAGAGACGTATACATTATACACTTGTGCGTACATTCGAGATGCAGATTGCTATGGAATAAAAACCACTTGACTATTGTGACAGGGTGCATATGGATGTGACTAAGTCTTTATATAATTTTCAAGAGAGAGATCAAAAGATTTTACCACTGTAAAATTAATCACAGTAATGGCATGGTTCAGAATGTTTCCCTAAATAGATTGTTATCAAATGTTCAAAATCATTGCATCTCTTTGGCTTATTATCTGTTTAGGGAAAGATGTTGAATTCTGCATTCCTCTCACTAAAATGTGTACGACAGTAGGCTTTGGAATAGATCTCTGACCCTGTGGAGTTTAAACATCAGTTAAGGCCCTTTATCCCACCTTAAGTGATGCCATCAAAAACTTCCCAGCCGCGAGTGAGAATGGAAGAGGTGCAACAAATGGCATGGATTGTAACATGGCATTGCAGCCTCTGAGTGCAGCTGTTCCTAACACGCAGGATGGAGGCAGCGAGACTCTTGAACTGTGCTGTCCGTTCACCTTGAAGGGGCTAGCATTGTGGCGCACCTGCCGGGCTGCTGCGTGGGATGCTGACATCCCATATCCCAGCGCCAGTTTGAGTCCAGCTACTCAGCTTCCAGTCCACCTCCCTGCTAATGTGCCTAGGAAAGCAGCAGAGGATGGCCAAGTCCCTGGGCCCCAGCCACCTATGTGGGAGACCCGGATTGAGTTCATGGCTCCTAACTTTGGTCTGGTCCTGGCCTGATTACTGTAGCCATGTCGGGAGTGAACCAGAGGATGGAAAGTCTGTTAGTTTCTTCCTCTTTGTCTGTTGCTGTGCCTTACAAACAAGCATGTTAAAAGCAACAAGCACATTTGATTACACCAACAGCACCAGATAGCATTCCTTGCCTTCTTGTCTAGGTAGATCTCTGCTGAAATTGAGTAACCATAATGACCACTTGTAGGAGGTATTTTAATGACTCTTAAAAACCACACTACATACACACAGCTTTATCTGTTTAGCTGTATTTACTCTGAAAATGCCATGACCAGTTTTTCTGGCTCTCAATTCAGTTGACGAAACATGCATTGCCAGTTCTGGGAAAAATGGAAAGTGAGCTTTGTGCTATGGAAAGCACAAAGATGATCAGAGACAGAGTTTGTCTCTCAGACGGATTAACCCAGGAGGTGACACCTTAATCATGGAATGTCCACGTGCTGTAAAACCCGCTCTTGACTTTGGGCCCTCCCTGGCCATAGCAGGCATCTGGGGGAGTAAACCAGTAGATGGGGGCCCTCTCCTTCTCTTTGTGTCTCATCAAATTTATAAATAAAGAATTAAATGGTGAGTTTATTCTCGTACCAAAAAAATTTGAAATCTATACATAGTTTTTCAAAATACACATTTTCAACAACCTTTTCTTCAGGATTATTTATTTGAAAGACAGAGAGACACAGAGAGAAACTGTCCATTCTCTGGTTCATTCCGCAAATGGTGGCAATGGCTGGTGCTGAGCCAGGCCAAAGTCAGGAGCCTAGAACTGCATCCGGGTGTCCCATGTGGGTGTCAGGGGCCCAGATCATTTAGCCATCATCTGCTGCCTTCCCAGACCCATTAGCAGGGAGCTAGAACAGAAGTGGAGCAGTCGGTACTATAACCGGTGCTCATACGGGATGTCAGTGTTGCAGGCAGTAGCTTAACCCGCTGCAGCACAATGCTGGCCGTTTCCACAAACTCAGTAAAGACCCTTGATGTTAGGAACGAAGCGGGAGCAGACAGTGAGTCTGATCGGGTAAGGCGGCATGACTGCAGGGCAGTGGTATCTGAGGTAGGCAGGAGGATTTGGATGTGAGAGGAGGTGGTGAACGTGACATCCCTTCATACACGCTGTCATAACCCAGAGCCGGGGCACATGGCATGCAAACCAAGGGCCCAGGTTGATGTGGAGGCCTCACAGGCCATTCACTCCTGTTTGCATGATCTTATATCTACTCTTTGGCTTCTTCCTATGACCTTATAAAATTATGGGAATGTACGTAATTTTATTTGGCACTAATGACTCTAAGCATCCTCTTCTGACCTAAACACGCAGATGAAGCACTTGGTACTGTCACATGCACACAGCTGGCCATTGTCAACCCACAGGCTGGGCCTTGCACACCCACCAAGGGTGGCTCCCCATTCTCTGTAGATGTGACTCAATAAGGCAGGAGCAGTGGAAGTTTCCATATGAGGATCTGAAGCTCGAGCCCCTCCCACCTTGGGACTTGAAGTGGACAGAGTCCAAGTCCCCAAGTCCCCAAGTCCAGGGGTAAGCCCTTCAAACTCACCAGTACTCCTCCCCATGCTGGCTTTGGAGTAGTGAGTCACTGGATGGAGAGTGCTGGGTGGAAACTGCTGAAACCTGTCTGCTACCTCTGGATGCTGAGATGTGCTCCCTTGATAATTGTGTGTGTCTAGGTGTGCGTATGTTTTTATTGAGGTATTTGAGAAGTGGGTGGCAGAGAGAGACACAGCTCCCACCAACGGGTTCACTTCCAAATGCCTACAATAGCTGCATAGTCAAACCTGGGAGTTGTGCACGCCACTTGGGTCTCTCACATAGGCGACAGGGGTCCAACTACCTCAGCCATCACCTGCTGCCTCCCAGCATCCGCACTGGCTAGAAGCTAGAATGAGGATCCAGAACCAGGGATCAAACCCAGGCATTCCAATTTGGGACAAGATCCTAACCAACATCTTCACCGCTAGACCAAATGCCCACCACAAAGCATTATATTTTAATTGAGTTGTCTTAGACATTGCTTTGTCTGGTTGTAGAATATCACATCTTGTTCAGCCCAAGGTGCCTAAAGTTTGTGTCTAACTATAGCTGTTAACCTAAAGCTAACTAAGTAGGTGTTGTTATGTTACCACAGTGATAGTTTTATACTTGGCAAACAGACATCGTAGGTATAAAAATGTAAATAACTTCTAGAGTGTTGGCCAATGTAGCCAGGCTCTTTGACCTTGGTCCCTGTCTTTGTGTCACCTCTCTATCTCTTTAATGCTCACAATGTTTGGTCCATAAAGGCTCACTAATCTTCAGGAATGTTTCTGCATATTCTGGTACAACTGTGTTCTTAGATTTCTCACGTCCACAAAAACTACATTCTAAAACCATTTGTGTCAATGGAGGCTCTAGATGCGTAAGAATTACATTTATCCATTATAAAGCCTTCAGTGGTAAATACTTTTTGCCACTAGAAATGAAATTTTTTACTGCCATCTACAAACAATACCTTTGTTCTTCAAAACTGGTAGGACGCTCACCTGGACGCTTCCTTGTTCACTCTGAATTCATCCCAGAAAGTCTTTTGGCTCTCGGTCATCTTTGAATGTGTTCTGACGATTCTGCTTGTAGCTCAGGTGAGCACAGCTACAGATGAACACATGCGTCCACAGGCAAACAGCGCAGTAGCAATGAACACAGTGTTCATTTTCATGAAACATTTCACTGTTTAGGTAAGGCTGGACGCACAAGGGGCAAGTTGTAGCATTCAGATCTCAGCATACATGCTAAACACCACTGGATTCGTGAAAATGTGGGTTCCTGGCCTCATCCTTAGGGAATCTAATGCTGTAGTTTTGGGGTGGGGAGAAGAAATCTGCATTTGATGTTTTTAATAACTTCCCTGGGTACTTGTGGAGCAACCGCTTTGCAGGATATCCTGAGGAAAAAGTGCAGAAGTGCCTCCTCCAGTTCACCAGGGTCTTGTATATCCAGTTCGGGTTTTGAATTACATTAACCCTGCAGGAGAAAAGCAATGATAATTTTCTGGACTTTTAAAAGTAGATCTCAGTCTGACGTTGAAACACTTGTGTGCCTACCGTTTGCTCTGATTTGTCCTTTCAATGACTTTATGAACCAACCAGAAGACCTTGAAAGAGTTCCAGGAGGCTGTGGACCACACTTTAAGAAATCTTTTCTCAGCTGTCTTAAAATTATGGCCGCATGCCCAGGAGCTAATATTTAACACGCATGGAAATATATCTGCTTTGCCATCTTATGAGTGAAAACGCCTTTGGGAGCCATTTCCCACTTCAGTGTTTGGCCTGGATGAAGGTTCTTCATGCACAGCAGAGTTGCACACTTGGAGTCAGAGATACTGCCACGCTCACATTGCTTTCATTTACCTAAAAATAACAGCGCAAGAATGTGCAGCTGACACGGATCCCTGGTGGCACTTGATGTGTGTAGCCTCAGTCATGCCTGTGCCCATCATCAAGTCTACAGCCTTTGGACATATTTAGAAGAGCCACACGAGATAAGAGTCTAATTACAGAGAAGGGTAAAACCATAAATCTCTGCAAACAAACACTGCACTATTTGAACGTGAGCAAAAGCTAGAATGGCTCACATTGAAAAACAGCATAGAAAATTGCAAAATTATCTGACCTTGGCTGAGGTCACTTTGTTATGTGTCTGTATTTAACACATGGTTATCGTGGTATATTTGACACACGGTGAGTTACACACATGAAAGTGTACACTTAGGAGTTACAACACTTGTGTACACAAGCAACACTACCACACAACAGTGAACATGCCCGTCACCTCCACCAGGTGTTGTTTCGTTGGGCCCTTTGTAACTCCTCCTTGAACTCTACTCTGTTCATCCTCATGCTTTATGTCCTCCTGTCTCTGCACACTAGCTAGTGGAATGTAAACAGAGCCATATAGTGTGTCTCCTTTTTGTGTTGCTTCTTTCACTCAACCAATTATCTTGAGATTCATTCACATTGTGGTTAAAACTTGCATACAACAGCAGACTACGATTTCTCTTATCCCAGCTCTTGTGCTATTCTTATCGTATGTTTTATTTTTATGGATGTTAAAACCACACAGTACATTATTTTAACTTTGGTTAAAACAAATACCAGCTACATAAATGGAAAAGATAAGGAAAAAATATGTCGTTATCCATTTCCAGGGCTCTTCATTTGTGTAGAACTACAATTCCATCTGGCATTATTTTTCTTCTGATTAAAAGGATTCTTTTACTATTTCTTGGAATACAGGTTCACTGGTGATGAAGACTTTCAAATAAATTTAATCTGCAAAAGTCTGTACTTGACCTTTATTTCAACCTCATGAAATGTACTCTGGCTGCATGGGGAGTTCTAGTTTGACAGTTTGTTGTCCCTGCCCTTTCTCCTGCCAAGTACTTTAGAGACGCTGCTCTGCCATTTTCTCACTTGGATTTCATCTGCTGAGAAATCCGCTGTCACCGTTATCTGTCCTCTCTCTATCATGCCTTTTCTTTCTTGCTGTCCTTGAAGATACTTTTTTATGCTTCTGATTTGCTTTGGCATTTTTTTTTTTTTTGACAGGCAGAGTTAGAGAGACAGAGAGAAAGGTCTTCCTTCCATTGGTTCAGCCCCCAAATGGCTGCTGCTATGGCCGGCACACTGCACTGATCTGAAGCCAGGAGCCAGGTGCTTCTTCCTGGTCTCCCATAGGGTGCAGGGGCCCAAGCACTTGGGCCATCCTCCACTGCCTTCCCAGGCCACAGCAAAGAGCTAGACTGGAAGAGGGCCAACTGGTACAGAATCTGGCGCCCCAACCAGGACTAGAACCCCGGGTGCCGGCCCCGCAGGTAGAGGATTAGCCTAGTGAGCTGTGGTGCCGGCCTGCTTTGGTATTGTTTGATTCATGTTGATGGTGATAGGGGGTTGTTGAGTCTCTCAGGTCAACGGGTTTGAGGTTTTCCTTGGATTTGTAAAATGTTCAGCCATTATGTGTTCAACTTTTTTTTTTTTTTAATCTCACCCTTCGCATTCCTTCCTTTGAGACTCCATTTACATGCAATTACGTCTCTTGAAGTTGTCCCACAGCTTTCTGATACTCAGTTTATTTATTTGTAAAATACCCTATTATCTCTCTGTCTTGGATAGTTTCTGTTGCTGGTTTTTCAGGTTCACTAACCTTTTCTTATTCAGTGTTTAATCTGACATTAATTCCATTCAGTGTATTTTCATCTCATACATTGTAGTCTTTATCTCTAGGAGTTAGTAATGGGTCTGTTATTGAAATATTAAACGTGGGCCGGCGCAGCGGCTTAATAGGCTAATCCTCTGCCTGTGGCACCAGCACCCCAGGTTCTAGTCCCGGTCGGGGCGCTGGATTCTGTCCTGGTTGCCCCTCTTCCAGGCCAGCTCTCTGCTGTGGCCCGGGAGTGAAGTGGAGGATGGCCCAAGTCCTTGGGCCCTGCACCCACCTGGGAGACCAGGAGAAACACCTGGCTCCTGGCTTTGGATTGGTGCAGTGCGCTGGCCGCAGCGGCCATTGGGGGGTGAACCAATGGAAACGGAAGACTTTTCTCTCTCTCTCTCACTGACCACTCTGCCTGTCAAAAAAAAAAATATATATATATTAAATGTGCTGTTTGTAGATAGAGATTCCCATGCATTTGTAAGAAATAATACAGACAGAGCCTGTGTTTGCATTATCCTGCCTCCTCCAGTGACAACATCTTGAAGATACGGCACAGTTACCACGATGAAGGACACTGCCTTTGATATGGAACATTTTCACAACACAGGGGTCCTTCCTTCTTCCCTCCATTCCTTCTTCACTCCTGGCAACCCCTCATCTGTGCAACGTGGGATGCCAGCCTTGCAAGTGGTACCTTAGCCTGCAGCAATGTAGCCCCTATTTTTAATCTTTCTGTTTGAAAGGCTGAGAGAGACAGAAGCAGAAAAAAAAAAAAAAAGACTGAGATCTTCAATCTTCCGGTCACTCCCCAATTCCAGCAATAGCTAGCACTGACCCAGGCTGAAGCCAGGAGCCGCACACTGAGTGTGGGTCTCCTGTGTGAGCCAACACCTGCTGTGTTAGCAGAAGCTGGGTTGAAAGTGGAGCTGGGACTTGAACCCAGGCACTCTGACATGGGACCCTGGTGTCCCAAACCGTATATTAACTGCTGTACTCAACACCCACCCCTAGAAGTGTTGACAGAGCACGTGTTCCTGACTCTTGTACGCCTGATTCTTTTCGGTTGGATGCCAGACTTTGTGACTGTCACCTTGTTGACTACTGGCTGTTTGATATTCCTATACACAGTCTGGAAGCTTTGTTCTAGGATTCACGTAAGTTACTTGGAAATACTTTGGGCCTTTTTTTTTTTAACGTTTAAACTATGTTGGACAGGAGCAGAGTAGTGTTTAACTGTGGGTTTATAATTCTCCACTGCTCATTGCTGAAGAAAGAGCCTTTTCTGTGCTCTGTGTGATGGACCATACATCTCCCCCGCCCCCTCATGGCTCATGGGTCAGGCACCATCACTGAATAAGCTCTAGGGGGTACCTAGGGAAAGGAAACCAGTTCTCTGCAGTCTTCTCCCTCCATCCTGGGAGCTTCCTCACCTGCATGAGCAGACCGTACTCTGCTGCACACTCCAGGCTGCTCTGCTAAGGTGTGGAGATCTACCTCTGTGCGTCTCGTGTCGTTGTCATGTCGTCTTGAACACTCTGGCCATGCGTGCATCTGGCCTCTCGGGTCTGCACCCAGAACTGAAGGATTCTGCAGTGCTTTGTGTCTCTCCTCCCTGCTTGGAAACTCTCAGAAGGATGTGGCAATCAGCGTGCTTGTTTCTCGTGTCGCTGGGGTCACTGCCTCTCCAGTAGAAACCATTGTTTTTATCTATATTTTGATTACTTAAGGTGCAAAGATCAATTTAGAAGTGACTATACTTAAACCATCTCTCATTCTCATCGGCCTCATTCTCTCTCTGTATCTCATGATTTTGTAGTTTAACTTCAAGTCTGTGGAGCAAATGGGGTCACAGCTCTTGCTGTGTGCGTGTGGAACACTTAGTCACAGGGTTGTCTTTCAAACACTAACACTCAAATAGACTTGCTAAGTGCTGGTTGCTGTTCTAAGTCCATAATCTCTTATCTTCAACCCTGGGAGCCATTTTGCACTTGGCTATTTAAGAAAGGTTTATATACACGAATAGAAACTCACACCCCAAGCTGAGTCTGAGGCAGCACTCTATAATCAAATACATTTTCATGTTTCTGTAGCAAAAATATGAGTATGAAAACTCAGTAGGATAAATAAGGATTATACGCAGCCTAATTTCAGTTCAAGTTAGGCTTTGCTGCCAGAGAAGTTTGTCAGTTGTCTCTAAAAGAGCAAAAAAATCATTTATGTTTTCAGCTATTTTGGTTGGCGAATTTTGCAAAGGGGATTATGTGTATAGTCTGGTTCATTTAATCCACACAATCAATTTGATTAGCTAGTGTGATTATGGCTATTTTACAAATGAGGAAAATAAAGCATAGACAGTTAGGAAACTTGCCTGTGCTTCTACAGCCAGCAAGGGAGTAGACCCTGGGTTCAAATTCAGATGACTTGGCCTCAGAATTGGGGGTCAGATCGATGTGTAGCATGGTCCCTCCTGGAGGGCCTCCATCCAGGGCAGTCCAGGAAGTCTAGCCTGACCCCCAGTACTTTCCAAGGCAAAGGCCTCTTGGAGACCAAGTTGGTCTTCATTAGAGGTCCTTCTGTGAACCCTGATTGGAGTGTATACCCATGTGTGTATTTGGCAGGTGGATTCGTGCCAATGTTATGGAAACGCCTCCCACACGTGCTTCGTGTGTACCGAAAGGCTTCAGAAATTTGTGGAAAAGTAATAGGGAAGGGTAATTAGCATCTTTCGTTAACTTCCTGATATCCTCCTGTATGTCAGGGTGCTCGAGGGCGTGTTTTCACGAGAGCCTGAGTCTGATGGGATCTCCAGCTGTCTAACACAGAAGTTGGACACTTGGGAGAGGGTTTTCATCGTATCCACACTTTGCAGTTGGCTCTGGTCTTGACTGAAGGCTGTGCGTGTCGTTACTGGTGTCCTCAGGAACACCAGACACCTCTTGGGATTTTTCAAGTCCACGTGACGTTGTGCACATGGTGCACTGCTGAGAGCAGATGAGTGATAGGTAACAGGGCCAGAAGTGAGTCTGTGTGCCACTCTACAAATTCCAGATCTGCTCGCTTTGCTGCTGTGGCCCCCGTCTACTGAGAGAAACAAGTCCCTGGTTCTGGAACTGCCTGCTTGGGTGGCCTATAGGCTGTGTGTGGCTCTGTCCTATGTTCTCCCCAGATGGCATGTTCCGTTGTGACTCTGGCTGTGCCTGTATTTGGAGGTGATTAAGGTTAAATGAGATCATAAGGCTGGGTCCCTAGTCTGTAGAATGGTGTCGTTATCAGGTGGGGTAGAGACATCACAGTTTGCTCGTTCTCTCTGAGCTAACACAAAGGAAGGGCCAGGTGAGGACATAGTGAGGAGCCCGCTATTGACAGGCCAGGAAGAGTGCCCTCACCAGAACCCAGTGTGTCTGTGCCTTGACCTTGGACTTGGAGGATTCAGAACTCTTGGAAAATAGATGTGTGCTGTTGAAGTCGCCCAGCCTGTGGCAGTGAGTGAAGACAGCCTGAGCACCCAGGCATGCCCACTACGATGGAGGCAAGGTGATAGGATTCCCACAGGGGTTCCCCAAAATACCTGTAGTCTTGCACCCCACTCCTTTAAAGGTAGCTCCCAGGACAGCCCGTAAAATCTCGCCAGCTTTTTCTTATTAATACACTGCAGTCATGACGTAAGCTCCATTTGGGCCTCTTCCATTCACCCTACTTTTCACAAAGACTGGATAATCATAAGGACTTCCCCATGTCATATTCCTGGAGGTCTGTCTTCACAGAGCTCCGGCGCTATGCCTAATGCTCATGAAATACTACACATTATTATTTACTAAGGAGCAGAGTGGAGAACATGTGGATCTAGTTAAAAACATTTACCTTTGGCGGACTATTTGGATTCCCATTTAATACCTAGGGGGAAATGGGATCGCATCCATGGTTCAGTGTTTTCAATCAGGTAACCCAGCTCGGTTTCCCACTGGATTCATCACCGCTATCGAAACGTGAGCTCGGACGCTGGTTTTCTGTCCACTGTTTTTGCACAATCTGATCCTTACAGCTCACATTCTTTCATTTAATTCTATTCTTTTAAAGTTTACTCAACAAATATTTATTTCCTTTTTGGTTCCTTCCTTCTGTCCTCCTTAGAGGAGGGGAATGAATGCCATTTTAATTCTCTTCTGTTGGGGGAATATTCACAACCCGATGCCAGAGACTAGCCCCCAAGAGCACACAACCTTCTGAGGCCTGGGCTGAGGTTTGCCTCTACCATTAGATTGGCATCTAAGGTTGGACTTAGCAGAAGACTCAGACGATGAGGCATATGGCTTATGTTATTTTAGCTTTTCCCATCTTCTTCAGACACAGCCATCGTTCTGCACTGTTTATTTTAGAAACACTTGGAGCAGTGGGAGTGGTAGTTTTTGGTAAAAGTATAGATCTGAGGGTCTGTCGCAGGCCCAGAGGATCAGTTAAGAGTCCAAGAATCACTGAGTTAAAGACCTTCCCTATCCTCTTATCTCCTTGATACTGCAAACACAGCTATGCACGTGGTAGTTGCTGAACAAATGTTTTGTTTGCATTGCCTTGGATTACATTAATGCTAGATAAGGGGAGCTATTTTTGTTTTATGAATAAACAAAATGTGTTCTTCGTTTTCAGACTGAGCTGTAGGGATCTGTTGACTTCCTCCTGCAGAATTTTGTGCTAGTTCACCACGAGTGACAGTGACAAAGAAATTTGCTTTTCTTTCTTTTTTTTTTTTTTTAATTTTTTGACAGGCAGAGTGGACAGTGAGAGAGAGAGACAGAGAGAAAGGTCTTCCTTTTGCCGTTGGTTCACCCTCCAATGGCCGCCGCGGTAGCGCGCTGCGGCCGGCGCACCGCGCTGTTCCGATGGCAGGAGCCAGGTGCTTCTCCTGGTCTCCCATGGGGTGCAGGACCCAAGGACTTGGGCCATCCTCCACTGCACTCCGTAGCCACAGCAGAGAGCTGGCCTGGAAGAGGGGCAACCAGGACAGGATCGGTGCCCCAACCGGGACTAGAACCCGGTGTGCCGGCGCCGCAAGGCGGAGGATTAGCCTGTTGAGCCACGGCGCCGGCCGAAATTTGCTTTTCAATAATGTATTCTCATGGTCTGTGCGAGGCATTGGAGGGTGGGAAATAGTTTTCTCTTCTAGACAAGGATGCCTTGCCATAACCTTGACACAATGTATGTTAATTTTACAGTATGCCCCATCAGAGAGAAAAGGGAAGCTTTTGTTACTCTCTTCCCCAAAAGGGCTGGATAACCTTTTGGCATGAGGCTCAGGTATGCCAAGACCGTGCGTCTGTCACCTCTTAGTGATCAGTGAAACAGAGGGCCAGCACTTGAGAGTTCTTGACACCTGCACATCTCTCTGACTTTTGTTATAATGAACATGTATTTAGCCTTTGCTGAGTCAGCATTTCAGTAAGATCAGAGCTACAAAACCTAATTCTACCCTAAATCTACAACACATTGTTTACATATTTAGATTTGATTGTAACCTAGGAGGCATACAGTGTTGGAGTTTGAGAAATCACAGTGATTGGATTTTTAGTACTGAGATGGCATAAATAAGCTTTATGGCAAAGCAAAGTAACCCTTGACTACCAGAAGCCAAAATGTCTACAGTGAAAGGTGAAGCAACATGGTCTAAGGAGTCATTCAAATCTCAGCCCAGATATTTGGAGGCAAATAGTGACGGAGATATGGTACAGGGAAAATGGTTCCTATTTTAGAAAAACTGGCCCCAGATACTTAGCAGTTAAGATGATAGCACTGTAGAGGTCTACGTGAGTTCATCAGACAGCAGAGCTTTATTTGAATATCTACTAGTTGAAGCGCCAAGCAGAGTATCAGGGATTTCTGCACGGAACATGATCCTTCCAGAGGTGGTGAACGTTCAGCCCGTGTACATATATGGCCCAGGAAATCATTCGGCGTGGCCTTGCCAAGGCAACCAGAGGCAGAACTTGAAATTCCATAAAAGCATAGCAGAGTAACCTTGAAGCTGACAATTTTGTATGGCCTGCGAGTGATGTCAGAAATATCCAAATGGCCCTTGGCAGAAAAAAGACTCCCTAACCCCCAAGGACCTAATGATTTTTCAGAATAAACGTGAAGCAAATGTACACACACACACACACACACACAATCTTAAGAAGAGCAATCTGTCTACTCCACGTTCAAGCTAACATGTTAAAACAGCACTCCTTCTGGTTTGTGTGTGTCTGTTGGGTGTTCCTATTAGAAACATATACTGAATTCTTCTGCAATCCATCCAGAGGCAACACATTACCACAATGGCAAAACAAACAAACAAACAAACAAACAAACAAAAACACCACAATTGGGCCAAAGTTGTGTGCCTTGGGCTTGGGCCCAGACACAATGACCCCACCCAGAGCAAGAGGATTGCTCAGTCCCTGAAAATACACCTCAGCCTGTGTGTAGCTCAGACACGCTTGTGCAGACAGAATCCTTTCTTCTGTAGCCATGAACTGAAGTTCTTCTCCTTGACTGTTTTTTTTCGCACTGATGAGGTTGTTTGTGTCTATATTGGATGTGCCAGATGGGAAGGTTTACTCATTAGAGGCAGCTGTTTTAGCAAATTACCTCACTGCAGCATAATGACAGAGTTCCAACAGGCTATTGAAGACAATCCTTTCTCTTCCCTGTGAGATCGTGAAAACTAGCAACAATTTCAATGAGATTTTTTATTTACTTTGGAAATGATTCAGTTGGACACATGGGTGATAAGAAGAGGTATTTTTCATTCATATTTCATTCAATATTTATACTTAACAGCACAAATATAGGATATAGATTTGCAATTTGATTCCTCTTCCAACTAATGGATTCATTATCTTTGGCGGATGATCTCATTAGTTCGTTAAGTATGAATGATTCTTCTGGGGAAGATTCCTCCCCTTACCATATCCCATTTCAGACGTCTCTGTGCTCTGCACACAACCGTAGACGTCTCTTTTACATTGGAGTCTCACCATGAACGTGTTACTGTTGGGATTCTTACAAGGGGAGCCCCACTTCCTACTTAGGGTTCTTTGCCTGGCAGAAGTTCCTTCAGTTCCTCAGATAAAATATTCTCAAAGCAATGCAGTAAAGTCCTGTTTTATATGGAATTTCCACTGTTACATGTAGTACTTTAACAAAACTATATATAAACAAATGTAGTTATATGAATGTATATGATATTGTCATTTACATAGTATTTGCATATATGTATGTATACTCATTTTATCCTCATAACGGTTTTTGAAAGAAGTATTCCCATTTGATAGGTGGAAATTTTAAGGTCAGTAATACTTGCTGGCTCATTAGGTTAAACAGGCGCTTAGGTGGTGACCTTGACCTAGGTAGTGTTCTCCAGTGGTCAGTATCTGGCTTTCTGTGGAGGTATCTAAGTTGAACCATGATGTCTGCAGGTCTACACTGAAAAGTGTGAAGGACTTGAGAAAGCAGATAGGCCTGCTGCTGCTATGGGAACCATGGCAGCTGTGTGTATAAATTGTGTGTGTGTAAACTGTGGCGTGTTCTGTTTGGTAACAACTTTCCGGAGTGTGATGCAAGAGTTCACACCTGGGGACCGTAACGGAATGGTTGTCAGGCCTCTGACATTCACAGCAGGGCTGCCCATATGACTTTTAGGGTCTGGAACTTGGATATGAGGACTGAACTGCCATTTGGGGTTCACTAGTATTCTGATAAGTTCAGTTACTGTAATGATTGAGACTCTAATGCTAGTCCCCAATTACATTTTCTGAGGGAACAAGTTGTGTGTGACCTCTCTCTGTATATGAAAGGTTGCTGCTAACCTCGCTGTAATCAAGAGAGCTCACCTGCTGTATCATACATTCACCAAGGCAGCCCTCCACAGATTCAGTCAACCATGGATTAAAGATACACTATGTAAAGATTGATTTATTTTATTTGAAAGGCAAAGTTACAGAGAGAGGAGGAGGGACATAGATCTTCCATCCTCTGGTTTATTCTCCCAAAGAACTGCAAAGGCCAGGGCTGGGCCAGGCAGAAGCCAGGAGCTTCATCCTGGTCTTCAATGTGGGTACAGGGACCCACATGCTTGGGTCATCTTCTGCTGCTTTTCCCAGGCCATTAGTAGGGAGTTGGATCAGAAGTGGAGCAATTGGGACTCAAACTGACGCCCTTATAGGATGCCAGCATCCAAGGCAATGGCTTAACCCACTACACCACAATGCTAGCTCCTAAGAATATTTTAAAAAATTACATATATGTTGCACACCTATGGACTTTTTCCTTTGTCATTATTCCCTGAGCAATATTGCATCACACCTATTTGTATAGCACATTTTTAGGTATTATGATTAAAATAGACATTATTTAAAGTATACAGGGAGATGTGTGTGTTGTACATGCAAACATGATACTATTTTGTGTAAGCATCCACAGGTTCTGTTACCTGTGCAGGGAGCCCTAGGAGGAGTTCCGTGGCTACTGAGAGATGACTGCATATACATGTATGTACATAATATATACAAACATTGATAATGTTTGCATCCTGCCGGGAGTCACATGTTGAAACCTTAGCTATGTCAGCTGTCTGAGGGTCCAGGAAGAGTCCTGAAAGACTGGAGGTGACAGGGCACTAGGACCCAGATGTCCTGGTGGCGACTGACACTGATGGGACATTTCCTCTAGTGTCACCTGAGTGCTTGTGCAGGTTGTGTTTATTTATTAACAGGTCGTCTTCATTGCAATTCCCTGAGTCCGTATTCAAATTTATGCTGCTCTTGAATATTCAGAAAAGATTCTTTGAAAAATGCCACAGGCCGGCGCTGTGGCTCAACAGGCTAATCCTCCGCCTTGCGGTGCCGGCACACCAGGTTCTAGTCCTGGTCGGGGCACCGATCCTGTCCCGGTTGCCCCTCTTCCAGGCCAGCTCTCTGGTGTGGCCAGGGAGTGCAGTGGAGGATGGCCCAGGTCCTTGGGCCCTGCACCCCATGGGAGACCAGGAGAAGCACCTGGCTCCTGATCAGTGCAGTGCACTGGCCGCAGAGCGCTGGCCACGGCGGCTATTGGAGGGTGAACCAATGGCAAAGGAAGACCTTTCTCTCTCTCTCTCTCTCTCTCTCACTGTCCACTCTTCCTGTCAAAAAAAAAAAAAAAAGAAGAAGAAAAGAAAAAAATGCCACTGAGCAGGTGTTTTTCCTTTTTTCCCAGAGACTCCAATGTCTCCAAGGTTCAGCTTTGGCTTGTTTACCTTAGTTTACTACATGGCTTTCTTGGATTTTATTCTACACTAGTTCATTATCTTCCTTAATCTTTCAATTTTGTCATCGACAAATTCAACTAGCCCTCACCTCATCCATCTTCCAGGTTGTTAATAAATATAGTGGAGAATGGTGGACCTGGTATTGATTGATCTCGAGGGAGCTTTCCGATTCATCACTTCTATCTCGACCTTAGTCATTTATGCTTGCTGTTGCGTTCTCCCATTAACTACTCTTTGTGTGCAGATCTGAAATATTCACACCATAATATCTTATTTTCATTGTACTCTAAGCATTCCACAGGCTTCCCAGGGCTTCCATAATTGGCACACACCTTGGGGTCTGAAACCACGCTTGTGTGCATGAGGTGTCGGCGTGGGTGACCTCCCTGCTCTCGTGTTCTGGGACCTCTCTTTGTCCCAACTAGAAACCCAGATGCTGTCACAGAGCCTTGCACACCCACTAACTGGGGTCCTATTCAAACATCTCTTGTTGAATGAATCCTGCTGGATTTTAGCTGAGCCCCTCCGTCTAGAGGTGACTGTTGGTGAGTGAGAGTGTTTTGGTTGACATACATGATGTATACTGAGGACCGAGCCTCAGTCAACTTTCACACAAGTACTTAAAGGAAACTGAAGGTTCTGGGCTAACAGATGAAAACTTCCTAGGAGTGATAGGTATAAGGGGACAAATTAAAGCAAATATTGTTGCTATGTCTTGGATAGTTACATTTTTATTATGATACATAACAGGTGGATATATTTGTCAGCTACCATGGGAAATTTCAGTATTTGTATACATTGTACAACATGCAAATCAGGGGAAACATCTCTGTCCTGAAACATTTATCATTGAAAGCATTCAAAATCATGGCCGTTTTTGTCTAAAGTATTTCATCTTCTCATTGTATGTGTTGGTTCAATTTGTCCCCATCTAAGAGGCCATACACCCTAGTGTTAATAAGACAAATGTATCAACGGGCAGCACACAAGCTATTAAAGAGTTTCAGACTGCTTTTCCCATGTAAATCCAGAGCTTCTATATACGTTTCTGCCACCGCTCGAAATCACGTTGTTGCCAGATCACACAGTCAGGTTTGTGTCATGACAGCGTGGTGAGTCTCCCCACAGAGGGCACAAATAACACACTGTACCTAACCAGGGAGCAAGGGGTTTCCCGGCACCACCTCCATGTGCGGGTGCCACAGCAACTGCAATTCGAAGTGAGGCTTGCCCCTCCCTCACAAACTTGGCCTCCCATGGTTCCCTTGCCCCAAGTGTGTCGATGGCCCTTCTTCATGTACCCTCACCACCCTGATCTCAATTTATGAAACCACGGACTAGTGCTTTCCGGGTTAGACCTGCTAGAAAATCAGTGGCATTGGTTATGTTAACAGTGATAATGACCATCCAGAAATGAGGCCTGTGGGTTCATCCACCGAGCACTGTTTCAATGACCTGAGCACTGATATCCCCACTACTTGTTCTTGACTACCAGGAGGCACTGGAAGCTGTACTAACTCAGGTGACGACTCCTACAAGACAAATGAGTTACAAGTCCTGGCACTTGCACTTAATTTCTTCCTGCTTTCCTCCTTGCCAGAAGTATCAGGGAAAAATGGATCATTGTTCATGAAATTTCTAAAAAATGCATGACCCACCCTCATGCATCGTTAGCAGAGACTTCTCAGGCCAGCCCCAGCGACGGCAGCATCTGGTGGGCAAACCCAGCATGCCGACTTAGCAGATGTGTGGCCTGGGCAAGGATTTAACCTCCGGGGACCTAAAATCCTTCTCTGCCCAAAGTGGGAACCGTACCAGCATCTCAGTGCCTCGTGCTTCATACAAAGAAGGGAGACAGTGTGGGCCGGGTACCCAGGTGACAGCAACCATTACCGTCCAGTGATTATTAGCATTTGCTGTATGGATCCTTTTGTTCTGAGACAGCAACACAAGGAGTGGACTTGAGTATGTAGTGTAAGCATCACTCAGACTGGAATAGATGGTTGCTGCATGTCTTGCACAGCCACAGAGGGGAGTGCACCCAGCAGGAAGGGGACAGGCCCCCTCCCACCCTCACCTCTGTGCAGCTCCTGTGCAGCCCATTCTGCTGAGGGATTCCATGCCATGCCCTTGGGGCCTCGAGTTACCCCAGCTCATCTATCCCGGGTCCCCATTACAGGTGCGAGTCTGAGCTGAGAAGGAGGGCGGGGAATTGGAGAGCTGCAGGGTCAGCGGATCGATACACTTCTGCTGGCACTGGTTGACAGCTTCCTCCGGTGGCCCAGAGACAGGATCCCCCGCAGCTTTCAGAGCCCAGGGATGTCCCCAAGGGGGGAGCTCAGAGTCCCGCCTCTCAGTGTGGCCTTGATCTGCCTCTCTTTTCTTTTTCTATGAAATGGGCACAGCGAGACCCCTGATACTGCATTGTGAAGACAGAATCCGTGAGAGTGCTCTACAAAGCGTAGAGATGTAACAGTGCCCCCCTTTTCACTACTCAGACGCCCCCAAATGCGCTGTTCTGATGATGTCATGCACTGTTTGACAGGCTAGGGAGGAGGGGCAAAAGAGAATCGGGGACAGGCTCAGGCTTGCGTCATCTGCAGCTGTCTCTGACCGCAGGGGTCGTGCGTGCTCTGGCCAGGGCAGGGAGACCCCCCTGGAAGGGAACCTGGCCCATCAGTGTCTGGCTCGCCCCATGGGCGTGTTCTCAGAGCGCGTGGTCTCTGAGCTGCTAATGGAAACACCTGCCTGGCACAGACGCCCGCGACTTCTCACCGCGCATCTCTCACTCTAAACCCTGATCTCTACCCTACGCCGTGGTGAGCCCAGGAATCATGCCGGCCCTGACCTTGCCATTGGCTGCTGCATCGCCCAGGTCGCCTCATGTGCTGCGGGTTCGCTGGTTGAGCCCTGGGCAGCTCAGGCTCCGGTCTTCAGCACTCAGCTCTGCTCTGTTCGCCCACCACACCCCAATCCACTTGCTCCTTCTTGGTGCGTTTTTTACATCATAAATCCACTGTAATTTTCAGAGCAGATTTAGGCCCACAGCAAGACAGAGCCGGAAAGCACAGCGTTGCCACACTGCCTGCCCTTGCCACACTGCCTGCCCTCGCTGCCTTCGTTTTATGTAGCTAAGATAACAGTGCGACTGTTCCAGCAGGCTCAGCGTACAGGAAACACTGCTTCTCCATGGAGCTGCTGCTGCGCCATGCAATAAAGAATGTGTAACTGCTGCTCTACATGACGATGCTAATCCTAAATTTTACTGGGAGCCGTGTGCATCCCAAAGCCAGCATTTCCTTGGCCTCCTTTGCTAGAAACCGTGGCACTGGGACAACGGGCAGCAGTAAAGCTAATGGTCTTTTCCCAAATTCCTTCTTAGATCCAAAGCAAGGAAGAAAGTGTGAAAGAGAGAGAGAGAGAGAAACCACACAGTCATTCCCAGCCATTTGTGTTAAAATACAAAGAAAAGAAGGCACATTGAGAATGGTGCACGGGGCAGCCTCCATGAATATTTATTTTGGCATTAATATTGATAAGAACGTCCCCTGGAGCTGGGGGGCGTCGCCTCCACCAGTGTCCTCAAACTCCCAGGTAGTCAAGCTGGTGGCCGTGAGCTCGCCTCTTCTCTGGACCCCGAGCCGCCGAGAGCCTTGGCCGGCCTCCAGCTCACTTATGCTTAAATGGACACTCAAGCTCCGACAGACACACAGCTAAATAGAGGCCAATAATTCAATACAGTACGGCTGTACCGGGGCTGCTAGTGAATCCATCAAGCAGTAAATATCATCTGAAGCCAATGCAAGCTTTTATCTTTCCAATTTTTTGTACGTCTGAGCGAAGCCCAGGCATTCAGCGAATCATGTAATTTATTCTGCAGTGCTGAGCCTGGCCTGTCTCAGACATCATATTGACTTTTTTTTTTTTTTCCCCCATCTGTCAGGGGCAGTCAGCGGCTCTGCTATTGTGAGAGCGCATCACATTACATGTATTTATTTATTTATTTCCGCCGCGACTTTGCAGCGTGATTGGGCGAGGACGCATTATCTCAGATCAAGGAATACTGGGAAAAGCATCTGAACGTCATTACGACAGCATGTTAAACATTTGTCCTAGCCAGTTTGTTAAATCAGCAAATGTATTTCCAGCAAACGCTTGTAATTGGTCAGAAAGGGCTCCCTCTTGCAGGGTTTGACTAAGCTGAAAATACGGCTTGTTATTTTCTTCAGCGCTTTAGGTCACCAGTGATGCCAGTGCGTTGTAAATAACACGGAACAGCTGGCGTATTGACCTGGGGGCTGGGGGCTGTGCATAGCCACCCAGCTCGCTGTATCTCAGCGCTGCTCGTGTATTTTGTGCACATGCTGAGATGCTGTAGGTCTCAATGACAGAAAGTACTGGCTGGTGCCGCCTTGACCTTCATGATCGATCACGTTACGGTTTGCAGTCATTGGAAATTCTGCTGCTTCTTACGCAGTCAAAATGTAGACCAGGAACAAAGCCTTTTGGTTCCTGCTGCTGCCTTCTGGAAAGCTAAAAAACTGTAAGTCTTGAATTTCATTTTTATTTGTGACTCTAGTTTGCATTCACACAGGAGGAGGACTAGCAGGGAGAAGCAAGGGGAAGAGGGATTGTCTTCAGTCTCTATCCCGTCCCAGTGGCGCGGAGGCTCCTGAGGCCTGACACAGCCGTCATCCATCGAATGATTGGATGTCGCACCCATGTGCCCCGAGGACATTGCCCAATGGCAGCAGCCATTGCTTGAAAGCCAGTTGTGCTTCTGAGATTGAGCTTGGCCCTGAGTCGATTCAGTGTGAATGTGAGTGGTGCCCCACTCTGGAAGCGCACATCCCAGGACATGATTTCACATGCAAGGTCCCTGACCTTCTTTAAGTACATACAGATCACGGACATGGAAGCACCCGTGCAGGATGTGCAGATGGGGCCGGGTCGTAGAACCGGCTATGGTACAAACCACGTTTAGGAGGGCGCATTTAGCCGAGTGGCTGGGATGCCCATGTCCCCTTCTCGGAGTTCCTCGGTTCAGTTCCCGGCTGAGTGCACAGTCCAGCTGTCCGCCGGTGCAGATCCTGGGAGGCAGCGGGCATGGCCCAAGCTACAGTTCCTGCCTTCTGTGTGGGAGGCCTGGAGTGAGTTTCCAATTCCAGGCTCTGGTGTGATGCGGGCATTCTGGGAGTGAACCAGCGGACAGGAGCTCTGTGTCTCTCTCTGACTCTGTCTTTCTCAAGTGAACAAGTAGCTAAATCAACATTGAAAACCAAAATAACAGACCTTCTGTGTGCGGCTGTGGGTGAGGAATGAATCTTTTAAGCAGCTGTGGATCAAGGTTGTTTTAAGCGGGGGCCCTCCGTCCGTTGTTTTTTCTTCCAACAACATCGCATTCCTTTGGGAGACGTTACCTTCTGGAAAAATCGCCTGTGGGTTCTGTGGGTTTCACTTGCTAGGGAGGATCTCCCCGCGGCCTGGTTGTGAAAGGTGACTTTGTGCTTCGTCCTCCTTCGTTGGTACTGTTCGTGCGGAAGACTCCTAGTGCTTTCCCCCTGCCGCACCCACATGGGCACGTGTGGGTAAACACGAGTTGTATTCTGAGACTCAACAGGTGTCTAGTCATATCCATGCCCCTCCTCCTCCACGTGCCGAGAGCACCAAGGTGTATGTTCACTTTCCCTCGATTAACCTCCTCTCACAAAGTCCTGCACAGTCCATGCTACTTTTAGTATTCCAAAGAGAGCCACACAGCGTTTCTACAGAAACACATTGAAAGGCAACTCGCCGAGCCATTTTCTAACACCTGAGAGCAGTTAATGTAAGCGGAGACAGGAAACATCATCAATTATTTAAAATAAAACGAAGCAGTAATGTTGACCTTCTCCGACTGCCGTCAGTTTGCTGCTTGCCCCTGACACATTCAGGGGCGCCCAAAACCCACACTGCACGAGCCTGGTGCTGGTCACAGGGGGAGGTGCTGGCTGGCTGTGTCCAGCTGAAGGGGGAAATCCGGGGACCCCATTAGGGAGGCCGGCCGGCAGTTCTGTTACGAGATATTTCTGGATGTGTGTCTATAGGTAGATACCCTCTTAGATTTACTTATTCCTAACAAGCCAGCAGTCTTTAATCCTTTTTAAAGACTTGTTTATTTGAAAGGCAGAGCATTAAAGTGGGAAGGCGAGACAGACAGATCTCCCACCTGCTGGTTCACTTCCCATAAGGGTGCAGTGGCTGGGCCTGGTCCAGGACAAGGCCAGGAGTCCAGAACTGCATCTGGGCCAGCCATATAGGTGCAAAAAAAAAAAAAAAAAAAAAAAAGCCCAAGCACTTGGGCCATCTTCCAGTGCTTTCCCAGATACAGGAGCAGGGAGCTGGATTGGAATGAGAGCAGCCAGGATTTGAACTGGCACCCATATGGGATGCTGACATCACAGGTACCACAGTTTGGCTGGCTCCCTTTTATTCTTTATTGGGGTTATCTTTAACCTAGAGACAAACGAGGGGCGGTGAATGGGGGCCTGGCTTCTTTGGGAAGCCCAGGGAGATGGGTTTATACTGTGTTCATCGCCGGTTGCTGGCATTAAATGACTCATTTACTTTCTGAGCAGAGGATTTTTCTGCAAACATAAAAGCTTTGACATCCTCTAAGGGCAGCGACACTGACGGGATGTCGGGGAGGGGCCTCTGGGGAGCATGGAATTTGTTACCTAATGTAATCGCTGTGCATGACTTGGGGCGTGAGCCAGGATTTGGCACAGCGATGGCCAAAGCTTTTCAGAGCAAAGCCTATTAGAGACCAAGTACAGAAAGGCCTTTGTGACTGTTGAGGCTAAGCTTGGTTGGACGTGCTGCTGTTTCCCCCTGGCTTGTCCCAGGGACTCCAGGAAGCCACACAGAAGGCCTCATGCAGAATGAGCCATGCTTCCGGCCGGCCCATCCCCTGCCAGTGCTCATGGCCTGTGCGTGTGTGTCTGACCACAGAGGCGCACTGAAGGTGGGTTTATGGGGGCTGGCTGAGAGGCTTTCATTGGGAGTTCCTGAGCACACTGTCCACTCCAACTGGCCAGAACCTCATCACAAACAGCTTTCATTTGAGAAGCTTAAAAAGAAAGCTAAGGGGAATCATGTGTTAATGCTAATGACAGCAGGACATCAGTGAGGTCTTCATATTTATCTCCATAATCCCAAGCCAAAAAAGGCTTTGCTCCTTGGGACACAGCATCACACACCTTACACTAGAATGTGAGTGAATGCAGTGGGGGAGAACTTAACATGAGGGGTGCTTTTTCCTCTGCCTTCTTTATCACCCTCATATCCGATTGCCCGTCTCCCACAAAGAAAGGAAGCTGGATTTAGGAAATCCATGCCACGCAGCAGAGCTTGGACAAGGCAAACAGCATCCACAGACAGTGCAGCATTTCCACCCACGCACTCCTGACTAATTAGCCGTGTGTGCAACCAAGGAGGCAGGGCTGTTGGGAGTCACCCTCGCCGTGGCTGGCGGCCCCGCTGCAGGGGAGGTGGTAAGCTCTTGACCGTCTCACACCCACTGGTTCCAGAGAGACTGACGCTGCAGTGTTCGTGTCTGGGCAGGCACAGTTAAAGAAGGAGCAGAACTCGAGGTTGTTTTGGATGGAAGATAGAAAATAAATATTTAAATATCAGACAAAGGATTGTACAGTTATGATTCTGTGTGCCTACTGAGGATAAACAGCCAGGAAGCGGGCCTCTATGGGCAGATCTGAGTTGAAATTGAAAGTTGTCTCCTAGGTCCCTTGTCACCCAGAGCTCCTGAGCCCAGAAAACTTGGCAGTTAGAGAGAGAGGTTCTGGAACCTCAGCTGGAGTTTCAAAGGGAGTCTGAAGTGAACACTCAGCTTTTGGACTGCTATCCTTGCAGGCATGTCCTCTGTGGAAGGCATTGATTAGAAACACAGCTGCTGGCTGGCGCTGTGGCTCAACAGGCTAATCCTCTGCCTTGCGGCACCTGCACACCAGGTTCTAGTCCCGGTCAGGGTGCCGGATTCTGTCCCGGTTGCCCCTCTTTCAGGCCAGCTCTCTGCTGTGGCCCGGGAAGGCAGTGGAGGATGGCCCAAGTGCTTGGGCCCTGCACCCGCATGGGAGACCAGGAGAAGCACCTGGCTCCTGGCTTCAGATCGGCCCGATGCGTCTGCCGCAGCGGCCATTGGAGGGTGAACCAACGGCAAAAAGGAAGACCTTTCTCTGTCTCTCTCTCTCACTGTCCACTCTGCTTGTCAAAAAAAAAAATTAAAAAAAAAAAAAAGAAATACAGCTGCTGAGACTCGCCTTGAGTGAACTTGGGGCACAGGGCGGACTGAGCACATCGTGTGTGATCAGTGTCTTGCCCAGGCAATGCTGTGGACCAGAGTCTGATGTACGTGACAGGTGCGATAGACAGCCCTGGCTGGGTACAGACATTGCCCGTAGCCACAGAAGGGAACAGTGTGGGGCACTGTGAGATGTTACTGGAAATCTCTGGCCAGCCGGAGCAGAGACTTAGCTTGGTCTTATCCTCCAAGGAGGTAACGCTGGTAGCCGGGATGTCAGAAGTGTTAGGGACAAGGAGCCGGAATCACTTGATGGACGTTGTTGGAGGAGCCTGCCCATGGAAAAGGATGTCATGCTTTACCCCTCCTTTGGCTTTGAGCTTCCATGGTGTACTGCATCCTGCTCCATCAGCCTTCATATCACAGTGGTATATTTGCTTCTGTTTTTGACAAAGTGCTGTTCCAGTTAGAACAGCTATCCCAGTCCCTCCAACAGTACCCCTGTGCAAGGGAGAAGCATGTCCCTGGTTGGCAAAGTCACCTTGACAAGATGGAGGCCTCTTAGAGAACAGGAGATTTAGGGAAAACACAAGCCCATGGAAGTCCCAGAAAGCATCTGGTTCCCAAACGCTGCAGCTGTAGAGCATGTGGACTCGTCCTTGCCTTTCTGTTCCCCTACAGAGGCACCGATGGCCTCTCAGCTCTCCCACAGGGTCTGTTATGGAAATACCTTCTCAAAGTGTTTGAAAATAAATCATTAATTGCACAGTTAAACATTTTGATATAAAATATAAGACTATGTTATCTCAAAACCACAGCTAGCAACTCTTTTTTAAAAAAAAAATTATTTGAAAGACAGAGAGATCTTCCATCAGGTGCTTCATTCCCAAAGTGGCTGCAGTGGCCGGAGCTGAGCCAATCCAAAGCCAGGAGTGTCTTCTGGGTCTCCCATGTGGGTGCAGGGGCCCAAGGACTTGGTCCATCTTTGACTGCTTTCTCAGGCCATAGCAGAGAGCTGGATTGGAAGTGGAGCAGCTGGGACTTGAACCGGCGCCCATATGAGATAGCAGAGCTGCAGACCTGGGCTTTAACCAGCTGCACCTCAGCACCAGTCCCCCAACTAACCACTCTTCAGTGGTCAGAGTTACTGCGGATTACTGGTAGCACTTGCATATATGTCCTCTTCATGCTTAAGTTAGTGACCTGTTAACTCTCCCTTCAAATTATAATGTAGCGATTCTCAGCAATGCTGTCTTAAGTTCTGAGTTAGAAGCCTCCTCTGGATGTTGCCATAGAGAGCATGCATCTGTATATATTTTTTGGTGTGTGTGTGTGTGTGTGTGTGTGAGTGGTGGTAAGTTGAGAGTATTCAGTTGAAATTTATATACTTGCTATTTTTTAGCTTCAAAATTTAACAGTTCTAACATTTTGCCACATTTACTTTGTATGCAGACATTATTTCTTGGAAATATCACAGGGTAAGGGACTCATGATAATGATCAAATGTAGGGACCAAAGGGTATACTACCAAGCACATGGTAAGATACACTAAGTGATAAGGCACCCACCCAATTTTTTAATTCTGTATATTCACTTTCACAAATAAGAAAAAGCATATGACCTGTGTCTTTCTGCATCCATTTTGTCATGAATGTCAGGATTTCATTCTTGTTTAAGGCTGAGTAATAATATTCCATTGTGTGTATGTACATGCATGAACTTTCATTATCAGTTGGTGGACATCTAAGTGGATTCCGTCATGAGCTGCTATAAACATTGGAGTGTAGGTCACTCTTCCATATGCTGATTTCACTTGCTTTGGATTTATTTCCACGAGTTGGATAGCTAGGTCATGTGGTAGATTAGTTTTTAGTTTTCTAAGGTTTCTCTGTACTGTTTTTCATAGTGGTTGTACTAGTTTGCATTCCTGCCAACATTATATTTGTCTGCAACTTTACCAGCATTTGTTGTTATTATCTTCTTTTGGGTAACAGCCCTTCTCACTGGAATATGCTGATACTTCATTGAGGTTTTTACTTGCTTTTCCCTGATGGCTGATGACTGAGCTTGTTTATCATGATGTTGGCCATTTGTATTTCTTCCTTGGAAAAATGTGCATTCATATTCTTTGCCCATTACTTAACTGGATGGTTCATTTTGTTGTTGAGTTTCTTGAGTTCCTTATATATTTTTGGATATTATCCTTCATCAGATGAATAGTTAACAAATATTTTCTCCCATTCAGTCAGTTGCCTCTTTGATTGTGTTCCTTGGACTGCTATGTTAGTTTTATGCAATCCCATTAGACTATTTTCGCTTTTATTACCTGTGCTTTTGGGGTCCTATCCAAGAAGTCTTTGCCTAGGCCAATGTCTTATAGCATATCCTCCTATGTTTTCCTCTGATACTTCGATGGTTTCAAGTCCTAAGGTGAGATCTTTGATGCATTTTGAGTTGGTTTTTGTATAGGGTGCATAGTAGGGGATTTGTTTCATACTTAGGCATCTGGAGATCCAGTTTTTTCAGTACCATGTGAGAAGAGACTGTGCTTTCTCCAGTGAATAATTTTACACCTCATTTGTCATTGATTAGTTGGCTGTAGATGTGTGGATGAATTCCTGGGGTTTTCATTCCATTCCATTGGCCCACTTGCCTTTTTATATCAGTACCAGGAAGTTTTGATTATAATAGCTCTGTAATATGTCTTGAAATATGGTGTTTTTATGTTCCCATCTTTGTTAATATTGTTTAAGATTGCTTTGGCTCGTCTGGGTCTTTTGTGTACACAAATGAATTTTTGGATTGTCGTAGTTCTGCAAAGAATGTCCTTGGAATTTTTGACCAGGACTGTATTGAATCTGTAAATTGCTTTGAATCTTCGAGCATAGGAAAAGCTTTCCTTTTTGTGTCTTCTTCTGTTTCTATTATTAATGCTTGTAATTTTATTGTAGAGATCTTTCACAACTTTCTTCAGCTTATATCAAGCTGTTTAAATGTTATCTAGACACTGCGAATGAAACTGATCTTAACAGTTCCTCCTCAGCCGAAACACTGTTGGCTTGTAAGAATGCTACTGATTGTTGTCTGGTGATTTTATATCCTGCAACTTTGCTGAATTCTCTTATCAGTTCTACTCATCTCTTAGTGGATTCTTTAGGTTCTCCTATATTAAGAACCAATCTGGGGCCAACGTTGTGGTGTAGAGAGAGATGCCGGCATCCCACATGGGTGCTGGCACATCCTGGCTGCTACACTTCTGATCCAGCTCTGTGCGAATGCACCTACGCCATCTTCCTCTGCTTTTCCCAAGTCCTCGGGACCCTGCATCCACGTGGGAGATCTGAGTGAAGCTCCTGGCTCCTGGCTTTGGTGTGGCCCAGCCTCTATCATTGTTGCTATATGGGGAGTAAACCAGCGGATAGAAGATCTCAATCTCTGTCTGTCTCTGTCTCTGTCTCCTCTTCTCTAACTCTTTCAAATAACATAAATAGATGTTTAAAAAAATCATGTCATCTCAAACTAGGGTAATTTGACTTTGTCTTTTCCAATTTGTATCCCTTTGATTTCTTTTTTTTTTTTTTTTTTTTTTTGCCAAATGGCTCTGGCTAAAGCTTCTATACTAAATAGTAGTGTTGAGAGTGGACATACTTGTATGGTTTCAGATCTTACTGAAAATGCGTCTAGCTTTTCCTCATGCAGTATGATGCTGGCTGTGGGTTTGTCAGCTTTGACTGTATTAATGTATATTCCTTCTATACCAGAAAGTGTAAAGTTTCTTTTTTAAATCAGGCAATGATGTTGTATTTTCACAAATGCTTTCTCTGTATCTATTTAGATAAATAAAGACATCTTAAAATATTATTATTTGAGACAGTTACAGAGAGAGGGAGAGACAGAGGAAGAGGTCTTCCATCCTCTGGTTCACTCCCTAAATGCCTGCGACAGCCAGCGCTGAGTCAGGCCGAGCCAGAACCCTGGACCTTTTTCAGAGTCTCCCACATGGGTACCGGGGCCTGCAGACTCAGGCCATCCGCTGCTACTTTTCTAGGTGCATCAGCAGGGACGTGGTTGGATGTGGAGCAGCTGGGACTCAAACTGGAGCCCATATGGGATGCCAGCTCCATGAGAATCATTGGTTTTCATCCTTCATTTTGTTACTATGACGCATCATGTTTATTGATTCGCAAATGCTGAACCATCCCTTTATCCGTGGGATACATCCCACTTGGTGTGGGTGGATGATCTTGAAGTGTTGTTGGGTTTGATCTGCTAGTATTTTATTGGGAATGTTTTCATCTATGTTCACCCAGGATACTGGTCTGTAGTTCTTTTGTTGTGTCTTTCTCTGGTGTTAGGATTAAGGTGATGTTGGCCACACAGAATGTCTGGATAGATTCCCTCTCTTTGGATTGTTTCAAATAGTTAGAGTAGAATTGTGATAGTTAGTCCTTGAAAGTACAGTAGAAGTCAGCAAGGAAGCCGTATGCTCAGAGGCTTCCTCTTTTTCGAGGGTGTGTATTATTGACTCAGTCTCCATCTTAGTTTTTGGTCTGTTTAGGTTTTCTATGTCTTCATGCCTCAATTTTGGTCAATTATATTTGTCTAGAAATCTTTCCATTTCTTCTAGATTTTCAATTTGTTGCCATATATTTATTTATAATAATTTCTAATGCGTCATTGTATCTCCTTGGTATCAGTGTCATGTCTCCTTTTTTATCTGATTTGAGTCTTTTTTTTTCTTTGTTAGCTGGCTAAGGGTACATCAGTTTTGATTTTTTTCAAAACACCAGTTCTTAATTTTATTAATCTTTTCCACCTTTTTTTATAAATTGCAAATTTGTTTTTTTTATTTCTCTCCTGCTGATTTTGGGTTTCATTTGTTCTTGTTTTTCTAGGTCCTTGTGATGCACTGTTAGCTAATTCATTTGATGCCTTTCTAATTTTTTTAACTTTTATTTAATAAATATAAATTTCAAAAAATACAACTTTTGGATTATAGCAGCTTTTCCCCCCATAACCTCCCTTCCACCTGCAACCATCCCATCTCTCACTCCCTCTCTCATCCCATTCTTCATCAAGATTCATTTTCAATTATCTTTATATGCAGAAGATCAACTTAGTATATACTAAGTAGAGATTTCAACAGATGGCACCCACTCAGACACACAAAGTATAGTGTACTGCTTGAGTACTAGTTTTACTGTTAAAATGCCTTTCCAATTTTTTTAATGTGGGCACTTACAGCAAAATCAGTGTTAAGAGGAAAATCTATAGTAGTATCTCAGAAGTTTTGGTATGTTGTGCTTTCATTTTCATTAGTTCCTAGGAATTGTTAAATTCCTTTCTGCTTTTTTTCTGTGATCCACTGTTCAGTCAGGAGGATATTGGTCGGTCTCCATGTTTGTATCATTACTCCAGTTTATTTTGTAAATTTCCAGCTTCATTCTACTATGGGGAGAAAAGATGTATGATTTCAGTTTTTTTAAAATTGGCTGAGATTTGTTTTAAAATCGTATCATAGGGGCCGGCGCCGCGGCTCAATAGGCTAATCCTCCACCTTGCGGCGCTGGCACACTGGGTTCTAGTCCCAGTCAGGGCGCCGGATTCTGTCCCGGTTGCCCCTCTTCCAGGCCAGCTCTCTGCTGTGGCCCGGGAGTGCAGTGGAGGATGGCCCAAGTGCTTGGGCCCTGCACCCCATGGGAGACCAGGAGAAGCACCTGGCTCCTGCCATTGGATCAGCACGGTGCGTCGGCTGCAGCGCGCTGGCTGCGGTGGCCATTTGGGGGGTGAACCAACAGCAAAGGAAGACCTTTCTCTCTGTCTCTCTCTCTCTCTCACTGTCCACTCTGGGTGCTTTTTTTTTTTTTTTTTTTTTTTTTTTTTTTTTTTTTTTTTTTGACAAGCAAACAAAAAATCCTATCATAGGGTCAATCCTAGTGAAAGCTGCATACTCAGAGTAAAGGAAGATCTATTCTGCTGCTGTAGGATGTAGTGTAGGAATGTGCCATATATGTTTATTAGGACCATGTGGTCTATAGGGTAGATGTGCTGTGCTATTTTTTTTTTTTTTTGCCTGGTTGGTTATCCATTGCTGCGAGCTTGATATTGAAGCTCCTAGGATTTTTTATAGGAGCTTACGCCTCCCTTTATATCTGTTAACACTTGTTTTATAAAACTGGGTACTGTAGCATTGGATGCAAATACATATACAATAGGTACATCTTGTTCAATTAATCTCTGATTACATAGTAACCCTTCTTTGTGTCTTCTAACGTTTTTCTATCTTAAAACCTAGTTTCTCTCATATAAGTATAGCTACTCCTGCTTGTTTTTGAATGCCAGTTGTATGGAATATTTTTTTCTACCCTTTTATATTTGGTTTCTGTGTATCTTTATTTGTGAAGTGTGTGTCTTGGAGCTAGCATACAGACGGGTCTCATTTTTATCCATTGAGCCAGGCTGCATCTTTTCATTGGAGAATTTAGTCTGTTTATAGTCAATCAGTGTTAGTGATAGTAATGACTTAGAACTGCCAGTTTCCAATGAATACTCCTATTTGTTTTGAATGTCCTCTGCTCTTTTACTAGGAGGGTTTCTGCTTTCACCTTCTGTCATGATGCTATGGTCTTTTTCTGCTTCTGTATGTATTACTTCCTTAAGTATCATTTATAATGCTGTCGGGTGGTGACAAATTATTGAATGTTTGCTTGTGATGAATGGTCTTTATTTCATTCTCATTTATGAATGTGAGCTTTGCTGGGTATATATTCAGGGTCAACAGAGTTTTTTTCTTTACAAACTTGGACGGGGCCGGTGCTGTGGTATGGCAGGCAAAGCCTCCACTTACAGTGCCAGCATCCCATATGGGTGCTGGTTTGAGTCCCGGCTGCTCCACTTCCAATCCAGCTCTCTGCTATGGCCTAGGAAAGCAGAAGATGGCCTAAGTCTTGGGACCCCTGGAGACCTGGGGGAATCTCCTAGCTGGCCATTGCACCCAGCTGGGGAATGAACCAACAGATGGAGGATCTTCCTGTCTCTCTCCCTCCTTCTCTCTAACTCTGCCTTTCAAACAAATAAATAAACCTTTTTTTTTTTTTAAAAAAAAAAAAAAGGAAGTTGGACTGCATCTCTCTACTTTGTCCTGACCTGCTGGGTTTGTGTTGAAACATCTGCTGACAGTCTGATGAGAGTTCCTTTAAAATGACCTGCCATTTCTTTCCCACAAATTTTAGCATATTCTCTCTCTGTTTTACTTCTGGAAGTTGAGCTATAATGTGTAGCCATGAGGATCTTCTCTGATCATGCCTATTTGGAGTTCTGTGTGTGTTCTATATTTAGAAGCCCACATCTTTCTCCAAATTTTGGAGATTTTCTGCTCTTATTTCAGTGAAGAGGTTTTTTTAAGCCATTGCTTTTTTTCTATTTTTTTCAGAACTTTCAAGACTGGTATATTTGAATATTTGATCATATCCCGTAGATTCCAAACGCTGTTTTCATTCCATTTAACTTTTTCTTCTTTTCTCTTTTGTCTCACTGTTTCCAAAGCCCTACCTTCCAGGTAAGATACTGCTTCTTATCCCTCACCAAGTCTGCTGTTAAGGCTTATCTACTCTGACTTATTGAGTACTTCATCTACAATACTTATTTTTTTCAATACCTCTATGCTGAATTTCTCATCTGTGTTATATACTAATTTTCTAATTTCATGTAACTTTTTGTGATTTTGATTAACCTTACAATCATTCTTTTGACTTATTTTCAGACGTTACATCCATCTCCCTCTCTTCACAGTACAGTATTACTGTATTTATCACTTTCCCTTTGGGAAGTCATGGTGCCTTCCTTGTCCATATTTCTTGTTTTTGCACACTGATGGTTGTGCATCTGGGAATATCTCTTGATTCTGTCACTTCTGGAGGAAGCTTTTTGTTGACTGAAGGTTATAATCCTAGAGATGTACCTTTGGGTGTTAGTTAGGTAGAGTGCTTTATCTTTGGATCAGGTTAGAGTCTGTAATGTAGTCTCCCTAGGCCTTTATTCCCTACAGTTGATGATAACCACAGCAGGATCGGAGCTTTTCCTGCAGCTCAATGTGGCAACTGAGATTCCTTTCAGGCAGGTCTCCAGCTGTTTCTTCTGAGAGGGGAGTGCTGTGATGAGCTGCTTCCGTGTTGGGAGCAGGACTGGCTGGGGTCGTGGGTGTGCCTGGCACACAGATTCCCAGCCAATATCCAAGTTAGCCACTGGAGTCACAAGATCAGTAGTGGCTGTAGGGGCTGAGTAGGCATAGAGACTCTTAGCTGTAGCCCAGATTCATAGTTCTAAGAGTTTCGCTGCTGCTGGGTGGAGGAGGCAGTAACACAGATGCTATCTGATTGAGTAGCTGGATCTATGAGAGTGACTTTGGCTCTGTAGCAGCAGGACAAGCTGTCTTGGGCGACTCTCCTGTGCTGTTTACTTGTTTGAGTTGTATGCAGCGACCTCAAGACTGAGCATCGAGTGAGGAGCAGCACCCAAACTCCGGTAGCTTGCATGGGAGGGGCTAGAATCCAGAGCCCTACCCTGGGCCTGAGCCAAACACAGATCCTGTGTAGCAGAAATCTCAGCAAAGAATAGGCTTGTACGGTGTTGGGCTCAGCACAAAGAGCCCGTTGTGCATCCTATAAGCAAGGTGTTGCTGGGCTGGGTGGAGCTTCAGAGGTGTGCAGTGGGTGGAGCTGCAGCCACAGTTCCTGGTTGGAGCAGGAGGCCAGAGTGATACCCCAGATGTGCATGCTGGAGCACCTCTGGCTACTGTCAGTGGGGAAGGGCATGTTGCAGCTGGTGAGTATGTTTGGAATCCCCTCACTCACCCTGATGCGCACACTGTGACATCCACCCGCAGTGTGGAGAGAGCTGCAGGTCTCTGTAGTCAGACTGGGTGGGTGCACAGACACTCAGCCACAACGTGCAGTGTTTCAGGGACTGGGGGAAAGGGGGTAGTAGGGAGGAGTATTTCCCTAATTCGGACAGAGTGGGCCACAGAGTCCTCTGGCTGTCACACCCGATCCCCTGCTCCCAGTCTCTCCTGCACAGTGGAGGGCTGTGTGGGCCTGGGCTCTGGAGCAAGCACTACACTATTGGGCCCAGCTCATGGGGCTCAGTCTGCCCTGGTAAAGTGCAGGAGTGTTTTCCTAGGTTGGCCTAATGCCTTTGAGGGTGGTGGGATTCTCTAGCCAGCGCTGCTGGTATGTATTGCCGGCGGGGGTTGGGTGCCTTCTTACTGTTCTCAGCAAGTTGGTGTCCCTGGCTAGGAGCAGGTGCAGTAGGAGCTGCAGCTGCCCGTGCCAGTGGATTCTGCAGTGTATCTGCCCAATTTCTCTCTGCTGGTTTCTGGAGTGTCTGTACTATTCTGTCACTGCTTTACGGGCTTCGTTAGCCCTTGTGAGGGTGGCTTGGTGTGTGAATGGCTGTTGAGACTGGTGTCTCCAGGGAGGTGATCACTGGACCTTCTGACTGAGCTGCCATCTGTACCTACCTGAAGAAGAACTGCGAGACGGAAACAAATGGGTGGGAAGACACCATGGAGAGAGGTAGAGGGCGTGCTGGAAGAATTGCAGAGAACTGTCTAGAGGGCCTCAGAGAAGCCAGATAGGGCGTGAGCGGGGGGAGTGCGGATTCTGTTCTGGTAAAGCCCCATGCGGACGTGGTCCTTCTCTATAGAGAAAGGGGAAGCAAGGGGAGGATTTCAAGCCTAGGCTTGGAGGGACTGACGTGCATGGATCAGACCTGAGCATGGACTGAATACACAGGGATGGAAACAAGGCTAAAACGCGCAGATTTCTGGCTTGATGACCTGGACGTTGGGTATCAGTATTCACTGCTACAGAACAGAAGCTGGCCTCTGAGGAAAGTTCAGGACTTTGGTTTGGGATGTGATGGATGGCTTTGGACTATTTAGGAGAGACAGGAGGGGGACGGCTGCAAAACGAGGAGTATCAGTCCCCATAGCACAAGAGACCCACACGTGCTATAGACAATGAAAACCTGTTCAGGCCACCACATTCTCAGCCTTCACTTGACAGATCTGCGGGCCCTTTCAGATGTATCTCGGCTCCCCCTGCACACAGCACTTTGAAGCTCACCAAGGTGTTGCCTCACCCTTTCCTCCTTCCTCGGTTTGACCAGACGTCTCTCCTTATCTTAGTCTGTCCTCCCTTGCTTGCCACAAAGCATTTTTCAGATAAAACCTTAATTTTACTGCATAAAAGAGCCTGCAGTTTTGAAGAAGCCAAGGTGAGATAGGTGTCCGACGTTTCACTGGGGAAAGTTCCCCTTTGTTTTCTTAAATGAAGGCATTCAACATAATAGGTTAAACTCCAAACCTGGCCTTTATTTACCACCACAAGCAAATCAGGTCTGAAGTCCAAAAGAGATAAAACTTGTAAGTCACTTGTATATTATTTGTAATGGAAACTTCACCATGGATAAAATTGTCTGAGACGTACCAGCTATGGTATGGTAAGAGAAAAGAATCTTTTTTTTTTAACCTCTGTCAAATAAAAAAAAATTAGACAATGAGAGAGAGAGAGAGAAAAGTCTTCCTTCCATTGGTTCACCCCCCAAATGGCTGCTACGGCCAGAGCTGCGCCGATCCAAAGCCAGGAGCAAGGTGCTTCTCCTGGTCTCCCATGCGGGTTTAGGGGCCCAAGCACTTGGGCCATCCTCCACTGCCCTCCTGGGCCACAGCAGAGAGCTGGACTGGAAGAGCAGAAGCCGGAACTAGAACCCGGCAACCATATGGGACGCCGCAGGTGGAGGAGTAGCCAAGTGAGCCACTGCGCCGGCCCCGTAATACCTTCTTTTAAAACTAGAATCAGCATAATCTGAAAATTAGATAATCCAATGTAGGAGAACCAAGAAGTGTCTGTACATGTAAGCAGTAGGGATTTTGCACATCAGTGCGCAGTGAAACTCTTATTCTTCGAGTGTTTCAATATATGCTCTTCCTTCTGTGAACTTCCTCAGAGAAAGGTGAGGCTTCCCAATAAAGTCCTACAGCCCCCTTGGCACAGAAGCAAACACAGAACACCTCATTGGGCCCAGGAAGCTGATTGTCGGTGAGTTCAGGCTGAAGCCATCCGGAGGACCACTGTTGTCCACGGGACGTCAGCGGTCACCTCTGCGTATCTCTGGGTTTGGGTTTCTGGTCAGCAGGATAGAGATCTCATCTTCTAGGAAAGGTCCTCTTCTCCCACACCACCCTGAAGTTCCCCAGGCAGGAGAGTGGCACTGTGTGGCCAGCACTCCTGGAATTCATACATGTGCTAATAGGCGACACTCCAGCGTTGCTCCATGTTCTTCCTGGATGATCCTCTGTATCAGCTGGAGAGGTTACAAAAACTTCAAACTCCAGAGCTCCACCCGGTACAAGTGAGTCACAGTCTTGTGGGCAAGGAATCTGGTGTTTTAACCAGTTTTCTCCCCTTTTGTTAAAAATGTAATGGACAGCTCTACGTAGTTGGGTTGAATTGAATGAGAATGCCCATTCGTGGAGGGCTGGCAAGATATTGATCCTGCTTAACGCCTAACCCAGAATCCAGCACAAGGCTACACACAGACAAGACAGGCAACTGATGTAGTTGGAAAGTGAAGTATAATTCCTGCCCTTCCTTCCATTTCAGGGACATTTGTGAGCAAAAATGACAAAGTATATGAAATCGCTTTTCATGCCAAAAAATAGTGTTATCATACCACACCATGAAAAGAAACTAACCAGGTAACTGAATCTTGTTGACCACTCACTCTATGGTGACCATACTTGCATGAATTTAAATTTATTCGTTAATCTTCTCAAAACCCCTTAGAGAGGAAGGGAAGAAGACAGGGACAAGGAGACTCTTAATTCTCCTCTTATTTTATAGAAGAGAAGACCAAGTCTCAAAACACTTAGGTTGGTCAAATTCCTATAGAAAGGAAGTGCAAGAACAGTGGCCCTTACACTTGATTAAGCACCAGAATTACCGGGAGGCTTTGTTAAAACACGTGGTGCTGGGTATCTCCCTAGAGTTTCTAATTCAGAAGGGTTGGGATGCTGCCCACTCATTTGCATGTTACATACATTTCCCTGATTCTAAGGCTTTTGATGAGGACCAGGACAGCAGAGCTAACTCACCCAGGAGTTCTCTTTCCAGGGCCTTTGTTCTTAACTAATACCTTTTTTAATTTTACTACCATTCTAATCCTTATAAATACACATACTCAATGTTGTATGATATTTCTAATTTATTCTTAATTGCGGATAGTACATAAAGAAGCTAGAAAGTCCATCTCAACTACGATTAGGCGTTTCTTATTACTGCTGAAGGAAGAACTGGCCAATGGATTTCTTCCCTCATTGCGTTCTTGTAGGTCAGCCATCTTTGTGAGACTTTTAAAATTTGATTTTTGGAAGTTGAAAGCAGGACTCACTGCTGGAAGGACACTCCCAGCCGTGGATTTGAGCCGTATTGACAGCATCTGGTCTGATAGCTCTCTGCCTTCTTCACAAGGTGCCCTCATCCGAGGTCTGCCTCCTCCGTGTCCCTCCCCTGTGTGTCTCAGACAGGGAAAGTTACTGTGTTCTGTGAGAATAAGCAAACATGAGCGATGTGGAGCTATTTTATTAAAACTTGCAAATCTCCACTGAATCCTGAAATTTGAGCATAGTTACATTAGAGTTCATTGCATGTTTTTTTCGTTCCCGAAATGAAGTAAAGCGTTATTTACCTACAGTATTGTAGCTAAAGGCATAACAATTTGCCTTTATAAACTCCTCTCAGGAAAGTGTTTTTTTATCAAATAACACAAGCAGTACAAGGATTGAAAAAGGTGTTTTTGGTTTTTTTTTTTTTTTAGCACTTCAGCAGTTTCTTCCAAGTTAAGAAAATAAAATTTTAAAAGGGTGTGATATGAAAGGGATCATATCATTGTCGTAGTTAGATGGTGGAATCAGAAAGTGTTGTTCACATTAAGAAAAAAGAGTTTGAAAAATGTTCACTAGCAACAGGACCAAATTTATTCACAATATCCTATCAATTAGAAAAAACTGGGAAAAATGCTACTTTCTTATTCCTTGCAATGTAGTCCACAGTACAAAGTAATGCCAAGGAAGGGAAATAACAGGATAATGACAAACACAAAGCATCAACTGTGATGGTACTGAATAGTCAGAAAAACCTGTGATTCTATTAATAAAGTCAGCTGTAGTGGTTAGGAAGGAATCAGATGAAAGGAGAAAGCGAAGGCAGGCAATATAAATAAAAGGGCACGTCCCTGACGGACGTTAGATGATTAAAGTCCCTGTGTTAGCATTTGTTAAACGCACAGGTTGGGGTGTCCTCGGGGCAAGGTGAGGCACTGACACTGCAGGAGGAATACTCGTTGCCAGGATGTGATGGCCACAGGAGTCTCTCATGCTGGAAGCCACCCCTGGTAGAACTAGGACTGCATGTGGTTGCAAGTAAAAGGACCTGCTGCACGTGTCAGGGCTGCTAAGCCCCGCCCAACGTGACACCTGACATTGTCTCAGAGGCGTGTATGTGACTCCGGGCTACCGTCAGAGGTAGGGGTCCCTGACTTGTGATCCTGTCTTCCTCGGCTGTGCCTTTTGTCCTCATGCATAACAGATGCCCGCCGCGCTTGAAAGCATAGAGCCCTTCTCTCAGGCCAGCAGAAGGAGAAAGGGTCAGAGAGAGAACACTGCCAGCAAGCCAGGCGTTTCCAGGAGAGCGGACGTGTTGGTCATTCTGCCTGCCCAACAGAGGAAAGCAGTCAGGAATGGCTTCTGCGTCACTGGTCCCCAGGGTGTGGCACAGTCCCGGCCTGGGCACTGCTACCAGGAAGCTTCTTGAAGCTTATTGTCATTACTAGAAAGGCAGATAGAGATTTTTCGTCTGCTCGTTCACTCCCCAAATAGCTGCGACAACCACTTCTGGGCCAGGCCAAGGCCAGGGGAACCCCATGGAACTCCCCTCCATGTAGGCTGCAGGGGTCCAAGCACTTGAGCCATCCTCGGCTGGTTCCCAGGATGGATGGCCAAGACACTGGCTTGGAAACAGGGTAGCCAGGCCTCAAACCGGCACTCTGATTGGGGTGTCTATTAGGCCACTGTGACACAATGCCTGCCTTGGGGAACATGCATTACATATTCCTGAATGACCCTTCTGTACGAGAACCTTCTGTGACAGGCAGATGTGTCACGAACACCTTGATAAGCTATAGATCTGCTGGAGGTTACTCTGCTAGAAGCATAACGTTCAGGAATAGTCTTGCTCGATGTCCTCTCCTACTGTCGCACCTGGTGTGGTTGGGAACGGCTGAGTGAACCACGCACACCCATACCTAAGGACCCGAGGACAGATGCTAATCTCGGAGACACTGCAGCCTGGGCTCCTGCAGGGGTGAGGGTGACGGTCCACGCAGTGCACGGAGTACGTCACCCAGCTGCAGAGAGCAGCATTACTTCTTGGCTCCCCTACCTTTGCAGGTGTTCAAGTGGAGGCCAGCCAGGCCCCTCTGCTAAGCCACCCCCCACTACTGACCTCTTCTTCAATGATTCTGTTACTGGAGAAGCAAAGAGTCCTTGTCTTCGCTCAAGAAAGAATTCAGGCATGAGACAGAGAGTAGTGGAAAGCCACATAGCGGGGTTTATTAGGGCAGGGACATCCGCAAGAACGGATGGGCTCCTCTCCAGACAGGACCTGAGAGTGAGTGCCCAGTCACTCAGACAGGGGGAGAGCGGGGTTACATGGTGGAGTGGAGAGAATACACCTGGGTAGGCCAGGCGGGTGGCTCAGCAGAGAGGCAAAGGGCTCAGTGTGCAGTCCGGTTGAGCCCGGGGGTGTTTTAGGGGGTGGGTCTTGCCTTCCACCTCTTCTCCTTCTGGAACAAAGGACTTCTTGGATGTAAATATGAAAAATTCCTTTCTGAGTTTTCCCCCTGAAGTTATCAGACAGGGGGAAGCCTGGCTGGTGTCACCCCACCTTAGAGGAAGGATGGTTATCGGGTAGAAGGGGTAAAGATGTTTGTAAAGATGGTTTCAGTGCCTCCTGCTCTAGGTCTGCACAGCTGCCTTGGTTGCTGCTCCCTTCCCATCTACTCTGTGAGCTCCTGACAATAACTCACTCAACTCTTATTCTCTAAAGGTGACTAGATCGTGTTAGCTTTTTGTCTTGCTACCAAGAACACCGGCTTAAAATCAGCAGAAAGACTGGCCTAGGCCGTGTACCTTTCTCTTGGACCCAAACACTGCTTTTTGTGGGGCTTTGGGCAACAGGAGAGGGAGCCCCCTTGGAGGAGATCAAACATGTCTGCACAGACTTCTATGAAAATAAGTATCCATCCTGACCTCCCTCCCATCTGAGAACTGTACATCAGAAACACCTGTGTCTTCCACACTGCTCGCTCCTCTCTGGACCTGTAGCAGGGAGAATTCATTTGCTGCCCCTGCAGATAGGAGAGTATACCATTGAGCCCAAATGAGGTTGCTTCTGGGGTTGGCTGGCTAGAACCTATTTACTCAAAATCTGGCTCTAGTATTTCATGTATTTTGGCATAAGAGGAGCTTCTCTCTATAAAACTATTTGATTTCTGTGTAACCCCTTGCAACAGGAACAATGCATATGGTCCATAAAGGAAAAAACGAACACAAGCATGAAATTGGAACAGACTGATAAACCAAAAAAACCGTACACATTTGCCAGAAATGGACTATAAGTTCTCCAAATCACCCTTAGAGAACAAAGCATCGTGTGAGATGCTAACAGACTTACCGCAGTCAATTTAAATCCTGAGGTTACAGATGCTTCCTAGAGCAGACTGACCCACCTGTCCTCACCACTGAGCGGCCAGCATCCAACCCTGTCACCTTTAGCTTCCTAAACCGCTTTGTAATTCAGTGGAGGGTCCTGCAATGACTTTACAAGTCATGAATTAAACTCTTGCCGTTCCAACGTCCTTCTTTGCGACTCGCTGCATTGGTTTTTGTTGGCTTTCTTTGGGGCTTTAGAGCATTAGGGGATTCTGAGGGGAAAAGCCATATGTTAGTCTCTAACTTACATTCAGCTAAAAATGTCTGTAAATGGTAGAGATTTTTGTTGTCCTGTCTTGAAAGATCTGTTGGTTAGAGTTATATACCAAGGTCACTTGACTACTAAGAACCAAAGCTTGTTTTTGAGGAGGTTGTAATTTTATCCAAACTCCGTGTATTTTGTGATAGAAATTATTATATCTCTTCTAAATATTCATTTATTTGAAAGAGTGAACAGTGAGAAAAGGAGACACAGAGAGACATACACACCTTCCATCTGCTGGTTCACTCTCCCAGTGGCTGCAAGGGCCAGGAGCTTCTTTGGGGTCTCCCCCATGAGTATAGGGGCCGAAGCACTTGGGCCATCTTCTGCTGCTTTTCCAAGGCCACTAGCAGAGATGAGAAATGGAGCAGCTGGGACATAAACTGGTGCCCATATGGAATGCTGGCATGGCAGGTGGTGGCCTAGCACCACACCATAGCACCAGCTCCTGTAATTCTTTTTTTTTTTTTTTCTTAAGCTCACAAGTGTTTGCTGAAGTGCAAAAAGTAAACTGGGATTACTAGTGTAAGGATAATATAGTCAGTATTGTGGAGGGCCCTTGCTGTTGGTGAATCTGGTGCTCATATGATATTTAAGGGTATTTCAAAGAGAAAGTACATTTTTCCCCAAGTACTCTGTACCCATTACACCTTGCAGTCTTTTTGTTTCATTGTATAAATAAATATTCTGTAGCTATTATTGTTATCCAAAACATGTTTGAGGTACATTATACCTGGAATTTTCATTTTTCTCCTCACATGTACTATTTCATAGTGTCTGGTATAGAAATAACACAAAGATGCCAAATGTGTAGAACTTGAAGGAAAGAGGAGGATGAGTAACATCTAGCTGTGTGTGCTGTTTTTGTTTACTAGACTTGGTTGTTAATAATATTTCTTGTATTTTGTTTGGGGGCTCTTTTTTGGTTTTGGTTTTGGAAAAGGTAAATTTTCATCATTGAATCATGACATGGAGGTAAGACTGAGGGGAGGAGAATCGCTCAGCTATTCTTACACTGAAATTGTTATATAAACCAATGTGAGATGTTAAGACTGTCACGTAATTGGTGGGATTAAGTTTACTATTTTATTTTTATAAATATATATTTTTTTCTGAATGTGTCTGAGTCCAAGAGTGGGCAAAAAATTAATTTTCTACTTCAGGTTAATCTATAAAGATTTTGAAAATCTGTATTACTAACTTGTTGAATTCATGACACCACTTGTAATCTTTGTTTTTCTAAAATAATTGAAAACATGAAAAAATAGAATAATATAGTCAGTATTGTAGATCCACATGTAAGTATAAGATATTAAGTTAGCTAACATTTCATGGATTCTATCTGTAGGAGATAGCGTCTGAATTGGGCCTTTAATTGCTACTAGCCATTTAGATCTTTTGAATCTTTCCCTTATTTATAATTACTAGTATATACAAGCAGAGACAATTTGAATTAATTTTATAATACCTAAATAACTTCCAAATTTTACTTGATTATCTTTGTCCCAAAAAGCCTTGTATTTATTTGTAGTTATATTGTAGACAAAAAGAGAACCAGTCCAATAAAATGATCCAGGTGCTCCCATTACAATTAAATCCTCTGTGTAAAAACTAGATATTCCAGCTTGACATGATGCAAAGTTTTCTCCAAATTTTCTTATATAATCTTGATAGCATGGAGCCATTCTTTTACTCAGTTCTGTTCGTAAATCAGAGGGCATTCCATAGCAAACACCAATGGGGAGCTTATTCTCATTCTTCATGTAAAATATATTTTTCCATCGATGCCCACAAGTCACAATGGATCCATTTTCTCCTGGCTGTCTGGAAAGAGTGACGCCCAGCCACTCATTATCTCTCTCCTCCAGACAAGTCCTCCCACAAGGTTCTCCAGTAGGGCTACATATATATAACATTTCTCCTTTCACTGCTTAATGTTGGGGCAACTTCCACAGCTCCCACAGCACTTGGGTACTTTTAGCCTCCATAGCCAGACAGAATCCGTACAAGGAACATCCTACGCCTCCTCACGGTGGTACTGAGTCTTTTTCTTTAGGAATGTTTCCCCATTTCCTTTTTTGGTGCCCAGTGAATCCTGACAGAGACTTTAAGCCCCTCAGGACAGGAGCTCAGGGGCCGCTGCTCCTCCTTGGCTTCCCTCCTAAGTTCCCTCCCCTCACCACGTGGTTCTCGGTCTTCCAGCTCCTGTAATTCTACCTCTTCCTAGACATGCACACAGCCATCGCATCTTCAGGAACACAAGCAGCTTGCCACCCCATTCCGTTGGATGACATATACAGCAGGGCAAGCGCTGCGGGCTTTGGTGACCATCCGTCCTGCCAACAGTCACGGCTTGTCTCTGAGCCTAGGTCCACCTGTCAGCGGGGATGGTAATATACACCTCGGGAAGCTGTGAGGACCACATTCAATAATTTCCATGACCTCGAGAGCTTCTGGCACACCATAGATCCTTCTTAGCTCTTTCCTTTTTTTTCTGTTACCCAACAGGACCGATTCACTCCTCCGTAATTGTTTATACCTAACACTGTGTCTATTGGAGGAAGCTTCAGTTAAAATAATGATAACGATGACGACAATGACAGCAAAATAAACACAATCCAAAAACCTGTCCTGTGGGTAATATCAAATCCATGCAGAAAACGCTCAGGTTTGATGGTATAATTAATCTCTTCCCTGAGAAGTTCAACTGGTTACGACAGTGGGGAAGAAACTCTGATGAGTGATAAAGCTGCATTGTAGCATGAAAACAATGCCATTTTATCCTATTCTCTGTGAACTTCAAATATGTTGCTCAATACAAGGTAGAGACCTTGGTTCCTGCTCCGTCTCTCACTCCCTCTCCCTCTGTCTGCTTCATTGCTGTTTTATGTTTGTGTGTTCTGAGTATCTGAAGAACTTGAAAATTTGAGAGGATTCTAGCAAGAGTCTCAAGAGGAAAATCAACAGCAAAGGTGAGTGGGGGGCTGTACTTCATTTAGAAATTATTTTTTTTCAGGAGCTGGTGTTGTGGCGTAGTAGGTTAAACATCCGCCAACAGCACCGGTATCCCATATAGGAGCGAGTTAGAGTCCTGGCTTCTCCACTTCTGACCCAGCTCCCTGCTGCTGGCTTGGGAAAGGAGTAGGGGATGGCCCAAGGACTTGGGGTCCTGCATGCAGGTGGGAGACCCGGAAGAAGCTCCTGGCTTTGGATCGGCAGAGCTGCAGCCATTGCGGCCTTTTGGGGAGTGAACCAGCAGGTGGAAGATCTCTGTTCTGCTCTCTGTAACTCTGCCTCTCAAGTAAGTAAAAAAAAAAAAAAAAAAAACTTTAAAGAATGTTGGTTACAAACTGATACTTATTTCCTTAATTTGTGGATGAGTATACCTCTATCTTGGCTGCCCGTCAGATTCACAGGGGAGTCTGTTGAACAAAACTGGTCCCTGGGCCCTCCCTCACGATCCTGAGACAGGGACTCCAATGTGCATCCATGGTTGGCACCCCCCACACACTGGGGGTACTTCAAAATGCTCACAGGAAGTGGAGTTAAAGGGAAGTATTTTGCTGTAAAAATCTCTAGGGCTGGCACTGTGGCATAGAAGGTTAAGCCTCAGCCTGCAGTGCTGACATCCAATATAGACGCCGGTTTGAGTCCCGGCTGCTCCACTTTGGATCCAGTCACCTCTTGCTGTGCCTAGGAAAGCAGCAGCAGATGGCCCAAGTGTCTGGGCCCTTGCAGCTACATGAAATTCTGCAATTCTGACTTTCAAATAAATAAATTAATCTGTGCATATTAGGAGTCTTCCCAGAGTTCCTAGAAAATGCATATGATAAAAAAATGGGTTTCATGATATTTTGCACTGGTATAAATTTTCTTACTCTATTTTTCCATCAATATTGTGAAATACCCTTTTGTGTTGGTAACTGAGGGAAAAGTACATCTCAGAAAGTTACCTGCACTCTGGCCTCAGAATCAGCCCTTAAGGCATTCGGGTCTGGCTGAAGAGCCCATGAGAGTATTTTAGGCATGGAAAGCCAAGACACTCTGTAAAAAAAAAAAAAAAAAAAGAAGACCTAAATGAAAGATCTCTGCGAGTGAGATCCCAGTGGAAAGAACGGGGCCATCAGAGGAGGAGGTACCTTTCTCTGAAGGGAGGAGAGAACTTCCACTTTGACTATGACCCTGTCAGAATAAGATTGAAGTTGCCAAACTCAAAAGGCTTCCATAGCCTTGGCAACTCATGACTAGAGCCTAGGGAGATTACTGACACCATAAACAAGAGCGTCAAATTGTTAAATCAACAACAGGAGTCACTGTGTACTTACGTCTCATGTGGGATCTGTCCTTAATGTGTTGTCCAATGTGAAGTAATGCTATAACTAGTACTGAAACAGTATTTTTACACTTTGTGTTTCTGTGTGGGTGCAAACTGATGCAACCTTTACTTAGTATATACTAAATTGATCTTCTGTATATAAAGATAATTGAAAATGAATCTTGATGTGAATGGAATGGGAGAGGGAGCAGGAGCTGGGAGGGGTGCAAGTGGGAGGGAAGTTATGGGGGGGGGAGCCATTGTAATCCATAAACTGTACTTTGGAAATTTATATTTATTTTTAAATTTTTTTATTTAGTAAGGTTACCTGCACACAAAGATCCCTCCCACTAGGACTCACTCGGGTGCCTGTCACAGACTTGGGACCGTGTACTTCCACAATTCATAGCACATCTTGCATTATTGCACTAGACTAGAAGCACTATGAAGGCAAAGACAAAGCTGTAATTTTCAGTTATCCTCAATGAACCCAATGCCAACCTATCAGTACTTACTGTTGCATAATTCTCTAACTGCTTTTTTCCTTCAAGAGGTCAGAGAGGGTAAAGACACAGAGAAGCAAGAGGAATGCGTGTAGCGGCAGCAGTGGGAGAAGGGGTGAGGGCAGCTAACCCTGCAGTGCCTGCCATAGAAAAAGACAGACAGGGGTATGCATTATTTATTCATGTACTGCACTGGCAACTATGTTTTATATTCAGCAGCATGAACCCCACCGAGTGTCTCAGGATTTCTTGAGTTGGTGTCTGTGTGTGTAGAGTCAAGACGGAATGAAGTGAGTGAATTTTTCATTACTTACCTGGGTGCCTCTCGATACGCTGATTTAGAACCTTAATTAAATCCGCTCCACTTGGCAAAGGAGTCACCTGGGACAGCAGCACTTCGGCTTATTGGGGGAAACTTGGTGGTGTATTTGCAAGTCAGCTATTGACTCTACCTCCTCAAGGGATTGCGTTTTCAATGTCTCAGTTTACCCATTTATAACAGTAATATCTGCAGCGAAGCTGTGCACTCCCGTTCACTGTTGGCATGATACCCGCAGAACTTTTGACAGGTTCATTTGAAAAATGAATAACATTTTCCTGATTTGATTGCAATTGAGCATATACACACTTCATACTTCAATTACATTAATCAAAATGAAGGTTTTCACATGACAGCTTTAAGCCAACAGTCTCAGGATTTGAACCTATTTGAACCTCTCCATTAGAACATGGAGCTGGATGACTTGATAGTTATTAAAATAGAACTAGAAAATTCTGGTCTGGGGGAGGATTTCAGTGCGGCTTGCTCTGCAAATGGAAGTCTAGTGCTAGGTTGTCCATGGATAAGAATGATTCTCCTGCTCCCTTTTGTCACCCGTGCCCTGTGGCACGCGGCTTTGTGTTACTTCTACGTGCCTGCATTTTGTTGATGAATGCAGGCCAGTGTGGAGGGCAAAGCTGCCTCCCGGCTTGAATCAAAAGAGCAAGTTCTTCTGGACTGGTCTTTTCCCCTTAGTTGCTCCTGCACCTGCCCCTGCCCCTGCCAAACCTGGGCACTTCCCCCATTTGCCGGCTCCTCCTTACAACAGCCACTGTAGCTAAGAACTGTGTCACCTATCTCCAAGAAATGGCCACAGCCTCTGTGTGCTGTGTCTGGCCTTCTCCCTCTGGAATCATCTTCCAAATACCCCAGAAACTGATCTCTGATACAAACTATAAGATGCACTACGGACCCCAGTTACTGGGAAGCTCCAGACGTGGGTTTCAGCACTGGCTGTTATTTAAACAGTGGTTTCTGAGATGAAGGCACTTTACAATCCCACCCTTTTGTGCTGATACTCCAGTCAGTCAGTAGGTCATCTATCAGCCAAGGTAGCCTCCCACTCAGACCAAAGCGCCTGGGGTTCATACCCAGTGACACTGACGTGGGGGCTACGCTCATTCCCACTGTCCGGGAGACCCTTTCCCTCCTTCCTTGACTTCTGCATTCTGGACAGCTTTCTCTGTTTACCACTCCCAGAGCCAGGCCGCAGCAAGTGATGCCAGGCAGGCAGCTCTGGACACGCAGGTGCATGCCATTGGCAGCACTGACCCCACCGTATTGAAGGCGACTGGTGATCTGTCCGTCTCCACCGTGAGATTGACCATTACTTTAGGACCTGGAACCCTGGTTCTGCCCCACTGTATGTCCCCAATGCCTCATCTGTGTTATTACTAAATAAATAGGAAAATGAGTCAAGCCTGTTATTCACAAAGTCTAGTGTAACATATGGAGTCCGTGTGATAACTATGCAAATAGGGAGATTAGTGGAGTTTTCAACCAATGGAAAACAGAGTTGTTTACAGGGCAGCAACCCCTCCTCATCAGTGCTGTTAAGGCAGAAATGAGGGGAGTGGCATTGTGGTGTCGTGGGTTCAGCTGCCACCTGCAAAGCCAGCATCCCCCGTGGGCACCGGTTCATGTCCCAGATGCTCCACTTGTGATCTAGTTCCCTGCTAATGGCCTGGGAAAAGCAGAGGAGAAAATCCTTGACTCCCCGCATCTACGTGAGAGACATGGATAGAGCTCCTCAATCCTGGCTTCTGCCTGGCCCAAACTGGGGAGTGCACCAGTAAATGGAATCTCTCTATGAAAGCCAGAGTTAAAAAATCTTTTTTTGGACAGGCAGAGAGAGAGAAAGAAAGGTCTTCCTTTTCTGATGGTTCACCCCCCAAATGGCTGCTACTGCCGGAGCGCTGCACCGATTGAAGCCAGGAGCCAGGTGCTTCCTCCTGGTCTCCCATGCGGGTGCAGGGCCCAAGCACTTGGGCCATCCTCCACTGCCTTCCCAGGCCACAGCAGAGAGCTGGACTGGAAGAGGAGCAACCGGGACAGAATCCGGCATCCCCACTGGAACTAGAACCTGGGGTACCGGCGCTGCAGGCAGAGGATTAGCCAAGTGAGCCACGGCCAGAGTTAAAATCTTAAAAAAAAGAAGTAGTAAAGCAGAAGCCAGCATCACACATTAGGAACAACATGAGGTGGACTGAAGAAACTCAAGGTTAATTCATCTCTGCTCTTCCCTGCTCTGAAAATCTCTGGGTCATGGAGTATTACAAATTGGTTTTTTGAGACATTCTCGTTTCACTGAATTCTGGCAATACCAAATGCATTTCAAAGCTCACCGATTCTCTAGCCTTACCACTTTGATTTCTGTATGACATTTTCATGCTCGGGTTGTAAACCAGCCATCTTGGGCAACTCCTTGCTCACAGACAAGGCTAGTTTGAGATTTGATGTCAATGTGCCTGGGGCATCATTTGCTGTCCAGCTTGCGACTGGCCCAGGGTCACTGCATAACCCCAGCCCGCTCACTGTCGTTCGCTCCCTTACTTGGTCTCCTGAGGTCTCCCATGGCTCACCTCCCTCCCAGAGTACCAACAGTCAGTCTCTGGATACAAGCAGAGTGACTGCCTTTCCCCAGGTCACCTACTTAACACCTGTCAAAGGTTTCTCATGGCCCAAGGCCGTCTCAATCCATCCTGCACATCTGAATCACGTGGGAAACTCACAAAAAAAAAAAAAAAAAACGCTCATCAAAAATCAGAATCTGAGGGTAGAGCTCATGTATTTACATTTTTAAATTCCCCAAAATAATTCTAATCTACAACCAAGAGTAGACTAGTAGCTTACAGAACTAAGTCCTAAATCCTTAAGTGACCTAATGGCTGGCCAGATACCTGTCCACACACGAGTTCCAGTCTGGAGACATCCCATGCTGACTTGCGTCCTGTATTCACAAAGAACCCTAAGCTGTCGCAGACTTCTTAGTGAGGTGGTGCCTCATGCCCCATGCCAGCCTTTACTTCTCATTTCCCCAGCCACTTACATACATTGCAAAACACCTAGCTTGCTGCCTTTGAGCCATTTCCTAAAATATCTATTCTCACCTCAAGAGGAGTGGCCTCTGCTTCAGCTGTCTCCTGTGTTGATACTGGCTGCACACCTACGGTGCTACCATAGTATAGGAATCCTCATAACTCAATGTGCACACAAACCCATTTCGTCACATGCAGATAGCGATTCAGTAGGTCTGGATGTGGCTGGCCATTCTGCACTTCTAACAATCTCACAGGCGAATCACCTATGGCAGAGCAAGGCTTTAAATACTTAGACACTCGTCTCTCTCTGTTTTACTATTTCTGAGGGCAATGACCACATTATAGTTATTTTTATCTGAGCTCAGTCACTGACACATGGTAGTCACTCATTGAATATTCACTGCATGAATGAGCTATGGAGGAAGGGGAGGAGAAGAGACAGGCAGGCTGCTATACAAATTTCTCTGTTTTCAGGCAAACAAGTACACCTTCTCCAAGGCAAGTTTTCATATGGCCCTCTTCACTAATATTCTACCATCTATGGCACAGTGATAATCTTGAATTAAAACTACATTCCAAAATTTATGGGCATGTAACACGGCTAAAATGCTTACTTCAGATCCTACAAATCGCAGCTCACCACTTTCCAAACTACATTATGAAATATTCCTGCATATGTAATCTCATGTCTCACTCTTCCTCACCTTTCCTTCTTATCTCCTAGCGAAAGACTGGGAATAAAGTAGATAGAAAAAAGGAAAATAAGGGAATTCAGGAAAAACTCATTAATTCTTAGGACTGACACAATCTCTATGAGCTTAAGTTAATGATGACCCAAAGTACAATTGCCTGCACTCCTTCAGATATATCCCATAGACGGCAGTCAGAATAATGTCATCGTAACATCTGTCAGCTCAGTCAAGTGCAAGGCCATGGTAGATCATGCGGTTCGGTAGTTGTCACCGGGCAATGTGCCCCCTTTAGCCAGTGACGTACAATGGCCTTGGATCCACAAAGAAACAGTTTAGCCAAACACCCAGCAGTCGGTGCTTCTTATAATGATGACCCTAGTTCAAGGCTGTAACCTCAGCTGGAGTCCCACAGAGCCCTTGTCTGTGCACTCCTGATTGCAAATTTCTGATTCCTGTTTCTGCAGCATCTTGTGCTTCCCTTTCCATCACAAAGCAATAAAGTATCTCACACGTAGCACTGCTGTTGGCTTTTAAAATAAATAGCAAGCAGCATCATAACAGCAGCAAATTTTAAAACTAAATAGAGACATGGCTATGAGCCTGGACTCCAGAGCTAGTCCGATCCAATCAAATCCTGGCTGCTTGGCTGACCAGCTTTTCACTGGAGCCCATTGCTAAACTCTGTCTGGCCTTCTCATCTGTCAAACTGGATAACAAGAGCGATACCTACCTCCTTCAAACTATTGCAAGGGTATGAAGATAGGTAAACCTGCATGTGTACACACGCTTTTTTTTTTAAGGTGTCTATATATCTTTCTTACATCCATCTTTATTTCCATCTAGGAATTACTGTGCCTAGTACTCTATAAACATTGCTAAGTATGTGTTTTCTGTTATTATTAAATGTATGGTTTCTAAAGTTCAATTGAAAACGGAGATAAAAGGATGAGGAAATGCCACGATTTCAAGAGATACCAATAAAGCAATGACAGCATGATGTAAGGGGAGGTAAAGTAGCACTGAGAATTTACCATCAAAAAGTGGAGGGGGAGAGAATTCCTCCAAAGTCATTCTATGAGGCCAGCACTACTACGATACCAAACCCAGACAAGAACACAATAAAAACAGTAAAGCTTTAGGCCAACATCCTTGATGAATATTGATACAAAAATCCTCAACAAAATACTAACGAACCCAGCAGCACATTAAGGAAAACCATTCACCATGATCAGCTGGGCTTCATCCCAGGGATGCAAGGATGATTTAACTTATGCAAACTGATGAATGTGACACACATCAAAAGAATGAAGAACAAAGACCATATGATCTTCTCAATAGATGAGGAAAAGATTTGATTAAATTACTTGATAAAAGGGACATATCTCAACATGATAAAGGCCGTATATACCAGCAAACCAATACCCCATATTGAATGGGGAAAAGCTAAATGCTTTCTGAGACCTGAAAAAACACATAGATAATCAGATTCATCAATTTTATTCAACACAGCACTGAAGGGCCTAGCCGGAGCAGGTAGGAAAGAAAAAAGGAATAAAGGGCAACCAAATCAGAAAGGAGAACCTCAGAGTGTCACATGATCTCATACATAGAGAAAACACTAAAGACTCCACCAAAAAGCTGCTAGAATGAACAAACTCAGCAAAGATGCAAGATACAAAGTCAATGGACAAAAATTGATAGGGTGTTATACATCATCAGTGAGTCATCTGAAAAAGGAATCAAGGAAGCCATCCTATTTACAATGGCTACAAAAATAATAATGCCTGAGAATAAATTTAACGAAGTCAAAGATCTCTACAATGCAAACTAATTTCGTTCATCAGTGAATTATAAAGAAGACATAAACAAGGGGAAAGACATCCAATGCTCATGGGTTTGAAGAATCAATATTTCTAAAATGTGCATAGTCAAATAATTTTTAGATGCAATCTGTATCCAAAGTCCAATACTTTTCACAGAACTGAAAAAAAAAAAAAACCACAAACTTATATGAAACAAAGGCCATAAAGAGCCCAAGTGATCATGGGAAAAAAAGGAAAAGCAGGAGGTATTATGATCCCTAACTTTAAAATGAAATACAAACTCCAGTTAGAATGGCCATCATGCAAAAATCAAAAGTAACAAATATGGGCAATGATGTGGAGAATAAGCTACGCTAATACTTGTTGGTGGGAATGTAAACTGGTACAACTACTACAGGAACAGTAAGGAGATCTCTCAGAAATCTGAAAATAGATCTACCGTATTACCCAGCCATCACACTCAAGGACTATAGCCAAAGCAAACAAAATCAGCATATAAAATAGTTACCTCTACGCTCATATTTATAGCAGCCCAATTTACAATAGCTAAGATATAGAATCAACTCAGATGTCCACAAATTGATAAGTTGCTAGAGAAAATGTGGGATAATATACATGATGGAATACTACTCAGCCATAACAAATAACGAAATCCTGTCTTTTGCAACAAAATGGATGCAACTGGAGACCGCTAGGCTTAGTGAAATAAGCCAGACTCAGAAACACAAGTATCATATGTTTTCCCTGATTTGTGGTAGCTAATACACATGGTTTAAAAATGTAACTTATATTAGTGAAATGGACAGCTTGGGGTTTGAATATTGTTTTTTTTTAATATTTACTTTTTATTTATTTGAAAGAGCTACAGAGAGGTCGAAACAAGAGAGGTCTTTCATCTACTGGTTCACCCCCCAAATGGCTACACCGCCCGTAGCTGAGCCGATCCGAAATCAGAAGCCAGGAGCTTCTTCCGGGTCTCCCATCTGGGTGCAGGGCCCAAGCACTTGGCCATTTTCTACTGCTTTCCCAGGCCATAGCAGACAGCTAGATCAGAAGTGGAGCAGCCAAGACTGGAACCAGCACCCATATGGGATGCTGGCACTTGAGGCCAGGGCTTTGACCCGCTGCGCCACAGCACCAGCCCCTGGTTATCATTTATAGCTCTGGTATATATTCCTGCTGAACAGTGCACTTTCTACTTTTTACTAGTTGAACCCTCAGTGGAGCATTAAGCCTGCGATTATAAAGAAAACCGACAATATGCTATTGCAGGAGCAGGCACTGTGGTGCAGCACATTAAAGCCCCAGCCTGCAGGGCCAGCATCCCATATGGGAGCCAGATTGTGTACCAGCTGCTCCACTTCTGATACAGCTCCCTACCAACATGCATGGGAAAACAGTGGAGGATGGCTCAAGTCTCTGGGCCTCTACACCCACAAGGGAGACCCGGAAGAAGCTCCTGTCTTTGGTTCACCTCAGCTCTGGCCATTGTACCCATTTGGGGAGTGAACCAGCAGATGGCAGACCTCTGTCTCTCTCTGTTTCCGCCTCTCTCTGTAACTCTTTCAAGTAAATAGAATAAATCTTTTAAAGATTTTTTTTTGTTATTGCAAAAATATAAAAAAGTGGAAAGGAAGTAACATTACATTCTTTGAATTTTATCTATGAACTACGTGAAATCTTTATATTAATAAAAATAGATAAAAGAAATGGAATATTTCAGATGCCCAAAAGCAAAATTGATTACAAACTTATGGAAATAAAAAAAAAAATCACAAAGCTATCGCAATTGAAGCTGCACGATACTGGTATCAAAACAGATCCACAGACAAGGAACACTACAGCGATTCAAGAAGCGACTCCACATATCCACAAGCAGCTATTCTTTGACAAAGCTGCCAAAAACATGCACTGGAAAAGGGATAAGCTTTTAATACATAGTGCTGGGAAAATTGAATAAGCACACACAGAAGAATGAATCTCGAGCCCTGTCACCATTCACAAAAATCAGCTCAAAACAAATTATAAATATAAAAAGACCTGATATTTTGAAACAGCTGGAAGAAGACACAGGGAACACACTTCTGGACATTGTCATGGGCGAAGATTTTCTGGATCATGCTCCAAAAGCATAGAAAATACAAGCAAAAACAAATGAGTTTTCATTAAACTAAAGCACTTTTATACAGAAAGGGAGAAAAACAGCAAATAGACAACGTACAGAAAGGAAAACCCATTTTCAAGCTTTCCATGTGGCAAGAGGCTGTTATTTAGAATATGTAAATAACTCAGTTCAGTAGCAAAAAAAATTAATTTCAAAGTCGGCAACTGATCTAAACAAATGTTTCTCAAAGGAAGACCAACAGGCACCTGAAAAAAATAATGCTGATCATCACTTATCACCATGGAAATCCAAGTCAAAACCACGTCAAGTAAGAACGGTTATTCTCAGGGGCCGGCGCTGTGGCACAGCAGGTAAAGCCACTGCCTGCAGTGCTGGCATCCCATATGAGTAGCAGTTCGAGGCCTGGCTGATCCGCTTCCGATCCAGCTCTCTGCTATGGCCTGGGAAAGCAGGAGAAGATGGTCCAAGTCCTTGGGCCCCTATACCCATGTGGGAGACCCAGAAGAAGCTCCTGGCTTCAAATTGATGTAGCTCCAGCCGTTGTGGCCATCTGGGGAGTGAACCAGCAGTTGGGAGACCTCTCTCTACCTCTCTGTAACACTGCCTTTCAAATAAATAAATAAATAAATACTTTTTTTTTTTTTTAAAAAAAAAAGCCTGCTTAAAATTAAAAAGGGGGGGGGGCTGCGTTATGGTGTACTGGGTTAAGCACCTGTGGTGCCAGCATCCCATATGGGCACCAGTTCAAGTTCTACTTCTGATCCAGCTCCTGGGAAAGCAATAGAAAATGGCCTAAGTGCTTGGGCCCCTACACACACATGAGAGACCTAGAAGAAGCTCCTGGCTTCAGCCTGGCCCTGCCCCAGCCATTATGGCAAGTTTGGCTCAGTGATTGGAAGATCGATCTCTCCCTCTCCCTCTGTAATTCTTTCAAATAAATATTTCTTTAAAGAAATGGCAGGGATGGCGCTGTGGCATGATGGGTAAAGACACCACCTGCAGTGCTGGTATCCCATATGGGCACTGGTTCAAGACCTGGCTGCTCTAGTTCCTATCTGGCTCTCTGCTATGGCCTGGGAAAGCAGTAGAAGATGGTGCAAGTCCTGGGGACCCTGCACCCGTATGGGAGACCCAGAAGAAGCTCCTGGCTCTTGGCTTTGGATTGGCCCAGCTCCAGCAGTTGCGACCATTTGGGGAGTGAACCAGCAGAAGATCTCTCTTTCTCTCTCTCTCTCTCTGTTTCTCTCCCTCTCCCTCTCCCTCTCCCTCTCCCTCTCCCTCTCCCTCTCCCTCTCCCTCTCCCTCTCCCTCTCCCTCTCCCTCTCTCTTTCTCTTTCTCTCTCTCTCCACCTAGATTGGGCTAAGAAGTTAGATCTGGGGTTCTATTATACTGTAGGGTGATGCTAGATACTGGGAATTTACTGTATATTACTCTAAAACACAGCAGAAAAGATTTTTGGATGTTGACACTCTAAAGAGATGTTAAATGCTTGGAAGGATAAATATATTTATCCTAGTGGTATAGCACACAATATATGCATGTAATAAAGCACCACATAGTACTCCATGAATATGTACAATTTGTATATATCCATTAAACATTTTTAAAATAAATTGGGAACTTAACCATGTAGGAAATATCATGATAGGTCATTTATATGGTCTTATTTAATCCTCATCCTATCTTTTAAAATTGGTGGATTATCCCCACTGCACAGATAGTAATCAAGAAAATTAGCGAGGCCTTGTAATTTCCCTAAAGTCTTATAAAGATTAAACAGCAGTGTTGGATTTTATGACCCTAAAAAACCAGATAATCAAGCATCAATGTTTTTGCTTTCTGAATCGTTTCAACCACACTGTTATTATCCTAGATAAATATAACTGAGCAGCATGTGAACACATGGCCTCTGAACTCATACAGACCTTTAGGAACTGCTGCACTTACTTGCAATGTGAACCTGGGCAAGTGGCCTTTGTATCTATTTCCTCACGTTTAAGCAGGATGATGAGCAGTATTTTATTTATAGTTACAGGCTGCCATGAGCAGGAGATCATGTACTTTGCATTTATGCTATATATCAGGTTCTGCATTGAAGACTTTATACAGAGTACCTGATGGTTAACAGTCTTATCATGGCTATCATTATGAGTTCCACAACTTCATCTTAACAGGTATTTGCAAAACCATACACACATCTGTGTATATGTATGCATGTGCACACACACATGTACCAATAACCTCTACCACCCAGATGGAAAACTTGTAGGAACAAATAATATAACCCTGGGCTCTTGGTGGGATAGAGTGTGGAATGGTGGATGAGAGAGTTGCAGAGAAATCATCAATGACTACTGGGCAATAGAAATATTCCTATTTCTATTAAGCTAAAAGTTGCTTCATTTTTATCAAAATATAAGGCTAAAATGGTTTAAAATTTTTTCTTTTGTAATTTTAGATTTATGGAAATGTAACAAAGGTTGGCATAATATTCAAAACTATATCACCATTATGTTTGTCAAAACTAAGAAATTGGGAGGAGTTCCAAGATGGTGAAGTAGGGAGGGGGCTTACTGCTCCAGTCCAGGAGAAGGTAGTTTAAAAAAAGTGGAGAGTGTGTAGTGTCAGGGAAGAATTAGGGAGAAATTGGGAGAGGAAACACAACACAAAACAGAGGGACATGGTAGACCTACATGGAGAGTGTGGACGCCCACAACTCAGAACTCCAGTAGACTAGAGCCTACACACCAGCATTAGAAGGTGAGAGGCATTGTACAAAGATAAAAACCTCCACAGCAAAAAAAGAAGAAACCAATGAGTATCTCCATAAATGCCAAATAACAAATAACAAATGTACCAATTCAAGAAACAAAAAGGAAGACCAAAGGATGCCCCCCAAAAAACTCAACACTTCAATACTATATTGTAAAAATGACAAGAATGAAGAAATGCCAGAAATGGAATTAAAAAAAATTGATCATAAGATTACATAGAAGTAATCAGAAGCAAATGCATGAACCACTGAAATCTGTACGGGACATGAAAGAAAATTTCTCCCATGAAATTGAGATATTAAAGAAAAGTAAAAATGAAATAAAGAATTCAATCGAACAAATAAAACATGCAGTGGAAAGCCCTAACAACAGAATCGGTGAAGCAGAATAAAGAATATCTGGCTTAGAAGACAAAGCACGGGGAATTATACAGTCAGACAAAAAACAATAAGAGGAAATTAGAAAACTAAAAAACACTGCTGGTAATTTACAGGATACTATCAAATGACCCAACATACAGGTTCTAGGAGTTCCTGAAAGTGTGCAAACAGAAAGGATTAGAAGGCCTTTTTAACATAATAATAACAGAAAACTTCCCTAACTTGGAGAAAGTGACATCCAAGTATAGGAAGCACACAGAACTCCTAATAGACATGACCAGAAAAGATCTTCACCATGACATATTATAGTCAAACTCACCACAGTAAAACATCAAAGATTCTAAAATGTGCACAAGACAAACACCAGATTACTTTCAGAGGAACTCCAATTAGACTCACAGTGGACTTCTCATCAGAAACCGTACAGGCTAGGAAAGAATGGTGAGATATAGTCCAAGTCTTAAGAGAAAAAAACTCAACCCAGAGTACTATAGACTGCAAAGCTCTCATTTATGAATGAAGGTAAAATAAATACCTTCCATAACAAACAGAAATTGAAAGAATTTGCAACCACTTGTGCAGCCCTAAAAAATGCTTCAGGATATGCTACACACAGAAACACAGAAAGATGGTCATCACTACAAAAGAAGGAAAAGGAAGAAAATTTCTCAGTAAAAGTATAATGGAAATTCAAAGCAAATATAGGAATATTTTTGGAAAAAAGGCAGGGCAAAGTTGTTACTTATCAATAGTCACCTTGAATGTAAATGGTCTCAACTCTCCAGTTAGAGACACAAACAGGCTGAATGGGTTAAAAAAAAAAACAGCCCATCTATTTGCTGCCTACAGGAAACGCACCTTAGCAACAAAGATGCACACAGACTGCAAGTGGAAGGATGGAGAAAGATATTCCATGCCAACAGAAACCAAAAAGGACTTTAACACAAAACCTGTTAAAAGAGACATAGAAGGGCACCATGTAATGATTAAGGGATCAATGCAACAGGAAGATTTAACTATTATAAACTTATATGCACCTAATTATAGGGCACCTGACTATTTAAAGAAATTTTAAGGGATCTAAAGTGAGAAAAAGATGGAAATCAGTGACTCAGGAATCTCTAGAACATATGTAAACATGTGGAGACTGAACAATGTTTTCCTGAATGAACAGTGGGTCATAGAAGAAATCAAAAAAGAAGTCAAAAAATTTCTGGAAATGAATGCAGACAATAAAACATACCAAAACTTATGGGGTACAGCAAAAAACAGTGTTAAAAGGAAAGTTTACAGCAATTGGTGCCTACATCAAGAAATTGGAAAGGCACCAAATAAATGAATTATCAGTGCATCTCAAGGATCTAGACAAACAGCAGCAAATCAAACCCAAAACTAGTAGAACAGAAATAATAAAATTAGAGAAGGAATCAACAAAATTGAAACAAAAAAAAATCAGCAAACCAGAGTTGGATTTTTGAGAAAACAAACAAAATTGACACACCATTGGACCAACTAATCAAAAAAAGGGGAAAAGACCCAAATCAATAATATTAGAGATGTTAAAGGAAATATAACAACAGACATGACAGAAATATTAAGAGTCATCACAAATTACTACAAAGAGCTGTATACCAACAAACTGGAAAACCCAGAAGAAATGGGTAGATTCCTAGATACTTACAACCTAGCTAAATTGAGCCATGAAGACATAGCAAGCCTAAACAGACCCATTACCAAGATGGCAACTGAATCAATAATGAAGGCCCTCCCAACAAAGAAAAGCCCAGAACTGGATGGCTTCACTGCTAAATTCTACCAAACATTTAAAGAAGACTAACTCCAATTCTTCTAAAATTATTCAAAACAATCGAAAGGGAGGGAATCCTCCCAAATTCTTTCTATGAAGCCAACATCACCCCAATTCTTCAACCTGAAAAAGATGCAACAGAGAAAGAGAATTACAGACCAGTTTCCCTGATGAACATACATGCAAAAATCCTCAACAAATTTCTAGCCAATCCAACCCAAAAACACATCAGAAAGATCATCCAGCTAGACCAAGTGAGATTGATCCCTGGTATTCACATTCACAAATCAATAAATGTGATACATCACATTAAGAAACTGCAGAACAAAACCTATGATTCTCTGATTCTGCATCATTATCTGGGGAGAAAGCATTAGATAAAATACAATGCCCTTTCATGAGGAAAACTGTTTGCAAATTGGATACAGAAGGAACATTCCTCAACACAATCAAGGCAACTGATGACAAACCCACAGCTCACGTCCTATTGAATGGGGAAAAGTCGGAAGCATTCCCACTGAGATCCGGTACCAGACAAAGCCCAATCTCCCCATCACTATTCAATGTAGTCCTAGAAGTTTTAGCAAGAGCCATTAGGCAAGAAAAAGAAATGAAAGGGCTATAAATTGGGAAGGAGGAAGTCAAATTATCCCTATTTTCAGATGACATAAATCTTTATATATAAGTGATCCAAAAGACTCCACCAAGAGACTATCAGAACTCATAGAAGATGTTGGTAAAGTAGCAGGATATGAAGTCAAAACACAAAAATCAGTAGCTTTTGTATACACAGAAAATACCAAGGCTGAAATTGAGCTTTTAAGATCAATCCCATTCAGAATAGCTATAAAACAAATCAAATACCTTGGAATAAAGTCGAAGATCTCTACAATGAAAATTACAAAACATTAAAGAAATAGAAAAATAGAAAAATATCCCACATTCATGGATTGGAAGAATCAATATCAAAATGTCTATTCTTCTGAAAGTAATTTACAGATTCATTGTGATACCAAGCAAATTACCAAAGGCATTCTTCTTAGATATAGAAGAAAATGATGCTGAAATTCACATGGAGGCACAGGAGACCTTGAATAGCTAAAGCAATCTTGTACAATGAAAACAAAGCTGAAGGCATCACAATACCTACTACATTTCAAGACCTACTACAGGGCAGTTAGAATCAAAACAGTCTGGTACTGGTACAGAAACAAATGGATACACCAATGGAACAGAATAGAAACACCAGAAATCAATCCAAACATTTGCAACTAACTTGTATTTGAACAGGAAGCTAAGCACAATCCCTAGAGCAAGGACAGTTTTTTTTTAGTAAACTTTTATTTAATGAATATAAATTTCCAAAGTACAGCTTATGGGTTACAATGGCTTCCCCCTCCCAAAACTTCCCTCCCACCCACAACCCTCCCCTTTCCCGCTCCCTCTCCCCTTCCAATCACATCACGATTCATTTTCAATTCTCTTTATATACAGAAGATCAGTTTAGTATATATTAGGTAAAGATTTCAACAGTTTGCCCCATATAGCAACACAAAGTGAAAAAAAACTACTGTTGGAGTACTAGTTATAGCATTAAATAAGAGTGTACAGCACATTAAAGAATCATATCATCTGCAAAGAGGGATAGTTTGAGTTCTTCCTTCCCAACTTGTATCCCTTTAATTTCTTTTTCTTGCCTAATAGCTCTGGCCAAAACTTCCAGAACTATATTGAATAGCAGTGGTGAGAGTGGGCATCCCTGTCTGGTACCAGATCTCAGCGGAAATGCTTCCACCTTTTCCCCATTCAATAGGATGTTGGCCGTGGGTTTTTCATAAATTGCTTTGATTGTATTGAGGAATGTTCTTTCCATACCCAGTTTGCTTAGAGTTTTCATCATGAAAGGGTGTTGTATTTTATCAAATGCTTTCTCTGCGTCTATTGAGAGAATCATATGGTTTTTCTTCTGCAGTCTGTTAATGTAGTGTATCACGTTGATTGTTTTGAGAACGTTGAACCATCCCTGCATACCAGGGATAAATCCCACTTGGTCTGGGGGGATGATCTTTCTGATGTGTTGTTGCATTCTATTGGCCAGAATTTTATTGACGATTTTTGCATCTATGTTCATCAGGGATATTGGTCTGTAATTCTCTTTCAATGCTGCATCTTTTTCTGGCTTAGGAATTAAGGTGATGCTGGCTTCATAGAAATAATTTGGGAGGATTCCCTCTTTTTCGATTGTTTTGAATAGTTTGAGAAGAATTGGAGTTAGTTCTTTAAATGTCTGGTAGAACTCAGCAGTGAATCCATCTGGTCCTGGGCTTTTCTTTGTTGGGAGGGCCTTTATTACTGTTTCAATTTCTATGTCAGTTATGGGTCTGTTTAGGTTTTCTATGTCTTCCTGGCTCAATTTAGGTAGGTTGTATGTGTCCAAGAATCTGTCCATTTCTGATAGATTTCCCTGTTTGCTGGCATACAAGTCCTTGTAGTAATTTCTGATGATTCTTTATATTTCTGTGGTGTCTGTTGTTACGTTTCCCTTTTCATCTCTGATCCTATTGATTTGGGTCTTTTCTTTTTTTAGTTAGTTGGGCCAGTGGGGTGTCAATTTTGTTTATTTTTTCAAAAAACCAGCTCCTTGTCTGGCTGATTTTTTGTAATTTTTTTTTGGATTCAATCCTGTTGATTTCTTCTCTGATTTTAATTATTTCTCTTCTCCTACTGGGTTTGGGTTTGGTTTGCTGCAGATTTTCTAGATCCTTGAGATGACTTGAAAGCTCCAATGGCTGCTGCAGCTGGAGCGCTGCAGCTGGCGCACCACACTGATCCAAAGCAGGAGCCAGGTGCTTCTCCTGGTCTCCCATGTGGGTACAGAGGCCCAAGAACTTGTGCCATCCTTCACTGCACTCCTGGGCCACAGCAGAGAGCTGGCCTGGAAGAGGGGCAACTGGATAAAATCTGGCGCCCTGACCAGGACTAGAACCCAATGTGCCAGTGACACAGGTGGAGGATTAGCCTATTGAACCGTGGCGCTGGCCCAGACTTACTTCTAAGAGTACATTTTAAATCTTGTCATGGGACTTCAAATCCCATTAAGCTGGGTGGTAAAAATACCATCTTAAGTGTTAAAGTGATCATATCAAGTGTTAAAGTGAACATATAGATAGGATTAAATGTTAAAGTGATCATATAAATAGGATTAAGTGTCTGGTAGTAATAGAATTAAGAAGGAGAGAATGTTCCAACATGAGAAGCAGTCCACACATCAGACTCATAGAATGACAATCGCTTTAAGTAAACACTCTGACCTCAGAATCAGCCCTTAAGGAGGATTTCCTGGTCTGGCTGAAAAGCCAGGACCCTGTGGCAAAAAATGTCCTACATGAAAGATCTGTGTGAGACCCCAGAAGGATGTACTTTTCTCTGAAGGGAGGAGAGAACTTCTGCATTGCTATGGCTTTGTCCAAATACTGACCAAGGCTGTGGACTCAAAAGGCTTCCATATGCTAGGCAGCTCACATCAAGAGCCTCAGGTGGTCACTGACATCATACGTAAGAGTGTTAATTGTTAACAACAGGAATCACAGTTCACTAACTCGCCATGCAGGACTTCTGTCCTCAACTAGTTCTCAGTCTTGTGTGTGTGTGTATGCAAATTGTTGAAATCTTTACTTAGCATAGAGTTGGTCTTCTGGTACAAAGTTAATTGAAAATGAATCTTAATGGAGAATGGCGCTGGTAAAGGGGGAGGGAGGAGCAGGAAAGGTGGGAGTGTGGGTGGGGGTGCAGGTCTGGAGAGAAGAATAATTATATTCCTAAAGTTGTATTTATAAAATTTGTATTCTTTAAAAAATAAAAAATAATAAAAATATTCTGGAATTAAAAAAACAAAGAAATTATATTTGGTACAATACTGCTAACCACATTGCAGACTTTCTTTTGATTTCATCAGGTTTTTTTTTTTCACTAGTATCCTTTTTCTGTCCCTGGATCCAATCCAGAATACCATGTTTCATTTAGTAAGATTACTTTCCAATCAACTTCTTCCTCTATGTATTTCTTCTTCCTTCATCTCACCTCCTGGTTTTCAGCATATAAGGAACCCAATGTGGAAAGACAGGACAGTAAAACATAAATTCCTATCTAAGAAGCCCATCCAAAGAAACAGCTAAAATGAGTTTTTGCCTTGTTTCTATATTGTAGTTTTTGTACAGATTCCTACAGAGTAGCATGTTGTAAAGAAAGCTGCCTTGAACTAAAGGAATATGGTTGAAATACCAGAAATGGCAGAAAAATAATATACCAAGGAATAATTGCTAATCCTTTTTTTTTTTGAGATTTAAAAAGATTTATTAGAGTCAAAGACCTCTAGCCAGAGTGGCATGGAAGGGAACAGTTGCTCATCTTAAAATGCAACTCATCAATGAACAGATTACAGTACTCCATATAAAAGGGCCTAAAAGGAAACTCAAGCAAATATTAACACTTATTCTTGGGTCTGGCGCTGTGGCATAGTGGGTAAAGCCACTGCCTGCAGTGCCGGCATCCCATAAGGGTACTGGTTCTTGCCCAGCTGCTCCACCTCAGATACAGCTCTCTGCTATGGTCTGGGAGCGCAGTAGAAGATGATCCAAGTCCTTGGCCCCTGCACCCATGTGGGAGACCCAGAAGAAGCTCCTGGCTTCAGATCAGCCCACCTCCAGCCATTATGGCCATCTGGGGAGTGAATCCATCCATCAGTGGATTAAAGACTTCTCCCTCCCTCCCTCCCTCCCTCCCTCCCTCCCTCTCTCCGCTTCTCTCTATGCCTCCACCTCTCTGCAATTCTGCCTTTCAAATAAATAAATCTTTAAAAATATTTGTTCTTTTAAATATTTCTTCCCATAAAATTCTGTATATACAATGAAATCCTAACCCAAGTTCCCAGAGCTTTTGTGATGGGTAGTGATATGCTGATAAAGCTGTGTGTTAGAGAAAATACATTGAAATGGTCAATGGGGTTTTGAAAGCCAAGGAGAGAGGTTGTCCAAACATATTTTAAGATTACAGTAATTACAACAGGGTGATCTTGTGTCAGGAATAAGCATATAGATCATAAATAAGGGGAAGAGCCTGAAAGCAGAGTACACAGGTGGGAATAATTTTATGATAAATATTGCTCTTCAAATCAGTGAAGACATGAAGTATTCAATACTTTGTGACAAACAGATAATACAAGTAGACCTATAGTTAATACTTATGTTAATATCTTACAGACACAAGAATTAAGCATGATAAAGTGTAAGACTATAAAACTGTCCAGAATATTTCTTTAAATCATGGGAGATCAGACTTCCGAAATAAGATAGAAAACCAGAAAATATGATAGATTGAATTTGATAAAATTTAAAATTTCTTTATAACCAACAACAAAAAAATTCTAAACCTAAAAGGCAAATGAGAAATCGAAGGAAATGATTTCAACATACTTAACAGACAATGGGTTTATTTAATATATAGAGTTCCAATAATATTAATTAGAAAATATTAGAAAAATATTTTTAATAAGAATAAAATAGAAACAGAGTTCACAGTGCACTCTGGAGAAAAAATACAAAGGAATGGCACACCAATGAAACAACTTCTCAACTAGTGTCATAGACAATGATGCCAGATGGTGATAACACAAAGCAGCAGGCTGATCCACAACACCACTGACAGAATAAACACAATCATTCCGGAAGAACGCCAGCAGTGTCTATCAACACGAAGGGACCGTGACTCAGAAATGCTCCTCACCTCTCCCGCACAAACCACGCACCATGGACATGCACACAGCGACAGTGAGGTGGCGGCCCTTGTATGTCCAGCAGCATCACTTGCATTGACAAAGAAGTAGAAGAATTTTTTAAATGTACCAATGGACTTCCATAGCCTTGGCAACTCATGACGACAGCCTAGGATGGTTACTGGCGCCATAAACTAGAGTGTCAATTTGTTGGGTCAACAACAGGAGCCACTGTGCACTTGCTCCTCATGTGGGATCTCTGTCCTTAATGTGCTGTACATTGTGATTTAATGCTATAACTAGTACTCAAACAGTATGTTTCACTTTGTGTTTCTATGTGGGTGCAAACTGTTGAAATCTTTATACTAAATTGATCTTCTGTATATAAAGAGAATTGAAAATGAATCTTGATGCAAATGCAAGGGGAGAGGGAGTGGGAGAGGGGAGGGTTGCGGGTGGGAGGGAAGTTATGGGGGGGGGGAAGCCATTGTAATCCATAAGCTGTACACTGGAAATTTATATTCATTAAATAAAAGTTAAAAAAAATAAATGTACCAATGGAGATGAAAAGTATTCTAATATTTCTATATTAATACAATTAATGCGATTGAAGGAAACTTCCCTAAAGAAATGGCAATGGAAAGCAGTGGGCTGATGAGGAAACTGTAAAAGGGACTCTTGCTTTGAAAACTGTCCTAGTGAGAGAGCACTTGTGTCAGTTCTGTCGTCTGTACCTTAGCAACCACTCCCTACAGAGCCCTCCCAGCATGCCCGACATCTCCCCTGTGCCGTCTTCCTGGGCTGAGAGCACCACTCCAGGTGCTGGAGGAAGGGCCTGGGAAGCTTCTGTCTCTTGGACTACGCCTTTACCACAGAAATCATGGATTCCTGTTCACATCAGCCAATACCTCCCTTTTGCCTTCGCACCTACAACATAGTAATTTCTCTCCCAGTTTAATTATGGGACTTGTTCCCCTAAAGATCAGTTAAGGTTTTCCAAACGGGGCTTCAGTGGGGATGTCTCAAGCTTTTCTTCAGTACAAACACTGAGGTTGTAGCCTAGCAAAAGTGAATTATTTAAGCATATTTTTCTTAAAAAATAGTGATTGATGCTACTGTCTGACTCCAGCTGTTTCACATTTCCTAAATTTGACAGAATTTTCATAAATGCAAATCAAATGGCTCATTCGTGTCTGTATTTCTACTGCCTGGTTTGCTGCTTAACAAATACTTGTTGCAGAATACATGTTAAATTGAAGAAAGACTGCATAAGTGACAGTGATAGAAAACAGAATCTTATCTAGTCCCTTTTGGGGCGCCGGATTCGGTCCCGGCTGCTCCTCTTCCAGTCCAGCTCTCTGCTGTGACCTGGGAAGGCAATGGAGGATGGCCCAGGTCCTTGAGCCCTGCACCCACATAGGAGACCATGAGGAAGTACCTGGCTCCTAGCTTCAGATGGGTGCAGTGCACCGGCCATGGCAGCCATTTGGGGGTGAACCAACGGAAGGAAGACCTTTTTCTCTAACTCTGCCTGTCTGTTAAAAAAAAATAGAACCTTAAACCAATATATTTATGGAATATAGTTATATAAGGATATATATCATAGTTCATGTATACTATATTAATTTACTGTGTCAGATGAACTATTTACAGTGTATTTCATGTTGTCTTTAAAGAAGCAACAATACTTCAGGTATTATGAAATATAGCTGTCTCAGGTGCATCAAACGGAGCAGGAGGCAAATTCTCATACTTAGGATGGGTACGCCAGGTAAGCATCGTTGTTCACTGCCCATATTGTACACTCTGCAATGCAGGTGTTGAGATCCTAACTCCTAGGTGATGTTATCAGGAGCTGGCCTTGGGGAATGATTAGAACATGAGGGCAGAGCTAGCACGGATGGGATTGGGACTCTTAGAAAAGATGCCTGAGACAGACTGGCCCCTGGGCCCTCCCTCCAGAGCTCCAGGTGAGAAGACAGCCGCTGCCAGGAATGGGCTGATACCAGAACCTGCTGCCACCTTGATCTTGGACATCTCAGCATCCAGAACTGTGAGAAATGCACTACTGTTCGTATGGTGCCCAGTCTGTGGTTTTTTTTTTTTTTTTTTTTTTTTTTTTTTATTTGACAGATAGTGTTAGACAGTGAGAGTGAGAGTCAGAGAGAAAGGTCTTCCTTCCATTGGTTCACTCTCGCTACGGCCGGAGCTACGCCAGTCCGAAGCCAGGAGCCAGGAGCCAGGAGCTTCCTCCTGGTCTCCCATGCGGTGCAGGGCCCAAACACTTGGGCCATCCTCCACTGCCCTCCCAGGCCACAGCAGAGAGCTGGACTGGAAGAGGAGCAACCGGGACTAGAACCCAGCACCCATATGGGATGCCAGCACCGCAGGTGGAGGATTAGCCAAGTGAGCCATGGCACCGGCCCCAGTACCCAGTTTGTGGTATTTTTTGTTATAGCAGCTGGAATGGTCAGAGACCCTTAACATGCATCTAAGATTGGTTACTTTATGCTGGATACATTTCACATTTTAACACTGTGACTGTCCTTTGGATTACTGTCCCAGATGGTTTTCTATTTTCTCCCTTGCAGTTAAGACTTCTCACTCCTCCCAGTGTCGGTTTGCGATGACCATGGGAACCACTTAGAGAAAACTTGTGGGTTTGATTGTATCTCAAACCCATTATGGTTTTATCATTCTATGGCCAGGTAACTAGCTTCATTACCATCTACGTGAAAGGATTCCTGGGGCTGGCATTTGGCGTGGCAATGAAGGCATCCCACATGGAATTACCTGGTTTCTGCGCTTCGCTCTGGCTCTAGACTCCAGTTTCCTGCTGATGCGCAACCTGGATACAAGCAATGATGGCTCAAGTAGTTGGGCCCCACCACCCATGTGCAGGACCCGGATTGAGTTCCTAGCGCTTGTCTTCAGTCTGCCCCAGCTCCTGTCCCACCCTGGCCATGGCAGAATTTGGAGGATGAACTAGCATCCAGGAGTTCCTTTTCTGTCCCTGTCTGTGTCTGTCTCTCTTTCCCTCCCACCCTCCCAAATATATATGTTTCCTGTACCCTCCCAAATATATATGTTCCTGAGAGTTCCCAGGAACACTCTCAGGTGTTCGGTCTAATAGTGGACCAATGCAGGACCACTCATCTACTTGGGCTCCAACTGGAAAACCCTAGGTTAATTCTCAGTGAGGATGTGTCTCTCTTTGTTGAGTAGACCAAAGTTATGTAGTTAGGGATCTAGACCTAATTCAAGGCTCAGGTTTCCTGACCTCTAACATGGAAATGTAACGTGTTTTAGAGGGTTACTGGGAGCGGCCACAAGCTTCGAGGATCCTTGGCCTATAAACGTGAATTTGAAGCATGCTGCTCCTGTTCTCAGTACTGTTTGGTTTGCAAGCACATACAGTGGCCAACGCATCCTATAGCAGACCCACTGCAAGACCATTCCACCAATACAATGGAGGAAAATGTCAACAGCAACTGCTTGTGTCGTTATTTTATCTTAACACTTACCCGCCCATAAACAAACCCATCTCTCTTTGCAATATTGAGAATTTATCTGAAAACCATTCCAAGAAGCTCAATAAACACCATTCCTGTAGCTCAGTCCAAACATCTAGGAGGTTTAGAGGAGTTTTAGCAAGAAACCAAAATCCAGGCATTTACTTGTCATGCGAGTCCTAGGATTTTCCTATAAATTTTGTTTTAAGTTACCTCTTAAAAATACCCATTCAGTTGTTGTGGTCCATCTCAAAAGAATTTTAAAATATGACTCAAGAAAAAACGTCAGGAAGAAATTATCTTAAGGTTATTTCAGAAGTCAAGCAGATCAGAAACACGGACAATTGACTATTTAAAATGAGACTTAATGGAAATGGTCAATGATTCTAATCATTGCTTTAACAGCATTGAGAAGAATATTTACTGGGGGCTGGCACTGTGGCGTAGTGGTTTAATGCCCTGGTCTGAAGTGCCCGCATACCATATGGGCGCTGGTTTGAGACCTGGCTGCTCCACTTCCAATCCAGCTCTCTGCAATGGCCTGGGGAAGCAGTAGAAGATGGCCCAAGTCCTTGGACCCCTGTACCCGTGTGGGAGACCTGGAAGAAGTTCCTGGCACCTGGCTTCAGATCGGCACAGCTCCGGCCATTGTGGCCAATTGAGGAGTGAACCACTGGATGGAAGAGCTCTCTCTCTTTCTCTCTCTCTCTCTCTCTCTTTCTTCTCTGTGTAACTCAGACTTTCACATAAATAAATAAATCTTAAAGAAAGAATATTTACTGATCTTCAATAAGTATTACAATAGTAACTATTAAGAACTATACCTTAATTAAATAAATTATGTAAGCAATAAATGTCTGATTTCATTTCTATTAAATTACACCCATTTTTTTTCAATGATACAGTTTTTTAAAGGCGTGCTTCATTTAACAAGATAGAACCAAAAATGTCTGAGAAATATTTCTAATAGTGACTATGAATATTCACTGAGATATTATAATATGGGTAAAATTAGATTTACATATCTTATGATTACATAATCTGCTATTTGTTACGAGGTGATAAGAGTCATCTTTTTATCAAGCCCCTAATACCTGTGTCTTTCAAACTATTGGGTGTTACCCGCAGTTGCTCTTGTTTAATGATATTGTAGGAGCCTTTAAAAATGTACAACACCTTTCTCTTCTTAGCCAGTAAACACAAGTGATTCTAATAACTGTTAATCCTTGCATAACAATATAGTACTTACAAAATACTTAAAAAGTTCTTAATTAAAATCTTGTCTAAACTTTAATCAACACATGGCATTATGCATAATGCAAATAGCACAAACAAAATAAATGCTCCCAATAAAAATATATCATGCTCTAGTAATTCAGCAGCAGTATTTGTATGCCGCCTTTATAAAGCTTATCTTTATTTATACATGTCATATCTACAAATATAACAACATTATTTACTGTAATACTGCTTCATCTGTTTTAAAATACAAGGTCATTTAGGGATTCAGAGTCACTCAGCCTGCTGCTTATGTGGTTTCTAGACTAGTATTTTCCAAGTACTTGGATTTCAATGTCTGTCTGTTGAGTTGTAGAAATGATTCAAAGACCTGGAGCTTATATATAACTGTCAAAGCAAAGCAGAGCAGACGCTTAGGCTACATTATAATTAGAGCCTACATATGTGTGTCTTTCATGGGTGGGTTCTGTTTTTATTCCTTTAACATCATAATTAAATATGAAGTAAACCTGAAGCCTTTCTTTCTAATGACATTCATGCTTCATTTCCTGTGTGTGTGTGTGTGTGCGCACACACGCACGTACAGGCACACTGAGAAGATCCAGTATCTGAGCTGGTCTCGGCTAATGAGCACTCGGAACACAGAAGACATGTTACTTCCAGAAATCAAACTGCAGAGCGATTTCTTTGGAATTCCTGATTTGCTTTCATACTTCCCCCATGTCTAAGGCATCACCTTGCAGAACGTGCCGCTTCCCACCCATTGGTTGCCAGACATTCTATGACACTCAATTCTGTGATCATTGCTTGATTGAAAGTTTCTCACAAGTAAAGGAATGTGGGGGGGGGGGAGAGACAGAGTGAGAGTGAGAGAGAGACAGCATCGCAGGTGATGGTGGACGGAGGGTGTAGCACAAGAGAGAGAAAGAAATTAAGACATCTAACAGGCAGAACTTTTGAGATTAAACCAGACTCTCTTCTTTGATGTAAATACACAATTAATTAGGTTGACTTAGGTCAGGATCCTCAGTTGAGTTGAGAAAGCCTTTCTGATTTTAATTGTACAAAATTTATTAGCACTTCATAGTCAACCAATCATCTCCATTCTAAGGTTTGAACATGCGATGTTTTCTTGTTACCTGCCCAGTAGAAAAGTGATTACCATACACTTGACGAAGCAGCAGCAAACGGAGTGATTATAAAATTGTATCACATCCTTTCTAAGATGCCTAACAGCCCATACATTTAGTCACCCCAAAGGAGGGGACGCTGGTGGAAGCAGTCTTGGTGGACAGATGAGATGACTCACTGGAGAGTAAGAACAGCAATCAAGGTGGCTAACCACTGCACTCACATCCTCCTTACAAACACCATGCAGGAGTCATTATCAAATACCTGCTCACCTCTACGCTGCCAGCTTTTTATCTGGGGTTATGTATAAACCTAGCTGTTTCTCCACTGGAAACCACAACTCATGTAGCACAAGGGTCTTTAGGAATAACCCTAGAGAAGCCACAAGATTGTTCCATGTTTCAATTCCTATGGAATCATATCAAGGCTCTCAAATCAGACAGGCCCCTTTAACTCACAAAATAAATAGGGATGAAAACCTTTTCGTAATAAAAGCCACGGTTCAGCTACAGTTGCTGAAACCAAATAAACAATTGCGAATTGACACTCAGACAGAAATGTGTATAAATTATTCAGGACGAAATGTTCAAGTAATATTAACCTAAAGGTATAGTCATCAATTTTGTCCTGACGGATGGCATTGGGTAGTTAGTATTCAAGTGTTACTACATAAATAAAATTGATTTATGCTGAGAAGACTGAGAAAAAATTTTTATCAGCATGCCCAAATTCTGCTCCTCCTGGCTTGATCAATCACCTCTCTGCTGAACTGTGTATCGTTTTCTCGCAAAATTCTTAGCCGAGAAATTGGGCTAAGGCAAAATGAATAATACATTGGCTGCAGCGTTAGACTAATGACGCCTTAAGTGCTGCAAGAAACCGAGAGCCAGTGACTGCTTCCCTGGTCAACAGATTTCTCTCCCTCCCTCCCTCCCTCCCTCCCTCCCTCTCTCTCTCCCTCCCTCCCTCTCTCTCGCTTGCCCACTCTCATTCTCTTGGTTTCTCTTAGAAAGGAAATCATTGAATCTTGAGTTGGCTGTTTGGAGGCAGAAGTGATAAGAGGGTGAGGAATCAAGGCAGCCCATCGAAGCAGGCATGGAATACCTCCGCTGGGTTTCCTCTCCTTCCACTCCCGCCCCATCATCTTGCTCCCACCCTCTGCCCCTTTCGGTCCTGTCTCAAGTTGCAGAGTCCTTGTTTGTGTTCATCGTTTTCATCTTTCCTTTTATTGTGTCCGCAGTGCTATTGTGTTCCCATAAAGACATTGATCAAATGGTGACAGGCGAGACAGGAAGCTGTTTACTTTGTAGGAGTAGGAGGGATCCCGGACAGGGCTGCCTGAGAATCTGCCTTGTCTGACAATGGTGAGGCACAGTTTTGCTCTCTCCCTGATTGGGTCCCTGAAGGGATACAGGAGTGGCTCAACTTTTTCTACCCCCACATCTTTTTCAAATTTCCACCCAGCAACAGACATTAGACAAAATGCCTATAGTCAATATGCTAAAAAAAAGGGGGGGGGGGACTTTGCCCAAGGATAATTGAGAGAAGGCAAAAACCTCTGGTTGAATAATGCGGGATTATTTGGAATTAATTTGCTGTAAACCCATTGAAACAGCCCTTGAGGTGGCAATGGAAAGTTCTTGGATTCAGAAAGCAAAGAAAGAGGACTACCACCACCTCTCTCTCTCTCTCTCTCTCTCTCTCTCTCTCTGTGTGTGTGTGTGTGTGCGCATGCGTGTATATCTGAGTCAGTGATGTGATAGGTGGAAAGTTGCTGAAAATGGCATTGTCCCCTAGGAACGTAGTCATTTACAAACTAGCGTGGGGGTCAGGTAGCCTCATTATTCCCTTTGCAGCTCCCATTAGGTCAGAACAGCAGTGCCCCACACCACTTTTATCTTATGAAGCCCGGGTCAGTTTCTCCCTTTCAACTCCAGCTTTTTTATTCCCAAGAAGGATTAGACTGGGCATTACCACTGTCACTTTTCTCTTTCTGTCTTTCAGGAAAATCAGCCTCATGTTGTGTCATTCTTATGTCCCTAAGTAATGTTTCGTAAGAAAAGCATAATGAATCCCTTTCCATAAAGCAGCCCTTGTTTGATGGAATTGTCAAAGTTAAAAAAAAAAGAAAGAAAGAAAAAACTTCACAATTGAAACAGGGCACACAGCATTATAGCACTCAGATCTCCAAAGTCAGATGGCGAAGTCATTCATGCACTATTCTTAGCTCCTCTACTTTCAGATGAAAAAGTGAAGGCAATGATTTAAAGCCCAAACGATGCCAACCGGCAGCTAAGAGACAGGCTGTCCATTCCCTAGTGCTGACACGGAGAAAATGCACACCTAATGTAGCTGTACCTAGTGTTTCCAGACTGGAAGGAGGCATTCATTTACAAATAGACTGACTCTCTCTCTCTCTACCCCCCTCTCCCCCTCTCCCCCTACCTTCCTCTCTCCCTCCCCCTCTCTCCCTCTCCCTCCCTCCCTCCCTCCCTCACACACACACACACACACACACCATCAGCTGACTACAAACACACAGCCTTTCCCACGGACCCACTCCCAGATCTCTCCAGGTTCCATTGCCACATTTCTCAATACCTGCGCAGGACTGAGAGAATACATTACAAGCGATTTGCTTGGAGGCGTAAAACGACCCTCTAGTCAGGAGCAGCAAAGCAACTGCTCCCAGCCTCTCTACAGAAACGTCCTTCGAACACCTGTTTCCTTCTGCACATCCCTTTCACCTGCCATTACGGTCTTTCTATATGGGTGAAGTGAATCCAATTTACATAGAATGGTATCACAGAAGAGGGGTGCTGGAAGTAGCTAGCCAATTCCAAATAAGAAAAACCCCTTGGCTGATGGTATTGCTGGCATCTTTAAAAGCTTATTTATTGCTCACTTAGCAAGTAAAATCCAAGTATTATTCCATTGGGTCAATAGTTTTCCATCATAGCATATTATGAAAGGTCAGGTTTCTTTTGGTTTCCAAAGAGGGTTCCATGGGGCGAAGAGATTTTAAGCAGACATCAAAGGGTCCCGTGGCCATTTATAGCTGGCAATGGGGAAGCAGACTGGCAAAACCGGTTCCCACAGCTTTCCCTAAAAATCTAGCAAAGGGTTTCTAGTATTGGTTTCCAATTACAGTATTCCAAGAAAGTGGAAGGCCAGCGTTTTTTTGGTCAGAGAAGGAGGGGTGGGTTGTGTATTTCAATGTTTCATTGTTCAATTAAAATAATACATGATACAATACAAGTAAACAAAATGCCCAGGGAAGGCGCGGTAGGGATTGTGATTGTCATTCTTTTTACTTATATTTTTTTGCATACATTTCCTAAATACAACTTCAGGAACACAGTGATTCTTTACACCGTACCGGCCCTCCCACCCACACTCCCACCCTTCTTCCTCGTCCCTCTCCTGTTCCCAGTCTGATTGATTACTAAGGTCTAGTTTCGTTTAACGTCATACACAGAAGATCAGCTCTGTTCTAGGTGAAGAGTTCATTATTCTTGTTAGTTCATCACCAGAGGGCCCTAAATGAGGATCTGCATCATGGTGACAAGAACAGTGGTCTGTGTTTTTAGGGAGCAATATTTCAGTCCCTGCTCTTAAAGGAAAACCTGTCCTTGCCTCTCTGATGAGACTTTGTGGGTGGGTGGGGTTTGGTGGGAAGCCAGGCTCGGGGGGGTTGTCACCTCCCCAGGGTCTGTTTCACCGGGGAACTGGCCCAGTCGTATGCATCAACTCCCCTAGTCTTGCCCACCCTTCGTCCTCAGCAGGGCATTTCTGTCCTGAAAATGCGCTCTTGGCAGACATAGTGCATGGCTGTGGTTACGTCTTATCTTATTTGGGCTTAATATTTCCCAGAAGGGAGTCATAAAACCTTGTAGTATTGATGCAATTTAGGAGACACCTCAGTGCAGCCGCAGAATGGCTACAAATCATTTCCAGGAGCCTGGGCGACATCTGCATTCACTCAGCGTTGCGCCTGTGTTCTGGTTCCCATGGGCTTCTCTCTTAGAGATCATTTCAAAGCCTGGCCCCAGTTCCAAGGACACCCAATATCTGGGCTCATGTTTTCCAGTGTGCAGACACACATGCGATTGCTGGAAGATGTGAAATAATCCACAGGATGCTTTGTGAAGCCCAAGCTGGCAAGGAGAACACCACCGAGCATCGCTGGTGTTATCTGGGGATGGGATTTGGCACAACGTTTTTCACGTCCACATGGCTTCTTTAGTTGCGATAACTGTAGCTCCCACGGCTGTTGTCTGCGTACCCAGTTTTGCTGCTAATGGTCTCCAGCTGTAGGTGGCTTACTTGAACAGTTGGGCTTTATGCTTCCATCTCTCATATCCGAAGTAGTCACAAAGACATTGGAACTGGAGGCCCTGCTTAAGTGATTAATAACGAGGGGTTTGTCTCAAGGCTAAGTAGCCGGCCACCCTATGGCTTCACTTGTTTTTATAAATTGTACAAAGCAGCAAAATCCACAGGGCAGATCTGCAGCTCTGCACTTCCTTTGGTACATGTGTATTGAAACATGAGTAGCTCTGAGAGTAGACTACTTGAGTTCCTGTGACTCTCATAAACCGAGACTGCTCTGTGAGTATGACACTCGGCCCTGATGCACGGAGGGGCTCACATCTTTCTTTTCACGTTTCAAGGCTGTGAACTTTTAAATATTTGGTTGACCAAGCTCCTTTTCCTCAGCCAACGCCTGGAAAGCCAATGACTCCAGGGGTTCCTCTTTAATTGGTTTGACCACTTTTTATTGCAACTCTGCCAGGCTGGTCTTACTAGAACGATATAGACTTCTCCTCTATGGTGACTTAGTAGCTAGTAGGAGATAGCCATTGGACTAATCAAGTGATAAATAAATACAGCCATTTCAGTGAGTTCCAGTGCCATGGAGGAAATGAAAGTTGACACGATAGAGGGGACTTCAGTGCACAAGGAGGAGGGCCGCTTAAGATTGGATGGTCAGAGACAATCATGCTGAGAAAGGAAGACCTCTTTTTGAAAAGTAACAGCTCAGTCATTAGGAGGAGCAAGCCAAGTGAAGATCAAAAGAATCAAGGTGTGGGAAACCGCTCTGAGAAAAGAGCTTCACGCCAGAAAAATTGAAGTTAAAAAATAGAACTGTAGGTTTTGCAGCAAGATTCTAAGGAGAGAGGGAGAGAAAGCAAGGTCAAAGAAGATGCCGCAGGTGCTTGGATTCTTGTTCAGGAGTTGGAGTTCTCTTCAAAGGAGACCAGGAGCTGATGGAGGGTGCAGGAGACATGTGCTGTGGTCTGCGTTCTGCTGGACAATGTTACACTAGCAGCTGTGTGGCTGCAAATGGATGGCAGCCTGGGGCAGGGGTCTGGGGCAGGGGTGGTAGTGAGGGACTGTAGGTGAGGGGCTGGCTCAAGGAAGCAGATACTTAGGTGTGTGTCCCGGGCATACGTCTGGATTAGTGGAGACACTTTTTAAATTCTCTTTATTGATTCCATGTCTTTATTTTTCCCTCTATACCAAGCTTCTCCATTTGTACCCAAAGCCTCCTAGTAAACACTTTTTAGATCTCAAGCTTTTCCTAAATAGGAAGACAGTAAGTGGCCACTTTCATTCATTCATTCATTTATTTATTTATTTATTGTGTAGAAAGCTTTGTGGCAACTTTCATTGATGTCTTGATGACAACATGGTAACCAGTCATCTCTTAAATACTAGGAAAGAAAACTCCAACAGCAGGATAATCAGTAATTACCAGATAATCATGTCTTAAGATGTTTCAGTTGCCTATTTCTTTATGATTAATTATTTAATAATACAGAGAGGGAGGGAGGGAGGGAGGGAGGGAGGGAAGGAGAGCTGTAGCTTCCCCTCTCTGCCAAGTTCATCGGGTGCTGCTGTCTTCAGGTTTGTTGTTTCTCTTCTCGGCTGGGTTGTGCTGTGACTGCATAGAGCAAGGCACACGCACAATGAAGCAGCGAGCTAAGCTCCCTGGCAGCCAGCAGCACCCACCCCACAAGGGAATGCCAACCTCATGGTTGCCCCAGCTTGCCCCACCTGCTTCTCAAGGCTGCCTGGCTTGGATTTCTATGTGCTTTTAAAGCAGGAAGGTCTCCCTGATTGGTCGGTGTGTATGCTAATGAGACACGCTAGGACCACTCATCAGGGAGCTGATGTTGGAGTAGCAGTGCTCAGTTGGTTCAGTTCCGCAGACCCAAGAACATATGAAGATGAGATCATATGTGTTTTCATGTCTCCTCATCCCCCAGGGCTCTTGGAGAGCTAAGGCACGTATTGTTTTCTTTCCTGTGCTTGTTCTTTTCTTTCTGGAACCCCCGGAGTCCCTGTCGCTAGTAAGCAGAAGACTGCTACAGTCTCCTGTGTGTGAGGACATGTAACGAATATTATTTAATAGAGATGATGATAAATGAACCCTAAATAAATAGTTTACATTTTCAAAAGGACCTTCACGATATTTCCTTTATCGAATGTGAAATCCAATTTGTCTTCAGTAGAATTCTGCATTGAGTTGCTGATGGTTTCTATTAGAATTTTATAAAATAAAACCAGTCCTTTGCATTCTCACATGGAGAGGAGCAGAACTGTTCTTAGGTTGCTTACTGAAATTGTCACTTAGCTACTTTATCAATTACTGAGAGTAACCAGGATGCCAGGAAAGAAAAGGGTACTATAGCACCTGCACATTTCATGCAGTTGAATAACCTCATAATTTTCCCGCGATTTCAAATGTTTGAGGAGTCATTCGGTTATCTCTCTTCTACTGCCCTCCTCCGTCTTTGTTAGTTATTTCTAATGGACATCATATGGATCGTAATATTATGAATGAAAAATTTACAAACAACATTGTCATACAATGCAAACACGATTTAAGCTACCCTCCACCCACCTACTGATTTGTGAGGCCAATCTAATTATTGTATCTATGAAGAGTGACCAGGCAGTCTAGAATTCAGTACAAGTTTCAGCCAAAGTTCTAGATACAGTAAGAATTAGCCAAAGCAAATACAAAAAAAAAAAAAAAAAAAAAAAAACCACTTCCATAGCCTGGAGCAGGCATCTCAACATAGCACATGATAACATCACACAGGAGATGGTGCTGGTGGAAGTACAATTCAATGAAACCAAACCACTCCACTAAGTTACAAATAAACAGTCTGGTCTAGAGATTTCCAAAGAGTTTCTGGATCTTAGAAAGTTTATGAGACACACATTATACAAACCCATCGTATTCACTCCACACTTCACCTGGAGCTACCTTCAAGCTATTTGGAAGCATCCAAACTATCATGGGAAGAAATGAGTATCAGGGTAGATGCTCTGCAGAAAGACCAGAGATACAGGGTCTGAGGCTGCAGAGTATCTGGGTTAAGAGCCTGCAGTTGGAGATCTACTTCCAATCTCACCCTTTTTCGCTTCCTTGGTATGAGGCATCCTGTACCCTTTACAAGCTCAATGACTCTCCCAATTATAAAATGAATGCAGTACTAGTTCACTTGCTAGGGTTTCACAGGAGGTTAAATCAAATATTCTAATAAATTGCATATAACAGTGCCACATAATGCACTCATAATTGTTATTTGTGATCATTATTAATTGTGTTGACTGGGTAATGTAAGAAACAAGACTTTGAAAGTGACCTTCAAGCTGATGAGCTGTAGGAAAATACTACAAACTGTAGACAGGCAGTATTGTTTCTCATTGGTTATTTACATGTTTATGTTCGATTATTTATTGCAGACTACCCACTTGATGTTTTCCCTTACTGCACGGGTTCAATTAATGGTTAAGCATCCACTCTGTTAAGGAAGGTCAGTTATGGGCTCCGTGTCTAATTTGTGATAGACAGTGACCATCCCAAAGAGAAACAGAGCAGCATTTATATCATGTAGGAACCTGGAGATAAATTATTTGAATAATATGATAAATGCTTTAATTTGATACAAACAAGGTGGTAAGGAAGTACAGAAAGAGAGGCACTGGCTCTCCAAGGCAGCATGGAGAACCTTCTAAGGAAAGTGGTTTGTGGAGCTGATACTGAGGTCTGCCCGGTGAGCAGAGGAAAAGAGCACCTCTGGAAAGTGAAATAGCACACAGACAAGTGAAAATCAAAGACAGAAAGGTGCCAACGCCTCCCAGCAGCTGCAGTCTGACATGGCTAGACAGGCGAGAAAGCAGGCAGGTAGACCAGAAAGGTGAACCCACACAGGCTCCATCTTGAAGGCTACCAGATGAAACTCCCATTGGAGAGAAAGAGATAAAACAGCAAAAAGACCTGTAAGAGTCCTAGCGAGAGTTGGTGGGATGCCAGCACAACATGGTAAGGAGGAATGGAGAGTAATGGCAACTTGAGACTGGCAAATGGACAGAGTTCAGTCATTCTTGGACAGGACATGGAACAGAAATCAGAGTCTTGTCCTATTACTATGTACACATGCATCAGTCACTCAATAAATCCACTGGGATATAGGAAAAATATTATAATTTCATTCAACAATATTTAAAATCTCATTCATTTTTAATTTTGATCTTTGTTTCTTATTATACATAACAGTAAAAGCATATATTGTGAATAATTTATTTATATATATACTTGTGTATACAGTATGCTCAAAATTTTTTACTAATAAAGAAGTACAATTAAAAAGGCTTAGAGATCATTATCTTAGTAAAAGCTTGTGTTTGAATGGGGTGAAGTATGGTACTATTAAAGGAAACATTTTCCAAATGTGGTCCAAAAGAGTCATTTCTAACTTCTCACTGTCTCACTTCGACTGCCTGATATAAACATCAAGAAAGGTTGACAGACCCTTTTCAACTTTATCCTGGGCAACTGTGGGTCAACTCTTTCTCAGTACAGAAGTGACTTTACACTGCATGCGTTATCAGTTTTCCCCCTTGCTCAACAGTTTTGATAGATGACCTGTGTGTTTGGACTCCAGCTCGAAGAATTAAACCAACATAAAGTAAGCGCGTCAGCATCCAATTTACACACACATTTGGGAGAGAGACAACCTTTGCTAATGTCAACCGTATGACTCAGGAAGTAGGGATACACAGAAGTGCCGGAACTAAAGTCGGCAGGTTGAAAAGCAAAGGATTTGGCTTAGCAGTTAAGACAAGGCATAGGACGCCTGCATCCCATGTTCAAGTGCCTGGGTTCAAGTCCCACCTTCTCTTCCGATGCCAGCCTCCTGCTAATGTGCATCGTGGGAGGCAGCAGGTTGGAGCACTTGGGTCCCTACCACCCACATGGGAGACCTCAACTGAGTTCTGTGCTCCTAGCTCGAGCCTGGCCCAGCCCTGGCTGTTATGGCCACGTGGGAAGTAAACCAGGAAATGGCTGATCTCCTTCTGTTTCTTTCAAATAAAAAAAAAAAAATAGCACAGAGCTGAGGTAGCCTCTGAGGGAGATGGGTCTTTGATAGTTTACAGGGTAGGATTTGGAAGTGACAGAGGGACTGGCCTGAGGCGTGCAGAAGAGGGAAACAGTACCTTAGATCTGATTCCTCACCCCTCACTGTGGGAGAGTTCTCAGCCTTAGCTCACCTAGCATCTGTAAGTCTTTTGACTCCCTGCTTTGAAACAACCTGCACTTTTGACCTAGTGCATTTTATAAAAAAGATGCACTTGATTCTTTATTTAGGGGACCCAAAGAACTCTACTAAGAGACTATTGGAACTCATCGAAGAGTTTGGCAAAGTAGCAGGATATAAAATCAATCCACAAAAATCAACAGCCTTTGTATACACAGGCAATGCCACGGCCGAGGAAGAACTTCTAAAATCAATCCCATTCACAATAGCCACAAAAACAATCAAATACCTTGGAATAAACTTAACCAAGGACGTTAAAGAACTCTATGATGAAAACTACAAAACCTTAAAGAAAGAAATAGAAGAGGATACCAAAAAATGGAGAAATCTTCCATGCTCATGGATTGGAAGAATCAATATCATCAAAATGTCTATTCTCCCAAAAGCAATTTATACATTCAATGCAATACCAATCAAGATACCGAAGACATTCTTCTCAGATCTGGAAAAAATGATGCTGAAATTCATATGGAGACATAGAAGACCTCGAATAGCCAAAGCTATCTTGTACAACAAAAACAAAGCCGGAGGCATCACAATCCCAGATTTCAGGGCATACTACAGGGCAGTAGTTATCAAAACAGCATGGTACTGGTACAGAAACAGATGGATAGACCAATGGAACAGAATAGAAACACCAGAAATCAATCCAAACATCTACAGCCAACTTATATTTGATCAAAGAGCCAAAACTAATCCCTGGAATAAGGACAGTCTATTCAATAAATGGTGCTGGGAAAACTGGATTTCCATATGCAGAAGCTTGAAGCAAGACCCATACCTTTCACCTTACACAAAAATTCACTCAACGTGGATTAAAGACTTAAATCTACGGCCCGAAACCATCAAATTATTAGAGAGCATTGGAGAAACCCTGCAAGATATAGGTACAGGCAAAGACTTTTTGGAAAAGACCCCAGGAGCACAGGCAGTCAAAACCAAAATTAACATTTGGGATTGCATCAAATTGAGAAGTTTCTGTACTTCGAAAGAAACAGTCAGGAAAGTGAAGAGGCAACCGACAGAATGGGAGAAAATATTTGCAAACTATACTACAGATAAAGGGTTGATAACCAGAATCTACAAAGAAATCAAGAAAATCCACAACAACAGAAGAAACAACCCACTGAAGAGATGGGCCAAGGACCTCAATAGACACTTTTCAAAAGAGGAAATCCAAATGGCCAACAGACACATGAAAAAATGTTCAAGATCACTAGCAATCAGAGAAATGCAGATCAAAACCACAATGAGGTTTCACCTCACCCCGGTGAGAATGGCTCACATCCAGAAATCTACCAACAATAGATGCTGGAGAGGATGTGGGGAAAAAGGGACACTAACCCACTGTTGGTGGGAATGCAAACTGGTTAAGCCATTATGGAAGTCAGTCTGGAGATTCCTCAGAAACCTGAACATAACCCTACCATACAACCCAGCCATCCCACTCCTTGGAATTTACCCAAAGGAAATTAATTTGGCTAATAAAAAAGCCATCTGCACATTAATGTTTATTGCAGCTCAATTCACAATAGCTAAGACCTGGAACCAACCCAAATGCCCATCAACAGTAGACTGGATAAAGAAATTATGGGACATGTACTCCATAGAATACTATACAGCAGTAAGGAACAATGAAACCCAGTCATTTGAAACAAGATGGAGGGATCTGGAAAACATCATGCTGAGTGAATTAAGCCAGACCCAAAGAGACAAATATCATTTGTTTTCCCTGATCAGCGACAACTAACTGAGCACCAATGGGGAAACCTGCTGAAATGAAATGGACACTATAAGAAACAATGACCTGATCAGCTTAGGTCCTGACTCTAGATATAGAATGTAATACTTTATCCTTATACTTTGCGTTTCTGTGTGGGCACAAACTGATGAGCTCTTTACTAATGATATACTGAAGTGATCTTCTGTATATAAAGAGAATTGGAAATGAAAAAAAAATTAATAACAACCTGGTATTGAAGGGGAAATGGCATAGAAAGTTAATTAATTTGAAAAAAAAAATCATGTGGGTTCTCTGTCTTTAATGTGCTGTACATTGTTATTTGATGCTATAATTAGTAATCCAATGGTAGTTTTTTTCACTTTGTATTGCTATATGGGCAAAATGTTGAAAACTTTACCTAATATATACTAAGCTGATCTTCTGTGTACAAAGAGAATTGAAAATGAATCCTTACATGAATGGAAGGGGAGAGGGAGCGGGAGAGGGGAGGGTTGCGGGCGGGAGGGAAGTTACGGGAGGGGGGAAGCCATCGTAACCCATAAGCTGTACTTTGGAAATTTATATTCATTAAATAAAAGTTAAAAAAAAAAAGAAAAAAAAAAAAGATGCACTTGAGGTTGTCCGAACCCCTAGAAGCTCCCAGGCTCAGCTTACTCATAAAAGTAATAAAAAATAAAAAAACACGTACAACAGAGAAAAGCTATCAATAGAAAAAAATGGCGGATGGCACTGGCAGAAAATAAAAGACATTTCAGCTACATTTGAAATATTCAAGGAAGCAGAAATCTACTTAGTACCCTAAGGAGAGAGTTAAGACACTAGTCAACTGTTGACTGAATATGACAATGCAAAAAAACAAAACAAAACAAAAAACAAAAACAAAAACAAAAAAAAACAAACAGAGCTACTTTGTCTAAATGATTACACAAATGAAAATTTGGAGTCCAAAGAACTGATCCTGCAGCAGGCATGTGCTACAGTGGGCTACGTCACTGCATGGGATACCTGCATCTCCTATCAGAGGCTGTGGCTCCAGTCCTAGCCACTCTTTCAGATCCAGCTTCCTACTGGTGTGTAACCTGGGAGGCAGCAGATGATGGATCAAGTACTTGGGTTTATGAAGCCCACATGGGAGACCCAGATGGAGTTCCAGACTCATGGCCCTGGCTGTTGCACTCACTTGGCAAGAGAAGATCCTTATCTCTCTCTCTCTCCTCCACCCCGTATGTTCCTCTCCTTCTACCTCTCCTTCTCCCTAGTCTTTCTCCCTTTCCAATCAAGTAAGATAATCCTTAGGAAATATTTAAAAAATAAACATCATCCATGCAGGTGGTAGACCAGAAGTGCACACGGTACACAGCTGCTCTACGTACTTTTCCAAGGATGTGTTCAAGTTACAGGATCCGGATCTATCAGCTTCTTTCCCAGTGGATGCTTCACCATAAACCAGACTGAGTCACGAGGACCCAAAACAAAATGCACCAAATGCATCCGCTCTGAGAGGAGTTCAAGGACCTCTGACTAAATGAGCTGACATGAGGGTTCCAGCGATGTATAAACAGACAGTTAGGCTCTCAATGCTCACACAAATGAGAACATCATTGAGAGCCAAGAGAGGAGAATTGTTGCTGAAATTTCAGGAGCTTATTGCTTCTCAGAGAGATACACATGGCTCTTAGGAATCTAAGTTTGGAGAGTGAAGACTTCAGCAACAGATGCTCACTACACTGCTTGGCAAATTTTATTTTCCACTTAAATCTGCACCTGGGGGAATGAAAAAAAAAGGAAAAATCATTTTTTGAAAAGGGCATTAGCTCTACACGACATTGGGAAGGAGGCGTGCAGCATGGCTGTTTATCTTGTAGCAAAGGAGGCAGCCGAGGGTAATCTGAGCCTTTGCAAACCACATCCACGGGAGATAAATGAAGCCCTTTAACATGAGGGCAGGGGGCTGAAAAGTGCCCGAGAAAATGCTCCTCTGGTTCCTGTACCCTCGTTCTAACTGCTGGCATTAGTGTTGTAGCCAAGATCTGAGGCTTAAAGAGAGTGGAACTAACTTTTTCCAATCACAATTACAGAGGTATTGTCATCCAAAGGAGTACACAAATACATCAGCCTAGCACCTCTTCTGGGGCTGTTAAGGCAAGCCTCCAGGACAGCAAGATTTCAGGGGAAGGAGGAGGAGTTGCCTGCTTGTGTCCAAAGCTCCACTAGGAGTTGTGATCCACTCAAAGAGGCACATCTACAAAGGGGCGGTAGGCGGTGACAATGAGGTATTTCACAATTAAATGAATGAACTACCTGGTTTTTACACAGAAGTTGATCTTACCTCTTTTGTAACAGTGACATCAGCCAAGAATTAAATGTCACATTTCCATGAACACACAGATTGATTTTTAAATTGCTGTCTGTATGATATATGATTAGCATTTCTTTGCTAACTGAGAGGTGCGAATTCAATGGCAAAAGCTGTGTCACCGCTGTGGTAATTGTTGAGTCAGACTAGTGACTATACCCATCCTACCTAATACTGGGGGTCATATACATGGAGTGGGTGAATGTCACTGGCTCCTGGGCAAGACTTTTATCTAAACTGCACACATGGTGTCTGGCACCCATCTTGACCCAAGCAGGAAATGCTAGGGTGCCAAGGGGTAGACTGGCAGTAAAGAAAATTCTTGCGGCGATTCAACCACTCCCTTCCTACCAGTAGACAATATGGAAACGGAATCTAGTCCTCTGATTTACCACGCTGGCATTCAGCAAGATTTTCCTTAGAGTAAATCGTCTTTTCAGGGCACTCAGTTGTACCTGGGAGATTGGAAACAGGGACCACAGATTCTCCAAAGCATCTAGAGGGTGACCAGGTGGTCACGCAGAAACTGAAAGAATGTGTCTCTATCAAAGAGCAACAGAACCAAGTGATCACCAAGACTAAGTGCAACAGCAGTGTGTTTTTCCAGCACTGGGAAAAAAGGATGACCATTCATTTCCTGAGTATGGTAGCTGAAGCCAATTTTCAGCACATGGATCTAGAGCTAAACTATCCAGTTCTGCTTGCTGGTACCCTTCGAATTCAGACAAAGTTATTTATCTTATCTATGACATAAACTATAAAAGGGACATGAAAAAGTAGAAGTGGGAATGTATTGGTTAGATGCCCATGTCCACACTGGAGTGCCTGGTTTCAATTTCTGGCTGCTATTCCTGATCCCACTTGCTCACCAGTGCAGATCCTGCAAGGCAGTACTGTAGGCTCAAATAACTGTGTTCTTGCTGTCCGTGTGGGAGAGCTGGATTAGTTTCAAGCTTTTAGCTCCATCCCTCATTCATCCCCAGCCATTGTGAGCGTTTGGGAGTGAACACGCGAATGGGTCTGTGCTATCTTTCTTTCTGCCTTGCAAATAAATAATAAAAGTGCAAATATGGAAGAGATATAGTTTAAGGACTTAGAGTATAATGCTTTATAAGTGTTAGCTGTTATCATTCATCAACAACAGTTTGCTGTCTACCAATGACATGTATTCCTCGCCAAATGAGCTAGTCTTTATGAGCCAGATGGGTCTATTTTCTGTTTTGATATCTTACCTTCTTTCATTTAAACTCCCTGAGATTGTAAGTACTGTTTTAGAATGTGCATGAGTAACTGAGTATGCCTGTTCCTGAATTCATGTTGTATCTGATAATTTGGAAGAGGTAGAAAAGTGAAGATGGCATTTTATAATCAAATGGAAATGTATCTGTGTATTTAATGTTCTTAAACTCTTATGAAGCCTCCAGGTAGGGGTCCCATGGGTGGGGCATCATGTTGTTCAATGATGATGCTGAATGTCTCAACCATTGGGAAGGACAATGCCCACTGTCCTCTCCTTAGTCCCCCTTACCCACATACCAGATTTCACCTCTGTCTGTTCTTAAAATTATTCTTACATCCTTGGCCTTGAGCATTTTTCTGTCATCGTAGTGTCAGTCAAGACTCTTTGTGTCACAGAGGCAGAAAACCCAGTGGAAGCAGAGTATTTAATGACCTAGGTATGTGTAAACTTCAAAGCCTGCAGGTCTGAGGGCATCTCAGTTAGCAATGCCAGGCCTACAGCCTCCTCCTTGGGTCTGGCAAGAGAGATGTTGTGCCCGGTACTGGTGCCCACCAAAGTCCCATTGCCTTTCATTAACTTTTTGGATCACATGTCCGTTCTGAACCCATCTCAGAGGCCAAGGAAAAAATATCCTGAGTCACAGAGCTGCCCCTGGAGCGAAGAGTAAAATACATTCCATGCAAAAGACAAAGCACGGGGCAAGGAAAATAAATATAGAGGATATTAGTTTGTTACTGTTAGCAGATGGATGAATGGACATCAAAAACAATACTGGCTTACTATACTCACCCTACAGTTCCGCACCTGCCAAATCCACTCTCAAACAACCCAAGTCCTTTTTGTCTCTTTCGTGAAGTCTACAACCTGTCTGTGCCTTCAAGACTCTCGACTGTCAATGTCTATTTCACACCACGCCTCCTTCTGCATTCCTAGCTGCACCTTGTCTACAAAATGTCTTTATTGTCTTGTGACTGTAGAGTTCCTGCCTGCTTCCCCTGTCCATCTTCCCTACATTTTTTCCACTACTGAAAGTGCAGCTCAAATGCTGCCTCAGAAGGAATCAGCGAAGTCAGTATTAAGAGTATCCTCATTTCACAGATGAAGAAATTGTATGACGAAGGGAATGTGAACTTAACCAACGAACTGCTTCTTCTTTGTCACACATTAGTTATCCAAAGAAAAACAAAACTCCGTCTACAGTCTCTGGTAGTTTGCTGTCTACTAAGAAGATGGACTTGTAAAAAAATTCCAACATTACATATTGTCAGTCTCAAAATTTGAAGAAGGTATTTAGCCTTTTGTGAGATGGGAGTGGAGCAATCCAATAATAATAAAAAAAAATCACAAGATTTCAAGTGCTATTGCTGTCACAGAGGAATGACTCATCATTACAAAAACCTTTTCAAGATCTAATCCTTTTTTCACTCAACTATTTAATCCAGGCCCTGTGCCATGTGCTGAGTATAAAACTGTGAACACAACCGTCATGGTCCTTGCCTCCATGACATTCGTCTTGGGGTAGGAAGGGCATCAGTGAAAACACAGCTGCATGTATCTATCACTGGACGCACTTTGACAGTTGCTAGGAAGGAGTGAGAGCAAGGGCTGTGACAGAGAAGAGTAGAGGGGACACACGTGTGTGGGGGTTATCCGTGCGATGAGGGATCCATTCAACCTGAAACCTGAAGAAGGAAAGGAAGAGAGGCAGAGGGAGCCTCCGCCAAGGCGGGATGAAGGTGCAGAGAGGAGGCACCGATGTCCAGGACTTGGAATGGTCAAGGAGAGTCAGAATCTGCGGAGCACGAGTCAGAGTCTGGTGGGTGCCGACGGCGAGGCTGGAGAGCCAGGGAGCACCAGGAACACCTGGCCTTGCAGCCGTGAGATGTGGCATTGATTCTGAGCAGGACGGGGGACCACTGACGGTTTGAAACAGAGATGCGTGTTCAGCGTCTAGCGGGAAGATTCCAGATGCCACGAGAGAGGTGACAGGTCTGCTGTTGAGGAGGCGGCTGCCCCGTGGGGCTGAGGCTGGGAAGGCAGAGGGGGCAATGAAGGGAGGCAGACACATTCGAGAACTGCGACCTGACAGATGCCACCAAGGATGACCTTCGAGTCCTTGCTTTCAGGACCAGGACAACCACAATGGCATTGACTGCAAGTCCTTATGTAGAGCAGCCCTGTCGCGAGAGGAGTGTGGCCAGTCTGGGCTGGGCTACAGCAACTATAGAGTTGATGTGTTTTTTTGTTTTTTGTTTTTTTGTTTTTTTGACAGGCAGAGTTAGACAGTGAGAGAGAGAGAGAGACAGAGAGAAAGGTCTTCCTTCCGTTGGTTCACCCCCCAAATGGCTGCTATGGCTGGCGCACTGTGCCGATCCGAAGCCAGATGCTTCCTCCTGGTCTCCCATGGGGTGCAGGGGCCCAAGCACTTGGGCCATCCTCCACTGCACTCCCGGGCCACAGCAGAGAGCTGGCCTGGAAGAGGAGCAACCGGGACAGAATCAGGTGCCCCGACCGGGACTAGAACCCGGGTGCCAGTGCCGCAGGCAGAGGACTAGCCTAGTGAGCCGTGGTGCCAGCCGAGCTGATCTTTTCAACTGGATCCCCTTTCTAGTTCTGAATCAAGACCACAGGCAGGAACTTCCTGTGGATTCTACGGCTCCTCGACTGGAATCTAATCTTTCCCAAACTGATCCTTTCCTGCTGCCACGTTGTTTTCCTTTTGATTTCAGGCTGAGCAGCAGCTGGAGAAACAGATGCTATCTGTCCTGGGAGGGTTCCATTGTGCGTCTTGACATTTCCTGACAGTGTGTGGTCTGCAGCGATCCCACCTCCACGTCCTCCCCGCCCGCCATGGCAAAGCAGTCCTCAGCCTTCCTCCCACACTGCTGCCTCTCCCGGATACTCTCCCTCTGCCTGGAGGAGCAGACACGGGAAACCCACACTTGAGCACTATTCTGTGCCTGAAACCAGACGTTGTTTGCACCAAGGACTGATAATCCTTTCCCACTTCCCTGGTTCTGGAGATAAACACTTGTGGATTTATGTTGCTCCGAGAAATTGTGATTTCATTTTAAGGAGATATTGTTGTGATTCAGTTCTCTCAAACAACATCTGCTTCTTTTGTAGCGAGTTCTGTTTTCCTAAGAGCTTACAATTGTTAGAGAACTATGCTTATCTCCCAAGTGAAGTTTACAAATCTCTCATGTACATCATTATAAGATTATCTCAATAATACTCAGACATAGATATTATTTTTATTACCATATTATACGAGACATTGGTGACTCAGAGGGACCAAGTGCATTGTCTAATGTTAAACCATTAGAAAATGCTCCCAAACTCACTGCCAATCGCATACTTTATTTTTACTTTCTTACAGCACTTAGTGTAAGATGTGAACAGGTCATATTTTAAAATATTCTATCTTTTAGATGCAGCGAAGGTTGTTTTCTATCAAGGCCCCCAGGAGCATCTGCACCGAAACCACACTGCAGTGGTGTCAGAGGTCATTCAGAGCATCAGAGAAAAGCAAGCAATGTGGAGGAGGCTCGGTTTTCTTGCACCAAGAAAACTCCTGTTCCGGAACAGTGTCCTGAGCCTTTGGGCAACTTAGAAATCTCTCTTTAGTGACTCCCAGAAACAAGAAGAGAGCATGGGCTGTATACACCTGGAGACTGAATTCAGGTAAAAACCTTGCAAATCCAGTAGGTCCAGAGTGTTTTCCTTTTATTTAGCAAAGCAAGAATCTCTACACCAAGTGTCAGGGCCACCCACCTCAACTCCAGGGAGCACAGGACCTGCTGGTTGCCTCTGACTTGGAACACACAGCACTGCTCCAGGGCGAACTCACTGACCCTCTTCTCATGGGAATATGAATTCATTTGTGCTCTTCATATTTCAAAAGCACGTGGCGTGAAAACAAGTAAACCCTTCAAGCTTTTCGGAAAACAGCAAGCTTGTAGCAGCTGTATACATTTATGTTATTTCAATGTTTATTTAATTTTTTTTTAAATGTTATGGACTCACATAAAAGAAAGACGAAGATGATGAATCTACACTGGAGAGGTTTCCAGTGAGGCTTCCGGAGATGAAGGAGTCTGCCCAGGCTGAGCTAGGAGTGGACGTCAGGCACCTTGAGCTCCGGTCTAGTGGCCAAGAAGGGTGAGAGAGCCGGCGCCGTGGCTCACTAGGCTAATCCTCCACCTGTGGCGCTGGCACACCGGGTTCTAGTCCCGGTTGGGGCGCCAGATTCTGTCCCGGTTGCCCCTCTTCCAGGCCAGCTCTCTGCTGTGGCCCAGGAGTGCAGTGGAGGATGGCCCAAGTCCTTGGGCCCTGCACCCACATGGGAGACCAGGAGGAAGCACCTGGCTCCTGGCTTCAGATTGGCGCAGCACACCAGCCATAGCGGCCATTTGGGAGGTGAACCAATGGCAGGAAAACCTTTCTGTCTCTCTAACTCTGTCAAAAAAAAAAAATTAAAAGAAAAAAGCATTAGAGGTCACAGCCACAATGGGTGTATAGGAATGGACTCAAAACACGCTTTAGCTCTTCCTCATCCACCAAACATCTAGGCAAACCAGGGTGGTCTCTTAACTCTTTCTTATTTCTTAGTTTAAAAATTTGATGTATCTATGTATGAATGTGTGTGTTTTATTTGAAAGGCCAGAGAGACATACAGAGCTCCCCCACTCAATGGTTTCCTTTCCAAATGCCTACAACATCCAGGGCTGGACCAGGCTGAACCCAGAAGCCAAGAACTCCAATTTTTACATTTAATCAGTTTGGGGTCCCACCCGAAAAGAGAGAAGTTAACGTGAGTTGACGCATTTTCATTAAGTCCAGAGCATTTCAGAGACGGTCACCCCAGGGCCAAAGTCAAGAATGTATTCAAATGAGGGCTATTAGTTGTCATCTGTTGTGATGGCTGGTTTTCTGAGTTTCATGTGTTAACTTAGCTATACTGTAACACCCAGTTACCTGATGAAACACTAATCTGGGTGTTGTTCTGAGTATATTTTGTAGATGTGATTAATGTGTGTGTGTATCTACATATGAGGGTATTCTCAGAGGTACTTCAGAAAGTTCATGGAAAAATATAATTAAAAGCTAGGTTTATTTTGTGCAAAAATTGAGTTACTTTTTCATCATACACATTTTCCTTAAACTTTACAAAGACCTCTTGTACTACTAGTTGATGAAGATTTTTAGTATCAAGATTGGTCCTAGAGGACCAGAATCTTAAGGATGAGTTTTCTGAAATCTTTCTGCAGTTTCCACACTTGGTTCTTTAACATGACTATATTTAAAGACACTGATGGGGCCTGCGCTGTGGCGTAGCGGGAAAAGCCGCCGCCTGCAGTGCCAGCATCCCATATGGGCGCTGGTTCAAGTCCTGGCTGCCCCACTTCTGATCCAGCTCTCCGCTATGGCCTGAGAAAGCAGAAGATGGCCCAAGTCCTTGGGCCCCTGCACCCATGTGGGAGACCCGGAGGAAGCTCCTGGCTCTGGATCGATGCAGTTTTGATGGTTACAGCCAATTGGGGAGTGAACCAGCAGATGGAAGACCTCTCTCTCTGCCTCTCCTTCTCTCTGTGTAACTCTGACTTTCAAATAAATAAATATTTAAAGACGCTGATGAATCTCCTTTCCATGGTAAAGGAGCACCCAAAGTCCCCGATGTGGCATGGCAAAGAAATAATTGTAAATCTCCCCACTGGATACTCCTAGTCAAAATCTCATGGAATGTCATGTTCTGGCTCTCTGCTGGTTCCCCTAAGGACCAATCCCTGTATCCCCTCTCTACTTTCCATCTGATACCTTGGATCAAGTCCCAGTAGGCCCCAAAGGCTGAAGAACACATGTAGCCCAAAAGAGAATGCTCCACTCCAAAAATGTTGCATGATTTACCATGTTGTATAGACAGAAACATGTGCAATATATGTTGCGATGGTTACCAAGGTTGTAGGATGATGGTGGAAGGAACATAAAGCTGGATTTGATCAACTTTATTGGTACAGATTCACTAAAAAGAGATTCTAGATTCAATGTCACAGGTAGGGGGATATTTATTTATTTAAGAGTCAGACATACACCCAGAATGAGTTCCATTATGCTGGTTCACTCCTCAAGTATTTGAAATGGCTGGGATCGAGCCAGACCAAAGCTTGGATCCAAGAACCGGGTATATAATCCAGATCTCACATGCGAGCAGCAGGAACCCAACTACTTCAGCCATCATATCAAGTGTCACTGGACACAGGCTCTGAATGGACATTAATTACATGATACCAAACTGCCACTGTGGTCCACCAGCTGGAGTATGTGGTTTATGGAAGTAGGTGCTCAGTGAGGTTTCAACTAAGACCCATCTCACAGTGGTCCCAGAGGGTCCCTGGACCCATTTTAAGGTTATTTCCCTTGTTTTGGAATACACAATTCAAGCATAGTCAGCAACCAGCAGAACCCCTACATTGGCTCCCTGACCTGTGGGATGAGGGATGTTACGTGACAAAGGCCAAATGAAGTCTCCCCAGCTGCCTGTATAAGAAAGTACTAGGACAGAAGCAATGCTGACTTCCTGGAGGGACTGCAGGGATGAGTGACACCATCAAAGCCTTGAAGGAGGCAGTAGAGATTCTCCCTGCATCCCCATGCAATTTTCCTATTTGACCTTTACAGAAGACAAATGACTTTTGGAGAATCACAGAGGATTACCCTAAGCTCAACCAGGTGACTATTCCACTTGCAGCTGTCCTACCAGATGTGGTTCATGACTTCAGCAAATCAATGCATGCCCTGGTACGCAGCTATTAATCTAGTGAGTATCTTTTTCTACATTCTTACTAGCAAGACCACCAGAAGCCATTTGCTTTCATTGGCAAGACCAGCAACATACCTACCTCAGAGACATAACAGCTTTCCACTCTAGGTCACGATTTAGTCCACGGGGTCCTTGATTGCCTTGCCCTTCCAGAAGGTACCATACTGATCTCATTCACTGATTTGAGGCTGATTTGACCTAATGAGCCCACACAGCAGCTACTCCAGGCCCACTAGCAAGACATTTGTCTGTAGGAGTGTGAAAATTATTTTTACAAAAAATTCAGGGAGCTTCTAGTCTACCTCTGAGATATCTACAAATCCATTGGCATGGGGGATGTCAAGGAGTCCCTGCTAAGGTGAAAGATAAGCTGTTGCCTCTGATCCCTTCTACAACATACACACACATACACACACACACTCACAATGGAACAATGCACAGTGTGCCCTTTGGGATTTTGCAGTTGACATATTCCTCACTTTGCGTTCCTCTGGCCCATCTACTCCATGATCCAAAAGCTGCTGGTTTTGAGCAGGGCCCAGAAAAAGAGAAAACTCTGCAAAGGTTCAAGCAACTGTACAACATGCTATGCCATTTGGGCCACACGGTCCAGCAGATCCAATTGAGCTTGGATTGGCAACAGCAAATAGGGAGGCTCTTTGGATCCTTTGCAGATACCCACAGGTGTAGCACGGTGTAGACCTTAGGATTTGGGAACAAAGCCCTATCATCCTCTGTATGCAACTTCTCTCCTTTGGAGAACAAGCTTTTGAGCTGCTGCTGGGTTTCAGTGGACACTGAATTCTTGACCATGAGATACCAGGTTACCTTCTAAGGTGGACTTGCTGTTCTCAGGTCCACAAAGTTATGCATTTCAAGAGGGAGAGGCCCAAAGGCCCACGGTCTGGACACCTACTACAGTATTTATATTTTCTTTCTGAACCCATACTTAGGACTGGAGAGAATTTCCCACAGATCAGCAACAGAAGAGAAAGGTCTGGTTTACAGATGTTTCTGAGCAATCAGCAGATACCACCCCAAAATGGACGAGAATAGCACTCTATTCCCTTTCTGAGACATCCCTGAAGGCGAATGGTTCCAGAAACCCCTGCACTGGGTCCAACTTCAAGAAGTACATCTCATTTTCTTGGAAGAAAAAACAGCACACGTACAGGTATGGATCAGTTTCAGGGCCTTGCAATTCACGTGACTGGAAAATCAATGCCAGGGATGCTCAGTGGAGGGGTGTGTGCCTAGACTTCTCTCAAAGGCAGAAGGCATGACGACTTCTGTGTCTGGCATGAATGCTCACCAAGAGGTGAACTCAGCACAGGAGGGTTTAATGATTAAATGGACAGGATGACTCTCCCTGCGGATTGTGGTCAGCCTCGATTCCCACCCACTCCCGCCAGTGCCCAAGGGGTTCATGAACAATGTGGACATGGTGGTAGGGATGGACTTGGTCATATGAACTCCACCACCCCACGCCAAGCCTAACCTGACTACAGCCACTACTGCTTGCTCAGTCTATCGACAACAGAGATCACAACTGAGCACCCAATATGGCGCCGCTCCCTGGGCGATGACCCAGGTGCTTGGTGACAGGTTGATCACACTGGGCAGCTTCATGGACAGGTCAGCATTTTGAGCCTCTTGAAGCTGATATTTATTCTGGATCAAGATTTGCCGTCCTTGCATGCTACGCTTCTGAGAAAACCACCCCCTCTAGACTTACTGAATGACTTATCAACCATCATGGCACTTCCCATCGTCGTGCCTGATGAAGCAACTCCACAGCAAATGAAATAAAGCAGCAGGCACACACTCCTGGAATTCACTGATCTTACCACGTTTCCCATCATCCCAAGCAGCTGCTTGATACAACCATGGCCTTTTGTACTCTGCAGAGCCCGTGTCCTTCGGGATGCTGTCTATGTTCTGAAGCAGCACCTTATAAATGGTGCTGCTTCTCTCATAGTCAGGAAATAAGGTCCAGCAATCAAGAGGTCAAACTACGAGTGGCATTGCTCACCCTCACACCCTAGTGACTCCCTAGCAAGATGGTGCTTCCTCTCCCTACTGCCTTCGGCTCTGCTGGCTTAGAGATACTAGTTCCAGAAGGAGACATGATTCCATGAGAAGATACCACGATTCTCTCCAACTGAACGTTCAGACTGCCACTGGCCGCTTTGAGGTCCTCGTGCCTCTACATCAACAGACAAACCAATATTCTAGATAGTGCACTGGCTGCAGTGACTGATCTTGGCTTGCTAAGGACAAAAGCGGTGGCTGCAATGGAATGGACATGAGAAACAGCATAAGCCTCCCTCTGTACTGCCGTGCCTTGTGATGCACTGGAAAACAATGATGTCGCAACTCAGGCAATAAAAACAGCCTGGATCTTTTAGGAATGAAGCTTTGGGTCACTCCACCAGGCAGAGGGCATCCAAGATGGATGATGGACAAGATGGTTAAAATATCAACCAAAACAAAATCATAAATGGAAACCATGTTTGCTATATAATGCTATGATACATATATACATATATATATATTTTTTTTCTTCCTTATTTAACTAAGTGTGGGGGGCAAGTATCTCTGTTTCCTTTCCTTTTTATCGTCTTATCATAATCACATAAGGTGAATTAAATAATAGCTACCTTTCCATTACAACATCACAGTATTAAGTTATAGAGGATCAAAGAGAAGAGTGAACATCACCCAAGCACCCAATACCCCTTTCTGGGGGAAGTCCATGTAGTTTTGGTTGCCCACTGGATCGCTCTATCATTATAGGTGGAAGTGTATTTCTTTGGAGATGAATTATTTTTTGAGGATATGGGTATAGATGCCCATTAAACAGACTGGGATGGTTTTCTGTGGCTGTTTGGCTAAGCTGTGGTACTCAGGTCTTTAGTCAACTGTTATTCTAGGTAGTGCTATGAAAATATCTGGCAGTTGTGGTTGATACAATCAGTTGAGTTTCCATAAAAGAGATTTCTTCAATAATGTGTGGGCCATCTCCAAGCAGCTGAAATGCCTTCAAGGCTAACAACTGAGGTTTTTCAGAAAGGAAGAAATTCTGTCTCAAGATATCTGACTGAGCTTCCACCTACCTACCCTGTAAATTTTTTTTTTTTTTTTGACAGGCAGAGTGGACAGTGAGAGAGAGAGACAAAGAGAAAGGTCTTCCTTTTGCCGTTGGTTCACCCTCCAATGGCCGCCGCGGTAGCGCGCTGTGGCCGGCGCACCGCGCTGTTCCGATGGCAGGAGCCAGGTGCTTCTCCTGGTCTCCCATGGGGTGCAGGGCCCAAACACCTGGGCCATCCTCCACTGCACTCCCTAGCCACAGCAGAGAGCTGGCCTGGAAGAGGGGCAACCGGGACAGGATCGGTGCCCCAACCGGGACTACAACCCCGTGTGCCGGCGCCGCAAGGCGGAGGATTAGCCTGTTGAGCCACGGCGCCGGCCCCTACCCTGTAAATTTTAGAACTGCCAGCCCCATTATCAAATTCTTTAAGGCAGTCTGTGTATCGATTGGTATTTATATATGTGTATTAGAGTAATATATGTATACCTATGTATCTTAGCATTATATACAAACGTAAGCACTTGTATATAAACAGCTCTACATACAATGACCCACATCTACATCCACATGCCCTATCAGGTCTGTTTCCTGGGAGATATATACACCTGTAAATTATCGTTCCAAAATTAAATGCCCTTTTCTCCCTTTTATGTTACAAAAATCACATGTTTCTTTAAGCAAGTCCAATAACATAGTTGGAGAAATAAAATGTGGATGCTCTTCACATCTCTTCCCTCTGATACTGTTTCTTTGTTGCATTATCTTCCCAGACCCTTCTCCATAAAACACACTTATGTGCACACACACAAATGCACACCCATACTCACCAATCTAGAACTTCTTATGTTTTAGTTTGTAAAGGTGGTTACATGCTGCCTAATCTCAAATTTGTTTTTCTTAAAATTAAGCAAGGTACTGTAGGTGCCCCTCTAGGTAAACTCTTTAAAGAGTTCGTTTTAAAATTGTTGCCTACTAGTCACCATATGTACTTGGCCAAGCATTTCCCTATTTCATGTTTTAAAAATTATTTTTGCCAGTTCAAAGAATGCTGCATTAAACCTATTTGTACTTTCTACTTCACAAACTTTTTTTGGTATAGTCTCACAATTGCAGATTGTGAGATCAAAGAATGGAAACATTTTAGATTTCAACTGATATGGATAGATTCCTTTCATAAAGGCTGTAGCAATTCATTCTTCCACCAGCAAAGTGTGGGGTCCCATATCTTCACTGGATAACCAACACTGGATGTTAGTGTTCAGTATTATAATTAAATAATATTTCACCTATATTTTAAATGTCTTTGCAACTAAAAACAGCGGCTATGTTTTCATAAGGTTAAGAAGTAGTGGCATTTCTGTATTGCTTGCTTCTTTGTTTTATCTGCCTATTTTTCATCATTTTCCTCTTTTTTTTAGATAATCCCTAAGAGACTTTCACCTTTACTGATTATGGTCTCTCAATTACATAATGTGTCCATGAGCATGAAGGAGCCGGGTCAATGTTTATGTAGGTCATTGCAGTCTACGTGCACCGACACATGCCCGTGCCCACTGAGAGATGAAGGAAGGACCAGTAGGAAGGTGTTGATATGGTTCTCATTGGGATTGCTGTCAGTGACATGGCAACTAAAGAAATTCTAAAGAAAAATCATCTTGTCAACTTCTTCAAACTAGAAATGTACTTAGACTGCAATATAGATCTAATGCCCAGCCTGCAGAATTGCAGAATTTTCCAATTTGGTGTTGCTCCAGGTTAAAAAACATACCAGCTGAAAAATGTGAATTGGAATCATTTGCCATCCGTCCCTAATGTAATGACTGATTTCCCACTCTGGATCCTGGGAGCTGCAGGCGATGGGTTTGAACAGAGTCCAGGTGGAAGGGGGCCAGACATATTAAATTTAAGGCCGCTATTGCACAACTCCCTACAGAAATTGTGCAAATAACGTGGCTGAAGTGCTTTCTGCATGCTGTGTAACCCAAGTCTTTTGGCAACCTGATTAATCCCTTGCCCTTTGCTAGAGCCTGCACAGTTAGGAAATGCACTAAATGGTGACAGAACCCATAATAGGAGCTGTCAAGTGCTACATTCAAGATGTTATCCTCTTCATTTTCAGTTTAGAGAAAGATTTTTCCAAATAAATCTCCTATAAACCTGGGATATAATTACTACCCCTTCATGCTACCCTCCTTTTGTTAATTCCACTAAGGTTAGTAATACGTATGCAAATCCAATCCCAGAGTTGGTTGTTATTTTAAATTTATACTTCGTTCTACAGAGCTAAATAGAAGTGCACACTCATGCTTATTAGACTGGTCTAATGAATGCCAAACAGTTTTTAATTGTGCCTGCTTAGAGGGAGACCACCACATCAAAGCACATTTCTCTGTCTCACCCAAGAATACTGACACAGACTGTGAGGATTAAACTTTCACTCACCGCACCCTGGTTTTTAGCGCTTTTTCTCCAAAGGACAGCCTGTGAGACAAGGATAACTTGTGAGTATAAATAGTAAGCTACATTGAATCCAAGATGTGCATTAACTCCAGTTCTAGTCTTTACCAAGATGGAGGTGCTGACATTGTCAAGGCTCCAGTGAGAAAGCTATGCCAAGAATGACACACCAAAGTCGACTCAAGCCATCTCAAACTAAGGTTTATTTAAAGGAAATAATGTGTTAAGTAGATGCTATTTTTGCCGGGTGCAAACATTTTAGGTGTGATTTCTAGACTATTGTTTTTCACTTGTAAATGCTGATTTAATGGCACATTAGGAACAAAGGACAGTGTGAGAATTGGCTTAATAAAATCGTATGTATGTCTTGGAAGTCAAATTGGCAAATACAGGGGGTACAGGGGCTTGGTTGGTACATGACCATCTCGGGGAATGAGTGCCTGAGCTATGTAAGCAAGGATTGCATTACAGATGCTGGGAGAACTTGGCACTCGAAGCTGAAGAAATCAGACAGAATGGATTGCATTAGGTGACCCAAGGTCAGGGTTGAATTTTGCTTTGTTTTCTATAGTTTGATTTCTAAATGTCTCCTTAGAACAGGTAACTTGGTTTAAATGGGATTTGGACAAAACTCAGCTCTAAGAATTAGTAACCAATTTGCTTTTAAGGGTCATATTTCATGTTCTGCTTAATAAGTATCACATGTTTTCACTTGGTCTCTCCTATATTTGAATGTTGGCTTGTGGCAGGGGGTGGGGTACGGAATTCAAAGAAGAAAGCACCATGATACTTAGAGATTGTATCTATAAATCATGCTTGGTTATAACATCAGTGTCTGTTTAGGATATAATTATAGCATGACACAAAATATGTGTGTGTGTGTACGCAGGTGTCATTCTCATTTGAAAATACTCCTTTTGGGCAGCAGTCTGATTGCTGGCCTGCTGACTTAAGGAAAAACATCTGGCAATTAAATGGAAAAAATTGTAGGGTTAATTGATAGGGGAAGACTAATAGGATTCTGGCTGGACTTGAGGTCAGGATATGACCTCTGAGATATCATGGACTGGAAACTGGAAATCATTTTAGATCCTGCACTTGAAAAAACATTCGAAGCAGCACCACATGCCAGAGTTAATCAGTGTCAAAATGCACTGCTCCGTGTCTTTGGAAAACGAGGAGGCAAATGGAATGAAAATACGTTTTTCCCTTTGTTACGGACCGAATTATAGCCCCTTAGAATTAAGAGGCTGAAATCCCAACCTTCGGTGTGGCTATTTGGAGATAGGGCTTTGACGGAGGTCATCAAGGTTAAGTGAGGTCAAAGGGCCCAAGTCCTACCCAGTGTGACCGATGCCCTTATAAGAAAGAGGAGACCCCAGATCTCTCTCTCTTTCTCTGTGCAGGAGCACAGAGCAAAGTTCCTCTGAGTACACAGAATAGGGTGTCCCCCTCAAAGTCAGGAAGAGGGTCCTCTAATGGAACCAGATTGGCTGGCACCTTGATCTTGGACTTGCAGCCTCTGGAGTGGACAGCACAGCAGCAGCCTGTTTAAGCTGCCCAGTCTGTGGTGCTGGCGATGGCAAGCCCGAGCTGACTCCCACACTTTCCATACGAGGGTATGAGGTCATGTATGTAAATACAATGGGTGGGGCTATCTGTGGTGCCAGGCAGACGCCTTGCATTTCTGTGGATTATCTGGGGGAGAGGCACAGCTCTCGAGGTTGGAAGGTTCTGGAAGAGTCTTACATGGTGATAGGCACTGGGGGAAGCGCCGTGGACATCTGTTACTCCTTTCTCTCCAGCTTGCTGTAAGGAGTGACCTCACCCCACGCGGGCAGGTGGCCCCGACCTGCAGAAGGACGGTCTGAAGCTCCCTGTAAGAACGATCATTTGCGGGTGGGCACATGGCAGTCACAGCCATCTCATATCCAGTGCACACACTTTTGCTGGGAGACATGCACTTTCTGTGGGGTTTCCCAAGGTGAGCTGCTGGTGTCCAGAGTCAGAGCACAGAAGGTGCAAGTCAGTCCACGAAGGCTGAGTTCAAGCTCCTCGGTCTCCATGGGTGGCCTACGCCTCTGGGCTGCCACCCCTTGGTACAAACTTTGAGGTGCCCAGCATACACTCCCTTACCCAATATTTTGTGTGTGTGTCTGCGTGCAAGTTATGAGACCCACAACGTATAGGATTAGAAGGCGGTTAAAACACAGAGCCTAGGAACTTCTCACGGAGAGGACCCTCTGCAGTGTAACAGGGTGGTCTGTTGAGGAAGTGGACACAGAAGACCCAGCGTGTGAACCGAGCGTCCTCAAGTCCTTCCTCACCGGGACACAACCTGCAGGCCCTGGGGAGCCCAGACGGGGAGGAGCACTTGTGGCCAGGTTCCCGGGTGTGCAGCAGGGCACAGCAGGAGTTAAAAGGCTACTTTTTAGGTCAACATTTGTTTGTGGTTTCCTAATCAGAGTGGAATGAGCCCTGTCCCCCTCCAATTCATGCCTATCTAGAGGCGCACACTGTGGCCTTATTTGGAAACAGGAGCTTTGCAGGTGTAATTAGTGACAGATCTCAAGATGAAGTTATCCTGGATCTTGGGTGGACTCTAAAGCCACTGACCAATGTCTTTACAAAAGACACGGGGCACAGAGAACGGGGGATACGGCCTGCACAGAGAGAGGCAGAAGGGACAGGCAAGGAACCCAGGCGCCTCCGTCTAAGTTGGAAGAGAAAAAGAGAGATTCTTCCCTGGAGTCTTTGCAGGGAGCGCATCCCTGCAGCCACCTTGATTTCAGACTTTTGACTAATAAATTCTGGTTGCATTTTCGATACCAAATTTTTGGTACTCTGCTGCGCCAAGTAATACCCTAGTGAACCTGTAAGGCATGGGAGAGAGGGAAGAGAGTTGGAAACTACCAAGGATGACTTTGCTGGCAAAGGGAGAGCTCACGTCAACGCACATTAGCGTTGCAACCTAAATGATGAGCAGCGCTCAGCCCTGTGTACGTTTTGCGTGCATCTGCAAACCTGATGAATCAGAAGCTCATGGGGTTGTGTGTGTCATCGGACACTCATTCCCGGGAAGAGCCAAGGATAAGCTGAGCTTTTGCACTCTTTGGAGAAAGAGAGTGAGTCAAAGGAGACATGATAATTTTACAGCAGCAATCCTGCTGTGTGTGCCCTGGCACTGGGACAGCTGGGCCATCTGCTTTATGGAGCTAGTGCAGTCGCACCAAAGAGGAAGGCTAATTTCTGTGCCTTCTTAGGAAGGCAGCCTTGGAGCACAACAGCCGTTTAGTGGCTCCATTGCGTGGCAGTGTCAATTTTCACGACCAGGGTCACCATCCATCCCAGTTTGTCTCAGGCCCAATCTTTGCCTGGTATCCCAGCCTCATTAATTACACACAGCCCACCCCCCCACCCCACTTTCACTTTAAAGGTGTCCACGTTTGCGTGATAGACTAAACCGCCACCTGACCCGATGACACCATCCCTTTTTTTTTAAAGACAGCTCTAGAACTTGACAAATGGATGTACTTTGCTTTTCTCGCCATCCCCACAAGATTACTTAGTTACACTGTTTTGGAAATAGAGATGAATGTTTTCCAAGAGATTTCGCTTGAGAGTCAGAGAAGGGAAGTTTGTGATGTATGTATTTCCTAAACCCTGGTTGGCTCCCCCTGCAATGCCCCTCCCTCCCTTCCCCTCACACCCCCCACCCCCACCTGCTTTCTGCTTTGGCCAGCACAGCAGGGCCTCCTTCCAGGGAAAGGAATTTGGCTACTTCAGCAGTGTGACAACTGCACACATCCTTGTCGGCAAAGCAGGTGGAAGCTGGCGTTCCGCCCAAGCCTGGCCAGACAGCTTCATAAATCCCGCCCTGACCACAGCCCCGAGGACTTTCCGTGACACAAAGCCAAGCTGTGTTATTCGCCTAATGCCCGATGTACAGTTCCCAAGACAAAAGAACGTACAGATAGAGTTTCGGGGCTCTGTTTGCCATCACGTTTATCTAGAGGTCAGTTTCAGGTCAAGTTCCAGAAACCTGACAAATGGCGGTGACTAGACCTAAAAATAAATTAGGTCCAAGTGGGAAACTTCAGCGTTCCTTGTTGTTGCGCCAAAAGCAAGCTCGGCCCAATTTACATTCTTTTCATATTTGAATCAAGCAGCTGTTCTCTTCTCTGGGGCACACTGGGAACTCCACATGCTCCCTCCAACGGCTGAGTTGTATGTGTGTGCTTACACAGAAGCTGCACCCCTGGACGCACACCCATGTAGCACAGTCTTCCTGTAGATCTGGGAAGGACCTAGGTTTCCGGACGATGTGATGGGCCTCGTGGGAGACTGCTGTGGAGGCCAAGGAGTGCCACCCCGTGTCCTTCCAGCCCAGGGAGTACCAGGACTTTAGGCAGGAGAGCAGAAAGTTCATGACTTTACAAACAAGAAAATCCGCCCCAGAAATGCAGGTTCTTGTAGCAAGGCAACTGATCACATCACACCCACGGGGGCCATGGTTAACCTGCACAGTGTTTCGTGCACTAGGCTTGGAGCAGGCACAAGAGAAAGTGCCGGGATCAGTTCCGACCGCCCATCAGTTTCTGCTTTTGGATTTGGTTTTCATGCATTTCCAGCCCACGATCCTCACTCTCTGTCCCTCGGGCTTCCCTCCGTCCCCCTCTTTCTCAACAACGCACTGCCAGGTGATAAGATACATGGGGAATGTGATGATCTCAGCACCAGACTTAATGTTTGCTCTGGACAGGGCTAATGATTTCCTACAAGCAAACAAGTGGAGAGTCTCAAGAGATTTCTCACAGTCAAGGGCACCGCCAGCTGAAGGGGCCGCTAGGAAAATCGCAGGATCCCACCCATGGCCAAGATGCTGATGACGACAGGGCTGCTGGAGCCACCCACAACCCCCAAGGCTTGGGTAAAGGATGCTTCTAAGAAAAGCAATACCCAACAAGAGAAGTCTAGCACCTTCCCTACTTCAGAAACTATAACAAGCCTTGAGATTTTCCCTTACAACTGTCTGTTTTTTTCTATATAAAAACTTTTTCTATGATATAAATTTTTCTGCACCCACCCCCCCCCCCCAACGACTTTCCATCCACAGGATTGGGACAGCAGGGTCATTAAGGAAGCAAACCATTTCTGGAGAATCTGCACACCAGTCCCATCCCATTTCACACTGGGACTGTAGACTCCAGCTGCCTGCGTTAGGGAATTAAGGAACACACCCAAGTCAAAGGCCAAGTCAAGTAAAACCCACCCCCGCCAAGTCTGTGAATGCGAACAGGAAGTGGGGAGATGAATGGGTTTCCGTGTGAGCGGTGACAAATCTGCCTTGTGGCTGTGGACAGTAGCACGTGGACAACAGAGGGAAAGGGGGGTTTGCTGAGTGAAGGACTTAGAGGCCAGACACGGGGCCTGGGACACCACGAGCCGGGGTATCTGCTGGGCCCCCATCCTCTCTGCCGCCACTCACCCTGCACTTGCTGATGGGCACTGCTGCAAGTCTGCTTGGCTTTCCTGCTAACCACTTTCACTGACTTGTTAGCAACACAGGGATTTCGCTCCCCGGGGAGCAGCTCTCAGCTAGCTGCACATCAGAGGTGCTGCGTAAATGCCCGAATGCAGATAACGGAGTTGTGTTTTACACTGGACCCCAACACTTCCCAGCAAGGTTGCATCTCAGTGGCACCCTGCTCAGTAGCGCAGTCTTTACTGGGTTCTCCAGTGTCCCTCTCTCCTTCCTCCTACCTCTCTCCAGGTGCTTCCTGGATCCCTTCACAAATGCAGGATTTGTGTTCAAATCTTGCCTGGGGTTGGCTCCTAGAGGACTTCAATGTAAGGAAGTCTACCACAAGGGTATTTGCGAAAAAGAGTTGAGATGGCTGGGATTATGTGACTTGCGTCTCGAGAACAATCACCTTGGAAGATTTTAAATGGCACAGAAGACGTCGCCCCATGGTGCCCAGTGCACAGACCATGAGCTTCCAGATGCACATACATTGGCCAGAAGCATGCATTGTGTGTGCCTGGGTAAGCTGGGGCTGGGAAGCAGGGATGTGGAGAGAGACCTGGAAGCAAGGATTTCGAGTTTTTCATTATTAGGATTATGACTAGGAAGACAAAGCATTGCTTTGAGATTTGTCTGTGTGTTTGAAAAGGCGGTTGAATGTTATTCATGTACGCCAAGAAACCCTGAACACCAACTTGAAGCTTTTATCAGCTTTTCTTTGCTTCAATTTCTAAAGCAAAAATGCCTTCCCTCCAAATACTCTATTAAAAGAACATATGAAATTAATGAAACATATCATTACTTTTACAATGCCAAATTGTAGATTTGTCACAGTACAGAGAGGGAAACTCATTAAGCCATTGTGCTTCTGCGACAAGTTTTAGAGTGTATCAAAAGAAAGAGTTTTCCAAACCTACCAAACCGGTTTTTGCTTCTTATTGTCTCTCTGAAACTTCCTTTATATTTCAAGCTGAACACTGTCTGATTTATCTCTCTAGGCCTATAGTATTGGGAGAGCAGAAGTTAAGAAGAGATGTGGCTGAAAATGAGAGACTGTTTGAAGAGGTGCATTTCATGGTTTCCTGCAGAACCAGGATGGAGCTGACAAGTCCTTGCATCCTTTCAAAGCAGGGTAGTACATCAGCAGCTCTCTTCCTCAGCCAGCAAACCCCTTGCTTCATCTACTTCAGGGAAACTGAATTATTTATCCCGCTGGGTTTGGGCATTGTAGCAGATGGTGGCATGCTTACGGTTTGACGCCCAGCTGAGGGTTCAGCAACCCTCTAAGTTATACTGAACAGCACTGCATGACTGCAGCAAAGAATGGTCTGAGAAATCAAGAGTGAACCAAGGAGGTCTCCTTCCTGACTCTATCCCTGCTCTTGAACTCTGAAAGAATACGAACACTTCCTCTTGCCTGACCAATGAGTGCTGTTTGGTTATCTTGTGTGATCACAGTCAGCGTTTAAAAAATCCGTGTACAAGGATGATGTGTTACGAACTGTTTTTCAACATTCACAAACTTTTCTCACCTTGGAAAAAACAAAACCAAATAGTTTTCCTGAGGCACTTGACAGAAACTGTATCTTTTAGACCTTGATGCGGGAGCTTTGTCCTTCACATCAGATTCCGGGAAGCCATCTGGGAGATGAGCTGTTGATGGAGAACTGTGAAGGGCATTCAGAAAGTTCATGGAAAATGGAATTAAAAGGCAAGGTGGTTCTGATAAGAAAACTTGTTGCAATCCACACATAATCTACATGCGTGGATTTCCAAATATTTTTGCACCAAATAAAGTTATCCTTTAATTGCATTGTCCACAAATGTGAAGAGACCTTATAGGTATAATTGGACAGAGATTTAGATTTATGCTTATATGGCTCCAAGTATATCTATGTTAATATGATAGATATTAATATATAGTAGCATATTTATTAATAACCCAGGTGTTACTGCAGGGAGAGACTTATTCTAAGAGATTGGCTCACATGACTGGGGAGGGTCAAACTCTGGGATCTGTAGGGTGGCCCTTGAGGTTGGAAATGCAGGCAGGATTTCTGTTGTAAACTTGAGACAGATTCCTTCTTGGGCAAAGCTCAGTCTTGGCTCTTCAGGCCTTAAACTGCTTCGCTGAGGGGACAATCTGCTCTCCTTAAAGTCAACTGTCAGTGCTGATGACATCTATCACCTCCACAAATACCCAGAGAGCAGCTGGTCTACCTTCCAGACTGGTATTTCATCACCCAGCTGTGCATCACAGCCTAGCCAAGCTGACACATACAATCCACTATCACATCTCTGCAAAAGAACCCACTGCCTTCATGCCTCATGGTACAACGCCAAGAGGATGATAGTTGAATGAGACTTGGATTCAACATCCATGGCTGCCACTTCTGGAATGTGTTGGGGGCAATTAGAAAACTTTCTGAGAGCCGGTGCCGCGGCTCACTAGGCTAATCCTCCGCCTTGCGGCGCCGGCACACCGGGTTCTAGTCCCTGTCGGGGCACCGGATTCTGTCCTGGTTGCCCCTCTTCCAGGCCAGCTCTCTGCTGTGGCCAGGGAGTGCAGTGCAGGATGGCCCAGGTGTTTGGGCCCTGCACCCCATGGGAGACCAGGAGAAGCACCTGGCTCCTGCCATCGGATCAGCGCGGTGCGCCGGCCGCAGCACGCCTACCGCGGCGGCCATTGGAGGGTGAACCAACGGCAAAAGGAAGACCTTTCTCTCTGTCTGTCTCTCTCTGTCCACTCTGCCTGTCAAAAATTAAAAAAAAAAATTAAAAAAAAGAAAACTTTCTGAGTATCACTGTCTTATTTATAAAATTATGTGTGACAATTAATATTCCTCCTATGGCTATACCCAGAAAGCCCAGTTCTATCAGCTCAAGAAAATGGCCAGGGTGTTACAAGGGACAGGGAGTTGGGGGCATGTTTTTATATTGCCTCAAATGACTAAAACAGTGTTCAGTTTGCTCCAGGGTCCAAAAGACATAGGACCTCATTTCCCTCTCTAATTTTCTGTTCCTCTGTGCTGGTTCCATTCTCCTAAAGGCTCTTCCACTGTGGAAGCAAGCCATATGTAGCGACTTCAGTCTACCAGGTTTCTGGTTACAGCCCATCGTTCAGCTATCCAAAGACACATCCACCCCTGAACTTCTGTGTTGCAGGGCATGATATGTTCAGCACAGCTGGGCTTGGTAAGATGCTTCATTTCTTGAAGCTGCAGATAGAGCCCCCTCCTAATGGCTGAACAGAGAATAAGGAATGGCTCAATTCCCCACCACAAAGTGGGGCTTGCTTATCAATAAAGGGGAAACAGATGCTGGGAAGGCAAAAACCAACGTGGCCTGCATGGTTATTTTACTGCTTAAATACCAGAGATGCTTTGATGAAGTTCAGTCTCTCCCCAGCCAAATACACTGAGGTTCCTCTCAGCACAAACCTTGCTACGTACTCCCAGCCCACTGAAGCACACTGGTTAGAATAGGAGCAGACACACCTATTTCTAAAAATATATTTCAGATACATTTTTTAAATGGTGAGCTATTAGGGGATTTGTCTTGGGTAATCTCATCTAAAGTTGGCCAACATCATCTGGGGGTATTGATTTGGTGTGATCCAAAATGAATAGAGCTGATTGGAAGTGAATTTTTGGCAAATGAAAGAGATAGTAGAGGGTAATTTTTAGTGAACATGGAAATGAAAGGAGTTCCAAGCAGGAAAAAATGAATGATAATGGGAATTCTGAGCCTTTAATCAGCTTATCTTGCACGAAAGAACAAAACGCAATTAATGAAACAGATTGGCACCTGGCGAGAACTCCAATATAACACCGACTCCTCCCAAAACTTCATGTTCTGCACCCAAACTTTCTTCCTTTTTACCCTTCTCACCAACTTCTTTTTCTGCATTTTGCTTTATACCTCAATTCCAGTGACATTCTTGAGTTTGTAAATGGTAGCTGTGCTTTGTGGCTTAACTCAGTTTGTCTCAGGGTAAAAAGAAGTGACCACACTTCATCCCTGCTGTGTGTGTGCACGCATGCGTGTGTTGGTGATGGGGATGCTGTGAAATTGGAAATTTTGGAACTGGAGCTTATGCAAATAAAAATGACTCCACTAGCAGCATTAGTTTGAGCATGTTAGAGTAAGAGAGAAAATATTCCTAAAAACCCGTTGTTACAATCTGAGCAGCTAGCAAGCTTTTGGAGCCAAGAGAGTGGAGTGCTAATATTCATGTAAAACCAGAGTGTCCAATTGCTCCAGCTGCATCTAGTGCACAAGAATGAGGAATTAACCTTTAGGAGAGAGAAGGTGAGGCAGCAAAAAACAACCCATTCCTCCGCGAAGTCTCGTGATAGCCACAGACATTCTTAAGCAAGTATTTCTCAATACTTTATCAAATCATTCTGCTTTATGTTTTTTCCCAGGCTTTGAGAGTTGAGAATGTTTGCATAGGCAAATGTTTTTCTCTGCTCTGCTAACAGCCTGTTAGGGCTGGTTTCTGGGCTGCTGACATGAGCCTTCAGTGGGTGAGGGAAGTAAGTGCACTAAAACTCTGACTTGGAAAAACACTGGAGCTTTAAGAACAATTCTTTAGAGGTAGATCACGTTTCAGGCCTCTCAACCTTGGCAGAGTGCCATGGATGGGGGACTAAATGAAAATGAAGTACAAATCAAATGAGGGAGAAAAGGAAGAAAAATCATTCAAGTGAAGAACCGTGTAAGTTCTCTAAAAATAGTATTTACTTTCTCGTCTGCATTTTGGCTCATGCACAATCAGAGTAAAGAAGAATCTCTTCTTGAAATGTGAGCCTGCTCATAAGCCTCTGCAATGCTCTCCCTTTCCCTAAGTAACTCAGCAAGATTTTCCCATCTATACCATCAGAGGTTTCCATCGTGAACATAAGCCAGCTTGGCTGTGGCACTTTTAACTGGAGCAAAACAGAGAGGTTACTGCACTGTTGATAACTAAATTTCACCCACGATCGTAATGGCCAACACAGAGAATGTTTTATTTATGCCAACAATGATAATCTCTACGGAGTGCTTACTAAGGAGTATTTTTCATAGATTATTCCCATCAATATTTGTGTCAGCCTCTGAAGGAAGTATTATTATCCTCACGCTTTCACTGGAAGAAACCAAGGCTCTAGTGGATGGCTGGGACCGGGTTACTAACAAGTCCTCTGGACGACAGAGCTCATGTTTTTTAACCACTTGTGTGATACTCCAGGGTAGCTCTTGGCTGACACTCTGATTTTTAAACAAGATTACATAATAATGCTCTGTTTTGGAGATGAGACAAGTGAGGAGCTGCTTCAAGGTCATTACATTCTGCCTAAGCTGAGCAGTAAGGAATAAAAGTAAATTTCCCAGTTCACCCTCATACGTTGTTAGCCGGTTACAGCTCTTCTGAGTCATGGTTTATTGGCAGTTTTCCATTTCTATCATGAAATAAGGGTGAGATTTCTTAACTTTCCAGTTATTTTTGGCTTAAGACATTCTCAGCTGGCTTTATAAAATCTCAAACACAGTTCCAAGCTTGTCTTCTCCTAACCTCTCCAAACTCACTTTGCCCACATGAGCCTTGGATGTAGCTTGAATTGGGTGGGGAGGGGTGTGATACACTCCTTCCTCTCTCTAGTAGATCTTCCCTTTGAACTCTTTCAAGGCCACTTTGCCCCACATCAGTGAGGAGACATGGGAATGCCCCTGGTTTGCTCCGGTTCAGTTGGTCCCATCAGATACTGGGGGCCAAGGTTGACTCATTGTCTGTAGTTTACGGACTAGTATGGTTCCATCCAGCCTCCTCTCCGGCTAATGGACCACTCTCCTTCCCTTCAAAGGGGCAGTGAGCTGCCTGCTTTGTCTTTGCCAAAGTCAATCCATGCAGGCCACGATCTGCTTCTTAGATTGCAAATCCCTCTGCAAGGTCCAGGAGCCTCCTGAGTACTACTCTCTGTTAGTTCCCTTTGTTGCCATAAATTCTCCAACCTATGGAATTGTGGGGCCTACTGGGATACATCTCTGTATCCTTTTGGGGCCAATGAAAACTGGGAGGGAACCCCTCTTCTTTCTAGTACCCTGATATGATTTGTTAAAACTCTGAGGCAGTTTGCTATTCCAATAGGCCTCACATTTTCCAAAATCCTTGGACAAGTCTGCATATCTAGTAATTTTTCAAAATGTTACAATGCACATTCCAAGTCCCCTTCCCCTTTCCCATAGGGGTAGGGCCATGGTGGCTACTTAAAATGACAGCACACTGGCAACTGAGACTCCCTCCCAAATATTTCAGCCATTCTGGGGGTAGCACGTGGGCAAGTCCCTGGGTTCTGACAGCAGTGGTCACTCATCCAGGAAGAGGCTGGTCTCCCCTCTTTCCACCACCCCTCTGCTCTCTGTGACTGATGTTTTGGGTTTGCCCCTCGTTCTTCACCCACACAATAGTTCCACAGAGGAAAGCATTTTCTCCAAAAATATTCAACTGAAATCCTACCGTACTCCTCTCCTTCCTTATATTAACTGGGATGGTGATGGTGATGGAGGCCATCGTATTGGCAATGAGAATATACCAGTGCCTCTCTAAGGAAACCCCACAGGAGATAGGTGGTTGTATGTGCCAGCAGCTCACTGGTGTCTTGCCAATTTAGATTGTGAGATAACTAGCACCTGTGCCCTCATCATTAGGCCTTATTCCCGACAAAAAGATACAGAAGAAAAATCCACTGTGGCACCTTATTTCATTAACATCCACTGGTCACTGTGTTTGTCAGTCTTTTGGAGTTGAGATTTCCCGATGAACTGCTCTCTACACCTGCCACTCCTTAAGGAGGTGATATTTCAGGAAGGCAGATGAGCCAGGAGGCTAAATTTCACTGTTCCCATTTATTTGGTAATAATCAACAGTTGGGTAAGAGTGACACTAAACAGATTGGCGCCAGGGGGCTCAGCCTCTAGGCTCTCTTCTTTCCCATAAAGATCTGAAAGTAGGTTCTGACTCCAGGAGATTATAGATTTCATTCACTAGTGCTACCTTCGGAGGCTATACACACATGGTCTTCAAGCGCAGCTGAAAGTGAATCTAAAATTTGTCATTGTTATTTATTGTACTCAACTCCAACTTTAGTTACTGTGACCCAAGAAAACATGAAGTGTGTGGTATAAAGGCATTCATGGAGTTTTCCATACTAATGCCCTAAACTGTTTACCTTGAAGCTTATGAAATTTCAAGGGAGATTACTACACATCCATTCTTTTAATATCACCTTGTTTCACTAAAGGCCATAAATGTAATTTCTCTTATGCTCTCTATGCCTGTTCTAACTCTTGCCTTCCCTTAAGATACAGGTGAAATGTCCTTGCCATCACAGCATGGTAGATAGGACCCACCTCTCAGACAAGGCTGCTGAAGTTCAAATAGAGATGCAGGATGGAATATTTGTGGGAAAAACTACATCATGAGTCATTGCAATCCTTTAAAAAGACAGGTGAACATGTGACTATCTCTGTGGAATTGTTGTCTTATCCTTGATGATTTTTTTAAAAAAAACATTGTCCATAAAGAAAAGAATATGGGATACAAAATGACAAATTAGGATCTGTAAAGTCTGGAAAAGAGGGAAGAAAATGACAGACAGGAGAGGAGAGGAAAGACATAAGGAAACACCAAACGAAAGAAATTTCCAACAAAAAGAGGACTAGCAGTTTTCACTTAAGTTGGAGTAAAGTTTCACATGAACTATGAGAAAGATAGGAAGACTAAATAAATTGTGGATTTTAACAGGAAAGATATGGGCAGATGAGAAAAGGAGGATCATCAAATAGCATTAAAGTATTTGGAAATTTGGGGCCAGCACCGGGGTGTAGTAGGCTCAGCCTACGCCTGTGCTGACGGCATCCCACAAGGGCGCTGGTTGCTCCTTTTCCGATGCAGCTCTCTGCTGCAGCCTGGGAAGGCAGTGGAAGATGGGCCCAGCCCTTTGACCCCTGCACCTGCATGGGAGACTTGGAAGAAGCTCCTGGCTCCTGGCTTCAGATTGGTCCAGCTCCAGCTGTTGCAGCCATCTGGGAAGTAAACCAGCGGATGGAAGACCTCTCTGTCTTTACCTCTGCCTCTGTAACTTTTGCTTTCAAATAAAGTAAAATCTTTAAAAAAATTTTTTAAAGTATTTGGAAATTTGAAAATGTATAAATTTATGTTTTCAAAATAAATAAGCAGTCAGTAAAAATTCTGCCAAGTAATTTTTTTCAATTCACAAAATATAAGAACTATATTGCTGGCACCGCTGCTCAATAGGCTAATCCTCCGCCTTGCGGCGCCGGCACACCGGGTTCTAGTCCCGGTTGGGGCGCCAGATTCTGTCCCGGTTGCCCCTCTTCCAGGCCAGCTCTCTGCTGTGGCCCGGGAGTGCAGTGGAGGATGGCCCAAGTGCTTGGGCCCTGCACCTGCATGGGAGACCAGGAGAAGCACCTGGCTGCTGGCTTCAGATCAGCGTGGTATGCCGGCCGTGCCAGCCATTGGAGGGTGAACCAACGGCAAAGGAAGACCTTTCTCTCTGTCTCCCTCTCTCACTGTCCACTCTGCCTGTCAAAAAAAAAAAAAAAAAAACCAACAAACTATATTGATATGTCAAAAACAGACAGGAAGCAAAAATGACACTGATATTAAAATAAAGAAGACAATAGTTCAAACAGTTGGGAAAGCTTGGACAGAAGTTCAATGGTATCTATTATTGTCTTCCAAAGTGCAAGACTCGTGTCTTTGGGAATCCAGGGATATTCTTGTATAATGAATGAATTCCAAGAATAATATAATACATTGGAAGAAAATAATCCTGTGACCTAGTAACATAAAGGCTTTATTGTCAAATGACAGACAGCACTGAGCCAGAATCTCCAAATTTTCAACAGGAAATGTATAAAGTACATTAATCTTTAAACAAAAATACAAGAAAAGTTCTTATTTTTGGCAGGAGACTGTCCTAACCACTAGGGAACATTTTTTTAAAATCTCTTCTTATCTTAATCTTCCATGTGGCTGGTGTTCTTGTTAGAAAAATATTACATGTCTAGCACAGAAAATGTACAGTTTTTCTAAATGTTCTGCTCTCTGCCTCATTTTCCAAATAATACATTGTGATTCCATGTTCTTAAATATTCAATAAAGTTCAGTAGAATTAGCTATCTCTCACTGGTTTGGCAAAGTCGTATAGTTTTCACTCTTAAAAAACAAAATACTAAGAGTTTTGTACACTTCTTTAAGCTGAATCACCCAAAGGCTAAGAGAACTAATATGTCCTAAAGACTCGTACCTTATCTACGTATTTATACACATCTTAAACTTGTGCTTGACTTTGAAGGATTTTCTGTTTAGGTAGAGACTTCTCAAAGTTGGAAAACCTAAGTAACTGAACCCGGCTACATCATTCCTCTCTCATCTCTGTTCCTCTTTTCCCTGAGATGCAGAGTTTCCCTGGGAGCTTTGGGAGGGTCTCTGCATTCCAGGGAAGGAAGTTTTCCTGGGTTGACTTTTACCCCCACACAGCCTTCTAATTCTCAGTCCCCTGGCTGTGGGCTAGTGGTGCCCCTTGGATGTCAGGGATAATACATAGATCCCCCTTTTTAATGTTCTGTTGATCTTTAATATGAAAATCTCAAAAAATGTATGCAACCCAACTGTAATGGCTCATAAATCAGGTAGTCAGAATAGGAAATTCAATGATGCAAGTCTGAAAGTCGTTATCTTTAAAAGCACTGTCCAAACATAAGAGTTCTACAAACAGATTATGGGGCACAGGCAATTCAAAATTAGCTCTACTTATTTGTCGCAGGATTCCTGGCAGAAACACCATCCGTTGTGCCAAGAGTGAGTTTTGGACCTCCGTTTGTCCCAAGACCTAAAATTCAGAGATGACTTTGTAGATGGAGCCTTCCAGTTGGCTCCTGTCATTTGACTCAGAAAATTTTGGCAAGAAGGCAAGACATCCTTGGGGAAAGGGTAGCTTCACAAACCACAGGATCCAAGCTACAAAATTCTCTCCTCAGAGCTACCAAACTGCTAAGGATCCTCTCTTCCCAAGACTGGCAATTGCTGATTGGTTGGTTTGTCGAGAATTCAGGGACACCTAGAATGAGTGAGATGTTTCAAACCAAAAAGAGAGATGCTGCGATGAAGGAATACAGAAGACTAAGGGGCAAGTGTGGCACACCTACCCAGCCTGTGTGCATCCCGGAACTCTGTTACCTACGTGCTGGCCTCTGCCCTTCAGCAGCTTCTTAGAGCTGCTTGGGTTTCGGGCCCTGCTCTCTGCCTCCCCCACACAGTTAGCACCAAGTTCATGTGTCAAGCCCACTCACACATTCCTGCTACTCCCCTCTTATCGCTCCTTCTCTGGAACGCAGTACATCTTCCGGCTTCAAGTTCTTGTGTGCATTTTCTTTTTTGCTATTCTTGTGTGACTTTGAAAACCTTGCAAAAACTCCCCCTGCTCCTCTGTAGAGTGGAATAAATCATCAACAAGGTAGGGAGCATTTGGGCCTATCTGGGTCAAACAGACTTGGGGGAAAAAAATAACTGAATTTTCTGTCCTGTATTTCTACACAAATGATTGCCTAACAGCGCAGACTAGCTAAAATTAGGATGTTGACATAGCAAGTTCTAAAAGGCAAGGTTTCTGTTAAAGGTAGAAGAACATTAAACCCGACCTGCTTCTAGGAGAAGAATTTCAGTGTGGGTACAGCAACGTGTCACTCTCCGCGTATACTTTCAGAGAACACTTTGCATATTTTATGTCCACTACGGAGAAACTCTTTCAAGAAAGCTGGCTCATAAAGTTACTTCGCTGCTTTTGAAATGCAAGATGCAGACACAGCTTTGCCAAATGCAGCACTATCTAGTTCAGGGATCAGACACTGTGCGTGTGGAAGCAGACCTGGAAATCTCTAGTTGTTTGCCAACATTCTTGACAACCAGATACAACATCATCGGGACCTTTTTTGATGGGATTTGTTGATTTCAGTTTTTCTTTTTGAGTAGCTAATTCTCCACGTATTTGCCTGTATGGTCTATTCCACTGAAAACAATGTCATCATAAGAACCCCAAAAGGCATGGGTCCTACAGTTTCTACCAGTTTTTAACTCAAGAGCAAACTAGATTGGTGATGTTCTAATCTCCTACAGAAAGTACAGCAGGCCAGCCACATGTGTTGCTTCATGGGCTTTATGGCTGCCTAGAGATCCCTTTTTGCAAGTTGCTTCCTGTTACTCCTCGGTTCTACTTACTTTTCTCCCTCAGTTGCTAACTGGACATGTAATTGTTGTCATATTTAAGTAACTACTAAGACTATGGATCACAAACTGACCATCTAGGGGCTGAATCCAGCATGCAGGCATGTTTGATTTGGTGTGTAACACACTTACAAAAATAAAAAAGGAATTCACACACACAATCTCCCAGTTTTGCCTTGAAAAAAATCCAAAGACCTGCTAATAGCCAATATTCAACCTACTTCTGTAGTGGTCAGTCATAGCCGGCTGCCTCCAATGGGATCAAGACTCTCCACTCGAACCTCACCAGCCCTCACCAATCACCTCTCTGTCCCCTAAAGGCTCTGGACAGGCCGGTCCCGGTTCTGAATACTTATAGGGGCTGGGGTGGAAGTCCCCAAAGTAAATCATGGCTTGAAAGCCACCCCACTGGCCAATAAAGATTTGACCAAATAAATCACAGTGCACGCATAGGGTGAGATACTTTATGTACTTCCCCTGTTATGCAATAATATTACCACAAACACAGTGGCTTAAAACCACACACATGCATTTCTTCACAGTGTTAGGGGCCAAGAATCCAGGCGCAGCTTAACTGAGTGTCTTACTTAAGTTATCACAAGGCTACAATTAAGATGTTGACATCTGAGGCCCGACTGGGAGGGATCTTCTCCCAGGCTCAGTGAGCTTGTGGAAGGAAAGCCACTGCAGGGCTGAGGGCTGAGGGCTTCAGTCTCTTCTGCCTGTCAACTGTATTCCTGTCCTTTGCCTCCAGGGACCACCCAGAGTCCCCTCCCCACAGAACCATGTATGTCCTCAGAGCCAACAAAGGAGAGAGGGAGAGAGAGACCTGGATGATAGGTACTATCTTAAAAAAACTTAGTGACGGCCACATACAAGTACTCTACTTACCTCCTGTCAGCTTTGCCAGAAACAAATCTCAGGATTCCTATAAATTCAAAGTGTGCACCAGGGTGTGAGCCCCAGGATGTGAGCTAACAGAGGCCCCTTAGAATCCCTGGCCACACCCTGGTTTAGAAATGCAAAATTTCACAGAGTACAGCATTCAGATAAAAAGGCAGTATTAAAACCTTTTGTATTAAGTACACGCAAGATTGATCAAGTATGTATGCAGCCATACTGGGAAGGAGAAAACGCAACACATATATACATGCCTTGGTCCAATCTGTGCATGTGACACAACACTGCTGCCTGCACCATTTACAAAGAAAATAAGTTTGTTTCTCCGAGTTCTGGAGGCTGGGAAATCCACCCTGAAGGTGGTAGCAGCTGTTAAAAAAAAAAAAAAAAAAAAAAAGAGCCTTCTTTGTGCACCATCCTGTGGCTTACAGAGGGGGAGGGGGAGGGGGAGAGGGGGAGAGGGGAGAAACGAGAATTCATTTTTTTTAACAAGCCCACCCTTGAAGTAACGAACCCATTTCCTTGATTGTGACATGAATCCATGAGCCCTTAGGACCTAATGAATTCTTGAGGGTGCCACCTCTCAGCTCTGTTGCATTGGGGATTATGGTTCCAACAAAAGATCTTTGGGGGACATATTCAAACTACAGCATTTTACTCCTTGTTCCTCAATTCATGTTCATGTTCTTCTCAGAAAGAAAAAAAAATCCATTCTATTTCAATAACCCCAAAGATGTAACTCATTTCAGCATCAACCGAATAGTCCAAAATTCAGTCTCATTTATATCAGATGTGGGTTAGACTCACGTGTTCAGCCTGAGGCAAATTCCTCTCTGGTTGTGAACATGTGAAATTAACAAGGTACATGCTTTAAAATGCCATGCTGGGGGAGGGGAGAGGACAGGCAGCTCCCCTCCCAGTAGGAGCAATGTGCAAGAACAAACGGGTAAATGGTCCCAAATACATCCAAAGCCCACCAAGGAGAACAACATCAAGTCTTGACGTTGGAGAACTGATCTCCTCTAACCCCATGTCCTGGGCTCCCTGGGGCAGGGTTGGTTCCTCAGGCCCTTGGACAGAGCCAGCAGCTCTCATGGGTTGGAGTCTTTTCCAGAAGCTTCCCAGGCTGGCGCTGCAGCTTGGCGGTCCTGGTGGCTGCCCTGTGCTCACAACTCTATCACCCCACTGGGGCCCTCTGTGGTGGCTCTGCCTCTCTGACAAGCCACAGCCCCTCTGCTGCCCATGGCGTCCTCTGACATCTACATGAAGCTACCTTGTCTCAACACTCTTGCGTTTTGTGCATCTGCACAGGGGCATGATGCCAAGGCTTAGTGCTTGCATTCTCCAAAAGCTGTGGCCTGAGGTGTCCTGGAGCCTGCTTGAGCCACAGCTGGGGTGACTCAGGAGCACTGCGTTGGAAAACAAGGAGCATAATCCCAAGACAGCTGTGGCCAGTGAGCCTGTCCTCCAAAACCCTTCTACTCTCCCAGTGCCCCAAGCCTAAGACAGGAAGGGCAACTTCAGAGATTTCTGAATCCATTCAGGGCGATTCTCTCATTGTCTTCCTGAAGACCACCTACATCCATACTACTCTCTTCAGCAAACAGTCCCTTGGTCACACTATTGGTATTCTCTTGAAAACATGGTATTTTACTATTTACGTGGCCAGGCTGGGACTTTTCCAGATTTTTCCATTCTGCTTCCCTTCTGATAAGTCCCATCTTTAAACCATATCATTCTTCCCTCATTACTTGAAGCAGCACCAAGAAGCCAAGCTATACCTTGCACACTCAACTTAGATGTTTCTTCTGCAGATACCCAAGCTCCACAATCCCACCTTCCACAATGTCTTAGGACAAGGGCACAACTCTGCCAAGGTCTCCACCCCAGTATAACCAAGATGGCCTGTAATCCAGTTTCCAATACCTTGTTCCTCATTTCCATCTGAGACTTCACCGGAATGGCCTTTACTGTCCTTGTTTCTACCAACAGTCTAATCATGACCACTTGAGAAATCTCCATCTAGTTACAGACTTCCCCTGTCATTCTTTCCCTCTTGTCAACCCTCACCAGAATTGCCCCTAATGCCACATTCATGACAATCTAGGCTTTTTCTAACTGTGTCCTCCAAATTCCTCAGCCTCCACCCATGTCGCAGTTCCAAAGCCACTCCCATATCACCAGATACTCATCATTACAACAATCCTACCGCTTGGTATCATTTTTCTGTCTTAGTTTGTTTTGTGCTGCTCCTACAGAGTATGTGAGGCTGGGTAACTTAACAAGCAGAGATTCAGGCAAGCACAATGCCAGCGACTAGGAAGTTCAAGATCAGGAGGCCAGCATTTGCAAAGCCCTTCTTTCTACATCATCATAAGAAGGGCAAAGACAAGGCAAGACAAACCAGAAGACACAACTTGCAGCTTCAAGACACTCTAGAATAGGCATGAATCTGTTCATGAGGGTGGGGTCCCTTGATCTAAACACCCTTTGTCTGACCTCCTAACACTGTTGCACTGGGGAATTAAGTTGCCCACACAGGTGTTTTGCAGGGCATGCATTTGCAAACCATAGCAACACACATGTTTAGCAGAAGGTCTTACCAAGAGATATCACTGACTACGTGTGATGAAGACTCTAATCACTGTTCAATGTATTCCAACTTTTCTAAGGCCTACACCCATTTTCCTTGCATTGAGAATTCTTTCAAACTCTCATGCTTTTGAGAATTCAAAACTAAATTTGCTTATAAATCTTCCTTGTGTTCAGTACCAAAATAAGCCAAGATTTTCATTTGTTTTTAGGTGGGTCTCTTCAGTATTTGGTGAATTCTAAGTATTGTTTTCAGTGGGCTGCTTGGTTGGTTTTTGGAACTTGGTTCTTTTTTTTTTTTTTTTCCAGATAAAGTTAGACAATGAGAGGGAGAGACAGAGAGAAAGGTCTTCCTTCCGTTGGTTCACCCCCCAAATGGCCACTACGGCTGGCGTACTGCTCCGATCCGAAGCCAGGAGCCAGGTGCTTCTTCCTGGTCTCCCATGCAGGTGCAGGGTCCAAGCACTTGGGCCATCCTCCACTGCCTTCCTGGGCCACAGCAGAGAGCTGGACTGGAAGAGGAGCAACCGGGACAGAACCGGCACCCCAACCGGGACTAGAACCCCGGGGTGCTGGCGCCGCAGGCAGAGGATTAGCCAAGTGAGCCATGGTGCCAGCCGGAACTTGGTTCTTGACTTTGCTGGAGTTGCTTCAACCATCAGATCTGGAAGCCTTCATAGTTTGTGTGTGTGTGTATGTGTGTGTATCATTTTTGAGTTTCTAGGGTTAAGAAATATTTTAAAGGAAATGACCTTTCTTTCACACATGATTGTTTAAGTCTGCTGTTATCTCTTATTTCAATGAGGGCTGCATCCTTAACCCAGCACTGCTGCCCCACAAGGACAGGATCACATGCAAGACATGTGCTCTAAGAAGATGCAGCTGGGGCCAGTGCTGTGACACAGCAGGTGAAGCCTCCGTCTGCTGGCATCCCATACTGGCACCATCTGGTTCGAGTCCCAGCTGCTCCACTTCCAGTGCAGTTCCTTGCTAATGGCCTGGGAAGGCACTGGCAGATGGCCCAAGTGCTTGCGACCCTGCATCCATGTGGCAGACCTAGTAGAAGCTCCTGGCTCCTGGCTTTGGACCAGCCCAGCTCTGGCCATTGCCACCATTTAGGGAGTAAACCAGTAGATGGAAGACCTCTTTCTCTGTCTCTCCCTCTCTCTGTAATTCTACCTCTCAAATAAATAACTAAAAAAAAAAAAGATGCAATCAGGCACATTTTGAGCACATTTTTATGTATGAATAGCAACATAACCAGAAAGTACCGACACAGGTAGTCTCCAGGGGCCGAGGTGTTTCAGCGCACAATGAATAGATTTTACTGTGTGCTAGTACTTAAAATTTGCAAGACTTGGGCCATCAACAGAGACATAATATGAACCACTTAAATGTTATTTAATATAAGTTAATAAAAGCCATCAATGTTCTCATGGACACAGGCTGATTTTTTTCAGTCTCTCAAAACATGCAGAAAAAAAGAGTACATTTCCTTACTAGGAAAACCTTATAAAAATCTTGCAAAACAAAATTGAATTCTCCCCACTTTCAAGTTAAATCTTTTGATTGGTAAACCCTAAAATTATTATTTTATTATTATGTGATTTCCTGATCCATTAGAGTATCTTTTCTGTTCCCAAATCAAGATTTTCTAAAGGAAGGTTATTAAGGAAAAAATAAAAGGGCAATTCTTCTACCTAAAAGGAATTTTAGAAACCAACTCAAGTGCATCTTCCATTTTTTGGTTTTGTCTTGTTCTGCAGCTCTCAGGTCGAGAACTGCTATTTTTTTCCCCTGTAAGAGCCTCATTAGCACATCTGACCACAGATCTTAGAAGACTCACGTGGTGCTACTGATACTTGTGTGTCAGCACCTCATGCCAAGTCTGGTTGTTCTTGCCAAGAAAAATAAAATCTCACTTGGAGATGAACTCAATTGGAGCTGCTCTCCAAAGCCCATGGCCTACATTTTACAGAGAAATGGTAGAGGATCTAAACCATCTCACCAATGGCCTCTGAATCTTAGTCTCTTCTTTTTAAGCTGAAGTCAATTAGTGGAATTGTCCTATTTTTTCTATCTTTGTAGAATCTCGACTTTTCTCAAGTTCGTAAAATGCACTCTACAGAATGCTGAATTCTGAATTGCTCCCATACTGCGACTGGCAGGAAACCATCTCTTTGGTTTTAATGAATACACATATTCAATTTTCATCCTGGCATATCCACCTCATAGTCAAGTGATAATCATGATAGTTTGGTTAACTAGAGTTCTATAATTTTGTGAATTTTGGGGGGCTAACTAGTATTCTTTCAGTAATACATTAATAAGGAACACTGTTTTTTTTTTCTTTAAAATATGTATTTATTTGAAAGAGTAACAAAGAGAGAGAGAGAGAGAGAGAGAGAGAGAGAGAGAGGAGAGAGAGGAGAGAGAGAGAATCCATCTTCTATCCATTGGTTTGCTTGCCAATGTCCACAATAGAAGGAGGATGGCTTGAGCTGCAGCCAGGAGCCCAGAACTCCATGAATATCTCCCATCGGGGGGGCTGGGACCCTAGGACTTGGGCCATCTGCTATCTTCTCAGGAGGATTAGCAGGGAGCTGGATTCAAAATGGAGTAGCCAGGACTTCAACCAACACTGTAATATGTGATACAGGCATACCCAAGTGATAGCTTAACCCTTGGCGCCAAAATACCCACCACACTGCTTTTCAAGTTTGCTAGCACAAGCTAGTTCTTGGAACAGAGTAAATATGTGCAATGAATATTATTAAATGAATGAATGAACCCAACTGGCATTTTTTGGTCAAAATTTCACCTGATTCAATCTAATACTATCATGGTAGAAAGTTCATGAAGTCCCTGCAATGAACAGTGTTTGAAGATTCATTTCTTACATAAGCAGCAACCTGGAATTTGCCACCAGGATTCTGACATCTGCTCATACGTGATGTTTGTATTTATGGTGGCAAGGTTGCTATTTATCTTGCAAATGTCATCCACATTGCCAGTGGACAGGACAAAAAGGAGGTGGCGGCATCCACCTGTGGCAGGGGAGTAACATCTTTTTCAGGAGGCTTCTCAGTACATACACTAGGCCTCAGAAGCCATTCCTCATCCCGTGGCTAGCCCTTAGTGCAGTGCAGGCTTTGCAGTTGGACACACTTCCACCCCAAACAAAGTCAGCGGTCTGTTAGGAGAGAAGCACAAACTATTCATGGGCTGGGCACTGCTGCCATACGCCAGCAATGAGAAGATCCACAAACAGTGGCTGATCCATGCTCAGTGTCTGAGGATAAGAACCCTCGCATTAGCTATAGCTGTTACTGCTCATTTATCAACCAATATTATTTCCCTCTTGAAACCAGAAACTGAAATCTACATAGTAGGCAGGATAAACTTACTATCTGTGTGTTTTGTCCATGAAAATCTATGAAAGCACTTTCATGTTTTAGAGAAATACTACCAGTATCTGTTGCTTCTTTAACATTCTAAAGTATTGCAATCATTCAATCTCATCACTCTTTCCTTTCAAACAACTATTAAATGCTTGCTAGAACATATTATGACCCAGATGCTATACTGAGCACACAGGTATCTTCAGTACTGAATGAGAAATGGCCCCTATAAAGTGTGTATGATGATCTCGTAGTGCATCATCCAAATCAGAATATTTAGAGTTAAAAAGGGAATTGGAACATTAACTGCTCTAAACTGGAGTAGATTCTGTACTTCCAGAAAAATCTAGGAATGAGGTTACTCTACCTAAGGAGTTCTCTCTCTCTGGGGGACAGACATATACATATAACGTAACTCATAACACACTGAGTTAGAGTCCCTGCTATTAACTTATATTGACAGCTAGAGAAACACAAAACAGGACATAGCAGATCCTGCACAGGGCCATCACTCTTCTCAGTCTTCTGCAGATTCCATTCCCAAATGTCCCCAGACCCACACATTTGCTCTGCATGCTGACGCTGGCCTTGTAACCACTTCCACTCCTTTTTGCAGATCTGGGTACCAGTTTAGAACTTACATGCACGATGTTGGCTATAGCAGGTACATGCTGGCCAAACTGGAGCCTGAGGAGCTCTGGCTATTCCCACTGTTACCCAGAACAGCCCCGTGACAGATGGAGAAATGTATGGTGTTTAAGCTCCAGGGCTATTAACACGGAAATGGTGAATGAGAAAGAGCTAAGAGATGTTCTTTGTTCTTCTTCCCCTGAGACAGACTGTCTGGAGATACAGTAGCTTGTGTGGGCCTCTCTGAGCAACTCAACGATGTTCCAGGGGTCAACTGCATCTGTTACCAGGGGTGGCCAGATAGGTGACACTCTCATCATCATACCTCTTTCCCTCTTTGCTGCCCTACTTTTCTTTCCTCTTCTCCTTTTCCTCTAAGATTGGACCCAGGGTAAGATACCCCTCCATGTCTCATTCTCTGGTTCTGTCCAAAGTGAACTAAGTCAGCTTCACCTGCAACAATCCACAGTTTTAATTCTTTGAGATCACCAACTATCTCTAAGTCCAAAACTTGGATTCTGTTTTGTGCAGGCATCAAGACTTCTCAAGAAGTCTCTTTAAGATACAGATGCTACTGAGGCCAGCACTGTGGCAGAGTAGGTAAAGCCCTGGCCTGCAGTGCCAGCATCCCATAGAGTGTCAGTTCGAGCCCTCATTATTCTACTTCCCATCCAGTTCCCTGCTAATGCACCTGAGAATGCAGCAGAAGATGGCCCAAGTCCATGGGTCCCTGCACCCACATGGGAGACCTGGAAGAAGCTCCTGGCTCCTGGCTCCAGATCAACTCAGCTCTGGCTGTTGCAGCCATTTGGGGAGTGAACCAGCAGATGAAAGACCCCCCTCCCTCCCTCCATCCCTTCTTCCCTCCCTCCCTCTCTCTCTCTCTAACTCTTTCAAATAAATAATGTAAATCTTAAAGTATACAGAGGCAGTTGCAATGATTGCCCATCCAAGAGACTGGCACTGCGAAGGGTGCCCCTGGGCCAATGTATGCCAAACTGAATTATACTTAGATCTGGATGAAGCCATTCAAGGAGCACCCTCTTGGCTATCGAAACATCGTTAACTGCGAAAGTTCAATGATCCCTTTTCTGGCAGCACTTCCCCCATGTTCTCAACAGTCAGAAGTGCTGGCTGAAATGCATTTCATTGGGTAACAATGATTTAGGACACCATGGTCACAAAAAGCTGGTGTCTAGCGAGTACATTAACGTAGTAATGCTATTTCTACAAATTATTTTTGCTGCATTGGCAAAGCTGTTGTTCTAGTAACAAAAGCAAAAGCTCAAAAGAGGTGCTCAAGGGTTATATTTCATTACTCTGTAAAAGATCAAGTGCACAGTCTTTACATCATTTTCAAAGAGATTATACAATTTTGAATAAAAACCAGGATATCGTCTCAACTCACAAGGTTTGATTCTGTATTATACGTGTTCTTTGAAGCACCTGTTGAGTTTCTGAATCTTAAACCCTTCTCCTCTTTCCTATGAAGTGTGAAAAGACTTGCTCCCAATCATTTTAAAATTTTAATTGGAATGCTAGAATTGTGTAATAATGATCATACAAAATCGTACTTTGTGAACTTAGTACAGGCAGAATTTCCACACTCTGCTTGACAAGGAATGAGTTGGTTTTGAGTTTTAAAATGGCCTCTGTGCTTGTTAGTAGCCTCCAAACTGAGAAAAAAAAAACACACACACACACACTGCCGGAGAAAGAGAGAAGAAAAAATAGAAAAAAGGAAATCCAATGAAAAGAATGAGAAAAAGGCTTTGAAACTCTATCAGAGTGAAAAGATAACTATACACAGGAAGGAAAAGGAAAGTGGGTATTTGCTCTTAATTAAGGCTGGTGTACGTTTTAGATAAGTCACTCCGCTCAGTTCTTGGCCTTGGGATCTATTTCACTGCTCACCACACATTCCAAGGTGGTTTTAATATGATTTATGTATCTGTTCCATTGGAGGGTAACAGCCTCCTAAATTAAATTATAGTTGCCTCACATTGAAAGTAAAAAGGTCCTTACAGGTAAAATTGCATTTCATTTAAGTGAAATAACTCACTTACAGGTGTTTTTTCCAGAGTAGATTTTTTTGTTTCTACAAATTTCCAGCACTGTAAAAGAAAAACAATCAAAGAAGGGTCTTCTCTGTGATTTCTTTTCAATATCCTTTGCCATACACATCCTATTTTTGGATATTATCCAGGGGTTGCCTTATACTAGCAGTTTTCTCTATTTCTTTAACAATGGCTTACAAGGCAAAAAAAAAAAAAAAAGAGCAAGTCTAACTTCTTTGAAGGGGAATCTCTGTAATGGGGAGAGTTTTACCCTCAGGAAGATTTGGGAGACTCACTCCATGTGGGTTGGGTCTCTCCTGGACAGATGGTGTAAGACGCAGTTAGTTCAATGGGTGTGAGATAAGGTAATGGATCCGAGGCTCTGTGCGGGCATTTTTAAAAGGTGATTTATGCATTTTTAATTATTTGAAAGGCACCATGACAGAGATAGGTGGGGAGAGGGAGGGAGGAGGAGGTAGAGGGAGAGATCTCCTATCTCCTGCTTCATTACCCAATGCCCTTAACAGCCAGGACAGTGCAGGCTGAAACCAGGGGCCAGAAACTTCATCTGAATCTCTCATACAGGTCGCAGGGACCCAGCCAAGTACGTGAGCCATTACCCACAGCCTCCATGTGAACAGAGAGCTAGGCTGGAAGTTTCGGCAGGAGTTCATACAGGGGACTCGGATGTGAGACGTGGATGTCCCAAGCGGTGGTTTAACACACCATACTACGGCACCTGCCCCTCCTTAGGTTTTTATGTTCCTTCTAGAAGGAATAACCACTTCAGTGGTGCTGATGCAACACCTAATACCACAGGGGTTCTTGGAAAATGCCATATGCCTGGCACACAACAAGTATTTCAGAAATAGTTACTGAAGGTATGTGCAATCAATGTATGTATGCTGCAAAGACACTTAGTAAATGGGTGGCCTCAGTTTACCTCTTGTTACTGATCTCTTATGGGGACCTAGGAAAATGGGAGACCTCCATGTCACTGTGGAACACCATCCCGTGAAAACCAGGATTTCCTGTGGACATGTTTCTGGTCAGTTGCTCCTTCTGCATGTACCTGTCATAACCGGTCTTTGCCTCTGTCACAGCCACTTAGCTTCTTTGCTTTATTGGAATGGACAGGGAGAAACAGCTTGAGATACAGTATCCCATGTGTAACTTGCATGTTATAGTGGCCTGACTCTCCTGAATGTCACAAAAAACCGTGAATTTATTTTTCTGTCTTGAAACATGCACATTTTTACACCTACTCCATCATTAGTGTATTTCATCATTTATGCAACCAGCTTCATATATTTTTCACTTAAAGTTATAATTTATTAATAAGCTCTATCACATCATCAAAGTGAGGTTTGGTGAGTGGGTGGGCCAAGGAGACAGAGTGTGCGATTCAATTTGTGATGAATTCCCAGTTCTAGAATTTCTTGAGGGTGTTCTTATCCTTTGAATACCCAAAAACCTATCACAAGGTAAGTGTCCATTAAATACTTGTTAAATTACCTAGAAAGACTAACATCACATGTAGAAGTTAGTATTTATAGGCCGTATAAACACTGTGTGGATGTCATATCATTTGGTATTTAGCTGGAAATGTCTCTTCACTGGATCATACAATGTCAATGACCATATACTTTTCTTTTCCACGTTTGAAAAAAAAAAAGGCTGGGGAGAAATGAAGACTGCTGGTGTACTAATAACCTTATGTTCTGAATTTGGGTTTTGGTTAAGAGTGTGCTCAGAGGACAAAAAAAGAAAAAAATTTTAAAAAAGGGAAATTGGAAAAAAAATGAATTTTTAAGTTTAGGATAAGGTTTTGCTTTACCATATCTTTCCAGGAACTTGTGTGGATGAAATGCATTTGGTAACCTCTCAGCTGTCTTCTGAATTTTATCTCTGAAGACAAAGTCCTTAGGAATGTTATACTGATTGTTAATATTTGCTTAAGTATTTCCACTAAGCACAAAGTACATCACGACAGTGTGAACACACAGACAGATTCTGGTAAGTAGAAAAATGATTCTGTTTTTATTTCCCAAGCTACTGAACTCAGCCTTTTTTTCTCCTGAGACCAGTTACATATCTTGCCGTGAAAATTTTAATATTCCTTTTATTAGGGTCATATTTAAAGGCACTGTCGGCTTCTTATACAGGCTTGAAACTATGATAACCTGCGCACACTGATTTATTCTTCTGATGTGTATAGAGAAGTGAGTGCAAAACAGTGAAATTAAGTAACTAGCAAGATAAAGTGGCAAAAATGTTAAAAACATCAGATTGGGAAAAAAAATGCTGAGCTGGTATTCTTGGTTCTGTTAACAACCAAGTGGGCAGCTTGATGCACGGTGCAGAATACGGGTCGTTTGGTGATTACCTGTGTGGCCATAAACAGATCACAGCCACCCTACAAACTGTGGCCTGAACGTTCTGCTTATGAGATGGACCCAACTGACATGAGTGCTCTCACCCATGCTGAATCAAAGCCGCCTGCCAGCTGCAAATGAAACATATCAAAAGCAGTTCTTAAAACTTCTAAGATACCGCCTTCTTAAAAATACCAGGGTATTCACAAAGTCCATGGAACATGGAACTGAAAGAAGTTTCCTTCAGTGTGATGTAATTTTCAAACCCATGCCAAGTTTCTTCATAACACGCATTTTCCATGAGCTTTCGGACTATCCCTCATCCAGGGCTGACTGACAACCTTACCATCAGACAAATCACAATTTTAAGTTGACTTGCAAATACAAAGTCCTTCCCAGGGAAATACAGTTACTTCCATCACACCCATGCCCTCTTTCCCACACCCAGACGAGCAGCCATGGCGCCACTGTGGGTCTCTATTTGTATATTCTGAGGTTATTTTTTCCTTTTGTTCCACCCTCATATACCCAACCATTTATCATAGCTAAAGAGACCTATTCATCACTCTCTGTAACAGCTACAGTACGTAGTGTATCAACTGTGGTTGTGAAATAAAAATAAGATAAATGATCGGACATGAATGGTGGCCACACGAACTAAGGACAGAGATCTGACACATGGCAGATCTAGTAGCTCCTGCCTCAGGTTTAAGACACACTCTTCCAAGACACTTCAGAGTTGTCACTTCCTCCCGTCCGGCATTCCCAGAGAAGCACATACTACGGAAGGGAGAAGTCCAACCCAAACGAAATCGCATCTTGCTTGTGAAGCAAGCATCAGTATGCCAGGCGGCAGCAACACTGTGTTTTCCACCGCCCTTCAGGCTTTTGTGCAGCAGGTGCCACAGTCAGCCAGGGCAGAATCCAGGGCATGGGATGCATGAGACAGGACTGTTAGCAAGGGCACACAGCTCTGGGGGATGAATGGCACGTTCTACCGTGCGACCCGGCACTTCTGACAAAGCCTGCGATTTGTCTGAATGAGCCCAGCAAAGACCATATTCCAAAACAAACCACCTTTTCAAGAAGGAGCATTTCCTCACTAAGGGTTCAGAGCAATCCAAGGAATGGGCCATAGAGTGATTAGGGAGATGCACAAGTGTATTTTAAAAAGAAATGATGTAACTGATATACAGGGTCTGACGTAAGAGATGACATCCGTGGTCCACACTGGTGCACAGACAGGGCCATGCCCTTGACCCGGGCAAGTGTGACTTCCTAGAGCACAGGGCCAGGTCACCGAGGCCCCTTCCCGAGCCCTTGCTGTTTTAGTAGGTGGCCGACCAGGACACTGAGCACCACTCCCTGCTCTGTCCCTGGGCACTGCCAGGGACGTTGCCAGCAGTTGCCCACGTACTTTGGCATCCTTGCTCACACGCTCTGTCTACTTAATCTGGCTCAGTCTTTAACCACGATTCCAACCAATTCTGCATGCCTCCAATTTCTCATCTATTAAAGGCTCACAGAAAGTTATGATAAAGTATCCTACACAAACTGTAGGTATACAGGACACAGTCTGGCACTCAGACGCTATGGATACAACAGAGGTAAAAAGAGCCATAGAACCATCACGGGTTTACACTGCAAGAAGTGAGAAGTGAACCCCAGAAAGAACCATCCTGATCACCCCAGCGTGCTGCTCCAGAGCACTGCTCTGATCTCGCGGCTGTGCCCACGGTTGGCTACAGCTGTCTCAGGACAAAAATGCCCAACCACCCCTCCGCTCCACGTTTTCACGAAAATGCCATTCAGCAGCACCTTTATCCTGGAATCGCAGAGGAAAAGGAGATTCTGGAAATGGTATGAAGCCCTCATTGAAAACATCCATGGAAAAAGGGATCAAAAGGTAAGCTGGGTGGGTCTTGTGCCATTGGCAGGTAAAGCTGCTGTATGCGAAGCTCACGTCCATATCACTGTAGTGGCTCAAGTCCTGGCTACTCTGTGTTTCCAACCCAGCTCACTGCAAGTGATGGCCCAAGTACTCGGGCCCCAGCACCCATGTGAGAGACCGGATGGGGTTCCTGGCTCCTGCCTTCGGCCTGGCCCAGCCCTAACCATTGCAGCCATTTGGGGTGTGAACCAGCAGATGGGTCTCCCTCTCCTTGTCACTCCCTGTCACTCTGCCTTTCAAAAAAAGTAATTAATCTCTAAAGTACAAATAAATTTCTGAAAAAACGGACGTTTACTCTGGTGCTAAAATTTTGAAATCTATATTCCATGAAGTCTCAAATTCATGGGAAATATGTTACATGAACAAACTGCATGGATTGCAAACTCTTCACACCAATGTTGTCTTTTAATTCTGTTTTTCCATGAATTTTTTGATGTCCCTTGAGGTTCCTGAATTCTCTGTGAGACAGAGAATTTCCAAGCAGGTCCCTCTAGATCCTAATGGTTCCACATTTTATTTACATCTCGGACACATGTTGAGTGAACTCATCAGACCTAAACATTCACTTGCTCTCTGTGTACATACCTCAGCCTTAATGCAAGTTACTGAATTTAAGTTCATTTTTTAAAATTTCCAAGGTGTCTCCTATGATTTTTACATAGCCATATTTCTCATGCTTTATTTCTCCACTTAGAATTTTATCATTTCTTTTCCTCATTGTGAAAGGATGAATAACAAAAGTATCCTCATTTTAGAGACTGCCAAAATGCTTCCTAAAATTCACTGGATTGGGGAGAAATTGCAGATTTTCCTGACTGTCTATAGCCCTCTTCCTCAGCCTCACTGCCTGAAAGGCTTGCACAGAGAGTTCTGGGTGCTGGATCTGAGTACAAGGCCTGTGTCTGACTTGAAATCCTCTCTTCCTGTTGACCATATGGAAGCCAAGACGGGCCAACCTGCCCTGGAACCAGAAAGCACCAAGGTTCAGCTTTGCGACTGTGCGGTTTTTCTGTTCTACTTCCGTTACTTGTAAATGTCTACCCATTGTTGTCTGAGCTTAGTTTTCTTAACTGATTGACCATGCCACTGCTCTGTTCTTGGAAAAGAAAGAGGTGTTAAGTTTCAGAGCCATCTTAGGCTTGAGATGCTTAAATATCTTATTTTCTGTAATCTTTCTTCAAAGATTTCAATAATTCCTAGTCAAGGTTTCCTGCTGAATCTATCAAATGGTCTGTATTCAATTTAACTACTTCATTTCATTAAAGAATACACATGTAGTAACTAAATTTGCCTATATATATATTATTATTTGTTTCCTCAAAGATTTTTAATGCGATATAAGTATGATCTAAGTTATGTTTCTTTCTGAAGATTTTTAAAATAAGCTTAGTAGTTAGAAATCATTTTTGATACAATATGTAGTATATAGTTCTGGTTCTGCAAAAAGTAACTTTATTTAACATCAAAAGCAATGCTACTCTGGTCTCATCCTTCAGACCATTTTCCCTCATTCCTCAATCAAGCCGGATCCCTTTCCACACCAAAACAGCCCTTTAAGCTGGAAACACGAGTGTCTGTACTTGTCACCTACTGCATTGAAGTCTACCCATCTTTCCACTTCACCAGGACTGAAGGGTGCACTACCACAAATCATGCAATCAGCCAACCACTGTTCAGAATATCCCAATTTGAAAAACTGTTGTTTAAAAAAATCCACTTTCAGTGCAGCCCAGGAACTCTCCATAGCACGGTGAGCCAGCGCGGTTCTCAGGAGTTCCCCGGGGGCTCTCCAGTCAGGGTTGTGAGGAAGCAGGAACACTGCAACAACTCTGATTGGTGCTTTCAGAGTGTCCCACTCAGCTGCAGCAAGTCCTGTTCTTCATCTCCATGTTCGTTCCAGCCTCAATTATTAGGCCACTGATAATTATGTTAAAACTCAAAGCACAGGCATTGCTTTGGATGAAAAAAACAAACCAACCCTACCTAATTCAACAAGTTGATTGAGTAGTAAACTCTGACAGTCCAAGTGGATTAATCTAAAAAGAGTCTGTCGTTTTCTGTTCTTAATATTCTAGCATGACTTCCAATTTTTATAATATGTTCTGTTTTCTCAGCTGCACAATGTCATAATAAATGGTAAGGTAAGATCTTAGTAAGAGCGAGCCCAGGAATATTACTTGGAAGTTCTTAGCTTCAGTCTTTTGTTCATAAAACTGTTGTATTCAGTATTTTCTCTTTTGAATACATAGTTTTAATGCATTGTGTTCTAGGATTTAATGGAGGAAAACCTAGCACAGGGCTTCAAATGAAGCAAGGTTATATAGCATTTTTAAAATATTTCAGAACTATTTGGCCAGAGGATCTTAAAGAACTGTAGGCTCTCCCTCCGAAGGGAGCCCCCCTGAGACCGTGTATCCAGAAGCACTTCCTGACAGTTTATCATCCACAGAGCTGGGACTCCTCATTAATGGGCTCAGCAGGTGATGCAAGCCGCCTGCCTGATAGCGTTTCTGTTATCTCTTTTAATAAAAGCGTAATTTCCTTTCTTTCTTCGACTGTCAGATATCAGCACCTTATTTATTTTCCTGACAGCTACTGGTCAACCCATGTGCACCTGCGCCTTGCTGTTCTGACTCCCACCAACTCTTCCCCCACTCCTGTCCCAGCCGAGGCACAGGGGGATGCATGTGGGCTATTCCTCGGGCAGGGTCAGCAGAGTTTCTACAGACACATCCCAGCTTGGCCCAAAGAGGATGCAGAAGGAGCAGCCACACCCTGGACAGCCAATGACTATGAACATGCAAGGAAGGTTAGCCCAAGAACCACCCCACGTCCCCAGGCGCTTTCTCACAGCACCCTGGGCACTCTGTGACACTGGACAGGCGTCCCTTCAGCTGCGTGGAGCTTTCACTGAGCCTGGAAGCCCAACCGGAGGTGGCAGCCCTGGCTCTGGGTAAGGTAGTATGAGCCAATAAATTGTATCAAATCAGAAAACGGAAACTGTGCCTTCCCGCAACTGTAACTTAGCCGTCACTAGGCTTTCAGGGAGCTGAAACAGTTTCTTGAAAGTGAATGTTTATTTCCTGAAGTTTCATCTGTGCAAGTTTGACATTGCACCGGCATCTCCCACAACACTCTGCCTACAGGCCCATCCACCGGCTGGAGCACGGGGTGGCGGGGCGGGGGAGTCTTGGCAGGAAGAGGGGAAGAGAGGTGGTCCTTGAACGCAAGGCATCCTGCATCTGAGTGTGTGCCATCCCTTACTTGCACCTCACCCAGCTCCATGCCTCTGCCAGTCCTGTGTAGCTGTCTTTGCACATTCGTTTTCCACATCTTGGAAGAACAATCGACTGGGAAAACCCTCGATTTTACAGCTGTCTGACCGCAGGAAGAGAAGGGCAACAGAATGAATTTTTTATGAGCCACGTTGCCTGGTAGTCACCAGGAAACCTCAGCCTCTCTAAAGGAATCTCTTGACCCCAAGTGCTGAGGGACTCCGGAACCTGACGCGATTGTTAAAAGAATTCTAGCCGAAGGTTTTCATGTCAGCACCCGAGTTAGCTCGGGAAGGTTACACATATATTCTGACATTCCTACGCCTGCTCCTCATAAACTATGCGCTCGGTAAAATCAGATGCATGAAGGCCAAGATGGAGGCCATAAAACAGCTTTTACACTGCTGAAAGCGGTGGCTCAGGGCCCCGCGTACTCAAGTATCGAGTTGCACAGAGACAAGCGTGATTCCAGAATCACTGGTTGGATACTGACCAGGATCTCCCTACATCGGAACTCCGCAGGTGTCTGTTGACTATTATAACATCCAGGAATAAAGTATTTATTATCATGAATAATTTTCATCTTCACATCCACACTCTTTTAGAGAACTACTTTTCCCCAAGTCCATTTACATCATCTCTGCTCTCCACCATCCCCTTTCTGGGCTAGTGAAATTCGTCTTCTCTTCCAGATGGAGCAACTAAAACACAGAGAAATGTCACAGTTCTTAGACTGAGCCTGGGAGATGTCCAGGATGCTACTTTGAAAATATGGAGTTGGTTTCAAGGCATCCAACATCTGAATGCAACCAAATCTAGTGTTGGTTCCCTGCCGTGAGTCCTACGAACCAGCTATGGAAGTCTTCTATTTCTTGTTTTGTGATTTAGCACTGTCAATATGAGAAGCTCTGTTGTATGTTACTTAGCAACATTTTCTGAAGTTTCTAACTATTTTTAAAAATCATTTTATTTCAGACTTCCTGAGCTGTAGAGCAAACTAGGACAATGAAATCTTTATTCTTAGGTCCATTGGTTGGGGTTACTCTGAGGCCAAAGGTACAAAAATGAGCACAGCTCCATGAAACTCAGTACCAGCCCTGTTTTTCAGTGCATAAAGTGAAAAAAAGCACATTTCAGGTAAATCACTGTTGGAAGAACACATCACTAGGTTTTACCTAGTGTGAATGTTTTAACTTTGACAAACTGATTCAGTTGTAATAAACGAGCACGTAAAAACAGCCGATAGAAAATCCTAGGCACAATTAGCACAAGCTTCTCACCATTCCTCATGAACTGCTCTTTTTCATACCAATTAGTCTCAGACAACCAGAGCTCTCTCCTTTTCATGAAAATATATGTCATATTTCATTTTTGGTTATTCACTCATTTGGAAAAAAAATCCAAATTCAAGAATGGAGGTCGGTGTAGGAAGATTTCTCTTTGGAACGAGTATTCCGAACTTCAGTAGAAGCTGATGGAAGTATTCCCACAAATTAATTCTTTGTCACCACAACCTTGATGACTCCACACAACTGTGCAGGGACACTGAGCTGTCACACACCATGCAACTACTCTAGGGCTGGCAAGTGGTTTCAAGAGCTAATATTCTGCTCCAGCTTTGATCTCATGCCCTAAACTTCATAATTGCCTATCTAGGCCTTGACTCAACCTTTGAACATCCTATAGGAATTTCACATTTAACATGTCCACATCTGGACTACTTTCCCCCAGAAACTGGCTCTTCTTACTGTCTCTGTGTCTTAGCTGAAAATGGCAACTATAGCCTGCAAGAACTCAGCCCTCTTACTCCAAGTCATAATGTACCACAGGTTTCTGAACAACGCAAGTTTATTTTCTCATCACTGTGGAGGCTGGAAGTCCTAGTTGAGAGTGCCAGCATGGCAGGGTTCTGGTGAGGGCCCTCTGCCTGGCTGCTGGATGGCCGCCTACTTGCTGTGTCTTCATAGGGCCAAGAAAGAGAGCAATCTCTCTTGCGTCTCTTAACAACACTACTCTCATGATGAGGGCACTGCCCTCATGACCTCTTCTAAGTCCAAGTACATTCCCACCTAAGTTTATGGTTTAACATCTGTGTCCAAATATACACTGGGGGTTAGGGTTTCAACATTTTAATTTATGGGATTAGGAACGGCATTTTGGGGTAGCAGCTACAGCTGCCACCTGTCATGCCGGCATGTCATATGGGTGCCCGCTCCTGTCCGGTGCTCCACTTCTGATCTAGCTCCCTGCTAATGCAGCTGGGAGAGTAGTGGAGGACAGACCAAGTGCCTGGGCCCCTGTACCCACACTGGAGAGCCAGAGGAGACTCCTGGCTTTGGCTTCAGCCTGGCTCAGCTGTGGCTGTTGCAGCCAGTTGGGGGGTGAACCAGCAGATTTTGCTCTCTGTATCACACTCTCACTAGGTAACCCTTTCGAATAAATAAATAAATCTTAAAAAAAATTTTAGGCCGGCGCCGTGGCTTAACAGGCTAATCCTCTGCCTTGCAGTGCCGGCACACCGGGTTCTAGTCCCAGTTGGGGCGCCGGATTCTATCCCGGTTGCCCCTCTTCCAGTCCAGCTCTCTGCTATGGCCCAGGAAGGCAGTGGAGGATGGCCCAAGTGCTTGGGCCCTGCACCCGCAAGGGAGACCAGGAGAAGCACCTGGCTCCTGGCTTCGGATCAGCATGATGTGCCGGCCACAGCGGCCATTGGAGGGTGAACCAACAGCAAAAAGGAAGACCTTTCTCTCTGTCTCTCTCTTTCACTGTCCACTCTGCCTGTCCAAAAAAAAAAAGAAAAAGAAAAAAAAAATTTAATACACATTTTATGTGGACCTACTTCAGTCTAAAACATGCTTCAAATATAATCTATCAGGAAATTATCTTGATTTTACTTTCCAAGAATCTAAATCAGATATTCAGAACCTAAATAATGATATACCAATACGACTGTGGGTCAGACCACCGCCATTTCTCAAGTGTCTCATTGCAACTGCCTAACTGTTCTCCTGCTGTGGACATCGCCCTCATGTAAGCCAGAGTGAGTCTTTTAAAAAGAACATCAGATCACGTCATTCCCCTACTCAGAAACTCATGTTAGTATCAGCTTCCTGCTTAAGACTTAATTTTGGGCCAGCACCGCGCCTCAATAGGCTAATCCTCCGCCTGCAGTGCCGGTACCCCAGGTTCTAGTCCCGGTGGGGGTGCTGGATTCTGTCCCAGTTGCTGTTCTCCCAGTCCAGCTCTCTGCTGTGGCCTGGGAAGGCAGTGGAGGATGGCCCAGGTGCTTGGGCCCTGCACCCGCATGGGAGACCAGGAGAAGCACCTGGCTCCTGGCTTCAGATTGGCGCGGTGCACCTGCAGCAGCACGCCGGCCGCAGCGGCCATTGGAGGGTGAACCAACGGCAAAGGAAGACCTTTCTCTCTGTCTGTCTCTCTCACTGTCCACTCCGTCAAAAAAAAAGGACTTAATTTTTTAATTATTAAAGAATCCACCCATATAATAACATCTATACACACACACACACACACTCCATACTAGCGCTTGAATCTTTTCCTCTACCATATCCCCTCTTGCTCACTCTGCTCCAGTCATATTGCACTTGGACTTGACATATCCTGATTATGGAGCAGGGCCTGTGCCCCAATTGTCACCTGTGCCCAGAAACCTAGGAGTATCAGCACGGTGTTCAGGCCCCTAGTACAAGACTTTACCAAACCACTGTCTTCCCAGTGAAACCTCTCCTGACCTACAATCGCCCCCCCACCAACTTTCTAACACCATTCACCCTGCTTTCCTTTTCTCTCCCACGATCTTCTATTAGATAATTACCTTGTTATGTTTTATGTGTTACTCTAATTACTCTATTTCCATGTAGGTTCCCAGGAGGAGGACTCTTGTTCTGCCTTGTACCCTAATCAGTCACAATTATCTGGGGCAGTGTCTGCACAAAGTAGGTGTTCAATAAATATTTGTTGAATGAAAGGAGGAATAAAACAGTAAGGGCTGAATCTGTATCACTCGCACTTTGGAAAATCTTAACATGCACGTCCTGTAACCATCTTAGTCACTGTCTTTCACACTCTCTGCCCTTCCCCGTCTCGGCCAAAGGTAATTATTGGTCAATGCACTTAAGACACTACTACGCCATGACTTATTTTACAATGTGCAATGTAACTTACAATATGGAGTTCCTATCCTGAAAGACGGATAGGCAGGTAACAAAAACTAAAACCTAACTATATCTTGGGGGTGGCTTTGGGTATAGTGTTAAGCTGCCAGTATTTTTACCTCATACCAGAAGCCAGAGTTTCAGTTCTGGCTCTGCTCCCAATTCCAGATTCCTGCTAATATGCTCCCCAGAAGACAGTATGTCCTGGCTCCAGTAGGTATGTCTCTGCCACCCATGGTAGAGACCTGGATTGAGTACATGGCTCCTGACTTTAGTCCCTAGCCTGGGGCTACTGCTCGTATCTGGAGAATGAACCACTGGATAGAAGTGCTCTCTCACTCACTCTCCCTCCCTCCCTCTTTTTTTTTAAAAAAATGTTTATTTTGATACAATAAGTTTGAAATTTATATATATATATATGTATATATATATATATATATATAGTCTTCAAAATCACCATGGAAAATGCATACTATGGAATAGCTATAGATTTGATTTTTTTCCACCATAAACCTTATCTTTAAATTTCATTTTCTACCAACTTTTTCAAGTACTCTCATATAATTCTATGAAAATTATTAATTTCTGTAAGGGCTCAGAGGCAAAGGATATCAGAACATGTTAGAATTGTCATTTGTAAAGTCTTTCTGGAGCACAGGGATTTGAAAATTGGCGAATCATGTAAATGCCATAGAACATGATATACTTGTTTTATCATGCTATGTCACGTGTGCTATGCAGCCACTCTGTGGTCCCGTGGAGTCGTTCCTTTAATGGAATTACTGATCTGAGCCCTCACACTGGCTGATGAGGGCCTCTGAGCAGACGGGGCAGCCTGTCAACAGTTCTCACAGTCTGCGAGGAGGACCCACCGCAAGGAGAGGCTGCTGGGCGAAGCGGCGAGGTCTCTATGATTTTATGCAGCCGTAAATCAGCCACATCCAAACTTGCAGATGTGACATGGCGAGGCAAGCAGGGACCTCAGACATGTCAAGCTCTCCCCGGAGGGGAGCGGCACAGGCAAGGGAGCACAAAGCCACGTAATCACCTTAGTCATGACTCGAGTTCATCTCCGCCGGCATCGATCGGCGAGCAGTTGCCAAGAGAAAATAGCAAATGTCACTCTGGGAGAAAAGCTTACATACATCAGCTAGTTAATTGAAAGGCTTCGAAACATACCAGGCTGCAAGCACCCCAAGAACAAAGGCAGCTGAATTTATCACAGGTAAAAATAGAAGGAAGTCGAGATCATCGCTTATTCCCTCAATGTCAGAACTCTGGCTTCCAACAGCATATGCTGCTTCTTGTAGCTCTTGACTAGTGTTTATGTTTATGAATGCTTTTCGTGTCCACTGTGCCTTAGTAACAGCAATATGTAGAACAAGAAAACATGCCTGGACAGTCATGACCCCAGTTGTTTTCATTATAATGCACCCCAGAAGCAGCTGGCACTGTGATGTAGCAGGTAAAACCACCGCCTCAATGCTAGCGTTTCATATGGGCACCGGTTCAAGTCCCGGCTGCTCCACTTCCAAACCAGCTCCCTGCTCATGTCCTGAAAAAAGCAGCAGAGGAAGGCCCAAGTTCCTGGGCCCCTGCCACCCACGTGGAAGATTCGCATGAAGCTCCTGGCTCCTGGCTTCAGTCTGGCCTAGCCATGGCCACTGCTGGCCATTTGGGAAGTGACCCAGCAGATGGAAGATCTCTGTCTCTCTTTGTCTCTCCTTCTCTCTGTAACTCCTTCAAATAAATAGTTTATTTTGTTATATACTGTGACTCACTGACCTACCAAAGCCAAATGCCTGTAATTTATCAATGTAGTAATGGCAGAAGAAAACTACTGTTTTGACAGAACCATGAGGGTTTGACTAGAACATAGTACATGTGCCCGTTTCCATCCATCCATTCATTCATTTCATTCATTCAGAAATACTTATTCCATGATTTCTGTTATAACAAATGACATGTTCGAGGTAGGTTAGGGAAAATGAGAAAATTAAAAGAAATGATGAGAAATTAAATTTATTTCAGAGTCAGAGTTATACGGGGTGGGGGAGGGAGGGAGGGAGGGAGGGAGAGACAGACAGAGACAGAGACAAATCTTCCATCCACTGTGTCACTCTCACATGGCCACAATCCCGGGCCAGGCCCAAGCCGGGAGCCAGGAGCTTCTTTGTGGTCTCCCATGTGTGTGGCAGGGGCCCATGCATTTGAGCCATCCTCCACTGCTTTTTCCAGGCCGTTAGCAGGGAGCTGGATCAGAGGTGGAGCAGCTGGGGCATGAACTGGCGCTCATATGGGATGCTGGTGTTACAGGTTGTGGCTTTACCTGCTACACCACAAAGCTGTCCCAAGTTCTGTGTCTTAGACATCCCTAATGCTGTGGGCAGAGATGTGTTACAGGGTGCAGTGAGGATCTTGGACATGCAGGAGGAGGAGCAAGAGCAGGAAATGGAAAAGGGTGGCATAGAGATAGGGCGGGGGAAGAGAGGGAGGGCAGGATCCAACATGGGACGGCAGTCAGCCTCAACAGGCCATGGTGATGACTGGGTGAGAATGGCGTGATGAAACAGAGTCTGATTCCAGCATACGTTAGAGAAAACGAAAACCCCAGCAGATCCAGGCTTCTCATTTGAAAAGCTTCCCAGTACAAGGGGCAAAATGATAGCAGCAACTAAAAGGGACAGCCGGGCTAGGAGAACATTTTCTAAGACATCGGGGAGGCGGACATGTCTGAAGCCCTAGGGGTGAGAATGAGGGTCTGGGAGCTACGGTGGAAGAGGGGCAGGGGAGACTGAGGGGTCTCTGAGCTCTGGAGGGCCAGAAGGACTTGTTTTTGGAGACACAGACAACATCAAGCAGTGCAGGAGCTATGTCACTGATCCCTGTGCCGAACCACCAGCAGACAATGACTCCATTCTAGACAGGCAAGTGCTGAAGGCAAGAACAAGGAGGTCTGCTGCTCCCTGCACTTCTACTCCAGCATCCTCATGCCAACAGAAGTGTGTGCTCACCTGTACCTGCAACTCTGTCCCTTACCCAGGTTGGCATCCAGTGATTTCCCACCCCCAACTGCTACCAGCATTCCTTCTCTGTGGCACTTGCCCTGTCGGCCAGGTCAGTCCAGTGTGTGCTACCTACAAGCAGCTGGAATTACTCCCCCCTACATACATAAGAGGACTTCACAAAAGTCAGTGGAAAATGCAACGAAAAAGTAAGTTTATTTCGGAGCAAAAGTTCTTTTTAATTCATATATATATATATATATATATATGAGTGGTCTTCAAAAAGTTCATCAAAATGCATATTGTGCAAAAAACTATGTAAAACTTTCAAATTGTTTCTATACCAAAGTCTTCTGTCCCATTTTTCCACAATCTGTTTGGACTCAATTCCTCTTACTCAGGTGCCTTCACTTCCGGGAAATCAACTGGCTTCTCTTTTTTAGATACCATCAGAACGTCTTACGATTCGTTCCTTGCCTGTGTTGTCATCTTTTCAGTTTTCAGTTTTTACTTGGAGCATGATGTCTGTGAGAATTAACCACAGCACTTTCCTGCCATCATGTTCTGGTTTTCCATTTTCATAACTGAGTTGTTTAAGCAAGTGTTCTCCAAAGAGAGGGTGCACAACTCAGTAGGTGAACAACACAGAAGACAAAGATAACGTGTCAGGATCCTCTCTCTTGGGGCTGGTGTATGGCGCAGTGTAAGTTAACGCTTGGGACACCTGCATCCCATATTAGAGGGCTTGGGCTGTCCTAACTTGGCTTTGATCCAGCTTCCTGCTAATATGCACCCCGGGAGACAGGAGCCGACGGATCAAGCAGGGTCCCTGCCACCCATGAGGGGGACCCAGGCTGAGTCCCAGACTCCTGGCCTCATCAAGGCTCAGTCCCAACTGCTGTAGGCCTTCCAGGACTGAACCAGTGGATGCCAGGTCTGTATCTCTCCATCTCTCTCTCTAACTCTTTCAAATAAATAAAATAAATCCCTAAAATAATTTTATCTAAAAAAACAAATCGCTACTTTGTTTCAAATATTTAGCATGTGAATTAAATGAGGCTCTCACCCAGTTTGTATGTCACACTCATAATACTATTATGCCGTATTACAATTTATGTGCACCTGCCTAAGGAAATCTATGCCTTACAGCACCCACTTCAACTAAAGGCCATTCTTCATTAAAAAGTCCAAGTGACTCTGAAAGATTCTGGCAGCAAAACCACAGATTAAAGGTTGCATGTGTAATGGAAGCAGAAGCAAACAAGTGGAAATTGGCAGAGATGTCACTACTAGTTTTCAAGTGAACTCAGCATCACCCAATACTCACAGGAAGAAAAAGGGAAAAAGATCTGACAAGCAGGCAGCCAAGAAAATTGAAATTATTAAGAAGGCTCTTTCAAATATACGTTTAAGGGGCCAGCGCCGTGGCTCACTTGGTTAGTCCTCCACCTGCAGCGCCGGCATGCCATATGGGCACTGGGTTCCCCTCTTCCAGTCCAGCTCTCTGCTGTGGCCCGGGAGGGCAGTGGAGGATGGCCTAAGTGCTTGGGCCCCTGCACCCACGTGGAAAACCAGGAAGAAGCGCCTGGTGCCTGGCTCCTGGCTTCGGATCGGCGCAGTGCCGGCCGTGGCGGCCATTTGGGAAGTGAACCAATGGAAGGAAGACCTTTCTCTCTGTCTCTCTCACTGTCTATAACTCTACCTGTTAAATAAATTTAAAAAAAAAATGTATGTTTAAGTGTATCATCAAAGATGGCTGCCATCCCAAGTGTGCACTCTGCCTTTGGATGCTCATTAATAATCATACCACATGCATATAATTTACAAATAAGTATTCATGGATGGAAGATTTTCTTCAACATTATGTTATGAATAGGACATAAAATGTTAGGTCAGAGACCTCTCAGTCCATTTTTATGGATAACATGAATTTTTTTTCATATAACAACAAAACATTAAGGTCCCCATTACTGTAAAGTATAGCTTGAAAAATAGTGGAGGATCATGATGGCTTTTGTGTATACTCATTTCTCCTTCAGTCACCATATGGTAGAATAAGAAACAAAATCATTTGTATTGACAATGACCAGTAAGACCCCACAAAGTGAAGGTGGACACCTGGTGGGCTGCCACAGAGGTAAAGCACCCATTTGAGTTACTGCTTTACCCATGCATCATAGGGGGTTCTCATACCCATGGGAGACTGGGGGCCTCAATGAGGAGGACTCAGGAGGACTCTTGGGACACTTCACTGCACTTCTGCCACAGTTTTAAATGTCCTACCTCTCACAGAGCTTTCTAAGTTGCCCCTGTAATGGTTATGCCCAGTGGAGCTGGATCCCTCTGCTTGAAATTCTAACAGGGACACATGGAAAGAAACCTGCTCAATGGTCTTGCTGTACTGGGAAACAGAGACTCAGGGTGTGGCCCTCAAAGGGAACAGAGGCCTTGTTCCGCTCATCATCATCAGCCACCCTCTATTTTCTATGATGACATCAGCAGTGTCTGCTTGTGCATCGGTTAGCTTGGGGACACAGTGGTAGACGCAGCAGGCTTGCTATAAACTGGATTTCCTTTCCTAAATTTTACAGGCTGCATGCAGACTCCCATGTGTAGATATCATTACACAATGAAATTAAAGCAAACCAGTTTTATACTTTACTAGTCCTTTATGTACAAACTGAAAAAAACCAGCTCTATGAGGCATTAACCACTCCTCATCTGCATGGGCTTAAATACTATGAACTTGGAAAGTACATTATGATTTTTTTTTGAGTTATAAAAATAAGTTTTAAAATAGAAAATGTCTAGAGTAATAATTACTTAGCTTTACATGGTACCTGTTTAAAAGTTTTCAAAGTACTTTAGAGACTTATTCATTCCCATATTTCTCCTTGGAGTGGATAAGGAACAGACGGAGAAAACTAAACAAAGTCTTCATTACTAAGCAATAAAAAAGCAAAGAATATGATCATGAATCAGCTCAGGACAGAGTTTCCCTAGACCAAGAAGCTGTCTAAGCACTAAAGTTAGAGTATCTATATAATGATATTTTAATATACTCTAGTCCACCTAATGAAATCACAATGTTGACTGAACTACAATTGTTGTACTAGCTTTATGCTAACTGCAAAAGTTTTTTACACAGATTTATTCTAATGTATTCACATGATATTATCTCTAAATATGGATTCTGATACCATCTTCTTAGCACAATACCCAGTTAAGCAGTTGAGATATCCTTGAAGCAATAGAGATTTTTTGTTTGTTTGTTTTACATGTAAGAGGTTGGGTCTGGAAGAATTGCTCGGAGAACATTCTTCCTGCTTGGGAAGTCCATGCTTTTGCTACCAGAGACTGGGGCTGGGCAAGAGACTAGAGGAGTCCTGAGAGTCATTATGGTCCTTCATGAGTTACAGCTCTCAGGTCTTTTTGCCAAGAATCTCCTGCAGTACAGAAAGTAACTGGTAGTGATGCTACACAGAGACACTCTAACGATCCCCCGATCTTTTACCTGGCTAGGAAAATGAGTCGATGTTTCCAACAATCCTCAAAGTTGGTGACTTGGTTGTGAAACATAGATATCTGAAACATTGTCAGTGCTCAGATCTTAGTGCCTGATGGGGAACGCTGCATCCCACCTCCAGAGTATTTCAAGCTATTGGTGAATTGAGTTAAACCAAAGCTTCAACAAAGTCCAGTCCCAGCTAACCCACGGGTCCATTCTCCCTCATCCCATCTCTAGCAGACTTATAGAAAAAGAACTTGCGTATTTTGGAGATTAAATGTCACTGACTTCTGATTCTACTCAGCTCTTATATTAAATGTCTTAAAGATACTTACAGATTCTAAGACACAGACAAGGCGACAAAGTAGCAGCCTTTCTCAAGAGAGGAAATCATCAGTAGAAGCATATCTCAAATAGTCCAAATTCTAAAGTCATCAGAAAAGTACTGTAAAATGAATGTGATATAAATGATAAACAGATGGGGCTGGTGCTGTGGTGTGGTGGACTAAAGCTCCGCCTGCATTCATGGCATCCCATACAGGTGCCCGTTCCAGTCCTGGCTGCTCCTCTTCCCATCCTGCTTTCTGCTTATGGCCTGGGAAAGCAGTGGAAGATGGCCTAAGTGCTTGGGTCCCTGGACCCACATGGGAGACCCGGAAGAAGCTCCTGGCTCCTGGCTTTGGATCAGCTCAGCTCCAGCCATTGCGGCCAACTGGAGAGTGAAGCAGCAGGTAGAAGACCTCCCTGTGTTTGTAACTCTACCTCGCAAATAAATAAATCTTTAAAAAAATGATGAAAGGTATGTTTAAAATGGTGCACAGCATGCACAATGTAATGGAAAATGCTCTCAGATACAAAATCTCAACAACAACCAACCCAAACTAAGTAGTAACTTGGTGAATGAGAAATCCAACATCAGAGCTGAAGGATTCATTAGATGGGTTTAAGAGCAGACTGGACACAGCAGGGAAGGTAATAGTAAACTTGAAACACTCATTAGAAAATGATTGAAAATGAAGAGTCTTTTTTAAGAAAAGACCATTTGTGATCAGTGGGACAATGTTAAATAATCCCAGAAGGAATGGATAAAGAGAATGGAGCATTAGTAACTTGTGATAAAATAATGGCTACAAATTTTCTAGAAGTGATGAAAGATTCAGGTTACTTAACAAATAGAAGCCACAGAAATGCAACAAAAACCATATCATCACCAAATTGCTAAATATTGAGGGTAAAGAGCTGTGTTTAAAAGTAGCCTGAGAATCAACGCGGTGCGCCGGCCGCAGCGCACCGGCCGCGGCGGCCATTGGAGGGTGAACCAACGGCAAAAGGAAGACCTTTCTCTCTGTCTCTCTCTCTCACTGTCCACTCTGTCAAAAAAAAAAAAAGTAGCCTGAGAGGAGCTGGCATTGTGGCACTGTGGCTTCAGCTGCCACCTGCAACATCAGAATCCCAGGTGAGAATCCTTGACTCCCAGCTGCTCCGTTTCTGATCCAGCTCCTTGGTAACACACTTGGGAAAGCAATGGTAGTAGGCCCAAGAACTTGGGCCCCTGACATCCATGTGGGAGACTCAGATGGACTTATAGGCTCCTGATTTTGCCTTGGCCCAACCCTAGACGTTGCAGCCATTTGGGGAATAAACCAGTGGATGGAAGATCTGTGTATGTAACTGCCCTTCAATTAAAAAATAAACCTTTAAAAAAGTGTGACCAGAAAAAAAAAGTAAATGTGCACTAGTGAAGAATAAAAAGGATGGTTGATTTCTCACCAGAAATAATAAAAGCCGAAAGACAAACTGAAACTATGAGAGAACAAAATAGACCTGTCAGCCTAGAATTTTATACCCTGTAAAAATATCCTCAAAAAAGATAATCATACACAAGGATACCATCATATTGAAAAGCAGAAGTCATTTATCTCCGAATGGCATTATATTATGACATGCAGAAAGGTCTCTGGACTGAAGAACATGATCCCTGATGGGACCCAAGAGCTTTTCTTTCAGTGCTATTATGTTTTAGTTACATGTTTTGATTTGCTAAAACGATCATATCTTTATATCAAAAATGATAATGATGTCTTGTGAGGCTTATAGCATACATAGAAATAAAGTGGAAGGAAAAGAGAAAACAGATAGAACATGATATATGGTCCAATCACCTGTTAATACGGTCCTACCTCTTCGGCACTGCCACACTGGCCATGAAGTTTCAGTACTTGGAATGTGGCAGGGACATCCAAACCACGGCAGCCTGGAGTAGGCCAAGCTGTCTTAGGTTATGTGCTGCTTTCCAGTGAGGTTTGGAACCCTGAGTCAAAGGATGTGCAGGGACTACTGGCAGAGCAATCACAGTTTTGTTAGTTCTACAAGGGCTTTTCTACTCGCACAGTCACAGCATGCTCTTTACCCAGGGGGTGAGCACCAGGAAAACAAGACAAGTTCAAGAAAACGTATTTTTTGTTAATGGAGATAATATCTGTGTTTCATACAATCGAAAGGAACATTGTGTAATAAAAAGGTAGCCAAAATATTTGCCTTCAAGGACAGATAGAGCCTGCAGCTGCTTAAGAAAAGAAGTTGTGGTATCCAGCCAAGGAAAAGTCTCAGATTAGCACATAATGGGGACTCCTGCCTCCATTCCCTGAGTGTCCTTCAAGTTTGTCACACACATCTCAGATTCCACCCAGCTCAGTCTCCACAAGGATACAGAAAGCACTAATCATCAAGGCAACTGGTAAATTGGGCCTCATCGAAATTAACAGTAACTGATCACCGGCGCCGTGGCTCACTATGCTAATCCTTCGCCTTGCGGCGCCGGCACACCGGGTTCTAGTCCCGGTTGAGGCACCGATCCTGTCCCGGTTGCCCCTCTTCCAGGCCAGCTCTCTGCTGTGGCCAGGGAGTGCAATGGAGGATGGCCCAAGTGCTTGGGCCCTGCACCCCATGGGAGACCAGGAGAAGCACCTGGCTCCTGGCTTTGGATCAGTGCAGTGCGCCGGCCATAGCAGCCATTTGGGGGGTGAAGCAACGGAAGGAAGACCTTTCTCTCTGTCTCTCTCTCTAACCCTGCCTGTCAAAAAAAAAAAAAAAAAAAAAAGGCGTAACTGATCATTAAAGGAAAGCACTGGGGCCAGCATTGTGGCATGGTGGGTTAAGCCGCCACCTCTAACACTGGCATTCCATATGGGTCCCAGTTTGTGTCCTCGCTGCTCCACTTCCAATCCAGCTCTTTGCTAAAGCTCCTGGGAAAGCAGCAGGGGATGACCAAGTGCTCAGACCCTTGCCGCCCGCTTCAAAGATCAAGAAGAAGCTCCTGCTTCAGCCTGGCTAGCCAGGCTACTGCAGCCATTTTCTTTTCTTTTCTTTTTTTTTTTTTAATTTATTTTTTTTGACAGGCAGAGTGGACAGTGAGAGAGAGAGACAGAGAGAAAGGTCTTCTCTTTGCCGTTGGTTCACCCTCCAGTGGCCGCCACGGCCGGTGCGCTGTGGCTGGCGCACTGCGCTGATCCGATGGCAGGAGCCAGGTGCCTATCCTGGTCTCCCATGGGGTGCAGGGCCCAAGCGCTTGGGCCATCCTCCACTGCACTCCCTGGCCACAGCAGAGAGCTGGCCTGGAAGAGGGGCAACCGGGACAGAACCGGCGCCCCAACCGGGACTAGAACCCGGTGTGCTGGCGCTGCAAGGCGTGCAGCCATTTTCAATTGAACCAGCAGATGAGGGATCTCTCTCTCTCTCTCTCTCTCTCCCTCCCCCCTCTCCCTCCCTCCCCCAACTCTTCCTTTAATTAAATAAATAAATCTTTTTTTTTTAAAAAAAGGAAACCATTAAAAGCAAATAGGGAAGGGACTGGGAAAATTTTACTGCAATACAATTACATAAATATAAAAATATTCAGAATATCTAACAAACTTCTACAAATAACAAAAAGAAAAACCATTCAATAAAAAATAAAACTTAGTGACTTCACAAAGCAGGTGAATATTCACAAAGTTCATGAAAAGATGTTCAACATCCTTAGTCATCAATGAAATTGAAACTAAAACCACAAACAGATATCATTCATAGTCACTAGAATGGCCAAAATTTGAGAGACTGACATCTTTAAACATTAATCCTTAAAGCTAAATTAAATCTTTTGGCTTCTATCTTCAGGTTCATTATGAAATAAATTGTCTTTGTCTTCAATTAAAATTTTTAGCTGTCACCATTCTCCATCAACCTCAGGATTGGTTGGCACTGATAAACAAGTCAGGGTCACTGAGGGATACTAATTTTGTTCTTAGTTGAAACTTGTTTGAATCATGAGCACACGTGGAAGAAACCACCTGACCATTAATATTCTATCATTTTAAATCAAGTACACAATTCAAGATTCAAGTACATAAATTCTATCAAGTATAAGAACTGACTTTTACAACATCAGACTAATAGCTTCACTAGAAACTAAGAATTACTTTGTATAACTTCTCTATAGAAACTTTCACTGATAATATGCCCGGGCAGACAAGGAAGGTGAACAGATCGATAAAATAGGAAAAGAGAAGAATCCTTGTATGCAATTCCTTCATGGTTTAAAAAATAAAATTAAAGGGGCCATTTTTGTGGCACAGCCTGAAACACTGGCATCTCCTATGGGCACCAGTTGGAGTCCCGGCTGCTCCACTTCCAATCCAGCTCCCTGCCCATGTGCCTGGGAAAGCAGTGGAGGATGGCTCAACTGCTTGGACTACTGTATCCATGTCAGAGACTTGGAAGAAGCTCCTGGCTCCTGGCTTCAATCTGGTCTGGCTCTGGCTGTTATGGCTTGTTGGGGTGTGAACCAGCACATGCAAGTTCTCTCTGTCTCTCCCCTCTAACTCTGCCTTTCAAAATAAAAACAAATAAATATTAAAAAAAATAAAAGCTGAAAGTATTAGAACACAATGTCCTTATGAAATGTTAAAGAAAAAATGAAAAAAAAGCTGAGAAACAAATGCAACCGATTTCATTTATTTAAGATAATTTCATTCATGTCGGTGACTCCCACTCTTATCACTTGTGGATGAGTTCCTTAGCACTGTCCCTTAATTCACATAAACAGTGAATGAAATCAGATCTGGGTGGGTCCTGTGGTCTTCCTACTGACAGATCATCTCTGATAAAAACTATGAAATACTTATTAATGCAGTGTTATTCAGGATTATTGATGAAAAGGAAAGCTCCATCACATAGTTCCCTTGGCACCAAGGAGATTCTATTTTATTGATTCAGGAGTTAACAGCATCAGTCATTTCTATGGCCTATTAAACATGATTTATATTCAAATAATGAATTTCACTGACCACTCTGAATTTTTTTTGGAAATAGAAGTGGAAAACATTCTACAAAAATAAATATTTTGCTCATTTATTTTTAAAACTTGGAGTGCAAATCACATGACAAAGGCTGAATGGAGATTTAAAACACAGACTCAGAAAGCACACAAGAAGTCTTTATTAAGCAATCCTCCTTAACTCAAAGATACTGAATAATCAGCAATTGCATTTGACCTTGGTTTCACCTTTCCCTCTTTCTTCCACATCTGTCTTCTCATTGCATTAAATACAAAAACACAAAGTGTTAAATCCTGTAAATACAGTGACACAGTGTTGCCTTCCATAGATAATCCTTGCTTATTTAGTTTCTCTTAAGTCAAAAAACAAAGTATTTTAGTAGCTCTCTCCTAATTTCTCAAGAACAAGCATCTGAGTCTGGAGAGAATTGGTTTGAAGTAAGGAATACCTGACATAGTTGCAATGAATTAATGCCCAGAATTGAATTGTATGGCTCTGCTTATTGATGAGAAATTAACAAGTGGTAAAACAATTTTCTGGGGCTGGCATTGTGGCATAGCAGATTAAGTCACTGCCTGCTGTTCCCACATCCCACATAGGTGCTGGTTTGGGTCCCAGCTGCTCCACTTCCAATCCAGCTCCCTGCTAATGTGCCTGAAAAAGCAGAAGAGGATGGCCCAGGGGCTTCGGTCCCTGCACCCTCATGGGAGATTAGGAAGAAGTTTCTGGCTCCTGGCTTAGGCTTGGCCAAGTCCTGGCTGTTGCAGCCATTTTGAGAATGAACCAGTGAATCAAAGATCGATCTCTCTCTCTCTCTCTCTCTCTCTCTCTCTCTCTCTCTTTCAAATGAATACAATAAGTCTTTAATTTTTTTTTTTTTCCTGCAGGACCAGCATTCAGACAAGTGGATAAGATACCTCTGTCCCACATTGCAGTTCTTGGGTTGCATTCCTGGCTCTGTCTTCTCACAGCTCAAGTAGTCGGTTTCCTGTTGCCACATGGGAGAACTGGATTTGTGCTTTGCTCCCAGGTTTACCTCCAGCTGCTGTAGGCATTTGGGAAGGAAACCAGGAAATGGGAGCTCTCTGTGTGTCTTTTTCTCTTTCTGCCTTTCAAACAATGTTTTCAAAAGTTTCATCAACGAACTGAACAGAGCATTTCAAGCCATCTGAGCCACTCTTCAGTCTAATAATTATGTGGACAATGTCCACATACATGGTGACCATTTAACCATGGAGTTCTTCAACTCAGAAAAACGAATACATCACAAGTCATTATGCATAGCTAAAAATCTTGTCTATTAAGTAAGAGATAAGACATGAGAAACTAACTCATATCAAGAGCTTTGCAATAATTGAGATGCTTCTAATTCCTTGGAACACAAAATAGTTATGATACTTAGCTAAGAGTTCTGGTCACATCCCATTAAAATGTAAGTGGATTTGATAGACTGTATCAGATACCCTGTCATATACATTAACTTCTTCTATACCAACATTCATCACAGAACACTGGCCTAACATTTTCATTCCAAAAAGACTGAAAATATTAGATTATGCAACCAAGTTAATAAAATGTCAGATGTTTGAACTAATATTAGCTTTTTACCCCATCAAGGCAATTTTATTGGAAAACAATAGGGTTAATGTCTTGTAAAAAATTCCTCAGGCAACTTGGTTAAGTAAACATTGATGTGTGAACCTCCTCTAAAAACATCAGATGCTACTGCGGGGGCCTCTGTGTCTGATTGTGGTACACGGACAACTTGACAATGTAGGCCTAGAAGTTCCGGTGATATCTTCCAAACAGTACTAATCGCAGAGGAAATGAATTAATATAATTTAGAATGTGTCACAGCAGATGATTCAGAGACACCAGAATTTGACATTTTCCTTGCAAACAACTGTGTAGTCAGATGGTCTGAAAGAAATCATTCCAGCATAGACGGTGACACAAACCCACTCAGGGTGTCAGCCTTTGCTGAGAGAAGACGCGCGACTCTGGATGATACAAAGCAAGGGGCATTTATGGGGTGACTGGAATTGACCTGATTATGGGGCTTGGTTAAGCAATCTGTGGAAAGCTTGCTGGTGTTGGACCTGAAGCCAGTAGGCCAGGCTACTGGGGAGCAAAGAGGACTTGACAAAGGAGAATCAAGAGACCAAGTGACACCCATGAGAGGGACAAACTAGAACCTGTGAACACGAGTTGCTCCTGATCACTGGAATCTTGGGACAGGCAGCCTGTAGGATAAATGGCACTCTCACTGCGGAGCCACACACACAGCGGGCCCAGAACTAAAGAAGCTGGAGGAAGAGCAGGGGGGTGATAAAGGAACTGCCACTCTCCCTCTTCTCTGCCAAGAAGTCGCACTGGCACACCTGTGACAAAGTGCACACGCTGCAACTGACCCTCACCCTGAGCAGATTTTCAGATTGTTAAAAAAAAAAAAAAAAAAAAGAGAGAGAGGCTAGTTTTCATTTCTGCCTTCCAAATCTCTTTTGATTTCTCTTGTGGCCAATGCTAACCCAACCTGTACATTGAGGGGAACTCTGGGAAGTACAGTTTTTCTTTGACTAATTGTTTGTATTTGTAATTAATACCAATAAAGGTTCCTGAAATCAGAATGAATTTTAAATAAAATGTGTGTGAAGCTTTTGAATTTAGTGCTAACAGGAATGCCTTCTTTGTGATGTGTTTTGTTTTGTTCTTACAGTACTCTTCTTGGGAGTTGCTCTTGAATACAGGTATCTGTGCCCTCAGCTCATCTCAAATTTGCACTCAGAAGAATTATTCAAAGGTGGTACCATGTCTGTGAGTCGCAAAAAGCACTGTCTCTTACAGTATTAGAAAACTCAGGAATAGACCAGAAACGTGCAGCTATGGAACTGGATGAGGCATGTGTCTCAGTAACTGAGAAACATTTAATAAATATTCAGAATTGTCAGAAATGGTTACAATTGATAAAGCTGGACAAGGTCAAACTTTCAATGATTCATTCTTCAAAAAAGATTCATCCAACACTGGTCATTGCCCAGGCTTTAGATGAACATTACATGATCAGGTGATTAGAACACAGGGCTTGCCCTCAAGATGATTCAAGTCCAGGATCAGAGAGAGATTCAACAGAGGGTTGCATTCTGTTGCTATGGGGGCTGTGCTGGTGGCGGGTGGCAGCTTCAAGGGGAAACCACAGAGAAACACAACCTTGACTGAAGGAAAACCACTTTAAGACAGCTTAGTTTCAAAGATTCTCAGCAATCCATGATTGGATTTGGGTTGGTGACTCAGGGACTTGCCACCTATTGAGAGAGGCGACATACTACAAGCAGATTTCAGGTCAAGCTTGAGCTTAGGTTTGTGCACATTCAGATCTAGTACCCGTGGTATGGTCAGATAGTGCTGCCTGGGAGATTTGGGAGTCAGACCCGATGGGGTCCACAGGGCCTCAGGCTTCTATGTCTGGATGGGTTTGTGGCACAGTCTTTGGAACATCCTCCATTAATACAGCATCCTTAGCACTGTCACCTGCATTCAGCAAGAGCCAGGGCAGCCCTTAAGAAACCTGTCATCATTTGGGTATCATGTCTGATTAGCCTCCATCCCTGAACATTGTATAACTTGAGTATAGTAAGCACCTTGACAGAAAGACATGCCTTGTCCCTTGCCAGCCTGGCTCCTTGTCTGCCGTGGCCACCACCACTTTGCTTTTTAATGGGGATTTTGCAGTTCCAGATCCCAGGTCACCTAACAAGTGTCAGATCAGATACTACTCACTTCCCAGCTTAGAGGAAGTTCTCCGAGGCCTGTCAACCTGACCATCCAATTATTAGCAAAGAAAATATTCATCAAGTGTTTAGATATGTATTTTAGCCCAACCTCCTCAGAAATTATGACGAGGTTATCTCTTAGAGTTTTCCTGCAACCACTTACTGTGCCTCACACGAAACTTTCTTTTCTGTTGCCATTTATTAATGTATCTTCCCCTACAACTCCATTTTTTTTTCATTTTCCTGATGACCCAGTAGTCAACGAAACTAAGCTGTCCGAGAGGTTCCAGCACATTCTCCGGCAGATCAAAGACTGGTGCAAGAGTCACTGACAGGCCCATGTCTCCGTGTAGACACAGAATAGGCCATTTTGTAGGACTCATTCTTAGCATATCCTGAGCACCATTTTTGTCATTTGCAAAACCATTATCTGGGGACCCTGAAAGGTGAGAAATTGGTGGTCCAGATTCCCACTTCCAAATTTCGCTCTCCATTCTCTGAAATCCCCTACCCTCTGACAATTTCTCTTTTTTATCTCAGGGAACCATATCTGTCACCAATAATTAGAAAATGGCATTTGTCGCAATTGGACTTATCGAGGCAAGAACAACATGATCATCTTGATCCAGAGCAATCAGTCTGAGAACCTGCTTCTCATCTCCAGAATACATCCACATGCCATAGTACAAAGGTTAAGAGCATGTGCTTCATAGCTGGGGAAATCTTCAAGTGCCCCCTATTAACTGTGTGATCCTGGGTCAATCAATGAACTCTGTTATGTTCCAGTTCCCTCACTGCAATTAGTTCCCCAACACTGGTCCTCTCTCACTCATTTGTCTAAGGTATCTGTTGCCATCTAAGCCCCTTGTGAGTGACTGCATCCAGGAAGGGCAGGCCTCAGCTACTTGGGATGAACAAGACACACAAGAGTGGCTCGCTTTGTTGGAGGTGAACAGACTCCTGATGTCCCAATGCTGACGGCAGATACCTTGTGAACATGAGGTGATGCAGCTGACATTACAGAGAGAAGATAGAGTTCAAAGGCCCTTCATAAATCTGGGATACCTGCTCCATCTCCATCTATACTTCTGGTTATTTCACAGCGAGTTTGAGTTCTAGGTTCTTCTCTCTTTTTATACTGGCCATCAAAAACTCAGTATTACAGGAGAAAAGAACAAGCCTATGTCATAAAGTTTTTATAATGATTCAAGGAAATAATGCATATTGAACACCAAAGTCTATACAGTGCCTAGGTTCAGAGCAAGTCCTCAATTAAACATAACTGCTACTGTTACTGTTACCACTGTTAACCCAGCAAAGAAACCTATGGAACTGTAAACCCTGGATTTTTAGGGGGTAGGAATCTAACTAGAGGAGTGGTGTTTGAGCAGCTCTGATTTCTTCCTAGCTGGAGTGGCCTCTCATGCAGGCTCTGACCTCACGTTTTAATTTGTAATTTTTTTTCCTTTTGTTCTAGTATCCTTTGATGTCTACTAGGTTTTCTTCTACATGGGCATTTTACTCTACCAAATGCCTTGAGGTGAACTGAAAATGGAGTTAGTGATAAGAAATCAATCAGCGTGCTCTTGTGAAGCTTTTTGTTTTTGAAGAATTATAAGGTGATTTTCTCATACTGAAGATGCAGACAGGGCTGTGGTTTGTAGTCTCTGACCCCTCATGCCAGGAAAGGAGGACAGCTTACATGGTTCAAAACAAGAAGTCATTTTCCCAGGTATTTGCAAAACAACTGCAGTCAGGCTTTGGTGTTGAAGGCCCTGGGTAACTGACAAAATCAAGATGGGGTTTTCTTCTAAGGGTAGAAAATCTGCACAAGGGTCATCAGAACGGGAGAGAAGTCTGTCCACAGAGAGAACAGGAACTGCACTCAATGTCCACTCTGGCAGGGACAGGTGCGCCAGTCCCAGGAACTGTGTGGCTCTGTTGCTTTGTGACTGGTAGGACACACTTGCCCTCATTCCCATCCTGCTAAGCAACAATGCCATGGCCCTTGCGGGCTGGGACAAGGCCCTTCTATGTGAGGCTGCATGCCATCAGCCAAGTCACTTTCTCACCTTTATGGGAACCACCTAAGGCTAGCAATGAGTAACAACACAACTAGTTGAACTGCTGGCAGAGGCTGCTGCTCCACCATTCTCCTGGAAGGCCCGGCGTTCCACTAGAAAGGACGCAAGAGTTAGAATCCTAGCCACTGCAGCCTGGAGCAGGGTATGATTTTAGAACTAAGAAGAAATCGTACATTTCCTCCTCCTCAAATGGCAGAGGAAAATTCCTCCCTGTTTCAGATACGTCAGCTGGATGGTTTACCTGGTCACCTAAAATCATCTGCTACTTTATGTTTGATTGTCCCATACCACACCTGCTCACTGCTAAACAACTCTGAATACTATTGCCATTTTTAATTTTCTTTTTATGAACTTCACCTATAATTAATTCCTAAATATTAAAATTATGAAAAGGAAACTCTCAGTTTTTCCTTCTTTCCCTTTTATGTTTTCATTTCTCTTTCAATTCATGACTTGAAGTTCAAGGTCAGATACTAGAAAGACAAGTCAATTCTTTACAACATGTCAGACAGTAAAACAGTGATTACTCCATTAGTAACACAGACCATCCAGAACATCTCTCCACCTGACAAACTGTTTAAAAAGCAAACACTTAAGGGGAGCTTTAAGAACAAAATGCATTTCAGCTAAGGTAACACAGTGTGCAGTGCATCAAAATATGGAGATTAAAGCACACATCAACTATTCTCTGTCACAAAAATGTCCTACTTGACATTTTAAGAAACTAGCCTATGAAGCATGTGCTTTGATCATTTATAATACATTCTTTCTGACTGGTTGTCAAAGTAAAAATTAAAATGCCTAGTTGAGAACGCACAACAGCCACTTTGGTAAAGAAAGATTAATCATTTGTTGCAGATAATAAAGACATCATCGCTAGTATAAATCAATCTAGTATCATTAGGAACTTATGTTTTCTTCAGAAATAAGATGTCATGTCTAACACTGAACTAAAGTAAATTGTTCCTTTGTCTATCAGTCTGGAGCTGAAGTACAATACATCAATGTAGTATATTTTGTAGGGAAATTAAATGACTGTTAAAAACACCACTCATAAGGAACTGAGTTATGTACATATGTGAATTAATTACACTGTTAAAACATAATTACATCTTTTATCTTCCAACAAGTAAAATGTATGAAGGAGACGAGATCAAGGAAAACAACTGGGCATTTGTTAAGAGCAGCCCTTTGTTGGAAGTAAGCTTTACATAGCTTCAAAGAAGAATTAGCTTTCTCCAATAACTAAGGCAAGAATTTTAAATGTAAAGAAATGACCCTATGAAGCAAAGAAAATTGATGTCTTAAGTTTTTATTTGTAATAATTAAAAAGTGAGACACATGTTAGGGAGTCAAGGTAACTAGTCTGGGATGCTTGGCATTTTATGTACATCACTTATATAAAAGCCAATATAAGTATGTAATCTATGAGTATCTATATTTTAAAAAATCTATATTTTTTAATTTTTGTATGGGCCAAAATTATCATGTACATTACCTATCTCAACTTCATTCATCACAGTTTAGCCTAAGCAAATGATTCTTGTCACAGCCCTAACCTAGTACAAGTAAGGCATGAGGAGCATAAACTGAAATTCATGATATAGGAACACTGAACATGAAGCATGGAGAGTAATCAGAGAGAAGTAAGATAGCTATCTTTAAATAGGAGCATAAAAAGACAACTTCAAACCATAGTGGGACATAATCAAATCCATTATTTTCCTTGCCTTCATCCAGATAGGATATCATGTATTTTATAATTTCAGTATATGCTTTATTACATACCCTGTCAATTAGCAACAATGATATTTACCCACATTTATTTTATTAGATATTAAACCACATACAACTAATACAGTGCCTAAAGAACCTATTTCCATTAATGGAAAAAGTTAAAGAAGATTTTTTTTCCTGTCTGGAATATTATTTTCCAAACTGACTGTCCAAACTACTATTTACAGAGATGATAAAGTGTTCTGTGTTTAAAAGGGTGCTATGGTTAAGTAAGTCTGAGAAACTCCATTAACTGTATCTGATTCCATGGTAATGTACATTATAATATTTTTAAAGACCCAAAATCAGATGACAATTTTAACAAATACACTGAAAAATTCACAGAATGGGATTAACATATTAGACACTGAAGAAGAAAAGAAAGCTGAATTTGAAATCATACCAACAGAAATTATTCACAGTGAAGTACAGAGAGGTGAGGAAGGAGAGAGAAACTACAGAAAAAGTTACAGAGCTTCAGGTTCAATGAAAACACTGTAAACATTCTAATGTGTAATTAGAATCTATGAGGGAAGTAGAAATAATTATCCAAATTTCTTAAACACCATCAACTCACAAGTCCAAGAAGACCTATTAACCCCAGGCAAAATAAACAAAATCATGACAAGACATATCATTAAACTGCAGAAAATTGATATTGAAAAAAAAAAAAATCTAAAGATCAACCAGTGGTGGGGGGAAAGATACAATACTTAAAGAGAAACAAACATAAGAATGACAGCAGACTTCTTGTTGACAACTATGGAAGTTAATAGAAAATGAAGACCCCATTTTCAGCTATGATGGAGAAAAAGGATCAGATTTTCTCAACTGCCATAAAAAACTAATACCAAATAAAACAAATGGAATGACAGTTTCCAGACATTAGGCAACAGGTAGTACAGAGGAGCAATTCCTGAGAATAGGGAAACAAAACAGGTGAACTCTCAATTGCTCGAACTCACTGCCCAGAAAGAATTAGGAGCTTCAGTACAGGGAGTGATAATCCCACCTGAGCCCAGCCATCTCCCTAAGTTATGAGTTCAGATTTAAAGATCTGAAGAGAGTGTTTTATTACACATTTCTGATATTTGTTAAGGAAGACTTTATAATCCCTGATATAATTATTCACTATTGGAGGTTTCACAGACTCTAAGGATCATGTATAATGACTGTTAGGTCCTTTATTATGATAATACTTATTCATTATATAAAGGAAATATGAATTGTAGTTAGAAGGTTCAGTTTTGAGTTTATCATCTTTGCAGTTTTTCTTCCAAACTGTCTTGTATAACCTTTGTATTTTCATATAAATCCACAATAAACTTGCTTTTTCCCCCTAATACATAGCTCATGGCTATAAGTTAAAAATGTTCCTCTGGCCGTCGCTGCTGCTCACTTGGCTAATCCTCCACCAGTGGCACTGGCACCCTGGGTTCTAGTCCCGGTTGGGGCGCCAAATTCTGTCCCAGTTGCTCCTCTTCCGGTCCAGCTCTCTGCTGTGGCCCGGGAGGGCAGTGGAGGATGGCCTAAGTGCTTGGGCCCTGCACCTGCCTGAGAGACCAGGGGGAAGCACCTGGCTCCTGGCCTCAGATCAGTGCAGCACACCGGCTGCAGCGGCCATTGTGGGGGTAAACCAATAGAAGAACAACCTTTCTCTCTGTCTCCCTCTCTCTCACTGTCTAACTCTGCCTGTCAAACAAACAAACAAACAAACAAACAAGTTCCTCAACCTACTTCTCATCTATATGAAATTTAGTGTCCAGCAAGCCTTAGGAATTTCAAAAATCTTAGTACTGTAGTTATCACTAGTTACCTCTCTAAAAACATTTTTGTGTCTCCTATGTTTTCAGCTTGGGTCCATGCCCTAAAAACCACATGCACAATTCTTAGGCATTCCTCTCCTTATTTTCAGAATGCCAGGCTGCAGTGGGGAAATTCCCCTGAGATTCTTAGAAAACCTGTTTGTTGTTGTTATACTTGGAGAGAGGGTATCTACCTGCTAGTGCCTTAAATCTTTTAGAGCTCTTAAAAAAGTAATGGCCATCTATACAGTTTCATTAATCCCCCAGGTTCAAATTTTACCTTAAGAATCTTTTTAGGGGGCCAGCATTGTGGTGCAGCTGTTTAAGCTGCTGTGTATAATGCTGGCATCCCATCCAGTGCCAGCTCACGTCCTGGCTGCTCCACTTCTGATCCAGCTCCCTGCTAATATGCCTGGGAATGTAGAAGATGGCTCAAGTGCTTGGGGTCTCTGCCACCCACAAGGGTGGATGGAGTTCCTGCTCCCTGGCCTCTTTCAGCCTGGCCTACTCCTGGCTTCTGCAGTCATTTAGGGAGTGAACCAGCAGATGGAAGATTCTCTCTCTCTCTCTCTCTCTCTGCCTTCCAAATAAATAAATAATCTTTTTTCATAAAAGAGCATTTTCAGAATGGAGGAAATAAGAAATGGTTTTATTGGCCGGCGCCACAGCTCACTAGGCTAATCCTCCGCCTTGCAGTGCCGGTATACCAGGTTCTAGTCCCGGTCGGGGCACCGATTCTGTCCCGGTTGCCGCTCTTCCAGGCCAGCTCTCTGCTGTGGCTAGGGAGTGCAGTGGAGGATGGCCCAAGTGCTTGGGCCCTGCACCCCATGGGAGACCAGGAGAAGCACTTGGCTCCTGCCATCAGATCAGTGCAGTGCGCTGGCCACAACGCGCCAACTGCGGCGGCCATTGGAGGGTGAACCAACGGCAAAAAGGAAGACCTTTCTCTCTCTCTCTCTCTCTCTCTCTCTCACTGTCCACTCTGCCTGTCAAAAATTTTAAAATTTAAAAAAAATTAAAAAATAAAATGAAAAATAAGAAATGGTTTTATTTACCAACTCAGCAATTCCTAGTCTCTCTGTAGAGTCCGCTTAAATTTTTCTTAAAACATTTGAACATGTCTTTAACTGATCTCCCACACGTATTTAATTAAAACTCAACTGATACTTTCAACATTCTAATTGAAAATCATGTTATCAAGTTCTAAAATTATATTAAGTGCATTTGCTTCCTTGCAACTTTCTGCAGGCAACAGTTTTCTAGTAGTCTCACTACTACATATCATGAGTCACTGTTTTTCCAACCTGCAATACGATTTTTCTCAACATTTCCCACCCATTGAGAGCTGTCTGACTGTTTTTGTAGCTTAGTCATCTCCTTGCTGTTATTTCTGCTATCTGACTGCACAAAGTTAGCATTGGGTCTCCAGAGTGCTGTGGTATTCTGATCAAAGTTTCAGCTTTCCAGCACACCTGACCATTGGGTGGCTATATGGATGCCTATAACTTTCTTACTTCCTGCATATCCTAGAATGAACCTTGCCATTTTTGGTAGATTGCCCACACAGCTTATTGCCCCTACCTGAACATCTCTGAACTTGAAAGGGGACAGAAACTATTAATATCTATTCACAGATAACAGGCAAACAAGGAGGGCCTACAGGCAGATGAAAAGTGTGTGTGCTCCAAACATTTTTAGCTTATCTGAGTATCTCTCTCCTATGTAAGCATTATAAATAGCTGGAAAGAATATTATAAACACAGTGTTAATGTAAACATACTTTAGAGATAATCAAATTTTGAAAAAAAGAACCTTTAGTCTGTAATATCTGCTTGCAGATCCAGTTCAGATTTTCCCTACATTTCAAGAAAATCTTGTGTAAGTATTTAGCCAAATCAAATTTTCACCTTTTCTACATATGATGTTTAATTATGAGACAATCCATACACAAAAATAAAGTACTTATAAACAAATTAAACTCAATGAATGTTAGTTATAATTGTGCATTGCTTAACATATAAACAAACATACTCAGGAAAATTAATTTTCTTATTAATTTTGAATGACACCTGGCTGATTTTCCTGCTAGAAACCTGAAAAAGCAAGCACAGACACACACATCCTGCAGAAGTAAGGATATCATTCAGTTCAGGCTTCATTCTACCAGCAAATGGCCCAGAAGAACTTGACCATTTCTTTTGGCTTGGGTAGAGAGTCAGTAGAAGCTCAGGTGGCTATACATGGTCTGTAACAGTAGAACTTATCTTATTATTCCCAAATGCATGATTTTCATGGAATTTGTCCATATTTCCATGTTGCTTCCCATGGTATTTAATTCCATGTTGACTGTGGTACCAGGAGGGATGTGTGTATGATTTCCATAATATCAGAATTTTCTGTTTCTGCTAAATAAATATTCCAACTGTTCCACCTGCTACAGGATGCGATTTTGTCAAACACAGCAAACATTGCTTTCTTCTTCACACTAAAACCACAATCTCTTCACAAAAGGTTAACTTCTATGCTAGCAAGTGACTCAAACTGGAGAGAATTAGTACAAAAAAATTAATTTTAGGTACCAGTTTTTATCATCTGAGATACACATTTACTTTCTGAGTGGTTGAAATTAAGCCTTTGAATGATCAAGCCTGACTGTGAATGTGTAACTTTTGTCTAGAATGCTTTGAATGTGCTATTTCTATAAGGTTCCTGGCCACAGAGTGTGGGCCAACAGATGGCATTCTGGATGTGGAAGAATAACGATGTAAAAACATTTACCACTGAACTACGCGGGGAGAACGTATCCTGGTGACTCCATCATATATCATAGCCGTCTGAAATTGGGCATGGGAAACTTCAGGGAGGTCAGGTGAAGGCAACTATGTTTATGGAAGTTTTCACATGCACACACGATGATGTTACACTACATAGCCTCGAAACTGTCTTCCACGCTTCAGTTTCCATATTATTAATGCATGGGTAAGCACACCAAGGAGAAACATTGCTTTATTATTTCTGCAGTGTGGAAACTGGTATTTTGTTTTTATTTCTTCAATAGAGGTAGCCTACAAATGCAGCGTGTATGTGCAAATACACCTACCTATTACGAAATTTACTTAATGGTCTTGTTTTCATTTTTGTTTTTGCTTTAGCAATTTTCTTTCTGCAGGGCAGATTTGACTCTGCAGAAGCTCTGGGCCCAGCGTCTCTCAGCAGCACAGTTTGGATGAAGTGGGTACTGTAGACAGATGGTGAATATGTGCCCATCTGACTGGTCTCCAGGGGACAGCTTGGGAGCCCTTTCACTAGAGGAATTTCATTGCCTTGGTCGATTCGAGAGTCAGGCTTGGCTTCTAGGGCTTCCCTGCTGAGGTGGAGCTGTGCCCCTTGGGTTAACTCTGCCCACGTTCAGCATTTCAGGCTTTGCTCTTTGCTGAAGACAAAGTTAACAGGGCAGCCACCCAGGACCTGAGGATTCTGAAAGTATGTGATCAAGGTTGAAGGTAAACTCAGATGCTAACATTCACACCATATGAAGATCCATTCAAACTGTATGAAGAACATTAAAATGAGACTTGCAGAGAGATGGCTACGTGCAGACAATGGATCTACAATCACAACAAAAAAGGGACCAGAGCAGGCCTCGTGGAATCATGAACTTTCCCTAACTTCCAGTTACATCTTCTCCTGCCACTTGGTTTGTGTCTTTACACTGCAGTTAATCCTGATGCCCGAGACAGGTCCAGAGAGACGAGCTGTCTAACGGGGCACGGGGGCAGGCTTCCAAGCCAGGACTCCAGTCCCCGTCTCACTGCCTGGAAACACAGAGTTTCCACGACACCACACATGTCTCAGACGGGGATGGTGAAGTCATCTAAGCGATCTTTAACCCAATCATTGCCTTTACTCAGTATTAACAGAAAGCAAGGCAGGCCCAGGTGTAGGAGGACAAAAGCTAGACCCAGAAATGCCAGCATCTTTGTATCCGCTGTGACACGAAGGCAACATTTTACAATAAATTGAATTATTTTCTAGGCTGCTAAGTCCTCTCCAGTTGCCGTAACACATAGCACTTCTGTTCCCAGATTCCCAGCAAGCAGCCAAAAATGCCATTAAGATTATTATCACTCTCTCCATGCGCTACTGAACTCCTGTCCTAGGTTAAGCATATGCCATTGATGATGCTATCCTTGGGAAAATGAGGACAACGCTTGGCTTGGTGGGTGTCAGGTCTAGAAAGGATGGGAGGGAAGCCCTGTGTGGCGCCTCCCTCTGTGGAAAACAAAGAGAGGCCCAGGAAGTGCCCCCAGTGTGCGCGGTCAGGTGGTTTGGACACTGACCCTCTCATGTACTTCGGTGCCCTGTGCCCCATACCACCCTTTCTTTCCTCTTTCTGTATTCACTCACTTCAATCCTAGCATGGCTAAATCTAAGGAAAAAAAAAAAAAGCAAACTCTTGAGGGAGAACACGGGATACAGCATTAAAAAAAAACAACAACCATGGGGAAGCAGAGTTGATGAACTGGCTGAAAGTCTCAGAGCTGTGATTTCTAACCCTTGCTTCCGCAAGTGGAGAATTTACCCACAAAATGCATCCTAGTTGGGACCCTCCTTGAACTTGCTTCTGGCTGTCTGACTTCTGTGGTATCCAAGAGACAGCTACTGGTAGCATAAAACGAATTTCATGCTTTCATTTATTCGTTTCCACCAGCTACAGTTAAGTCATCTTTCTTTCACATCCTTTTTAAATTCTCTAGAGGCACAGAGCGACTCAGAAACAGGGTACTTAAGCCCGAGCCTTCAGGCTCCTGTTTCTATTTCCGCTTGTTTTTCCACTGCTGTCTCAACTTCCCCTGACTACGTCACTTGCCCTAAGACTTGTAACAGCCTGTCTTTTGCCCAATGTGTCATCCTCTTTACTAGCAAAACCTCAGCTTCTTGTCTGCCCTGAGACGGAATCATCACTTCTTTGACCTAGCCGGGAAGTTCTTCCCAAACCTTCAAGAACGGTGTTTAATCACTGCCCCAAATAATCGACTACACACTCCATTCATTTAGAAGTACATCTCTGGATCGGCAGCATTTTTTTTCCCTAGGAGTGGCCTAGAAGAAGCGAAGTGCTCCTCCCCTCCTCCCAGATTCTTGGCTTAATGGAGTTCTGATGTAAGAATATTCCATGCTTCGGAAAAGGGGCAACTCAACATCACCAGCTGTACACCCACATCCTCCAGGCCTTCTCGACCCGAGTCCCACCGGGATACTGAGACCCCCGGCACCTGTCTCTCGCCTGTCATTTTCTCCAGTCTCTGATTATCTGCACTATGAAATGCTGTGTGCTGATAGATATTGGCAGGCCCTGGTTAAAATTCATTTCACATAGCTTGCTCTGGCTTCAAAGGAACAAAGCATTTTGCAGGGGGGAGTGTGGGGAGAGGTTATTTCTGTTTTTAATTCTAAGAACAGAAAACCAAGTTATCTTTGTGGTGTTAAGCACGAAACTAGGTCTTTGTTTGAAAAGCAACATCTGATGCCTCCTGTCTTTTCAACTCAGACAACTGGGCCCTTCTGTGGGATACAGCCCTGTCCTCTGCTTTGGGATTTTGTCGTGTCAGGCACTACTGACAGCTGACAAACTGCTGTGTGAAGGGTGATCCTTATCCTCACAAAATTCTTGAGCCTGCAAGGCAAAAAAACAAAACAAAACAAAACAAAACCCTGCTTCCAACAAGGAAAGGATATTTGCGGAGAGTCCCAGCTATGTGCATATGCAGCAGGGGTCTGTTTAGGGGTAGCACGGCCCGCTGTCTGTCCCCAAGCAGAGCACTGTCTGGCCTCACCCCAACCTCCCTGCCAACCCTCTCTTCACGGCAGCCACATATGCGCTTCCCATCACCAGCAGCTTGTAACTGCCGAAGCCCCAACATGTTTCCAGCCTCTCTGGATCACGGTCCTCCGGCCCATAAATAATCATGGAAAATTTGAAACAGGAGCAAAACATAAAAACCCAACAAACGGAACAGCCAAATCATTTAGAGCAATCAAAGTATTTTGGCTTGATTGATTGACATGCACTGGGCTCAAACGAAGCAACCAAAATGGGAGGGAATTATTGCTTAGGGTAGGAGGCTCAGCACAGAGCTCTGGGCCTGTCTTCTGTGAGCTGCATTAACGTGGGTCAGTAGTTACAACACTACTGATGTCTAGCACATAAACCAGCATCTAAGAACTCTTTGACTTGCTTATCGCCATCTGTCATTTCCAGGATCTTCTTTGACCCGCACTGCTGTCAGCATCATAAAAGACTACATTTTTATACTTAGGTCCTGGATAGACTCTTGAGGCAAACAATCCCGCAGCATTTCTGATTGGGTCATTTTTTTTTTCTCTCTGCTACAGAAAAAGATGGCAGTCTGCCCAGGTACACTGGCACACTGAACATCAACTCCAAGCCACCCCACAACAGAACTGGGACTGGCCATTCTTGAAGACAGCACAATTCAGTGTTGTTCACTTTCTTTGCATTTGATTCTGTGCCGCCGTGTTGTCTATGAAATCCTTGAAGCCAAATAAACAAATAAAATAAATAACAGGAGGCACTTAACGTGCATACAGAATTATAGGGTCCTGCGAGATGGCACGGGATCCCACTACAAGCCATAAAAACACCCCAGCTGTTTCACAGTGTGCAGGAAATATATTGGTTTTACATTTTACAATTTCAAACTCTGTTGTCAACAGGCAACTGATGTTACTTTATATTCCACTCATCACAACCCACCATAATTCCTCATGGCAGAACAAAGTAAAATATATTCCTCTGTGCTGACACTACTTATTGGTTTTTGTCTCCTATAAATGATTTGTGGCCCTGCTTTGAATTTGGGTAAAGAAGTACATTTCCAGAAGCTTTTGTAAGAAACAGCACATTCTGCCTCTCAGGAGATTCAGTCTCTTAGGAAACAGGAAAGGGGCATTTGGCTCTTTCTGAGCCATTTATGTTTCTCCCATTTCTTTCTGCCAATGTCCTTCGGGCCGCTCTCTTTGGAGAAATTCATCAAGCAGCTATTGAATCTATTAATGCTTTGGTCGGGTGTTCATCAGCCTGCATCTTCCCCGGGCAACCACTGGAAGCTGCCCACAGCCTTCTCTTAAGGTCAGGTCACACTATCTCTTTGATGGTTGATGCAAAGACCACAAGGCGATAATTGTCAACAGCAGAGCAGGCACGGACACCACTGTGCAGGAATTTAAAAAGATTAGGAGCTCTGCCCCGAGGGTTTCTACTCCATTGGTCTCGAACATCTTACCCAAACATGGGCTACCTGAGTCATAACAGAAGCCAGATCTTTTTTTAAGGGAGATTTGGACACTCCACGCGGACACAGTATGTTTTCATGGAATGTTTCTTTGGTGTCTTCAAGTCATAACCTGATCTGACGGCTGCCTGCCCAGGTCCTCCAGGTCTGCCTTGAAGGCGGGCATGGAAGAATGGAGCTGTGACTTCCGACTCTCAGTGGGGCTTGGGCGAGGGGCTGTGTTTCCAGGCATGGCTCTGGGTGTCTCCAGGGATAGAAATGCGGACTCATTGATAAAGGGACAGGAAACCTGTTCTCTCCAAAAGGTTCAGAGTCAAGACAGCTCATTCTCAATCCCCTGCACTGCTATTTACAGAACTCACATTGGTCCAAAGCAGTAGAATGTATGGCAAAAAAGTAACACATCAGCACCAAGTTATCAATCACAATTACAGCTTCCATACGGAAAACACTATCAACTTCCCTTGAAACACTTCCATGCTTGGAATTATACTTGTAACAAAATAAGTAATCGGGGCTGGTGCTGTGGCGCAGAGGGTTAACGCCCTGGCCTGAAGCACCAGCATCCAGCTGCTCCACTTCCAATCCAGCTCTCTGCTATGGCCTGGGGAAGCAGTAGAAGATGGCCCAAGTCCTTGGGCCTCTGTACCCACGTGGGATACCCAGAGGAAGCTTCTGGCTTCGGATCAGCACAGCTCCGGCCACTGCATTCAAATGGGGAGTGAACCATTGGATGGAAGACCTCTCTCTCTCTCTCTCTCTCTGCCTCTCCTTTCTCTGTAACTCTTTCAAATAAATAAATAAATCTTTAAAAAAAAAACAATCATGACTGACGCCTCAGGTGGGCATTTGGCCAAGCACTTAGGATGCTGGTTATAAACCACAGCCAACACCAGACTATGTGGGTTCAGCTCCCAGCTCTGGCTCCTTACTCCAGCTTCCTGCTAATTCAGACAGTGGTGATCATTCAAGTCACTAGGTTCCTGACAATCCAGGAAGATGGAGATTCAGTTTCTGCCTTTGGTCCCCGGGTAATCGTAGGCATTTAGGCTGTGCCCCACTGTATATGAACTCTCTGTGTTGCTCTGCCTCTCCCATAATAAAAAATTAAAACAAAGTGCATGCCGGCGCCGTGGCTTAACAGGCTAATCCTCCGTCTTGCGGCACCGGCACACCGGGTTCTAGTCCCGGTTGGGGTGCCGGATTCTATCCTGGTTGCCCCTCTTCCAGGCCAGCTCTCTGCTATGGCCTGGGAAGGCAGTGGAGGATGGCCCAAGTCCTTGGGCCCTGCACCCGCATGGGAAACCAGGAGAAGCACCTGGCTCCTGGCTTCGGATCAGCAAGATGCGCCAGCCGCAGCGGCCATTGGAGGGTGAACCAATGGCAAAAAGGAAGACCTTTCTCTCTGTCTCTCTCTCTCACTATCCACTCTGCCTGTCAAAAAAAAATAAATAAAAAGTGCAAACAGTAACATGGCATTATTCTAAGCTCTCTGCAAATCCAGTTAATCATCGTATCAATCCTGTGAGGTATGTGCTATAATTCGCCCATTTTACAGGTAAGGAAGCAAGACTCACAGAAGTCAAATGATTTGCTTGAGGTTACTCAGCTGGGAACAGAGGAACTAGAATTCAAGCCCATCCACTGGGCCACAGACGACTCTGACCGTTACACACACTGTCTCCGAGACAATCGCCGAGCCACTTCCTCTGAACTGTGGAAACCACTGGCCGTATTTCACTCACTTCCTGAAGTTTCCCGATAAACCTCTGCCTGTTTGCTCCGGATATCTTGAGAGTAAACAATGGAGCTGATCGTCTTCCTTCATCATCCTAAAAGGTCCTTACACTCAGAAAGCTCAACACAGCAGCAGAAACACCAAGGAAAACAAAGAAAGGTGGCAGTAGCTCCCACTCATTCTATGTTTATTAAATGTTCCACAAACACTGTCTTTCTCAATCAGCGCTACAACTGTTTGGGCTATGTATATTTCCCTCATTCTAAAAACAAAGAATGAGGTTTACTGCTACAAGAGCTTAAGGTGTGGGTTTAGTTTTCAGAATCAGTTTCCTCTCCCTGCAGAGCCGGAGTGCTCGCCCAGCTGCCACCTCTGTGCTGCACAATGACTGTATTCAGGAAGGCACAACAGATTCTCCCACCCGAGAAGCCCCAGTTACCTCTCAGCAAGGTTGCAAAGCATCAGAACTGGGTTGAAAATGCAACGGAGCAATGCCATGCTCTTTCTGTGGGGCTTCCCTCTCCAAGGTGGGAAAATATTTAGCCTGCTTCTCCAGGGAACATGTTCAATTCTTTTTCATTAATCTAAAGTAAGCAACTCATATGTTCACACAACCTCATTTCCATACATTCAACTGCACTGAAACCCGTTGCCGTGGTTGGCTTCTTTATGTTCAGGAGAGATTTCATCGACTAATTGAAAGGAACACAGCCTGTCCTCGGCTGAGCTAAACACATACAACAATTTCACCACCAATACCAGACACATTATCAGTGTCCTGATCTTTGGCCTTTGATACTTTCAAGAGCTGTCCCCGGGGAAATCTGTCGCTGGAATGTTAATCTGTTGCTTCCCTGACCTTCTACACATGTATCGCATTATTATTACAACCCACATGCCTCTCTTTTCACGCTGTCATTTTGACAATAGAACCATCCGCCAATTCATCTTGAGACGAGATAGCTGGAACAAAGTGCACGCCAGTAAGTGAAATCAGATTGGCTAATGGCATTGTTGAAAATGCACTACCATCTCTGTTGTGCGATCCACGCAGATTTCCAATGATGTGTCATGCCTGTGGGAGCTCGGCAACAATTAGCTACCGGTGATTCATCAAAGAGTCCTCGGGTGGGGATTTCTTTTTAACTTTTTTCTCAACATGCTTTGGAAACATAAATTAGTCCCTGAATTGGATCAATGTGGATTTATCACGCGAGTTTCCTGTCTTTTCCTGGCTTTCATCTGGGAGATGTTAGTTTCATCCTCAGATTTACTGACAAGTGGTTCTGGGTCTGAGAGCATTTAGCCATGCTGCAAAGCCATTTCTTTCAGACTCAAATGTCAAACATCACCTCCTCCGAGAGGCCTTCTTTTAGCCACCCCACATACAATAAACCCCACTCCTCTTCGCAGGTATCTCTCCATCCTGCTTTAGTTTCCTTTAGAACACCTATCAGCACCTGCCACGGGAGCTCTCTGTTCGTTAGTGTGGTTCTCACACCAGCCTGGGAGTTCACGGCTGCAGGGACTTGGTCCACTTGCCCAATGCTGTTTCTATGGGGCTGGGACAGTGCCCGGCTCAGAGCAGGGGTTTGCTTTGTGTCCTTGTACAGTGGTCATTCTGGTGCAACCACAGAGGAGATAACAGACGGGGCTCAGGGAACTGCTGTTTCTTATTTGCCGTGTGCTCACAGCTTCCAGAGTCTCCTGGGCAGAAGACAGCGCAAGACAAAGTGTTGCCCACTGTTTTATGGAGACGTCTTAGGAAAAGGCAAAGCGTGGCCACAGAACAAAGCAGGCATGGAAACATTTTTAATTACAAAGTTAAAAAAAAAAACCTGACACAGGCTACCCTGAAAGAAAGCAGTGTATGTGGTTCATGATTCTGGAGGTTCAAGTCCAGGATGAGGGGGCCGCACTGGTCTGGCCCCTGATGGGTGTGGTGGATGGCCTTCACGTGGCACGCACGAAGAAGCCCCAGGCCGAGACAGAAGGCAGAGCACCTGTGCCCAACTATGCTTTTAAAATATATATATATATATATATTTATTTAAGTTCTACAAGTTTCATATATTTTCTTTATACTGTTTAAGGAACATAGTGGCACTTCCCCCCAGTACCCCCTCCCACCCACACTCCAACCCTTCCTCCCCCTCCCTCTCGGGTTCTCACTCTTAATTTTTACAATGATCCTTTTCCAGGAAACTTAGTAACTGTAGAGTTAACCCTACCCTAAGTAAAAGAGTTCAACAAATAACCAACTACGCTTTTATTACCAACCCTTTTTGCAAGAATTACATCCCAAGCATACACTTTCGGCGACCTAAGGATCTCTCAGTAGGCCCATTTTCTAAATACCACTTTTGGATAAAACTTCTACTCTCAGTATCATTAATTTACGACTTTGCAGTTTAAGTATCCGCACGGGTTCAGGGGTCAAATCCTTTTCCAGTCGTAACCATAGGATTGGTTGGTCTGAATACTTTTGGTAGGCACTGGGTTACACTGCTGCTCGCAGGTTTCCTGGCCCTGAGCTTGCGATAATGAAGGCAGAAGAAGATCGCCTTCTGGGATGCAGGGGCCAGACAGACGCAGCGTCGCTCTGCATTGTTTGCTTGGACAGCAAAAGCAAGAACTGGCTGGCAGCAAAGGCACAGTCTCTTCCCAGAATCTCTGTGTGTGTGTGTGTGAGTGTGTATTTAAAAAGATAACCTTGGCATTGCACTATACATCAACTGTTAAAACATATACAACACATGTGTGTTAAAGTAGACACACAAAAAGATTTGTATTTGTAGAACTATGGAGAATCATCCACCCTAGAGCACGGCTAATGCACCTGGGAAAGCAACAGAAGTGGTTCAAGTGCTTGGTTCCCTGCCACCCACATGGGAGACCAAGATATCGTTCCAGGCTCTTGCCTTTGGCCTGGCTCAGCCCTGGCTGCCGGGGCCATTTGGGGAGTGAACCAACAGGAGGATCTCTTTCTCTTTCTCCATCTCTCTTTCTCTGTCACTCTACTTTACAATTATAACACATTTTAAAAGATAATTTAAAAACCACCTAACTTCATAAAATATAGAACGGTTGCAGGAGACAAGATGATGTACAAACATCATCTCTCGCAGGTGTACAGTTTCCAAGTCCCCACGTTCAAGCACTCAGCTTTAAGGAAGGGAGGCTTGGGGCTGAAAAGTAACACAGATGCCAGGCCCGGCTTCCAACTCAGAGCAAACACTGCACACACACATTTTGACTTCTCCAGGCTGGAGCCCAGTTAACAGAGTCTCCTTTGAACGTCAAAACCAATGCTGCGGTTCCTGCTTTGAAAGAATGTCAGTGGGAGCAAGAAACGAATCCACAGAAGGCCAGAGCCCGCAGCCTCGGGGACTGAGCTTCTGAGCGGGAGCTTGTTGTGTCCTTTCAAGTCCAGCTCCACTGTGTACTTTGCAGGGTTATTGCTTTTCATCTTCATTGTTCGCTCCCTCTAAAGAAATTTGTAACCCTGTAATGACAAATCCCGGAGCTGCTTAAACCTGCATGGAAAGCTTCTAATTTCTCATTCATCTCGATGGAGATTGAATTGTTCAGATCAACTTTTCATTCAAGGCAGAGAGAAACGAGAGGTTTGTTTGAATTAGTTCTTGGGCCGCAACGCGCTGGAATTCATCAACTTCAGTTTACTTTTTCACATTCAGCAAAACGTGCGAGATGCAAACAATTTCCAACAGAAGTAAAATAGCTATTACCATCTGAGCTCTTCCATGAGCACCTGACAAGGCTGGAAAGATAAAAAATGAACCCCAAGGGTAATAAAATGAGGTTGGCTCTGTGGCACCACAAGGTAAGCCTCTGTTTGCAACACTGGTATGCTGAACTGAGGCACTGATGTGAGTCCTGGCTGCTCCACGGCTGATCCAACTCCCTGCTATTGGGCCCTCCGAAAGCAGATGGTAGCCCATGTTCTTGGGTCCCCACCTCCCATGTGGGCAACCCCAGTGGAATTCTGGGCCCCAGGCTTCCACCTGGCCCAGCTCCAGCCATTGAGGCCATTTGGGGAGGAAACCAGCAGGTGGATGATTTCATTCTGTTCCTCCAACTCTGTCACTTTACCATTCAAATAAATCTTTTTAGAAAGTATTACAAAAAATTTTCTAATTTTTTAATTCACTCTGTGCCATGTTTTGAATATGTGAGTCCCTCCAAGGTGGTGGCATCTTAACTTGCACCCCAAGGTGACACAGGAGAGGTGGGCCTTAGGGGGTAAACATCATGCATGGGATCTGTGAAGCTTCCGGAAGCTGCCAGGTGCACCTGTCCCCTCTGCCGTGTGAGGACATGGTAATTAGGCTCAGCCTCTCCAAACAGCAGATCCGCCGGTGCCTTGATCTCATACTTGCCAGCACTCAGAACTGTGGGAGTACAATTCTGCTACTGGCAAACAATCCAGTCAGTGGCGTCTGGTGACAGGAGCAGAAAGGACACACAGGCAGCAGATAACGGAGCGCCGTCCGTGTGTCGGTCATGGTTCCAGGGTGCAACCAGAGCCCAGCTGCTCAGCCACGTGGACACCATCTGGACAACTGCTTATCCTGGACATTGCCCTGCTGCCCGCCCACACCAAGGCTGACCCCGTGTCCTGAACTCGGGGTCTTGCCTCTCCCTCTCTGCCCAACTCTTACAGGACTACACTAATTTTCTCTAGTTGTTCTAACAGTTTACCGAGAATTTAGTGGCCATGGAAACATGGATTGTCTTGCAGTGTGGGAGGCCAGAAAAAGGAAATGGGTTTCGTGGGACTGAAATCCGAGTGTGGGCAGACACGTCCACCCCTTCTAGCAGGCCTGAGACAGAAGCCGCTGCTCCCGAGCTGTCCCAGCTTCTGCGGCTGCGTGATATTCCTTGGCTGCATCGCTGGGAGTCCCCTCCTTACACTCTGTGCCCCTGCCTCTCTGAGAGGACCACTTACATAACCCGAGGTCCTCTCACCTCTTCAAGATCCTGAAGTTGATCATCGCTGCAAAACTTCTTTTGTCCTGCACGGCGCCATAGTCCTCCATTCCAGACATAAGGGTATGGGCAATTCTACTCATTGCAGGGACCAAGCACCAGGATTTACTCTCCCGTTCCATTTTATTTCCAGCCTCCTGTGCCTCTCACTGCTCTGCACTATAGGTGTGGCACTGTTTACAACAACCCTCGACTCTGCCAGCCACAGTTCCTTTTCCCCAAAAGCTTGGGTCGCTTAGATTCTCTTCGTTGAGGGGTGAACCGGCTGAGTGCTGACCATCTGCCAGGTAACACTATGCTGATGACCACTGCTGTTTTCTTCATAATGACAGCTGCCTTGCTATTATGAAGTGTTTACCACGCTCCAAGCACTAAGCCTTCATTTATGTTATTTCTTTTGTTGCTGTGGACTATGCTAGAAAATACACACGGTCGACCACACTTTAGAAATGCTGACACACAGGCTCAGAGCGGTAACCTCGAGGACTACTGAGTGAGCCAACAGTGTGGCCCAGTGGGTTAAGGCCCCGCCTGTGATGCGAGCATCCCACAGGGGCTCCTGCTCCAGTCCTGGCTGCTGCACTTCCAGTCCAGCTCCTTGCTAAGATGACTGTGAAAGCAGCAGCCCATGGCCTAAGGGCTTGGGCCCCTGCCACCTATGTGGGAGACCTGGATGGAGGTCCGGGCTTCTGGCTTTCACCTGGACCAGCTCTAGCCACTGAGGCCATTTGGGGAGTGAACCAGCAGCTGGAAGCACTCTCTTTACGTCTCTATCTCTCCCATCTTTCTCTGCTTTCTGCCTTTCAAATAAATCTCAAAAAAAAAAAAAAAAAAACTATTTTAGAAGTACCACCTTGCACTCTCTAAGCCTCTATCTCCAGTCCGCACATTTTTCTAGATGGCAGTCCTAGACAACTGGCAGGCCCCTGGCTGTCTACCTGTGCCTCCCCAGAGACTATCTCTCAGTCCAGTGAGATGCTGCCACCCAAATCTCCCACTAGCAACCTGCCCATCACTCACACGGCTGCTCTTCCCACGTCCTGGAAGCCTCCCCACACTTCCTTATTTCTTTTGCCCCTTAGAGTCCCCCTAAGTCTCTCCCTGTAACTCCATGTTCATCGTCTTCCTCGTTCACACCGATTTCCTTGCGGCGATGAGAAAATGACTTTAACTGACTTCCGTGCCTTGATGGCTACCTGTTCACGCTGCGGCCACTCCTGTGGTTCAGCTCCAGTTCAGAACAGTCGTCGGAAATGGGAACTCTTATCCCGTGACTTCCACGATTACAGTTCTGTCATGGTTCTCACCTGCCTTTAATCTCACCTCCTCCCCACCTGCAACTCCTAACTGCAGGTGCCCACCCCCCTGCTGGTCCCTCCCTACCTCTTCCACAAAAGTAAACAAGGGGCAGGGAATACATGGGTGAATACTCAGATACTTTTTTATACTTTGAGGATAATAAAGCTAAAATTGACATTTTTTAAAAAATATATCATTGAGAAATTTGAAATAATAGAAATATTGGGGATTTTGACAAGACAGGACAGTGCCTATTTTGTTAGTGAGAGCTGGTTTTCTACCTCTCTAGGAATCATGGTTCATACATATAAAGAGCCTTAAAAATGTCTGTACATCAACCCAGTGTTGCCACATCCTAGAATTTATGCTAAGAAAATAACCTAGCATGAAATATACAATTTAAGAATATATTCTTAGAGTAAGTATTGTGGTTCTGCGGGTTAAACTACTGCTTGAGACACCCACATCCTGACCGGTGGTTGGAGGCCTAGCTACTCAGCTTCAGATCCAACTTCCTGCAATATATTAACAGACATTATTTCCAATAGTAGGATTTGTGGTAGTCAAGTTATTTAAATTTTCCCCACTTTTGAGTACATGAGTCTGATCTCTGGAGATAGATTATCTGAACTCAGGTTCACATTCCAACTCCATTTCATACTATCTGTGACAACGAGCAAGTCATATAACCTCCCTAAATCTCCATTTTCTCATCTATAATTTAGGAAACATAGAATAGTGGATAAAATTAGTAATAATAGAGGCTTTAACTTTTAAGTAATATAACTCAAAAGTATTAGCATATTGTCTGACCCAATCTAAGCACTCGTTAAAGACACTGAAATTATTGAAAACTACTAAAGTTATTAAATATTCTATTACTGTGAATTTATAACATGACTATAAAAATAACTTTCTAACTATAAAATAAAATTGATAATAAAAATTTGGAGCTTGAAGGTTGAGGGAGAAAGTGTATCTGTTAGTTCTTATTTGGGGTCCAAATTAGGGCCCAAGAGGATAAGGCAGGAGACAATGACACGTTACCCCAAAAGCAAGGTTTACATTTCTGAAGAAAATGGACTTTTTCTTCTCTAAGCAACAGAAAGTTAAAGAAAATGAGCTCTGGGGTTGTCACTGTGGTGTAGCTGATAGAGCTTCCACCATCAGCACCAGCATCCCATACAGGTAATGGTTCAAGGCCTGGCTACTCCACTCCTGATCCAGCTCCCTGTTAATGCACCTGGGAAAGCAGTGGAGGATGGCCCAAGTCTTTGATCTGCTGTTCGCACATGGGATATGGGGAAGCAGCTCCTGGTTCCTGGCTTCAGGCTTGTCCAGCTGCAGACATTGTGGCCATTTGGGGAGTGAACCAGTGGATGGAAGACCCCTCTCTTCCTCTGCTTCCTCTCTGTGACTCTGCCTTTCAAATCAATAAATAAATCCTTAAAAAAGAAAGAAAATGAGCTTTGATTTCATAAACATGGAGTTCAAGACATGGAAGAGATAGGTGTCTACCAGTGCGTGTGATAACAGGTACTCCCCGGGCAGCCCCAGCTGAGCAGAGCCATGACCCACAGCACTCTTGGGGGAGGTTGGAAGTCAAGAGCTCTGTTTGTTACAGTGTAACAAATCGCCAGAGACTCAGAAGACTCAATCAGTGCTCGTCTTTTATTTCACCATGTCTCTGACTCTAACCAGGGGACGATGCTTTCAAAGCATGGTTGTGAAAAGCACTGTTCTAACTCATTCTTAGAGCTGGTGGTAGGAATAAACTAAACCTTAGCTCTTCACGTCCTTTTGGCCAGAGATTTCTCCTGGTTCTTTGCCACATGAGCATTTTCATTGAATTTCTCACAACACAGCAGCCTGCTTCATCAGGGCAAGCAAAACAGAGGGCAAGAAAGATGGTCAGCAAGATAGGGTGCTCCAGGGAGAAGCAAGTTCTACAGAAAGATGGACAGCAAGACAGGGTGCTCCAGGGAGAAGCAAGTTCTAGAGAAAGATGGACAGCAAGACAGGGTACACCAGGGAGAAGGTTGTTCCAGTTTTTGTAACTGCATCAGGGGAGAGATACCCCAGCACTCAGGCACAGTCGATTTCTTAGAAGCAAATCACTGTGTCCAGATCACACACTGGGGAAGAGGGGAGGATAGATCATTGGGTGCCATGACTGAAGCTACCTACCACAGGGTACTCTCTGTTGCCTAATCATTCATGTCTCTTCCATAAGCGAAATACTTTCAACCTGAACGAAAATCCCCGAAAGCCTCACCCCATTACAGTGTCAGTTCAACCACCAAAGGCTTGTCTACTGAATCAAGCTCACGTGTGGGTGCAGTCCCTTGGGTGTAGTGCCTTGAACACACTTCCCATCTGTAGATCTTTCCATGTAAAGAGACGCATTCACTGCTTCAACACACCCAAGCACAAAACAACACAACATCAGACAGGCATCTTAGACATTCTTCTTCAAAGAAGTGGGAAATGGTAGAATAGTTCTTAGAAGTTCTAAAACGCAGCTGAACAAATGTTTTACTTTACTTGATTGAGTCTCAAGTCCTGGGAGTCACCTCCACGGCACTCAAGTCTACCCTTTGAGTACTTAGTCCCTTGCTCTGAGTCTTTTCCTTTTTCATAAAAGGTGGCAACCTGTACATAGATGGGATGTTTTCTCAGGTAGCTTCCTGACAGTATAATTGGGGGCACCACAATCCTGCTTTTCATTGTGTGCTCTCTGCCCTTTTCACTGATGATGTATGTGATAAGACAGTTTTCTCCAAAAATTGTGGCCCTCTGTGACGCCTGTTGGCATTGAGTCTATGGAAATAAAGAAGTAAACAAAGAAAGCCACGACCACAGATGGTTTTGAAAAAAGCTCTTCTGTGTCTCGAGGCCTTGCTGAAGAGGAGGAGGGTGAATGCTTGGAAGCTTCCTCGAGACCACGTTGCTTGCAGGAGAGGACCTGTGAGACACACGCTTCACCTGCTGTATTACTGAGAATTCATTGCCTGGCCTTTCAGAGGCCTGGAAGCCCTACAGTTATCCCCTCCTCTCTTTTTCTATGTCATGTTTCTCTCACAATACTCAGATAATATTTCTTAATTTTAGAATTGTTTTCTGTCTGAAGAGGTGAAACCTTTCTAAGTCATTAAGTTATGGTTTAATAGGGGCTCTTTCAAGTTATCTCACATATTCTGTTTTCCTCTCAACAGCAAGAAGCAGCCAGGCAGCACCTGTAACACTCCGCTTGCAAATCTTCTTAGCTATGTGACAAAGTTTATTAAACAAAATACTCTTCTGTACATTGCATTGAAGACAGCATCATCATTCATTTTTTAGCTCCTCTGTACCAAGGGTCCCCCTTTCTCAAATGCCAAGAACACATTCCACACTTCCCGTTGACCGTCACTTCCAACACCCTTCAAGTCCAGATTTCTACTAATAGTCCATCCCAGACCATTCAGTTTTCTTCATCACGATTTCCCCATCCTCTCAGCATCCACAAGTTCCAATGTCACTCCTACATTTTTACTCATTTGTTATGGAATCACCTCATTCCCAGTACCATAGTCTGTGTTCATTATCTATGGCAGCATAGCAATTTGCTACCACCACCACCCTCAAATGCAATGGCTTGGAACTACACCCAGACACACACATCATCTCCCACTGCAGGACAGGAACCTGGGTGCACTTGGCCGGGTCCTCCAGCTCAGGGCCCCTCGCGCGGCTGCAGTTACCTCATGGTTCCACTGGGGAGGACTGACTGCTCATGTCATTCTCACAGTGGTTGGCAGGATTCAGTTCCTGGCAGGCTGTGGGGACAAAAGCCTCAGCTCCTCACAAGCTTTTGGCCAAATGTTTCCCTTTGTGCTTTGCCAAGCAGGACTTCCCCCAGAGCATTCTCAACACAAGCAAATAAGAGGGCAAGACAAAGTATAAGAAAGAAAGAAGGTTCTTGCAAAAACAAAGTCAACACCTTTTTATCACCTAATCATGGAAACGACGACACCTAACCTATCGAGTCAGCTCATTCCCATCAGAAGTCGGTCACCAGATCCAGAGCATCTTCAAGGGCCTAGGTACCAAGAGTTATCAGAAGCCACATCTGCTACTGCTCCCCTCAAGAGCCCCAGTCAGACCTCAATCTCAGCACCCACCCAAACTGATAATGACAAAAATGCATTTAGAACTTCTGTTTAAGACAGCGACCCAAGCTTAGCCATATTTGGCAACTGAGAAGAATTTAAGGAAATGTTTCCTAAGGCCTAAAGTACATGGCCCTTCGAAGGAAACCGACAGAGCAAACAGAAGAGAGGAAATTCTGCCCGACATCTAATCAAATGGGCAGGGTGTGCTAAATACTGCAGTGTTAGCAACTTCAGTCTCTAAGACAGATTTTGCCTCTCTGCTTTTGCCAAAAATCAAAAGAAAAGGAAGGCTAAATGAAAAGTGACTTAGGATCAGTACTTCCAAGTTTCCCACTTACCTATATACCTGACCTAGTAAAAAGAAAAGCAGGAATGAAAGGACAGAGAAAAATTCTAGTTAAATCCTCAGAGAAGTAAAATGAGGACATTTGAAAAGGTTCCTGGAGAAGTGGAATTAAAAAATAAGCAAAAAGTGCAATTCATGCAGTTTTTTATAATATACATTTTCATGAACATATTGAAGATTCTTCACTTATTCATTTCAAAACTTTCTGCACCAAAATAGACCCATCATTTAATTCCATTCTATGAATTTCTTGAACATTTAACTGTAACTTTAATACATCAGAAACTTTGGTCGGTCTGCATCTAGAACTTTCTGTAATAACTTAAGAACGGAGGATCCAAGATACAGACAAAAGTTCTCACAGTTTTATCAAACCAGCTCTAACTTCCAAGGACTGAAAGTTCAGTAGCATAAAGCTCATCATTTATGCCATGGGGATACCAAGAGAGTTCCAATCATTCTAAGCAAATCCTCAACCTTCCATCTCAAGACAGAGTACATCATGGTTGTGTACACCCCTGCAGAGAACAGACACATCTTTGCACGCTAGCTTTGCCATGCACAGGTAAGGAGACCACTTAGAGACCATTATCTAGCCTCCCCGAATTCTGGGGAGTCCATCTGGAATGGATGCTAAGTGCTCAGTGCGGAGTGTGGTACTTACCATTCATTCAATAAATGACAGGTCAGTTAGAGCACAGTTTCAGAGCATGGGTTTCAACATCAGGCAACTGGAATACACCAGCGGTCAGACTTTACTTTTGGTTTCTAACTGTCCATGCAACTTCAGGCAAAAAGGCAACTTGCTTTAGCTTCAATTGTCTCAATTTTGAAAGGATATAGTAATATCTGTGTTAAGTATTGTGAACATAAAATGAACATTGTTTAAACATACAGCCCAGTGTCTGGCACATGATAAGTCCTCAAAAAACTATGAAGGTTATCCAACGATTGAGTAAAAAAAAAAAAAATCAAATGAATTTGATGAATTTTCAGAATATTTCTGAATAGCTCATAAAAGACAAGGAAAGAATTCAATATTGATGATAGGTTGGTCAAATGACAAAAATTTCTAGTGTAAAAGTGAAGAAGTTAGTAAGTAGAGGCAAAAGTCAATAGCATGCTTCCCTAAACTTCCAAGAATTGATTTTCTGATCAGAACACACCTAGAAAATGGGCCTCTGAGGGTCAGCAACACAAACACACACCTTCTGTGCCTTGATTTCCTCCCACAACACAGATGCTGGAACACCGAACAAATAGATCTTGTGTCATTCGGGGTTGACTTAAGACCAGGGAATACCCTAGGAAGACTAAGGACATGACACCTCTTACACCTTTTCTTTACATATTTCACACCCTTTTAAAAGGAAGCTTAAAAGAACTGATTTTCTCTTATCAGAAGCTGCATTAAGAATAGTCATTTACTAACTTTATTTGCTATAGAAAAGCAGGCTGAAAACCACAAAATCTTTCCAACTGTTTGGGTACCTTTTTCTTGTGTTTTTCTCCTGCAGTTTTCTAGTTGAAACAGAATCCTGGGAAATGAATTAAGAGTTTAACATTTCGACAATTAAACTAAGTTACTCATTCCTCCTAAGCAAAACAACATGCAGTATTGATTTTGGAACTGAGCCCATGACAAGCTCACGTGCGATTCACAAAAGTACTTAACACAGACAGGTTGATATCCGGGAGGAGTGAATCCAATTTACATTTTGCCAATTTATTTCAGTGATGTTCAATTCCCTTTTTAGAGCTGCATCCTAGGTGGATACCCAGCTTGGCTTCCCATTAATTTGGCTCTGAATTCCACTCTAAAATCTGGGTTGTGGAAACATGATGAGAAAACATTCCAGGGATGTGACTCTCCTGGAGCAATCAATTCTAAAGGAAACCCTTCACGGGAAATTCCTGCCAGTGGGTTATCAGAAGTGCGGCAGGTGAACTAGTAGGAAGGCAGGTAGGAGGGAGCGACCTTTACGGCAAGCACAGTAGTAATTAGCTAGGCCAGCTCTTCCCTCCCTGGAGCACTGAAATGCAATCACTGATTTTGTGGTGTTCTCTTTTCCCCAAATCGTTCTCCTAACTGAGCAGGACAACCTTCACTGGCGGCAAAAACACTATTCCTTATTCATCAGATCAATGCTCGCAGATCAAAGATGCTTCGTTGGATCCCTTTGGATCATCAACGTGGTTAGAGAACATGCACAAAGGGTTTGGCATCAGTTTCTGTCATGAAAGATAACTGACCAAAGAAAATGAGCTAAACTTGGAAGAAAATTACATCAACAGATATACTTTTTTCTTTTGCACATCTAAATATTGAATGAAAATTAGAATTTACTCCCTAGGCGTAACTCTCTGGGCGCTATTTCTCTACATTACTTTACCCCCCTCCCATTTCAATGCACACATGAGAGGAAAGATGAAATTCACAAGACTTCACACGAATCTACTGCCAACAGTGGAGCAACTTCTAAAATCAAGAAGGAAGGGGGAAATGACAAGAGTGTACAACATGTTCCCTGATCCCTAAACTACTGTACCTCCATCTTCTCTGAGCTGAGCTTAGCCCTGAGGAGTATACTGTTGCTTAGGGAAATTCACTATCTAAAATAAAAAGCAGGACATGGTGAGAAATCACTGCTCCGTGAACCACAAGTGGGTCCTCACCAGACACACAATATGCTGTTGCCTTGATCTTGACTTTGCAGCCTGCAAAATCATGCAAAATAAACTTCTGTTGTTTTTAAGCCACCCAGACGATGTGATTTTGCTACAGTAGCCCAAATGGACTAAGATATCATTGATTTCATGCAAGAGTTTAAGGAGTGCCAAAAAATCAACTTTATCACTGTTCACTTCTGCAGCTCTATCAGACTCTATTTTAAATTTTTTATTTTAAAAAACAATTTCTCTGCCTTTCAAAAAATTTACGAATCAGTATCATCTTGATTCACCTCAAGTCTTGCACCTGGATAACCGGTGCTGGGGAAGCACTGGCAGAGGGTTTACCCACAAGCGTTATTTCAAGGTCTTGATTAACGTGGTGATCAGCAGCCTTAGCCGTGTTTCAGGTTTCTCTGTGGGCCAAGTCGGGACCTTCTGAGAGTGACTTTTTGTTCATGTTTTCGTATCATCATGAATGAGGCTAGATGTTGAGAATACAAAACACATGGGATCGATCTCTCTTCCAGCAGGACTCTTCCACGAGGAAGTGCAGGCACCAAGACCCCCAGTGGTGACCTTGAGCCTATGAGGAGGGTCAGATGCCCAGCCAGGCCCCAGTCATTCCAGTCTCATGGACCTCATGTTCTAGCATCAATGCTTATTTGTCAATAGCTAAGGCTACTGTCTAAGTAGTGTGTCTCTCCAGTACACACCTGCTGAACCCCAATCACAAACACAACTGGTTTAGGAGGTAGTGCCGCTGGGAGGTGACTGGGTCGTACCTACAACGAGCACCCTTCCAAGGAGATGAGAGAGCAGGCCGGCCTCTTCCACCAGGCGTGTACACAGAGGGCATGATCATTGCCATTGCCTCCATCTTGGATTTTCTAGGCTTCAGAACTCCAAGAAATATGTGTTGTTCAGAAGACAGCCAGTTTATGGCACTTTTTTAGCAGTCTAGTCTAAGATTGACTAGAATAAGTCCTGGGTTAGTGACTTTAGACAGCCCTAACAAAATACCGCAGACTGGCTGGTTCCCAGTGCAGAATGCTGTTTGCGCACAGTTCTGGACTCTAGAAGACAGCCGGTTTGAGTTTGTTAACTGTTCTGTCCCTGGCGTTCAGACCACCCCATGCTAGGTCCTCAAATGGCCTTTTCTTGGCCTTTCCTGGGGACCGCGTGTGGGGTTGGGAGGGAGCCAGCTCCAGTGTCTGCTCTTGGACGTTAATCCTATCAGATCAGGACGTCATTCAATCTTACTTCGTCCCTCAGAGGCCCCACCTCCAATGCAGCTACCCTATGTGTAAGAGATTCAACATGTGAATGTTGAGGTACACAATATTTCAGTCCATATTAATGCTTAACAGTAACATTGCCTTGTCCAGAGCGATTTCCTTCACTGCTTCGAGCCCCCATGTCCTTTGGTATGAACCTAAGAATAATGATCCCACCCTGTTGCATCATGGTCCTTTGAGAGCTAGATGACAACAGCGACGTGAATATTTTGTTCCTTTCTGGTGAGTGGGGGAGTCAGGCCCAGGCCTTTTTCCTTAGTCACCCCCACTGCCCTCGGCTCTGTGAACAGACATCCATCATGGCCAAAGTGAGCCCTTGCTTCTGATAGGCTAGCCAGTGTTAGAGAACCAGCAGTTCCTTTAAAGCCATTTTCTAATACCCTCTAGGAGCTGGAAGTTAAAAATATGAATAAACTGTGACTGCTCCCAAGGGACTCGCCTTCTGCTGGGACAGGCAGCTCTGTTAACAAATCCATACTCTGCAGTGTGACAAGTGCTTAGTGAAAAATGCTATCTACAGAGAACCCGGTGACTCGTGTCAGGTATTATTTAATCTTCACCAGGGTCAAGGAGACTGAAACTGAGGGAGACTGAGCAACCTCCTTGTCCCCAAAACAGGGCCCTGGATGTAGGCTCTAGACGCCGTCAGGCCCAGTCTCCCAGCCTCCCTCCCTAAGCTTCCAGTGTCTTGCCCCACCTTCTGATGGCACTAAAATTTAGTCACTGAATTAAGGGAGTGGTACAGCCAGCCCTGTATGACTGTCATCACCGGGCCCACAAGGTCATCTGCTTCTCCAATAAATGGCTGATATGGTCTCAAACAGTTTGTTTAGGGGGAATTCCAGGTCTGGGCAGGGGAATTCCTGGCCTGAACGTTAACTACCACCTGCATGTAGCTGCTCCCACACTGACGCCCATTGGGCTATCGTAAAAACTCCCAGAAGAGTACAGAATTGCTAATGAACCAAAGGAAAGCCACAAGGAGCACCGACCAACCAGGAACTTGGACACGAGCTGCACACACACCCAGACCAAATGACCACTGCGACTCCAAGCTGCCTCTCCTCGCCTGGCCCGAGGCCTGCACGGTGTTGCCGCTTCTTTGCTTCCAGTATTTCTGATCCCTCTTCCTCTCAGCCTCCTCAAAACCCCACAGCAGCCTCACTCAGGGAACGGGAGTTCTACAGACGCGAGTCGTCCACCTGCTCACTTATCAGCTTCCTCCAGCCGTCATCTTCAGGCCTTGTCTGTGCTATTCTGATCTGGCATCACTGCCAAGGATCAAGCCTTCAGTAACACGATGCCCTCCCAGGGCTTTCCAAACACGGGATCAGAAGGGGGTCTTGGCTCCTTCAGTGTCCAAGATTAGGCTGGGGGAAAAGGGAGATCCCAGTACCTAAGCCCGAGTTGCATTGTGCCAACATCACAATAGTATCTAAGATGTGTAGCAATGCAGAGAAAAGTCTGGAAAGGATATGTATCAGGTTGGCAACACGTGAGTAACGGACTCCATAGAACACCCAACCCTGTGTTCTGCCATCTGAATTAGTCAGCTTGGTGTTTTTTTTTTTTGTTTTTTTTTTTTTGTTTGTTTTGTTTTTTTAACCTAAAAATACCTCCAAGGAGCTTCTTGTGAAGCAAACAGTGTATTTAGGGTTAGATTTTGGAGGTTTACAGTTCGGGCTCAGGAGTCTGGCATCTGATGGGAGCTGGCATGTGTGGAGGGGGGATGACACGGCAAGCCAGGGAGCAGAGAGAAGAGCTGGGGTTGTTACCTCTGATTTGAAGCCTGGGAACTTATTCTGTCGTCAATGATATATGTGGTTGATGGACGACCAGATGAGAAGACGATTTTAGTGCAGTTTATTGGAAAAAGGGAAGAGACAGAAATTCCTGCACCTGCCACCCGGACGGTTGTCTTAGTCAAGCTCTGACAGCCCGGTGAGCATTCAGACTGCAGTGTCCAAGGACATGAGTATTCCCCACCCCCCATCTCCCCACCCCGTCACCCCCGCCCCATTTCTTCTGCCCTCCTTCCTCTTCTGGGAAAGTCTGTGCAGGGGACTTTTGGATGTGGAATTCCCCTAAACAAACCCTAGGACAACACTGGCCATCAAGGTTCTTATCGATTGGAGAAGCAAATGATTCCTTAAGTCCAGTGATTCTGACATTACCAGGCCAGCTGAGCGCTCCCTCAGTCTAGTGAGTCCTTTTTATAAAGGACAGGCAAGGACTCCCTGGGCTAGGGGAGACAGAGAATAGGCTGGGGTCCCACTGTCAGGATCTGTTTCCATGTTTAGTTGCTCATAAATTTATTTTCTTTGACCCCTCTTACACACATAGGCTAATATCTACCACGCTGCCTTATCAAGTTGAACTCAGTTTACATAACCAACCCTCTTGTAAGAAGTGTAAACACCCAATGATCCAGATTTCCCACTAGACCCGCCTCTGGGCTGCCAATCTAAGAGCATGTCTCTATTCCAATCCATGCACTCCTAGCATTTATCAATTAACTGTTAAAATAAGATATTGAGGGTTAAACTACTGTGTGAATTTGAGAAGCACAGTCCTGTTCAATTCATAAGAGCAACCCAGCTCATTAAATCATACATGTTTGGAGATGTTTGCGTGAACAGGTAGATAGAAAACTATTCACTAAAATGTTAAGAGCGGTGATCTCAGTGTAGGGTTACAGGTATGACTAATCATTCCTTTGTTCCTTACACTTACAGACTGCCAAATATAGTTTTTTTTTTTTTCTGTAAAGAAATCTGACAATAATGAGGTTTAGTAAGATTGGTTTTCAAAAGTCTTGGTTCCCTTTATTAAAAAGAGTGACTTACCAACAATACCTAGTGATTAGTAGGATAACTGATTAGACTTTCAATTAAGCAAAACCCCACAGAGCACACAGAGGAATATGAAAGGTCAACGTATTTGGGAAGGGTTGGGGAGTGATTCCTGTATTAAGGTGAAATTTGCGTTTGGACTTTATTTTCCCTTTTTTATTTTGGGCTTGAATGAAGCATATCCTAACCGAAGAGAAGAATGTTCAAGTGTTTTCTCTACCAATAAAGAGCACCGTGAGGGCAGACGACATAGCTACCTTATTTATTACTGTATCAGTGATGCCTATCACATGTCTGGCCTGCAGCAGTACTCTAAAAAGAGGGAATTCAGGGGCCAATGTTGTGGCATAGTGCATAGAGATGCTGACTACAGCGCTGGCATCCCATATGGTCACTGGTTCTTGTCCCGGCTATGCTACTTCCAATCCAACTCCCTGCTAATGGCCTGGAAAAGCAACAGAAGATCACTTAAGTTCCTGGGCCCACTACCCACCTGGGAGACCTGGAGGAAGCTCCTGGCTTTAGCCTGGCCTAGTTCCAGTCATTGTGGCCATCTGGGAAGTGAAGCAGTGGATGGAAGATCTGTCTCGCCCCCTCTCTCTGTAACTCTGATTTTCAAATGAATAAATCTTAAAAAATAATAGAATGTATGTGTTCAGGAATCTATCCATTTCTTCTGGACTAGATTTTCCAGTTTGTTGGCATATAGCTGATTGTAGTCATTCCTGATGATTAATTTTATTTCTATAATAGCTTGTTACATCTCCTTTTCACCCTTGATTTTAGTGATTTGGGTCTTCTCCCCCAGTATTTTGTTGTTGTTGTTGTTAGACTGGCCAATGGTGTATCCATATCCTTTTTTCTTTTTTTTTTTTTTTTCCAAAAAACCAGCTCTTCACTTCACTGATCTTCTGTAGGGTTTGTTGTTGTTTTTGTTTAAACTTTGTTTACTCAAACTTTAATTGTTCTTTTCCTACTCCTAATTTTGGGTTTGGTTTATTGCTGTTTTCCTAGTCCTTGGGAAGCATTGTTAGATGATTTATCTGATGCCTTTCCGATTTCTTGATGCAGGCACTAACTGCTATACACTTGCTTCTTAACAGTGCCTTTGCTGTATCCCCTAGGTGCTGATAGGTTATACTGTCATCTTCTTCATTTACAGGAATTTTTTTATTTTGCTTTTGAATTCTTCTATGACCTCCTAGTCATTCCAGAGTACAATGTTCAGTCTCCATGTGTTTGTCTATTTTCTAGAGATTCTTAGCTTGTTAATTTCTAGCTTCATTCCATTGTGGTTAAAAGAGATAAATGGCAGGATTTCAGATTTTTTTTTTCGTTTTTGAATTTGCTGAGGCTTGTTTTATGGCCTAGCATATGGTCTCTCCTAGAGTAAGTTCCATAGACTGATGCAAAGAATTGATGCATGACGACAATGAAAACCTAAACAGACCAATAACCAAGATGGAGCCTGAATCAGTACTAAAGACCCTCCTGATGAAGAAAACTCCAGGACCAGACAGCTTCACAGCTGAATTGTACCAGAATTATAAGAAAAACTAATTCATTTTTCTCTATCCAGAACAATTTAAAGGGACAGAATCCTCTCAAACTATGAGGCCAGCATCATCTTAATTCAAAAACTTGGAAAAGATAGAACAAAGAGGAACTATAGATCAGTATCTCTGATGGACATAGTTGCAAAAATCCTTAGCAAAATACTAGCTGATCAAATCCAATAACACATAAGAAAGACCACTCACATGAAACAAGTGGGGTTTATCCCTGCTATGTAGGGATAGTTCAATACTCGCCAATCAATAGATGTGATCCATCACATTAACCAATTGAAGAATGAAGACCATATGATTATCTCAATAGATACCGAGAAAGCATTTGTAAAATGCAACATCCTTTCATTATAAAAACCTAAAGCAATCAGGGAGAGAAAAAAATATTCTTCAACACGATCAAGGCAATGTACAACAAACCCATGGCTGGCATCATACTGAATTAAGAAATCTTGGAAGCATTCCCACTGAGATCTGCTACCAGACAAGGATGCTCACTCACACCATTGCTATTCAGTATGGCCCTGGAAGCTTTAGCCAGAGCCATCAGGCAAGAAAAAGTAATCAAAGGGAAACAAATTAGAAAGGAGGAAGTCAAAATATTCCTGCTTGCAGATGACATGATTCTATAGGTTGGGGAACCAAAACACTCCACTAAGATACTATTGGAACTCATAAAAGAGTTTGGTAAACTTGCAGGATATGAAATCAACACACAAAAATCAACAGCCTTTGCATGCACAGACAATGCTGCAGCTGAAAAAGAACTTTTAAGATCAGTCCCAATAGCTACAAAAAATTTATTTATCTTGAAATAAATATAACCCAGGAGGTTAAATATTTCTACAGTGAAAATTACAAAATATCAAAGAAAAAAATAGAAGACACCAAAAATGGAAAAATGTTCCATGTTCATGGATTGGAAGAATTAATATCATCAAAATGTCCATACAGGGGCCAGCACTGTGGTGCAGTAGGCTAAGCCTCTGCCTGTGGCGCCAGCATTCCATATGGGCACCGGTTCGTACCCTGGCTGCTGCTCCTCTGATCCAGCTCTTTGCTTATGGCCTGGGAAAGGAGCAGCAGATGACCCAAATGTTTGGGCTCCTGCATCTCTGTGGGAGACCAGGATGAAATTCCTGGCTCCTAGCTTCAGTTTGGCACAGCTCCAGTCATTGCGGCCAGTTAGGGAGTGAACAAGCAAATCGAAAACCTTTCTCTGTCTCTCTCTCTCTACCTGTAACTCTACCTCTCAAATAAACAAAATCTTAAAAAACAAAAGTCCATACAACAAAAGGCAATTTACTGATTCAACCTGATCCCAATCAAAATACCAATGATATTCTATTCAGATCTAGAAAAAAATGGTTGCTAAAATTTATATGGAAACACAAAAGATCCAGAATAGCTAAAGCAATCTTAAACAGTAAAAATAAAGCCTGAGGGGCCAGTGCCGTGGCATAGTGGACTAAGTCTCTGCCTATGGCACTGGCATCCCACATGGGGGCCAATTCCTGTCCTGGCAGCTCCTCTTCTGATTCAGCTCTCTGCTATGTCCTGGAATAACAGTAGAAGATAGTCTAAGAGCTTGGGTCCCTGCACCCATGTGGGAGACCCGGAAGAAGCTCCTGGCTTTCAAATGGTCCAGCTCCAACTACTATAGCCATTTAGGGAGTGAACCAGTGAGTGGAAGACATTTCTGTCTCTCCCTCTCACTGTCTGTAACTCTACCTCTCAAATAAATAGATAAATCTTAAAAAAAAATTGAAAAATCCAGAGACATCACAATATCAGATTTAAAGACATACTGGCAAAAAAAAAAAAAAAATGACATGTAGACCAATGAAACAGAAGAGACTCCCTATTAATTGACCTGTGCATCTACCTACCCCAACTTATCTTTGACAAGGAAGCTAAAATCAATCCCTGGAAAAAAGGCAGTCTCTTGAACAAACGGTGCTGGGAAAATGAGGTCTTCATGTGCAGAAGTATTGAAACAAGACCCATCCCTTACACCTCATAGAAAAATCAACTCAAAATGGATCAAGGATCTAAATCTACAACCTGATTTCATCAAATTATTAGAGGGAAACCTTGGGGAAACTCTGCTAGACATTGGCATAGGCAAAGACTTCTTGGAAAAGACCCAAGAAATGCAGGCAATCAAAGCAAAAATAGAAAAATGGGATTAAGTCAAGCTGAGAAGCTTCTGCATTGCAAAGCTAACAAAGTGAAAAGGCATCCAACAGAATGGGAACAAATATTTGCAAACTGTGCAACTGATAAAGGATTAATATCCAGATACTATAAAGAGCTCAAGAAACTCAACAACAAAGCAAACAATCCTGTTTTTAAAAAATGGGCAAAGGACTTGAATGGGCATTTTTCAGAAGAGGAAATTCAAATGACCAACACACATGAAAAATTCTCACGATCGCTAACCATTAGAAAAATGCAATTCAAAACCACAATGAGTTTTCACCTCACCCCAGTCAGAGTGGCTCTCATACAGAGATCAACAAACAATAAATGCTGGCAAGGATGTGGGGAAAAAAGATTCTCTATTCAACTGTTGATGGGAAAGCAGAATAGTACAGCCATTGTTAAAGACAGCATGGATATGCCTCAGAAAGCTGAAAATAGATACACCATACAACCCAAAAATCTCACTACTGGGAAATTACCCAAATGAAACGAAATCAGCATATGACAGAGTTATCCGTACTCCTATGTTTATTGCAGCTCAATTCATGATAGCTAAGATACGGAATCAACCTGGATGTCCATCAGCCAAAGACTGGATAAAGTATGGGGTGTGTGTGTGTGTGTGTGTGTGTATAGACACATATGTATGCATTTATATATAAACACATAGATACTATGGATTATTACCCAGCTGTTAAAAAAAATGAAATCCTATTTTTTGCAATAAAATGGATGAAATTGGAAACTACCATACTTAGTGAAATAAGCCAGTCTCAAAAAAGACAATTACCTTATGTTTTCCCTGATTTGTGCTAATAGAGTACACAAAAATGTAATGTGTAACTATTTGTCTTGTAATCCCCATTAAATTATTCCTGTGCATCAACTGTTGAAAGAAAGTGGCTTAAAGTCTAAATGAACTTACTAACTTGTAATCAAACAGGAAACATTTAGCTGTTACATTGCCATTGGTTATATTTCACTGAAAGGAATTATGATTGACTTATTGACAAAAAAACCATATATGGGTGAAATGGCCATTTTCCCATTCAATTATCATATAGCCATTGTCTATATTCTCACTAGACTAGGTTATTTTACTCTTTACTTGTTAAATTTTTTATTCAGTTAAGTATTAAGCCTTTTTTTATTTTTAATTTAAAATGTTATCTCAAAAAGTAAAAAAAAAAAAAAAGGAAGCTAGAATGAAGGAGGCTGGAAGGGAGGAATGTTGGGAGGAAATATCATTATGTTCTTGTACTTGTACATCTATCTCCAAATCATATTGCATCTCGTCAAAATTAACTTAAAAAATAAAAATTTACAAAGATACATGATTTTCTTTAATCTTTTAATGTGACATGGTACTGTTGGAATAAATTTCAGTTGGTTATTAATTATTAATTATTTAAATAAAAATGAGGGAATTCCAAAGGCTCTTGAAAAATAAAATTGAGATGAGATATAAACAAAAGATAAACTATTTCTCAACCTGAGCTCCATCAAGTACAAACGACTTCTATAATTAATTATGTCAGCCATGTTTTCCATGAAGAACTGAGATTCCTGGGGATGTAACCTTGGCAGTGTCATCTTTCTCACTGTGTTAATGGAAAACAAATGGGCCTCTTTAAAGATTCTTTCCAGATTAGGAAGCAAAAAGAAGTCAGAAGGAGCCAAATCAGGACTTTTGGGAGATGCCAAAAGGTTTCCCATTGAAACTCTTACAAAATCGCCCCTGTTTAATGGGGGAATTGATCAGCAGCCCTGTGTGGTGGCCAAGGACTCACAGGAAAGCCTTCCTGGGCGTCTTTCTATTGCTCTGGCTGAGTTTCTAAAACACTCATAAAAAGCAGACATTTTTGTTCTTTGGCCCTCCAGCAAGTCAACAAACAAAATGCCTCCAATGTCCCCAAAGAACTAATACTGTGACCTTTGTTCTTTCTTTATATTTCTTTATTGATTTCCATTCACATGATAGACAGAGCTGTGACAGTCAGGACTGGGCCAGACTGAAGCCAGAAGCCTGCAACTCAAACTTAGTCTCCCATTGGGGTGGCCGGGAGCCACCATCTGCTGCCTTCCACAATGTCTAAATAGGAAGTTGGATCAGAAGCAGAGAGGCTGGGACTTGAACAGGCACTCCAATATGGGATGCAGAAGTCCCAAGTGGTGGCTTAACCTGCAGCAGGACAACACCCAACCCATGACCTGTGTGGCTGAGCAGACTGCTTTTACTTTTAAAAAGTCTGTTTTTGTTACCACTTCACTCTTTGGTAGCCATTACTTTGACTATGCGTGATCTTCAGGATTATACTAGCAAAGCTCCATTTTATCTCTTCTTACAGTTCTTTGAGGATCTAGATCCCAATTCCTTAAGTCTCCCATTAGAAGCTTTGCTCTTGTCTGTAGCCCTTCTGGGTGCAACAGCTTTGAACCCACTGAGCCAGAAATCAGAATTCTGTGAGCCAAAGAACTGTACTGTCTACGGCATTCTCTGTTGTCTCTGCAGTCAGTCACCAGTCCCCCTCCAACAGGGCATGAACACCAACGATTTTTTTCTTCGCCAACTAATGTGCATGGGCTGCTGCTGCTGGCTTCATCAACAACACTGCCTCCTCCCTTCTTAAAATGACTCATTCATTTGTCAACTGATGATTTCCCTGGCCACTGTCACCACAAGCTTTTTGTAAAGCATCAGTGTTTTCCCTCTTCTCTCATGCAAGAGACCTCAAGACTTCAGTTTTGGCAAACAACACTCTCTTTCAGTGTCTCAAGCTAGATCCTGTTCAGCCATGTCGTAACAAGGTAGTCTAAGTTTATTTGGATGCCAAAAAATTGTCATCCATGCAGTTTTTTCATAATATCTACTTTCCATGAAGTTTTTAAACTCTTCATATTTTCCAGTATAGTTGATTATTACTAAGAATTCACCAGGAAAACAGAGTGAACATGAGTTTTTTGGTTATTGCTTTATTTTTGAAAAGCAGTGTGAGAGATAGGAAGAAACAGAAAGAGATTGCATCCACTGATTCACTCCCCCAAAGAGCTACAGTGGTTGGGACTATGCCAGGCAGGAGCCTGGAGCTTCTTCCAGTTCTCCCACATGGGTACAGGGGTCTAAGTACTTGGGCCATCTTCTGCTGCTTTCCCGATGTGTTAGCAGGGAGTCGGATCAGAAGTGGAGCAACAGGGACAAAAACTAGCACTCCAATATGGGATCCAGTACTGCAGGGGATGGCTTAACCTGTCGTGCCACTCATATCTGCCATAGATGCTGACAGTAAAGTCACACAATATGACGTCTCTAAATGGGAACACCAGAGAGTCACTGGGTAAAGTTAACCCCAGTCCAAAGGCCCAAGAACCAGGAGCCAGCTGTGTTCAATCCCATTCTGAGCCCAAATCCTCAAAACCAGGAGTAGTGGTGATGAAGGGCAGGAGCAGACAAGACATCCCTCCGCTCAGGCTGAGAGAATGGATCCGCCTCCCCCTATATTTTTGTTCTGTGCAGGTACTGTATAGATCACATGGTGACTACCCACAGAGAAAAGAGCCATGATCTGGACTCTCTACTGACTCAAATGCAAATCTCAGAGACACAATCTTTCACTAGCTATCATGGTGCCCTTAGAATCATCACACCACACGTGAGATTAGCACGAGTGGGTTGCAAACCACTGCTCATGTTGCACTTCTGACTTGCCTGGAATGCCAAGTTATTTATTGCATATAGATTTGCTTGGTCTTCTTCCTAAAACCCCCACCTTCTGATTGTTCTGCCAGGAGAGACCCAGTTTTCCTTGGACTCAGGGGTTTCCCAGGTGGAGATTTTTCAGAACTACAAAGGGTCCTAGAAAAACTGGGGCTAAGTGCTCTCAGGTGACAAGGGTAAATGAAATGTCACATGCAGTAGAAACTTCCTCTGATGAGACCAGCTGGTTTCTCCAGGCAAAACTCAGTTTCTACTTGAATACAATGTTTCAGCCTCTTAGATAGTTTGTTCCCTCCCTCTGTCTCTTGCCCTGAGGTGATACTACAGTTGGTGGAAGGCAGCCATGGCTCCTGCACCCTCATGGGAAGATGGAAGACAAGCCACTGGCAGCAAGCTTATGGTTACTGAGGCAGAAGATTGGAATACTTGAACCATTGATGCTGGCCTTTCTCTCTCGCTGTGGTCAGAACCATGAAACCCCCTGTTCACTCAGCCCCCCTTTGCCTTCCCTGGCCCAGCAGCCTCCCTACAAGTCTGTTGCTCCTACTGTGAGCATCAGCTTGGCTTCTACTCTCAGCTTCTCCATCTACCCATGCCCTCCTGAAGTTCTCCACGAGCCCACACCAGGTGGAAGGTAAGGGCACTGTGGAGTTTCACCCTCAGGATGGAAGCTGTGACTAACACAGGGCTTTTTCAATGAGGTCCGAGGGCTGGTGCCACCCTGCCAACCCCAAGTTCTTACTCCATGAGGACACGAGCACAAAACCTAAGTGGGTTTTGTGCATACTTACATAGCAATTTGACAGAGTAATTTTGTCTGCTGATGCAAAAAAAAAAAAATAATTGAGGCTTATGTTTTATATCTGTTCTTTTCTAATTTAATTTTTACCAGTAGTGACTTTTGATTGTATTATATAATTAATTGTAATAGACTGGGGGTTGAAGGGGAGGATGAGGATTCTTCACCAAACATACACAGTCCTAGCTTGTGGTAGGATTAAAAGGGCAGGCATTGTAACTGAAAAATAAGGCAAATCATCTCACAAGGAAATAACCTGGCTTCAGTGTCTACAGTTTTGCTTTTCATTTGCATGAGTAGAATTTGCATGGCTTTAACCTTTCTTTCCTTGCCTTTCTGATCACCCATACAAAGACAGACGAGGGTGAGGATTTTGCACTCTGCAGGCAATAGAGGGAAACACATGATTAACTTCAAGATATTATCCAGTTACATTTATTTTATAAGTGAATGAGGACAGGACCACTGGTTTGGCAGCACCTTGTACATGAATCCCATAGCTTTAGGAAGGGAAGGAAGTGAAAGGCCACTACACACCAGCTGCAAAGTGGGTGCCTCAGTTTCTCACTGTCACCCAGCTCAGGCAGAAGCAAGGGCTATTTTTTTTTTCCTGATCTGAGCAGAGAGAAAAAGCATATGCCTGCTCTGTTGAAGCGACAGAACCTAGGATTTCCAAGCAGGGGGTAGGGGTAGAAGAGAAGATGGCCAGATGGAGCAACAGGAAAGAGCTCTGTTTTCTGTGTTTCTGTCAGAAAAAGGAAATACCCAAATAATCACAGTGTAGGTTTTTAAGGTACAAGTGGTATTATGTTCAATTCTTTTCCACTATAAAACCAGTGGATAAATACACATGTAAGGCCTAAAGAGCAAACACAAGATCAGAGAGTTTTGTGCCTAATATAAGAAGCATCCTATATCTTTTAGTAGCACAGTTACATGCTGGCCCTCTTAAAAAAAAAAAAAAAAAAAAAAACAGCACGCCACAGTAGAATGTATTTTTCTTTGGCTGCTACTCCGTATCATCAAAGCAGTCATTTATCTCAAGAATCATTTTCTTCATTTCATGTACTGATCAAATCTTTTCCCATCAGAATGATTTTCCGCTTCTTCCTCTCCCTTTAATACCCTGTAGTAAAGCACACTACAGAGTGACTAACATGACCATGTAATGGTGTTTAAACACCTTGCAACCCATTGACTCTACTGTAATGCATGCACGTTTACGATTCGTCCTTCACCTTGAACAACCCAATGAAGGAAACTGCAGATCCGTCTGGCTGTTCACTCGTCAGGTAATGGCCAGGAGATATTTTAAGCTTCCGAATATCCACAATCTCATCTGTCAACTGTGGAAATGCTCAACACGGCACTGCTCCCAGCAAGAGTTTAACGAAGTCCAGAAAGAGCTTTCATTCTCATGATTACACAAGATCTATGTCTGTAAAAGGTGTTACTGCTAGCAACACACAAGCAATAGACAATGCAGACTTTTATGATGTTAGCATTGAATCCTGACAACGGACTGGAACTACCAATACTTCAGCCTTGTTCTTAGCACCCGTGGTCAAATAAAGGAGACTTAAGAAAATAGTTAAGAAGGTGAAAAGTCAAACCACACATAGGGACAAAGTGTTTGCAGAAGACGTATCTTCTAAAGAACTATCATCCAAAACATAAAGAACGCATAAAACTAAACAGTAAAGAAATGAACCACTCACTTTAAAAATTGGATAAAGATATGAAACAACACATCATCAAAAATAGCAAAAATACCATGGAATTAGGATTTAAGCCGTAACAAGATATCATAGCACCTCCAGTAGAATGGTCAAAATCCAGAATGCTGTGAACACCAAATGCGATGAAGGATGGGCAGCAACAGAATCTCGCATTCATTGTTGCTGGGAATTCAGAATGACACAAAGCCATTGGCAGAAGACGGTTTGGCAGTTTCTCACATAACTAAACCAACGCTTGCCCTTACCCCACAATCTAACAGTCACTCTCTTTGGAATTAACCCAAACTTAAAACCTACACACATATCACCACTAACAACAAAACTCTGAATGTTTATACATCCTTATACATGATTGCCAAAATGTTAAAGAAATCAAGATGTCCTTGAAAAAGTGGATAAATTGTAGTACATTTATATAGTAAAATGTTATTCAGTCCTAAAAAAAGACATGAGCTCTTAATTCACAAGAAGACATGGAAAAAAAACTTAAATGCTTTTTGGTAAATGAAATAAACCAACCTGGGGAAAATCTAAGTCATGCATGAATCCAACGACATGGAACTCTGGAAAGCATAAAACTAGGAGCAATAAAAGGATCTGTGGTTGCTCAGTGTTCAAGAGTAGGTCAGAGGGGTCAGAAAATGGGGCATCAAGGGTTTTTACAACTTCTCTGTGCTACTATAGGAACAGTAGATCTATGCCATTATTCATCTGTCCAAAACCACACAACACACAAGAGCAAACCCTAACATCACTGCAGACTTCAGATAGCAACAATGCGTTCCTGTTGGTTCCTTGATTCTAACACATCCCCCGCTGACGTTGGGTATGAGAGAACTCCCTGAAATTTCTGCTCAATTCAGCTGTGTGTCTGAGACTATGTAAAAATACAATTATTTAAAATAGCAGCAGGCCGGCGCCATGGCTCAACAGGCTAATCCTCCGCCTTGCAGCGCCGGCACACTGGGTTCTAGTCCCGGTCGGGGCACCGATCCTGTCCCGGTTGCCCCTCTTCCAGGCCAGCTCTCTGCTGTGGCCAGGGAGTGCAGTGGAGGATGGCTCAAGTCCTTGGGCCCTGCACCCCATGGGAGACCAGGAGAAGCACCTGGCTCCTGCCATCGGAACAGCGCGGTGTGCCGGCCGCAGTGCGCCTACCGCGGCGGCCATTGGAGGGTGAACCAACGGCAAAAGGAAGACCTTTCTCTCTGTCTCTCTCTCACTGTCCACTCTGCCTGTCAAAAATTAAAAAAATAAAAATAAAAAAATTTAAAAAAAAAACAAACATACTCTCCTAGGTCTCATTTAAAAAAAAAAAATAGCAGCAAACCTGAGAGCTTTCACGATGATCCTGTCTATTCCCATGGTTAACTTTTAAGAGTTGGTATGGATGATGTCATCCTTAACAGTGAAGGTCAGTCTCACACAAAAACAAAAGCCTCATGTCATGAATACACAGTGTGTCTCCTTGCTTTCCTCTCAAAAGGGCATTCTGAATGTGAACAATTTCAATGTTTTCGACAAGTCCACCTCACCCCTTCTGTAACCTCTGTCATCCAGACACTGTCCCTAGCAGAACTCTTTATTATGGAGGTCTTTGTTCTGGGTGTTGCGGTGGTCAACGGAGGTGGTCATGGTTAAGGCAAAGATGGAGCCACTGAGTTGGCTGCATGGATTTGCCAGTCTGACTCAGATCACCCACTTCAGAATGCACAGAGACCCTCCAGGCCTGCAGTCATGATGGCGCCATTTGCTCCAACATCAAGAGTCCCAGTCTGTTCAGTGACTCAATGTTCCATCCAGAGAGCACTCCCGTCCACAAACACACTGACTTAGACGACCAAGACAGAACGGAGCTGTTATTGGTGGAAGACTGCATGTATGCACATAGAAAAACACATTCACATGTATCCTTCACATGCAGTTAGAAACATTTGTACTATCAGATTATCTCTGTGGCTTCACAGTCCATATGCCACTGTTTTTTCTTTTTTAAAAAACTGGAGAAAAGGCTACGTAAAAAACAAAAAATGTATTAACTGTAGAGATTCACTCTGTAGGCTGAAATCGCAATTCTGCATACTGAGAGTGCTTACATGCAGAATTATATCCTTTCCTAGAGGAAAAAGTTATCAATTCTGAGCTTTCTCTCTCATCCAGACAGAAAAATGTTCTAAGGGTGTGGTAGGGCAGAGCTGAGTTCAGACACATGCTTAGTGAGTTTTCTGTTTATGTACGCACATCCTCAGCAGGGGGTATGTGATACTGGCTGTGGGCTTTGCTGGCATCTTCAGGGCATCCCCATGTGGTCTTTGGGTAGTAGAGGGAATTCTCAAACATTTCAGCAAAGTGGCTCCTTAGGCTATAACCTCTGCTAGTTCTGAGAAAGAATACAAAGTGGGTCATCCTCACATCCTCACTGTTCTCTTGCACAACTGGGTAACTGTACCTGAATGTGAATGAAGTATCAAATAGCATGATGAGCACATTATTTAAAACAGGGCCTTCATCAGGATCAGCCTGTGGCCAGCTCCAAGCCGGACTTGCTCTCCGTGGCCTGCCCAGAAGGTGCACCGGGATGGACAGCAGTACCTAGTGATCTGGGACTGTGTCACTACCAGTCTGGTCTCTCCATCCCTTTCCAACATTCTTCCACACCACGTGCCGAGATGAACTGACCATTTCCATTTTGTTTTCCGAATTCAGAAAAACCCCAGGAAGAGAATGATCAAGTGATTTTTCAACTGCCTCAATTTCACTCACTCGCCAGTAAGCTCTGAAGTCCAAAGCGAACGGCCAGTCAACAGCCTGTCTCCCAAGTCGATAATGCTCAGCTTCTCACAGAGACTGCTGTGAGCATTTTTATTCTGATGTCCTATTGCAGGCTTTCACCAAGCATGAATGGGAAAATAATGAGGAAGAAAACGAGTCTAATGTGGGGTGGTTCGTATCAGAACAAGGGCAGGGAAAAGCAGAAATGGCCCACACCGGCCTCAGAGGGCTTGTCTGCAGGGGAGAATAAAGAAAGAATAAAGATAAGGAGGTCAGCAGTGGAGTAGAGAAGGAGTGATGAATTGAACAGAAAGGTTTTCAATGTAAAAAACCTGATAGGCTATTGGGGAAATACATGAACTATGAACCACCATGGTCAAGGAGATAGGTCCATAGCCTCCGTGCTCCATTCTCCGCTTGCTTTTATCAGCACAAAATCATTTCTTCGCCCCAAACACTTGTGCCCTGTAACCCAGTTCTCCTATTCATTGGCCACAGGGATAGCAGCATCTTTGATCTGCAACTTACTCAGGCAGCTGCCTCCCCTGCTACTTCAAAGTATGCTTTTGTGACTTCAGGGCATTTTAATAAAGGGTTCTCCAAAACCCAGTTGCGTATAATCTCACATAGTAAGGAGCTGTGTAGCTCATCAGGTGATACAATGCTAGAGTCCTAAGGAAACTTCTGTAAGGGGGAAAAAAAGCCAGCCAAAGGTGGTGAATAGCTTTTCAGGCATGTAAATGCCTGAAAAAATGCTGACTTTGTCCACAGCCCAGTCCTGGGCTTGTCTCTCTCGCCCATGCTCACTGTTTGGAAATCAAAGTTACATCTGCAAACAACGACAAAGGGTTGGTTTAAAAAGCTTCCCTTCTCAAGAACATGCAGAACTGTGGCTTAAAAAAGTTGCCATAAAGCACATGTTAGTGTGAGATGCTCACCATGCAGGGGAAGTTACTTAGGTCGAAAAGGGGTCTTCCCTGATAGGGACACAGTTTGCAAACAGTCATCAACTCAGAGCATGTGGAGCTGGGAGAGAAATTTCTGGTATCCTGTTTACCAAGGTGGAGGCAAGAAAACCCTTTCCTTACACATGAGAGAGGGAAGGTGACCTCCTGGATCGATCCTAACCACCTGCCTACAGGAGAGCGCAGCTGCAGGCAAGGTTCCCAAGAACGAAAGGGAGTCCATGTTCAACCCACGCTGGCCAGTTAAAGACCAAGTTGTAGAGCATTTAAGCCAACTTAAAAAATAACAGCAATAGGTTAAAATTCAAAAATACGTAACAGGAAATGTTTTAGGTTTTTAGAGATCAAAGGGTCAACATTTGGCCCACATTTGAGTGTCAAATGTTCAAAACTATTCACTGATAGCTGATGTTTTTCAGTGCAATGGCAAAAGTGACCATTCACATAGGAAGCACGGCAAAAAGCTTCGGCCAGCAACTTAATCCTTCACTAAGTTTCCACCAACACTAATACATCCTCATATTCACATTTTTTTTTCACTCCATGCCTTTCCTGACACATCTCACACACCTTGGTAAACTGAAGACATCCTACCACAACCTACTGTCTTCAGAACAAGGACAATCTTCACAATGTCATCATTTGTCTACATATTTAATATGAAAACATTAATTTGTGTATTACCCAGCCCATATTTGAAATCCTTCATTGGTCTAAAAAACATTATTACCGATTTACAGCTTTAATCCAGAATCCAACAAAAACAACTCATTTCACTTATCTGCACATCTCTTTAATCCCCTCTGAGCTGCCACAGGTCACTTGCTATGCTTTTCTTTTTACGTCACTGACATTTTTAATGAACTGAAGTCAACTGTTGGAAAGGTGCATTTTTTACCTTTTCAATCAGTAAGTAATCTACTGTGTAAAATTCTGAGAACACAGGAACTTCCTTCCCCAACTATGATAGAGTAACGCCTGCTTCCAAAGCCTGGAAGCTGTTAACATGTTAAGATGAGGGATGGGTTGAGTCAGGCTCCTTAGGTGACTGAGGAAGAAAGGACAGAGGGAACCCAGAGTGCTTGCTCTGAAGATGGAGAAAGACACCACACCCCAAAGAATGCAGACAGCCTCTGGATGCCAGAAGTCAAGAAAACAGGTGGAAGACAGAATGGACATAACTCAGAAAGATGAAAATAGATCTACCACATGACCCAGCCATCCCATCCAGGGAATGTACCCAAATGGAATGAAATGAAATCAGCATGTGAAAGAGTGATCTGTACCCCCAGGTTTACTGCAGCTCAATTCCCAATGGCTGAGACATACAATCACCCAGATGCTCATCAACCCAGGACTGGATAAAGAAAAAGTGGTATGTATATGGATTATTACTACGCCAAAAAAAAAAAAAAAAAAAAAATGAAATCCTGTCTTCATAATAACATGGGTGCAACTGGAAACCACTACACTAATGAAATAAGCCAGCCCCCAGAAGACAAATACCCTATGCTTCCCTGACCTGTGATAACTAACAGAGTTCCTAAAACGTAATGTGTATTAGTGAAATCAAATTTTGAGCTTCAACAGCTGTTTACAGCCCTCGCCTCTACTGTTGAGGAACAGGGCTTTTTAAAAGAAAATTTGATATCGCTATATTTTTTAAGATTAATCTATTTGTTTGAAAGGTAGAGTTACAGAGAGAGGTAGAGACAGAGAGAGGTCTTCTATCTGTTCTTCACTCTCCAAATGACCAGAACTGAGCCAGTTCGAAGCTAGGAACCAGGAGCTATTTCTGGGTCTCCCACATGGGTGCAGGAGCCCAAGGACTTGGGCCATCCTCCACTGTTTTCCCAGGCCATAGCAGAGAGCTGGATTGGAAGTGGAGCAGCCAGGACTCAACTGGTGCCCAAATGCATTGCTGGCATTGCAGGCTTTAACCCGCTGTGCCACAGTGCTGGCCCCTATAATAGTACTTTAACAGCTAAAAATAGAATAAAAGTTTGTGAATCATGGAGACTACATCTACAAAAATAATTTCAGCAAACCAAACCCTTGAAGGTCATATATTTAAAACTTTCTCACAGAGTTAAGAAACAATATGGATTAGTTTGGTTTTCATTACCATAATGAAATACCTGAGAAATGGTAACTTTTTATAAAGAAAAGAGGTTTATTTAGCTCCTTGTTGAAGAGGCTGTGAGGCCATAGAGCATAGGGTTGTGTGGTAAATGGTGGAGTACATTCAAGAGAAAGAAATCCCACTGTGAGACAAGAAGGCAGAGACAGAATCAATGGTCTGGCTTAGGCCTTCTTCTTCTTCTTCTAATAGAAATCTTTTATTTAATAAAATATATTTCGTAAGTACAACTTTTGAATTATAGCAGTTCTTCCCCCCATACCCACCCTCCCACCCTAAAACCATCCTACCTCCTATTCCCTCTCCCATCCCATTCTTCATTAAGATTCATTTTTAATTATCTTTATATACAGAAGATCAACTGTATACTAAGTAAAGATTGTAACAGTTTGCACCCACACAGACACACAAAGTATAAAGTACTGTTTTAGTTTAGTTTTACCGTTAATTCTCATAGTACAACTCATTAAAGACAGAGGTCCTACATGGGGAGCAGGTGCACAGTGAATTTCCTATTGATATTGCAGCAAAGTAACAGCAGTTCAAAACAATGCCGATTATTGTCCTCTGGTTCTGCAGTTTCTTTTTTTTTTTTTTTTTTTTTTACAGATAAAGTTAGACAGTGAGAGGGAGAGACAGAAATAAAGGTCTTCCTTCCATTGGTTTATCCCCCAAATGGCCGCTACGGCCGGCACTTCGCCGATCCGAAGCCAAGAGCCAGGTGCTTCTCCTGGTCTCCCATGCGGGTGCAGGGCCCAAGCACTTGGGCCATCCTCCACTGCCTTCCTGGGCCACAGCAGAGAGCTGGACTGGAAGAGGAGCAGCTGGGACTCGAACCCAGCGCCCATATAGGATGCCAGCGCCACAGGCAGAGGATTAACCAAGTGACCACAGCACCGGCCCGTGGTTCTGTGGTTTCTTTTGAGTGTATGAAAATCTTCGTCAATCAAGTTGACCATCTTTTTATAGCTTAAAAACTCTTTGTTTAAATATTTTCTCTGAACTGCCTCCTTATCTCATTCATTTTAGTGAAGGGGTAGTTCCCCCCCCCCCTTATTTTTATTTCTTCATGTATAATAGGGAAATTAGCATTTTACTTATTAAAGAAGTTTCAATTGTCTTCTCCAAAATTTTCATTTATTCTTTGATTCTAATTATTCCAATACAAAAGTTTTTTTTGTTATAATAGAATGCATTCATCCTTTTTTTTTTACAACTGAATTTTTTGTCAGAAAAGCTTTTCCCTTACCCAAACTGCCAAGAAATTTACTCAAGAGTTTTCCTAGTATTACTACACACACATCGGTTTTTACAATTCCTGTCAATTTGTTGTAAACCATGAATCCCAAGGACCATTTGTCATAAAGTCCATCTCTGCCCCTAGTCATCCTATACACTCTGTCACTCACTGGATCACCACGTGTAGGCGGCTACTACTGGATTTCCTCTCCTGGCCCACTGGTCAGACAGTTTATGTATTCATTCACCAGTAGCACTCCTTTAATTAGTTTTGATTCTTTTTTAATATATTAGGACTAACAAATGCTTTTATAGGAGTTTTACAGCTGTACACATATTTACTTTTTATGTGACTATGAGAACTAACTAGTTTAGTCCTGAAAAATTTACTGGTATATTTTTTGGGATTATTTTAACTTTACATCTTGGAAGTTTTATATATCTGATATTCATAATTCATATATATGTATATATAGCTCATCACATTCAGTATAAATAAATGCCTACTAAACATGCTTTTTATGTATTTTCTCACATTAGTTAGTAATTTTTTCTAAGTATTTTGTTTACTTACTTGCTATGGTGAATATTATTTTCCTACTGTTCTACTTCTTCTATAATCTTTTTGCCTTATTTCAATGATTTTCAACCCTCTAAGCACTTTGAAAACATTTGGGAAACTTTTAAGACACTGAGGGTCCAGTTATGTCGCAATCCAATCAAACCAAAATTCCTGGACGTTGAGACCATGGCGTTAGTACTGACAGGCCGCTCCGGTGACTACGGCGCACGCTGTGCGTGGGGAACTCTGGCTGAGCAGGAAGACGGGAGAATCTTGTAGAGACTTGACATGAGGGAAGAATTGTTCTCCAATCCTGTCACTGACAGGTTTCTGTTGGTTCATGTATGTTCCTGTCTGTGAAAGGAGGAGCTTAGCATTCTAAAGGTCTTTGTCCCATTCACTTGCTCGGCTCTCAATTCTACCTTGTTTGCTATCAGCATTGCCACCCTCGCCTTCTCCTTATGATCTCACTGTATACATTTTCCCATCTTCTTTTCAGCTTGTCTGAGTCACTTATGTTTTGATGTATCTCTTGGCATCAGCATATACCCTAAAAGCTGTTGAACCAGTCTGAATTTTTAAAAATATAAGATAAGGCTATTTTGCCTTATTTGTATGACACAGATGCTTGCTGTCAGCATAGGTCATATATTTTATCTAATAGTTACTGCGCTTTTTTCCTTATGTATTTTTTTTCCTTATAGTGTCTTCATTTAGTATAAAGATTTGTATTTTTGTGCTACTATATTTATGGTACTAATTTGTATAACACCCATAGTCCTCTTTTCCCTCATTTAGATACCTGCTGTTTGTTTTGGCAGCTTTAAATGACATCAGTAGCTCCCACCTACTACACAACAATCTGTGAGCTGACCCAGTTTTTGTCTTTCAAGTTTTGGTTGAATTATTACTATTTTGTCAGAATCTATAACGTTCATACACTGTTCTTCCCCCTTCCCTGCCCATGCTTGCTTTAATGTGGATCTGCAATTAAATTTATTGGATTCTCAGGCCGGCGCCGCAGCTCAACAGGCTAATCCTCTGCCATGCGGCACCGGCACACCAGGTTCTAGTCCCAGTTGGGGCGCCAGATGCTATCCCGGTTGCCCCTCTTCCAGGCCAGCTCTCTGCTGTGGCCCGGGAGTGCAGTGGAGGATGGCCCAAGTGCTTGGGCCCTGCACCCCATGGGAGACCAGGAGAAGCACCTGGCTCCTGCCTTCGGATCAGCGCGGTGTGCTGGCTGTGGGGGCCATTGGAGGGTGAACCAATGGCAAAGGAAGACCTTTCTCTCTGTCTCTCTCTCTCACTGTCCACTCTGCCTGTCCAAAAAAAAAAAAAAAAAAATGGATTCTCACTATTACTCTTTCTCCTCTGTCACCCCTTCATCAAACGAAGATTTCTTAGGAATTGTCCCTGAGGTGCGCACTCCCAAGGGAGTTTGCGTGTCAACACTGTTTGCCTGTGGTCATCACAGCTTAAGAGGTTGGCTAGACAGAGCAGTCTGACTCATGCTTTTTCTTTTGAGCTTCTTACAAATGTTACCTTCATTTGTCTTGCTTTATTTCTTTAAAAATCTTACGTCAATTTGGTTGTTTTAAAGTAACTCAGTCTGGGGGCCAGCACCGTGGCTCACTTGGCTAATCCTCCGCCTGCGGCGCCAGCATCCCATATGGTGCCAGTTTCAATCCCAGTTGCTCCTCTTCCAGTCCAGCTCTCTGCTGTGGCCCGGGAGTGCAGTGGAGGATGGCCCAAGTGCTTGGGCCCCTGCACCTGCGTGGGAGACCAGGAGGAAGCACCTGGCTCCTGGCTTCAGATCGATGTAGCTCCGGCCATAGAGGCCATTTAGGGAGTGAACCAATGGAAGGAAGACCTCTCTCTCTCTGTCTCTTTCACTATCCAACTCTATCTGTCAAATAAATAAAATATAAAAAAACGAACAAACAAACAAAAAAGTAACTCAGTCTGTTAACCTAGAGGGCCAGAGGGATCTTTGTTCACATTTACATCTAACAGCTTTAGTTGGCTAGATCTTAGAACTGCTAACAACTGGACCAGCTTCCATATGTATATGGTAGGGTCTTACTGGTGTCTAGGATCCTCCTTTTATCTCTAGAAAGATTTCTTACATCCAAAGTGTAAACTTAAATATTCTACTTGTCTGCCTTTTTCTTCAGACTCTCTGGTTTTGTGGACATTGAATCTTCTAAATTTATCATCTCTGATTTTTTTTAAATCTATTTCATTTTCCATCTCTTGGCTGTATCCTTTTCATCTATATATTATCTTTGTATTCTATGTATTAATCTGTTGTATTATCTTTCCAGTTGATTCTATTCCTTCTTAGTCATCTTGTAATTTAGTCTTTATTTCCAGTTCATTTTGTATGTTTAATTTTTTCTGGGTTCATTTACTCTCACTTTCTTTTTCTTGTCCATTTTGCTTCTTCATTTTTGAGTTTCTGATCTGACATGTTTTACTTACATCCATAAATACTTAGGAATATCTAGGTTAGGTTCTGGTGTTACACTGTAATTTTCACCCGATTTCTTGTTGCTGGAGAATTTTTACTGGTGATATCTGGTTCTCTTCTTTTGAGTCTGTTTTTCTCCATGCACTACTTTTGCATTGTTGAATGCTAGTTTACGCTAACTTTGAATGCCTCACCTGTTGCTGTATTGGGGATGATGAAGATACCAGGCAGAGGCTAGTGGGATGTTTGGCCAGTTTGTGGATGTCCTCTCCTCTCTGTATGTGGAACTAAACTTGTACGAGAATGAACAGCTCTTGCTTTTGGAATAGAGGGAGTATTTTACGTTTCAGGATTTTCAGATTCGTTGATTTCCGCAGAACCCCTCATGTCCAGGAATGGCCTCTCTTCTCCTCTCCAGCCCCAGCCCTCCCATGCAGCCATTCCCTTCCCTAACTCCCGGTCCCCAGCACCGGTGCCTCTCAAGGTCCCTACCTCTATCCCGCATGCCCTCAGGGCTCTCCGTGAGGATCCTTCTGCAGGTGGGATCTGGACCACCAGGTCTCAGAAGTGCTCCACGGTGGAATTTGGTGTCTAAGTACCTCTTTCTGGAGGGGGCCGTTTCCGCCGTTCTAGGCTCCACATAATTTCTTCACCCTTCCCATCCGGGGAGCTCCACAGCGTGCTCTGATAACTCAGGTGCTCAGTTCTGTGGCACAGCTGGAAGCCAGTGGCATCCTCCGATCCCTTCTCAGCCACTACGGATGGGTTCTGCCAGCTGTTTGCTGCCTCGCTCGTGGTAGGAAGTCTCACGTTTTCCTAACATCTTACATCAGCACAGCACACTATTTTTCTCACACTGCTCTTAGGCAGTACTTTATCTGCTCAACAGGTCCTTGAGATCCACACAATTTCCAAGGAGAAAACTGAGGTCCAGCAGGTGAAGTGAATCTGCACTGTCACACGAATCCATGGGGTGGAAGAATCCAAACTCAACTTTCTTTCCACGGCACCACCCGGCCACATTACCGTGGTATATTTTCTCATTTCTGGATGCTATGACAACATACTGGAGGCTGGGCATTTTAGAAAGAAAACAGGTTTATCGAGCTCATAGTTTTGGAGGCTGGAAGTCCAACACTAAGCAACCCCACCTGTGGGGACCCTGGTGAGAGCATCATAGCGGTGGCCTCCCGTTGGTGGGAGCATGCACAGGTGAGACAGGAAGCCAGACTAATGCAACAGCCAAGCTTGACCTTGTCCTACCAACCCACTCCTACTGCAAGCAAGCAGCATGAATTCCTCCAAGAGCTATGGCCTGGGGGCTGTTATGGCTCCCCAAGCTCTGCCTCTAAGTTCCACCACCTCAACACTGCCACCTTGGCGACTTTGCCTCCAGCATGGGACCCCACATGCGGTACACTGACTTATGGATGCTCTTCCTGGAGAGAATTAAAGAAATATTAACACACACATACTAAACATCTTCTCAAAAAAGGGTGTAACTCTCAAATACGATAAGAGGAACAATGAGTCACTACAGTGGTTTAAAAAAAAATTGTGTGATGTGACTTCTTTGCAGCTATCACTGTGACCCGTGCCATGAGATGAAACTGTGTTAAGGATCCCTGCAACCTCACTTCGGTGGTCACTTTCAGTCCCACTTCGATTCTATGACAAGGCAGAGTGGGTAGTTGCAGAGACTATGATATATAGCAGCGCTTAGCACCAGCAGTCAAGGACCACTGCCGGCAGAGCAGCTCAAAGAATAAAAAGAGAGGAAAGTGAATTCTGACCTCTGAAGTTGGTGTTTAGTGAAGGGAGCCTTGTTGACATTCATCAGGCATAATTAATACTAACTGCTTATTCTTTTAGAAGAGGATGAAGAAATAAAATAAATAAAAGTATGAAGCTAACGTAACCCTTTCCCAAATCTCATGATAATAATCCCACTCCAACCGAGTAAGTAACCCGATTTCCTTGGAACTTTGGAAACATCCTAATGTTTTGCAATTCTAACAAACAAACTGGCTTAAAGACAACTACATAAACTCAAAGCATTCTTGAACAAATACAAACACCATGTCCACTGTCCAGTGAATGCCAGCTTTCTAATAGGACCATCCCAGTGATCCCCTGGAGCAAGTTCTCTGGATCAAACCTTTGAAAAATTCAGAAACATTATGATTTTTTTTTGACAGGCAGAGTGGATAGTGAGAGAGAGAGACAGAGAGGAAGGTCTTCCTTTGCCGTTGGTTCACCCTCCAATGGCCGCTGCGGCCGGCGCATCTCACTGATCCGAAGGCAGGAGCCAGGTGCTTCTCCTGGTCTCCCATGGGGTGCAGAGCCATCCTCCTCTGCACTCCTGGGCCATAGCAGAGAGCTGGCCTGGAAGAGGGGCAACCGGGACAGAATCCGGCGCCCCAACCGGAACTAGAACCCGGTGTGCCGGCGCCGCAAGGCAGAGGATTAGCCTGTTAAGCCACGGTGCCGGGCCAGAAACATTATGATTAACACAGAAAGCAGGCTCATGCAATGGCCTGATGACTGAAAGCCTGCACAAGCTGCTTGCTCTCGGATGACCAAAGTAGAATACAAAATACATGCACACAATGCATGCTTATATTTAGAAAAAAAATAAAACAAATACAAGGAATTACATGAGAAAGGTATGAGGTTTAGTTGCTGGAAAACTCTTTGAGCCAATTTTGTGTCCCAGTATCTCTAAAGCTGATGTCATCTTGGAGGTCATGTGACTTTCCAGTTTGGAAGAAAGAAGGGAGCAGCATCATTGAAATGTGAATTGATCAGAATAGTTCCGAGTCAGGATCTGCTCTGGGCAGTGACTGCAGGAGACATATGGCCAAGCTCAGGTTCTGGAAACCAAAACCAATACATGATCTGGGGCTGTCGGGTATAGTTCCTGATGTATTGGTACAACAACAGAAATGCTCCCAATATCTGAGGGACTGACCTCTAAAAGGCAGGTGACATCTCATCTCTGCTGTTCTGCAGAAAACTCTGGGCCAGTAAAGGGAGATTTAAGGTGATGGCTCCGTGTAATGAAATTCCTCAACCATGAGGGCTCTTCTCAAAGCAAACACACTGCTGCTTCAGTGTTGACCACCTCAAACTCCTCATCCCCCAGTTCAGGCACACTAAAAACGCCCAATCAGACATCAGAGAATCATCTACTGGGGATTTATCTGAAAACTCCTGCCATCTATGTGCTTGACACTAGGAGAGCAGTTAGCAGATACACTGTTAGACTCTGGGGTGGGATGTGATCAAGCAATACAGCTCCTATCTATAGTCTCAGGGCCAGCGATGAGCATTCACTTAGAAATCACACTATTGGTAGAAATAAGGAGGTGACAAACCCTACTAAGTGATCTAAAGGGAGAACTACAGTGAGAGCATCAAAGAAACATGACTTACCCCGATGGCCTGAAAGCTTCCCCAACGCGGGGGCACTTAGTTAAGATCTAAAGGATGCCTCCACTAGTGCCTTACAGAGGGTTGTGGTTGGGGGCAAGTGTTCTAGGCAGAGCCACAGTGTGTACCAAGGTCCTGGGGTGGAACAAGAATGGAATGTTGGGAGGACTTAGAGAAACGTTGCTGGATTGGGGACGGGGCAGCAGGGATACTGAGGGAAGCACTGAGGGAGGACTGAGATGCAGACACAGGCAGAGGCTATGAGTAAAATGTTGAGAGTCTGGTCTTGACCTATAGAACCAGTCAGTCACTGGTGGATTTTAAATACTGTGTGTGTGTAGGTGGCACATGGATGCTAGCTCCCTGATGAGAGCTACTTTTCTAAATGTTCATCCTGGTTACCTTGCAGAAAACACATTCACAGTACACCAGAACAAGCATTCCACACACTGGCGTCCAAGACAGGCAAGACGTGGAACCAGGGGCTGGCGCTGTGGCGAAGCGGGTTAACGCCCTGGCCTGAAGCGCCGGTATCCCACATGGGCGCCGGTGTGAGTCCCGGCTACTCCTCTTCCGATCCAGCTCTCTGCTATGGCCTGGGATAGCAGAAGAAGATGGCCCAAGTCCTTGGGCCCCTGCACCTACATGGGAGACCTGGAGGAAGCTTCTGGCTCCTGGCTTCAGATCAGCGCAGCTCCAGCCATTGCGGGCAATTGGGGAGCGAACCATCAGATGGAAGATGTCTCTCTGCCTCTCCTCTCTCTGTGTGTAATTCTGACTTTCAAATAAATAAATAAATCTTTAAAAAAAAAAAAAGATGTGGAACCAAAGAGCAAACAAAGCATTAGAGCGCTATTGAGGAGGAAGTCTGGGAACTGGGAACCAGGGCTTTCCACGAGGGGTCTGACTCTGTAGGTGGGATATGGTGTTCTTGGAGGAATAGATGCAAACTTAAACTCAGGGTAGGAGGCACTGAACAAGGACAACACAGGTGGAGGATGTCGTGAATACATTAGCGCTGGAGAAGTCTTTGTGGTATTGAAACACACTTGTTGAGTGGCAGTGTCTGGGAGTCCCAGAGTTCCTACTACTGCGAAGATAAGCCGGTCCCCAGACACAATCCTTAGACAGCAGCAGCATTAATCCGGGACTATTTCTAATGTTAAATATTGGGATTATTGGCATCCACCTTCATGGAGTCATCTATTAATGAGATCAAACACAATTTTAGAGAACAAAGACAAGGCTCAAAACCCTCAGCACTGCAGGTTAACTGCCTGGCTGAGGCTGCAGGTGCACTACAGAGGCTTCTGATAATGAGGTGGTGTGTACACTCTCGTGGGAGAGGCAACGACTTCAAAGAAATCTTCACCCATCTCTGTTCCTGCAGGAGAGAAGGCAGAACACTTGGGCTGCGCAAACAGGACGTGCAAGGTGAGATAGCAGCCCAATTAAAGTGCAGAGGAATGGTGGAAGGGAGTCAGATCCAACAACAAAAATCCATACAGAGCATCTCTAAGCAGCAAGTGAGATTCAAAAGAATCGGGAACATATGAGAAGCAAAAGGCAGCCCCAACTACGTGAGAATATCCCCTCCTGATCATTTCCTTACTTATTATTTGGCCATCTGAAATAAATTGTGGCTCCGTTCATCCCATTTCCCAATAATTTCACTGGCAAAAGCAGCGTTGCTGAATTCAGAGGAGCAGCTCTAATTAGAAAGCCAGGTCATTTCTGGAAGGAACCAGACCATGAATTTCCTGGGCAACTGGCTACAGAGAGGAATGAGAAGAGCACGTTCCACGGTGGTTGGTGAATGGCTTACAGCAGATGAGTAGACGCTAGACCCAAGTGGCTTTCCCAGGGAAAAGTGCAGCTGGCTAACAACAAACTCTGCAGGAAATTTCAAAGTTAATTACAACTGTTCCTGGGCCTCCAATGTTTTGTATTTGCTTTCTTTTCCCGTTTACAATTTTAAGTGTTTATATCTGTTAATTTTATTGCATGCTGTTTATGGTGAAGCATCTTCAATTTGATTAGGAAAGTGGCACGTGCAAAGGCAACATGTAAAATATAGGGGCTGCTTGGCAGGCCAGAGTCGCGGAATGGCAAGTTCATGGTCACTGCCAACACCAGCATCCATGCTGGAGTACAGTTTCAAGTTCTGGCTGCTCTGCTTCTGATCCAGCTTCCTGGATCCTACCTGGGAAGGAAGCAGATGATGGCTCAACTGCCTGGACCCCTACCAGCTCCGTGGGAGACCAGGATGGAATTCTGGGCTCCTGGTTTCAGCCTGGACCATTCCTGGCCATTGCAGCCACGTGGGGTAGGGAATCATCAGAGAGAAGTTATCTCTGCATCTCTCCCTTTCTCTCTTTTGCCCTGCCTTTCAAATCAATCTTTTAAAAATATAAGGGTAGTGGGCTGTGAGCCTTGACTGTACACACAGCCAAAACTCGAAAGTTAATTCAATTATTGTATCTTGCCCTCCTTGGGTGTCCACATGCTCTGCCCTCGCCCCAGTCCTCTGCAGGAAAATGATGCCAAGCAAAATGTCCAAAGGCACCGGACAAGCAGAGCCACCAGGCAGGGCAATGTAAGATCCCCTTCCTCCCAGTGCAGGCTCAGCCAGGCTGTGAACCCACCGGATGCCACTGTGTGCCATTTGCTCCGTCCCTCTAGGCTGGTGCTTAGCACACACCCCTTGTGCTTCCTCCGTGACCCATCTGGCCTGCCCTGAGCCGCAGACAGCACCTCGCACAGCGATCTCGCTACCTATGTCTGATGTGCAGTCCGTAACCCAATTTGCGAGGCTCAGTCTCTATTCTGTGCTAGGTTGGCCTCGCCCCTCGGGAGATCAGAAGATGTGTGTCTTTGAATCAGAAGATCTGAACAGGCAGTCGAGATGTGCTCCTGTGATCCCGTAATGTGCTTTAAGCCAGGGCCCCTTTTATTGTGTCTCAAACACCATTTCCCAAATGCATGGCAGTGGCTCTTTCCAAGAGCACCTGGTATCTCCAGCCGGAGGCAAAAGGCAAAGACAGACTCCACCCTGCTGCTCCTCGCTCAGGCCCAGAACACTTCAGGGAGAGGCTGTGTGTGTGTGTGTGTGCGCGCGCGCGTGTGGTGTTTCAGCGTGTGTATGCTTCCTTTGCTTTTTGGCAGGGCATCGATTGCACAAATGATATCTCTTATATGGAAAAATTAAGTGAAATTGAACTGCACAAGCAAGGTGTCCTGTTGACAGGAAGCTTAGGGATTTCAACAGGAAAACTCCCTGCTCTTCCTCTTCCTCCTGTTTCGAAGAGCAGTTTGTATCTCATGGGCCATGCAGCAAAGAGGTTGCAGGCTAGAATGGGCCCTAAGGCTGCAATCAAGGGATCAAGGGAGCTGTTGTAGAGGGTCTCAGATTAGAAGACACCATTACCTTGGCTTTTAATTCACAACATGGTAACAGGGAAAATATCATGGGGTACCTTACGTCCCACTCCTATCTTGCCGCCTCTGCTCTGAGAGTTCCAAGGGTCTCAACAGCATGGCCTCCTTGTGTTCCTTTGCTCTCTGTAACAGTCAGCTTAGATCAAGGAACTGACCATGCCTGGCTCTGTTTAGCCCTTACTCTTCCCAGTTGTGAGCTGACCATTCATTCATTCAACAATTTCTGTGTCCCTGTGTGTATCAGGAACTATTCTAAACACTGACATTACAGCGCTAACTACTACACATTGTACTAGGACAGGCAGACGATAAACCCAATAAATATAAAAGTCTTAAAAGTGACCCATGATGGAAGAAAACTAAAGAGAAGGAAATGATGAAAAGTTGTATGCAGGTGAGAAGGCATTGGCAACAGCCATCAGAAGCAAGCAAGATATACAAAGTGCATCGATACCTGGCCGAAGAGCATTCCACACAGATTGTTCTGGAAGGCTGCAAAGCTGCTACATTCTGAATGCTTGTGCCCCATAAAGTTCATTTGTGGAAATCTAGTAATGAACATAAAGGGGTTAGGAGGTCAATAGGTCAGGGGGACACAGCTCTCTTGTCTGGGATCAGTGCCCTCTAGGAGAGAGGCCCCTGACTGCTGCCTGGCCTCCCACCCAGTGACAACACAGCACCAAGTCACCAGCAGCAACCAGAAAGCTGGGCCCCAGCAGACACGCAGGGTGCTGGTGTCCTGGCCCTGCACTTCTCAGCCTCCAACACTATGAGCAATACATTTCTTCTGTTTTTAAGTTACTCAGTCTATGGAATCTTAGTAGAGAAGCCGGAACAGGAAGGAAGGGCTGGGAGGAGACAGGGCCTGCCGAGTTTGAAGAACAGTCGCACATCACCTCATCTGCCTGCTTTTATCTTTGAACTGAGTCACTTGACTCCTAGTAAGGCTCCCTGGGAAGGAAGGTGTGGGGAGGCATGGTTGCAAAGAGGAATCAAGAGGCTACTGAGGTCACCTAAGGAGCAGAAGAGGAGCGGACACCCTGAGCACAAACATTGCGGGTAGATTACACACTCATTGAGCCAAGGGCAAGCATCAGGACTTTCAAGAATGAGTGTGCCTTGGACTGGGGTGGGAGAGACTTGGAAAGGAGCAGTTTGGGCTGGGAAAGAGGATTAAGAGTTGGGAGTATCATCTTGGCCACACTGGGTTTGAGGTACCTATGAGATAGCCACCTTGAGATACTAAACTGGGGATTGAATACGGGATTCTGGAACTCAGAGGAAAATCCACGCACGACATGAGCTCAGAGGGGAGACTTAAAGGTCTGGGACAACATGCCCCTCTGCAGAGGGAGTTTACTCAGAGAAGGGATGTGGCCCAAGGATGAAGTCCTAAACCTCTCCGATGCTGAGACCTGGAAGTACCAGAAAGGGATGGGAAAGCAGACTCCGAGGTGAGAGAATGGACTTTGGTGGTGAAGGAGTTCGAGTCCACGCTGCATCCATTGCTTTTCCAGGTCTCTCTGCTGAAACCTGCAGCTTCATTTACTGAGGACAACTTTTGTACAACAGGCTCAGACAGGCCAAGCGGCAACCTCGGCACCAACACAGGATTTCTCTCTAGAAGGTAACCGCTGTGTCCATCCTGTTCTGTCTAATCCATTCTCTACGTGTCTAGCACTCCTTAACTGGAGCAGTGGCTTAGTTTCAAGAATGATGATATGGGATTTTGTTTCCCCCTCGCATAATTTGTGTTTTTATTATTTATTTGAGAGGCAGAGACAGAGAGAGCTCCCATTCACCAGTTTACTAACCCCAGATGCTCACAGCAGCCAGGAACACAACCCAGGTCTCCCAAATGGGTTCAGGAACCCAATTACTTGAGCCATCACCACCGCCTCCTAGGATGTGCTGTAACAGGATGCCAGGGTCAGGGGCCAGAACTGGGAATCAAACCCAGGTGCTCTCATAAGGGACATGGACATCTTAACCACTAGGCTAAACCCCTACTTCCTGTTTCTTGTGCTTCGTAAAAATTGGGTTTTGTCTGTCATATTGTTCAGCCTCACAGGGAAAAAGAAAATGGTCTGCATACTCACTTCCTAATTTTTTTCAAAAGGTTCCCATTTCTTCCCCCCAAAATTAAGTTGCAGTTGGAACCTTAGTTTATTTTCCCTGTCATCACTTAACTTTTCCAAAATGCAAATGACAGCTGGATGAAACAAGAAAGAGCTGGAGTACGAAGTCACCTGCAAACATCCAGAAGTGGGTGGCCTGGGAGCTGGGCTATTTGCACAGCCCTGGGGGTGCTTTTGGTGAGTTGTGTTAACTCTATGTGCAGTCTCTTAAAATCACAGTGCACACCCCCCCCCCCCCCCCCGAGGAGGCTGCACTCTCAAGTCTGTTCTTCCTTGCCACCCCAGAAATCACATTCGCCAGGTGAGTCCAGACAGCCTGATCAAGTTCCCTGCACTTTCCTAAGCTGCGCAGGCATTTTAATTAACCAGCATCTTGGGCTCCCTCCCTCCTCCTTCCTCTCCCTCCCTCCCTTCCTTCCATAAAGTCTAATTTACATAACATTTCAGTGAATGACTAGTTACTAAATACTAGATATATTTTCTCCCTTCTTCCCCAGTTTTGAATGGACTATTCAGACAACCATTTTCCCTACCCAATCTACGAACTTTCATGTTTTTCTTTTAAACTCATTAAAAAAAAAAAAAGCCTGCCACTGATAGTTGATTGCCACTTTAAGACTCGTAGTCCTTTGTGTCCATTTTCTCTTTTGGGGTTGTTTGGATGAAATCCTGACCTCTCTTAGCTGTCTCATTCTTCACAGTGAGTGAAATGACATGTCAGGCGGCACTTACTGTGTTTTGTGGATAGTCCTTTCTTTTGGATGTCTATCTGTGCTACCCTCTTCCTTTTCTCTCATTCCTTCTCATATCTCCTGGGATGGTCTCTCTGGTAGGCACCATGTTGCCCCCAGCTTCTGTGCCGTTTGTTAACTATGTCACGAGCCATAGCAACAAGAATCTTGTAGGTGCAATTCCTTTTACTAAGCAGATGATTTTAAGAAATAACATTCTGTACTAGCTGTGAGCCCCATACAAACATAGAAGCTTTTAAAAGTAGAAGAGAGGATTAGACAAAGAGCCAGAGATACCTGGGGAGTGAGGAGAGTACACTATGCTCCTTGGGCTCTGTTGTCATAGGAGCCACATGAGCATAAATGCAGGCAGAAACTGGCTGACAGCGAGCTAAGAATGGGGACTTCCTTCCCACGTGGTCTCCAGAAAGGAGGAGCTCATTCAGCTACCTTCACATTAGATCCTCTAAGACGGAGAATCCAGCCGATCCCATCCAAATTTTGATCCACGTAAACAGCCTTATAAGAGGCAATAGACAAAAAAAGTCTGGTGAGGTAGATAATGATAATCAACAAATGTGCCTGTGAGGAGTCACCCAGGTCCATAAGCAGTTAGGATGGTCTCAGTGGAAAATGAGCAAAGGGAATCCCTCTAAGAGGGTACAAAATGCTTGCCTTTCCCAAAAGTTATGTTTAGCAAGGTAGAACGTGCCTATCCCACTCCTTGGGAGCTCCTAATCTTATCACAAAAATAACAAGGGAGTGGAGATTCCGACCTTCTGATGGCTTTTCAGTCTTATCATGAACAAGCCAGACAGGACAGACAGGATTCCAAAGCTGGACTCTCCATGGGTGTTGTTCCTGCCTTGTAACTGATTGTTAGCTGATTGTCAGGGTCCCCTCTCCCCCCCCCCCCCCCCCCCGCCAAATTGTGCTTAAAAACCCCACTTGCACCAGTCCCTCAGGTCTTACCTCTCTTAGAGCCCCACTCCAGGCTGCTTCAGCAGCAGGTTTCTGACTTAAATAAATCTTGCTTTTTTTCTCTGCCTTGTCTGCATGGAGTTTTTTCTTCCATGAGAGACACAGAATCCCGGTAATTTTTCTCTGCCACCATTTCACCTGTAACATTCTGAACTACTAAGTTTGTGATCACTTGTTGTAGCAGCTACAGAAAACCAATACAGGTGTCACCCACTTGCCCCTTGAACTTCTTGAGGAAACTTTGTATTTACGTCACCAAGAAGGATACGAATCCAATCATAATCACACCCTCCCAACCCCCCCTCGAGACAACTGCCAGTAACGCTGTATTCTGCGAATAGTTGCAAATGTCTTCACTGTAGCTGTAATCATAAAAGACATTGTTTTGCTTTTTCTCACTGAAAAGAACATGCTGACAACTTCCTCAGTCTTAGCCTAAACCTCCTCACCAGCTTAAAATCCGTCTTCCTCCTTAGCATCCCCAGCTGGGTATGAAGAATTAACTTATCTCAAACTAAGAGCTTGGCTTATAGCTTCCCTTATCCCACAGGTTTCCTCTTCCTCAGAAGTTAGTATCATCCTTCAAATGAGGCAGATGGACTAACAGGAAGCTAGGTCAGAATGAGAAAAGTAGAAATCTCTTTAAGAGGGTACAAAATGCTCTCCTTCCCTCGAAAGCTACCTTTAGCAAAATGAAAATGCAGAATCCCACTGCGTGCTTCTCCCCAAAAGCTGCCTTTACTAAGATCTAAGTGCTGAAGGCATTCCTGAGTTTCCAGGGTTAACACAAGAATAGCAAGGAAGAAGTGATTCTGCCCTTGTGAGTCTTGGTTTATCAGGAGAATACAAAAAAGTTACTAATCACATCTTTCTGATGGCATTTTGTTTTATCATGAGGAAGCTAGACAGGAGAAATTGGATTATAAAACCCAGCCTTCAGACAGGTTTTGTCCCCGCTCTCTGATGACTGTTAGCTTCTATTTCATTTTGTTTTTCTCCCAAAAAATTGTGGAGAGTTAGAGAAATCCTTCAAAGACTCAGCCATCACAGTTTCTCAGGTCTGCCTGTCTTGGAGTGGCCTGCCTAGCTGCTGCCGCAGGAGGTTTCTGACTTAAATAAATCTTGCTTTGCTCACTGTCTTGTCTGCATGGAAGTTCTTCTTTCACGTGAGACAAAGAACAGAGGTCGCCTTTGCTGAGCATCCTTCTACCCGTAACACAACTAGTTTCTCCATAATCCACAAACTTGGAATTCAGTTGTGACTTCTCTCTTGCACATGCCCTCATCCAAATGACCAGAAAGCCCTACCCAATCCATGTTCCAAACAGGCTTCAGATCTGGCCACACGCAAAAACAGAATGCCAACTGTTTGTCCCACTTTTCATTCTGGACTACAAGGCAGCCTCCTTCTGGTTTCCTAATGTATGTTTCTCCTGCATTATTTCTCTACTCAGAAGACAAACACCTTTTTGTGATAACATAAACCATGTCATATTCAAAATAAATGTAAACACTTGTAATAAGACACAAAGCTGTGTTCCTTACATTTAAAACCTCGTAAAACCTTCAAAGCACTGGATGAACAGGTCCCTTTTATATCACAGGTTTCCTGGTGGTCAACTGCACTTTGATCCTACCTTCCAATATTTCAAAACCACCTGCAGAGCCAGTTCCTCTTTGGAGTCTTCATACGTGTTGTTTCCACCTACTGAACATAATAATGCCTTCCGTTATGGGACTAAATCTCTAACCATGGAGGCCTTAACTAGCAGATGCCTTTGGGACTATGTGATACTAGCAATGTGTACTCCTTTAATTAAATTCCTGTCACATCAAAGTTTGTTATTATATATTTGTCAACTTACTTGTCTTTCCCACCACGTTAGAAGCTCCATTCAGGCAGAAACCATGTATGTTTTACTTGCCTACCTATAGTTAGCCCCTGCTACATTATTTGGGACTTAAAATGGGTGCTCAGTAAATACCACTGGAAAGATTAAATCTGAACATGTTTGCATGCTGCCATACTCCCTTCAAAATTGATTTATTTTCTTTGCTGCAAAATATTTTAGTGTGAGAATGAAGTATAATCTATTTAATCATCATTAGATATTCAGCTTTTTTGCAGTCTTCACACAACAACAAATGCTATTGTTTTCTAGCATTCTTATCTTTAAATGCCTTTTTAAAATGTCTTATGAAAAGCAGCTGACAGTGGGAACAAAGTCAATTTGTATAAACTTTCAAGTGGACAGCCAAAGTCTGTTTTAGGAAGGTGAGTTTAAGATAATTCTGTGCTATCTATTTTTGACAAAATGATTAATTATCTTACCTCTGTTTTCCATGGAAAACTCCAATGGGGCACACATAACCAACTACGATGCATAGAGCCACACATACTCTTGCTCCTATCCTACCAACGGCAATCAGCTGTATAAGCAACAAAACTCTAGATGTTTTTAGAAATTGGAATGGTGTATTTTGCATATAGTTATGTATTGGACCCATTCTAGCAGAACAAGACCTATGTGTGACTTTGGCTTTGGGGAGCACTGTGACAACAGGAAGTCCAGCACAGGTAAAGGTAGGGAGGAACCAGAGAAGATGGTAATGAATTCCCAGTGGTCTTGTGGGCAGACAGCATGGATGATGACCCCAAGGATCACTGGCCACAGAGCAAGTCGGCACCTGCCCAGTGACTCTTCCCTGAAAGCCCACAGGAGTGTGTACAGCAGTCAATGGAAGCCTTTTTGGTGGAAGAGGAAAGTTAAGAGAAATCCTTCCGGGTTACCCTGGAAAGTCACCGTTATTGACTTCTGAGAGCAAGAAGAGCAGCCAGAGAGGCCTGCACTGGCTCAGACATTCACAGAGTGCCCAGCAGCCGGTAGCAGAGGTTGAGGGCAGGGCGGGAGGAGGCCTGAGAACCTCAAAGGCGCTCTGACCCTTCACTGATAGCCAGGTGCTGGAAGCTGGAGAGAAGAGTGGAGAGAAGTCTTTCGAGGCCCACAAAGTCAGGAAGTGCTGGAGAGGAAACATGAAGTCCCTAAGGGCCCACAGAGCTGTCAGCCAGGCTATAAAGCAGAGAGGGAGCTGGCATTTAAGGATGGAAAGCATAGAGAGATGTCTAAAAACTAGCCAGAGCTCAGATCTCAAGCCCTGCAGAAATAAAAGTCTTGACTCCATCCTCAAACCATTTGAAGCCAATAATAAACTAAATTGAGCTAAAGCTGCAACACAAGCCCAACTGAGCTTAACGACAGATTGGCTGGATTCGGGCACTCACCCTAGCAGCAAGTCAGAAGTATGCCATTTTAACGGCCACTCTTATTTACTAAGTGTCATTTGATCAAAATGTATCATAAATTCAAGGACTGGCATATGATCAAATATTGTGGAACATATAAAGCATCAAGAAAACTTTACACCTAGGAACAAGAGGAACATAGTTTCTCAAACAAGGCACTGAAGTGACCAGGTAACTCTCAGAAAAGAATTTCAAAATAATTATGAGGAAAGTAAAGAAAAAGCTTGTGAAAAATAACCAAAGCCGTATGAGCCAAAAAAGAAATCAAGGGAAATATTAAGATTCTTGACTTGAATAAACACAAAACATAGCATATAAATATTTATAGGATACAGCTTAAGCAATGCTCAGAAGAAATTTTAAATACTCAGAGAAATGAAAGCACTCGGGTCAATCAAACAATTTTTGCTTTAAGAAAATATGGAAAAAAAGATGAAAGATCCAAAAGCTAGCAGAAAGAAGTCAATAATGATGAACAGAAATAAATGAAATAGAAAGCAATGGAAAACATGATGCTCAAACTTGTACCAAGAGTGACCAAGAATATAAAGACAAGACACAGTTGCCAATATCAAGAATCAAGGAAAGAACATTGCTACACATCTTACACAGATTTTAAAGATGTTAAAATAGAGGGCTGGCACTGTGGCTCAGTGAGTAAAGACTTTGCCTTAGGTACTGGCATCCCAAATGGGCCCTAGTTCAAGTCCCAGCTGCTCCACTTCTGATCCTGCTAATGGACCTGGGAAAGCAGCACAACATGGCCCAAGACCTTGGGCCCCTGCACCGACATGGGAGACCCAGAAGAAGCTGCTGGCTCCTGGCTGCAGGTCAGCCCAGCTCCAGCTACTGCACCCATTTGGCGAGTGAACCAGTAGATGGAAGATCTCCGTCTCTTCCCCTGCTCTCTGTTTCTAGAACACTACCTTTCAAATCAATAATCTTTTTAAAAAAGATTGGAAGAATATTGTGAATATATTTGTGCCAATTAATATTTAAATAAAATCAAAAAGTCACTATAAACATAGATAATATCAAAGTTCACGTTAAAAAGATTGCTTCCTTCAGGAGCCAACACTGTGGTTTAGTGGGTAAAGCCACCGCCTGCAGTATTGCCCTTCCATTTGGGCACTGATTTGTGTCCCGGATGCTCCACTTCCTATCCAGCTCCCTGTTACAGCCTGGGAAAGCAGTGCAAAATTGCCCAGGTCCTTGGGCCTCTCCACCCACAACAGAGACCTGGAAGAAGCTCCCGGGGAAGAAGCTCCTGGCTACTCTTCAGATTAGCCCAGCTCCGGCCATTGCAACCATCTGGGGAGTGAACCAGTAGTTGGAAGACTTGTCTCTCTCTCTAACCCTGCCTTTCAAATTAAATCAATCTTTTTTAAAAATTGCCTTCATAACCCTGTATCTACTATATATATTGACTACAGACACAAAATATTCTCACAAAATCAAACTCATGCTGATGAAGTCTACATTTAATAAAGAAGTAAAGCCAACTCTACATGAAGTCTTCCCAAATCAATTCATTTTATGAGGTTGCAATTACTTTGATACCAAAACCAAAAATATTTTTAAAAACAGACATTGGAACAATACTTCTCCTAAATGTAGCCACACATAGTTTAATATAACTATTTTTAAAAATGAGTCCAGAAGAAGCCAGCTTTGTGGCATGGCTGCTTAAGCTGCTGTTAATGACACCAGCATCCCACATCAGAATATAGTTTGATGCCCCAGCTGCCATGCTTTCAATCCAGTTCCCTCTTATTGTACCTGGGAAGGCAACTGAAGATGATCCAAGTACCTGGGACCCTGCCACCCATGTGGGAGCCCAAGATGGAGTTCCTGGCATATGGCTTTGGCCTGCCAAGACTTGGTTCTTGTCGATCTTTGGAGAGTGGATCAGCAAATGTTAGATCAATCAATCAATCATTAGTTCTCTAATGCCCCATCTTTCAAATAAAGATTTTTTAAATTAATTCACAAGCACACAACAAAAGTAATATATTCACATTACAATCAAATTACATCAATTCCAAAAATAGAAGTTGGAGCGATATTTGAAATCCAATCAATGTAATCTCCATTTTTATGTCTTATTTCTTTAATGTTTTACAATTTTCACTGTACAGATTATTCACATCTTTGGTTAATCTATTCCAAGGTACTGAATTTTTTGTAGATATTGCGAATGGAAGTGATGAGACAGTTCTCGGCCATGTTATTTTCTGTGGATATGAAGGCTATTGATTTTTGTGTGTTGATTTTATATCCTGCAAATTTACCAAACTCTGTTATGAATTGCAGTAGTCTCTTACTGGAGTCTTTGGGTTTCCCAATATAATTTGTATCCTTTTGATTTCTTTATTTTGCCTAATGTCTCCTTCTAAAACTTCTAGAGCTATATTGAATAACAATGGTGAATGTGAGCATCCTTGTCTGGTTCCAGATCTTAGTGGAAATGCTTCCAACTTTTCCCCATTCAATATAGTGCTGGCTGTGAGTTTGTCATATATTGTCTTGATTGTGTTAAGGGATGTTCCTTCTATACCCATTTTGCTAAAGGTGTTTATCATGAAAGGATAATGTATTTTATTAAATGCTTTCTCTGCATCTATCGAGATAATATATGGTTTCTATTCTTCAATTAAAATGATGTGTCACATTTACTCATCTGCATATGTTGAACTGTGCATTCATACTAGGGATAAATCCCACTTGGTCTGTGTGAACGATCTTTCTGATGTGTTGTTGGATTGGATTATCAAGTATTTTGTTGAGGATTTTTCATCTACTATCACCAGGGATATTTGTCTAGAGACCTCTTTCTTCACTGTATCTTTTTTTTTCTGGTTTTGGAATTAAGATGATGCTGACCTCATAGAAAAAGTCTGAGAGGATCCCCATCCTTTTCAATTGTTTCTTTAAAACTGTGGTAGAATTCGTCAGTAAAGACATCCATCCTGAGCTTTTCTTTGTTGGCAGGGCTTTTTTGTTGGGGGGAGGACAGGGTCTTTATTGCTGGTTCCATCGTCCATGTTCATGGATTGAAAGAATTAATGTCTTCAAAATGTCATACTACCCAAAGCAATTTACAGATTCAATTCAGCACCATCAAAATACCAGCAGCATTTTTCTCAGATCTAGGAAAAATGATGCTAAAATTCATGTGGAAACATAAAAGACCCCAAATAGCTAGCACAATTTCAAACAACAAAAACAAAGCTAGAGACAACACGATACTAGATTTCAAGACATACTACAGGGCAGTTAACCTCAAAACAACCTAGTACTGACACAAAAATAGACATGTAGACCAATGGAACACAATATAAACCTCAGGAATTAATCTACATGTCTATAACCAACTAATCTCTGACAAAGGAACTAAAAATCTATCCCTGGAGAATGGACGGTCTCTTCATTCAATGGTGCTAGGAAAATTCTATTTTCACGGGCAAAAGTATGAAACAAGACCCATACTTTATACCTTATAAAAAATCACCACAAAATGGATCAAGGATCTAAATCTACAACCTGAGACCATCAAATTACTAGAGGAGAACATTGGCAAAACTCTCCAAGACATTGGCGTAGGCAAAGACTTATAGAAAAAGACTCCAGAAGCATAGGCAATCAAAGCAAAAATAGACAAACAGGACTACATCAAGCTAAGAAGCTTCTGCACTGCAAAGGAAATACTCTACAACTGGAAGAGGCCACCAACAGAATGTGAGGAAATATTGGCCAACTGTGTATCTGATAAAGGATTAACACCCAGAATCTATAAAGAACTCAGGGAGCTCAATAACAACTTAACAATCCAGTCACAAAATGGGCAAAGGACATGGACAGGCATTTTTTGAAGGATGAAATTCAGAAGGCCAACAGACACATGAAAAAATGCTAAGAATCACTAGCCATCAGAGAAATGCAAATCAAACCACAATGAGGTTTCATCTCATTTCATTTAGAAGGGCTTTTACACAAAAATAAAAAAACAATAAATGCTGGTGAGGATGTGGGGAAAAGCATACCCTAACATACTGTTGGAGGGAATATAAAATAGTTTAACCATTATGGAAGGTAGTATGTAGATAACTCAGAAATCTGATGACATATCTACCCTAGACCCAGCCATCCCACTCCCAGAAATTTACACAAAGTAAACAAACTCAGCATATGAAGGAGTTTTCTCTGCCCCATGTTTACTGCAGCTCAATTCACAATAGCTAAGTCACGGAATCAACCAGGATGTCCATCAGTGGATGCCTAGATAAAGAAACCACAGCATATATACACTATTCAATACTACTCACCGGTACAAAAAAATGAAATCCTTTTACAACAAAATGGCTTCAACTGGAAGCCACTATAATTAGTGAAATAAGCCCATATCAAAAAGACAAACATGTTATGTTTTTCCTTATTTGTGGTAATTAATATATGGAGCACAAAAAAAATAACACATATGATCAAAGGTGTCATTTTGAGATTTGAATCTTTAAAGCCTTTTTCTGTACTTTTGAGGGACAGTGATTTTTCTACTTACTGCTTGCTGAATTTTTCATTTGGTGGCAGGCTAAGCTTGTGATTATTAAATAAACTGAAAGTATGTCATTTTAAAAATTTAAAGAATACAGAGGAAAGAAAGCAGGAGGGAGGTTGGGAGCATGGGCAGCAGATAGAACAGGGCATAAAATATCATTATGTTTTAAAATCTATGTATAGGAAATACATGACATTTGTTCACCTTACATAAATGTAAAATTTATTTAAAAATAAAGCTGAGAAGCACTGCTGCTAAAAATAAATATAATTTATATTATCAATGAGATTTAAAAAGGAAAATCATATGATCATCCTATAGATGCAGAAATTGCTGCTGATAGAATTCATATTCATCTCATGTTAAAAGTCTCCCTACAAATTAGTATTACAAAATATTTCTTTAACTTTATAAAAGTGATATACAGAAGTCCTACATCTAACATTCTTACTTATAGGTAAAACACGATCCATTATACCTAAAATCAGTCACAGTACAATGGTGTGCTTGCTTAGCATATCTATTTTTCTTGCACTGATGGTCCTAAAATGGAAGAGCCAAAAAAATAATAATTAAAAGTATTCAGATCCAAAAAGAAGAAGTGAAACACTATTTACACACAAACAATATGATCACTTCTTAAAGAAGACTATCAAAGATTTTTCACTTCATAATTCTAGAAAAAAAATAAAGTAGCATAACATGGAAAGATTAGACTTTTCAATCAATAATCTGGTATAATCAGAAAGCCGTATGCAGACAAAACTCCTATCTTGATACATGCCTCACACTTCAGGCAAAATTGAACTCAAAACTTTTGAAAAACTGTGCAGAAAAAAAATATTTTAAAATAGTCAGCAGAGGGCTGGCACTGTGGCACACCAGGTTAAATCCCTGGCCTGCAGTGCCAGCATCTCGTATAGGCACAGGTTGGAGACCCGGCTGCTCCACTTCTGATCCAGCTCTCTGCTATGGCCTGGGAAAGCAGTGGAAGATGGCTTGAGTCCTTGGGCTCCTGTACCCATGTGGGAGTCCTGGAAGAAGTTCCTGGCTTTGGATCAGCTCAGCTCTGGCCATTGTGGCCATTTGGGGAGTGAACCCGCGGATGAAAGACCTTTCTCTCTCTCTCTTTGGCTCTACCTCTATCTGTAACTCTGCCTTTCAAATAAATTTTAAAAAAAATAGTGGGATGTGTGTTTGGCGTAGTAATTAAGATGCTGGTTGGGTTGCCTGCACTCTACCTCTCAGTGCCTGCGTCTGAGCCCCAGTGCTGGCTCCTGGTTCCAACTTTCTGCTTGTGCAGACAGGGGAGGCAGTGGAGAGAGCTCCAGGAGCTGGGTCCCTGCCGCTCAAGTAGGAACCCTGGACTGAGTTCCCAGCTCCCAGGCTCAGCCCCAACCCAGCTCCAGCCATGGCAGGCATTTGAGAACTTAACTCATTCTGTTTCTCTGTTTCTCTCTATATCTGAACCAAAGATGAATAAAGAAAATTTTTTTAAAAAATGAGAGAATTTACACAAGGCAGCCTGAATAAGAAGAACTTCTCATGAGCCACCCACGAGGCCAGAAGCATCAAGTAGCACTTATTATCTTTGAGAAAATCCACGAAAAGCAAGGCAAAGCATCAGCAGGTTCAGTCACAGTGTGTAATGAGGAACTATGTCCCCACATGTGACACCATAGGAAATGCTTCCGAGTTCTTCAGGCAAAACAGAAACAGTAGCTGAGGAAAGATGCATCTATAGGAAGGAATGAGGCACACCAAACGTGGCGATTATGAGAATCACTATAAAATGTATTTTTACCCTACCTAACAACTACACAAAAATCAACGCCTGATGGATTAGAGGCACAGGTTTAAGACCAGAAACTGCGGAACTACTAGAAGCAAACAGGGACATTGGTTTGGGTAATGATTTGGGATTTTTTGTTTGCTTACTTTTGTTTTTGGAAATAACTCTGAAAGCACAAAGAACAAAAGTTAAAAAAAAGCAACAAATCACATTATAATACATTAAAATACATCCAAATTATAATACATTAAAATATATCTACAGAGCAATGGGAACAACCCACAGAAATAACAGACCACTTACAGAGAGGGGGCAAGATTGGCAAATCATACATGATAAGGAATTAATGTAGAAAATATGTAAGAACTCTGATGACTCAACATTATGAAACCAATTAACCCAATGAAAAGGTGGGTAAAGGACCTGAACAGACATTTCTCAAAGATTATCACTATGCTCCTGGACCTGAATATAGGAACTACATGAAATCTGTATACCTTAAATAAAATTTAAAAATAAATCATTAGATTCATCCTCAAATACAAGAAAGACAATGGACAGATTTAGAAAACCATTCTCAACACCGTGGATCACCTAGGAAGTGCAAGTTCAACTCCCAGTGAGGTATTACCTCACATGTCTTAGACTCCCCATTCAGAAAAGAACAAAAGACAAGCCTTCTCAATGAAGGAAATTGTGTCACTTTCAACAACACGGCTAAACCTGGAGGACTTTATCTTAAATGAAATGACCAAGGCGCAAAAAGACAAATATATCATGATTTCACATTTTCTGTGGGACCCAGAACAATTGAACTCATCAAAGTGTGGTGACAGAGGGTAGGCATTGGGTCGTAGGGGAGGGGAGGGGAGATGCCGGTTAAAGGATATCTGGCTTTGGTTGAATAGCTTTAGCCTCTGAGAGCTACTGTATGGTAGGGTGACCATAGTTAATAAAACATGTCATATACTTCAATATTGTGGAAAGAATAGAGTTTAAATGTCCTTATAAGAAACAGTAGGTATGTGAGGTGACAGAGATGTTAAACAGCATGATGCAATCATTCTGTGAGTGCATACATTTTTATAAATACCTCATCACATCCCATAAAACACTTAATCTTAGTCTGTCAATTAAGAACACAATTTTACTCTTCAAAAACCAGGAGAATCATTAGATATCAGGCAGTTTTAAGAATAGCTATGAAATGGACTTTTGAAATCATGTGTTATTGACTGAAATTGTCCTCTGAAAACTCTTACCCTAAGGCCCTAACCACATTGTAACCATGTTAATAGTAACAGGGCCTCTAAGTGGGTACTGAAGGTTAAAGGAGATGATAACCTACTCTGATACCCTAAACAGAGAGGGCTGGTGCCCTTGGAAGAGAGGAGGGGAGAGCAGGGACATAGACACACTGGGAAGGTCACCCAGCCCCCCAGGGAGAGGGCAGCACTCTGCAGGGCGGGCGAGGAGAGAGGCATCGAGACACCAACTCAAACCAAAGCAAGACTTCCAGCTTCGAGAACTGCAGGAAATAGATTCCTTTTAAGCCACCAGGTCTTTTGTATTGCGTTACGACAATGCTAGCCAAGTAATCAATCGCACTTCAGAAAGTAATATCCTAAGGAAATGTCTCTTGCGATGTAGACAACACAGAAAACTAAGTCTGTCTCATTGTCTCTGTCTCTCCCTCTCTGTCTCTTGATCTGTCTCGTACACAACACACACAGGAAATATTTATTCTCCAACCTTTATGGTATATGGCTGGCTTTCATTGTCTTCTTCAAAGTTCTGTTTAAATTTTTCTATAATCAATGTATTTTAATGGTTATAAATAAATCAACATTCTAGAAGTTACTGAGTTGCAATACTCCATTCTTAAAGATAATAGATTACACATAGTTAATGGATAATCAGGATCCCTTTGACCTGATAATTGAAGCCAACTTTTCCCGAGAAAACCATGCAATACAACATTCCCATAAAGTGGGTTTTCTGTCTCTGGAGATTGTTTTTTAAATGCCAAAGGTGAAATAATTATGGGAAAGAATTAGCAAAGATGAAAAAAATGTGAAAGCAACACACTGATGCCAGCATTGCTGTTCTAAACATTTGTGCTTGCTATGGCTTGCAGTTAAAATTTAAAAATAGCACTTAAATATGTGTGTTAATAACATCCAGAAGGCATTTCTTTCAAGCCTGTTTGGGCTGTTGCAGGGTTTAATTTAACCACAGCATTCATTTATGTCTAGCAGTTAAATTTTTTCTTTTAAGCTCAAAGGAACTGTGAGTTGTAACTATGATCTAATTGGTAAGGAATGAAGAATGTTTTTCATGTTTTATAGACAACATGAATCCCGATCATTTTACAGCAGTAAATTATGAAGCACTCCACTTGCTGTGTCTCCCTGTGGAAGCCGGGACCTAGCTCATTAAACTATAAAAATAACTCGCTGGGTTCCGCAGCTCCTAGAAGGCTCTCTGACAAGGGAGGTTATTTTTATTTCACTAATGCACATTCACCAGGCCGTCCAAAGCAAGTGAAATTCTTTACGGTCCCCAACTAAATCAATTTATAACTACATCTACATGTCAGAGGGGACGTGCAGAGAGCCTAAACTGCTGGATGGAAGATAATTTATTATTGATTTTTTTAACCTTTTTTTTTTTTAAAAAAAAAAAAAAGCAGCTACAACTCATGGGTTCCTCTCTGCCGCACAAATGCTCTAAACAGCACGGTGGATGTGTCAAACCAGGTTTCTGTGGGATGGAGAAAAGACACCGGAGTCAGGAGTGCCTGGTCTCCCCAGGACTCCAAGAAGTGAACGACCTTTGGTCATTTAAAAACAAGGAGAAGAAGGGCATTTGTGTGTGCTGCCAGTTTTTAAAGGCTTCAAAATAGTAAATTAAAAAAATAAAATAAATTAAATCACCTCCTGAGAAACTAGTGACTCAATTACTTTTACTCAAAGGCAAATGACCCTAAGTACTCTTTTCTTCTTTTCTCTTTAAGAGATACCCCACTGCAAAGAACTTGAATGTCAGGCCAGGGTTTACAACTGGATGAAGCTGGAAAGACTGACAGAAAAATCTGTAGACTACAAAGCTTGCTCCCCAGCCCTGCTATTGATTGACTCCATTCACTTTCCTCTGTTTCTCCACCTAAGAGACTCTAGCCAAGACGTAGCGCAGCAATTTCCACAGAACAACGTATTTCCTTAAGCAGAATTAGAGCTAGGGCTATATCCTCAGACTGCAATTCCCAATTCTCCCCACCACAGAGTGATCTTACCTCTGTTCAGTACACCCCAAGGTCAAATAAAAACCTCTTCTGCCATGAGAATACTGTTAGCACTGACCAGTACAATATTCAACAGTGTAGCCCATTACCATCGACTATTGTAGAAACAATTACTCAATAACAATTATGATATTATAAAAATAGCCAAAAACATCATTTGGGCAAATCATCTACTGAGATCTTCCACTCCCACCTTCCCACCCACTCCTTCTTCCATCAGCAATGTTTCATTTTCATTTTGTACATTCTTGGTAAACTTGTCCATGGCTAAAGCCTTTTCCTACAAGTGAGTTACGTTTTTCCTCCTTTATAATGAAGACTTTCTTTTATAGTAAAATGGAAATTATGGGGCCTAGGTCCCCTAGCACAGCATGTCCTGATCGACTGGCAATGTGAATCCTGGTTTCAGTCATACTAGCTGCTTCATCTTGCACTTGTCACTTTATCCCAGGTTCCTAATCTGTACAGCAGCAATAATAATAATTAATAACTATTTTCTCTCGCCTGCAGATTTAGGAGGATGATTCTATCAGGTGAAATAGTTGAATATGTTAAGGGAATTACACAGCATTACAGCAATAATAGCAACTATTAATATGTTAGCCATTTTAATATCCTATTTACGAGAGGTCCACATTTTAGTTAACTATCCGGAAAATAACAAACCTATAAATAAGAACAAAAGTGCCCTGTGCACATCAAGCAAATTTACCATCAAAAATGTGGGGCACCTGGCTCCAATGAACAACGTGAGTGCACTAACAGTGTGCTGTGTAAAGAGGAAGACAGGCAATAAAGTCATCTTCATCCAAAGGGCTATGTTGGCAGCACTGGTCAAGAGATGAAACCTTGACTTGGGATTCTCACAATGAGCAACTGTTGCCCCAGAGGAAGAGGACAAGTGAATTATTAATGGAAAACAAAGGAACTTTGCCCATCTACCAATGCCTGCACCCACATACTCTATGTTCACTCCTGCAAGTGCAGATAAAGGGTCTCCACCCTTCACCCAGAGTACCCCCCAACCTCCAGAGCTCTCATCTTCTCTCACCTGCTCAGGAGGGCGATGCCAACAATCACCAGGTATGTCTCTCTCTGCTGAGTTACTATGAAAGCAATCAAGCTATTGTTTTTTCCCACTTAAAATAAATCTCTTTAAACCTCACTCCCCACTCCATGAAATCTAACACCCCATCTCTCTCCTTACCCTTTGAATAAAATACCCATCAGGCCTCTCTGTTCTGAACACCTCTAATTTTTCCCTTCTAGTCTCTCCTAAGCTCAAACCATAAGCATTTTACTCCCCTAAGTCAACCAAATGCTATTACCTATTTTGACAAAAACATACACATTGCAAAAATCTAAGAGAAATTCCCACTTCTCATCCCAAATGACTGATAGACAGCTGATCACACCCTCTCCTGAAGAGTTTTCTGTTCTTGGGCCTGAAGACACTCATTCACCTCATCTTCTACCTTCTACACTGGCAGCTGCTTCTTGGCCTCGCTTCCACCTCCTTCCCATAGCATGTTCCCTGCATGCAGGAGTACCACAGAGCTCAGACCTCAACGCTCTTCTCTGTAGTATCTCATCCACACCATGATTCTGTATCACCCAAATGCGGATGATCCTTAAGTTGTCTCCAATCTCAATTCCCCTCTTCCCCAAATGCAAGCTGACACCCCACTTAAATGGGTAATTATCATCTCAAGTTTAACACGTCCGAAATCCAACTCTTGATATTCTCCCTGTTGTATTTTCTCCATTAGCCTCACACCATAGTTAATAGAAACTCCCTCTCTTAATTTTTCTAAAGACTTATTTACTTGAAAGGCAGAATTACAGGGAAAGCAGGAGAGAGAGAGAGACACAAAGAGAAAGGGACAGAGATCTTCAATATCTGATTCACTCCCTAAATGGCTGCAACAGCCAGAGCTCATCCAGGCCAAAGCCAGGAGGCTGGAACTCCATCTGTATCTCTTTCATGGGTGGCAGGAACCCATGTGCTTGGTCTGTCATCTGCTGCTTTCCCAGGAACATTAGCATAAAACTAGATTGGCAGTGGAGGCCACAACTTGAAATCGCACTCATATAGCATGCTAGTATCATAGCTTCCAGCTTAGCCAGCTGTACCACAACACCAGCCCTGGGAACTCCATCTTTCTAAATACTTAGGTCAAAATCTTCAATCTGTCTTAGCCCACTCTTTTTTCTCATAACCGAAGCTCTGCATGTTCTACATTAAAACTACATTAAGAACGCAGCCATTTTTCCTCTCTAGTTAGACCATCTGGTTTGAGTTATCATTACGTGTTGCCTGGATTAAAGGACTATCTTCCTATTTGGTCTTCATCCCATACCCGTGTTCAAAATACTTACAGCACAGTGGTCAGAGTCTGCTGAAACACAAGTCAACTCAAGGCAAACTACCCCCTACCTCAAAACCTCCCCCCATCTTCTCAAAATCCACAGTGCCAAACCCTGAGTGCCATACACAACTTGGCCACCTACTCAGATATCATTCGCTTCTGTTTTCCTCTTTCACGCAGCTCCAGTCAACTCATAGGAATTCCTTTACCGTTCCTACAGCAAGCCAAGCACAAATGTCCTTGGGCTCTTCGCAGGTCCTCCTCCACCAGGGATCCGATCTACTAGAGGTGTGGGCCAACTCCCTCATTCCCTCTTACCCGTCCCGAACTATCACTACTCTGACTCAGAGCCATTGAATCGCCCAGTCTTTCTAACAGGTGGTCTTCATTTGGCCCTCGGTTTTGAAGAACAGCTCGCCCAGAGAGAATTCTTCACCGACAACCCTTCCTTTCAGCGTTGTGAATATGCTCTTTTACTAACTTTTCATTTCAGTTCTTTGAGCTGAGTACTCGGCCATTGACACCTGCTCAATTATTTTTCTCTTGCTGTTTTAAAGTTTATTGGCCTGCATTTGACATTCAACAGCATGATGTGCCTAAGTATGGATTATTTTTTTATTTATCCTACTTTGGGTTTGAATTTTTTGGATGTTTATATTTTTTCATCAGGTTTGGGAAACGTCTAGCCATTATTTCTTAAAATGGGTTTTCTGTCCCCTCTTTGTGCTCTTCCCCTGCTGAGTCTCTGGTTACCAATATGTTGGTTCATTTAATTGTCCTCCTATTTTTGAGCTTCAAGTCATTTTTATGAGTCTTTTCTCTTCTTCCGAACAGAACAGACCATTTCTGCTGTTCTACCTTCTAGCTCACGGATCCTTTTCTCTCTCCCTCATAGATGTTGAGAACCTTTATTGTGTTTTTACATTTATTCCTGTACTCGTGAATTCCAGAACTCCCACCTGGTTCTTTTTCCTATCTCCTTATTGAGATATTCTATGTATTGATCCATCACTGTTATGTTTTCCTTTAATTTGTCAAACACGGCTTCCCCGAGTTCTTTGAATATATTCATAATAGCTGCTTTGAGGCGTTTTTCTCCTGGATCTCCTATCTTCAGATGATCACTGTGATCATCAACAGTTTATTTTCCAATAGTCATCCTTTCCTAATTCTTTATGTGTCGCAATAGGATTTTTTATTATTGAAAACTATACCTTTAGGTGATACAATGCATCAACTATGGCTTCTGCTGTCTCCCCTGAAGTTGCTACCAGTACTGATCACTTGTGTTCTGCTGTTACGTTTTGTAGTGAGAGCCTGGGTCCCCATGTGTGAAAGCTGCCTCAGGGGCAGTGTGTGGCCACTGGGACCTTGGTTCAAGTATTCAAGTGACCGTCACTACTGTCATTGTTTCTATTTTTAATTTTGCCTTCTAGAGCTGCCGCTGGGTTTGCACAGTTGTCATCCAGTGACTGGACAGAGGTTGCTCGTGAGCATGTCATGATGTCAAACTGCAGGTCTCTCCCACAGAGGCCCACGTGCAAGTTAATAAGGAAGCACCTTCAACTTCCCATTTGTCCTCAGGACTGCCCTGATGTTCGTCTCTGCTGGGCCCTGTGGCATGTGCTGAGATACAGAAAGGAGACTGAACAGAGACTTCGAGTCCGTCACGTCGTCGGGGGACCTGGAAGTCTGCATCTGTGTCTGCTGGCATTCTCAAAGGTGGTATGAGAGAGGAACTATCTGGAGATGAAAGTAGCAGGCAAGAACGAAATTCCACACAATCAGAAGGGAAACTCCTTCATGCCAGGACTGTATCTTCCCATATAAACTGCACAAAGCCTGAAATGTGCAAGTAGTTTCTCCAATATTTTTTATTGGCGAAGTGAAAAATCAGATGCACCATGCCTAGTTAGCAGAAGAATATAAAGAAATCAAATCTTTAATGTTGAAAATAGTTTGACTTAACTTGAACTGATGAGTATTTAGCTAGGGATTAGGCAGAATTATAAAATGTCAAGAATGTTTTTAACACTTTATGACAATGCTCTTCAGGAAAATCTTAGAAAAAGCACTTTCAGATCTCAGACTGGGCCACTAACAGACAATTTCCAAAGTCACCCTTTGCAGAAACATATTTTGTAATTCACGGTTTTCCACTGGACAGCATCACAAGGCCCATTCTTGCATGTCACGTGTCCCCTCCCCAAGTCTCATTTCTACGTAACTGTATGAGTCTGAACGGCTTCCAGGAGCCTTTCATGAGTTCTCATGTATTTACAAGCACTAGTTTTCCTGTATATTAATCAGAGGATTACTTAGCCTCCTGAAATTTCTAACAATCCTTACTCAACTTCGTGAAAGCTCATTCAAATACAATATTCGTAAAGTTTTTTGTATAAAAATACTATGGCATGTCTAAAGATATTAAATATGTATTCATGCTTGCAAAGATGTTTTTACAGAAATTTGGAAAAGACTTAAAACTCAACTACAAGTGACTTTACTACAGTAGATCTAAACCTAATTACTCTCTCCAGTCTCTAACCATAAAATACTTTAGGATATGCTATGAATAACATTACCTATAATGATAACTTAATACCTTAGGCTCTCTCCAGGGACTATTTCTTTACTTAACAACTCTTTTTCTCAAACATGGCAAAAGACAGAGAGATGATTTTAGTTCCAATTTTTAAGCTGCAAGGAATCAGATCTTGTGCTGGGTACCACAAGCAATTGAAGTCTCGCCACTCCAGTCCCCAGTGGTACACAAGCAATACAGCTGTCTTTCAAAGACCTATCAATAACATCTTCTTGGCTAAGTTTTGTTGAACACATCCTTTTTCTGCAGCAAAATGCAATCTGCTTTTGATGAGTCAGAAGGATGGTGGACAGAAAGGTGAAAAGTATCACTCAGTCGAAGAGCGAGTCCCTTCCAAAAGTGAGGGGTGGGGGGACTTCAAGCCACAATCTGAGTACCACGAGACAAATCAAAGCTACAGGACCACGGGAGTGGTATGTGACCACATAATAAAAGCAATAGATGAGTGTGATTGTCTAACACACATAAGCAGGAATGTGATATACAGGGAATGAGACATGAATTTAAGAAATCTTGATTAATACTGGCTCAGTATCACAAAGCATAACCATCAAGTATGAGCCAATGTAATTATGATTTACAAAACTATAATTTACTCAGACTTGAAGAGGCAGTGCACAGTGTGTCATAAAAATATACATATGCACTCACCAAAATAATCTCTGGTCTTAAACACTTACAAAGTATTTTCTATTTAATTTGGGGCAGGCCCATACATTTGTAACCTTAGATTTCTGTATGTGGGAGTCGGATGTAAGCCCAGCTCCAGCTGAGCAGATGTCTGATGAATGTTAATGAGATAGAGCGTCTATGTTAATACGTGTTTTCATACACGCTGATTATATTAAAACATGTTGTAATTGAATTATTTTCTAGGCTATTATTTCAGAATACTTGTTATTTTTTGAGACCTGGTTTTTAGAACACGGACAGCAGTGTTGAAGTATTTCAAGTACCATGGTTTATAAGACAAAGAAGATCCTATTACTGGTAAAGGTGGCCTGTGTGACGGGTGAGAACCGACTTCTTGGAGGATTTTATAGTTCTGTGTGGAGGTCGCTTTTCCACTGCAGTGGAATTGATTTAGACTCAGACCAACTGCTGTACTCTCTGCAAGCCACTAAGAGCCAAACACAGTAAATTAGATAAATCTGTGGTCACATAAAAAGCAATTGTGTCATTAAAATTCTTATTTCATTCACCTAACAAATTCTCCCACATGGGTGATACTCTGAATTAGAAAACCATCGGCGTACATATAATTGAAGGCAGTTTCCCAGAGTTCACTCTCTTAATTTGCAACAAGTTCAGTTCCAAGCTAGTGTAACTATCATGTTTGCTCCTTGAGACAAGACAAGGAAATGGGGCCTTTTCTAATTTCCTTCTCAGAATGCTGTTTCTAATGTGTCCACTTCAAAACACATAAACCTTACGTAATGTAAGGGGAAAAAGAAGCAACAGCAATAATGAAATTAGCTATCATTTAATGAACACTTACCATGTCGTGAGCAAGTGTTAAATGCACTATAAATACTGTTTCATGTAATTTTCCCCAACAACCTTGTCACATAGCTGTTAACATCCCTGTTTTTGCCTAAGGAAATAGTTTAAGAGAAATTTAGGAATGTATCCAATTAATCACTGCAGATTTAGATGATTGGTAACCAAAAGCATATTTTTCTTAAAAGGAATCCTTTCTAAAGATATTTTGATAAATAAATGAGGAAATCTTCTAGCTTCAAGATACAGAATGTAGTTTGGAACTTCCTTATATAGGTGCTAATGACATCTCATAGCACTTGATTTACACCTCTTAAAGGGAATTTCAGGAAGCTTATGGGAAACTGGAATTAAAGATAAGCTTATTTTGGTTCAAAAAACCTTGAAATTCACATATTTTTCATAATATATATGTTCCATGAATTTGGGATTTCAGATTTCTTTGCACCAAAATAAATTCATCTTTCAGGTTTTTTTTAAACTTATTTGAAAGGAAGAGACAGATCTCTCATCCACTAAATTACTACCCAAATGACCACTGCAGCCATGGCTGCAACCATGCCCAAATCCAGAGCCAAGAATTCAATTCTGTTTCCCAATGTGCGGCAGGGATCCAGCTACTCGAGCCATCAACTGCTGCCTTCCAAGGTACACCTTAACAGGGTCCACCCTAAACTCACACTTTAATTTCATTTTCCATGATCTCTTTGAAGTACTATCTTAAATGCGTATTTCTATATTATTTGGACAAAGATTATTATACAACACATTCACATGTAGGTTCACTGGAACTTTGATTTTAACCGTGTTTTGGAATAAAGCTGTCATTTACTACGCTGGGAACATGTTTGGACTTCTCATAAATTTCTTTTATTTGGAGATGAGTAGCTCAGGCCTGACCTTCTTGAAATTTCATTTTAGTGAAATTAAAAAATGAGCTATCAACTGTTCCAAGATAGTTCCTAGTGTACCAAGGTAGATCTGCTTGGCGAACAAGTTGATCCTGGCAATCACAAGACTGTGTCAACCCATAGGATGGTATTATCCATACTGACTCATTTACAGTTTGCAGAGTTTGTACTGCATTATATCTAGAAATAATAGCTAGCATTTTCAAAGTCCTAACACTGTGCCTGTTTTACTGATTAGGAAAGAAGTTTACTTGATTTTCCCATGGTCAAACTCTTAGAAATGTTAGTTTTTCAGAATACTTCTAATTCCTCATAGCTATCAAGAATAAGGAATGTGATCATTTGCGGATCTTAATAACTCAACTTGGAAAACAAATAATCCTACTACTCCACTTTGACACTCCTGAATGTTTAAATGAAGAGTATTCTGACTAAAAGGTGCGTTTTTCAAAAATCTTATCTACAAGTAACATGCGCAAATCATTAAGACAGTCATTTTGACAGGCTGAAATGGCAAGACCCTAGGTGGTGTTACCCACTACAAGCTCAAAACTTTGTGATTTTTGTGTTCTACATCAAAGAAACATCATTGTTCTCCCTAACTGGCTTTGAAATAAATGAAAACTATGCGCTACAATTTTGACTTACAAAACACACATGATTATGCTCACTTCGGCAGCACATATACTAAAAATAATACACGCATGACTTATTCTGAAGTGCCGCCTTCATCTGCTGCGGTCATTGTGCAGCTCACATTATTTCATTTGAGCAAAGAGTTCTCAGAATTTGGGAAGTGAGCTGATAGAAAAAGAGGCAGCTTGGGAATCCAGAGTTCATGTGGCATCTTGGATTATGTGTACTGGGCGAAGTACTTAATGACTCTAACCCTCAGTTAGACTGCCAGAAACAAAGAGGAAGCTCAGTTACTGAGGGCTTTCTGGGACAGGTGCCATGCTCCACCCTCCAGCATCCTCTTACTTCACAGCAGTACTTTAAGCAATAAAGGAGAAGATGAATGGAGAAAAGACTCCACAGTGTGCTGTCACTCAAGCTACAGGGCTAATCAGAGTTCAGGAGATGGCAAACCTGTGGGAACAGGGTGGCGGCAGCACCCTGATTTCTAAGCGCAGGCGAGATCTGGTGGTAATGTTAGGTAGGAAGTTAGATATGAGCTTATGTGTGTGTAACAGGCCTAAAGAGAAGACGTCTATGTCCAGCATATGCATCTCAAAGCCATCCCAGTAATGTTTCAGGGGCAGCCTGGTACTCACATCCTGCCCTGCCCCCTTCTACCTGATAACCTGCCAGGTGGAGGTCCCTGCCCCTTCTGCCTGACAAATCTTCCACAATCTCCCAGATGCAGCCCAGTATCTGCATTTCAAACACCCTGCTCCAGATCCCGATTCTCCAGGGGGTTCTGCTCACCCTTCCTCTGAACCCAGGATGGCACCAGCTAGGCTTCCTCCTCTCTGATACCTTCAGGGGAAAACTCAGATAGGAGCTTCTTAATATTTATAGCCATAAAATCCTTTGTTTCAGGAGATGTGTGAAGACAGAGACCCATCTCCTTAACACACACACACACCCTGGCCTCCATGCTCAGCCCTCTGCCTCTATGCTGAGCCGCCTGCCTGGCCTGCCCAGGTGTAATCTCTCCACTCAACCATGTAACCTTGTCTCCCTCCTCTGCCCCCACCGAGTCCAAGGGACTATGCACTCTCTCTCTCAGGCCCTGTCTGGAGAGGTGCCCATCTTTTTTCATGGATATCCCTACCCTAATAAACTTTGCTACTCTTTACTTTCCACTACTCTGTCTCACGCCTGAATTCTTTCTTGCACGAAGACAAGAACCCTGCCATTCTCCGGTAACAGTAATATTCTAATTCAGGAGAAGGTGCAGAAGAGCAGGTGCAATTGTTCCAGAGTCCGGTAGGACGTTGCAGCCAAACACCTGAAAGCAACTCCCAGGGTTGTAAGGCGGGCTCATCTCAGAGGGGGAAAAGCTGTAAGTACTATTTTCCTAACCTCTACTTTTGTGGCTTAAAAAAAAATAATCAGATATTTTCCTGAGAATCAGATCAGCAACATATGACCTGAGGATGGTTTTTGGATAAAAGGGAGTAGGGAGTGCAAATTATTAGTGTTCTAGAATGCTTGAAGGTTTGCAAAACAGAGGAAGAATTGGACTTTTTCAACCAATTTCCAGAAGACAGGAATAGATGGTTAGAATTTAGTTATAGAGAGTGAGTTTCGGACTTATTTCATAAAATCACTGTCTTAAGATTTAAAAGTCTTCAAGAGTAGAATGTGTTAGAAATAAATCCTTCTCTGGTAATAAAAGTTCTTGAGTTATTATTCAAATCCCTAGAACAGCTGACTTGTTAAAATCGATACGGTTACAAATGTCAAAAACACTTTGGAGAAGTCAAAATTATATTCTTGATGATGGGAAAAGGATGAATTCATTCCCCTAAATGCAGTTTTCAAAGGGAAAATCAATGACCTAGGGATAAAGGTCACTGGGAGTTCAAATTTTGTCATGGTTTTAAGTCTAGGATTTAGAGTCAGACTTGACATCAACTCTTGGTTCTACCAACACTTGGTTCTCATTGCTTGACTTTGAAGTGAGTCATCATTCTACCATCCAATGTCTTCTTTCTTATAAAATGGGGGTGATACCTACCTCTTGTGGCTGAAACAGGGATAAAATGAGAGAATGCATGTCAATCACTACAGTTGGGCACCCAGAGAGCACTAAATTGACTTAAGTTAGCATATGAGGAAACAAGGTGGGGTGGGGAGGTATTTCTGCTGGTGACCTCATTCAGCACCAACCTGACCTGCTGCTCTACGTGGAGCATTTCCTTCCCTAGAAATGGAGTTTATTCATGACATTGCTTAACCATGGTGCAACTGAGGGCGCATCTGTACATTGTCATCCTGTATAATTGAAGGCAGAGTCGCTCTACAAGAAGCAATAGAGACTTTTCCACATTTGACACTTGACAGCTTATTCCTCTAGTACAATTTCACACGAAAATAAGAAATGAAACTGAATGTCACCAAGGTAGAAATATGAAAGAATAATACCAGTGGTAACAGCAAAATATAAATTGTTGTTTTTCATCTATTTCTGACAGTGCAAACATAATATTTTTACTACTTCTAAAAAAGCATGCATATGAACTGGCAGCCGATGTTTCAAATGCCAACCCTTACTGACCTTTAACTGTGGAAACAGCACAGCTCTATTTTGATATCCTTTCCTGGAGCAGCACTGATTTGCACTGCTGTTTTGACCTTCCTTGCTTCCCCAACATCACCAGGTGGAGAGAAATCTTTGGAATTATCCAACCATCATCCCTGCTGTAGGAATCAGCTCCTTTCCTGTCTATGACATGACTTTCACAGCACTCTCTTCCTAACTGTAATATCCATTCACCCAGTTTGTTTGACAGCCCTTGTTCACATCTGTTATGTCATTGGGCTTCGCATTTATCCAAGATTTCCCATTTGTTAACGAGACATCATCACCAATCGTTGCACAGAAATAAACCAGAATAGGTCCCGTGGACTCCACTTTATACTTGAACTTCTACCACGGTCACATCCAATGGTGTATAAGGGGAAACAACAGTGAACAGACTTCTTACCGCTCAGCACATGATGAGCAACTGAAAACGATCATTATGAAAGCAAGCCGAGCCTTAGCTGGTCCGGCCTCAGCCACTGTGGGGTTTCGGGGAGTGCACCAGCTTTCCAGAGCGCTTACTCATGCTCACTCTGTCTCTTTCCTTCATTCTCTAATGGTAATACATGGAAGCTGCCAACTGCTATGAGGAGAGTTAAGCAGTACACAGGATCTAAATTTAGAATGTTCTAATCATGCTGTTTTTTATTACAGTGAAAATACTTTTCATAATTTGAATTTGTAAATCACTTCAAACTTTAAAAAAGTTGCTGAGGACAAGTCCTGTGAAACTATTTTATATGAAATACTTTCATATTCCAACTTAACTCCAAAATAGAAATCAGAACATATAATTGGGCTAGTTAAGCTGCCATTTAGGACTTCGGTGCCCCAGTCCTGGTGCCTGTGTGAGTCCCAGCTGCTCTGCTTCCAGTTCAACTTCTTGCTCATGTGCCTGCAAAGGCAGCAAAAAATGGCCCATGTATTGGGTCCCCACGAGGGAGACTAAAGTGAAGTAGTTTCTGGCTCCTGTCTGCAGCCTTGGCCCAGCTCCAACTGTTGGGGCCATTTTGGGGGTGAAACTGCAGATTAAGCTCTCTGTTTTTTTAAAAAAATAGATCTAAATTGAAACCTCTCATCTAGAATTTTCTTTATCTCTTAATTTGTAAGGAGAAAATTTGTTTTATTTGTAATTTTTATTTCTTAATCTGAGAGGGACCAATACAGAGAAATAAAGAGACAAATAGACTGAGCTCCCTTCTAATAGTTCACTCCCTAATTACCTGCAAGTGCCAGGGCCAGGCTGCCAAGCCCAGAACTGGGAACCCAATCCAGGTCTCCCACATGGGTGGCAGGAACCTCATTTTTTGGGTCATCAACACTGCCTCCCAGGATCTGCATCAGCAGGAAACTGGGGTCAGGAGCCAGCGGTGTGCACTGAGTCCAGGCACTTCCATACCGTACACAGGCACTGCAGCCGCTAGCACACCCACAGGCCCCACAACAGAATTCAAAACTGGGCCCCATCAGCTGACTCTACTTTACAGATCACACATTTTTAATTGAGAAAATATCCTCCATAATTTTCATTATTTTGGCACCTGATTGGGCTGATACATTACTTGATCCTCCTACAAATGTGACTGTCCCTTGGGCAAAGCTTATTTTCTAAGTAAGCCAATGGCACAGCTGATCAGAGTCCTTCCCTAAGAATATTCAAATCAGAACTAAAAAATAAAAATGAAAATAAAATAATTAAATCTATTTTCAGGTAGCAGGATTGTAATACAAATGTGGCATGTTAGCTACCACATGGACTAGAAAGCCAACAGCACCAGGTCCACAGAGACTGAAACCAATGCCTACGCACTGAAGAACTCTTGCTTGTGTTAAGGCTTACATAGGCCAACAGACAAAGGAGAGAAACACAGGTAACACTGGAAGGGATTCTGCTCCCCTGCAGTTCTCAACCCTCCTAGCCCGTAGCCTGCTATTTCTGCTCCCACTTTGTAATTTGGCCACCTTCTGTGGTCCCAGGGATGCATCACAGTAATTGTTATCTCGGAAAAACCATCCAGCTTTCCTTTGGCTCCTGTGGCTTTAGATCATAACGCTGCCTGCATGTTCACACTTGTGCTTCCCATCTTTGCAGGCACGACAGAGACTTGGTAGACTTTTCAAAGTATACCTCTTGAAGAGAAAATCCAAATCTTCTTTCTTCTCCCCCATTCAACAAATATTTATTGAATTCCTGGGTAGCAGGATCCTTAGGTTTGGAGCTGGAACAGTGAACAAAAGAGACAAACCCTCTGACCTCGATTTTCAAGAGCCAGTAACTAAATAAAGTTTGTGTTAAGACAGATCCCTACAAATTCTACGAAGCAGAGGAGGGGGAGAGAGAATCCTAGGGCTGCAGGATTACAATTTAAAATAAGACGCTTAGGAAAGCAATTGTAGACAAGGTAGCATCTGAAGAGGACATCAAAGGACCAGCCCCAGAGAAGGGTGCCCAAAAAGGGGGAAGCATGAGCCAAAGCACCTACAGAAGAATTGTAGTATTTTACTTTTTGAAGTCCTACCCCTACTCCAGTAACTGTCAGGTACTCGCAGCCTTTCCCACAAGGAAAGCATCCCAGGAGAACCCTCTCTGCCCAGGTCCAAGAAGGCTACCCATTCTGGGAACACCGGGTAATAAGAACCTCCAGAGGAATTTCACCTGTTTCACACCCAGCAAACCCTGTCTAGAAGAACAGGATGGAGATCTGGACCCAGAACCCTTCTAAGTCCCCGTCTAAATGCAAACAGCTTTCTCAGCTATGAATTCTTTGCTGAGATGCCCACCTGGCCTGTCAGGTGTCTTCTTGCCATTACACTTTGTGAAAGTACTTTACTGCAGAGTCTGGATGACTTGGCACTCTGTCTCAGAGGCATGTGGAGAGGTGCCCATCTGTTCTGATGGACACCCTACCCTCTATCTCACACCTACATTCTGTCCTTACAGGAAGACAACAACTACTTCAGCTGTCTCTGTTAACACTGAATTTGTGCAGCTGGGGGTCCTCAAGTCTCTATTTCCCTTTTATCCCATTTCTAAACTCTGGTTCCCACCCTTAACATCTAACTAGTCCAATGTTCCAACAGTTTTTTTTTTTTTTTTGCTGAAAAAATAAAAAAAGATTTAACAACATGTGCATTGGCTAAGTAGACACACATAGTCATAAAACTTGGTAGAAAACTACAAGCAAAGAATGGCTATGGTTTAGACCAATGCTGACCAGAAAGAAAGATCCAGTGTATATTTATTTACCAAAGCCACGTCTGAGAAGTGTGAGCTCTCAAAAACATTGTCATCTGAGTGTCGATATATATAGTGTGATTACTGCACCGTGGATTGCCTTGTTTTCCGGAGTTGTCCTTGTGTTCACAATGACTATCAAAAGAATTTCTTGTGAAATCGACCTAAAGCCAGTAAAGATACCCACACTCAGGACTCAAAACCTGGGAAGCATGTCCACTTCCTGAAAGTCTCTCTTTAATACTGAGACCCCATGTAGTGATGGCACCTTCCAGACTGTCTTCAAGTCTTGTCTTCCTAAACTGAGCAAGTTAAATACCAAAGAATCCCAAATTACCATGATCGGTTGACCTCTCTGAAGAGAAGCACATGGAAAACAGCCCACTTCCTGCCACTGTGGAGCCAGAGAGCTCAGAAGAGCAGCTCTGTGTAGCTGACGTTAACCTGCACAGTGAGTTGCACTGAGCAATTGCTGGTAAGAGCACCTGCTGGTAAGAGCACCTGGGGACCTGCACGGCTCCTGGAATTTCCAATATGTTCTTCAGTTCCTTTTTTTTTTTTTTTCCAACCTCTATAGAAGTCGACTATTAATCAGTCATTCTGGGCAGAACTGAGTCAACAATGCAAACACGTGTCCAAATTTTGTGACCCTCCACATGGTAAATGAAGCAGGGGCCAGATGAAACCTGATTAACCAATGAGTTTTTGCCCTAATTCTATTTTGGAGACATCAGCTCCATCTGGAATTTTCTTTAACCTCATCTGGGGGAGAACTGAAGGAGACGCATTACAATTGGGAAACACCAAATCCCACCTCAACCTCCTTACTGGCACACCTCCAGGGCCCAGCCCCACTGTTGAGAGCCTTATCTACTAAAGCCCCTCATGGAGGCTGACCCCTGGCCGTTCTAACACTCCCCCCTCTCCCCTCCCCTAAGCCATCCTGCAGCACTCAGTTGACATAGTTTAATTCTTGTGTCAGCACTTCCTGGATGCCCAAGCTTCCTCTAAGTCCCTTGATGACAGTCCGTGCCTTGTCCAGTTTTCAGATTGATGGCATAATGAAATGATGTTTCATAAAACTCAAAGAGATTCATCCGTAATGAGCAAACATATTCTAAAAGAGGTCATTGGCATCTCCAAGAGGATCATCATTCGCCCTGTGACAAGACAGTGTAGAAAGCTCCAGAGACAGGTTATTTCTATTAATAACAGTAATGCTAAGTACCCCAGGGACAGCAACAAGAAACCATCAGCCTTATTATTATTAAATAAGAACAAAGTAGATAAAGAGGATGAAATGTCAGGATGCAAAAAAGCGCACTCAAAGCAAGAAACTTAATATGAAGTGGTAATTTGGTGGCAGAGTTCTAGTGAGAAAAGGGACAAGCAAACTAATAGCAAGATAATTGCCTATACAGTGTTTGTGTCTTTGAGAACATAGACATCAGGTCTAGTGGGTTGGGCATTTTTCCAAAGCAAAACTACAAAAATTACTTGTAAAAATGCATTGCTTGATATTGAGGTGGTGAGCCACCAAAGGTAAAAATCCCATTACCACACATTTGCTTTTGCACACTTGTCCCTATAAAGCATATCAGAGAAGTCTCAAGATGACAGCTCCTAGGAGCATTTCTACAGCTTACCATGCCACTCTCACTGTGAGAAGTCAAAGCTGCCTGTCACAGGTACAGGTATTTCAAGAACAGTTCACACATTTCCTTGAGATGTTCCATTTATTAGCAGTGACACGTGTCAAGATAGAGTAAATTTATATTTGAGGATCAACAGGCTCACTCACATATTCAATACCTTCAGCAAATATTTATTGAATGCCTACTACATATCATATTCCCACACAATTAAATGCAAGCTATTTATATCACTCACGTTCCTGATTGGCAACCAACAGAGTCTAATCCAGCCATATTCAAGAGAACAGGAAACGAGTACAACTTCAATGGGTAGGGCACAGACTCGGTGAGAGTACTGGACAGCCTGGCACAGAACAGGAAACCCACATAGCTAGAGCCATGGCCCATGTCACGGGCCCCAGGCAGCGGGAACATCAAGCCCACTTCTGCACACTGTTCACTGGAACTTGTACCAGCTACAAGTGCTCCACCAACAGTGCAGTCCCAGGAGATGGGTACTGATGCCGTCACCAGTGTCACCGAAGAAACCAGTTCTCTTCTCTTTAGGATTGTGTATGGCATTAGCTCCAGAAGTCCAATCAACAGTGGGTACATCTGACTGGTTTCATTCTAACAGAATGAGTATCTTGTATTTTGAAGCCTCCATATTTGCTCAAATTATCAATCTCTGGGATGATCTATGGTTTCTTTCACATGACAATTCTAATGTGTGTCAATAGAAAAACAGCCATTTGCAATACTGGTGTTAGATTTACATAGCACAGTGGGACTTACCTTCGGAGGAAGGCACCAGCAGGCACTCGGATGACCACTGTTCAAACAGTTCTCCCCGCTCTCCTCCCAGGAGGTGATCCCTCTGCTGTACACTTACGGGATGACTCTGTGGACATAGATCAAGTAAATGGCTCAATAATTGAACACTTCACTTCAATATGCATCCGAGACTCAACATGTCAGTCTGAGGCTCACAGAAGAGAACCTGAGAAACAAATATTATGGAGCTGAGTAGACAGTAAAACGGCCCTGTCACATTATGCCCATCGGAAATACTAACCTTTTTCCAACACCTATCAAGGTAACTGTTTTTGCTAACTACTCCTTCAATACCATAATAAGAATTGGAACGGTATAGTTTATTAAACATTTCCTCTGGATTGCTTAACTGAATCTTGGTTTTGATTTCTTTGCCCACAGTTCATGCTATAGCTTTGGCCACCTCACCAGCCCATCCAGTTTTCCTCCTTAAAGCTCACACTATTTCTAGCAGTGCTGTGCTCAGTGCCTTTCTCTCTGGTTATCTTTTCCCCTTGCCAAATTACTATTATCAAGTTCACTCAGCAGCAATGCTATTAATGGCAATTCCCACTAATGGGAAAGTTCTTTTCTCAATCTCCTGTTTTCATTAATTTAATATAAATCCTAATTTAATACCAGTTCACAAACTTTTCCTGTGTAATGCCAATTAAGGAGTCACTGGTTTGCTACTCACAATAGCACTTAATGTCGATTATTGCAATCAACTTTTCATCTAGAAACTGAATTTTTTAAGTGAAACTGATTTTAACATGTCTTTAAATTTGCTCAGTAATGAGTTGAAAGATTATGAAAGACAGTTCTTCTAATTTTTTATTGTTAAGAAGCTACAAATGGCTACTTGCCTTTTTTTTTTTAAGATTTATTTATTTGAACTTCGAAGGTACACAAAGAGAAGGAGAGGCAGAGAGAGAGAGTTCTTCCATCTGCTGGTTCACTCCCCAGTTGGCCGCAACAGCCAGAGCTGCACTGATCTGAAGCCAGGAGCCAGGAGCTTCTTCCTGGTCTCCCATACCATGCATGGGCCCAAGGAATGCCCAAGGAATGATTCGAAGTGGAGTAGCTGGGACTCGAACCAGTGCCCATATAGGATGCTGGCACTGCAGTCGGCGGCTTTACCCACTATGCCACATCACCAGCCCCTTGAGTTTTCTAAATGATCAAAGCTTTACATTAAAAAAAAAAAAAAAAAACCAAGAATGGGCATTTGGCCTAGCCATGTGGCCTGTTTTGGAGTAACGAGGTTCAACACTCGCCTCAGACCCCCGATTCCAGCTTCCTGCTAATGAACACCCTGAGAAACCCTAAGTGATGCATCAAATTTCCACCATCCAAAAAGCCCTGCATTGAGTTCCTGGCTCCCAGTTCCAAGTTTCAGCCTTGGCACACACAGCTATTTGGGGATTAAGGCATCAGATGGGAGTCCTCTTCTCTCTCTGGCTCCATCTTTCTACCTTCAAATTGCATGCTTGTATACATACAATGTTTTTAAAAAATTAGATGATACAAAAATACCAGCCTATTCAGGTAGAACTTCAGTGAAGTACCTACCAATCTTTCAGGTAATAACTTTACCATATTTCTATCAAATAGCATTTGATTATTTTCTTTGATCTCCTTGTACAAAGGTTGTTTCCAATTCTTGATGCTTTGTACAACTGTAGCTACCACATATAACATGGTTTTATGAAAAAGTTCAAAAAGTTATGTTCTGTCTTTAATTATATAAGCCATCATGACCGTGTTAACTTACATGAAGTCTAGAAAACAGGTATAGTTCTATCTCACAGTGAGATGAGACAGAAAAGTAAAATACTGCACCTATGTCACGGCAAATATATTAAAATTAGAATAAACATATTGTAATATGCAACATTATACCAAGCATAGACTATTTTTTGGTCACCTAATCTGACTGCCTATCAACATAAAAAGAAATTTTTTTTTATTTTTTTTGACAGGCAGAGTTAGTGAGAGAGACAGAGAGAAAGGTCTTCCTTTTACATTGGTTCACCCCCCAAATGGCCGCCACAGCTGGCGCACTGCACCGAACCGAAGCCAGGAGCCAGATGATCCATGGCACTGGCCAAGAAATATTATTTTTAAAGTTTACATATAACAAATTTGGATTTTTGATTCTCTAAAGCAAGTATTACATACAGAATATAAAAGTCACTTCTTTGTCATACGTTAAATTCTTAGCTTCAATTCTAGGACACATATCAAATGATATATTTAAAAAAAATTTTATTTGAAAGTCAGAGTTACAGAGAGAGAGAGGAGAGGCAGACAGAGAGAGAGGTCTTCCATTTGATGGTTCACTCCCCAGTTGGCTGCAACATCCGGAACTACGCCAATCTGAAGTCAGGAGCCTCCTCCAGGTCTCCCAAGCAGGTGCAGGGGCCCAAGGACTTGGGCCATCTTCCACTGCTTTCCCAGGCCATAGCAGAGAGCTGGATGGGAAGCTGATCAGCCAGGTCTTGAACCGGCGCCCATATGGGATGCTGACACTCCAGGGCAGGGCATTAACCTGCTGCACCACAGTGCTGGCCCCAAATGATATATTCTTTAAAATTATTTTACATGCTAAGTTATCTCTGGATTAGGTCTCAGTCATTGCTCTTAAATAGCTAGCACGTGGTCAAGTAGCCTCAAAAATTACATGTAGTATTAACTTCTCTTGCACTGAAGATATATTTCCTAAAATATTCCTAACCTTCACCAATTCTTTAAAAAATGTTACTCTCAAAAATATACATAAATTTCATACAACACAATGCTATTCAAAAACAGTGAGAAAAATTCTGATTTTATTACATCTTGACAAACGTCAAGGCATCTATGAGGTTGGGGTTACGCATTTACTACCTTCTGAATGACAACTACAGATGAATTTTCATAAATCATGGTAACAGAAAACACTTTAAATTTAAGATTAGTTGGTTCCTTTAAAAAAAATAACCCCATAGAAGGGCAATCAAGGCACTTCAAGGTCTGCTGAGCCCCGCATCTTCCATGCCTACAGCCACTCCTCAACAGCCATGGTAGCAGTGCAGGGGTGGGGGTGGGGGTGTAGAGGTGAGTGAATGCAAACAGGGGGTGGGTAAAATAAAGACCTGGAAAGATACCTTGGCTTGGTCAAGTTTTTTTGTTTTCATCTTTATGCCATTCTAATCAATGCATGGCACTGCTAATACTCTTGGTTATCAAGTTGCCAGAAAAAGTGTCTATCATCAACTATTTTCAAATCTATGTAGAGTTTTATTACCAATAAGCATTTTCCACAGAGTATGCAGATTTTTTTGTACCAACCATTTCTTTGCCTCAAAATAAACTATTTTTCATTCCATTTTTCTACAGTAACCTGCATTTTGCAGGGCCAGCATTGTGGCATCAGTTGAAGTCCTGGCTGTTCCACTTCCCATCCAGCTCCCTGCTAATGTACCTGGGAAAGCAGCAGAAATGGTCCAAGTACTTGGGCCCCTGCACCCACTTGGGAGACTCAGATGGAGCTCCTGGCTCCTGGCTCAGCCTCGCCCAGCCCTGGCTATTATGGCTGTTTGGAGAGCAAATCAGAACTAGGTTCCCTCTCTCACTCTGTATCTCTAACTCCACCTCTCAAATAAAGAATAATTATTTTATTTAATAAAAATCCTCATACCTAACCAATGCCAACTATTTCATAAATTTACATACTGATATGGGAATGTGGCTTTCTTTAGAGTTCTGTCCTTATCAACTAATCTTGGAGACTGTGAAGAAAAAGTTAAAACTGGTAATTTTCCATCAGAACTCTGTTTTCACCCACTGAACCACTACTCACACAGTGAGAATGTTTTAGCTGAAAGTGTACTACGCAAAGATTGTTTTCACTCATCAACGTGTCCCAGCCAGAGACTGCTATTAATTTTGTCTCTCAAAGTGACAAGAAGCAGGTCATCCTTACACAGTGAGATCCCTTTTCCTGAGATCAGAACTCCAGAGGCCACCAACCCAAGAGAGGTCAGTGTCTGACATCCATACGGCAACCTTAGAACAGAGGATGGCCAAACAGGGCCTTCCCGGAGCAGACAGAAGCTGGAATAAACAAGGAGTGTCAGAGACTGGGTAACAGAGCATAAGAGAAGATTCCAGTTCTAGTCACAGTACAGGGAAGTATGGTTTAGACATTCAATGCCCAGTTCCCAGGGAACACTTCAGTCCCGTATCTACTCTAATTCTTCCACCCTGTGGAGAGAAATCCCTCATCCGCGATAGCATTATTCCCTGGAAGACAAGGAATGGCCTCGTAGAGATTCCATGGTAAATCACTTGTTGCCAGTTATTGCTGTTTCTGTCAACACAACCAGTAGCAGGGCCTCTCTCCTAAGTTTCTCAGTTTGAAAAACAATGTATTGGTTAATATTTAACTAAGCAGAACTCATAAAGCCTTTTGAAGATTGTCAGAATCCAAATAAACAGGTATAAAAACATATAAAATAGGATGAGTCCATTTACACAATCTACACGGTTTAACATCATTAGTTACTATTCCTGTAATAAATTTCTGAGGTTATTTAAGGCCAGTAACAAGAAAATTATTCATCTCTTGTCATTTGCTTCTGAAAATCCCAGCTCAATATAAACTTGCTAAATACAGAGCAGGAAAAATTATTTTGTTTAGAAGACCCAAGTCAGTAAAGCTGCTAAAATTAGAGAGATACTTCATAGAATTCTTTTGTGATACTATAAACACTAGCTGGTTTTTCCACTTTCTACTAACTTTTATGATCTTGTAGAGTGACACCTTCAAGCACCAAATACTCATGGTTCACCCATTCTTAGTTCATACAGAGGTTTAATTTCTGTAGAGATCCACACAATATAAGGAGACTAACTCTATGAGAAATGGACAACTACATCAAAGACTATCTAGGTTCAGGAATCTGATAGACAAGAATAAGTATGGAAGATCAAGGGAGAGGAGAAATATGGGAACAAAAGCTGACAAAGTACAAACAGTGAGAGGAAGTACAAGGGTAAACAGAAACAAGGGAAAAGGTGGAGAAGCTAGAAATCCAAGCCCCACCAGCAGTACTGCACATGCCATTCAGCTCCCATCACAAACTCAGGCTTACAGCAGTTGTTACCAATAAAGTTAAACTCGGGAACAGCTGAGCCAGTGCTGTGGTGCAGCAGTTTGAAGTCCTAGCCTACAGAGCCAGCATCCCTTATGGGCACAGCTGCTCCACTTCTGATCCAGCTCCTTGCTAATGCACCTGGGAAAGCAGTAGAGGATGCTCAAGTCCTTGGCCCCTTGCAGCCTCATGGGAGACCTGGAAGAAGCTCCTGGCTTCGGATCAGCTCACCTCCAGCCACTGCAGCCATTTGGGGAGTGAACCAGCAAATGGAAGACCTCTTTCACTCTGTGTCTCTACCTCTCTGTAACTCTCCCAAATAAATAAATCTTAAAATAAAAAAGTAATTTGAATGTGAGCAAGAGTGTTTAAAAAAAAAACTAATGAATAGGCAACACCATCAACAACAGACAGCAACTGTTAGATGAGGAACAGCAACAGAGTAGCTAGAACTTGTATCTTGATCTTGACTCTGCCACTTGTTGACAGCATGATGTTACATTAAAATCACTAAAGTTTCCTCGTTGTTAACATGGGGACAACACCACCCACCTCAGAGACCGCCATGAACAACACTAACTACAATGCCTGTCCCAGATACAGACACAGGCACACAATCTCTCCTCGATAAATGCTGATTTCACTGTTTTTTTCATTTCAATTCTTTCTTCAACTCACCTGTCATTAGGAAATAAGAATGTCTTTTAACAATAAGCTTTCTCTCTCCTTTTTAATCATTAAATAATTACTGACACACACATTACTATATGTATTGTCATTGTAAAGATATCTAATAGTATGGAAGTATGCAGAGTAAAATGTTTGCCTACTCATTCTTTTGCCTATGAAATCATTCTTACTCCAGAAGTCACAAATTCAGCAGATGCATATTTGTTTACTGTTTCCTGGAGACACATACAGATATATTGACTATTGACACTATCAAAATTTTGATGCTATAGATTATAATGAGACTCTTGTCTACACTTTCAATTTGCTCTCAACTTCCATCTTTGTTTTTAGCTTCCTATCAGCCATTCCAATATAAGAAAGATGTTAGCACATTTTAAGATATTTTCTTTACTTTCTCCATTTATTTCTTCATTCCTTCAATGAGAAAAAAATTTGCTATGTTCATCTAGATATTTTAATTATAGGAGACAGCGTGATGGCGTAGGATGTAAAGCCACTGCCTGCAGTGCTGGCATCCCATAAGAGTGCTGTTTCGAGTCCTGACTATTGCACTTTGGTTCTGGCTCCCTGCTAATGGCCTGAGAAAACTGTGGAAGATGGCCGAAGTGCTTGGCCTCTGCACCCACATCAGAGACCTGGAAAAAGCTCCTGGCTACATATCAGCAGGGCCCCGACTGGGGTGGCCATTTGAGATGTACTGAATTTAGAGTATCATTAAAGTCCTGTATTCAGGGGCCAGTGCCGTGACAGAGGGTAAAGCTGCTGCCTACAGTGCCAACATCCATATGGGCACCGGTTCGAGTCCCAGCTACTCCTGTTCCAATCCAGCCCTCTGCTATGGCCTGGGAAAGCACTGGAAGATGGTCCAAGTCCTTGGGCCCCTGTACCTGGGTGGGAAACCCTAGAGAAGCTCCAGGCTCCTGGCTTCAGATCGGCACAGCTCCGGCCATTGTGGCCACTTGGGGAGCAAACCAGCAGATGGAAGACTACTCTCCCTACTCTCTCTCTCTCTGCCTCTCTGTAACTCTGTTTTTCAAATAAATTTTTTAAAAAGTTTCATATTCAATAACACAGTAAGCTGCCACAACTTCAAAGTGGAACTACATGGAGGTTTTCCAAGAACTATAAGGTGTAAGGTAGAAGAAGTAAATCTGTGTCAAACTGTGTTATCTCAGGGGCCAAGCAAAATAGAGATTTTATATAAGAATATATCACAGTTCTATCTTATCAAAAGATAGTCACTGAGGCCAGCATTGTGGCCTAGCGGGAAAAGCCACCTCCTACATGGCCGGCATCCAATATGGGCACTGGTTTGAGATTCAGCTGCTTACTTCTGATCCAGCTCTCTGATATGGCCTAGTAAAGCACTAGAAGATGGCCCAAGCCCTTAGGCCTCTGCACCTACGTGATGACCGTTAAAGAAGCTCCTGGCTCCTAGCTTTCGATCAGTGCAGATCCGGCTATTCAGGCCATTTGGAGAGTGAAGCAGATGGAAAACCTCTCTCTTTATCTGCCTCTCTGTAACTCTGCCTTTCAAATAAATAGAGGAATCTTTAAAAAATAGTCATTACAGATACCAAAGCTAGAGATGCTAATAGAACACAAAAGAATCAAAAAGGACCCTGTTGGACACAAGAGAATATCAAGTATAACTCAATGGAAACACCCATCTGCTCATAACATTTTCGGTCATGTTAATGACATCTTAACATTAAAACATGGATCCTTGCTGTATTTCAGCCTGAAGAGATTATTTTTAACCTATTTTCCTGATGTTATTAACATTTTACAATATTTTAACTTACCCTCATCTCACTTTTTCTATTGGTGTTACTATTTTATTTCTATTATATTCTAGACTCAACAAAACATGACAGTTACTGTTTTTGCAAGGTGTTTATTTCAACTTATTCTCATCATTTATGGTCTCCGTTTCTTTCTGTATTACAATGTTTGCACCTGAGTTCATTTCCCCTCCCCCTTTTGCTATCTCTTTTATTTCAGGAACAATGGTGCTAGCATCTCTCCATTTTTTTTCCCTTTGGAAATTATCTTTATTTTGCCTCTGTTTTTGAAGGATAGTCCCTCTGGGTTAATCATTTTACACCATCAATTTTTACTTTTTACTCTCAGAGATGGCATTCCACCGTTTCTAACTTGCATCATTCTTGGGACACATCAGTAGTATTCTGTTATTGCTTCTTTCAAGGTATATCACCTAAATTTTTATTTTTTTTCTGTTATCTTAAAGGCAAAGAGAGAGAAAGTTATCTTTTATCTAGAGCCTCACTCCCCAGGTGCCCACAGCAGCCAGCTCAAGGCAGGTATGAAGTCAGGAGTCTGAAACTCAATCCAGGTCTCCCAGAGTGAGTGGCAGGGACTCAAATTCTTTTGTTTTTTAAAGATTTATTTGAAGGCAGAGTTATAGAGAGAGGTAGAGACAGACAGAGAGGCCTTCTAGCCACTGGTTCACTCTCCCATTGGCAGCAATGGCAGGCTATGCCGATCCGAGCAGGAGCCAGGAGCTTCCTCCATGTCTACCACGTGGGTACAGGGGCCCAAGGACTTGGGCCATCCTCTACATATTCCCAGGCCATAGCTCTCATAAGAGGAGCAGCCAGGACTAGAACTGGCACCCATATGGGATGCCAGCACTTCAGGCCAGGGCGTTAACTCGATGTGCCACAGCACTGGCTCCAGGACTCAAATTCTTTTTTTTTTTTTTTTTTTTTTTTGACAGGCAGAGTTAGATGAGAGAGAGAGAGACAGAGAGAAAGGTCTTCCTTTGCTGTTGGTTCACCCCCAAATGGCCTCTGTGGCACAGCGCTGCAGCCGGATCTGAAGCCAGAAGCCAGGTGCTTCCTCCCGATCTTCCATGTGGGTGCAGGGCCCAAGGACTTGGGCCATCCTCCACTGCCTTCTGGGGCCACAGCAGAGAGCTGGACTGAAAGAAGAGCAACTGGGGACAGAATCTGGCTCCCCGACTAGGACTAGAACCCGGGTGCCGGCGCTGCGAGGTGGAGGATTAGCCTAGTGAGCCATGGCACCAGCAGGACTCAAATTCTTGACCCGTAACCTGCTGCCTTCCTGGGTACACATCAGCGGGAAACTGGATTGAACGAGAGTAGGGGCTCAGAGCCAGCGACTCCAGTATGGGCAACGCAGCAAGCATCTTCAGTCCCACACCCAATACCCACGCAGGAACCTGTCTTTTGGCCTACTGGCTGCTCAGAATCTTTTTCCTTTGACTTGTAGACCTTTACCTCTGATATCCTAGATGTGGGTGTCCTTGTTACTTTCACTTCACTGGGAGTTACTGTGACCTTGTGAAGATGAGGATTTCTTAGGAATTTGGGTTCCAGAGCTCCCTGGACAGAACCAGGACACCATCAGTTTCCCCAAAAAAGCAGTGTTGCAGTTAAGGCTCCCCACGTCTTAACCTGTCATCCCAGCCCAGGCCTGTCGGTGAGAGCCTTGCAGGTTGCTTTTCCCCCCAACAAATTCTGTTCCCAAGCTGGAACCAATTCCCCTGTTTGTGCCCAGAATGAACAATGGCCCCAGGGAGCAAATCTCTGCTAACAGATTAACTCACAACGTTTTTCCTCTCTTGGAAATTTGAGCACAGCTACTATCTCTTGATTTTGCTCATCTATGATTTCTTTAAAATATGGTAGTTTGAAGGCCATTTGGCTTTTTCTAGTCACAACAGAAGGGCTTATGCTGTCAGATAAGGTAAATTGATGGACGGGGCCAGAGTGAAAGCAAACTAAAGCCAAGATCAGTGCCAGCTGATGGCTGAACTTGGACCCCACTGCGGGTGTTCTATTTGTTTTCTTGCGCTGCATACAGAGTACCACAAACTTAGTGACTTAAAGCAGCTCACCTTCATTCTCTCTGGGGTTCTGTGTGTCAGTAGGCTCCGCACAGCTTAGCCAGGTGCTCTGCTCACCACTTCACCAAGCTGCAATCCGTGTGTCATCACACTGCTTCCCTTTGCACAACCCAGGATACTCTTTCATGATCAGAGTGGCTAGCACCCATTCAATTCCTCGCGGCTGTATGACAGAGGACCTATTTTCCTTGCTGAGAATGTCTGGTAAGATCTGAGTATGCTCGTACCTGTCTTTCAGGTAGGCCCCTCACAGGTCCTTACATCGACCCACTCACAACCCAACAACTCACTTCGGTGTCACAAAGACAATCGCTTGCCTCTCTGCCTAGGTGGATGCAAGTCAACTCTAAGAGTGACTATGCTACCACCTCTGCCACATTGTCTTGCCTAGAATCTGGTCACAGATTCCGGCTCCACTCAGCGAGGGGGGATTTACAAGGTCACGGCTCAACGGGGTCACCTCACTCTGGGCACCACACTGACAGTTCAGAGTAGGAGTTGTGGCCCACTGGGAGAGCATCTACTTCCTTGATGAACACATGGTGTGTTCAATTGCAGTGTTGCTCTGCATTCAACCAACAAAGCGCACCCACTATTTTCAAATCTTTCCATTTGTAGGGAGGAGAGAAGATTGAAGATAGATAATTATGAGGTGTTTTTTTGGTTAAAAAAAAGACAAAAGAAAGTCTTACCATGTTTAAGTGATCTGAATGAAACCATTCAGAAAAAAACGGACAACAAAAACGATCTTAAAATATTAAGGCAGCAAGGTTTCCTGAAATCATGAAGAATTTTAAGTAATACAGTAGAAGGAATGGTTTGGGAACAGATGTAAAATGAGGAAGACGGCAATGTCAGCTTTGCAGCAGTAACCGGCAGCCTCAAATGCTTCTGGCTCAAACTCCTACCACGTCCTTTCTCTTCGCAGTCCACTGGTCCATGCCAGTCACACGATCAAGCACGGTAAGGCATTGGGGAAACACAATCATCCAACAAGTAAAGTGGTGGATGAGCGGGAATAATGCCATCAACTATAAACACCTGCAAAATATGTAACTTGAAAAACTTAGACACAGGGGTGGGCACTGTGGCACAGTGGGTTAAGTTACTACTAGGGACACCCACATCGCTCATTATAGTACCAGTTCAAGACTGGCTACTTCACTTCTGATCCAGCTTTTTGCTAACATTCCTGGCAAGGCAAGCAGATGATGGCCCAAGAAACTGGGTCCCTGTCATCCCCATGGGAGACCCAGATAGAGTTCTAGGCTCTTAGCTTTGGCCTGACCCTATGTAGCTGTTGTGGGCATTTGGGGAGAGAACCAGAGGGAGAAAAATCAATCCATCTATCTCCTTATCATTAAATAGCTATATCTATATATCTGCATCCATCTTCCTGAGTCACTCTGCTTTTTGAATAAATAAATTCATAAGTCTTTTTTTAAAAATAAAGGAAAAAGTCTTTTGGTATCGAAGTTTATTTTTTCAAAAAAGTAGGAGGATGGAAGGAAACTGTAGGCTCTCGAGTACTACTCCACGAAAGCAGAGCTTGAACAATGTTTCTATAGGAAAGAACACATAACGTGAGAATTTCAGAACCATTCTAGGCGTGCCCAGATTGCCTAGTGGCAGTGAGATACGGCTTTCTCCCTTTCATGTTCTCTCCGGTTACTACAGGATCTAAGGACTGGGATACACACCATTTTCTGCCATCCCAGCAAGCAGATCTCCAGATTGGATTCCGACACTGAGAGGAACCTGCACAAGATTCAGAAGGCAGAGCCACGTGGTGTGGTGCTGGCGGGAGGCAAGCAAACAGGCTTTGGCAAATGGGAGCTGCTAGCATCTTCCTGCAAATTGTACATTTGATGCTAAGGACTACTGAGATCAACAGTGATGACTGGGCCTTCACCGTGGCATGGTAAGCTCATCTCCACACACAGCACCAGCACCCACTGTGGGCACTGGTTCCTGTCCCGGCTGCTCCTCTTCCAAACCAGCTCATTGCTAATGGCCTGGAGAAGCAGTCAGAGACGGCCCAAGTGTTTGGACCCCTGCACCTGCATGGGAGACCTTGAAGAAGCTCCTGGCTTTGGATCATCCCAGCTCTGGCCATTTCGGCCGTGTAAGGAGTGAACCGGCAGATGGAAGACATTTCTGTCTCTCCCCCTCTGTCTATAATTCTACAAATAAATCACAGTGATGATTGTTCTTGCTGATTTCCCAATGTCACCATCCCCAACTGCCATTTCTGCAACTCTTTTTTTTTTTTTTTTTTTGACAGGCAGAGTGGATAGTGAGAGAGACAGAAAGGTCTTCCTTTTGCCGTTGGTTCACCCTCCAATGGCTGCTGCGGCCGGCACATTGCGCTGATCCGAAGCCTGGAGCCAGGTGCTTCTCCTGGTCTCCCATGCGGGTGCAGGGCCCAAGCACTTGGGCCATCCTCCACTGCCTTCCTGGGCCATAGCAGAGAGCTGGCCTGGAAGAGGGGCAACCGGGATAGAATCCAGCGCCCCAACTGGGACTAGAACCTGGTGTGCCGGCGCCGCAAGGTGGAGGATTAGCCTGTTAAGCCACGGCGCCGGCCATTTCTGCAACTCTTTCAACCACTTAGTAAACCTCTACCTGCCTCCCTCAAACTCCTCCTGTCTTGGGGTGCCTGGAATAATTTTCTGTTTCTCTGATGAAACTTCATTGAATATATACAAAACTGGCATCCCAGTGAGTGCCAAAACTCAGGACAAAACACCCATATTCTTTTAAAAACTACTGTGTTGTGAAATACTTTTTTAAATAAATAAAGCAAAGAACCTAAGAATGGAGAAACCAATAGATACAACTCAAGAAATACAGAACCAACACTTTTAAAATTGGGGGAAATTTATTACAAAATATAAATGTTATGAGTTTTGAGATTTAATATTCAAAGCTACCAAAATCCAGGAGGTAATTAACAAAGAGATGACATATTTTAACATGCTCGCAGTAGGTCATGGACAAATGCTAGCTAAAGCTAAAGAATTTGACTTTTCAAATTAACTCCAAACTCTTTAGGTTTTTTCATGATCATATTTTCTTTTTTTACTTACTTATTTGAAAGAGTAACAGAGACAGAGATCTTCCATCTGCTGGTTCACTTCTCAAACAGTTGCAACAGGGGCCTTTAAAAATAGCATTCATGATATAGTTTCCATAAAATTCTACCTATAACTCCTCTTGTATCACTGCAAGCCTGTTTATCAAATTACTTGTTAATATCTGAACAGTTGTATTTGGGTTGAATTTGCAATTTTATTTTTATAATTTTATCTGCTATTTAATTTTTTAATAATATTAGTAAAGTCCCTACTCATTCTGTATCAAAACAAAATCAATAAATACTTTTGGCCTATCACTCCCAGCAAGCACAGTATATACTGCTTTAGATTTGTGAACAATCTTTGCCTTATAGTAACATGAGCCGCATTATTCATTTCCATACAATTGACTGGCTGCATTTGGAGTTGAACTATTTATCTTTTTTTTTTTTAAGTATCACAATTTATTTAACTACGCAACTCCAGAGAGCTTATGGGAAAAATATGATCTTGAAAATGAAAGTTAAATCAATAACAGAACATACCAATGCAAGAGCAAGCATTATTCCTTTTCTCCAACTCTGAGTTGGTTATAGCTGCTAACTTGTTATTAAACAGGTTTTATTCTAATCAGTTAAAATGAGGATAGGGTTCAAAACAAAACTCATAAATTCCTTAAATAATTCTTCTTGGTTAAAAAAGTATGAGAAGCCGGTGCAAGTAATCACTTGCAGATCTTAGAAAAAGGTCACTGATTCTTCAACTGTTGACATCCCTGCTCCAGTGCAACAGCTTTAAACAGAATAAAGCAAGTATCTCTCGGCTGAAACAACTTCAAATTCTGAAAATCAAGACACACACGCACCAGCATTTCCACCTTGCATGCTTTTTTCTACGCCTTGTATCCGCTGTAACTCATCAGTAAACATTTGTAAGGCACAGCAAGGCACTGACATGCATCCATCAGAGTGACACCACTAGAAAGCACAGTGAGGAACATAGATCATTTTCTTAGTTGCTGACTCAGTCGTCCACGGAAACACTGAAGTTTTCATCTTTGAACACAGAAAAACAGTTCCCACCCACTGGTTCACGCCCCAGTTGCGCACCATGGCCTCTGGCTGGGGCTGAACACAATTTAGATCTCCTGTGTGGGTGGCAGCAAGCAAACCACTTGGGCCATCACTGCTGCTTCCCACAGTCTGCATTAGTGTGAAGCTACTGCGGTCAGGAACCCAATCTGCCAATGACACCCAGTACTCTAACACTCAATGATTGGCCAGACTCCCAGCACCATTGTGTAACCTTCAAGAGGTACAAACTCTTGGAGAAACAGATTTTCTGATGTGGCCTGATAGATGGTCACAGAGATGACCCACGATGTCACAAACAGAGCTGACGGGGAAACACCAATTGCACCCAGAATTGGACTTCAATGCTCATGATACAGCTGAGTTCCAAACATTCTGTTCATTATATTCTTTCTTTAAAGAAGATTTGTTTATTCATTTGAAAAAAAAGAGGGAGAAAGAGAGAGAGAGAATCTTCCATCCACTGGTTCACTCCCCAGATGACTACAACAGCCAAACCTGAGCCAGGCTGAAGCCAAAATCTTCTTCTGGGTTCCCCACGTGGGAGCAGGGGCACAAGCACATGGACCATACTGTTACTTTCGCAGGCCCATCAGCAAGGAGCTGGATAAGGAGCAGTCTGGCCAGGACTCAAATCATCACCCATACGGGATGCGGCGCAGGAGGTAGCTTAACCTGCTCTGCTACAGGGCTGGACCCTGACCATTAAGCTCTTCTAATTGCAACTTTAGACTATGCTAACAATCTCAGAGATACCGTGAAACAGAACATACTACAGCAATGCCATGGAAAAGCTACCGCCCTCCTGTCTTCAGGCTGATGAATTCAAACTGAACCAGCAGTGCACAGAGGCAACAAAAGTCTCATACCTTTTATGTAAGATCAACCGTAAAATCTCCTATTTTAATTCAAAAGTGAATTTACTGTAGAAAGTGGGAGTGTTGAATGTTTGATGCTTTTGGATACGTTAGTGGATTTCCTTTACAAAGTTACTATTGCCCCGTACTTGGATGTAGATGTATATTTGTGAGTACAAGTAGTATTTGCTACTTAAAAGGGGATCTTTGAAACCATCAAGTCTGACAACGACCATTTCTGTCTACATAATGTATGTGAATCCATTAAATACCAGAGATTTACATTCTATGGAGTAGAATTTTCTAGTAGTTTCTGGTACTTTTGTAGTAGTCACACAGGCCACTACCTCCTTTCTGTTATGCAGCACCAATCTGTCCTTATCATTTTCAGCCATGAATGAGTACCCTGTAATATTCCTCACGTTAACACAGCTCGACCTAGGCCTTTGTCTAGTTACCACCCATTTCTCTGCTCTCAGTGCCAGCAAGAATCCTGCATTTCCTACCTTCTCTGCTCTCACTCTACCTTGAAACAAGGCTGAAGCCTTATCACTTCACTGCCACCATTGTCAAGAGTGGCTTTCAGAGAGCAACACCAACAGCTGTTTCTCAGCCCTCTCACTTTCCAGGTCAGCAGCACTGACATAGGGCACTACTCCCTCCTTGAAGCATTTTCATACGGCTTCCAGAACAATGCTCCATTCTGATCGTCCTCCATGCCTCACCAGTCATCTTTCTCCATCTTTTTGCTCCTTCTTAAGCTCTCTGAACTTAAAACCACACAGTGTCCCAAGCTTGGCACTGAGAATTCTCATCTGTCTACATCTACTTCCTAGGTGAGCTCATCCATTATCATGCATTTTAGTGGCATCTACATTTCAATGACTTTGAATTTGTGTCTCCAGCCTGGCCATGAATCCAATTCTCTGCTTGACATCTCTATTTGATTGTTTAATACCCATCTCCAATTGAAGGCTACCACCACGCACTTACTTCCATCCCTGCCACCCATACAATCCTGCCTTTCCTAAGAGCACACCAAGCTCTGCAGATTATAGTCACATCACTCCAAGTTTGGAGCCCAAATCCTTGGAAGCACCTTTCTCTCAGTAGTATCTGCAATCTGCTAGTGCATTCTTTTCACTCCTTCCAAATGTGTTCAAAATCCAATCACTTTTCACCTCTATTTTTTTATGTTTCTTTTTTTTAAAACTTATTTAATGAATATAAATTTCCAAAGTACAGCTAATGGATTACAATGGCTCCCCCCCCATAACTTCCCTCCCACCCGCAACCCTCCCCTTTCCTGCTCCCTCTCCCCCTTCCATTCACATCAAGATTCATTTTCAATTCTCTTTATATACAGAAGATCAGTTTAGTATATATTAAGTAAAGATTTCAACAGTTTGCCCCCACATAACAACACAAAGTGAAAAATACTGTTGGAGTACTAGTTACAGCATTAAATCACAATGTACAGCACATGAAAGACAGAGATCCTACATATTTTTTAAAAATTGATTTTCTATGCAATTTCCAATTTAAAACCAAGTTTTTTTTTTTCATTTTCAATTATCTTTATATACAGAAGATCGATTCAGTATATACTAAGTAAAGACTTCATCAGTTTGCACCCACACAGAAACACAAATTGTAAAAATACTGTTTCAGTACTAGTTGTAGCATTACTTCACATTGGACAACACCTCTATTTTTGAACAACTTGGCCCAGGCCACAATCATCTCTTCTCTCAGCGATCCCAACCATCTCCCTGCACCCTGCACCCTGCTATCTGTTCTGGGCACAGCAGCCCTAACACGTGATGCACGTATCAGGCTCCAAACCATCTGTCACTTCATGGTACTCCTGTGCTCAGAATAATCGAAGGACTCAGCTACCCCTCAAGGTGTCACGTGCACAAGCCTGCATCACGTGACAGCCGATCAACACCTTGCAGCCCTCAGCTCCCACCACTCTTCCCTTCAGCGGGCCACTCCGAATTCCTTGGTCTGCTGACCTTACATCAGGACCTCTGTGCTTTGTGGTTCTCTCCATTTGCAATGCTCTTCCCCCATACATCCTCGCGGTCTACCCAGCATCCCTGCAGATCCTGCTCCAAGGTCACCTTGTTTCTGAGACCTTTCCGGAGCCCCGCATACAAACAGTAGCCTCTGCCATCTCATTGTTCTCCATAGCAGTGGGTATCACTGGGCACACGGGCAGTCACACACAGCAAGTGTTTGCATAGTCACAAAAATACCAATTGTAAGTTTACCTATTTATCTCTCTTCCCACTAGAACGTAAGCTCCACGGAGACACACTGTTTGTATCCCAGTGTCAAAAACTATGTCTGGCACGTTGTAGGAACCCAATTCCTATTTAGTGAATGAATGAGTTAATGTGTTTCTGCTGAACACACAGTACAATGTCTCCCTCCCCACTCTCCACCTCAACACGATTTGCTTGTGAAACAGAATAAACTATCGTCACCCATACGCATACTTCTCAGTGATGTCTTCCTCTACTGGATTTTTTTTTTAGCAAATTATTGTGGAGTCCCTTTCACTTGGTAAAGGGTGTTTTGCTTAGCTCCCTAATCAGACTGATTGTTACTAATTTCTCATTATATTGGATAAATAGAATAAAAGATATTTGGCTTTATCTACAAACTGCGCTTAAATGTGTCTGGCTTGAGGGAAGACCATGTAATGTATTCATCAGTATTTTTTTTGTCTTACATGATTTTTTTAAAAGCATTTCGGAAAATTTAGTTATCTTTAACCTTGACTAACCTTGGTAACAGAGGCAGTTCTTCTATTTAGTAAATCTAATTCATGTTGGGTGTGTTTTCCTATTTCTTGTTTATTAAGGAAGAGGTTGTAAATAAGGCTCCTCTCAGATGCTGTATTTACCCCAAATGAGCAGAACTGGCAAGAAAGACAGAAGTGGTGGAACTTGAACTATTATTTTGACCATATTGACACTGTATCTAGCAGATACAATAGACCTATCTAGTAGATACACTACACTTATTTTTCTTTAACAATATAGGACACCCATGCCCCAGGTCAATTTCAGCATCACAGAACTGTACTGACTGAAGTCCAAACAACTTACAATTTGTAATCAGATAGAATTGATTCTTTTAATTTTCAGCTGGCAAGTACTAACCTCCCTGTTGACACCGATGGAAAAAATAAAGCCAAACAAGCAAGCTCTGTCCACTTGGTAGGAAGCATTTATGTGCATCTGTAATACAGGTAAGTTTGTTTGAGCATGCAGACAGCTTTATAGACTATCAGAGATAGGACCTTAATTGACCCCCAAGCCTGAAGCATCTCCCCCCCGGGGTGTGGATGACTGATAACACGGAGCAGGCAGAGAGAGTATAGATTTATTGGGAAATGCAGGTCGCAAGCAGCGGGGTGTTAGGGTCTTTCCTCTGCATTAAGGTTTAAAAGGAGAAGCTTGGGCTCATGCTTCGGGAGGAAAATCTTACTGCTGGGGGAAAAAAGAGACATTTTTTTACATCACAGGTGGTTGGCATTTTTAACATTTCATTTCAAAAGCGAAAGCCCCACCCTTTCCACAAGCTGACTACACTTGCTTTTAATATTCCCCACATGGGAGACTTCAGTGATTTTTAATTTAAAGAAAATGAGTCCTTTACCAACAGCCTGATAACCTTTCCCGTGGGAACAACAGAAAAAGGTCTCCTGCTCACGGGGCTAATGAGCACTATCTAACAGCCCCTTTCCATCTCGGAGTAAATGCATCTTTATTAACAGGCATTATCTAGGATGCGTTTCTATACCACCGGCTTCAAGAATAACCTTTTCACAAAGTGAATAAATAAACCATAATGGGTTCCTTGCCCTTCACTAAGCAAAATATCAAAGACTTCTCCAAGTGCAGAGGTTAAGTAACTCTTTTATTTACTAATGATAAAGTTAATTGTGTGAAACCTCCATCTACCATGTCAGAAAAAGATTTTTTCTTTTGACTAACACTTGCCCGTCATCATGATTTTTATGAAAAACTGCAATTCTTCCAATGAGGCTTACCCTCACCTTCTACTGCTTTAACCAAATACGACTGCAAGCCAAATGTTGGGTGCATTCCATTTCAAACAGCTAGCTGGGAGCAGTCAATAACAACTCCTTACCAGCCCTGCTCAGATTAGCAGTTTCCATACCCATGAATAGTAAATATTCCTTATTATCCCTCTCATCAGGTTGAACTAACCAAGTGGCACAATTCTGCAGCTAATTATAAAATAGCCTATATTACAGGAGAATTAAAACAGCCAATGAGTCACCTGGAGAGCTGCCGTGGTTTTGCTAAAACTGCACAGGCTGCATGTGAATTTTAATATATAATTTTAATTAGGCAATGCTTCCTAGCAAACTCTTCTCATTACATCAGCTGTGTGTGTGTGTGTGTGTTCCTTTTTCCTTGATTACAAAGTCAAACCCTTTTAGCTGAAATTAGAAATATCTGTGTATTTAGAGAGACAACAGAGGGCTGTGTTTTGATAAGGCCTCCAGAGAAGATGGGCAGAAGCTAACCTGGAAGGCAGGCAGACTGCTGGGCTTCACGTCCGACAGCGGGTAAGGAAATCCTAAGAGGGTTTGTTACATGAGCCAGTGGGCTGAGGCAACCTTTCACATGCAGGAAACTGGAGTTAATTAAACCGTTACCAGGATCCTATCCATCATCCTAGCGTGTGCTCTATCCCCAATCCATTTACATTTTAGAACTGAAAAAATGTTCTCAGCTCTGTTGATAAACTATGTTTACTGTGTCTATTGATTTGCTACTTTTGCATAACCTTTATGTTTTAATTATCTTATACTATTTCTGGAAGGCTCTTCTACAGCAGTTGCTATCTGATTAGACATTACTGGCAATTACTGAACACTAAGAGAACACCTTGTAATGGATTGATCTGCTTCGAAATTATTAGATGACTGTAGGAGTGAAACTGCCGAGGAAAAATAATGTTGCCTTACTGAATGGCTATTTTCAAACCCCACTTGTGCTTACTATAGGGAGCCTTGCTCCCGTTATTGGCCTGCTTTATTCAGTGAAATGCCTCGGGAGCAGCCACAGTTTTACACAGAGCCAATCTGACAGAGTATCAACCAGACAGCTATCAATTAGATAATTAAGATACAAAGTTAACACCTGGTGAGCCAACTAGAGCCAGACCATCTCATGTACATATTTTTGTCAAATGAAGCGCTTATTAAAATATAAATTACAATGGCACAAAGGCTAAGTCTTCCTGCATTGACACCTAGCATCTACTGAGCCGTGACAATGTGACAGACACTGTACAGAAAGCTGACTGCATGGGGCAACTCGTGATGGTCGGTTATGTTAGGCCCATCTTGCTCACAAAGAGACAGAAGCCCACGGAGCTCGAGTAGCTTGCCTCAGTCCACAGGGCCTGAGAGCAGATTTGCAATGGGAGGTGTGGTTCTGGAACTCTGGGCTACCTTTTACCCGTGGACCTCGAATGCCGCTAGGAGAAAAACGACCCAGCCATGTTACGCTTCGAACATTTTAATATCCAAACCTTTGCCCAAGGTTTCAATGTGAAGATCCAATTGTGCCAACTGTTCCTAAAACATAAAACAGCTCAACCCCGATGATAATACTCAAGAAAGCTTGTGTGCGTGTATTCTATTTCAAAGAACTCGACTATTCTGAGTGAACCTCTGTAAGGACATAGAACCAAGAAAATACATGCAGAATCAATTATTTATATCCTGTCTGCACTCTACAACAAAGTATGATCTTGAATTTGCTAATTTATTATTAATGTCTCAAAGGCAACTGTTAAGATTGGGAAACAGTGTTTGTCCACCCAGTGTTTGCTGTGGTTAAAAGGAACCTGGTAATAAATTTTCCCCCAACATACCCAAGGCTCTCCTGAGTTGAACCTTCACTTACTTTATGAATGTGGGGAGAAAGGGAACCCTGCATCTTTCCAGGACAAATAAAGGAGTCGGAGCCACCAAGTTTTGGGTGACACAGGATGAAGCACATCAAGTTCGCTAAGTCACGTAAACCCCACTGCATCCTGCAGTTAGTAAGACAAGCAGAGTGACAACGCAAGCCTGGCTGCAGGATTCTCAAAAGCTTAACCCCACCAGAGCCATAGGACATGGGCCCATCAGCCACACTGGGCCTTCGCTTCTCTTATTCAAGGAATGATATGTGTTGAAGATAATCTGTGGTGAGGATTAAAGGAATCACTATGTGCAAACAACTTGCAAGAGTTGCCCACATGAGTGTACTTCAAAAAGTTTATGGAAAATGGAATTAAGTTTATTTTGCTGGAAAAATGTTTTGAAATCCACACATAGCTTTTTCTTAAGGTTTGAAGATTCCTCGTGGGTAGTAAGCATGGTGTCTGTCACCGTGGTCTTCAGTAGTAGTAGCAGAGCAGTGTCTTGGGACACTCTGCTGAGCCCTTAGCCAATCCTTCAACATTCTTAGAACTCTGACCTGCTTACTGATGTACCGAAGAAAGAACAAAGCTCAGGACTGTGGTCAGACTTCATCCTTAACCCTACTCTGTCACATCCTTTCTCTTACTTTTCCAAGTAGATACTTCAACAAGAGTACGGCTGAACACAGGGCTGGTCCTGGCTGAAACAGCCCCTAGCAGCCTTTCCCAGGGCCCCCAGGGTCACTGTACATGGGATGCACCTTTGCTCTCTTGCCTGGTCAACAACCCCTTGACCGCTCGTGTGGACAAGCTGACCGCTCCCTTCCAAGGTAGGCTTAGGCTTTGGCTGCAAACTGTTGCAGGGTTTGCACACACCCCCAGGAAAACATCCACCTCTTACCCTGCTCATGGACCACCGCCTCCCATTCACCTCTACCGCCCAAACAAGGCCAAGTTCACTTACGAGCCCTTAAAACTGGCTTGCCCCTGGTAAAGCTTATTCTATTGCAATAATACTTCTACGAGGCATAAAGGTATGGTATCTGTCCTTACCCATTATAAATGCCACAGCCTTACTCCAAGAACAAAAGACAAATTAACGAGAGAAAGCATAACAGATTTCCATAGCCTAAATTTTATGTGACAAGGGAACCCTCAGAATTGAAGACCCAGAGACACAGGGAAAGCTGTTTCTACAATTACAATTAAGAACAGCTATGCAGAAATGCAGGCAAGAATGATTTGAGAAAAAAGCTGTAACCTAAGGTAATAGAGAGGGAAAACCCAGCCAACAAGGCCTGTCTCTGTACTGTAATGGCATCCCTTCCTCCCCCGTAGGAGGTCTTGACCCACTAGCCCAGGTAGGTCAGGCTATGTCTCTTCTGGCCAGTGCTTGCACAGAAAGATGTGAAGAGATCAGAGTGCTATTTCTAGGTTTTCCAGCTCGCTTTTGAGGACAGAGGTTCTAATTTTACTGCCTCTCCTTGGGGAAAACAGTCTCTCCTTTCTACAGCCTGCCTTGAGGCAGAGAAGGCGACGGGAGACAGGACCGAGAGAGACTTGGCTTCTGGGGCTTTTCCAGTGTCCTCCAGAGGAACCCGCTGAGCACACACGAGTGTGATGCTTGGAGGTACGCTCGTCTTAGCCTCAACTGGTCCAAGGGGATGATAACCCATAGCAACTGACCAGCGCAGAGCAAAGGGATAGCCTGGTGGGCACTTTCCACCTTATCTTACAAAAGCCATTCATCATCCCCCTCCATCCCTGTAGCAGCCACGACCCAGGATGATAGGAGTAGGACAAAGAAGGCAACCCAGGCTCCCATGCAGCCCTGAATACCTACGGATTCTGGAAGGCACTTCCTTCTGCCCACAGCCTCCCTCGGGAACGCCCAGAGAAGGCCCCAATTTCCCTCCTGCTGGCCCCGCTACGTCCCCAAACATCCCTCCTCTCTGTTGGGAACACACTGGCCCACTTCACCCACAGATGTTGCTGACAGCTGCCGAGTGCCACCAATCCCAGGCTCCACTCCCTCCATGTCTGACACTGTCCCTGTTCAATCAGTCACTATGTGGCCCTCTGTGGCTGCCTCACTGAGCTGCTGGCATTTCACCGAGTGATCTTCTGTGTTAATAGTTGTGCACTCTCTTCACTGCATTTAGAAACACAGCAGCCTATGAAAACTAGTTTTACAGAAGTTCTGCCGTTACAGTTATGCAATGAAAAATTAAATATGCCCAGGTGATATATGAAAACACTGCACCTCCAAGTGAACTTTTGGCCAAGTCTGTTTTCCCATCCTAATTATCTAGTGCCCTCCACTTTCTGGCTAAGAACCGGAGTATTATACTGCTTGTTCACCAACTGCAGAAAAGAATTAAGGAAAGAAGGGACTTAGTGTAAGCCCAAATGTGAACACTAAATATTAGTTGTTTTAGGACCAACCTCAATGAAAAACTAACAAAATGATTCAAACAGATGGCTAATGCATTTTCATAAATTCTTGCTGTTGTTTCCTCTTTTCAAGGTATCTGCTGCAGTGCCGGACAAGCACCATCAGCTGCTCAGGGAAGGTCTGACACTCGGGCCTGAGAGATGGGGGCAGACCCCAGGCTAAGGTCCCCAAGGCAGAACCCAGCTGAAAAATGGACTGCTGAATGGGCACTGAGACACTGGACGATTTCCAACAACAAGGAACTCACAAGGCTTGCCACTGGCCTTGCTGACAGTTCACAGAAGTCCACTGTTTCCAAAAAGGTGAGAAAGGACAGATCACCTAGGTGGATGGGATCAATCTGCATTGGCAATAAATGTTTTATAGTGGAGATGTGCTTCTAATGGTATTTTACATGCTAGAAGGGGAAAAAATCATTCCAAAAGAAATACTAAACCTTTAGGAACTGGAGTAGGAACAAAGATTCATTAACATTATCAAGTTTTGCATTCAGTTCATTCTTTAAGGGTAACACAAAACACTAAGGGAGCCGGTGTTGTGGCGTAGTGGGTGAAGCGGCCTCCCATGATGTCAGCATCTCATCTGGGAGCCAGTTTAAAACTAGGCTGCTCCACTTCAGATACAGCTTCCTGCTAATGTGCCTTGGAAAGCAGCCCATGTGGCTGAGCCCCTGCACCCACATGGGAGACCTGGAAGAAGCTCCAGGTTGCTGGCTTCAGGCTGGCACAGTCCCAGCTGTTACAGCCATTTGGGGAGTGAACCGTGGGATGAAAAATCTCGTTCTGTCTCTACTTCTCTAACTCTGCCTTTCAAACAAATAGAAACAAATCTTTTTTTTAAAAAAGGGCAACATGGAAGTTCTGGAAGAAGGGAGAAGCTCTCCTTACATTGCTTCGCCGCATTTGAGCTATTCTGAGTTAGAACTGAGTAAGAAAGCAGCAGCCAGAGCTGGGCTGTTAGCACCTCACTTTGCAATGATGACATCCAGAGCTCATCCCAGGTGTCTGGTCCCTCACCTGGGACTTAGCCCAACAGCAGGGAGCTAGGTAGCTGCAAAGCTTCCCAACAGGTAGGGCACCTCCTCCTGAAGCTCAGGTGAGCCTGAGAGTAGGTCACTTGTCAATCACATTAGACTCACATCCGCACATACCGGAACTGAAAATAAATTACTCTTGATTCTCAAGATAAATCTGAAGGAAATATTGAGCTTGTAATAGGCCTGTTTAACCTAACTCCCAGTTCTCCAGGGACGCACACACTCCTCCTCTCTCCTCTACCTTTGCAAATCCAAAAGCATAGACATAGGACTCCACAAACCAAGCTCCTCCTGACCTACATATCAATCTTCCCCCAAAACCAATCAGGACCAAGAAGAGTTAAGGCCCTAACTACCGAAGATCCCGCCCCCACCTCCCACTGCCCTGTTAGGGACTTCTCCCACCTGCAGGCCTGTGTGGAATAGCCCAATGAGACCAACGTGTGAACTTTCCAGGATGGCAGCAGTGAGCAGCCACCACCATCTACAGCAGGTGCCAGCACAGAACAAGGCTGGGTGCAACTTAAAGTGTTGTGTTCTGAGGGGGAGGAGCTTGAACTCCAATACAGGTGCAGCTGACAAAGCCACCAGCAGAGGATGTGGTGGAATGAGAAGGCCATGCCATGATGGCTACTGGAAAACGAGCATCAGTTACTCAGGAATGGCTTCGAAACCCGACTGGCAACAGGTTGTGATTGGATGGAAACCACATGGCAATGGAGCCTGTCTGGCAACAGGCTGTGATTGTATGCCTTCAGATAGTGCCTGGCAACAGGCTGTGATTGGTTAGGGCATAGACTGCCCCTTGACTGGATTGGCTGCCTTGGCTATATAAGCTGCTGTGCCAACTGAAATAAACGAGTCTGCAGGCTGCTTGCTCACCCAACTCCCAGGGTCTGTGTGGTGACCCTTGCCCCCACCACATTCCTCCTCTCAAAACGAATCAACCTCAACAAGAGGGGGTAGCCTCCATGCCTCCCTAATGCCGTAAGAGAACCAGATCAGGGGTGGAACCCCTTCCCATCATGCTGCCTCCTTTGTGCGGGTGCACTACCCCCCCCAAGGAACTTTGTCTGGCTTCCCTACTGACCCCAATGCCTGGTTGCAGGTGAGTCGAAGAAGCTGGGGTTGCCAGCACAAGGCCTTGGAGTCTGAATTGTCACCGTGTCTGCTGCTCCCAGGCAGCCTTGGTTGTATCACTGCCTTCTCCCTGTGCTTCCAGCTCCTTGCACTGGCATCTGCAGGAATTCTCTACAGAGACAATCGCAGCCTCTGTGAGGATCTAGATTTCTGTGCTCCCCATAACCAAGCTCACAGGTGGGCCCTTGTAGTTCAGCAGTAATCACACCCAGTTCTCAGCCTCCCTGACCACCTCTGTTTAATGCTGCTTCTCGACATACAGTTAAAGACCCTGCACCAATACAAGGCACTCTCAGGAGGGCAGGAAAGCTGGTATCGCAGGACCTGCTTCCTGTCTCTTTTTGGATGTGGGTAATTTTTAAATTTTTCATTGATTCAGTAATTGTACAACATATGTATACATTGTGCAATGATGCAATTAGAGTAATTAGCATATCCATCACCCTAAATAGTTACCATTTCTTTATGCTGGGAACACACAAAATCCTCTCTCCTGGCTAATGTGAAATCTGCAGTGAGTTACTGTTCACTGAAGTCACGCTACTATGCTTGGGATACACTAGCACTTATTCCTACAATCGAACTCTAGCTTTGTTCCTGCTCACCAACCTCTCCCACTGACCCGCTGCCCGCTCCCAAGCTCTCTACTCGAGTGAGAACATGGCCTCACTGAGGGCCAGCTTCCAGGCATACCCCTCCCCTTCATAACCCCTTTGTGGGCATCTGTTCTCCCAGACTCTGCAGTGCTATCTGAAGCCAAGCTACCCTGGGGCACCAGGCGTACGGCTGCAATTCTGTCCTGTTTCCCAGGGTACCTTGGTGCCACTTGAGTTCTCCCCGTCTCCTCTCTGCCCATCTCTCACTACTTGGGTTAAAGCATGATGCTGACCAGACTCCCACTAGGTCTGGTTGGCACGGCGCACAGGCACAGGCTGCCATAATGCAAACAGCACCGGTTCTCAGCTTAATTAATCCGGATCCGTTCAGGAAGGTGACCTCACGACCAGTCTGCCTGCCCACCAAGGTCAGCCTCCCCTCCCAGAGGGGCAAACCCTCTGCAATGAAGGTTTGGAGACGTGGCCCTCCAGTTTCTAACTGCAAACGTGACCTTGACGCCTCGCACGCACTAATCATTGAGAAAACATCTCTTCGTAATGTGATGTGTCACAGTGCCTGCATCACCACGCCAGCTGCGAGGACTTGATGTTCCCTGTGACAGCAGTCGGAACTGGTGAAAAAGCAGCTGTACTTATCAAGGCTGGGCTTCCCTGGAGGCGGGGAGCAGGATGCAGTGTGGGTGCCTTACCCAGCAAGCTGTGGGTCCAAGCAGACCTTCCTATGTATTCATCCTCCCTGGGGGCAGAGTGACCCCCAGATCACGGTTCCCTGCACTACAGCGTCTACACTCAACAAGCGTCTACACTCAGCAAGCTGCCTGGACAGGCTACTCTGGGGGCAGAGTCCACACCAGCACTCTGTTTTCCAGGCCCCTTGCCTTGCTATCAGTATGTAAATTCTCTCTCTTTTTTTCCCCACTTTCTCCAGCTCACCCCCTCCTAGTAGATGTCTGTCACCGGTCTCCCTCAAGGTCACAAAGATGTGATTCAAGCGCACTTCACTCTCCTCCCCTAACAGCAGACCGCCTCCTGCAGCCCTGAGGGCTGTCCCGCCTCTGCTGTCCCAACCCAGGGTCTGTTTCAGTCATAGGCAACTGCATTTCCCCAATGGCCAGAGAGGAACAGTGTGCAGGGGAACAAGAAGTCCATCGCGACCGCAGGCGTCACCTTCGGCTTCCCCACCGCAAGCTGAGCTGCCTCGCCTTACAAAGCTGACACACCCATCACAGGACCCAGCAGATGCCACATACCCGGAACCTGGGTGTCTGTAAGTGCTAGGACATTCAGCAGTCCAGTCCCTGCCCCCCACTCCTCCCCACGTTTATTTCACAAAGCCTGGGAGAGCATTCTTCTCCCGCTAAATGGATTTGGTCTAACTGCCTAATTCATTATGCTAAAACCATGAAGCAATTTCCTGTTCCAAGCCTGGTGCACAGGCTCTCTGTTGTCAACTATTTGAATTTCAGATTAGAAATGTGTTCATTTGGAGAGCTTGAAAGGAAAGCTTTGTCGGCAGCCCAGCTTTCTGCTCCACCAGCAGCCGAGCCACTTCTCGCCAGCAGACACCAGGCAACCTGTGGTGCTCAGCTCCGGACTCTGTCTCGAAACACACACACCCCTCTGGCCAGGGCGCAGGTAATTCTCCCCGGTGATGCTTCCCAACACACTCGGCAAACGGCTGGGACTCTGCGGCCTCCACTCCACACCCTCCCGCCAGAGCCAGCATCACGTGTCCCAGTGTTTTAAAATGAGGGGAGCTGTGTTTCTGTCACAGTATCCCCCAGCACAGATTAGCTCTGCTAGTAACAGGGCCGTGTGTGACACAGCAGTGAACGGAAGGGGGGGCTGTGACTGTGTCAGCTTCCTGCTTGTCACTCTCATCACAGAGGCTGTGGCACTGTCCTCGCCGCCTCCTCTTATCACTAATCTCCCCCCCCCCCCCCGCCGCCATGGATCTTAGAAAAACCTAGGGGCTGGCACTGTGGCATAGTAGGCTAAGCTGTCAGCAGCCAGCATCCCATATAGGCACCGGTTGGTGTCCTGGCTGCTCCTCATCTGATCCGGCTCCCTGCCTATGGCCTGGGAAAGCAGTAAAAGATGGCCCAAGACCTTGGGCCCCTGCATCCTCATGGGAGACCCAGAAGAAGCTCCTGGCCTCCGATCTCCTGGCTCTAGCCATTTCAGCCATTTGGGGAGTGAACCAGAGGATGGAAGACCTTTCTCTCTGCCCCTCCCTCTCTCTGTCTGTAGTTCTACCTCTCAAATAAGTAAAATCTAGAAATAAAGAAATGAAGAAAGTAAGAAACATACATAGCTGCCCAGAAGACGAGATCATTGATTTGAGCTCAACAAGCAAAGTGCAGGGCTGGGTGGGCAGGCAATGACCAACACAACAAGATAGCAAAACAGAAACATGGGCCAGTGCTGTGGGGCAGCAGGTTAAGCCACCACCTGCAATGCCAACCTCTCACACGGGCAGCAACCGAGTCCAGGCTGCTCCACTTCTGATCCAGCTCCCTGCTAATACATCTTCGAAAGCAGCAGAGGCTGGCTCAAGTGTTTGGGCCCCTGCACCCGCATGGGAGACATGGAGGAAGCTCCTGGCTTTGGCCTGGTCCAACCCCTGTTAATGCAGCCATTTGGGGGGTGAACCAGCAGACTGAAGGACCCCTTTCTCTGTCTCTCCTTCTCTCTCTGTAACTCTGCCTTTCAAGCAAATAAATCTTGAGGAAAAAAAAAAACTAAAATAGACACTTCATTTACTAATAATCATAGAAGTCCTGACATTGGGTAGAAACTCAAGCAACCACTTACTACACAAATTTTTACAAGATTGAAGCTTCAACATTCTGCCGCATTGTCACAATGTGGTATTGCGATTCCCCCGTGACCATCTATTTATAATCGGTAAGTATTTATTGAGGCATCTTGTACCCAGTCATCAATCTATCTCTTACTTCTCATATCATCATGAAGTTTCTCGGGCTGCCTCTGCCATGAGTGACTGACATGTGCTTAGTGCCTTATGGTTTTCAAAAAGCTCCCATCAGCATTACCTTACTTCACCCTAACAGCTCAGTCACATCGCAGCCCACGGCAGACAAGCAAGCACAAGCTCTTAATGGTTCTACAGCCTAAGTGCAATTGCATTTCACGGGAAGGGGTTTCTAACACAGACCTCTGGCTGTAAATTTCCTGGATGTGTTCATTAGTTCCCCCGCTATCAGCTGCTGAATAGGGATAAGCTATCATATCCTCTCGGGGTCTTATTTTGAGGCCAAAGAGGCGAGAGCAATGCACAGCCTTGTGTCTGTTTGGCTGATCCCAAAGCATGGAACCTCTGTGCGTGTGTGTGTGTGTGTGTGTGAGTGCAGTGACTACGTTGCTAAGTCATTTTAGTACGTCCATTGTTTTTACTTAGAAATCAGTAGTCTATGTAGATGTAAACTACAAATTAAATGTAATTATGCTAAAGAAAAATTGGATGTTTGTAATTTAGATTTTTGATGAATTTATTTATTTTCTTTGAATGGGGGAGGGGGAGAGAGACAGAAAGAGAAAGGGAAAGAGTAAGAGAAAGAGATCAACCGTCTATCTGCTGGTTCACTCAACAAACGCCTGAAGAATCCAGGGTGGGCCAGGCTGAAGATTCCATTCAGTCTCCCATGTGAGAGCAAAGAGCCCAAGTACTACAGCCGTAATCTGCTGCCTCCCGGGTTGTGCACTTGCAGCAGTCTTGAATTGGAAGTGGAGCCCAAGACTCTGACCGGGCACTCTCGCAAGGAATGTGGGCATCTCTGGCGTATCACGGTGAACCAAACCCATGCCCACACATATTTTGATCAATAGTAGCCAATTTGCCAATCTACTGTGCAAATGTTCTAGACCTTGTAATCAAAAAGAAGTAAAACGTGGGAAGCAATTAAAGGGAACTTATGAATTACGAATTCCCTGAGTGGAAAGGGACATTGAAAAAATGACCCCATTCATGGGCTTCAACTCTGTAAGCTTGGGTCTATTTTATTCTGCAAGATAATTTCAGGGGTTTATTTATCTTTCTGAATTGCCAAGTCAGCTATAGCATTTAATTCTAATTCTGATCCAAAGCACTCTACATGATCCAATATTATAATTCTTTTCAGAGAGTGAAACCAAAACGTTATACTTTGATATATTACAGACAAAATGTCTCAACTACACAACAAAGATAGTTCCCACAATATATTAGACTTTTTCAGATATGGGTGTTATCAATTTTACTCAATTTTTTTAGATTCAAAATAGATGACAGATTTTTTTCCTGTGTTTTTCATTTTTTCATTATATAGTCTTTGTCCTACTTTCTATGTTATTCTGACCTCAGTCTTTACGGTGTTTTTTTTAATCCTTGTGCTTGCCTTGCTCACTGTCTCCCCAGTCCAACATGTTGAGGTCACACACACACCCTGTGCCCCCAGAGCTGGCTCTGTGCTGGTCCCCGGATGGACATGTTGAGGTCACACACACACCCTGCGCCCCCAGAGCTGGCTCTGTGCTGGTCCCCGGATGGACATGTTGAGGTCACACACGCACCCTGCGCCCCCAGAGCTGGCTCTGTGCTGGTCCCCGGATGGACATGTTGAGGTCACACACGCACCCTGTGCCCCCTGAGCTGGCTCTGTGCTGGCAAAGCAGAGTTCTCTGTGCCCCTCCAGGACTCAAGCCATCCCCTCCCTTGAGATGCCTCCAGAAACCTTCCCTTCAGGGCTGAGCCACAGTAAATCTGCTGCCTGTGAACCTGGCATTTGTGAAACTCTGTCTATTTTCTGTCACTATTAATATTTAATCTGCCTTGACTTCCTATCACCCTTCTTCCATTGGACTGTGGATCCCTTAAAAGCCATCAAAGCAGGCGCTTGATGCCCTATCTTGATTCCTGTGGACCAGCACAATGAACTTGAGTCTAACTCACTTTGCAGAGGACAGGCAAAGCCAGAGCAGCCCATCGCAGGGGGCTGTGCCACAGCTGGGGGACAGGGACGGGGGTGCTGTGTGACAGATGGGAAAGTGAGACACTCTTTAGCCAACTTTCCCTCCCAGGTCTTCAGGGGAGTCCTACTTACATAGGAGGGAGATAAGCGATAGGGATGGGGCCACACCAAGGTCAAAGACAGTGGAGATTTGAAATGAGAGCTGAGGGAACAAGATCCGGGGACCACCTGTTGAGCACGATAACCAGGGCTATGGCACAGCACAGCAGTGGGCAGGGCTGGAGGCTCAATCTGGTGCAGGGTGGGCTGCACGCAGGCTAGAATCCACAGCTCGCTTTGCTCTCGGAGGAAGTATAAAAACAACAGCGGACACTGACGGGCGCGGGCCCCAAGTGTGTGGCAAGCGAGGACATTCCTCTCCAGCTGTACTGGGCGCTGGATGGTGACAAAGTCTCCACTCCAACTCCAGCATAGGGACTCTGCATTTCTCCTGTGAGTGCACGCACCCTGATCTAGCACAGAAGCCAACACACGGGAGACGAACAAGAAACCTTTAAGTGAGAGCTGAGTTCTTGGAGGAGTTTCAACAAGGGATGTGCGACCCCAAGGTGAGGCTCCGTGTCACTCCTGAAACGTTCGCATACGTGCAGCTTCTGTTCACAGCACCCTGCTCCACTTCTTCCTCCAAATCCGCATCGGCGGATGCCCAACAACCGTACGCAATTTCAAGAGATCATCAGATGAGCAAAGCTTTTTGCTTTTCACTATTTTCCAAGCTTAATATATTAAATACCTAAACCTCGACAAATAGAGGGGATTAATACAGATACAAGTCCAGTGTTTAGTGTCTACCGGTACAGTTGCCAGGCAACCACCACACTACAACACACAGGACTGTCATGATGGATCAATCTGCCTCTCCTTTAACCCATTTTCTGCCAAAATGAAAAGCTATGCAGGCAGCGATGTCACTTAAAAGGCTCCTTCCGGCTGGCTCCAGGCGAGTGTGAGGGAGGGACATAGGACGACTGGGAGCCAGGAGTCACAGCGCATGGGCCGAAGTTGGGGCAGCTTCTCCCTGCACCTGCGGCTCGGTTGGGTCTGGAGAGACCCCTTGCTGGGGGTCCTCGCCGTGCGGGCCAGGGGCTCCCTGTGTCCCAACAGCCCCGGGGGAGACCAGGCCCCAGCCGTCCGTCTGGGTCTTGGCTAGGCGCCCGCAGCTCTGGGTCCTGGAGCTTGGGGTCCCCTCCCCCCAAAGATGCTCCTTCCTCCAGGCACTCTCGCTGCCTAAAGTTGCACAGAACCCTGGAGCTGGCAAAAACGATTCTACTAGAATCATTGGAATATTCCATTTTAGTACAGAAAGCGGTCTTATGTTAAGAAAAGTCTGTGCCCGAAAAGATAACAGATTATTAAACTTTATAATTAACAATATAAATTATCTGTGATAAATTAACACAAGACATCAGGGGTCTCACAGCACAATAGGTGCTGTCGAATTCATACTCTGGTTACTGCTCAGTTTTCTCCATGGTAATTTCATCCATACCACTCACAGAATGACAATTTTATATCGTAAGAGGTCCCTTGGTAGTAGATATTAATTTATAATAGAAGGAAGCAGCAGGCAGAATTTTTTTGTGCCCTTTGCCAGTAAAACACACAAACTGCTCCCCAGAGGCACATAGAGTTATATATTAAAGCATTAGTGATGGCACTAGAGTTAATAAGAGATATAATACACAATACAACCATATAGAATATATATTAACAATCCACAAAAAGATAGCGTACATCTGAAAGGGAAGCTTCCAGGACCGACTGTGTGCTCTGCTTTTTTGTGGCTGAAAAAAAGCCAAGTCTCAGAAAATAGGCGATGCACCCTCAGTGGGACTGACAATTATCCGAGGTCAGATATCTGGAAACTGTTTTTTCCCACTGAAGCATAAAACATAAAGCCTTCTATTGTTGTCTTTGTCAACCATAATAGAACTGCCAGTAACCAAGGGATAAAAATAAATGTTTCCAAAGTAATAGAGAGCATTAAGCTAGATTAGTGGTTTGCATACTTCCTAACATGACTCCTATTCCACATGTAAAATGTTTTCCATTTGGCTCCCCAAAATGAAAAATGTGTAATACTTCTACTCCAGGCTATTAAGAAAGACTAATTTGGAACTAGTTAAGAGACCTTTGTACTTTGATCAAGATCTAGATATAATCTTACTTAAAACAAACACTTTACAGATCTATCCTTTCTAAATTAAGAACTCCGAAATACTTTCCTAAAATCCTTTTCCAATGAGAAAAAGATCATTCCACACTTAGGAGCTCAAAAAGCACTTAATGCCCTAGAAGTTAAATGGCATATGAAAAGTCACTTGATAAAAATCCTGGCAGAGGCTAGCACTAATCAGGTACACTGCCTTCAAAACAAGCTGCACTTTCAGTCATGGGCTAGAGTTCCTTCCATACTCCTAGAGACTAATAAGTTGTTTGTCCCAAACTAATAAATTATGTTTCCTTTACAAGTGTGGGCTGGTAGAAAAGCACAGTGCTAATAAGACCCAAGTTCACAAGTGCTATCCTTGGATAGACCAATTACAGCAGAAACAGAAATGGCGCTAGGACAGGCTTCTCTCTGAAACACACCTGAAATTTCCTAGCTCCTATTTGAACATTTTTTTGACAGGCAGAGTTAGACAGTGAGAGAGAGAGACAGAGAGAAAGGTCTTCCTTCCATTGCTTCACCCCCCAAATGGCCGCTATGGCCAGTGCAGCACGATCCAAAGCCAGGAGCCAGGTGCTTCTCCTGGTCTCCCATGCAGGTACAGGGCCCAAGCACTTGGGCCATCCTCCACCGCCCTCCCGGGCCACAGCAGAGAGCTGGACTGGAAGAGGAGCAACCAGGACAGAACTGGCACCCCAACCGGGACTAGAACCCGGGGTGCTGGCACGAAAGGTGGAGGATTAGCCTAATGAGCCACGGCGCCAGACTGAACATTTCTTAAAATAGGATAGTGTTTCTTCTTCTTCCTTATCTCCTTCTGGTCAAATAATACATTAAACCACTGCAGCCGTCACATCAGCAATAGAACGTTGACTCCGATTTCCAGTCGCAGTCCGGATTTGTCTTCGCAGCTGCAGGTGCCGTCTCCAGCATCTTCCTGGTTGGACCTCACTGTATGTGCTGCTGGCAACTTGAGACATTTCACCTCAACTCGCATCATCATCCCCCCCTTACGTTTTTATTTCTTACAATTAAAAAATTCTGATAATAACACCTGCCTCAGAGTTGCCCTCAAGATTAATGAGATCTCTAGTTTACTGTCAAATAGTAGGTCGTCAACGGTGTTAGCTGCCATTGTCAATAATACTGTTACTAATTAAACCTCAAGCATGTTTGAGCCTTCCTGCTTTCCAATTTTACTCGTCCCAATTGCCTCTTTGATCTCTTCCTCACAACTGATGTAGTGCAGCTTTCCTTATCTCTGCCCTGACCACTACAAAAATTTCATTTCTCTTGCACCACATTCTGTTCTGTTGCCACCACTGTTATTTTTTCCATAACGTAAGTCAAACTGTATAAATCCCCTGCTTAAAAATCTTCACAACAGTGGGATCCAACCCAAAGTCCCTGGCTTGACAGGCAATACTCTTACCAACGGGACCTGGTCCAGCTGCTCCATCTCCCTGACACATTCCAGAAGGTCCCTCGGCATTCTTCAACCTTTCCTACCTCCGTGCCTTTGCACACCCTGTTCTCTCTGCTCTCCCCATTTCTCTCCTCAGTGCGCTGGCTGCTTTAGGTTTCCACCGACTCCAGCAGGATCCACCTCGTTCTGCTGAGCCATCCTCATCACTCCTGGGTGCTGACTGGTGAGGCCCAATTGCCAGGATGGGTTTCACTATTCATGTCTTGTTCGGTGCCACCAGTGGGAGCCCCTGCAAGCGCCCGCAGAGAGCGGAGTCACCGCATCTCCTCCTCTAGCTCCAAGCTTGCACTTTGCCATCTCAGATGGAGGCAGCATCCCTCCCAAACAGCTTCTGCCTGGTGGCCCCTCCTCTGCAGCTGCTACCCCCAACCAGAACTCAGTCAACACCAGTGCTGCCCCAACCAGCAACTTAACCTCCAGGCCAAGTGTCATCCCAGCAGAGGATGTTTTGATCCTTTTTTTTTTTTTTTTTTTTTTGGACAGGCAGAGTTACACAGTGAAAGACAGAGACAGAGAGAAAGGTCTTCCTTTTTCTGTTGGTTCACCCCCCAAAGTGGCCGCTATGGCTGGTGTGTTGTGGCCTGCACGCTGTGCTGATCCAAAGCCAGGAGCCAGGTGCTTCTCCTGGTCTCCCATGAGGGTGCAGGGCCCAAGCACTCGGGCCATCCTCCACTGCCTTCCTGGGCCACAGCAGAGAGCTGGACCGGAAGAGGAGCAACCAGAACAGAATCCAGCATCCCGACCGGGACTAGAGCCCGGGGTGCCGGCGCCACAAGCAGAAGATTGGCCTAGTGAGCCCCGGTGCCAGCTTGATCCCAAAATTTTATAAGCAATAATCAACTCACCTATTGGGTTGTATTAATATACATGCAATGCAAATTAAGATTGATTTAAGTATAATATATACAACAGGATTTGTGAAATTAAGAATGTAGACTATCTCACTAATATTTTCTTCATATGAATTACTTGCTGAAATTTTACCTATTTCTAAGAAAGTGTACATAGAATTGCATTATTTACATATTTTTACATTATTTTACATATACATGTAAGTATGTACATATGTATATGAGATCTTATCTATTGGGCTATTCACTGTTTTAACAACCCTAGGAAAAGCTTTTGACATTAGCTGTGTGTGAGAGCCCACAGGGCAAAGCTGAGTCTTGGAGCCTAGATTTATTTGACTCTACAATTGGTTTTCTTTTAAAAACTCATGCTGTCTGTGTGCCCTGGGTCATGTGATTCCCAAGAATCTACACAACCTCCTCTATTGTGTTTATCATGTGACATTTTAAGTGTTTTCCTTACTTTTATTAATTATTTATTATTTAAGTGGCAGATCTACCAGATGCCATTTCACTGTCCAAATTTGGGCCAGGCTGAAGCATAGAGTTGGGAATTGAATCCGAGTCTCCCTCCCGAGTGGCAGAGACCCAACCACTGGAACCCATCATCTCTGCCCATGAGCGTGCACATCTGCAGGAAGCTGGAATTAGAAGCAGAACTGGGCCTTGAACCCAATCTCCCAAAAATGGGTTGTGGGCATCCCAAGTGGCAAGTTAACCCCATGGAATTATTCTGTAAACTGTGACATCTTAATCATCTTTGCTTCCTTCCAATCTAGCACAAAGCCTGGCAGCCGATACTTAACGACAGACACACAAACCACGGGGGCGAATGTGTGCGTCATTTCCCTTGTTTTTCAGCAAAGACAACACAATGCACCCTGGACTGGGATGCTGGACACAGCAGCAGCCACTGCTGTTCCACGAGGCCACGGAGCGCTTCAACAGCAGCTCGACTGTGCCATACACACAGCAGGACTTAGGATGAAAATGACGTTCCCGCTGAAGTTAAGATTGTAGAGCATCTCATGAACATTGGCTTCACCTGGCCAGCATCATAGCACATGGCGGTTAAGTCATAGCTTGCAACACTGTCAGATCAGGACAGAGTCCAGATTCCCCCACTTCAGATGCAGTTCCCTCCCCAGGAAGCAGCAGACAAGGGCTCAAGGATTTGGGCCACTGCCACTCCCAGCAAGAGGACTGCCTGGAGTTCAAGGGTGCTGGCTTCAGCCTGGCCCAGCCCCGGCTGTTGGGGCCATGTGGGGAGTGAACCAGGAGGTGGAGGATCTCAATCTCTCTAACTCTGACTTTCAGATAAATAATTTTTTTTTTTTTTTTGGACAGGCAGAGTGGACAGTAGAGGGAGACAGAGAGAAAGGTCTTCCTTTTTGCCTTTGGTTCACCCTCCAATGGCCACCGCGGTAGGCGTGCTGCGGCCGGCGCACCACGCTGATCCGATGTCAGGAGCCAGGTGCTTATCCTGGTCTCCCATGGGGTGCAGGGCCCAAGAACTTGGGCCATCCTCCACTGAACTCCCTGGCCACAGCAGAGAGCTGGCCTGGAAGAGGGGCAACCGGGACAGAATCCGGTGCCCCGACCAGGACTAGAACCCGGTGTGCCGGCGCCGCAAGGCGGAAGATTAGCCTGTTAAGCCACAGCGCCGGCCCAGATAAATAAATCTTAATGAATAACTAAATAGCATAGAAAATTAATTTTTTTAAATATCATGTAGGATCTCTGTCTTTAATGTGCTGTACACTGTTATTTAATGCTATAACTAGTACTCCAACAGTATTTTTTCACTTTGTGTTGCTATGTGGGTGCAAACTATTGAAATCTTTACTTAATATATACTAAACTGATCTTCTGTATATAAAGAGAATTGAAAATGAATCTTGATGTGAATGGAAGGGGAGAGGGAGCGAGCGGGAAAGGGGAGGGTTGCGGGTGGGAGGGAAGTTATGGGGGGGGAGCCATTGTAATCCATAAGCTGTACTTTGGAAATTTATATTTGCTAAATAAAGGTTTAAAAATAAATAAATAAATAATTTGAGAAAATGTTTTCTTCACATGAATTATCTGGTGAAAAACATTTTATATGAATTGGGTTAAATACATTATTTAAACTAATTTTACATTTCTTTTTACCTTTTTAACACAACAACTAGAAAATTCAAACACACACATAACTCACCCTAAATTTCTCCTCGTTGGTGCTGGGCTACACAGATGATTAAGTCACTAATAAATCAGCTTAACTGATCTTGCTTAATCTTGTGTGACGGGCAGCAAATAACTCTTGATTTCTTCACTCCTTTGTAAAACCAAGAGCAAGGTCTACTAAGGCAGTGTTCTTGAACTTCGAGGTAAGCACAATTCATCGGCAGACCTCTTGTGAGAATGCAGATTCCAATTGTGCATGTCAGGGATGGCCTGGGAGTCTGCGTTCCTAACAACCCCAGGGGATGCTGATGCTGTAGTCCTGGGCCCCACTGTGCGCAGCCAGGACCTGAGGCACTCCAGGCTCTGATACAGGTGCAGGCAGATGGCTGATCATTCACCCAAGGAAAGCCGTCTTTTAAGAAGTCCGATTACTGCTCTCAACCTCTGGTTACGACAGGCCAGGGAGTGCCATTTCCCCAAACCCACAGCAGGAGGTACCACACCATTAATAAAAATGCTTTCAAAAGGAAACAAAGTTTTACATGTGGCTAATCGAAGAATATGCAGATACACACCACTGCTTTTCTAAACATATCGCAGTTTAAACACCCAGCCATGCTTCTGGGGATGTTAGGAGAAATGAGCTAGACCCAAGATGGGCTGTGAAATCTGGCATACTGGCACACGTTAGTGACTATGTCACTACCTCCTCCTACATTCCTGGAGTCCCCCCTCAAGATTTCTACAGCTCAGCCGGCGCCACGGCTCAATAGGCTAATCCTCTGCCTGCAGCACCGGCACACCAGGTTCTAGTCCCAGTTGGGGCGCCGGATACTGTCTCGGTTGCTCCTCTTCCAGTCCAGCTCTCTGCTGTGGCCTGGGAGGGCAGTGGAGGATGGCCCAAGTCCTTGGGCCCTGCACCTGCATGGGAGTCCAGGAGAAGCACCTGGCTCCTGGCTTCAGATTGGCACTGCACTGGCCATAGCGGCCATTCGGGGGGTGAACCAATGGAAGGAAGACCTTTCTCTCTGTCTCTCTCACTGTCCACTCTGCCTTTCCAAAAAAAAAAAAAAAAAAAAAAGATTTCCACAGCTCAATACGTTTTTTACATGTGAAAAGAACACCTCATACAATAACATAGATACAAAGCAAAGCAGGCCAGAAATGACATCATGAAACGCAACAAGAGGCCACCCCAGCTAGAGCAGTAAGAACAGTTTTCCACACTGTCAAACACCTAACCAGATATGTCAAAACACTACTAAGAGGACACAGAGGAGCTGGCAATCCACTCTGAGGAGCAGAAATTTCTCTGCTGAGTTGTAATGAAAATCTTGCTGTTTTAAGAGCAGAGTTTCATGGGGAAATATTTTGTAGACTTAGTAACAATACTACCTTTCAACACATTCCATCAGATTGACTCTCTCTGTGAAGAGTATTATTTTTATTTTGTAACAGAGGAGAAAAAGATCAGGTAAGAGCCAAGACATGAATCTCAGCTTAGCTGCATCCCAGCACTTCCACACGAACCTTTGGCAAGAAACAAAGGAAGCAAGCTACCCATTTGTTCCAGGCTAAAGCCAGAGCTGGCAGGAGGTTTTCTTCCCATCATTTCTTATCCCAAGCTATTACCCAATGTCTTTCTTTGTATTACCTCTTCCTGGCTTTCACGCTCAAAAATATTTCCCTTAAGGAAACATCCGACAAACCCATCTACAGTAAACTAAGAATGACCGACAAGTCCAACAAAATGCAAGGGCTAAATCTCAGAGAGTTCCCAGCAGGATTGGGACCGGGCAGAACAATCATCAGGAGTGGAAGGCTGCCCCCCACCACCCTGAAACCACAGTCCCGTGGCAATAGGAGGCAAGCCCCACCCAATTCACTCAGACATCCACACTACTCTGCCAGGATCCACCAACAGAAAAACAAAATTGTTTGCTTCCAGGAGTCATGAAAATAAACTCACAGACATAGGATCTAAAAATGGATTTGCAAGGAGCTCCTACTGACTGTCTTTTTGTTCCTTATGGATGTCTTTTGTTTGTTTGTTTGCTGTGTTTGAGCAAAACACTGAGAATGTTGGTATTTGCTGAAGATGGGTGTCTGTTTACTCCCAGCTAGCGACAGGCAAGCTGGCCCCTAGTTGGAGAGGACAGCTAGGAGCAAAAGAAACGAAGGGATATTTGGGTAGAAAACTTGCAAGCCACGCACTTTCTCATTTCCGTATCCAGTTCTTCAAGCAAGTGAAAAATAAAAGTTATTCAAATGATTCTTCCTGAGACTAAGAAGACAACATGCCTCATTCAGCAACACACACCCTATCACTGTTTAAACTTTATATTTGCTGAGAGAACGTTTCTATTTCTAGATTTTGATGTCTCTTTTGCTGTTACCATACTGGTCAAAAAGAGAGATCTGTTTATAAATTGAGCACTATCATTTAGCAACAAAAACATAGGCCGACAGCCATCACGTGAGTCTATGTGGAAAACTCCACAAAGCTTCCAAATGAGCTCTGTTGTGAAGTCGCACTCTACCAGGCAGAGCCCCCAAAACACACAGGAGGACACCACGCGTGAAAGAGTCGCTTCCACTACACAATGAGTTTTAGGTGGGAAGAGACAGAAGCGATACTTCCAGCTTCATGAACCTTCTTCTCGAGGTTGAGCTGCTCTGTGAGCACCCAGAGCACGGAATGTCGTTCTGGCAGTACAGACTTCTGACTTTCCAAAAAAGAATGCCCCCACGCATCTCATGGGACTGCTGCCTTGCACAATAATCACTGGTTTTAAAATCCTGTCTGTAGGGGCCGGCGCCGTGGCTCACTAGGTTAATCCTCTGCCTGCGGCACCGGCATCCCATATGGGCGCCGGGTTCTAGTCCCAGTTGCTCCTCTTCCAGTCCAGCTCTCTACTGTGGCCCAGGAGGGCAGTGGAGGATGGTCCAAATGCTTGAGTCCTGCACCTGCGTGGGAGACCAGGAAGAAGTACCTGGCTCCTGGCTTTGGATTGGCACAGCGCCGGCCGTGGCGGCCATTTGGGGAGTGAACCAACGGAAGGAAGACCTTTCTCTCTGTCTCTCCCTCTGTCTATAACTCTACCTCTGAAATAAACTCAGCCCCTCTCTGAAAGCTCCTTTCTCTCCCTCACAACCATCCGTGGCATTCCAGGAACAACACAGCAGCCAAGTCAGCTGGAGAGGCAGTAGGTCAAAGGCAGCCAGCACAGAAGAAAGCCATGTACCGTTAGCATCCCAATTAAAGGCCTACGGCAGGGACACAAATAAGGAAAACCAGAGGTGACCAGCAATCACCACAAACGTGAAGTGTGACTGCATGAAGTTCCCTGCCTCAGCATCGAGCCATCTCATGGGGATGCACTGGGTCATTCTGACTCCACACGACGAGATGAGGCACTCGACTCCGGCAGCTCCTGTTCCTGGTGGCCGCAATGCTGGTCTTGTCTTACTCCAGGGACCCTGCCTGTCTGTAAGACGTGAATGGCCACGTCCTGGGCCTATTTGCCCCAAAGTTACAGAGATGGTCTCCTTTTTAAGGACAAACATCCCGGAATTCTCTCAGCATTTATCTTTCCTCTGCAGCTTCTACTCACTAACTCCAGCTGTTCTTATGGAATGACGTCACAGAATCTTCTACTGGGAAAGCTCAACAAATGCCTAAAACATCAATCGGAAATTGCAAACTTAAGTACGGTCATTGTTATTTATAGCAAGATGGCTGCTTAGTAAAATTATGTCAAAAAATGAAAAGACAGACAACAAGGAAGAAGATAAAGAGGGGAGGAGACAGAGAGACCGGTGGAGGAAGGGATGGAGGAAGAAAGCAAAGAGAAACAATAGAAGAGGAGGAAAAGCAACAGGAACAGAATGAGTTAAGAGCTTAGTGTCCCTTTTGTAAATTACACACACACACACACACACACAGCAGCAGCAGCACTTCCTGTTCCACAAGACTGCCAAATTGTTTTTATGTACCTGACACGCAGCAGACACAAATCATGTTTGTTGAATGAATCAAATACGCCATGTTTGCTGAATGAATAAATGACTTCGTATTATCCAGAGGGTAAGAACATACAAAAACAAACAGACAAGGCAAACACGAAAACAACCTGAGGACACAAAAGCCAAGTGTCCTTTTGCTAAGAATGCCTCAAAATCCCCGTGGAACATCAATGGTAGTGTCCACATCTCAACTCGGTAAGAGACACTTTTCAGTAATTCTGAAAAGAGGGCAACATCCATGATTAGTCAAGATGGCGGACGTTTGCTAACCACCCATGGAACTGAAAAGTAGAACAATCTGGCCCCAGGCCTCGGGACTAAACAAACCCTCGGGGGCACTCAGAATTCTAGAACTCTCAACGGTGAGCATGGCCCAGCCCTCAGTTACACGCTGCCAGCCACCAGGATGGTTAGACCAGAGCGAGGTGTGTGGCTATTTTTATTTTCAGGCAATAAAAAAGCAGCCTAACTTCTATCTTTAATATTAGAGAGAAGACACATGAAAATTACTCATGTTTAAATATAGGAGAATCTTGGAGTTCACGGAAAATGCATGTTATCAAAAAAAAGTGAGGATTTCAAAATTCTTTGCACCGAAATATTATAGCATTGGTGCATTTTTTGATGCTTTCTGAAGTACCCTTCAGAAATATTAGTGATGGTCAAAGCTGACCCTGACATCTGTGAAAACCAAGCAGGAGCGCCATCCGTCCCAATAGTTACACATTGTCCATCAACCTAACCAGCTGCTAAATACAATACATTCTCTATCTTCCTACCACACTAGGAACCTCCCCCATTGCCTGGAAGTTCAGGTTTGCATGTAGAATCCTTGCGTTTTCTGAGTGTGGTGCTAGAACCTAGTGGCATGAAGAGTGCCTGCCTCCTTCCCCCTGCTCTTTCTCGATTCCATTCGCTTGTCCAGCCCGTGGACGCCCAGCCAGCACTGAACTTTCCCTGGCTGCCAACTGCCACTCCCTGCCCATCTCCTGGCTCCTACATGGACAGTGCAGCTCACACGCGGGCGAGGAAAGGCCCCTTTACAGAGCCTAAAGCAGGTGCCAAGTCGTCGGGCAATTCTGAGGTTGCAGGCACTCAGTGTTATGGAAGGGAGCAGGCGGGTTCTCAGTAGACTTTTTGCTGGTGTGTTGTATAAACATATGCCTATGAACCATACACCTTACCAGACCATCGCAAGGCACGTCATAGTCTTTTCAAGCTGCTTAAGAAAATAGAGTGGTTTCTGGAGGCTTCAAGTCCACAGTCAAGGTGCTGACTGATTCTGTTAACCGGAGGTGGCTTGGTGTATGGCTTAGGGACAGCCACTTTGCAGTGTGGTGGAGGGAGGGAGCCTTCCCACCTCCCTTGTTCTTCTCGTAAGGGCAGTAACCCCATTAAGAGAGTACGCTCTTGGCCGGCTCACTGGGCTAATCCTCCGCCTGCGGTGCCAGCACACCAGGTTCTAGTCCCGGTTGCCCCTCTTCCAGTCCAGCTCTCTGCTGTGGCCCAGGAAGGCAGTGGAGGATGGCCCAAGTGCTTGGGCCCTGCACCCGCATGGGAGACCAGGAGAAGCAACTGGCTCCTGGCTTCGGATCAGTGCAGTGTGCCATCCGCTGCGCACCGCCAGAGTGGCCATTGGAGGATGAACCAACGGAAAAGGAAGACCTTTCTCTCTGTCTCTATCTCACTGTCTACTCTGTAAAAAAAAAAAAAAAAAGTACGCTCTCATGACATCACCCATGCCGAAATACTTCCTGAAGGCCCCATCTCCAAATAGCATCACTATGAAGCTTAGGACTTCAAAATACGCATTTTGTGGGGCACAAACTTGAAGTCCGTTACAGCATGCTTGTAGACACGCTGTTATCCATGCAGGAGGAGTCAGTCCCACCTCACTCACTGGGATCCCTCTGATCCTCTTGTTAAGAGCATGAGGGATTTGTGGGGCCAGCATCGTGTCATAGCGGTTAAAGCCACGGCCTGCAATGCCAGCACTCCGTATGGGTATTAGTTCAAGTTCCGGCTGCTCTACTTCTGATCCAGCTCCCTTCTGGTGTGCCTGGGAGACAAGCAGAGGAAGGCCCAAGCGATTAGGCCCCTGCATGTACATGGGAGATGGGAAGAAAGCTCCTGGCTCCTGGTTTCGGTCTGGCCTAGCCCTGGCTATTGTGGCCACGTGTGGTGTTAACCAGCAGGTGGAAGATCTCTCTTTCCTTCCCCCTCTCTGCTTCTCCTTCCTTCTTTCTCTAACTGCCTTTCAAATAAATAAATAAATCTTTAAAAAGATAGAAAAGGACCTTAACAATTATAAATCATTTTGCTTTTTATTCACTGGGAATAAAGGCTACCAAACATCTGAAACATCTTACTTATGGGCAAATAATTCCAAATAGCAGCCTAATCCTTTCCAGGTAGTCACCTAATTCAAAAATAAAACAAGAAAATTATCAAAATTAGACAACTGATTTTTAATTGAGAAATGCAACATTTCCAAATAGTACATGAAGGCAGTTTTTGATCAGTGTTGATATCATAATCAGTATCTAAACTAAATCTATACTTCACCGTGTTTTCAATTTGCAAAACTAAAATAATATTTATAAATTTAATATACCATAAAAAGAAAAATTGGGCATAAACAGTACCTAGTATTTGTGAAATAAGGAAAAGTTAATCATTTTACATTCTAAATATAACCAAAGATTATAAAAGCATAAAGTTCATACTACGTGGGCACTTATAGTATACTTTCCTAACAAAACAATTTAGAATTTGCTAAATATTATGCAAAAATGAAGTCATTAAAATATTCCTTAATAAATTCATAAGTGTTTAATCTTGTGAAAAGCATAGATGGATCAAAGAATAAAAATAAAACTGTAAAGCTAAGATAGAAAAATATGAATTTTAGAAGGTAAGTAATTGTCACAAAGCTGAACCGTTTTATCAAGTTTGGCACAAGATCTGTGGTTTCCTAGGTTGGCTTTTTGATGATTCAATGAGTTGGTGAACTGGTCTGCCTCTATATCCCCCCGGCATCACTCTCCTCTCAAGTGAGCTCTCTGGCTTGCCCCCTCCTGTACTCCCAGAACTCCCAGAACTGTATCCATCAACGCTGTCAGGTTCTCCTGCCCGTGCCTCTCTAACACATGACTGTGTCACTTACGCTGTTTAAAAGGGTTTTCTGAAGAAGTTTCTTGGAGCTCAAATTAGAACTCAAGGATTTTAAGGGAAATCTAGCAAATACCAATTGCTACACTCTTTACCTTCCCTGCTGAGGTTAGACGCAAAGCAGGATGAGGTTCAGATTTCCAACCTTATAGGACCACGCGTGAATTGTCACTTAAGGTGCCTTTTAGGAATATGGTCCCAGATGTTGGGTACAGGTTAGGAAAGACCCTGCCACTGTTGCAAGGAAGCTGAATTGGTTCCCCCACTTGTGTTACTCAATGTGAATGGCCCTTTGAACCCATCTACCAGATGCCCTAGGTCATGTAGGGTAAATTTAATATTCTTGGAAATATATATGCCTAGCCAAACAGCTTCTGAATAAATGAAGAGAAACTCAGTTTTTCGTCTTCCTACATGCAGAACCAACACGTATTCATTCAACCCAACACCTGCTTGTTCAGCTCCTCTTCCATGCCAGGCTCTGGGAGGGACAAGGGAGTCTCCGCCCACCTAGGGCTCTCAGACTCCTGGGAAAGGGTGGGAGTGAACAAGACAGTCAAGGATTTACACACACAGTGTCCACTTAACTCTGCAAAGCACCACTTGGCGTTCCTATGGCTTTTTTTCAGACGTCAAAACCAAGGATCTACAGCGTCAAGGGCACAGAAGTTTCTTCTCTTCCTGTTTCCCCATCCCCAGCGCAAGGTTCATGCACACACCTGTGTATTTCCCATGTCTCCACCCTGCAATGGGACCACAGCAGAGGCTGGGGAAGGGACCAAGACTCAGAAGTCCACTCATCTAAGCAGCTGTGCACTGGAGCCACCAGCAAATGAAGATCAAGAAATCTGACCTTTTCATGAGTATTTCTTAATCTGTAATACATGTGTAATTCTACAAAGCACTGTAAGAAAAAAAAAAAAAAAAACTAGATTACATGGTCATCCTTTTCAATCTGCCTATGAATGCATTTCCTTCTGCCTAACAAGGAGCAGAATTTTCTGAGTCCATTCTATTCCCTGGGGGGTGGTGGGAGCAGCTGACCTTGAACTCTGCTAACAGTGTGTCTCCCTACGTTTGCTCATTCGGAGCCTGTCCAGGGCTTTCCGAGACCTGGAAGGCCCTTTTCCCCTTCGTGGACCCTTGGTTACATTTTTACTTTCTCCTTCTGCAGAAGCCCTTCCTATCTGGTTCTATCATCTTAGCCCGCAGCCCGAGAGTCTTTATTCTGTTATGTCCTTGTGACAACCAGGGATGCTCCATTTTCCCAACTGACAGCCACCAAATTTGTAATACTTTTTAGCAAAGGCTTCGCAATTTCTACTCCTGTCATTTTGAGCACTCAATGAGGGAAAAACAAAGCTCAGGTCATTTGCTTCTGCTATTAGGCGTACAGCAATGCTTCCAAATTTCTCCCCAGAGGCTATTACGTGGCTTCTGTGACCTGGGCAGCACTACTGCCCTAAGCAGAGGGCTGATTGCCCATGCTTTCAAAGCTTTTAAGCCGGTCAATCCACCATCACTCGGAACAGGTATTTAAAATATTTCTCAGGAAATGCCATGCATCTCGTACAGTGTAGTGGCCATGAGCCAAATGCTTGGAGTGAGAGACTGGAGTTGGAGCCTTCATTCACACCTCACCAGTTGTGAGGCTACATTTTAAAACTTTTTAAACATTTAAAACATTTAAGCATTTTAAAACTCTCCACGTTTTATTTTGTTGGTTTCTTTTCCCACCTGTGCAAAATGAAGACTAGTTCATACCCCATGTTATGAGACATGAGATAGTTCCATACCCTGCACATAATAATTGTTCCATAGACATTTTCTAGTATTACTTAGATATTTTCATTGTTTTTTTGAAAGGCAGACACATGCAGAGGTCTCCCATGTACTGTTTCACTCTGCAAATATCGCCAACATATGGCCAGCTGAAACCACATGCTAAAAACTCAGTCTGTGTCTCCCACATGTGTGGCAGGGACCCAAGTACTTGGGCCATCACCTGTTGTTCCCAGGGTACACATCAGCAGGACACTTGAACCAGGATTCAAACCCAGGTATGGGATGTGAGTTTACACATTAAATGATAAGCAGTATCTTAATCACTACCCCAAACATGCCCCACTGTACTTAGACATAGGATTACATTTAATCATAATTAATGTCCATTACAGACAAGACCCAGGCTAGGTGCACTGTGAAACAAACAGGAAATAATTCCTACTGAGATACATTGTATACCCAGCACTTTCATACATGGGGTTCTTAGGTCATCAGGCAAACTGCATAGTTCCTTTCTTTGCCAAGTTCATGATAGCAAGTGATACTGCACAACAGCTTTGGGAAGTGCTGCCGTCAAGTTGCAACGTGAGCAACTCCCTTGAAGGGATGGAGGGAGTAGCCGATAAGCATCAACCTGTGCACCTGTGGTGCTCACTGTCCGTGTCCCAACTCCAAGCCCACAATCACATTTGAAATAGGCACCAGGGATTCCCTCATTGACTAGGAAGAGGTGGTCTACACAAGGAGACTTCCAAGAGCTGGAGTAGAACCATGGAATTAAAAGAGAAGTTTGCTTTGCTGCCAATGTTTTTAAAATCCACCTGCATAGTTTTTCTTAACACGTATTTTCCATGAACTTTCTGAAGTATCCTGTATTACCCAGGACCCTTATTTACCAAGTGATAGAAATCTAACTCAAGCTAGCTTCCAGGCAATAAAAGGGATGGTTTGTCTGGCAAAACTAACAAGCTGGAGGGAGACAATCTTCAGGCATGGTGAATCCAGATGCTGCAATGATGCTATGTGAAACCCGCTGCTTGGCCCCACGTTCCTGAGCGTGGGCTTCCTTCTCAGGCAGGCTTTCACTCTGTGTTGGCCACTGGCCGCCCTGGGCTGACACACTCTTGGCTCGGCAGGTGCTGCCAAAAGACTGTTCTGGGCAAAGTCCAGGATTCGGTCTGAGTGGAGCCATCAGTGGCATTCGCTCACCCTCGAACTAATCACACTGGCTAGGAAGACAGAATCCAACAGACCAGCTCTGGGCCAACTGCCCACCTCAAATGAGAAGTTAAAGTCTGCCCTGGTTTGAGCCTCTGGGTAGAGTGGTAAGAAGTAATGGTTCCACTCAAGGAAAACCATTCGGTTGGCACCAGACCTAACGCCTTGTACATGGAAGAGCCAAGACAACAGAGCAGGACGTAGATGCGCATAGTTGGACACAAACATCACTGGGCTCTCTATTACGAGGGTTGAAGAAAATTAACAATGTGGACACAGCAGTGTGTGAGCGGTGGAGCATCAGAGATCAGATTTTAAGTCTAAGTTAAAGTCAGAGCCACTGAGTACTCAGAGATAAAGAAATGAATATCTTGTTTGGTAGAGATACGGAGTTTATTGAAGTTTTCTATCGCTATGTAATATACCACCCCAAAACATAATGAGTTGCTTAAAGCAGCGACATTTGCTTTACTCACGAGATGTGCAGTTTGGTAGGGCTTACAAGAGACAGCTGACTTAGCTCCAGCTGGTGTCAGCAGGGCACATCAAAGCCTGGAGTCTGGAATCATCTGGAGGCTCGCCCTGCACATGTCCAGTAGCTGATGCCAGCTACTGGCTAGACCCGAGCTGGGAGCAGGGCTGGAATATTCAATTCCTTCCTTTTTTTCCCCAAAGATTTTATGTATTTCAAAGGCAAAATTATAGACAGATAGAGGGAGACAAAGAGAGGGAGGTTTTCCATCCACTGATTCACTCACCAAATGGCTGCAACAGCCGGGACTGGGCCAGGTTGAAGCCAGCAGCCAGGAGCTTCATCCAGATCTCCCACATGGGCGCAGGGGCCCAAGTACGTGGGTCATCTTCTACTGCTAGACCAGGTACATTAGCAGGGAGCGTGATCAGAAGTGGAGCAGCCAGGACTCCAACCCGTGCCCCTACGGGATGCTGGCACTGCAGACAGAAGCTTAACTTTCTACACCACAGCAATGGCCCATTCAGTCCCTCTCTATGGTGGTTTAGTTTCCTCCTGTCAGGATGGATGGGTACCAGGAATGATGGTCTCAGGGTACCAGGAGAAACCTCTATTACTTTCCCTGACATAGCTCCAAAGGGTTTGTTCTTGCTACTGAGCAAGAGCAAAGATTCATGGGGCCCACTCATTTGCAGGCCTTTAACTTCATACTATACCTAAACTTGCTACAGGTCCAAGAACACATATGGTTTATTTCAGAGACTGGACAGTCACTCAAATCAAAATCCAAGGTAGACTGGGGCCGGCGCTGTGGCTCACTTGGTTAATCCTCCACCTGCAGAGCCGGCATCCCATGTGGGTGCCAGGTTCTGGTCCTGGTTGCTCCTCTTCCAGGCCAGCTCTCTGCTGTGGCCCAGGAAGGCAGTGGAGGATGGCCCAAGTGTTTGGGCCCCTGCACCCACATGGGAGACCAGGAAGAAGCACCTGGCTTCAGATTGGCATAGCTCCAGCCACAGCAGCCATTCGGGGGTGAACCAATGAAGGGAGGACCTTTCTCTCTGTTTCTCTCTCACTGTCTAACTATCTGTCAAATAAAAAAAAAAAAAATCCAATGTGGAGAGGATTCCTAACACTTCACACGTGAATAAGATGCTGTGATTTGATAGTAGAGAAAAACCTAAGATATTAACTGACATCTGACCGCTGCCTTTAACTGCAATTTATAGGAAGTTAAACCAACTTGTAAATGCTGAGTTACTGTTGTTTATGCGCCTTAATTTAATGAACAAAGTATATTTTTGGCAAGATAAAATAAATTGTTACACTATAGGTAACAGAAGTATACACTAAATTCTGGAATTAGTTATCACTGCATTATTTTCATATATTTCCTCTATATAATCACATACATTTACATCAGCATACAGTAAGTTACTTATTTCTAAGAATTAGGATGGTTCTTTAAATTAGTTTCTTTTATCTTGGGCTCTAGGGTCCTTTTAAGGTCATTTGTAAGCCTTTGAAATTCATCCGAAAATCCTTATGAAGGTATTTTTCTAAGAAATCATCCATTGGATCAATTAATTGTCATTGTAAATGCAATGTTACGTGTTTCACTTTTTAATCTTTTCATGTCATCATCAGCATTTCATACATCATTAAAATGTAACTCTAAATGACGCACTCTATGATTCCTTTCAATAGAAAAAACTCATTTAGTCATTCTTCTGCTCCTGGAAATTGAGATTTGCCGTTTTCTCTGTCATGTAGCAAATCCCACTCCTTCAAAAATTGTTTATCAGTATGTTCAGGATAAAATCCTACATATGACTTCATAAAAGCAGTGAAAGCCAAAGATTTATCTGAGATGCATTTCTTGATACTGCTGTAACATATGGCCACCAACTTCCTGGCTCAAAGTAGCAAAAATGTATTATCTGACAGTTCTGAAGGTCAGAAGTCTAGACAGTTTTCTCTGGGCTGAAATCGGGCTGTGCACAGAGTTATGTTCTCACCGGGGGGCTCCAGCTGATGGTCCGTGTGCTGTTCCCCCGTGTGTTAGCTCACTGTCCCCACGTGCCTTGGTTCACTGTTCCCCCGAGTGTTGGCTCACTGTCCCCACGTGCCTTGGTTCACTGTTCCCCCGTGTGTTGGCTCACTGTCCCCTCGTGCCTTGGCTCACTGTCCCCTTCCTCATCTTCACAGCACTGATGTCATCACCACGCCCCTCTCCCACTCCCATCTCTGGTTCCCTCTTCCATTGTCACCTTTTCTCCTCCAACTTTTCAGCTCCCTCTTGGAGTTCTAAGGACCCACGACTACACGGACAGCACCCAGCCCCCTAACACAGTCCTATCTGCCACGTCCCTCCTGCCATCATACGCGGCGAATTCACACTTTCTGAGGATTAGCATGTGACATCCTTGGGGAGCCATGACTGCCTACACGGCCCCATTCCAGGCTTATAGGCACATGCAGAATTATAACTACAACCCACTTTACATAAACATGGCTGCTACGAGTATGTTTTAGTCATCCTGTTCTTGCCCATTTTTCTAGGATACAAAATCATTTTTCTATCAAGCTAAGCAAATTAAGAAATCAAAATACTGCTACTTTAAAGACTAAAACTAGAGGGTTTTCCAAAACTTTGGCCTCAATCAAGTGCTTATTGGACTATACTTTTCATTTCAATGATCAGTAGTGAACAAAAAATTGTTCAGAATGCTGGCAAAAAAAAGTGTTAATGTATTTGTTTTCTTTTTCATTAATTCCATCAAAGTTTATTTCTTCAATGTATTTCCTTGTCTTTTTTAATTCACAAAATTTTTCCTACTTTCTTTCCTAAGTTCTTAAAATTTTTAATTTTTATTTATTTGAAAGGCATCTAGACAGGGTATATTAATTGGGAGACAGAAATGGACAGAGAGACCTTTCATCTGCTGGTTCACTCCCCATATGCCCACAGCAAACAGAGCTGGGCCAGGCCACAACCAGAACACCAGAACTTCTTCCAGGCCTCCCATGCAGGTGGTAGGGAATCAAACACTTGGGCCATTATTGGCTGCCTCCTATGGTGCATAGCCAGGACGCAGACAGAGGCATTCCAACGTGGGCTGTGGGCATGCCAAGCAGCATGTTCACTGCTGTGCCAAATACCTGTCTCCCACCCCCAGATATTTCTACCCAAGTGGAAGTAGCAGTGAAATACTCTTTGTTCACTGCTACCTTAGACAACTTCTGTGCAACTCTAGAAACATCCCTCATCTATTAAAGAATTCTAATTCAGAATAGTGAGTTATCAGTAACCAAGTCAATTAAAAATACATATTCCCTGTCAAACTGTTCCAAATTTGATTCTGATGCCACAGTAAAGTCACCTTGGGATTTTCTAAAAATACCAACGCCTCTTCCTGCCCCAGCATTAAAACCACAACCCCCTCTCAGCTGGGACTAACTTTGTCCGCCAAGGGGGCATTTGGCACTATCGGAAGCTATTTATGATTGTCCTGGCTGGGAGGTGGAGAAGGGAAGTGCTACTGGTAACCAGCTGGGAGAGGTCAGGGACGGTGCTAAGCACCCCAGTGCACAGGACTGCCACCAATAGTGATGAGTGTCCAACCCAAGACACCAGGTGGTGCTAAGTTACAAACTCTGGGTAACCAGAACCATAAACCAGCACCCTGGCTTTTCTTCCTCCAGGAAGTCTTCAATTTAATACAATTTAACTTAACACAAGAGTCTGTGACCAAAACCAAGATTAAAGAACATAAGGAAAGTGAGATGACTATACACGTAACTGTTAACATCTAGATCTTTCTTACACATTTCACTGTTAGGCTTAATCAACCTCCTATCACTGAGCCTAAAAGGTTAACAGTACTACTGAACGGGGCGGGCATTTGCCACTCAGGACACCCACATTCCAGCTCCCTCCCTCCTGATCCAGCTTCCTATGCACGCTCACCCTGGGAGGCAGCAGGTGAGGGCTCAAGCACTTAGGTCCCTGTCACCAACGTGGGAGGCCTGGATAGAGTTCAGCACTCCTGGCTCAGCCCTAGTTGTTGTGGCCATTTGGGGAGTGAACCATTACATGGAAGCTACCTCCCCCCACCCCGCCTTTCAAATGAAATGCCTATAAATAATATTTTTAAAAATATTATTATGGGAATGTAAACTGGTAAAACCACTATGGAAGACAGTTTGGGCGTACCTCAGAAATCTGAATACAGACCTACCATATGACCTAGCCATCCCACTTCTGGGAATTTACTCAATGGAAATGAAATCAGCAAAGAAAAGTATTATCTGCACCTAATGTTTATGGCAGCTCAATTCACAATAGCTAGGACATGGAATCAACCTAAATGTCAACCAAACACTGGATAAACAAGTTATGGGATACATACTCTAAAGGACTCTACACAGTGGTAAAGAAAGAAAAAAAAAAAAAACATGAAACCAAATCATTTGCCACAAAATGGATGAATCTGGAAAACGTCATACTTAGTGAAATAAGCCAGTCCCAAGTGGACAAATACCTTATGTTCTCCCTGACCTGTAAGAACTAATAGAACACCTAAAAGGCAATCTATAGAAGTGAAACTGACAGTTTGAGAAGCAGTGATGTGAACAGTGATTGTCTTGACTATCAAGGAACGGTGTTTTTATTTCTCTCTCTTCTTCATACTATCCACTGAACTCTTAACAGAGTTAATCATAGTTGTATAAAGTCAATTGAAAATAGATCACAGTAAAAAAATAAGAGTGGGAATAAGAGAGGGAGGAGGAAGTTTGTAATTGTAAAGCTATATAGTTCTGCATACATTCCTAGGGATTAACTTCTAAGGGTACAGTTTAAAACTTTGCCATGGGATCCCAAATCCCATTAAGCTCAGTGGTCAAAATGCCATCTTAAGTGTTAAAGTGATCATTTTAAATGTTAAAGTGATCATACAGATAGAATTAACTATTAAAGGGATCATATAAATAAGATCCAATGTATGGTAATAATAACAGATGGAATTAAAAAGGAGTGAATGTTCCAACTTGGAAAGCAGTCCACACAGCAGACTCATAGAATGACAATTGTTTCAAGTAACACTCTGACCTCAGAATCAGCCCTTAAGTCATTCTGGTCTGGCTAAAAAGCTCGTAAGATTATTTCCAGCATAGAAAGCCAAAACACAGTGGCAAAAAAAAAAATGTCCTACATAAAGGATCTCTATGAGAGACACCCCAGTGGAAAGAAGTGGCCATCAAAGAAGAAGGTACTTTTCTCTGAAAAGGGGAGAGAACTTCTACTTTGCTTATGTCCTTATCTAAATACTGACAAAGTTTGTGGATTCAAAAGGCTTCCATAGCCTTTGCAGCTAATATCAAGTGCTTCAGGTGACCACTGACCTCAGATGTAAGAGTGTTCATTGTTAAATTAACAAACAGGAGTCACTGTGCATGTACTTCCCATGCAGGACCTCTGTCCTCAATGACTTGTATTATGAGCGTTAAGTGTAAAACTTGTTCTCAAACAACAACAGCAAAACAAAAGATACCTCCAAAACTCCATTCCCAAGACTCCTCAGTCTCTGCCCACACAGCCAGTCTCTGAGCTGCCAATCCTGCAATCCCTGGAGCAAACTCCTCCACCATGGCCAGGCCTGGGCTATGCTGCAGGGAGTCCAAACCCACATCCCCTGGAAGAGCCTTCACATATACAGCAACACACACCTTCTCAGTCTTTGCCCCGAACTAGCCACGTGCTACTCCATTACATCTCCACACACTGCCCCCAGGCACTCTGGCCAGGGTGCTCTCTTCTGAGAGCCCTGTTCTCTTCTGGACCCACTAAGCAATTCAGAGCCAGGCCCCAGAAGGGGACCCCATAGGAGGCTGTGTTCCTTTCCTGGAGTCTGGTCACAAAAACACTAAGTATCTTCCACAACCAACATGAAGGCACAAAGGTGGTATCTGAGTTTCCGGTAGCTTCTCCCTGCAGTAGCATTGCCCCTGTGTCCACGTGGTTTTCTCCCAGTGAGGATGTCTCCAGGTTCAAGTGTTTCCTTTTATTAAGACACCAGTCACATCCAGTTATGCTCATCCCCCTCAGTACTACCCCATCTTAACTCAGGACAGCTGCTATGGCCCTGTTTCCAAAGAGGGCCACATTCTGAGACACTGGAATTCAACCCACAGAAATGGAGGAGACACACACATCTCACAGCAGAGCCTCAGCACAGATAATGCTCAGTGCTGTTCAGCTCATTCCACATAGATGAGTGTGATGGCTCGAACGTGTGTGTTCCTTTCCAAATCCATTTGTAAGCTATGATTAAGTCATGAGGGCACAGTCTTGGTGAAGGGGATTGGAACCTTTAATAAAAAGATCCCCAGAGATTTCCTTGCCCCCCCCCCCGCCCCGTCCAGCACGTCAGAGCACAAGAAGACAGCCATCTACCAATACAGGTCCCCACCAGACACGGCCAGATACTGGATGTTAGACGTCTGCTCCCATGCCCTCCCCATGTCATGCACTCACTTCCCTCCTTCCCAACCAACCGGAGTGGCCAGGGCACAGCACGTGAGATCACTTCTAGCCTCAATGCTATGTGTTCTACAGCCCCTTTCCTGAGTGCTGCCCATTCGCTGATTTGCTCCTAGAAGAGCACAGTGCCGTCTGGGCTAATTTCAGTTATGCTCAGCTTGCTGTCACCTGACTATCTGAGAATCCTCCCTGACTACATCCATTTGTACAGTTTTCCGGGATCAGATATTTCCCAGCCAGATCGGGACTCACACCTGCCCTCCACGGCTCGCTCACACTGGGCTTCTCGGCTTGGCACAGGTCGCTTGCTGCCTGCTGGCAGTCTCAACTCGCTCTGCTTTCTCACTGTTTCTCTCCATTGTTCTGAGGACACCAGGGTTTCTGCAGCTTTATCATCTCCAGCCACTCCAGCCTCCACGGTCATCAGCTTGGTCATTGTCCCCTAGTAGGGTCTATATTAGTCTCAAATACTCTCCGGTGCATTTCACACGCATTTTAGGTGGTATTATGGCCTGCTGCTGTTTAAGGCGTTATTACAAAAAATACCTTTGAGAATGAGTCCAGAACACATATGGTGGCACATGGAGACATCTTTAAGATCTTTTTCTTCCACGATATTTGCATTTGAATCAGGTCTGATGCTAGACTGGGGAAGATTCATCCATGTGCTCCTGACATACCATGGTGTATGCCATTGTGCCCAGCATTTATGCTCTGGACTTTGATTTACAATAACCATCATGGCTGGCATTGTGGTGTAGCAAGTAAAGCTTCCACCTGCAACACCAGCAACCCATATGGGTACCAGTTCCAGTCCTGGCTGCTCTACTTACAATCCAGCTCCTTACTAATGTGCCTGGGAAAGCAGCACAAGATGGCCCAGGTGCTTGGACCCCTGCACCTACATGGAAGACCTGGGGGGAAACTCCTGGCCCCTGGCTTCAGTCTAACCCAGCTCTGGCCATTGCTGCCATTTGGGGAGTGAACCAGAAGATGGAAGATCTTTCTCTGTCTCTCCCTCTCTCTCTGTAACTCTGCCTTTCAAACAAATTTAAAAAAAATTAAAATAACCATCACAGCATTCAAAACTGAAATATGTATTCTCTGGAAGATACAGATTTTTGCTCCATCTGTGTGGTAGTGATTGTGGTAAAATGCAATGGCTTGGATGTAGGTAACAACATGGTAGTAGAAACAAACTATAAAGTACATTTAATCAATAATGATGATGAACAAGAAGTGGACTGATATGCACCTTCCAATTCTGGGAAATCTCCATCTTTTTATCATGTTTAAGTCCAAGCTAGAGGCAGGGGAGTAAGGAAGTAACAAGGAAAGGAAGGATTTTATATATAATACTGTTGAAAGTTAAATGTTGCCATATAAATCTCAGGCTTTATTACTTCCCAGAGGCACAGCGATTTGGACTTGCCCCGGACAAGGTGGTTATTAGTTGCTAATCTGATCAAGAGTGAGTTTAGCCAAGTAATGGACAGGAGCCAGAAAGGCCTTGATGTGAGAGTGGATGGAGGCTGTACAAGATGCAGAGTACACACGAAGTTTGGGAGACTTGAGCTGCAAGGCAAAGTCGAAGGCAGGAAAAAGCAACCAACGTGAGAGTGTTTTAGACAATTATGTTGATAAGGACAGCTTTGTACCCCCTAACTCTAGTTACAGAACAGCCAAAATTCTTAGAGCTTTGGACTTCATATGTCTCTGAATTACTGGAGCTCAGCCATCAGCTTTCCAGAGCCCTGGCTATGCATTACAATCATCTGGGGAGGTTGAAAAAATACTGATGCTGGTCCCCGCCCCCAAGACGGCAGCGCATTCGCTCTGGCTTGGGTCCCAGGCATTAGGAGGGTCATTAGGGACGCCCCAGGTGGCTCAAATAGAAAGTCATTTTTCTAGGCTAACATTTCCCAAACTGAATCACATACCACAGTGGTCCTGTAAGACCCTCTGCAAAGAACAAGCTCTGGGTCTACTGTACTTAGGGTGCGCCTTGTCTAAGGATGCTTCCCACCACACTGAGCAATCCCACAGGCAAGAGCCCCTTTCTCCTTGTCTGTGATGGTCACACTCAGTAACACCACCATGCACAGGGCTACCCCGCCCCTCTGTGCTCCCCGGAGGTCACCCTGAATAAGTCTGGAGATACGGAGCTTGCCTATACCTGAGCCTAGGGCCACACCAACACGCCTCTCTAACCAAAGTTTGAGTCATACAGACACACTGTCTCTGAGCAGAGACAGAAGCCTAGACTTCTCCATATGGGCCTTCTTAGAGGTACGGAGGGCCCACCTGGGACTGCAGAACACAAATGTGTGCAGGCTCTCACAGCCTCAACCACGCTGCTATGGCAGTCACCACTGTCACTCACCAAACACCTGGGAGGGACACAGAAGCAGGCAACAAGGGCACAAGTAAAATAGGCGTAAGCCCAACTTCATTTGCTCCTCTTATTAGCTGTGTGACCTTGAATTCAGTACAAAACTTATTTAGATCTCAGTCTACCCTTCTATAAAATGGGCATAATGAAATACAACAATAGTGAGACACAGAATGAAATACAATACAAAGGCTTCATTTAAAGACTCTCTACAGTATCAGTCTCTTTCGGGGAACTTAATATTGAAGTACTGCCCCACGCTAACCAAAATTTCATCTGAGAGATACAGTATTTATGGAGAATTCTCTGAAGGATACCCATTTTCTCCATTCTGCTAAACACTTAGAATCCGTTCCTATATGAAGTTCCCTCATCAAAGCTCTGGGCCTCCTGCATCACCAAGTGGCCTTGCCCGTCTTGGTTTCTAGGTCACCTATGCCATGATGCCATTGGCCCACGGCAGTGAGAGCCCGAGAAACACACCCTGTGCCCCCGCACCAAGGCTGCTGTGGGGACACCACTCAGTGCTGTTCTCAGTCCTCCTTGCAAGGACCCAAAGGAGCCACCTTTACTGAGGGGCAGGAATAGCTTTGATTTCTCCTCGGCAACTGTTGTATTTGATCTCACGGGTCTTCTAGGACATGGAGCCCATCATGTGCTGCTTTCTGGGCTGACTGCCGCAGAGCTGGGGGCCCTGCGTGTCCCCCCCCCCCCCGGGGACCACACACACAGCACGCAGCCGAGAGCAGGACCCAGCGACACCCTCACCACACCACTGCATCTGTCCCATTTGAAATGCATTCTGCGTGGCTTGCATTTTTTAAAGCTTTATCAGAATATGTTTCAAATTTTTTGCTAATGATGACTGTACCAATCTATGGGCTATAGTGTGACATTTAAATACAGGAATACAATGTGTCCTGATAAGTAACCAGCTGTCAGTATTTCCTCTTCTTTGTCCTAACTTCATGATTAGCGACTTGCAGCATCTTTCTTCTATTTGCTCATGTGACATGTGCTAGGCTCCTGTGCTAGGCACTTATCCCTTTGATCCAGCTCTGCTTTGGAACCCGTTATCCGAAGTCCCTTCATCTCTCACCCCCTCTTCCAAGCCTCCAGCCATCTGCATTCTGTGTCCAGATTCAGGATTTTTCAGCCTCCACATGTGAGGGGAACACTGTTATCCCTGTGTCCATCCAACTTCTGTCACGTAACATAATGTTCTTCCGTCGTAACGATGTTGCTGCCAACGACAGAGTTTCATTCTTTTCTACAGCTCAGTAATGCTCCAGCCCATGCATATATACATTATATGCTTTATCCATTCATCTGATGGTAGCCATCTTGGTTGATTCCATGTCTTGGCTACCATGAGCAGTGCTGCAATGAACATGCAGGAGTAGGCCTGTTTGATAGGAGCCTTCCATGCCTTTTGGATACACACCCCCAAGTGACACTGCTCCATCTATGGCAGTTCTGTCTCTAGTGTTCTACAAACCTCCATACTGATTCTCACAGTGGCTGTACGATCTACGTTACCGCCAATTAAGGCGGAGAAAATCAACAAACGGAAACATAAATGCACTTAGGTTCTTAACAACAGGCTTGGCCTCCCTGTGTTCCGATCCCACCTTCCCTCAGCCTCTGCTGAGTTTGGAACAAAGTCACGTGGCTTAAGGGGAGGCAGCAGGAACTACTAGTTGCCAACTTCGACACTAACTCTTCCAGCAATGGACATTACTTGCGGTGGGTGTTCAGCCTAGCAGTTAAGCTACCCACAGCCCTCAGCAGGGTGCCGGGGCTCAGAGCCAGGCTCCATCTCGGACTCTAGCTTCCTGCTAATTTGCATCCCGAGAGGCCCAAGTTTATGACTGTAGTGACTGAGCCCCTGACACCCACATGGGAGAACTGGACTGTGTTCCTGACTCAGCTCTGGCCTCCCGACCCATGGCTGCTGCAGGCATCTGGGGAGTGAGCCAGCTAGCTGACCTCTCTCCCTCTCTTCCTCTCTCCCCCTCCCTCATCCCTCCCTCTCAAGTCAGTACAGTTTTAGAAGACATCTCGAACGACCTTGTCTATTCTCTGGCCACTGCAAGGGCACACAAGACAGAGAAATCCAGTATTAATGTGAACACTCTCATTCTCCAAGGCTCCAAGAGCTTCCAGGAAAAATGATTTTGTGTTCTCAAGACTTAATGCAAAAGTGAATTATGGCCGGCGCCACGGCTCAATAGGCTAATCCTCCACCCGGCACACCGGGTTCTAGTCCCGGTCAGGGCGCCAGATTCTATCCTGGTTGCCCCTCTTCCAGGCCAGCTCTCTGCTGTGGCCCGGGAGTGCAGTAGAGGATGGCCCGGGTGCTTGGGCCCTGCACCTGCATGGGAGACCAGGAGAAGCACCTGGCTCCTGGCTTCAGATCAGTGCGATGTGCCGGCCGCGGCGGCCATTGGAGGGTGAACCAACGGCAAAGGAAGACCTTTCTCTCTCCCTCTCCCTCTCTCTCTCTCTCTCTCTCTCTCACTGTCCACTCTGTCTGTCAAAAAAGAAAAAGAAAAAAAAGTGAATTACATGAGATTTCTCCTTCACAATCTAGTATCTATTAAATCATTTGGGATCCATAAGGAAACTCACCACCCCGTTGTTTCTCCCCAAGTACCACACCCTCTTCAGAAGCCTCCGCGCAGCGAGAGGTGCCAATACTGCAAGCTATGTACCTCCTGGCAGTGTCTGCTAAGATACGCATGCATTTCTACACTGGTTTTCCCTCCCATAAAATAAAGATACTTTTTTTCTTTATACCAAACACATGGTTCTCCGTTGTATGAAAATGATGGGTTTAATTCTTGATCCTACAGACTTGCTCTAAGAAAGTTTAACAGTTCTTTCTATTGACAAAAATCAATCTTTCACTAACAATTGTTTAAGTACTGGGAAAAAAAAAGACATATCAAAAGTGTGTTTAAGAGCTTTATGCAGAGCTCCCTGCCAACACGCCTGGGAAGGCAGCAGACGATGGTCCAAGTACCTGGACCCACACGAGAGATGTGAGCGAGTTCCTGGCTCCTGGTTTCACCCAGCCAAGTCCCATCCACTGAAGTGGGAAGTGAACCAGTCGACAGATCTCTCTCAGGTAGTCACTCTATCACTCGTTCTCCATCTCTCTCTTTCCTCTGTCTCCTTCCGACCCCCCTTCACATAAACATTTAAAGAAACAATACTACCTTATGCCAAACTAATAGAGCCACCTAATCTTGGACTGTGGGCCTGCAAAACATAAGCTGAAATAAATTTCCTTCCTTTATCAAAGAGAGACAGAGAGAGACCTGTGTGCCCAATCAGTAGATAGTTGGGATTAATGTCCTGGCAAAAATCAGATCAGCACACATTGTGTTTCATCAAACTCACACAGAAATTTGAGGGTGCTGAGTTCTTTAAATGGTTCTGACACTAGCATAATCAGGCTCCTACCAGCGGCAGGTTGCCTGGCACGCAATGTAATTCAGGAGAGCCAACACCAGAGTTGTTATCCGACCTTCTCACCTCCAGATAAACAACCTGGCAGTTCAGAAGCAACAAAATGCTCAGGGCACCGAGCTCACGACCAGCTCAGTCCGGAGTCAGAGGCTAGCCCCTCGCAGAAACGCCTGGCTCAGACCCAGACATAAGCACCGGACCTTTGGAGTCTAAGGAGCGAGACCCTCTTCCCTCACTCTGGAGAAAGGTCATCCCTCCTCTCTGTCAACGAAGCAAGTTCAGAGAATTTCAGAGCGTGCTATGAAGCAAACCGGCAGGTGCATCTCTAGTTTCTGTTACTGCTGAGTCCAGGACTCAATGGCATGCTGAGAAATAAAGAGCAACCGGTCCTCACTAAGAATTTTTTTAAAACCAAGCTGATTTATGTAATTTGCTTCTTTCCACAGTGTAAATACGGCATACTTCTCCAAGGGTCGACTACGGCTATCTGCTTGATGCTACTGAAGAGTGGAGAGGAGAGGAGATGCACAAACAGCTACCACCAGCCACATGGCTCCAGCACACCCCTGCCTGGGATCCAACCCACTCAACACATAGGTTTGAGACGTCAGGCCACAGGGCTCGGGTCCACCTCTTCTGCTTTGTAGAGTCCTTCTGGGATTTCCTTCAATCTACACTATCCTCATTTGTACAGTGTATATATTTTGGTTTTTTTAAAGCTTTATTTTATTTCAAAGTCAGAGTTACAGAGAGAGGAGAGACATACGGAGAGTTCTTCCAACCACTGGTTCACACTACAAATGGCCGCAATGGCAGGGATTGGGCCAGGCCAAAGCCATGAGCATGGAGATTGTCCCAGGTCTCCCACGTGGGTACAGGGGCCCCAGCACTTAGGCCACCTCTGCTGCTTTCCCAGGCACATTAGCAGAAATTTGGATCGGCTGACAAGCGGGACTCACACAGGTGCCCAGGAGGGATGCTGGCATCATCACAGGTGGCAGCTTAACCCACTACACCACGAGGCCAGACCCTGTGTTTTGTATTTTATGCATGCTCTACGCACTTGTATATTTCTATTTGTATATAGTATATAGTCCGTATTTATACATGTATCTATATCATGTGTATATTACATGTATATATGAACATACTCCTAAGATCACTCCAGCACAGTATGATCCCCCTGTCAGAATGTGATTTAACGAGCAGAAGCCATGGGTTTCTTTCTCTCAAACACCTGGGATCCTCTGGCCTTCCAAGCTAGTATTTGTGTGTGTCATCTGTGAGACTGGCCAGAGACAACCAAGGCAGGAGAAACACAGCAAGGTATTGGTTCACCAGCATCGGCAATCCAGCCATCATCCCTCTCTGCCCCCATCCTGAACCAGTCCTCAGGCCGGAGGCGAGACCCTCTTCCAGGACCTGGAGCTACCCCAGGCTGCTGTACCCCAGGCTCAGGTCTCCACAATATGGCAGAACTTCTCAGTCTCTCAAACATTTCACTTACATACATGTCCCTAATTACTCCTACAGGCTTTTTTTTTCTTCCATGGCAGCAATCATCATCCCACTGAAATAACCTTGAAGACCCAGTATCTGGAAGTATCCAGCAGAACTGGCTCCCATTACTGCCTCCAAGGTACCAGCTGAAGGACCTGATGCCGTCAGCAAGAGGGTTTGGAAAGCTATCACAAATCGCCCATATGGAGTTTCCACCTGCAGAAAATATCCAACTATTTTTTAATATCCCTTGAGTTATTAATAAGTAACTAAATTACATATCACCCAAACTGAATTACCACTGAGAACAAGGAAGTCCCTGAAAATAAGTCAATAACTGACCTATGATAGTCATAAATTGAAACTGCCCTGGGAGACATATGGGCTCCTTAATTATAATTTTCTTACCATGGGCTACCTTCCCTTGTTATCTCATGCAGAAAATTTCTGCTGGAGTCAGCCTGATGGATCCACACAGTAAAGCAGATTCTTGGCTCACTAGCTCAAACTTCTCTTTTTTTTTTAACTTTATGCTCCCTCGGGGACTCTAATACCACAATCCTTCTGTCTCTACACAGTTCCCCTTTTGTTGGTTGTTCATGTAAGAGTCTTGGAGTCAGGGCAGGCCATCTGCCCCTGCTTTTTCCGTGTCTTCCCCTCCCCAAAGAGCCAATCCCAGCATGTAGGCATGCTACAAAAACACATCAATATTGGTAACTGTAGTCCGGGGCTCCATTGTCAAAGAGCCAGGCAATATTTCCAGGAGAAGACAACATAATAATGGAGTTTACATTTACTGGGATGAGAAGGAGAGCAGCAGATTTTTCCTAACAGGATCTGGAGTTTAGTTCAGGAAATCACAGGATCTAACAGATGGGTGTGGGATGCATCTAGGCTGGAGATCCAAGTGGAGGAATTTTTGAAGGTTTTTGGAGCCCTATAAATATAGACTGTATGCCAGATTTGTTCAATACTCAAAAATCAATTAATGTGATGCTGCACAAAAACAGGTTGAAGAAGAGATCATATATCAATAGATGCCAAAAATTCGACAAATAATTCATGAGAAAGGCTTTCATAAAATACAAATAGTAGAGAATTCCCTCACCTAGATAAAGAGCAAATATAACCACCACCAAAAAAAAAAAAAAAACAGAGAGAATAAAACCTATAGCTAATAGCAAGAAATTAGATAATTTCCCCCTAATACTAAGTCAAGAACACCCCTTCTTACCTTTCCTGTATCATACTAGAAATCCTAGCAAATTCAGTAAGGTAAGAAAATGCATACAATATTGGGAAGGAAGAAATAAAACTGTCTTTGTTGACAAATGATCTAACTGTCTATGTAGGAACTTGCCAAGAATTAACAACAGAACTCTCCCAAAACTAGTAAGTGATTATAACAAGGTTTCAGGATAAAGGCTAATATTTACGAAGTTTATTTTTTCCTTAGATACCATCAATGAACAATTGAAATCTTAAATTAAAGCACTGTGTGCATTTGGTGCAGTAGTGAAGCCGCTAATTGGGACATCCACATTCCAGATCAGAGCACCTTGGTTCAGTGCTAGCTGTGCTCCCAGTTCCAACTTCCTGCCAGTGTGGGAATAGGCAGGTGATGGCTCAGTACTTGGGTCCATGTCCTCCATGTGAAAGGACCAGAGTCCCTGGGTTCTGGTTTACCCTGGCTCAGTCCCAGCTGCTGTGGGCATCTGGGGAGAGAACAAGCAAACAGCTATCTTTCTCTTTGTCTCAATCAATCAATCTCTCTCTCTCTCTCTCTCTCTCTCTCTCTCCCCTCTCCCCCACACCTCTCTGCCTTTCAAGTGATTAAAAATTAAATTTACAAGGCTGATATTATAGTGCAGCAACACTGGAATCCTTATGAGCATGGGTTCCAGACCTGGCTGCTCCACTTCTAATCTACCTCTGTGCTCATGTGCCTGGGAAAGCAGCAGCAGATGACACAAGTGATTGAGCCCCTGCCACCCACATAGGAGACCTGGATGGATTTCCAGTCTCCTGACTTTGACTTGGTCTGGCCCTAGATGCTGTGGCCATTTGGAGAGTAAACCAGCAAATGGAAGCTCACTCTGTGTGTGTGTGTGTGTGTGTTTTACTGTGCCTTTAGAACAAAAAATAAATATTTAAAAATTCCCATTTAAAACACATTTATATTAGTACCAAAAAGTTAAATACCTTTATGTGATTCTAATAAAATATGTATAGGATCTACGTAAAGTAAACTATAATAATGGAAATCAAAGTTCTAAATAAAAGATATTCCATGTTCATGGATATGCAAACTCAGCATCATTACAGTATCAATTCTTTCCAAGCTAATCTATAGATTCAAAAATCCTAGTGGTTACTTGTGGCTATCAGCAAACTAATTCTGAAGTTCATATGGTAAAGCAATGGGCCCAACACAGTCAAACTGATTTTGAAAAACAAGAATAAAAATTAGAGGAATGACACAACCCAATGTCAATGTTTACTAAAAAGCCAGGACCAGTGCTCTAGCATAGCAGATAAAGCCACTGCCTACAGCACTGACAACCCATATGGACAATGGTTCAAGTCCCAGCTGTTCCACTTCTGATCCAGCTCTCTGATACAGCTTGGGAAAACAGTAGAAGGCGGCCCAAGTCCTTGGGCCCCTGCAACTGTGTGGGAGACCCCCGAAGAAGCTCCTGGCTCCAAATCAGCCCAACTCTGGCCTTTGGAACCATGTGTAGCATGAATAAGAGGATGGAAGACTTTCTCTCTCTCTCTCTGCCTCTTTGTAACTTTTCCTTTCAAATAATTTTTTTTTAAAAAAGAAGACTTATTAAAAAGCTAAGGTAATCAAGATACTGTGATATTTGTAAAAAGAACAGATAACTTGATCAAAGCAGCAAAATAAAGGGCCCAGAAACAGATACTTACAGACAGTCAACTGATGTTTGATGACAGAGCAAATGCAATACTTGGGAAGCACAGTCTGATTGAGCTAGAACAACTAAACATCTCGATGCAAGACAAATGCATCTAGAAAGTCTCAGACCTTTCACAAAATTTAACTCAAAATGGATCATAGACTTTTGTACTTAAAACTCCCTCCAGAAGGTAGCAGGGAAAAAAAAAAAAGTGATCTTGGATCTGATAATGAACTTAGGTTCGATACTAAAAATATGAGCCAAGAAATAAAAAATTTTCAGTTAAAACTCATTAAAATGGGCCGGTGCTGCGGCTCATTAGGCTAATCCTCTGCCTGTGGCGCCAGCACCCCAGGTTCTAGTCCTGGTCGGGGTGCTGGATTCTGTTCTGGTTGCTCCTCTTTCAGTCCAGCTTTGTGCTGTGGCCTGGGAAGGCAGTGGAGGATGGCCCAAGTGCTTGGGCCCTGCACCAGCATGGGAGACCAGGAGGAAGCACCTGGCTCCTGGCTTTGGATTGGTGTAGCATGCCAGCCGTAGCGGGCCATTGTGGGGGGTGAACCAATGGAAGGAAAGACCTTTCTCTATCTCTCTAACTCTGCCTGTCAAAAAAAAAAAACTCATTAAAATGTAAAACTTCTATTCTGCAGGAGACATTGTTGAAAGAATGAAATAACAAGCCAAAGACTGGAATCTGCAGTGAAAGAAAGCCAAGAAACGGGCAAAACCTTGATGAAGTATGGGGAAATAGGGCTTTTTGAGATAGAAAAATTTGCCAACTATTATGTACTGTTGGAGAAGACCAAGTAAAAACAATGGTGGCCTAAGACAAAGAATGGAGGAATCCAGAAATGATGAAATGAGCAGTCGGGAATAGGTTCTCACCCACCAATGAAGGAACAAAGGCTGGATGGACAGTAATGGCTTGGAAGGCAGAGAATAAGGGCACAGCTGCTCGAAGGTTGCAATGATGAAGCATCAGCAGCTCTTGGAGATGCTCTGCTCCTTTATTCTCAGGAAAACAGGACATGTGCTTGACAACATCAATAATAGGAGGAGAGGGGGCACTGGGGCTTTGAGGAAGAAAAGGAATGTATACATGACCACCCAAGAGGTAGGAGAGTAAAACGTAGTAGGACTGTTGACTGGCACTGAGAAACACTTTGGAATAAACAGCATAAATGTAAAACGATGAGAGTAAGCTTTTTTTTTTTTTCTAACTGTGTTTCACTGAACAGGCATAGGCTTGAGTTATTCTGAATTAAAAATTGGTATATGGGTATGCTATGAGAAGACGAAGGGAGTTGAGTATGTATGCAAAGGGTGCACCAGAGAACCTAAGCAGCATCAGCATAGAAATGAGGACATCAAGGATCAGGACAGAGCAGGACTGGTGGGTAAGAGGGTCCGAGGAGATTCCTTATAGTTTGGGGGAAGTAGAATAGAAGAAACGAAGTTGAAAAACAGCAGCTCATGGTTGAGGAGCAAGATTCTTCAAATTAAGAATATGGAATGGTTATGGATTTTAACCTAGAAACCTTTTAATGTATACATGCTTGATGCATTTCATATATACAAATTTAGGAACACAGTTATTTTTCCAACCCTATTCTCCCTCCCACTACAAATAATGAGAACAACAAGTTCAAGTATTCCCAATGCAATGAATGAGGTGATATCTTAGTCCTTTTGAGCTGCTGTAACAAGATAGAGCATAGGTAAAATGTAAAAGAGATAGACTGCTGTTCTTTAAGTTTTTTTATTTGACAGGCAGAGCCACATACAGAGGGAGAGACAGATAGAGAGGTCTTCCATCTTCTGGTTCACTCCCAAAATGCTGGCAATGGCTGTAACTGAGCTAATCCAAAGCCATGAGCCAGAGCTTCTTCCGGGTCTCTCACTTGGGTGCAGGGGCCCAAGGACTTGGGCCATCTTCTACTGCTATCCCAGACCATGGCAGAGAGCTAAATCTGAAGAGGGACAGCAGGGACACAAACTGGTGCCCATACAGGATGCTGGCACTGCAGGCAAAGGCTTCTATACCAGAGCACCAGCCCCAGCAATCTATTTCACACAGCTGAGGAGGATGAAATTCTAAGAGCAAGACACCAGCAGATTCTGGGTCTGGTGAGAGCCAGGTCTCTCTGCTTCCAAGAAGACTTCTTGTGGTTGAATCATTCGGGTAGGACAAACACTGTGTCCTCACATGGTGGCAGGCAGAAGGCCAAAAAAGAGTGACTACTGTGCAATGCCTCTTTCACATTTTCTATTCATTAGGGTGGAACATCGCTCCCATCTTCTCATAGTCTCAGAATGTGGATTAAGTTCTAGATGAATTTCAGAGGTACACATACATGCAAACCACAGCAGGTGTTCCAGATCATTCGAGGGGAGGAGTTTGTGGAATTAAGAGACCAAACTATTTGAAATTGCCATCTATTATCTGCGTGCATGTGGATATAGAAATCACAAAAACAGTTACTGCCCTACAACTGAGACTGAATTTGGACAGACTCGTCTATGTGAAAGCCGTTAATGCAGACATATTCAGCTCCTGGCTGATGCCATTTTAGTCACACAGTTTGAGAATTCCTGTGGCTTGGCTGCCCCTGACAAGCTGATATTTTTTTCCTCATGTGCTGTGCATTTGAGGAACAAAAATGATGACACATTTCACAGGGAAACAGGACCGGGATCAAGGTTATAGAATTCAACAAATATGAACTGTCAGATGCTGGAGGACTGGCTTAGTGGTGGAGACCTCAGGGTCAAAATACTCAAGTTTCCCTGGAACCAGAGATTCCAATCTGAAAAGCTTCAGCGCAGTCCTTCACCCCTTTGAAGGCAGATAAATTGGGTAGCACAGAATTGATTGGCTGGGGTCTTTTCAATGACATCTTAAGACCAAAACTCTATCTGCTTTCCTAGGACATCGGGTAATTCATAGTTTTTTTGTTTTTTTTTTTTTTTTAACAAGGATTGACATTACATTTGCCCAATACTAAAGTGTAGAAAGATAGAAATAGAGACATGGATTTTACCTTTGAATACATTCATATTTAAGTTACCATCCAAAAGTAAACAGAGAGCACTAATACGATACCAAAGAAATTCTATATCGCTAGCTAGTTCTGTAACTCTGCTTCCAACATGCATTGCAAATATCAACAGTTCAAACCAGGCAAAATGTCAGTCCTGTACACTGTGTTTTTCTAGAATATGGACAAATGTGAGGGTACTTCTAAAGCATCATGAGAAATCAAAAAAAGGTAGTTGTAATTTAGTATGAAAACAGAATTCCATGCATTTTTCTTTCCTAATATACTTCCATCATAAAGGTTTTAAAGACAACTTCTACACATGGATTCCAAATATAATTTTGGTGTGAAACAATTATCTCCTAATCCAATTTCCATAAGCTTTTTAAAGTTCCCTCATATGTGACTTCAATAAATAGAATCATCTATGGTACTTTCAGAGTTCTTATTGGTTTTTATTCTTTCCTAATTAATCACTGAAGGGTGGCAGTTCAACAGAATTGCTTGCCCTACTTAATTCAACATAACCTTTAAGTACAATGATCAAACGAAGCAAATACATGATCTATACTGATATAATTTTAAAAATCAGGAATTTGAACTGCTTGCACGGGCATCACATCTGATTAATATAAGACTGATCACTGCAAGTAGTCACCATTGCAAACTTGCCAAAAGACTAGAGTTCAATTCCTAATTACTCGGTAATCCTAGTGACTAAGCAAATTTTGTACCTATAAAAAATATACTAGATAGCAGATAAACTGTAGGTGAAGGTCTCTTCTAATTGCTGTGCTCAAGCATCAGGAAAATATTACCGACTTCAGACAAATTGTCCGCAAGGCTTATCTTGTCCATGAGTGTGTGCCTGTTCTGAAATGTGCTAGGAGATGTGAATCACTACATGAGTAGATCCTTTCTTTCATTATTTTGTGCCATAGAAGTAGAACCGAGGGGCCAACATAGTGATGTAGACAGTGAAGTCTACAACACCAACACCCCACGTGGGCACCGGTTTGTGTCCTGGCTGTTCCACTTCTAATCCATCTCCCTGCAAATGGCCTGGGACAAGCAGCGGAAGATGGCCCAAGTGCTTCAGCCCCTGCCACCCACATGGGAGACCTGGAAGAATTTCCAAGCTCCTGGCTTTGTGGCCATCTGGAGAGGAAACCAGCAGAGGTAAGATCTCACGGTCTCTCTCTCCCTCTCTCTGACTTTCAAATAAACAATTTTTTTTAGATGTATGACTAAGTTTCTCTCCTCTGAAGGAAGAAGCTTCAGATCTGTCAAATACTTACCCAGTTACTAAATGTTTTAAGGATGTCAAGTGTAGTTGTCAACTTCCCAAACTCCTGGTCTAAAGAAGTTTTTTAAAAAAAAAATTCTTTGAAGAAAGTATTTTCCCCTAAAAAATGAGGATTATATTACAGCCTTGGTGTAGTGCTACTAACTGACCAGTTGAAGACACTCAGCCTTCTTCCTGATTATAGTTGGCAATGATGACTGAATTCATAACCCATTGATTAAATGCTAGCTACTAGAAAGTTTAGATCTGCCAAGTCTTGGTAGTTACTACCATATGATATACCATTAAGACCCCAGCCAATCAATTCTGTGCTACCCAGTAAGTGCCATTTCTTTCAAAAACAAAGCATCTGGGAATGCTTTAAACAAGAAAACGTGAGATCAGACCAAGAATAATAAAGACATTTCTTGCCCTACTACCCTACAATTCAAGATATTCATCAAAACCTCTGTTCTGGTGGTATCTCAAGCAGGCATTACATCAGCACTCCAGACACGTTTTAGGATAAAATGATGTTTGATTGTAGCGGAGATGGACTTCATAGCGGATTAACATTACACGTAACTCTCTTTTCCAAGTGCTCACTCACCACTCCCAAAGGGAGACACACTGCTCTCCAATGCCCCGTCAGTGTTTCAGTCCCATCTGGTGATCGAAGAGCCACGCACCGGAAGACAGAGACTTGGTCTAAAACACCGCTTCAGTACTCAGTCTCTGGAGTGGTCCTCAGGGGTGGTGTCCCCAAATACGGCAGGCGAAGAATTTTATTCCTTCAGTTACAATTTTAGAACCTACACAGAACTATTACTTCAGAACTCCTAGTGTAAAATTCACCTTTGGTGGCAGACACAGACACAGAGAGAATAGAACACGCTGGAGTCATTGATGATCTTTAATTTGAAGTTAAAGTTATTGTAAAAGGTCAAGTCATTTATCTGCCTAACAATGGAGCTGTAGGAAGGCAACCAAATAGTCAAATAAGGACTTTCTTAGCTCTAACTCAAATACCTTGTTTATTTTCTTAGAACACAAAGATTATGTATTGGAACTAACCTTTTTTAAAAATGCATATGTAACAGATCAATCCTAACTTTTTATTAAGGAATATTCACCAAGATCCATGCTGAGTTCTCACTGTTCTCGTTTTGTTTCTGAGCATCAGGTTAATGTTTCTTACAGCAGCTATTAGCAAAACACCACTGTCATTGCCCACTCAGTAGCTCCTCAGTGGCTTAAGAGGGAGCAAAGACAAAAAGCTTTAGATTCCTACTGACCTCTCACATACAGCAAGCAGGCTCCCATCTCTCGGCCCTGCTAACATAGCCCCACCCTGCCTTGGCCAGCCCTACCCAGACTGCTGGACACAACACTATCGGAGGAGTCCAGCCATCAGCCTGAGCTCCTCCCACTCCATCCAAGCCCTCTCCCCCCAGCTCAAAAGCTCAGCCCCAGAGTCCAGCCTCAGCCTCAGCTCAACCCCTCCCAGCTCACACCGTGATCTCGCAGGAACTTTAGAACGAGCCCTAGCTCTCCCTCTGTTTCAGCAGCCCATCTTTGGCCCAGACCCCCCAAGCCTCTTCCCACCTCTTTGCACTATCTAAACCACTAGTCCGTAAGGGAAGGTACCCTCTCTGCTAGGTATGTGCTGGGGATCCTCTGCCGTGTGTGCACCTGGGATACAGCCCCTCCCAGGCTTTATTCTGAACAAACCTGATCTGGCTTTGGCTTCATACTGTATCTCTTCTTTCCTGGTACCTTATGACCTAAACTGTGCCACTTATATGACAATATTATCACATCATAATTATTAACCAAATTCAAATCACTGTGAGACATGTCAAAATTGCTCACCTTCAAATGCAGCTTTTGGGCTTTAATCCAGAAATTCTATTTTACTAGGTCATTCACTCGGTAACTTTATGAGCAAGTATTAGTCCAGTCAACACAGGGGAACATCCAAAGCCTCAAAGGTGAGAAGAATGCTCATGGAAACGATGGCCCGTACAACTGCTGGACTGGTTTCCCCCAGGCTGGGGAGGAGGACAGACAGAGAGGTGCAGGGGATGAAGATGGACTAAAAGCGACAGAACAGATTCTGATGTGGATAAACATGAGTTGGAGTCGAGGAAAATGATGGTGCAGTTTTCCCAAAATGAACCCAAGACTAGGTTTCTTCAAAGGTTACATCTTGTTCAGTAGTGTATTTTTATTGATTACTATTACTGCCATACTAAATAGTATCGGTGAGTATCAGGAGCAATGGCTATCCACAAGGACTTGTTTAGGTTGCACAACTAAGCTAAAATATGTTGATTTGGGTAGAAGAAGGAAGGCTGGAACTTAGTCAGCCACATCCCACCAATGGCACCTCAGTTGCCATCATCAAACCAAGGGGTGGGGGTTGTGCTGTTGTCCAGAGTTCATCCTGCTACAATGCTAGGCAACATCACACAATGGCCCAAGAAGGGAAAACATGGGCTGGCTCCTATCTCTGTCTCTTCAGTATTTCCCTTGAGTTTCTCTTGCCTTGGATTCATTCTTAAATCGAGCTCGTTCCTCAGGGATTCATAGACGGCCCATGGCAGCTCGGATGCTAGAGCCACCAGGCCCCAGCCAAGTGGAGTATTCATCCCAGAACTTCATCAAATGTTCCCAAGTGGTTCTACTCGGCCCAGGTGGTCACATGCTGTTGCCTGACCCAATCACTGTGGCCTGGGGAATGGAGTGGCCCTGATGCCAGCCCAGCTAACATGCCCACTCCTGGGGCAGAAATAGGAGACCAGATCAAGTGCAGCTCCCTAGGACAAAGAGCAGTAACTACCAAAAGCAAAAGACACTGCTGGACCAATGAAATGTTTCAATGACCACTACAGTGAATTCTTCTACTTCTTTTAAACTGTTACATTCATCTATTTGAGATGGAGAAGGAGGAACAGAAATCTCCCATGCTCACTCCTCACACTCCCACCACAGCCAGGGCTGTGTCAGGCTAAAGTCGGGAGGGGAGTCCCCACTCCAGGTCTCAACTACTTGAGTCATCAGCTGTTGCCTCCCTGGAGTCTGTTAGCAGGAAGCAGGAATCTGGAGCAGAGCTTGGTTTCCAGCTCAGGCACTCGGATACCGGATGTGGAGGTCTTACTCAGCCTCTTAACCACAGGACCAAAAGCCTGCCCCATCATTTTACATTTTTAACAGTTACTATATCCTGCTACCATATGCTTACAGAAAAGAGGCCATTTGTACATTCTGAGGCTCTTCATGACAAAGCACACGTTTGGATTTCCCAGTAAGGCACTGGTGGTCCCTGCAGCACACAGGGCCATACTGCCTGCTCATTCTGGGGTGAGAAGCACTGCACAATGCTCCCCAGTTTGTACACCTTCCTCCTGAATGGGCCACTCCTGTTTTCCAAATGCCTATCCCTGCTCTCAGAGCACACCCACAAATGCTCCAGGAAGACTTGAGACTCTCACAGCACTGCTACAAACACAGGACGTCCAAAGGACACAGCAATGATGGAGAGAGAACAAAGAGGGTATTCTCTGCCTGCACCCCCACTCTTACCACACACAAGCCAATCCATCAACTTCATCATGGGTGTTGGCCTCCTTCCTGGTTTCTATCCCTCAAGGCCCATGGAACCCCAGCTTTTCCCTATCACCCTTGCTCCCCCAAACATCCTTCCTAGGCTAGGAAACCAAAGTTTCCTAAGAAGAGAATGAGCGCATAGAAAAACCTTCCAATGGTTTATTTTACATTATAAAGGGACCTCATATCAATAAAATAAGAGATAATTCATTAAAATCCTGAAAAAATTGTCCTTGTTCCACTGCGTAATTTATTGCCACATTATCCTCAAACCCACTCAGGGCCACGGCACCGGGCACTGAAGCAGTTTGCATCCGGCTTTTCCTATCCCACACAGCGATGCTCTCAATCCCCATCCCCCAGGTCCTGTGTCTCCTTTGGATGTCCCAGGGCCAATGGCCATGGTTTTCAGTATTTCTGTCTGGGAACCCTGAGTCCTCCCTCATGGAAGCGAAATGTGTTAATTTTTTTAAAAAGATTTATTTATTTAATTGAAAGAGTTACACAGAGAGATGGGGGGGCGGGCCTTCCATCCGCTGGTTCATTCCCCAATTTGCCATAATGGCCGGAGCTGGGCCAATCTGAAGCCAGGAGCTTCCTCCAGGTCTCCCACATGGGTGCAGGGGTCCAAGGATTGGGGCCATCCTCTACTGCTTTCCCCGGCCATTAGCAGGGAGCTGGATCAGAAGTGGAGCAGCCAGGTCTCAAACCTGCATCCATATGGAATACTGGCACTGCAGGTGGTGGCTTTACCCGCTACACCACAGTGCCAGCCCCAAAATGTGCTAGTTTCAACAGGCACTGAGCGATTGCTATACAGCAAGGACAACACCTCATGTTTCTCCACAAGGGCCGATGACCCCATCACAAACGCGGGCACCTGCGAGCACCTGTTCCCGTCCACTGTTGCTCCAGCATGAAGGCTCACTCTGCAGATTTGTGATTGTTGGACACTGAAATTGCACAGTTGGCATGCCAAGCTCTTTCCACCTGCAGGTTCATTCAGCGGCTTTCGTGGCACCCAGCTCTGCCGCAGAGCTGTTCAAAGACAGTCTCATGTCTTCAGCTCCTCCCCAGGCAGGTTGTTAAAATGACGCAATGCCAATATTGTAACTGAGACACTGAGAAGGCTGGGCCTGAGCCCCCAGGGGCCTGATGAAACTGGACACGGATAGTTCATCTAAAGGCTACTGGAATGTTGATTGCTCTGGAAAGCCCTGCACCTGGGGACATTCCAAAATGTTAAGACAGTGCATTGTGAGAGCTTCCTGCACGGCCCCCACCTGCCTCATCTGGGTTCATGGGTGCTCTGTACCTCTCCCAATTAGCAGCCTAAGAAAAGACCCCGCCCTGTAAAGCCCGGTTTCAAGCCGTCTGCCCTCTGTCTGGGCAGGCTCAACCTCTACTCTCACCCAGCCCATTCTATCCTCCATAAAATAAAGTCCTCTCTCCTTGAACTAGCCACCTCCTCCCCTTCTCTGAACCCTAACATCCTAATACCTAACAGACAGAGTACATATTCTGCAGCCATCAGCAAGGTTACCACTGACCGAGTGCCAAATGCAAGCCACTTCTGATATGTCTTTCAAAATAAAAAAAAAAAAAGCTCACCATTCTAATTATTTTACACACAGCTGGAGATGGGAGGGACAACAACATGCAAATATCCTAACAAATGTAAAATAAATTAGCAAGCGACTATTTAATTATTACTCTCATTCCTGTAGATGGAGCCACAGCTTAATGAACCTGGACTTGTCCTGGATGACTGCAGTGTTCGGGGGAAACATTTCCATTTGGTTTGTCTGCTGCTGCTGCAGCCCAGTGAAGTAGACAGCATCTGCTTAATGAGCTTCCACTTCATTACGGGCTGTGCTACCGACTGCGTCACTCTCCTTAGGCATGCGGGCTCTGTGCTCTGCTGTTGTTTTAAAGCAAATACTAATTTATGATTACCTGTCACATTAGGCCATTGAAAATTGTACTCACACTGGCTCACACACACAGAATGCTAATGAGCTGATTATGGGCTGCAGTGGGGTCCCCGGCTTCTAATCCGCGGACATAAATTCAGATCCCTGCACAATATGGGTTCTGGAACAATAGATGCTGTTGGAGAGGAGGGAGAGCGGAGGCTGAGGGGGGTGAACACATCACACGTAAGCGCAGCGGCTCTCTCAAAGGCCAACAAGCTCGGCACTGACCTAATTCAGTGTGCAGGGGTGGTCAGAAACACCCGTTCCACTGTGTCACGTACGGGCAAGATGAATGACTCCCCGGCCATTCCCTCCCTGCCATGGTCATTATCTAATTGAAGTCTGATGCCCAAGCAAGGCGGATCCTGACACCGTGTCTGCAAGCCTCTATTGTACGGAGTAAATCCTATAGACGTGTCCTCCAAGGGTACTCACAGAGCAAATTCCAATCAATAACACTCATCCAAGAGGCGGCTCAGCTTCAAGCCCCGTGTTTACCTGGAGGCTGGAGCACAGTGCTCTTTTACCAGGTCTGTCCTCTCTCCCTCCCTTCCTCATCACAAGCAAGTCATTTGCACTTTCAAATACAATAGTCAGCAAAAGGCCTCATTAAATCTGGGTGTTTTTTTAGTTATCTCCTGTAATTTGCCCTCATAAATTAAAGCTCTGGCAAGCTGTGGTTTTGCCCCAGTATTGGCTGTCTGCTGGGTTTGCTTTTTATAGTTCTGACTTCATTCTGCCTGGGGACACTGCGGTTTGCTTCAGAGCCTGCTGCTTGGGTAAGTGCTACAAACACCCCATACTTAGAAATGCCTGCACCAGTCATCATCTTTGCTTACAAATACTGCTCAGACATCAAACGTGAGGCTCCATACAAAGGTAGAAATGGCCTGGAAACACTCAGAATCACATTCCCATCTCTAACACTTAGAAATCGCTGTGGGGGGCAGCATCTGTATCTGCAGTGGAGATTAGAAAACCCCACCAAGTCAGGCAAGTACAGTAGATCAGAACACAGAGTAAGCCTTCACCTGTCTGCCCGGAGTCGCCCTCTTATCCCCCTCCCCCTCCTTTTTGAAGATGACCTGTTTACAGACCAAAACTTCCCTCCTAACATGACTTCAGATTTCCGTCTTCTCATTTTCTGGGCTTCGTTATTTGGAACTTTGCAACAATAGTAATGGAATTCAAGAATAGAAAAAAAAAAAAACCATGCCTACCTCTAACACTATCAAATGTAAACATTTAAGAATAATGTTAATTATAATTTAATAATGTTAATTAATCCAACGTGTATATGCTCATTATGTATCTTAAACTGCTAAACATTATAAACTGATCCCACATGATCTCCGACAGTTCTGTGTCACATCTCTCTGAATTGGTGGTGAATTCTGCCTCAACTCTTTCTCACTACAGTGAGAGCAGCAGACTGGGAAGTGAGATGAGCAGAGCTGGGTACCTGCTCAGACCAGCCTCAAGGCAGCGCACACACTGCTGATGCAAGACCAGGACAAAATGACTCCTACCCAGACTCCTTTTATTACTTTGTAATTCCACATTCTTAGCAATGATTAAAGAAGCCCTCATCAGTCCGTATATCCAAGACTGTTAGATCGATAACATTAATTTGAACCGTATTTCTGGTTTACTCTCCCAGGATGAAAACAGTTTTTAAAAAGTAGCAATTTTCTTTAATGCATCAATGAAGCCATGTGGTTTCTCATTTCAAATAATGCCCAATTTACACCATGGCAACCTTGGCCCATTGCTTAAAGGAAAACAAGGTTTAAATTGTCCTGGCAATGCCCAAGTCCGACTCCCACTAAAAATAAATTATTGAGCAAATTTGCATTGAGTACTCTTTTTAACAGAGCTTTAAGAATAAAAATCCTGTTATTATCTTAATATGAAAACAACACAAAAGATTTCAAGTCACTCAGCAGAATATTTTTCATAGTGCCTATGTTTAAACTGCAGAAAAATGAAAGCAAATTAGTTAATTACTGTCTCCAGCCGTATGGATGCTAACAAGTTCCTTTTCCTCACCTATAATGAACTCCCAATGCCAGCCAAGATGGGGGAGCGCTGAGCACTGATGCAGGTTTTTTTCTGCACAAGCAAATTGCTTTTCCTGATTTACATCGGAAAAAAAGACTGAGTGCCTATTTACACACTGGTAATCCAATTTGCTTATTTTGCAAAACAGTCCCTTTTCCCTTCTTGGCAGCACTGAGCATTGTACAGCCTCTCCACTAGAAGGAAAAAGGATATGCATTAGAAAGACAGTCACACAATGCCTGTGCCCAATTCAGTAAATAAGGCAGAGTTCATGTAAAAAGAAAGTGGAGACGCAGTGAGAAGCATTTGCTTGTAGCTTGTGAGCATATGTACTCCATGTCCACAAAGCAGTCTACCAGGGAAAAGAAAGCACACAGAGGCTGAAAAAAAAATGACAGATTGTATTATAAGCCTTCATTTGGGGGTCTCTTCATCAAACCAGAATTTGCATGTTTGCCCAGTTCTCAAAGCCACATTCTTCTGAGGCCAGCATAGCGCTAACAGCTATTAAGCACTTACTCATACGACAAGTCACATAAAATGTGTAGGTACAGGTGAAGTTATAGGTGAAGCCATGAATCAATAGCCGGAAGTATTTAATGCAGCTCAGTAACACCGGTTGGCACAGAAGGGTGTCAGGGATGCAAATGCAGAGTGGAGGAACATGAACTGACAGGGTCTGTATGGGCAGGAGGGCAACTTGACCTGGATTGAGTTTTCCATAGCTCATCAGAGTAGGCACCTGCAAAATCCTTCCCCCAAGTCTTAACCTCTGGTCTCTCTCCCTGCAGTAGGCTGGAAGGAGACCTGCACCTGCAGACACAGCTCTTCCTGACCAAGGGACATCTGAATTGGTGCAGCTGGGAGCCCACAGCCCTCTCCATGGGCAGTGTCTGCTGTCAGGGCCATGCTCACACCAGCCACCGCAGCCCCAGAGACAAGAGGAGAAAATGGAATGTGAAAAGACAAAAGTGTCCAGCTTCCCCGCTCCCAGGGGGACCTTCCCCAGAGCACAGTGATGGCAGCACTGTGACCGTCCCTGGCTGTCACAGGAGCCTGTGAATAAAGAAAATGACAAGCAAAGCTAATGTGAGGCAGCACTCAATGGACACTGGCCACGTTAAGAGCCACTGCCAAGGGCTCCCTTTCCCAAGGATGTTGGAAACAAAGGAGGGCTCTGTACAGGTTCCTGTGTCTCAGCAGGGCTTGAATCCCACAACACAATGGGACGTGCTTCCTTCACATACACACAGTACGAAGTTACACCCTATCTGGCTTTGACATTTGATGTTGCTTGCTTTGTGTGCATGCATGACCTAGAAGGCACTCAATTGTAGGGAGAACTGAAATGCCAAGGGTTAGAGTTAGCTCAATCATGATTCGAGATTCTCTGGGAATTAAAGCTTTCAGAATGTGACAGTCAGACACAGGCAGCGATGCTTAATGCTAACCTAGGTGAAGGAATACTTGGCAACCAAGGCAGGAGAAGGTTGCACAAGAGGCCACATGTGCTGACAAAGAGTCCTATCTCTTGGAATGCCCACCCCATCCTATGTGTTTGCTTTGCTGCAGACCTCAGAGGCCAAGGCAAACACTTGCACAGAGCCCTTTATCCTGGATGAGGCTGCACCTGGGAGAACGCACCTGTTACCTAAGTTGGTACTGGCACCCCGCGCCACCCCCATAGAATCAGAACTCTGACTCTCTGTGCTGTGCCTTGGAGGTGGCTGCTGGATGCCATCAAGCCCCCATCTCCCAGTCCCTCCCTTGGTTAAAAAGACTCCTCATCCTGCTTTCACTAAACTTAACTCTAAGTTAAAGAAGTGATACAGCCGGCCACACAGAGTCTCCAAACATCAAGACTCTAAGCATCGTTTCTCTCTCCTACAGGTAACACCTCCACATCTTGGGTTTTCCTTCCAGGAACCCCAGGCCCTAAGCGATAAGTAACTACCACTTGATCAACCAGGGCACACTTACCATGCTGTAACTGCCCAGGAGAACACGGTATCACTCACCAATCAAAGGTCACCATGAGCACTGGTGACCAACCAGAGACCTAGGCACGAGCTGAACTCCGCCTCTCGGCCCTGACTTCCATCGGTAAGAAGCTCCAAGCCCCAAGCTGCTGGTAGCCTGGGAGTTAAGGGGTCGCTGCCCAGCTCCTCGCTCTGCTCTGTGCTATGCAGTCAACACCTGCTTTCTTTTCCCACCCCATGTCAGGGTCGGGGGGCAGACCCAGCCTTGGTGGGAGGAGGACACAGGAGCCATTCATCCAGCCAGTTTTTGGGGTGTTCTAGAACAGAACCACAGTGGGCTCAGTGGGTAGGGGGGAAGGTCCTAGGACCCGAATAAGGACCCTCTGGCTCCTCACCGTGTCTGACTTTTCTAGGACTATTAGCTGCAGCAGGAGTAACAGAGGCAGAAAATGGAGAAAAAAGAAAAAAAAAGGAGTGGAAGTAAAAAAAAAATAATAATAATAACCACAATTGTCAGGGAGGGCAAGAGAGAGAGAGAAAGAGTGGGGGTGGGGGAAGCGGCTTGCATTTGAAGTGTTCAGACATGCTGAAGTAATGATCCCGGCAACATGTTAGCACAACATTAGAAACACTTTAGTAAGCAAATAATTTAATTACAGCCTTCTCCGAGGCGCTTTCTGCCGCTTGACCCGTGCCCTTTCCTCTTGCTGTACCTAAACCCAGGCTGGGATTCACACTTTCTATTCTTGTCACAGAACCTCTCCATCTTGTAGCATTTAATACAGTGTGCTCCAGGTGTTCTGCGGTGAATGAATAGTTATATTACTACCTGTCAGACACAATCACACTCTATTCATCATCCGCGGCTGGCTGCACGGAGCCCAGCTTCCAGCAGGCTCCCTCTCTATTTCCTTGTTCAAACGTCTGCACTGCTTTCGGCCCATCTGTCAAGGCTGTCATTTAGAGGGAAAACAGTATCAGCGCTTTAAATATATGGAGTTCTCTATTGAAACAGCGCCGTGATTGAACTGTCAGCATCCTCACTATCACAGACAGTAATTCATGGCTGGTCAGGGCTCCACTGACGCTGCTATTACTGGGATGACCCCGAAGGGTCACGCGGAGGGTTTGTGCTTTACAGTTGGGTCTATAAATAGTGCAATTAACCTTTCGGGAATTACAAAACGCTCTTGAATTCTGCTTACATTTGCTCCGTGCTTGTGTGGTTTAACGCCACGGGAGGGGAGGGAGGGGGGAGGGACAAAGAAACAGCTCCTCCACAAAATTGCTGAAGTCTGTGTCCTATGAGTAGCGATACATTGTATTGTTTGGAGAGCAAGGACTTGAAACTGCATGAATGTATTTTAAGCCACCATTTGCTGTTTTGGAGCGAGATAACATATGCTGAGCTTTCTGCTGAAATTAAAAGGTTTCTGAATGTGAAATAAAATATGATGGGTGTGAATGAGAGGACTTCTGTTCTTCCTTATGGAAAGGAAGACAACGCTTTCAGGGCTCTAAATCATTCCCTTCCAAAAACCAGAGCGTTTCTCGCTGCTTCCAGTCCCGGTTTCTAAAGCCCAACACCTGCATTCCCCACTGAACCCAGAGAAAACATTCTCGGGAGCCAGGCGCTCTCTCATGTGAGCAGTCCCTGAAGAGAGAGAATTCTGGATGCTGAGCAGTGCCAGCCCCACAGCACCAGCAGAGATGCTCGGGCTCACCCTGCAAGCAACCAAAGTGCCTGCTAATGGCAGTGCTGAAGGCTGCAGCACAGCCCCACATACAACCCTAACATCCCCATCTCGGGGTCCTCAAAAGCCAGTATAGCCACCATCTCCCCCCACCCCAACCCCTGTGGAAATCCTAAGCTCTCTTTCTGCATCTTGCCATGGACAGTTTTACCCTAAGGGATCCCAAATAGTCATGGGGACTCGGCACCAACTAACAGGACTGGGTTTTGTTCCCTTCGGGGTCGGCACCCCACAAACATCTCCCCACACAGAGGACAGCCCCGTGGTGCTGCTCAGTTGCATCGCAGATGAATGTCTGGTTTGTTTTCTCCTCTGCGGGATCATTCAATGAGCACATTATGCCTCTTATTCCTACAGTGTGCACAGCACAGGGAATTTTTCTCACCAACTTGTTTAAGGGACAAAGCCAAGGAGCATTTGTAATCTCCGAGACTGAGAGCACACAGCTCAAACAACTGCTGCTTCCTGTCTCTACATTCCCTGGCTTCAGAGGTAATTTCCCCCCACTTTCTTCCTCTCAAAGAAAAAGGTACCCCTTTTGGATTTGGGGATCAGGGAAGGCAAACCACAGACCCAGCAAATGGTCCTTTGTGTACAACATGTACGTTGACCATCGCCTCAAAGCAGAGGAGCACATCATGTCCTTAAGCATCCTGTTCATTGGGGAGCAGGATCCGGGCCGTATCTCAGCTCATGTCAAGGTTTGCAGGAGGCAGGAGGAGAGTGAGGAGGCATAAAGCCTCCCATTAGAGCTATTTGCTGGAAATGCATCTCACACCGATCTGCCGCCATGCACAACTAAAAAGCCTTTGCTTATTACAGCCGCTGAACAAGGGTAATTAAGAGGTAACCTCTTCCAGTTAGGGTGCATTTTCCATTTTGGATATAGGCATCAAAGGTGGGGAGAGGTGCCCCTAACCCCATGTTGTCAGTGTTGTTCGCTTTCGTGGCTGCTGCCTCCCCTCCCCATCCTCAGTGGGAAAGCAAAAAGCCTCTGCTTATTACAGAGGCAGCGGCAGCGCTGGTCTCATCCCATTAACTGGCGTATTACCAGGCGCCGTGCCATCCCATTTGAGCTGCACAGAGCACTGGGAACTGCTTAATTATGTACAGCGGAGCCAGTCTGCGCAGCCTCCAGCCCAACTGACTCACGGGCGGACACGGGGGTCGCCTGCAAGGCTCACTCTTGCCTGGTCCAGAACACACTCAGGGTGACAAAGGCATTTGGGAGTTAAATAATAATAATAATAATAAATTATAGAGCCTTTGGGAAGGAAGTGGTCAGCATCAGAGCCGAGGCTGCTCCTGACTGTGTGGGCTCAGGCTGGCGCAGGCTCGGGCTACACATCACATTCCTCATGAATTACACCAGCGCGTGTTAATTACAGCGTTCTGACAGCGCCCGTCACTGCCACCCCTGCCATGGCTGGCTGCGCTCTGCCTGTAGGAGCCGGTACTCTGAGCACTATGGCAGAGGCCGCTCGTGGCTCACATCCCTTTCTCTGGGGGTGCACGCCTCCTCCTGGGACTGGTCGGGGCTGCTCTGCCCCCAGGAAAGCCGATGTATAGGCAACAATCTGGAGAAGCCCAGGCATGCATTCCGCCGCAGTCGTGTTGTGCACACTGTCAGCCTCGTTCGGCTCCCCACTCCACGTCGCCACCAAACCACGACTGCTCTCAGCGAATGGGGTATCCTGAGCTGCTCCCCCCAAATCCTACCCCAACACGTTCCCCTTGAGAAACTCTGCCACCATCTTACTCACACAGATGGCACCAGCCATCAAACGACGATGCAGCCATGGTGCAAACACAAAGTCACCAAGGAATTCTGACTTCCAGAATCAACAAACACAAGTGAAAAAAAAAAAAGACTATTTATTGAGTACCTACTATGTCCCAGGGACAAAGGCTGGATTCTAAAAAAAACCACAGATGAGTCAACATCAGAACTGGCCTCTAGGTTCTCAGGCCACAGCATGGGAGCCAATGCGTAAACAAGTAATTACTACTCCATGTGCTCTGAGCAGAGGTACAAACAGGATTTCCCCAGGCCTCGCCAGCCACAGGTACACATGTGGTCCCGTGAGCAGTAATCCCCAGGTGGTCCCCAGGCAGGGGGTCACGCATGCTCCTACATAACCCTGACCCCACTGGCACTGGGCTGCTGTGTCAGGCATCATGGCTGCACGTGGACCCCAGCCCCACTCTGTCTTCTGAGAGTCCTCTCTTCGAGGGTCACCAACGGGCCAAGATGCCTTCCAGAGTTTCCAGGGAGGCGCACAGCTCACCCTGCACTCCTGAGCAATTAGTCAAGAATCCAGTGCACAGAGGGGCAGGACACAGACCCGCAAGACAGGTGCCACACAGGCCCACGTGTGCTCCCTGGCACCGCAGCTGGGCCTTTCCCATGGGGCCACACAGCTGCGTCAAGCCCCTGCCTCCTTCAGGTTGAATGGCTCACAAGGCGCCTTTGTCTTCCTATCAAGAGGTCTGCTACGCTGCCTCCCACAGCACCCTGGAAATTCCAGGCATGACTGGCTCCCACACGCATGCAAGCCACAGGGAGGCTTCTCTACCCACACACACCCACGACGTCCGGCACAAGCAAGAGGAATTGTAGAGAGGCAGAGGAGCGAGGCTGACCCACAAAACTCAGTGCTGCGAGAGACTCCTATGGAATTCAAGAGACAACCTTCATCTTCCTCCAGGCAGAGAGGGTGGGAGGGAGAGAGGGAGGGAGGAGAGAAAGGGAGAAGTGGAGCGGACAGAGAGGAGAGGATGGGGAAGGAGAGAGAAGAACCTGCAGGATCAGAGTCTACTCTGTGCTGCTCCAGCAGAACCCCCAAGACCGGCTACTTTGCACTGAACAGAGATTTAAAGGCCCCCCAGAACCAGAGGCAGCAAGGCCAAGACTTAGGAGCGCACATGTGGCAAACATCTTTCCCTGCTTCACCCCGCGCCCAAAGCCATCACACACAGAAGGGCCCAGAGGAGGCTGCAGAGTCTCAGATGACACACTACACACCACAGAATGCAAATGAAATCCTCAGCTTTGTCATTGGACCCCTGCCTTGGCTTTGTGTGGCCAACTCTCAGACTGGATCCTCATCCCATCACGTTTTAAAAAGATTCACTTTGCATTGGCAACATAGGTTATTTTTCCATTTATGTACTCTCCATATCCAGTGGCCTATACAAGTATTCAGGACAAGGAGTTCTGCATTCCCACTGTAAGTACATTCCGCTAAAATCATGGGATTTCAGATTTTCTGGAGTCACCCGAGATAATATTTAACTCAAAGATCCTTTTCATAATCTTCCCTTTGATGCATCAAGTGAATTTTAACAGAGACTATAGCGTTGCCCTTAGCAGCCTCAAATAACACAAGAAAACGTGACCCAAATGTGTTGCAGCACAAGAATGGTCTCCAAAGAGCAAGAGCAGGTTTTTAAGATCAGACCCAGTTCTGAACCACACACAGGTGCAATTTTCTGGCCGGGACTTTATTTGTGCTCCCAGCAGCCCCCCGTGTCCCTCTGCCATCACCATGGCCCATAGTCTCAGTGACAAACATTCTCAGGCCGTTCACTGGTGCCGGTTTGTTTCGTGTCTGGCACAAGAACCACAGAGCTAGAGCTGCACTTCCTTTCCTGCCCACCGCTTTGCAGAACTGCTCTGGGAACTGCGCAGCCCCATTTCACAGCACTCCCCCACGTCTCTTGCACAATCTCCCTGCTCGACGGCGTGTACCTCATCAGAAGTGCCCGGAGGCCCCTCAGCCAGCTCCACATGGGAGGACACATCCTTGTTGCACCGAGCTGCTGTTTCTGTCAGGGCTCCTGTAACACACCTGCAGGGGAAGTGCTGACCTCCAGGTATCAGAGGTATCACCACCTGGCTTGCTCCAAGCACCTGTACACGGACAAACCATTACCTGGGCATGCCAGGGGCTTTGTGGCTCAGCAGTGGGGGAGTTCTGTTTTCCCCCTGAACTGGGTTCTCCTAACAAAAGACAGAGTAGCAAGAGAGAAGCAGGCAAATATATTCAAATTTTCAGTGAGGGCCCAAACTTAGAAACTTGCGTACTTTTATTGTAGCGTTAAGGACAAAGTGCACAGTCCTGGAGAAGTATTGCCGGTAAAGGGAATGGGAACTCAAGGTCGTCTACGAGGGGGAACTCAAGGTCGTCTTCGAGGGGGAACTCAGCAAGGCCGGCTGGTTCAGATGCTTCCTGGCCTCCCTGTGTCGTCAGTGTTAACAGTGTCCCTGTCCTCTGGGTGTAGGGAGGGGACCACTCCCGGGAGACTTCCATCACACCTGCTACAGGGAGGAAGTTCAGAGAGTGACCCAACAGTGTATGACGACTGCTCCAGGGGACAAAGGGTGCAGGAGCCTGCCAGTGGCCTCCCTGTTTCTGCCGTTTCCTCTGATGCCCAGGTGCCAAGTTAGGAGCAGCGTACCCCTCCCCTGACCCAAGCTCCCTGTGCGAACAGGGCTGTCCTCCCAGAAGACTCACCAAGAGGGTTTTTGCTTTTCAGTGAAAACCAGGCACTGGCATTCACCGGCTTGAAGGCCTGGCCTCAGAGATACCACACAATGTGACATTCGTCAATGTAGCAGCAGATGCTCCACAAGACACGCACCCACTTTCTACTGAGCGGCACCCAGCTCGGGGGGTACTGAATGAACTGCTCTACTAAGCCCTCCCCAGCCCGCTGGCATCACTGGCACACGTGGCGTCATTGCCGGCTGTTTCTCAAGAATTCAAGATGTTTACATCCACATGGCCAGCTCTACCACATGCAGTATCACGGGAGAAAATCCTGCCTTCAAACCAAGGGTTTAACATAACCAACTTCTTGTCTGACAAACGCTGCCCATGGAGACATGAAGAGTAACATGAACTAACCCAAATCACAACACTTTCCAAACACGTTGCCCAAAGATAAACCCATGGCAATGTGGGCTTGCTTCAGAGCGGAGTTATGACATTGGAGTACCTCTGATTTTTACTCTGGAACCATGAATTTGAGGCAGTTAACAGGTGCTACCGAATGCCCAGAGGGTCTGTCTGCATGGCTGTGCAGCAAGCCCACACTAACAGAATGCATCCAGCCCTAGGGCGAGCAGAAGCATCTCACGACTGGCAGAGTTCCAAATGTGGCAAGTACGGCCACGGAAGAAGAGAAAGCAACACAACCTCCTTTGTACAGAAGTCATCAGAGCGACGGAGAGACAAGAACTGCCCGCTGGTAGAACTGCCTGGGACTTCCTCCTGGAAACCACAACTTCCAAAAAGGCAAAGTAGGCATAGACAATTGGCTTTTTTCCCTATGAAGATGAGAGACAGCCTTGTTTTCTCATCCCATTAGCACTGGACACCGGATTTTCTACAGAGGAGGCGTGGAGGGAGAGTATGCCCATGTAACTAGGAACAGTTCCCCAGGACACTTGAACAGTCCAACTCCTTCCTTCCACCTGGGTCACGTCTGTTAATACATAAGCAGAAGAAAAACTTGGGAATGTGACAGTGAGGGTATAAAAGGTAAACCATGGAACCCAGGATAAGCAGAAAATGAGATCATGAAGGGTTACATTGTAGTTGGTGAGATTTCTCTTCTCATCGCTGATTCTCAACAGGAACCTGTTTCACTGCCTAATTGATGTCCACTCATGTGGTCAGTCAAGTCCCTGAGTGACCAACCAAACTCCTCTTTCTTAAAATGAATCCAAGTGTCAGGAGTCATTTCCACTTTGATCTACGTTGGACCCTACTCTTCATCAAAAGCTGCCTTCAGTGTAATGAACAGGATGACAGCAAACAAAGCCTTCACATGAGCTGTGGCTCTTCGGCAGTGGGTTTGCTGCCAGCCAGTTTCTGGGAACTTCCGTCACTTTCGTCATGTCACTGGTACGTGCTCTCGTTTCAGCATTACGATGAGTTGTAGTTTAAAAAATTTATTCCTAATCTGCATAGATAATGAAACTCATCAGAAAGAAAAAACATGATTCCTGCACCAGCTGGCAATAAACGGTGTACAGAATTATTTCAAAGTGTTGCTTACCTAAGTTCGGGAAATCTCGGCTCGTGGTGACACGTGTAAAATAAAATTCCCTCATAGAGACTCTCAGCTTCACAGGAAAACAGCAGGGTCTTCACCCAGGAAGCGTAAGTCACATCTACTGCAGTGACCAGACACTGATTCCCAACTGCCACAGAATCACCTGTAGGGTATGGAGACACCTGGCCCCCACTACGGACTCACTGAGCCCAGAACCCAACCCAGGTGCTCCCAGGTTCAGCCAGGGCTGAGAGTCACAGGTCTAGACAATAAGTAAGTGCCTGCCTATTTGTTTAGTAGGACATGGAGGGAGGTTAGACGTCGGAGCAGATCAGGATAGCTGGCAATCCCATCATACGAGTTACCGCTTCTATAGTAATGTTTATGATCAACAGACGGATCGCAGGAAAAACACTCTACCAGGTCAAGTTTTACAGGTTAGAAGGGCACTTTAAAAAGTTCACAGAAACAGAAGTGTATTTGGGTGCAAAAAGAGGCAAAAATCCCTCCACAGTTTTGTCATAATACTCATTTTCCATAAATGTTGTAAAGATCTTGCATATTTGGGATTTTTTTCTTTATCAAGTAACATGCACTACCATTGCCTTTTAAGAAACTTTTACCTTGAAAGCACTCAAGTTTGAACCATATGTATCTCCTCTACCAAAATTGCTCAAGGCTTGCCTTCTCTAACACCTTGCTCTTTCACTCGGCTTTTTGTTACTTCAACTGAAGTACCCTATGGGAGCTACCTAGAATGGAAGAAGACTTATTTTGGCTTACGGTTTCGGAGGGTCAAAGTCCAGTATCAGGCAGCACAGTTACCACAGCGTCTGATAAGGACAGGGAACGGTGGAGCACAGGCAGAGGCAGGCCAGGCAGGAAGCAGAGAGAGACATGGGAAACTCACTCGGCTTATATAGCCACCACTCACAGGTGCCCTACCTTCCAAGGTCAAGCCCCAGTGACTAGTCCCACCTGCAAGACGCCACAATTAGATCAGGACCCTACCGTTAATTCATCAACAGTTAACATTAAGCTATTGACTATCAACATAAGACTTGGGGGTTTCAATGTCTGTATGAGTTTGGGGACCCAAAGGCTGTCAAATCAAAATAGCTTCATCAAAGACAACCATAACGGTAAATAGATTTTCGGAATCAGCAAATCCCTGAATGCTAACCTAGATAAATCATCAGAGGGGGATTTGTTACTTTTTTTTTCTTGGTTTTATGATGGTTTGTTTCCAGGTAAGGACAATACATTGTCACTAGGGTAGAGTTTCTCAAAGTGGGGTTCCAGGACCAGCAGTGAGGATATCACGTGGGCAGAAACTTGGGGCATATACAAACACTCAGGTCTCTCACACCTGTGACATGGAACTCCATCATTTCTTAGCAATCAATCATCACCCAGAGAGCACATGTGTCTTGTTAAGTCCCTCAGGAGTTCTCACGCATGCTGGGGCTGGACGATCTCCATTCTGCACGTGGGAAGATTGGCTTTCCTCCCACAGGGTTTCATTGTATCTTCCTAAGTGCCAGGCGTGCCCGACTCAGTGCTGTGGGACCTCCAGTCTCTGTCACTCCTGAGATGAGCGTCTCAGGGAATAGCGAGCTCCAGGCACAGATCGGGGGACAAGGGGAGGGAAGGGGTGCTGACAGGGTGCAGCACAGCAAGCCCGTGGAGGGGTTCCCATCTCCAAGCAGGCTGAGCTGGGGGCACGTTCTCATGGAGGACGCTGGGACACCCTGAACTTGTCACTTCCCAGCACTCCTTACGAAGACTGGAACACCCCAACCCCATCAAGCCACCACTGTGTCCTTGTACATGCTGTTTCTAATCGGGGGGCCTAACGTTAACCCCCAACACTCCTTGAGAGCACCCTCCACTGCGAGCACTTTTCGAAGGCCCCTTTTCCAAATCCACTCAGCCCCAAAACCGGGAGGGTTTCCTGCCCGGACTCACACTCACACTCACACTCACCACCTTTGTCTTATTTGTCAAACTAAAAAAATGCCTGCCTCTACCATTCCATGTCCAAGTTCTCAAAAGCAAGGACAATATCCCAGTACATACTTCGTAGATGCCTGAATGAATGAATCCCAAAGAAGCAATCCAAGGCAGCTTTGGATGGTGACTATGGATACTTATATAACCAACAGTCAGAAATGACACAGCAATTCCCTATTTTATTTTAGCCTACGTGGAAAAATGCACGTATTCACACCAGAAGGTGGTGTACGTGGTTCTCAACAAGCTTAAAACTTGCAGTTCCCATCTTGTTGGCAGATCTCCTAAATGCGGTACTGCCACCTTGGTAATGTTTCCAGTCAAAATTAGGCTTAAAAAGTAATAAAACGTGAAACCGCAAAAATGAATGATGGCCTTTTTTGGAGAAGCAGTGACTTCCAAATGTTCACATCAACTTCGAGAATGGTAAGGACGGTTTTTAAAAAAAGTATCTCTCAACCATATGTTCAATCACATCACGGGAAACTCTTAATTTTCCTTCTGTGAGCGGTTGGAGGTTGACAAGGCTGATGTGCCGGGTGCTGAATTATGGCTCTTTGCGATACACGGAAGAACATTTTTATATTCCTTTCCTGAGGGAATACCAGAGAGGACGACTCTGAAAAGAGACAGGAAATAGATTAAAGAGGAACAAAAGGTGTTCTCATTAAAGACAGGAGAAGATCGATCCAGATCTCGAACTCTAACAGAAGTCATGACTGGGTTCTTTCTTTGACACAGTTTTGGTGTTAGAATTTCCATTTGATTCTTTTTAAAAATAGATTCCTGCTCTCTGATGAAATTCTTCATCCTGCCATATATTTTTCTCAACATATTGATAACAATTATGATATTGTTTGTACCTGATAATTCCAATACCAGGACCTCTAAGAGCTTATTTTTACCATTTGTATTCCTGCTTTTTGTCACATGGTAATATTTTATTAAAGGATTAATATCACATCTGAAAAATAGAAGAAATATAAGTGAAAAGTAATAGAAACTCTGAAAAATGTCTTCTTTCACATCCTAGCCTCTGGTAAGAAGGTAAAATTAGGTCCTTTATTTTACTCTCTACAGCCACTGCGCTAACCTCACAGTCTTGGAAAGGTTTGGGTCTCTGATTCACCTTCATCTATAGGATGTGACTTTCCCAGGGTCTTAACTGAGTTATCTCGAGAGCTGACGAGGGCGCTCCTCCTTGTCAGGTGACATTCCCCAGTTCTCTTCCCTTGCCAAGTCTCCTCCACCTCAGCGTCCCACCCTTTAAAACAGTGAACACAGGTCTCCCTTTTCTGCCTCATTCTCATAAGGATCTTGCTCCTTTGCATCCTGGCTACCTGGGTTGCTCTCTGATTTCTACATAGCTCTCTGATTGACTCCAATGTTGTGTGTGTGTGTGTGTGTGTGATCCATGTAGCCAAGAGATAAAGAAATTTAAGATTATAAAAGGCCTGGCAATGGAGGATGGCCCAGGTGCCTGGGCCCCCTGCACCTGCATGGGAGAACAGGAAGAAGCACCTGTCTCCTGGCTTCCGATTGGTGCAGCACCAGCCGTGGTGGCCATTGGGGGGTGAACCAAGGGAAGGAAGACCTTTCTCTCTGACTTTCTCTCTAACTGTCTATAACTCTACCTGTCAAGGAAAAAAAAAAGGCCTGGCAATGAGCATCAACATAACATTCAATTTAAATGATTATCAGGGTAGAGTTCAGTGAAGATTCAATGTAGAACTAAGACGACATGAGAATCACATCAGCAAGTGATAATAAAACAGAAGATTTAAGTGGGGAGGGAAGGTATAAAAAGTAGAGCAAGTATTTATTCATCAAGTTTCATAATAAACAGAACTGTTAGTGATTAACTTTGAAAAAAGTTACTCTAATTCTGACCTTATACTGTGTTCATCATGGAAAGAATTTTTGAAGTTCCACATAATTTGCAATTAAAAAATTAAAGTTCATCAATTCCTTTGGTATTATTTTAGTTTTACTTTTAAAATTTAGATTCAGATAAAATTAAATTAAAATTTTATTTTAAAATATGCAAAAGAGTCCATTCTTGCATAATAAGTTGGGCTTATTTATTGGTCTCTACCCAACTTTTAACGTGTATATTCATAGGGGGATGCATGCAGTGATGACCACCTCACAGCAACAGGAATTTCACAGCGGTAGATCCTAGATTCCCACGTGCCCCCTTCTTCTTTGCATTTTTCTCTAATGCTCTTTCTTCTAAATAACGTGCATTCCTTTGCTATTGGCTGAAGTGGCAGACTGTCCTTCTAAGTCCTGAAGTATTCGTAAATTATCAACAGTGAGCTTCTCCGTTAGACTTTGCAGTCACCTGGAACACGAAAAGTTTTGCCTCATGTTCTAGCATCAGCTACAAGCACAAATGGGGCCCACACTTAGGCATTTCTCAGTCAACCCTGGTTACAATACATGAATTCAGTTAAAAACCCAAAGCCTATGACACACAGTTGACAATCATTCTCATGCCTGGGAAAGCTTTAGCCTCACAGAAATCCAGGGATTACCAAAGATCACTCAACTGGTTCACAACGGAGAAGAAATGCCAACCCAAGTTTTCTACCTCTGAAGCCTTCTGATATCCAAGCCCAGGCAACATTCACTTCATTACAGTGACCCTCTACTTTTTACACATCCGGAAAACCATCTTTGTCAATCCTATTTCCTCTTAGATTGGGCTGCTATCGTATTCATTGACAAAGCTCACTCATTGCCTGTCTTCTGTCGGTACTTCATTTCACCAACGCTCCGTATCTGAAGAGCTATATATTAACAGCAGAAAGCACAAATCCAACCCAAGTCATTAAAACAGCAAATAGAATTCTGTGTAGGTGTTTGACACAGCACCTACAGGTCTCAAGACTTTATAAACTGCAGAGCTAAAAATAGGCAACTGAGTTCAAAGTCTGACTTGATCTCTCAGCTCACTTGCATGTGTTTACTGGGAATTCCCGAACAGAAGCAGCGTATGCCAACACTGGAAAGAATAGGACGTACACGCACAGAACCATCATACCTCGTGTGATGAAGCCAAGAATCTGACTTTTCCATCTGAATCCACTCAGAACACTTAACCATCTCTTTCTCTACCAAGATTTAGGTGCCATTCAAAAGCGCCCCTCCCTCTTTGTAACACAATGATTCTGTCACCTGAATTTATTTGCTTTATTTTTTCCAAGCTCTACAAAAGAGTCCTTGGACTGAATAAGATCTTGTCTCTAAACTCAATGCATTTGCGGAAGTTTCCCACTGCTCATCTGTTTCTCCCATCTTTGGGCTTTGCTTCTGCTTTTCCTTCGCTCCTACTATTGTGGGCCAGATCGGTACACCCCCACATCCATCTCCAGCTCACAGAATGCCTGGTGATATGAAACCTAATCGTCTCTGTTCAACCAATTCATCACCCCTGTCCTGGAGGCAGCACAGAATATAGAGATAAGTAGTATCAGTTTTAAAGAAGAAAAGCCGGAAGGAAGTATGCCTCAAATAGTAACAGAGGTTAGTTCTAATCTCAGGAAGCTACTGATTGATGCTGGCTTTGTGGGTGGTTAAAGAATTCACCAGAGCAGTCAAATAGAGTGAGTAGAATTAGATTTATTGAACATGTTGCAATGGAGCAGTGGACAGGAAAGCCAGAGGCTGATTGGTAGGCAAGGACTACAATTTGGGAGCTCCAAGGAAGAGGCAGAGTGCCCATACCAAGACACTTTGCCATCTCTAGGGATTTGCTGTTGTTCCAAGTACCTGCCACAGTTCTCAGCGATGCAAGGAGTGGTTAGGACTTCTCTGTTTTTGTGTACTCTATATTTTCTGATTCATAAAGATATAATTTTTAAATAAAATTACAGACGGTCCCATGCAAATGGTAACCATATATTGATAAAGGAGAATTCAAGAGAAAGAATATTATTAAAAAGGGAATATTTCTAGTAATAATTAATACCATTTCTAAATAATCCAATGGTCAATGAAAAAGGAAGGACTATTAGACTATCTTCAGGTAAATAATAGTGAAGACACTATCTATCAATTTTGGGGTTGCATGAAATAGCACTTAGAAAGAAATTTATATTTCTAAATCAAAAAATACAGGAGCCAGCATTGTGGGGCAGTGAGTTAAGCAACCACCTAAGATACTTGCATCCCATGTGAGTGCCAGTTCAAGTCCCAGTAGCCAGCTCCCTGCTAAAGTGCCTGACCCAGCTCCCTGCTAAAGTGCCTGGGAAGGCAGCAGAAGATGGCCCAAGTCCTTGGCCCCTACCGCCCATGTGGGAAACCCGATGGAACTCCAGGCTTTTGGCTATAGCCTGGCACTGCACTGACTGTTATAACCACTTGAGGAATGAACCAGTGAATGGAAAATCTCTCTCTCTGTCTCTGCCTCTCTCTGTCTCTCTGTCTCTCTCTTGCTCCCTCCCTCCCTCCCTCCCCCCACCTCTCTCTCTCAAGCAACCTTAGGAAGACAGAAAAAAAGAGCAAAAGAAACCTACATTCATGAACAAAAATTGAAAGTAGAGCAGATGATATGATTCTTTATTTAGGGGATCCAAAGAACTCTACTAAGAGACTATTGGAACTCAGAAGAGTTTGGCAAAGTAGCAGGATATAAAATCAATGCACAAAAATCAACAGCCTTTGTATACGCAGGCAGTGCCATGGCTGAGGAAGAACTTCTAAGATCAATCCCATTCACAATAGCTACAAAAACAATCAAATACCTTGGAATAAACTTAACCAAGGACGTTAAAGATCTCTATGATGAAAATTAAAAAACCTTAAAGAAAGAAATAGAAGAGGATACCAAAAAATGGAGAAATCTTCCATGCTCATGGATTGGAAGAATCAATATCATCAAAATGTCTATTCTCCCAAAAGCAATTTATACATTCAATGCAATACCAATCAAGATACCAAAGACATTCTTCTTAGATCTGGAAAAAATGATGCTGAAATTCATATGGAGACACAGGAGACCTCGAATAGCTAAAGCAATCTTGTACAACAAAAACAAAGCCGGAGGCATCACAATACCAGATTCAGGACATACTACAGGGCAGTAGTTATCAAAACAGCATGATACTGGTACAGAAACAGATGGATAGACCAATGGAACAGAATAGAAACACCAGAAATCAATCCAAACATCTACAGCCAACTTATATTTGATCAAGGATCCAAAACCAATCCCTGGAGTAAGGACTGTCTATTTAATAAATGGTGCTGGGAAAACTGGATTTCCACGTGCAGAAGCATGAAGCAAGACCCCTGCCTTTCACCTTATACAAAAATTCACTCAACACGGATTAAAGACTTAAATCTACGACCCGACACCATCAAATTATTAGAGAGCATTGGAGAAACCCTGCAAGATATAGGCACTGGCAAAGACTTCTTGGAAAATACTCCAGCAGCACAGGCAGTCAAAACCAAAATTAACATTTGGGATTGCATCAAATTGAGAAGTTTCTGTACTTCAAAAGAAACAGTCAGGAAAGTGAAGAGGCAACTGACAGAATGGGAAAAAATATTTGCAAATACGCAACAGATGAAGGGTTAATAACCAGAATCTACAAAGAAATCAAGAAACTCCACAACATCAAAATAAGCAACCCACTTGAGAGATGGGCCAAGGACCTCAATAGACATTTTTCGAAGGAGGAAATCCAAATGGCCAACAGACACATGAAAAAATGTTCAAGATCACTAGCAATCAGGGAAATGCAAATCAAAACCACAATGAGGTTTCACGTCACCCCAGTGAGAATGGCTCACATTCAGAAATCTACCAACAATAGATGCTGGAGAGGATGTGGGGAAAAAGGGACACTAACCCACTGTTGGTGGGAATGCAAACTGGTTAAGCCACTATGGAAGTCTGTCTGGAGATTCCTCAGAAACCTGAACATAACCCTACCATACAACCCAGCCATCCCACTCCTTGGAATTTACCCAAAGGAAATTAATTTGGCAAACAAAAAAGCCGTCTGCACCTTACTGTTTATTGCAGCTCAATTCACAATAGCTAAGACCTGGAACCAACCCAAATGCCCATCAACAGTAGACTGGATAAAGACATTATGGACATGTACTCTATAGAATACTATACAGCAAGTCAAAAACAATGAAATCCGGTCATTTGCAACAAGATGGAGCAATCTGGAAAATATCATGCTGAGTGAATTAAGCCAGTCCCAAAGAGACAAATATCATTTGTTTTCCCTGATCAGTGACAACTAACCGAGCACCAAAGGGGAAACCTGTTGAAGTGAAATGGGCACTATGAGAAACAGTGACTTGATCAGCTCTTGTCTTGACTGTTGATGTACAATGTAAATCTTTATCCATTTTAGTATTTTTTTGTTCTAGTACTAGTGGTTGAACTCTGTAATTAACACACAATTATTCTTAGGTGTTTAAATTTTAACTGAAAAGTGATCCCTGTTATATATAAGAGTGGAAAAAAGAGAGGGAGGAGATGTACAATTTGGGGCATGCTCAATCGGACTTGCCCAAAATGATGGAGTTAGAAATGTGCCAGGGGATTCCAATACAATCCCATCAAGGTGGCATGTACCAATGCCATCTCATTAGTCCAAGTGATCATCTTCAGTTCACAATTGATCACACTGATATGTCTAAGAGTCAAAGGCATCGCACAAACAAGACTAATGTCTGCTAATACTAACTGATAGAATCAAAAAGGGAGAGAACGATCCAACATGGGAAGTGGGAGACACAGCAGACTCGTAGAATGGCAGATGTCCTAAATAGCACTCTGGCCTCAGAATCAGCCCTTAAGGCATTAGGATCTGGCTCAAGAGCCCATGAGAGTATTGTAGGCATGGAAAGCCAAGACACCCTGGGGAAAAAAAAAAAAAGATGACGACCTAAATGAAAGATCTCAGCAAGTGAGAGCCCAGTGGAAAGAACGGGGCCATCAAAGAAGGAGGTACCTTTCTCTGAAGGGAGGAGAGAACTTCCACTTTGACTATGACCCTGTCTGAATAAGATCAAAGTCGGCGAACCCTAAAGGCTTCCATAGCCTTGGCAACTCATGACTAGAGCCTAGGGAGATTACTGACGCCATAAACAAGAGTGTCAAATTGTTAAGTCAACAACAGGAGTCACTGTGTACTTACGTCTCATGTGGGATCTGTCCTTAATGTGTTGTCCAATGTGAAGTAATGCTATAACTAATACTGAAACAGTATTTTTACACCTTGTGTTTCTGTGTGGGTGCAAACTGATGAAATCTTTACTTAGTATATACGCAATCGATCTTCTGTATATAAAGATAATTGAAAATGAAAAAACAAACCTGGTGTTAAATTGGAAATTTCATAGAAAATTAATCAATTCTTTAAAAAATATCATGTAGGATCTCTGTCCTTAATGTGCTGTACATTGTGATTTAATGCTATAACTAGTACTCAAACAGTTTTTTTCACTTGGTGTTGCTATGTTTGGGCAAACTGTTGAAATCTTTACTTAATATATACTAAACTGATCTTCTGTATATAAAGATAATTGAAAATGAATCTTGATGTGAATGGAAGGGGAGAGGGAGTGGGTAAGGGGAGGGTTGTGGGTGGGAGGCAAGTTATGGGGGGGGGGGGAACCATTGTAATCCATAAGCTGTACTTTGGAAATTTATATTCATTAAATAAAAGTTAAAAAAAAAAAAAACAAAGAAAGTAGAGCAGAAAACAGATAATGGGGGAATAGGGAGGAAAGCCTATTTGTTGAACTCTTTACTTAGTGTAGGGATAACCTTATGTGTATAAAGTTAACTAAAAATAGATCTTAGTAAAAACAAAGCCAAAATTTTGTGTTTTTAAAAAGATTTATTCATTTTAAAGGCAGAGTTACAGAGAGAGAGAGAGAGAGAGATAGAGAGAGAGAGAGAGAGAGAAGCTCTTCCTTCTGCTGGTTCACTTCCCAAACAGCCAGACCTAGTCAGGCCAAAGCCAGGAGCCAGGAGCTCCATCCACATCTCCCACATGGATACAGCAGTCTAAATGGTTGGGCCATCTTCCCCTGTCCTTCTACACACATCAGCAGGGAGCTAGATTGGATGTGGAGCAGCCAGGACTCCAACCAGCATCCATAATGGATGCCAGTATCACAGCTGGCAGGTTTCACCCACTACTCCACAATGCCAGCCCCAAAATTTTGTTTTGTAATGATTAATAAAATTGATATTACTCTCACAACAGTAATGAAGGAGAAAACAAGAGCATCAAAATTGGAAAGGAAGAAGTTAGAATTCCCATGATTGCAGATGATACAATGCTATCCATGATAAAAACCTAAGCACTCCACCAGAAAGCTGTTAGAATTGATAAACCAGTTCAGTTCAGTTGCAAGTTACAAAATCAACATACAAAAATTAGTAGCTTTTCTATGTGCTAATGCTGAACTTGCCACCAAAAGAGAAATCAAAAAGAAAGCCCATGCACAATAGCCGCACAAAAGTCAAATACCTAGGAATAAGTTTAACCAAGAAGCGAAAGATTTCTACAATGAAAATTATAAAACACTGATGAAAGAAATCATCAAAGATGCACAAAAAACAGAAAAATATTCTTTACTCATGGATTAGAAGAATTAATATTAAAATCTCTATACTACCTAAGGCAATTTATAGATTCAATGTAATCCAGATCAAAATACCAATTACCTTCTTTACAGAATTAGAAAAACAATCCTGAAATTCTTATGAAACCACAAAAAAATCCAGAATAGCTAAAGCCATCCTGAGTGATAATAACAACAAAAAAGCAAGCTGGAGGCATCATAATACCTGGCTTCAAAGCATGCTACAAAGCTACGGTAATTTAAAAAGCATGGTACTGACATCAAAATGAACACATAAGTCATTGGAACAGAACAGACAGCCCAGAAGTAAGTCCATGTACATACAGCCACTTCATTTTTGACAAAACTCCGTAGACCATACATTGGAAAACAAACATTTGTCCTTTAATCAGTCATTCATTGCTCAGAAAATATTTTACTCAGAGCAACAATGATATACAGAATGGTTGGTTTCCCAGTAGCTCAAAAATAAAATAATGGAACGAGGCCAGCGCCGTGGCTCAATAGGCTAATCCTCCACCTTGTGGCGCCGGCACTCTGGGTTCTAGTCCCAGTCAGGGTGCTGGATTCTGTCCCAGTTGCCCCTCTTCCAGTCCAGCTCTCTGCTGTGGCCAGGGAGTGCAGTGGAGGATGGCCCAAGTGCTTGGGCCCTGCACCCGCATGGGAGACCAGGAGAAACACCTGGCTCCTGGCTTCGGCTCAGCGCAACGTGCTGACCATAGCAGCCATTTGGGGGGTAAACCAACGGAAGGAAGACCTTTCTCTTTGTCTCTCTCTCTCTCTCTCTCTCTCTCTCTCTCTCTCACTGTCTAATTCTGCCTGTCTAATAAAAAAAAGAATGATACACTATACTTCTAATGATCTCTGATTATTTTAAAATTTATTGCATGTGAGTGAAATTGACATCTTTCCACTTAAGTACTGTTTATGACCCTTGTCTATATTTCTATGGAACTATGGTCTTTTTTACCTTTTTACTTTTTACTTGTTGAACTCTTTGTTTAGCAGAGCATTAAGCTTTTTACTATAATGTAAAAAGAAAAAAAGTTTTTTTTGGTCTCCAGGTGTGCAGCACCCACCTGCAATGCTAGCATCCCAAATGCATGCCTGTTACAGTCCCAGTTGTTCCACTTCCAGTCCAGCTCCCTGCAAATGCTCCTGGGAAAGCAGTGGAAGATGGTTCTAGTTCTTGGGCCCTTGCCACCAAGTGGGAGACCCAGAAGGAGTTCCTGGCTCCTGGCTTCAGGTTGGTCCAGCCTGGCTATTTGTGGGTATTTGGGAAATGAACCAGTGGATGGAAGATCTCTCTCTCTCTCTCTCTCTCTCTCTCTCTCTCTCTCGGTCATTCTGCATTACAAGTAAATAAATTTTTTTGAAAGATTTATTTATTTATTTGAAATTCAGAGCTACACAGAGAGGGGAGAGGGAGAGAGACAGAGACAGAGAGACAGACAGAGAGAGAGAGAGAGAGAGAGAAAGGAAGAGAAACTCTTCTATCCACTGGTCCACTTCCCAACTGGCCGCAATGGCCGGAGCTGCGCAGATCTGAAGCCAGGATCCAGAAGTCTCCTTGGGGTCTCCCACGCAGGCGCAGGGGCCCAAGGAGTTGGGCCATCTTCCACTGCTTTCCCAGGCCATAGCAGAGAGCTGGATCCAAAGTGCAGCAGCCAGGACTCAAACCAGTGCCCATATGGGATGTCGGCACTGCAGGTGGCAGTCTTACCCTCCATGCCAGAGCATCAGCACCCCCCCTTTTCAATAAGTAAATGTTTTCAAAAAGAGAATATTTTCTCTTATAAGATGACCAAGAATAGGCAATCTTTAAAAACTGAGTAGTAAAACTTTTCATAACTATTCACGCTGTAGTGAAATAAATGAAAATAAAGCAGTACGTCTTCATTTCAGGTGGAGAGGGGACTAGATATTAGCTTGAAAAAGAATTAAAAGCCTAAATAAACCCAGTGGCAAAAGAAGGTGGAAATGGAGAGCTTCAGACTAATAGTAGGACTACAAATTGGCAAGATTTCCAGAAAACACTGTCGTAAAATACACCCAGCAACAATAACAGTAAATGTAGCTAAGGGCTGGGATCATTTACTGTGCATTGGACACTCAATAGCACAGTAAGCACTGACATGCATCATCTCATCTAATTTTCACAATAAACTAAGGGATTTCTTTTATTAGCCTTATTTTTTTAAGTGAGCAACTAGAGCAGGCAACTGGTCTAGCAGGTGAGAGGCCTGAATCCCTCATCAGAGTACCTGGGCTCAATTTCCAACTCCATTTGCCTGCTAATGTAGACCCTGGGGTCAGTGGGTGATGAGCCAAGGACTTGGGCTCCTGAGACCCACACGGGATGCCTGGAGTGAGCTCCTGGCTTCTGGCTTCAGCTTGACCCAGCACTGGCTGTTATAGCCATTCGTCCTTCTGGGGAGTGATTCTGTGGATGGAAGATCTGTGTGTGTGTCTGTCAACCAAACAGACACAGACACACATATACATACACACACCACATATGTAGGGTGAAAAATGAAAGGTTGAACATCTAAGGTCTTTAAAGCTTCCAGTATCCTAGGATATCCTGTAAGCAAAGGTCAAGTAAAGGAGCCCCTGGCCCCTACTGTGTCTCACATTCAGACAAAACACAAGAAAAGAAATGCGCATCGCGCAGGCTCTGAACAAAGATGGAGCACCCTCACAGTGCATTGTCTATTACAGCTGAGCAACCCACGTTCCTGGTGGCTGTAAGTCACCTAAAGTACAACCATCACACGGATGCCAAATCATGCAATTTCCAGAGTATGCAAATTTACCCATTTTAGCAAGCACCAGCAGACCCTACTCCTTTGTAATCCAACGCAGTGTTAGGAGACAACACAACCATAAAAGAGAGAAATTCAGACAGTGCCTAAATGAATTAAGAGAAGTTGCAGAGGTAAGCTGGTCTCTCTCCTTAGTCAAAAACTCTCATTAAAATAAACGAGCCTGCTCATCGGAAGGGAAAAAGGGGGGTTGGCACATTGAGTTGGAAGAGCAGTTCAATTTCTACTCATCAAAAAGGAGAAGAAATCCTTATCCACTCACACTCACAGCTGCAAAGAGCCTACCCACAGCTCCTTGTCAATGTTCTTACTAAATGGATTCTGTCCATCTGTGTTCAAGTTCATCTTTTCTACTGTGAAACATCATTTTACTTTTCATGTACAAAATAATTAAATTTGTTTATCTCAGGCTAAAGCCGAGCTGAGTTGAAAGCAGATGATAAAGGTTTTGGTTATTGATCTGTGCTCAGCTAGTACACTTAACATTCTGCTCATACCCTGAGCATTCCAGCTGTCTGTGGCTGCTCCTTTATTTCCCACCCCAGCGCTTCCGGTACTGTTCACGTTATTTGGTGCACAGCCGAGCACCACGTAAGATCTGCCTGCAATGCAAGAACATGTGGAGAAATTATGTGTTTTTGTCACACCCTATTAAACGGCATTCAAAGCACAATGCCCCAGAAACTAACTTGATTGTAGGTTTTATAACCCTTCCCAGACTAATGGAAATGATTCAGGACCACGGATGGAAAACCCAGCACGAACAGCTATGGGGATTGGAGAGCACTGGGCTCGGTGGCCCTGTCCGGTTGAAGTGGCCAGTGCACACGGGGATTCCGTTCTACCAGATCTTTGATCGGCCATTCCAGATCCGTGGCTACCTTGTTCCACATTTCTTGCCAAGTAACGCCCTAATTCTGAATTCTGTTTGAGGCAGGAACGTGTCAACAGGTATCAACACTATCTCCAGCTGTGATAATATTCCTGCATCAATCACAGGTTTATGCTCTTGCTATGTGCCCAGTCCCAGCTTCAGACACGGATGCTCAGTGCACAGCAATGGGGAAGCATGGGGCCCAGGGACAAACAGCTTTGAATTCCTGCTCTGCCTCAAACCAGTGTGACTCCCCGCTGTGGACAGAAGGAACTGCTTCAGTTGCCAGCCCGGGACGCCAGGAATGACGGGGCTGTTTTAATGTTTGAAAATGAAAAGGAGCACCTCCTCTCTAGGGTTGACCAGGAAGCCCCAACCGTGGATCTGCCCAGTGAGGCAATGCCATGATCTGTCACCTATCACAAGTGATCACTCACTCCATCATTACCTGCCCCGCGTGCTGCTCCATCAGAAAAACATCTGTGAACATTATTTGACAAATTGATCGCTAAATGAGCCATTAGCTCAAGGGGCTGCTGGATCGCCTCTAGGAAGCCAGAGAGGCTGCCCAGGGAAAATGCTTGCAGATGCAAAGCAGGCATTGGAAAGGGGGAAAGAACTCTTGCGTGAGGAGTTCGGGGAGGGCAAGAGGGCCCAGGTGGGAGAGGGGTACAGAAGTGGCACTAGCCCAGGTCCTGCAAGAAAATCCACCTTCTCCTGTTTATCTCCTGTCAAACTGCTGAATTCCCCCAGTGCCTTTGGAGAGAAGTGTCAGCCTGTGTGAGCTGAAGGAGAGAGAAACAAAGCCAGCGGTATGTGGTGTGCGTGCAAGAGGAGGAAGCTCAGAAAACAGTGTGTTAGTCATCTCGCCACGCCCGCCTGCCAGGAGCCCACAGCTGTGCGGCTGGCTGTTGTGCTGCCAGGCAGGCAGGTAGCACAGTTCAGCATGCACCGTCTCTGTCCTCTAGCGTGCAGGAAAAACAGCTGTCTCCCTGGCTCAGGATGCAAGCGGGCCGGTGGAGGCGGGGAGCCCAGATTCCTCCCCGTTAGCATCGCTTGCGCGACTTTTTGTTGGATTCAGCACCAGGAACACATGGTCTCCCTGAGCAATGACTTGCAGATGGGACATTCCCTCACACTCGCCCCAAAAATAGCCTCAGAACACTATCTTACGGCTCAAAGGTAGAGAGCTACGGAAAGACACCCCGCAAACTTAATGTCAGACCCCAGGGAAGCGCCATAAAGACGCACAATGGTCCTTCAAGAAATGCTTTCCCTAAATCCTACAGCTTTCACATTGCTGACGGATGTGAGTGATGTTTAAAACCCCCTTGCAAAAACAGAAAGCAAGTTGTTCCGATCCTCAGTGACGTGTGTGTCTGCCTTGTGTGGCATGGAGAGTACCCCGGTGCCCATCCCATTCAGGGACGGGCAGGGAGGCCCACAGGGTGCCGGGTGCGCCAGCCGCAGAACCTGCAGCCCCCAGACTGCCGGGCTGCTGCCCTTGGGTGAGGCAGCAAAGCCTCCTGGTCCCCCGCCGATGCACACCTGTGACAACGGACAGGACCCAGAACCAGACATCTGCGCCGAGCTGAGGGCTCTCTGAATTGAAAATTTGGTGAACACCAATAAAGTTTGGCTGCTTCTATTTACAAGGGAAATGCAGCCCTTACTAAGACCACGTGAAACTTGAGAAAGTCTGGCTCTCTCCCAAAAGTCCAGATATTTTTCTAATAAAAATAAGCAATGGACTTCAAACAACTCCAAAGTCATGACATAACAGTTCAATCACATACATAACCCCCAGGGCTTACACTGTAACACACAAACTCAATCTTCTAAAAACAACATAAGCCGGAGGAATTGAATTACCCACCCAAACAAGCCCATTTCAAGTTAAGAGCAGGTTTTCCATCTGAGGGCCTTCTTTAGGGGCAACAAAGTTTAATCCACTTACTTCCTTGACCAAACCGAGACCTTAGGACATGCCCGATAAATACCTAAGAGTACATTTCCCGGACTTTGCCCCACAATGCACTGCGCTTGCACAGCTCACACAGATGTGGCTCTGTGTGCCCTTCCCATGCGTGTGTGACAAGTCAGCCAGTCACCAGGAGAGACAGGAAGACAGAGAGCACCTAAGAGACAGTGATGAGCAAAACCCTCTTTCTGGAAGATGTAACCAATTCTTAAAAGCTCTTCTAAGCTTACTCTGCACCTCCTCGGCTCCCATTCATTTATTCACAACTCCAGGACTCCATCTCTTATCTGCCACCAGAACCGCTCTAGATGCTACGCCCGATGCCTACTTCTGTTTCTCCATCCTGCCCCAACGCCCCTGGCTCATTCTCTCACAGGAAATCTCATTCCTCCCAGCGTCTGGAACACACTGATGCTGCCCACATCTCATCTCCAGACTCAACCTTTCTTTTCCACATTGGTTCATGCACAACTGAAAACTTCACATTTCTACTTGGTTACCTAGTAGGCGTCAACTTTAATGAGTGAAAAAAACAATCAATTCCTTCTCCCCAAGCTCTGTCTTCCTCTGCTCTTCTCCAGTTCAGCACCTGGCTCCATACTCCCGCAAGCTTCCTTACTTCTTCCCTTCTGACAGACGCCACGCCCACAACATCCTGGACTTCTGTCATTTCTGTTTCCAGAATCTGTCTTGAACTCCTTCCTCCTCTTCCACCCCCATACCCAGAAGCTACTCTGTTCCTACTCAGACCATTGCAAAGCTTCCCACGTATCCTCCCGCTTACTCTCTTGGTCCCCATCTACTCTCCAATGCACACAGAACAGTCTTTCTATCATAGGACCAAACCTTTGCAATACTTCCTATTAACCTTACAATACATTCTGAACTTTTGGAAATGGTGCACAGGGCTCTCCGTGACCTGGTTCCTGATGGCCATCAAACCTCCACTTCCACCACTTCCTCCACTCACTTACCTCACTACAACCACTCACTGAACACAAGATCCTCCCTCACACCTCTTGGCACCTGCCGTTCTTTCTGCACAGTGCACCTGCTCCAAGGTCTTCCTATAACTGCCTTCTTATCTTTCCAATTTCCAATCAAATGTCACCTGCACATAGGCTATAGGTATCCAATATGTTCACTGTCTGTCCCCTGAGATAGCTCAAGATTGCAACCTATTTGCTGTCATTTAATTGGATTATATCATGAACACGACAGAGCGAAACCACAGAAATATGGATTTGCTTGGACCAGGGCTTCTCATCCCAGACCGCACATTAGACTTATCAGTGCTCAGAATTTGTCCAGACCAACTGAATGAGAACCCCTGGGAATTCCATGTGAAAATCAGTGTTTCTATAAGCAGCCCCCATTTCCCAGGTGAGTTGAACATCCCACCAGGCTTGAGGGCCACTGATTAATGGAAGGTCACACTTCTCTATCTTCTTTTGGTAAACTGTGTGATTTTTCAGCTCCTGTACATTAGAAATCACTGGAGAAACACCTTAAAATAGCAACTCTCAAGTCACCTCGTAGACAGCTGGATCTCTGAAGCGGATTCCGAGGATTCGGTACTGTAGACACCCCTCAGGTGGTTATAAAACAGTCAGGGCTCAGAACCACAGGCCTGCAGAGCAGCAAAATTAGTGAAGATACCTTTTCCTTGAGGGTTGTTTGGAGATGTCTCCTCACACGCTTATCCTCTCTGAGCACATGGACTACAGAAGTGAGAAACGTGCAATCCACCCTGCGCTCACTCCGGGAAGGAACCCATTCTCTCGGCTCCAGGATCAAGGCCTGATGCCCTAAGCCAAGAGGAGTACCCATTTGGCATCGGTAAGGCAGGGAAGTAAGTGGCTAAAGTCAGCTCACACAGGTGTTGCCTGCCCGTGCGACTGCCCCCCACAAAGTACCTGGACACCCAGGCTCACACGTGGGTTTGGGGATACCGGAGGGCATCCCCATGGGACGCCGTTAGGAGAGGACAGAGGCTGGGGCTTGCTCTCCTGGACAGGCTCTGTGCTTTTCCCCATCTCTGATTTCCATCCGTATTCTTTTGCTGTCATAAACAATAGCTAGGTGTTTTAACAGCTTAGATCCCATGAATCCCTCTAGTGAGGCATGGCCTCTGAAGGTGGTGTTGAGATTCCTGACCCGGGACATAAGGACATTGTCTCGTTTCTATCAGGTGACCCTGTAAACATTTGTCCTTTAATCAGTCATTAATTGCTCAGAAAATATTTTACTCAGAGCAACGATGATATACAGCATGGTTGGTTTCTCAGTAGCTCAAAAATAAAATAATGGAACAAAATAAAGCAATACGTTACAATACAATGAAACAAACAAAACCCCATTTAAATCATCAGGAAGTAGTAATTAATTTAATCCACACTGTTTAAAAAGTTATTTATTTGAAAGGCAGAATTACAGAGAAACAGGGAGAGAGAGAGAGAGAGATCTTTCATCCACTGGCTCACTCCTCAAATGACCACAATGTCCAGGACTGGGCCAAACCAAAGCCAAGAGGCTGTAGCTGCATCGGGTTCTCCCACTTGGGTGACAGGGACCCAAGCACTCAGGCCATCTTCTGCTGCTTCCCTAGGCACATTAGCAGGGAGCTAAATTGGAAGTAGAGAGGGTAAGAGTCAAACCATCGCCTATATGGAATGCCAGCACTGCAGGTGTTGGCTTAGTCTGTTGTTCAACAACACCAGCCCCAAATGTATTCTTTTTTTAAAAAAGAAAGTTTTATTTTGTTTTTTGTTTTAATTTTTAATAGGCAGAGTAACAGGTAGAAAAGAACAGACAGAGATCTTCCACCTGCTGGTTCATTCCCCAAATGGTTGCACCTGCTAGGGCTAGGCAGGCTGAAGCCAGGAGTCAGAAACTCCATCAGATCTCCCATATGGACCATCGTGTTATGCGTCTCATGCGTGTCAGCAGGAAGCTAGGTCACACGTGGCAAAGAGCCTGGACTCACACCAGCTACTGCAACACAGGACACAGATGTCCCACTGTACCACAGCACCCACCTCTGACGCACATGTTCCTGAACTGGCCTATTACCACTCCTTACACTTCATTCCCTAAAAGAACTATCTTGGGATTCACAAAGCTGTGTTGCAAGCCAGCCTGGGACCCCAGGCTTCTCCTTGTCATCCATGACAAAGGAGCTGCCTGCCTTGGGAGGAAGAGTGTGAAGCCAAGTAGGGGCCTGGGGGGCAGCCCCAGCCCTGCCAGCCCTACAGCGAGGACAGGCAGTGAACAAGTAGCACAGCTGGGGCCCCATGGAGACGTCTCCTCTCCTCTTCCCAAGCCCACACCCTTCTCCAAGTTCTGGGCAGGCTGGATGAGGCATTTGCAAGTACAGGCCCAATAGCTGAGATTTGGGGTGCCATCGAGATGCATCCTAAGCTAAAGTTAAGTTAAAAAGAGAGAGTGCCTATAAATTTACACGGAGGACTTTACAGGTGACCGACCCTCGAGATTGAAGAAAATCAAATGCCCGGGTCAGAGGCAAAAGCACAGCTCTGTAAACGCTTCTATGACACCAAAGTAGCCATTTCTTTCTGGGGTCTAACTTTTACCCTACCCAAGCATCACCCCTGGACCACCCAAGAGGTTACGTTCTAGACAATGAAAGGTAGTGCTCCCGCCTGGGTTCCTTTCCGCAGAGGAGAGAGTGATCTACCTTGAGGCTGCAGGAAGGGACTCTGTCCCTGGAAGCTAAGGAAGAGGAGCATCGCGCTCCCCCCAGGACCGCCACAAGGAGCCAGCCCTGCCGACTGCGCTGGGCACACTCATTTTGTCTGGTTCTGGCCTCGCGAGCCCTATGATGAGAATGAGTGCGCCGCACTGGAAGCCACTGTGTTTGTGTTTGTCACGTCCAACATCAAAAGCTCACAGCTCACATTTGTACAGCACAGGTTCTGCACCCTGAAAAGCAGCAAGAAGCTGTGTGTGAGGGAGCTCCTTTCCATGTCCACAGTCTTCCTTCCTGAGGGCTTCTCTTAAATTAGAGATAAAATATCAAGAGAGGGAAAAAATAGCTTTTGGTGAATTTTTAAAATTGCAATATCCAAAGATATTTGCCATGGCTAAAACCAGTCTTTGTGGGGCCATTGGTCTTTAAATAGAGAAAATAATGATCCAACTTTGAGATTTCTGCATTAGGGTTTATTACATGAGATGTCTGGGTTATATTAAACTCCGGGAAATCAGGGCTTATAATGGAATGGCTGACAGACCCTTAACTTTAATAGCCTTTCCAAGTACTGCAATAGCGAGCATTACTTTTTAATGTCATAAAATGATGGTTCAAACACTACAGAATTTTCTCAAGACAGATAAGCAGGTGTTCAAGAGAGCAGAACTATTTAAACTTCATTGATTTACGGTCTACCTTATATTGGAGGCCAAAAGTTTTATTGAATTCCCACAGCAGATACTCTGAACTTAATTTTCCAAAATAGTCGGACTATTTCTGGGTTCCCCATATATATTAATTTCTTCATTTCTACACTTGTGCTTCTAGATTTTTAAAGTTACTGGGCATAATGAAATGGAAGCTATAGCCCAAAGTGGGAGTTATTCTGTGTTTTCTTTTTATCCGTTGATTTTTCAAAGTGCATTGTGTGTAATAAAATCCAACACATAGTTACTTAATCAAATGCAGTAGGAACACAAGTCCCCAACTAGTCATTTAAGCTACACCCTATTTCTGTCTGTCTATGGAATTGTGAATATGACTGACATATTTCACAGTGCAAACACACACAACCTTCCTCTCTCCAGCCGCTCTTGTGACCTGCTCCCAACCAGATAACTGAGAGCAAAGTAGCCACCAGAAAACCCCAGTAAACTAAGCAAGATGCAAGGCCCGGCTGTCCGTTGATACTCTTTCGACAAGAGCGTTTATCTCATTTAGTCAAAATTGATCTGCTTCGCTGGGACGTCTCATGGCGCTTTCACTCAATGCCAAATACCAAGCGAATGGATTGAAATAGAAGCCTCAATTTTTGAATAAATAAGAGGAGCTGCACAATACAAAGAAGCACAATATGTTGTTTCTCAGTCTGTGAAATATAAAGGTTGTCCACAGTAAGATTGTGAGTAAACTCAGGTAAGACTGTATTTGTAGTATTTAAAAACATCATTCATTTGGGACTATACCAAACTGAAATTTCCTCCCCTACAAATAGCCGGTTATGTGACCAAGTTCACCTGAGTTTGTTTTTCTATTTGCTTTTATTAAATAAAAGGGTTACTACAGGACGTGTAGAGATCAAAGATACAGGGAGCTGGAATTCTAAACCCTCTGACTCCTCATATTCTGTTATTAAAAATTCTGCAAAAGGGAAAATACTATTTTTTGGCAACCAAACAACATTCACTTTGACCTGACTTGAGTTCAAGCAACTTTTCCCATGCAATGCCCTTCTCTTTTGCAGCAATTTCCACAGGCAACTTCTAAAAATATTCATACAGGCTCAAAACTGGTTAGGACACTGACTTTCTCACTTCGTGAATGTTACAACCTGTCTCTCCTCTGACATAAAGACTTGCTGACTTTAACCACATCAGGTTTCTTAGTTCTTTCACTCCAACAGAACTACTAGGGATAGGAGAGGGCCTACATGCATCTCTTGTTGTAGAAACACGTGACAGAAAGTGTTGTATATCCACACTGGGAGATGTTCTCATTTAAAGAAGTGCATAATGACATGCTAATTCTAGAATTAAATACAAAGCATGTGTATACTTCCAAATCTTCCATTTAGAATAGTGTCCCACAGATACAGATGGGTGACAATTATAGATATGCATGAATGTTCTAAGATGTGGCTGTTATTTGTTTGGGAAACTGTAAGAGTTTGGGAAACTGTGGAGTTCATTGGGCAGACGGGAGTTTAGAAACGGAAGGCCACACCACTCTGTATAATAACATAAGAGAGTCTTTGGAGTTGTCCACCAGCACGCTGAGAAAGGAACAGGAAACTGAAAGAGAAAACAGGACAAAGTACCCAGAAGGTTGCTTAGACCCCAAACATGGCAGACAGCCAGGTTATGCGGAGGGTGTGAGCAGGCAGCAGTGTGGACATTTCCAGGAGGAATGCTACCACAGGTGCTTCCTACCTGTGCTGTGGCCTCTCCACTACCCACTGAGCCCTGTCCCGTTCAGTCAGGGACTCTGGCAATGCAAGCTGAGGCCCAAGGCAGAGCTGGAGTGACTCGGGGCAGTAAAGGCAAAGGCTCCCAGACACCAAGGCCTCGGCCCAGCTGCTAAAGGTACGTGGAACATTCTGCACTTCTTCTTTGGGCTTCACCTGGATCCTGGCCCAAACAGCTTCTGGAACTCATGCCCCACCTCTTGCCACAGCTGACCAGCACCCACTGATTTCAGCTTAGCCGTTTCCATTTCTCTTCCAGAAACCCAGGATCGCTCAGAGGATAAACTCTGCCTCCTGCTTCCTCACCACGCTGGGCCTCTCTGTTCACTGTAAAACCCCAGTTCCCAAACTGGCTCAGGAGGCTTGCCCCACTCACAGGACAAGCCTTCCCCTTGGCCTTTTCAGCATCATCTCCCCAGTCCAGGGAAAAGCTCAGGTGACACAGTGCAAGTCACACCTGCTGCTGGCATCCCCCACCTGCATGTTGAGTCGCTGGCCCACAGCGGTGACAGGAGCGGCCTTGAAACATTCGCTTTCTTTACCTGGGTCTTCCCCTGCCCTACCTTGGGCTTCTAATTTCCTGCAGTCTCATCTCCTTGGCCTGCCTCTTGGTGTACAAGGATACCTCAAACTATTCATGGAAGAAGGACATTAAATGATGACTTATGTTTTGGTACCAAAAAACCATTTTGAAACCCACACCTCGTTTTGCAGAATTCACATTCTCCATAAAGTTTATGAAGACCTCTCTTATTGGTGAGATAGAGAAAAGGATGTGAAAAGTGTTTCTATGCCTCTAAGATCCCTAAATTCCAAGCCTGTCACTGCCTTAACCTTAACTATCCCCTTGTAGGTATCAGAAGCTGAATACAAAAATCTCCTCCTCCTCTTTGCATTTTTTTACTATAAAAATTTTAACCGTAGCCCCCAAGGAAAACGGATGTCTTGAGCTAACCAAAGAGAAGGCCATGGACAAGGAATTGCAAAAGAGAGAAGAATGTTAATGTATTTCAGAATGGAACTCCCTTCCACTAGCATACTTTCCCGAGCGTTAACGTCTCCCTCTGGGACCGTGGAGGGCGGAGGAAGCGACGGGAGGCCTCTCTGCACATCTGCAAGTTCCACAGCCACAGATGCAGTAACCACAGATGGCAAAGGTTTGGGAAAAATGCGTCTGTGCGTACATTCTTCTTGTCCTTTCTCCTCAAGTCACAGAATGTGGAATCTATTTGCATTGCATGGACAAGTGCTCTACAGATGACTTTAAATTGTGTGGAAGGATGTTCTGAGGTTATTCACAAATACTACACCATTTCTCTAAGGGACTTGAACACTAAGGATTTCTGTATCCATGGAGGGGGCAGTGCAGGTCCTGGAACCAATCTCCCACAGCTACCAAAGCATAACTGAACACAGAATTTGTCTTGTGCCCCATACTATAGAGCATTTTAGTGTCGTCACTAGAACTCTCGTTCACGGGGAATAATGGAAGTGCCAGTGCACCTGTTTTGGCCAAAGAGTGTCTCTGTGCACAACAGTGTCAGCTCTCCATGTGAGAAAAATGGCAGAAATGGTGGACCCCGGCCAACCAGCTCTGTGCCCAGTGAAGGAGCAGTTTCCCCAGAGATGTGATGTGACAGTACCATGAGCAGGCCAGGGAGGAACTCCCGGAGCACTCGTGGGGCCGTCCCGGGCCTCAGACACAGCGAGGGGCCGCGCCTCAGATGTGTATTTCTAGCATTAAGGCTAGCAGTCTGGGATGTAAGCCACCCCCACTCGTCCTCTAGGGCAGCTCTCAATGCCCCTCCCCGATCCTGACCTACTCTGCCCTGATAGTGGTCCAAACCCTAATCACTGCTCGCCTTAATCAACAGGTTGGCTGCTGTGTTATGCTTTGTCCTAGCCCAGTGCCTGCCTCCCTCAATACTTTTTTATTAAAGTGAATGAATGAATGAATGAACAAATGAATGACCACTGATTGTGATTCACTAAAATCTGCTCATGATTCTCCAAGCTCACGCCCCTCCTAGATGTCCAATAAGAAAATGCTCAGTCAAAGCCTCTTGCTTAGTATTTGAAACTCTGTTCTCTTATGCAAATGTCTGCCTAATTGTTAATATATATTTTTTGACAGGCAGAGTGGACAGAGAGAAAGGTCTTCCTTTGCCGTTGGTTCACCCTCCAATGGCCGCCGCGGTAGGCGCGCTGCGGCGGGTGCACCACGCTGATCCGATGGCAGGAGCCAGGTGCTTCTCCTGGTCTCCCATGGGGTGCAGGGCCCAAGCACTTGGGCCATCCTCCACTGCCTTCCAGGGCCATAGCAGAGAGCTGGCCTGGAATAGGGGCAACCGGGACAGAATCCGGTGCCCTGACCGGGACTAGATCCTGGTGTGCTGGCGCCGCAGGTGAAGAATTAGCCTGTTGAGCCACGGCGCCAGCCAATATATTTTAAATCACATTAATATATTTTCTGGCCATATACACAGCACTAAAATATTTACTTAGATACACAGATATTTCTGTATTCTTTCCATGACTACTTACTACCAAAAATAGTTCATTTGACCAAGTGACATACAATGCTAATAAAAGAGAAAACTGTACTCCTCTAATCTTTTAAATGTTGAAATAAATAAAATAATGCTGCTGAAGAACTATGGCATTTGGTCTTACAGGCTGCCATCTGGCTTCGAAATAAAATTACTCTTGTCTGCACTGGTAGTAATCCTTCACAGGAATAGGAAGGAAACACTTTATGAGGGAAGTAGGAATAACTCAGCAGAGTTTTAAGTAAAAATACACTTTGAAGATGTCTGAGACATTACTAATCAACCACAACCTGCCCATTCATGCGATACCATCTCACTCCTCACACTAGGAGGTTCATCATTTGAGATTTCCCCGTGACCTTAAGACAGAATCCTTGCACCGCCAATCAGGAGGGAGGGTGGGCTTGAGGAGATGGGGTATCAGTAATGTTCACAGGATTAAATACAGAGAGGTGTTTTCAAAGCTTAATCAGGCTCCAAAATTAGTCACTAGACTTGCTGGCAAGCTATCAAGTCACCAGAGTTTTGATTTCAGGACAGAAATACGATAGTCTTTCATCATTAGTCACAAAAAACGAAGGGCAGATGCAAATTGCAAGGGCAAAAACAATTTTTTTCCACATGCAATTTAATCTCAAAACAATACTTGGCCAGGTAATTTTTTTTTAGTATGATATTTCTTACTTTCACAGGCAACTCCAATCAGCTTTTTTTTTGCCAGCCTACAGATTAATGATTGCATGTGATGTCTAATAGCTTTCCCAAATAATCAGGATAGCTGGCAATAACTTTAGGATAATTTAGATGCCTTGAAATCTGTGACATGTGAAACCACCAGTTCATTTAACTCTGACATCATTAACCAAGATTATTCTTTTTATCAGTGAAGTCTCTTGGTTCTGTCCAACCTCTCCTCCTACTCCTGCATGAAATATTCTTGAAAATGTATGAATTATCACCAAGTAATACCATAGAAAAATAACCTGAAGAGTAACATCAGCTGCTTCTGCCATGCCATGTTCATGGACCTAGCCATTACTGAATGAAATATAGTGTCTTCTTCAACTTCCTTGAATAGATATAAATGAAGCTGCCACTTCTTCAGAAAGGAAAATCCAGCCCAGAACAATGGCATTTGCTGGGTCAAAAAAAATAATAATAATTTGGGACTTCAAATATAAGAGCTAAATAAACTAAAGCTTAAATCGGAGTCGCCTTAAACCAGGAATTCTAACTTATGAAAGATCCACTATGGCTAAAATTTGCACTGAATCAGGTGCATTGTTGTAATATCCCGAGCATTTGACTTGAAAACTAATTAGAAAATCTGGAGATAGTACTTGATATTCCTAACATGTCCCGGATGCCTTTGTGTTGTTCTTTCAGTTCCAGTCTCCCATTTGGAAGCAACCCAGAATCTAACAATCAAACAAATCTGCCTAGCCAAGGTTCACATTCTTAATGCATCTCACTCAGGGAGAAACGGGGGAACTAATCTGGGGGCCTTAGTAAGAAGCAAAAAGTGAGAAAGGGTATTTTATTGCAGAAACGATTAACCAGCCCTCCATCTGTAGTTCAGCCAGCTCTTTATGAAACAAATGTGTTGTTCCTTTGCTTTGGTACACAGACAGGTCTGTAAGCGTGCGCGAGAAACCACAGCGAGAAGCTGGAAATCAATCACATCAATATTGTGTTCTGCTTATTTCCAAACCATAGGCTGGAACTCAGCTAACCTAAACTTTCCTGAATGTTAATAGAACAGCCGGCAACACGAATTAACCAAGGAATAGATTCCAAGAGTAATGAAAACAAGACTATAGCACATGACATGGATCTCAGTTTTGACAGCCATTTTCGGTCAGCATAACATATGAGCTCAGAAATTAAGTTCCAGCGTGTAACTTTCACAAAAGACTTCCCCTATAAATAAAGTTGTTCTAGAAAATGACTCGCAGCATCAGACCCTAAGCATCTTGGCCAATAATAAATGGAACATTAATGGAAACTGACTATTTCTTCCCTGTCCCCGTGAACTAATAGACTAAACATCGCAGGCATCTGGAATTCTTGCTTTGCTGTGGGCTGTCATACAGTTTATCATCCCAAGACCTACTTGACTGGCTGGTGCTCTTAAAAGCCCCAGTCCTTCTGCGACTGCACTAAAATTCTGTTTTGAGTAGCGGCAGCCTTTGTGGAGGGTCAGAGCAGGCAGGAGAAGGGGCTCGAACAGAACTACTTATCAAGCTCGAATAATGTGCACAGCCGAGAGGACTGAGATGGGGGCATTATTTTTAAATTGTGTCTGGCCAGGATGTCAGTATTGATTGAAGAATTCAGCAGCACAAAGAGTCAAGTCTGCATTCCGAGATGGAGAGGCGGTGAGCCACTCTATTTCTTGTCAACGGGTGAGATCAGTCTCTCGTTTTTAGAACACATCATAATAAAATCATGAGCATCTTGTGGGATCTCTAAAGAGAAGGTTGCTTCCAACCCCTGCTCTCCCTTCCCCAACAAACTTCAGGGGGAACAAACAAAAGCTAATAGCCTTCCCAGCCTTCCTGGAGCAAGGCAATTTGACGTGAAAATGTTTTCGTGTAAGTGATGGAATGTGCAGTCACGCACCAGCAACCCAGGGTTGCATGTCAACGTGTCTGTGCTGGCTGCGAGCGCTCTGGGGCTGGACAGAGCACAGTCAGAGAGAGAGGCCCTTGAACGCAGGCGGGGAGGCTGCCCTATCTTCCAGCAGAGGGCTTTGATGTTATTCATATGCTAACAATATCCCCACTTCCTCCCAGGGAATAAAAGGCATCATTTGCTGACAGGGGGCTCAGCACTGCCCGCCCAGCATACAGATCACCAGGCTGCACTGGGCTACACAGGAGAGCCACCGCAGAACCTGAAATTGTTCTTTTAACACTGCAAAACTCCGGTCAAAATAACTTCCCATTTTCTACGAGAGAATGATGAAACAAAGAACTCGGCCTGTGTTTTCCCTCCGAGGCTACCCCATTGCCCATTGCCTGAGGGCTGCTTGCATCTGGAGTAAGTACTGGCATATGCCGCGCCTGTTCACATAGCTGGCCACCAGATGAAGTGAATTAGCCCAACTGCCAAGCTTCCCACTTTCCTTCCAATTTAAACATCAATTTAACACAGAAACTGAAGGGGATTATGAAAGCTTTAATATGAACCATTTCAGACATGAGAAAGGAAAAAAAAAACCACCACTGGAAGGCTTTTTTTCAAACAGCCAAACAAATATGCAGGTTTTTTTTTTTAAACCTAAGATGAGTGAGGAAAATGAATGGGGCGGCAGGAGTACGCACAGGACAGGCAGAGGACGGCCTCTTTGTCATCAAGAAGCAAGGTTTCCCTGAGCAAGGGGCGTGCAAGCAAAGAAAGGAACCTGGAAGGACTTGGCTAGCTCATTAACTAGATACAAATGGCCACCAACAGAGAAGAGACTTGTGGCTCAGAACATCTCAAAATGCAGGCGAGCCACTTGCATGGGGGGGGGGGGGGGAGGGGGCGGGGCCGACACAATGGGGGGAGGGGGCGTAACCATCTTCTGTGCACTACTGGGGCCCTGCCATTGCCTAACTGGCTCTTCTCACGGAAGTGATTTCTGCACTTGGCTCCCTGGCTGTCAACAGCCCAGCCCAGACTATGTCCCGCAAAGCTCTCAGAAGGCGACTACTTTCGAGCTACTCCCAAACAGGAACCACCCATCCTTTCTCGCCCAAGACAGAGCACATCCCAGCATATTCCCCTTCAGTGCTGGCCTGCAGGTACCACCCCACAGCGTGAATTATTAGCAGGCATAATCTCTCACCTTGTTTTAAACCCTCACCATACAAATGTAAAGAAGTACATTATGCAAAATATGTAAAGAAGTATATTCACAATTACCCATGCGTACCCTTATTAAAATAGCACATTTGAAGGTTTAAAATAGGATCCGAAGTTATAGTCAACCAAAATTTAGTAATATACAAGTACCTATGATTTTGCTACTGAAAAATAGTCCTGAAAGTTAACAATGTTATTACAGATTTTTCTCTGCAGAAAGATCTTTCTTAGAGAGGTGTGGGGAAGAAAGAGAAAAGAAATAGATGGAGACCGGGGCTGGCACTGTGGCATAGTGGGTTAGCCCACTGCTTAGGATGTTGGCATCCCATGTTGGAGTGCTGAGAAAGAGCTGAGGATCGCCCAACTACTTGGCACCCTGCCAGGCTTGTGGGAGTCCCAGAGAGTGTTCTAGGCTCCTGGCTTCAGCCTGGACCACCCTAGCCAGGGAAGCCATGTGGGGAGTGAACCCATGCATAGAAGATGTCTCTCCTCTCCCTCTGTTACCCTGTCTTCCAAACAAATAAAATAAATCTTAGAGAGACAGACAGAGAGATAGAGAGGGAGAGGGCGAGGGAGGGAGGAGGAAATAAACAGCGACAGAGAGGCAGGAAAGAAAGATGAAGACAGGAAGAGAGGGAGGAGGGGAAGGGAAGGTGGGAAGGAAGGCAGGAGGCAGAGACGTCAGGTACACAGCACAGCTCCAACCACAGTTTCCTCCTCAGAGGCGTAAGCCGGGAAAGTGCAAGACTACGCAATCCATATGCATTCACTGTGCAAACTGTGAGGCTATATAAAGTAACAGTGGCATTACCACATCAGGGTTGCACCGTTGTTCCCATATGGAATGCACAGGGAATATCACTGACAAGTCCAGAAGAGCCATATGCAGTGCTCAGTGTCACTTCCAAGTACAAAACACAAATACAAGAGGCAACACACTCACAGCGCGTCGCGCACCAAATGATCAAGCAATTTACTGAAGATTAGCATCTAAGAAACAAATACTCTACAAATACCATATGCATGTATTAATGATTTTTTTTTTTTACTTTGGTGCTAAAAGTATTCAGAGAATTTTCTGTCCTGGGGCTGTTGGAAGTGAAGTGAAAGGGAAATGATGGAACCATTCTGCTCGCAGGGACGTGTGAGAGGTCATGGAGTCTTATTTTTAAACAGGGAAACTGAAGCCCAGAAATGTCCAGGTGCTGGCCCAGGATTACAAAGCCCGTGGACTTCCTGGCTCTCGGCAGACCAGGCCCACAACTAAGGTGCACTGATGAGCTCCTCTGTACTAAAACACACGCACACGTGTACACACAAACACACGTATACGCACATACACACGCACACACACACATACACTTCACAATCTGGCTCGGCACCTTTGCCGCTCAGCCCCCACAGAGATGCCCAACTCGGGCTGATGAGCAAGACCACCCAACACCACCACCCACGTGTGCCTGGGGTGAGTTCCCTGCCTCTAGCTCCTGCTTCCCCTAGATTCTCTGGGGAACAGAAAGAGACAGTGAACTTAAAAGAAAAACAAACACCTCTTCAAGGGAGTCATAAGAGAGCCCCAAAGTATTTAATTCTAAAACAGGCTCCACGTAGAATGCCTTGGAGGGGATGTTTTGTTCTTATCCACCCACTTAAGGCAACACCCCAAAGTGTGCCTGGCCTCAGGCACCATTGCCACCGGGCAGAGAGACTGCACCCCTCGGGATCATGTACCTCTGCTGTCACAGAGAATGGCTCCCGCCCCAGCACCCTGGGAAGGTAGGGAATCACCCAGAGAGACTTCCACACCTGTAGTGACACGTGAACCAGCACCTTGAAGGGAACGCGGCCAATCACTCAACTCCTACTTTTTTCTGCAACAGAACTATGGGACCTTTCTCTGTCCTGAAATGTCAAACATCCAGACAGCTCCTTAGCGAATTAAAAAAACAGTGTAACAACTCTTTCTCCCTGAATATCTTTTCCATTTCAAGGCAGACACAGATCCAGCCTACATGATCCCCTCAAAGCCAGGATTAGAACAGGAATTCAGTTTGTTCAACTTGAACGATCACACCAGAAAGCCTCCAGCTTGGACTAGCGGGAAGGGAGAGGTTGTTGATGCTTAAAATATTTCCAAAACAGATAATTTGCACATCAATCACAGAAGCACCAGGCTTTCTACAGATTGCTGAGATGTGAGCTCCCAGATAAGGCTTAAGAGGACTTGTTAGTAAGTTTAAAATCATTCCCCAACCATCAAATTTAATAATTCAATATTCAACATTGTTCATACAGTCCTGAACAGTGCCATTAACCAGACATATAAAAGGACTCTGCTTCCAGATTAATTACTTTAATTCCATCCCTGGCTCCATCAACCCCCACTCTCCCATCGATCCAATTACAGTGGAAATCACCCCATGTTATTTTAACTTTCAATAAAACTTATTTTAAAATAGATTAAATGTAGTATATAGGAATATCATTATGAACCAAGCTATTCACTAGCCATGTTTTCTTTTGTTGTCAGTTTCCTAAAAATGCATAATCACTATACCTAGAGTCATAGCAGTTACATGATTACAGAATGTACCCACTGTATCACCGGTACAATGCAGCAGCTGCACAAAGCAAATTTAATATCATTCATCAGTAAGGAGACACTCATCAGTTTACCTGACAGTGGTACTACAAAAAGACGTACAGCTTCGGCTCAGAATTTTCGCGAAGGATGGCTGCCCCATCTCTTTTGGACTTAGTACACAGGATCTTCAAAAGTTGATGAAAAAATGCATACTAGGAAAACACAATACAGAGATTTCAGAAATGTTTTGCACCAAAATGAACTTACAAACTTTGTGTAGGAACCTCATATAGGGTCTGTTACACCTAGGATTCTTTAAAATCAAAGTCCTCAAGGCAACAGTGAAATTAAGGGTCTGCTTTTAGCTACTTGGAAAAAATCCAGCCATGGGATAGATGATGGCAACCCTGTTGGAGTCACCATGTGAAAGGCAGACGCTTGAGCAGCCAGAGGCTCCTTCACTAAAAGGCAGGTGCTAACGCCTTCCCCAGGTCGGGACTGATAGACCACCAGGCCAATCCTGCTGAGGGTCTCCTTGAAGAATTATTGAGCAGTAATCATTGGCTGCTGGGCATGGAGGACTGGCAGCTAGAAAACTGCTCTGAAATAAGGTGCGGGAAGTGAGCTGTTGTGGATGAACCTCGTTTCCCACTCCCCACCCCAACCATGTTCACCATCTCCCTGTACCAGGACCAGTTTCTCACAGCTCTGCCCTTGTTTCTGCATGTTGCTATAATACTCAGCTCCTCATTTCCATCAACCACAATGGGTTAGGCAGGAATAGTTCTTAAATTCACCAAATTTCTGGATGGAAGATAACGTTAGCTTCAAACGATGTTTACATCATGAGCACCTTGTATATCAAGTACATGTACATCCTAGGGATCAGCACCATGGCCATCACCTGTAGCTTGGTAGTCACAGGGCCTCAAGAAGCAGAATCCAACTGCATCAGGACCCCCACGATGACTTACATGTACATCAAAATGTAAGAAGCACTGACATAGTTATTTTTAAGATGCTAGAAACAAAGAGATGAATCAAACCCAACATAGTATCTTTTTTCCTTTAGTCCTTAGAATTTGCCAACTTGAATTTCATATATATGTTAGAAAGTCTTGGGGCTAACCAAGTCAAGACCTGGGAAATTTTTCTCACATCTCCAAATCATCACTTGCTTTGGATTAGAAAATATAAGAATAGGAGCCAAGAAGTCCAAGTACTAAGTCTTTCTCTTGCGTATTTGTGTGTCCTTGGGTAATTCAGTCCACTCTGTGTACCTTCCATGTTTGACACTGTTCTGGGTTCCTGGGATTCAACACTGGAAGACAGAGACATGGTGTCTTGGCTGCAGTTTTCTAACTAAATGAAACAGACTTTTAGGGAAAAAGTGGCACAGATATAGAAAACTTCATGGTAATTTCACAGAACTGTAAGTAAGCAGTTTGTGCCACACAGAGCAGGAAATGTGGGGAGTGTTGGGGAGATAGCCAGGATTATCTGTGTATCTTTTTTGGAAGTCTGGTCCCTGGACTACCTCAAGCATTTGGGAATGGAAACAAAAGGGGACCTGAATTTTAGAATATCTCTCTGGAATTGAAGGAAAGGGCAGATCTAAGAGAGAAAAGGCTGAACACAGGCTATCCAAGGAGAGGGTATTAAAGTGCCCAGTGAAGAGACAACACGACCCTGAAGTTCTAGGAGACGTAGATAGAGCTATAGGACAAAACTGCCAGAAGCTTGTGTGTGCCTGATTGTATACATGTACATGTGTGCATATGTGTATATATTGTGTATGTGCATACACATATTCACTAAATCCCTGTGTACATGTGTGTACATCTGTGCCTATGAATATTAAACACACATAGAACTCATTAAATGTCAATAATGAAAAGAAAAATGGGAGAGAACACTGCAGGATAAGAATGCGCTTCTCACTGGCTGCGTAGCTGGACAGGAGAGTAGAACCTTAGAACCCTTTACTTCCTGGATCCGGAGTCGAAAGGAAGCCCAGCTTAAATACACTGATGTTCTTTCAGCTTCAGGATGGTTCCCTACCCACAGTCTGAGAGTGAGCAGGTCAAAGAACAACAGATCTGAGCAGGGGCTGATGTCATGGCATAGCGGGTGACGCCTGTGGTGCCGGCATCCCACACGGGTGCCAGTCCAGTTCCCACTGCTCCATTTCCCATCCAGCGCTACGTTGATCACCTGGGAAGGCAGCAGAAGATGGCCCAAGTGCTTGGAGTGCTGCATCTACATGGGAGACAGAAGAAGCTCCTGGCTCCTGGCCTCACCCCATCCCAGTCCTGGCTGTTGCAGCCATTTGGGGAGTGCATCAGAGGATGAAATATATTCTCTCTCTCTCGCTCTCTCTCTCGCTCTCGCTCTCGCTCTCTCTCTCCCTCACACACACAGCCTAATGCAACAGCTGTCCAAGAGGAACAGATGGGAGCGGTGGGGAATCAGAGCTCTGAGTGAGCCAGCCCGAGTTGAGAAGAAGCAAACAAGGCAGTCAGGTAGAGAAGGTAACCATGTAACGACCGCAACTTCAACCCGGGGAGCAAAGGCAAGAGTCATCCCCGCAGAGGGAATTCACAATTAACGTCGAGGCCAGAGGTTGTTAGGGATTAGCTGAAGGAGGAAAATGACTTGAACTCGTTTTGCTAACCACCGATGAAACGATGAAACTGGTGGGAGCCGACTCCCAGAGTCACCTGCAGGCCGGTGGACTTTCTCCTCCTCCCTCTGCCTTTGTCTTCCCGCACATCTTGACACCAGTGGGGCTTCCAGCAGCCCTGGAGAGCTGGCGGGACCACATGGGATGTCGGGGGAGACCCAGCGCTGGACTTGGGTTCCTGCTCAGTCACTACAAGCTGTCGGACTAGGAACTCACTTGGTACTGAGCCTCATTTTCCTCGTTTGTAAAACGGAGGTAATTATAGGATGTCTATCATAGGCTTGTTCTGATATTTTTATGAGATATAAATACTACTCAGCCCATTTGTGGCAATAACGTGAGCTATTCCATCAGTGATAGATATTATCAAAAACATAGGAATCAGAATCAGAATAGCAATAGCTTACATCTAGAAGTTACCTGCATTAGGTGAGTGTTTTATACCTACGAGCTCTGTTAGTGGTTACCCCTTTTATTGCCAATGGCCCTGAAGTACAAAGAGGTTAAGCAGCTGCCCAAGGATTCCAGCCATCAGCACTTCACCTGCAGACTCTGGGCTCCAAAACGTATTACAAGGGGCCAGCATTGTGGTACAGTAGCTTAAGGCCCCCTGTGAAATGATCACCCCGTATGAGGGCTGAGCTCGAGTCCCGGCTGCTCCACTTCTCAGGCATCTCCCTGCAAATGCGCCTGGGGAAGCAGCCAGAGATGGCCCCAGTGCGTGGGCCCCTGCACTCATGGGGGAAACCCAGATGAAGTTTCTGGCTCCCAGCTTTAGCCTCGCCAGCCCCATCTGTTGTGGCTGTTTGAGGAGAGAACCAGCAGATGGAAGATCTCTTTCTTACTACGATTTCTCTCTGTCATGTCACCTTTTGTTCTGTCCTTAATCTAAGCTAACTTAGCGTTTGAATTAATTACTTATAACTGAACTCCACACTTTCAGATAAATCTCAAATAAAATAAAATCCACTACAAGAAGGGTCCTTGAAGCAAATATGCAAAATATGTAAAACGTCGGCATTTTATAGACAATACTGAAATTTGACAATAGTGACATGCGTTCTTTATTCATATCAGATTCATGGTGAGAAAGGCGTCTTTGTGACACAATTCATACATTTTTCAACTTACAGTATTTGTTATTCTGGTAAATATTAGGGAATGGGACATGAGGAAGGGAGCCAACTGCTATCAAGTAGGCATGAAGCTTCGCCCTACAGAAACTGACAAGCAGCAGGTATGGGTCCTGCAGCCAGGGGGTCTAACTGGAGTTCGTAAGAATAAGATTCTGAGGGCGGGCATTTAGCACAACTGTTCAGACTCTGCTCGGAACACCCACATCACATCTTGGAGTGCCTGAGTTCAAATCCTAGCTCCATTCCAATTCTAGCTTCCTGCTAATGAGCACCCCGGGAGGCAGCAGGTGTTGGCTCCAAGTGGTTAAGTCCCTGCCATCCATGTGGGAGACCCGGATTAAGTTCCAGGCTCCTGGCTGAGACCTGGCCCAACCCAGCAGTTGTGAGCATTGGGGAGGAAACCAGCAGAAGAAGATCTCTCTGTCTCTGTCTCTCTCCTTCTCTCTCTCTCTCTCTCTCTGTCTGCCATACAAATAAATAAATAAATGCACATTTATGCTGAAGTAGAAGTCTGATATCACAGGCTTTGGATTTCACTCAGAGCTGGTTGAGCACTCACTGATTTGGGAAGCGAGGCACAGGCTCTGCTGGCACGTGGCACATGTTGTAAGATCCCTGCTAAAAGTAAATATTAAAATAATATTATAGTAAAGGGTTAAAAAAAGTTTGGCTGCTGACAGTAGCCATTCCTTGGGATAACTGTGTCTCCACCTGCCTGCAAAATAACCTTGGGAAACTGCTCTGTGTAACTGTCTCACGCGATAACACTTGCAGGAGTCCGGAAAAGAGTTGCAATAAGGTTCTGTGACCATTGTATAAACTTACCCCTTCCCTCGCTAAAATCGCAACAAGAGTTTGCCCTTCAAAATAGCCAATCACCAAACGCCCCGCATACATATGTTAATCAGGTGGCTATTGTCTTTAAAAACTGCTGTAACCCCTGCTAGGGGCTCTCGCTCTCTCGACTGCCTGTGGTGCTGGGGAGCCCATTTGCGCAAACGTTTTATTAAATATCCTCTTGCTTTTGCATCTTCTGGTAGGGAGGTTGGGTTTTTGGGCAACCACCCGAGCGCGTTGGATTCCCAGATTTGGGGTCCTTCAATGTCTTGGGACTGAACGTGCTGCATCACTTAGAAGTCCCTTCAACTGGCCCCTCGCCTACAAGAAGCCACTCGTCTTCCCCACAAGAGTTTGCCCCAGACCACAACATAGGCAAAGGGGCAGAGGAGGGGTCAACTCCATATAAAGAGCCACTTGACCCCAAACTGCCTTTAGTCCAACAATTCCAAGTAAAGAATTCTCCTCAAGCTACTTCTCCCCCAGCCTCAGTGTGAACAAAGAGCACCTCTCAGGTGCAAGTGGTGATTTCCTAAGATGGAGCCACTGAGGTTCAATGTCAGAACCTCAGGCAATACTTCCCAATATTGATTCCAATACTATTTCCCAATAATTTCCCAATATTGACTCAAAAATAATGACTGCAGCCCCCCCAGCTAAGACTGGCCTGGTGCTGTCTTGACACTCACGCACTCACCCTTAGCCTGCATCTCCAGCTCTTACAGGTGTCACAGCTGTGCAGTCCTGTTTCCCAGGGCTGCTCTGTCTTGCCATCCACCCCAAGGAGACCCTATCCCTTCACTGAGCCTTCCTCTAGGTCCCCTTGATTCCAGCCCATGAGGAATAGCCAGGGTATGGTTGAAGCAAGACTGCGGGAATGCAACGCACCAGTGCCCTGGACCTCCACCAGCACGGCTATCACCAGTCTGGGTCCTGGCAAGGCAGGGCTGCTGGGGAGGGAGGGGCAGCCTGGTCTCTGCCCTGTGGCGCCCTGTGTCTCCTGCAGTGATTGCCAGTGCTGACTCTGCTGAGGCTGCAGAAGGAAGTGGGGCCAGAGTTATGGAGAGTGATTGATTGAAATTCAAGGCACTTTGCAGAATGATTTGTTTGACATTCCCAGTAGGAAACTCTTGTTTGTTGAACTTATTATTCATTCATGTATTCATGAAAAAAATACAATAAATGCATAATCTCTGCATAGTGCCTCAATGATCACATTGAAATGAACTCGGAGCTTTGCAGCGCTAAGCAAGGTCTTTAGTTTGCTACAGAACAGTTTTACATTGCAATATCATTAACTGTGTCTAGAGTTTACATTATGCTTATAAATCAGCAAGGGAAATTTAACCTGCATTGTAATTTAAGGTTATACAGAGAATCAGACATTAAAAATGCATATGCATAATAACAGCTCCTTATGTGACTTTTTTTTTTTTTTTTTGGTTTTCCTCCTACTGAGTGATTTAACAATTACCATGTTGAGATGTAACTGAGTCTGCTCAGCTAGTGTTTGTGTTTTGACTTTTTGACAACGAGAATATAAGCCAGAGGAAATGCAAACTGATTTCCAACATCCGTGGGTAACCTGGGAAAATGGATCTTTAAATAACCTACTAGGGAAGGGGAAAACATGCTACATTATTTGGAAAACAAGTGCCATTAACTGCTGTGCTTTGAACAACAGCTATGACTGCGCCGAAAACATGAGGTCATGGTGCATTCTCAGTCAGGACCTCACATGCTTCCACTTACAGAGGCTCCACTGATGGTCTCTGGCCTTCCTCCTGAAAGCGAGTGCAGGGACACAATCAGGGACCATCAGAGCACAGTGACATCTTCCCAGACGTCAGCGTTCCTGCCAGTCATGAAAAGACAAACAGGAATTCAAGAACCTCATCTTTTCTTGCTTCTGAATTTTTCCCGTATTGATCTCTTTGATTCTTAAATGCTCTCAATCAAAGCTTGTCTTATTTCATTCAGAATATTAAAAGGAAAATAAAGAGAACAAACAGGGGCAGGTATTTAGCCCAGCTGTTAAGACACTGGTTAAGATGACTGCAAGTGGCCGGCGCCGCGGCTCACTAGGCTAATCCTCCACCTGCTGTGCTGGCCTACCGGGTTCTAGTCCCAGTTGGGGTGCTGGATTCTGTCCCGGTTGCTCCTCTTCCAGTCCAGCTCTCTGCTATGGCCCGGGAGTGCAGTGGAGGATGGCCCAAGTGCTTGGGCCCTGCACTCGCATCGGAGACCAGAAGCACCTGGCTCCTGATCAGTGCAGTGCGCCGGCCGCGGCGGCCATTGAGGGGTGAACCAATGGAAAAAGAAGACCTTTCTCTCTGTTTCTCTCTTACTGTCCACTCTGCCTGTCAAAAAAAAAAAAAAAAAATGACAGCAAGCACATCAGATGCCTGGATTTGCATTTCCTACTCCACCTCCTGACTCCAGCTGCCTGCTAATGCAGACCCTGGAAGACAGCACTGATGGCTCAAGTCGCTGGGTCTCTGCCACCCATTTGGAGTTCTTGGCTCCCAGCTCTAGCCCTGGCCCAACCCTGGACATTGTGGGACTTCGAGGAGTAAACCAGCACACAGAAGATCTCTCTCTCTCGATAAATAAATAAAAACAATTTAATTCATCTGACCTTTATCCTGCTCATATGGTTACATTCATCTGCAGATATCATGCCTCACTCTATTTTAAGGTTAAAAGAAGCCACAAAAAGAAAACCATCATTCTGAAGGCCACTGACCCATACGGTTGGTGGAACCCAAGACCTTGGCCTTGTATTCCACTGCTGTCTCTAGGGCACCTGTAGCACGTCTGCACGTGAAGCCAAGCTAGCTCCTCACACCCTCTCCCAGGCGCCCCTACCCCATCTCTTCATCAACGTTCTCAGAATCTCTCCACTTTGCAAAGTGCTCCCTATTTCATGGTTCTCTCCCACACCTGGTCCCAGCACTATCGTCATACACCGTGTTCGGTCATTATACACCACGTGCTCATCAATAGCATCTTTGGGTCTGCACTTTGTTTTGTCAATTCCAAAGCAACCGATCTCAATCAGTCCTATGATCTCACCTTCTTCCGAACCTACACCAGCAACAAGACTTCTCCCCCTTCAATATCTGCACGTGGCCACACATCAAAGCCCCTGAATATTTTTTTTCAATGTCTAATTCCACGATAGGACTGCGACGCTGATAAACATTGTCCTGTTGCCCATAACCTACTGTTTGCACTCAGAAATCCCTCGCTGAGCCTTCTGCACATTCCTCAAAATGCTCCCCCACCCCCTTCCTTCATGTCTTCGGCCCACACTTGCATTCTTGGCTGTGCCGCCTCTCTTGTCTCCCTCGACAGCGCTGTCTCCTCTCTTCACCCTTCTCGTCTCCTAGACGTCACTTGCCTCACTACGAAAACATCACAAGGTGCTCTGGGAAAAGACAATCAAAGAGGCAAAAGTTCAGCCAAGGCAACACAGAAAGTGAGGTTTTTGTACTTTAAAGCATAAAAAATGAAAAAGGACCATAGAAAATTGGCAAAGATTTTTGAAATGTGAGAGATCTGTAGGTATAAATACTTATGAATAAATTTAAAAGCATAGATGAAACCAAAAACATTTTAGGAAGACAAAAGCAGAAGCAAGAAGGGATTAAAAAGAATGCAAAAGGCACTCCCAAAAATCAAACTCCTTCCTCTATGTCTGTAAAAAAAAAAATCATGTGATGTAGATATTTTCATAGGATATTTAAGACACAATTGTATAAATTCTGTTTCTGAAACTATTCCAGAGTATGCAAAAAGTTTTAAAACTTCCTAAATAAAGTACACATGATCGTAACTCAGATATTACAATCATGAAAAAATTAGAATTTTAAAACAGCATTAATTAACTTCAATTAAGGATACAAATACAAAAATTAAAATCAGAATGTTAGTGAAATTATCCAAAAAATGTATTAAATGAGAAGTAGGTTCCAAAAACTCAGTGCAGTCATTAGCAGCACAATTCCGTACAATAACAGAATTAAAACAGGACGAGAACATCAGCAGTGCAGAAGTCACTGGTACCGGTTCTGATTCCCTCACCAGAAATACATGGAGAACGGGACACATCGCAGGAAGCAGGTGTTGTCAGACGCTGGGTAACAGCACATGTCTGTGACCACCAAGGGAGGCAACACAAGGTGGCCACAGCGGCCCCACCTCTGACAAGGGCCTTCTGGACATGGGTTTGGAAGGCGGGACACAAGCACACTGCACTTGGCAAGCACTCTGAGCCTCACCAAGCCATAAGACAGAGAGCTCTGGGGGCCTGTGATGCGAACACTTCCCAAGGTCACACAGGGCTGAGACGGCCAAGGTCTTAGACGCTGCAGTGAAGGGGCCTCAGATAAAGTCCAGAATAACAAACAAAAAATCTACACTCTTTAAAGGAAAATGAGCAAGTCTAGAAATTCAACCAAATGACCAACATATGATTAAAAGAAAAAAAAATTAAGAAAATGTTGCAGGGGCTGGTGCGTGGTGTGGTAGGTTAGGTCTCCGCCTGTGGTACCAGCATCCCATGTGGGTGCCAGTTTAAGTCCCGGCTGCTCCACTTCCCATCCAGCTCCCCGTTAATGCACCTCGGAGGTTAGTGGAAGATGATGCAAGTCCGTGGGCCCCTGCACCTGAGTGGAAGACCCAGAAGAAGGTCCCAGCTCCTGACCTCTGATTGGCCCATCTCTGCCGTTGCAGTCATTTGAGGAGTGGATCAGCACATGAAGTCTGTGTGTGTGTGTGTGTGTGTGTGTCTGTAACTCTGACTCTCAAATAAATAATCTTTATTAAAAAAAAAAGTGCTGCACACCTGAGAAAGCAGGAAAACGTGACAAATAACCAGGGAGCAATCATTCAAGAAAAAAATAGAAACAGAGCCACAGTGCCAGACATGATGGAATTATCACACAAAGATGTTAAAATAGCTAAACAGACTCAAGGATTTAAAAAAAACATAAAGAAGAGGAACATGGACATTATAGAATGAAATGACTAAATGAAGTTATAGATGGGAAAAGGATGCTACTGGGAATGAAAAACTCAGTAGGATTAGCATCACTGTGGGCACCATATAAGGAAAGATTCATAATTGGCTACTGAGGGCCAGAGCCAGGGCCAGCACTGTGGTGTAAAGAGTTAAAATGCCACTTGGGGCCAGTGCTGTGGCATAGCAGGTTAACACCCTGGCTTGAAGTACTGGCATCCCATAAGGGGGCCGGGTTTGAGTCCCAGCTGCTCCTCTTCCCACCCAGCTCTCTGCTATGGCCTGGGAAAGCAGTAGAAGATGGCCCAAGTCCTTGGGTCCCTGCACTCACATGGGAGACCCGGAAGAAGCTCCTGGCTTTGGATCAGCACAGCTCCGGCAGTTGTGGGCATCTGGGGAGTGAACCATCAGACAGAAGACCTCTCTGTGTGTGTAACTCTGACTTTCAAATAAAATCTTAAAAAAAAAAAAAAAAAAAGAGTTAAGCTGCCACCTACAACATCAGCATCCCATATGGATTATGGTTTGTGTCCCAGCTGCCCCATTTCCAATGGAGCTCCCTGCTAATGTACCAGGAAAGCAATGGAAACTGGCTAAGGTCTTGGACCCTGGCCACCCACATGGAAGACGAGAATAAACGCCTCAGCTCCAGGCTTTGGCCTGGCCCTGCCAAGGTTCTTACGGCCATTTGGGGAATGAACCAGCAACTAGAAGGTGTCTCGGTGTTTCTCTCTCTCTCTCTCTCTGACTCTGCCTTTCAAGTAAATACATCTTTAAAAAAAAAAAAAAAAAAAAAAAGGCCAGGGCGAATCATACACTGTCTTCAAGAAAGTCATGCATAGGTAGAAAATGAGAGAATGGAAACAAATATGTGAAATCAACAAAATTAAAACATATAGCTACGATGGCTATAATAATATTAGACAGGGGCCGGCGCTGTGGTGCAGTAGGTTAATCCTCCTCCGCCTGTGGAGCCGGCATCCCTTATGGGCGCTGGTTCTAGTCCCGGCTGCTCCTCCTGGGGAAAACAGTGGAGGATGGCCCAAGTGCTTGGGCTGCTGCACCCATGTGAGAGACCCGGAGGAGGCTCCCAACTCCTGTCTTCACCCTGGCCCAGCCCCGGCCATACCAGCCATTTGAGCAGTTAACCAGCAGATGGAGGACCTTTCTGTCTGTCTCTCCCTCTCACTGTCTATGACTCTGCCTCTCAAATACATTTTTTTAAAAATCTTAAAAAATAAATAATATTAGACAAAATTTTCAGGACTAAGAATATCACTAGGGACAAGTAAGGGCATTTCATAATGATAAAGTAGACAAAAATCAAGAGACCCTAACCATGCTGAACTTTCTCTTGATCTCATTTCTCCTGAGATGTATTTCTATGATGCACCCCCTGTGAGATGTGCCTCCCCAGCTCCCCTACAGGAACCAAGGACAGAGCATCCCACTGCTCTGAGTGGCGCCAGCAGCCAGCCTTCTGCTGTAGCCAGCTTCAGGTTTAACGGAAGCAAGCAGCCTGGTGCCAGGGCACGCTCCCTTCCCAAGGCATCCACATGAGGTGACCTGACGTGGCACTCCGAGAAGACTGTCACATCTTCACAACACCCCAAAGGGTCAGCACTGCAACTCAGCGTCTCCCTTCTCCTCCTTCTCTTCCCTCCCAAGCACACGCCCTAATAACCCTGAATGCTGCTCTCATCAGAGCCAGCCAAACCCAAATCAGCACAAGGCCCTCTTTCCTGTTGCCCCATTGTTTTCCTTTATGACAATGTGTGAGTGATAGCAAGAATAATAATAATTTGGCATTTACTTAATGTCTGCTTAAATAGACTATATGCTAACTACAGATTCTGTTTGATTTAAAATTCTCCTATTTCATAAGCATTTCTGAACTAATTTTTAATAACACATTAAAATATCATTTATCTTTTAAAAAAAGACTGATTGATTGATTGATTGATCTGAAAAGCAGAGTTACATAGAGAAAGAGAGAACAAAATATCTTCGATCTGCTGGTTCACTCCCCAGATGGCTACAACGACTGGGGCTGGCCAGGCTGAACCCAAGTGCATCATCCAAGAACTCCATCCAGATCTCCCTCGTGAATGGTAGACACCCACGCACGTGGGCTATCTTCTGTTGCATTCTCAGACAACATTAGCCGGAGCGGAATCAGAAGTGGAGCATCTGGATTTGAAACAGAGCTCAGATGTGCCGTTGTTAGGGTGGTGGGTTTACCCACTGTGCTACAACACCAACCTCAATGTCATTTACTGTGATGCCGAAAATTTCCAGTGCTTCCTTAAGTTTTGTGCCTAAGGTAAATATTTCCTTTCACCTCATCCCAGTCTCAACTCTAGCAGCAATCACATGATTTTGCTATTATTATATTCCCAAGTGAATAACTTAACTGCAAGGCTTTTCACTGCAATGTTGCTTATTGAATTTTAAAAATGTAAAAATTAATCAATCACAGAAGGTTTAAATTATGATACATCCATGATCTGTAATACATATTGATGAGTTAAAAACAAATTGAGGCCAGCACCGTGGCTCACTAGGCTAATCCTCCACCTGTGGCGCCAGTACTCCAGGTTCTAGTGCCGGTTGGGGCGCCAGATTCTGTCCGGGTTGCCCCTCTTCCAGTCCAGCTCTCTGCTGTGGCCCAGGAAGGCAGTGGAGGATGGCCCAAGTGCTTGGGCCCTGCACTCGCATGGGAGACCAGGAGGAAGCACCTGGCTCCTGGCTTCGGATCAGCGCAGCGCCAGCCGTGGTGGCCATTTGGGGGGTGAACCAACGGAGGGAAGACCTTTCTCTCTGCTTCTCTCTCACTGTCTAACTCTTCCTGTCAAAAAAAAAAAAAATTGAAGGATAATTTATATAGCCTGACCTCATTTGCTCCTTTATGGACACCCGTCTAGATCTACAGTACATTGCAAAGTAGGAAAGCTTACAGTTACTTTTAGGCAAGTGTGTAGAACTGTATTTGAATATTAGAGGTAATTCTGAATTGTTTAAATTTTCAAAGTGTTTAACATATATATTACTGGGTGAAGCTACTGAAAACATTTTCTTAAGGGTCAGCATCATAGTCAAGCAGGTTAAGCTGGGACGCTGGCATCCCTTAAGAGTGCTGGTTCCAGTACTGGCTGCTCCACTTCTGATTCAGCTCCCTGCTAATGTACCTGGGAAGACAGCAAAAGATGGCCCAAGTGCTTGGGCCCTGGACTCCCGTGAGTTACACCCTGATGGAGTTCGAGGCTCCTGGCTTTGGCCTGGTCCAGCCCCCACAATTGGCATTTGGGGAGTGAACCAACAGATGAAAGATATCTCTGTCTATGCCTTTCAAATAGATAAATAAATATTTTTAAAAACACACAAAAAAGTTCTTTAAAACAGATTTACTTCCTCCTGGAAGTCTAACAAGAATACTTTGAATGCCACGTGACCCATGAGCCTCCTCAGCATGTGGGAGAGAAGTCGACCTCTATTGACCTGCATGGTGCATCGTGAGCATCAACTGATTGACATCCATTGCATTCTGTTTCGCCCGCCAGGACAAAGGCAGCTCTGAGGCTGAGGTCAATAGCTCTCATTCTAATACCCTATTACCTTGCCAATCATAGGGCTCAACGCTATTCTACCTGGAGCTGTAGATGGCCATTCTAGAACTGTAGGGTCATGGGGCTGGCACTGTGACATAATGGGTACAGCCGCCACCTGCAGTGTTGGCATCCCATAGGGCGCCAGTTCAAGTCCTGGCTGCTCCACTTCCAATCCAGCTCTTGCTTTGGCCTGGGAAAGCAGCAGAAGATGGCTCAAGTACTTGAACCCCTGCACCCTCTTGGGAGACGTGGAAGAAGCTCCTGGCTCCTGGCTTCAGATCGGCCCAGCTCTAGGCATTGCAGCCATCGGGGGAGTGAACCAGCAGATCAAAGACTCTCTCTCTCTTTCTCTCTCTCTCTCTCTCTCTCTCTCTCTCTGCCTCTGCATCTCTGTAATTCTGTCTTTCAAATAAATAAATAAATCTTTTTAAAAAAGGAATGTGAGGTCACCTTGGTCTTTCTCATTCTATTAGTATACAGCCTACAAATCTTTATCTGGGACTTCTCTTACACACGTCTCTATATTCATGCAAGAAACTATACTGAACACTTAGTGTAGCCAACATTATAAAAAGCAAGTAAGGGCCACACTTAGATAGTCTGCAGGTTACCTTTCCTTTCCATAGAAGTTTCTATGCACCAATTGTAGTTTAAGCTAAAATAGACATAATATCACGGGATACTAACTTAACACCCACTTTAAGAGGAAACAACTACAAAAAGAAACAACTATGTGGCAATCACTACTAATTGCAACATTCTCCAGAAAGTCTGGCATCAGATTAAACAGGCAACAAAGCAATGACAGGCTTTGGTGAGGTGCCTTCTCCTAACTCCTGACTCTGGGGACAGCTCAACAAGTTCTTTGAGGGCCAGAATGCCCAGGGGAGTCCATGGGTTGGGCTATGATGATTTAAAAAACAAGGCTACAAAAGCCCATGGAGATAAGCCCTGATGTTTCTTTTTCTGCATCCCCTGCCGTTTCTGTGTATATGGAGTTACAGCACCACATGCTTCATAAAAATTGATTTGTGTTTAGATTCAGTCAACTGAATTGAGTAGGTCAAACATGAGTTCCAATTCCTGAATGCAGAGACATTCAATATAAGTCAAAGTCTTACTATAATATTACTTGTTGAAGCCATTTGGAGAGCAACTACATTTAAAATTTCATGACTTCCATGATTGCATTCAGATGTAGAATCTAATGCTCTTACCTACAGACTGAAAACCATTAGCATTCTAACATTTGGACTGGAGAATGAGAAACAGGAAGAGTACATTTAAAAAAAAAAAGTAAGCAGGGATTTTTTTTAATCCAGCATCTGAACATAATACATTTTAAAAGATTGCTTTAGCTTTAACTTCCAGCTAAAAGTGATCGTCGTTATTGAATGCACCTATTAAAAATGAAGGTGATGCCTCTCCACGCAGGTTAGATGAACAATGGCTACCGAGGAGGAAAGTGATACTCACAACCTGCTGGCTCACACGAAGTGAACAGGCTTCAAATTCTTTCTCCTTTTAGAAAACAAAACATAGCTCTTGAAATTTACCATTTATTCATTATGTATCTATCATCACTTACAACCCCTCAAATAAGCCAAATTTCTTTGTGCATGTTACATGTCTCTCCTGCAGGTCAGTGGCAATGTCAATGGTAAGTAAACATATCATTCAAGCAGAGAGAGGCAGCCAGCCCCCAGCATGCCATGGAATAGCCAAGGCCAAGGTCAGCTTGGGACCCCTCACATCCGGTGTCAGCTCAGAGCAATGCCGGCTCATGGTCATAAGAGTCAGAATACCACCAGGCTGGAAGACAGAGGAATCGTGCCAAAAATAAATGCAGGATTCATCCACAGACTGCTGAAAACTCAGACGTTTGTCAGCAAATAAAAAGGCAGACTACAAAGATAATGCTTTGGATGAATCCTGTTTTGTGGGACAGTATCTTTTTTTTTTTTTATTTGACAGATAGAGTTAGACAGTGAGAGAGAAAGACAGGGAAAAAGGTCTTCCTTGATAGAGTTAGACAGTGAGAGAGAAAGACAGGGAAAAAGGTCTTCCTTCCGTTGGTTCACCCCCAAATGGCTGCTACACTAGAAGAACAGCCAGGACTAGAACCCAGTGCCCATATGGGATGCTGGTGCTGCAAGTGGAGGATTAACCAAGTGAGCCACGGCACCGGCCCATGGGAGAGTATCTTAAATGACTTAAACAAGGCCTGGGGTTTGAGTTGTTTTGCTTCCAGAGAACACAAAGTAACAACTGAGATACAGAAACTCCACCCATTGGGAAGATAACAAATTCAGCAAACCAACTTCTAAGTAACACAGCTCAGAAAACGTTTCTAAGGTTTTGTTCCCTGCCTCCCTCCCAGTGGAACCCTGAGGAGTAAGGAGTCCCACCCACCATGTCCCCAGAAACTAATTCTGAAGGTAAAACAACAGGCAGATTCTCCAACAGCAGCCCACTCCCCCACCCCTGCCCCGTTCGGGATTGGCTGCGAAAACACCACACAGCGAAGGCGTTGGCATCAGAACATGGGCTTGGGATGTTCACCTTCCTGTACTTCAGCCAGGTATCGACCTTCCTCGGACTTCAGGGCCCTTATCAGAAAAAGGTCACAAGGGGCCGACGCTGTGGCGTAGTACGTTAAGCCTCCACCTGCAGCACTGGCATCCCATACGGGCACCACTTTGAGTCCCGGCTGCTCCTCTTCTGATCCAGCTTATGGCCTGGGAAAGCAGCAGAAAACGGCCCAAGTCTTTGGGCCCCTGCACCCACGTGGGAGACCCAGAAGAAGCTCCAGGCTCCTGATCAGCCCAGTTCCAGCTATGGCAGCCCTTTGGGGAGTGAACCAGTAGATAGAGACCTCTCTGTGTCTCTCCCTTTGCCTGTCAAATAAATTTGTTAAAAGTCTTTGAAAAAAAAAAAAAAAAAGGTCAGCACCTTGTCCTCCCCATTTGAGGATCAAATGACAGGTCTGCAAAGTACCGTACGAAACGTGATGGCATCAGGCAGAGGCGCGCTCGGGGCACGAACTCTGTCCTGTGATTTCCTTTGTGTGTGATCATCTCTCTTTGTAGTTTAGGCATATTTTCTATATCGTAGGGGCTCCTGCCGGGTCTGCCGCACTCGGAAGGTTTCACGAGAACTGATCAGCCTCACTGATTACTAAAATCCTGAACCAGCAAGGTGTGCAGTCATCAATGACACAGTTAGGTCATACATACATCGCAGAGACCAAATCAAGTTCACTTTTCTAAGTAAACAAATAATTGAGTAAAACCACTGGGGCAGGTTGAAAGAAATTGCTGTTCAATATGATGTGGATCAAAGAAACTCAGCTTTTGCAATTTTTATATTTTCTGCAGAAACATACATATCAGTCCATTAGTGTCGGGCTTCTTAATGTTTTATTTTGGGGATTTTTTTTCAAGTATCCTTTTCTTACAAAATTCTGATTTAAGCTCGCTGCTTATAGAATCCCAGTGACAGCTGTAAAATATTGAAACTCTCCATCTATCAGAAAGATAATAAATACCGCCAATAAATTCATAAATAATACAACCCTGAAAACATTTCTATAAATCTCTTCCTACCCACATTCTCACTGAACCGTCAACTTGCTTCCCCAAGGCATTTCAAAGAGTGGCCAAGGTATTAAAAATGAAAAGTGTAGCAAAGTAAGCAAAAAGAAGACAGCTGATTCCTCCAGGAAAAAAAAAAAAAGGGTGTCAGCACTTAGCGAAACCTGTATACCCATGCAAGCACAGAAACTTCTACAGATCCTGGACTTTATAAAGACTGACAGGAGGTGGAAAAGCACAAGTTAACCACTCGCACCTCCTCGTTACAAGCGGTTTGGCGGATGAAAGATGCGCTCTTGGCAGAACAGCAAAAAGACCTTACCTGGCCTGACACCCAAAGTCGATGGGACACGAGGGGCCACAGCACACCGCTAACAGGATGTGCTTCCTGCCTCAAAACTGGTGCAGAGGGCAGGAGCTGACTGCACACAGCAACAGTGTAACGGCAGGCTCTGCCGGCTGCTTTATGGGGTAATTGTTCGGGAATAGGTCTCTAGACTAGCTACATAATTTCTCGCAGGGATGCTATATCATCCCAGGGCTTCAGTTCTATTCACCTGGAAAATGTAATCTACAAAGAGAGGGAAAGCGACTGCAAGAGCAAGACCATGATGTCTCTACAAGGCGAAAACGCCCGCAGTAAAGAACGACACACTGATTTAAGTGCTGCTGTCAACATTTGCTTCCCGTAGGCTCCAAGGACCAATACACTCCTGCAGGAAGCAAATTTGGGTCTTACAGACAGACGAGGCTCCTAGAACTGATCATTCAGTCAAGTCCCCAGGAACTCTTAACACATTTCATATTTTTCAATTTGAAAGAATGTACTACTTATCTCGAAACCTCCTATCTCCCAGAAATGTAATCCATCAACAAAGATATCCCATCAGCAAAAAAAAAAAAAAAAAAAAAAAAAGTGGAATTCAATGTCTTCTTAGTTCCTGTTGCCTTCCCAGGGTTCTATACATTGATGTATGTCAAGTCTCACTGCCCATATAAAAAAGCATCCCTCGGCGGTTCTATTCTCACCCTTCATGGTAAATGACTCGGTCAAATGTTGCTGAGTCAAGCTCTCAAACTCTACCGGCTCTGATAACCAGCATCACGCGTTTCCTCCCCAGATAGTGTGTGTTCAGAGAGCGGGTCTATGATAAATGCCCTGGAGAGATGGACATAAAAATCCAGATGGGCTTTAGCTCTGGTTACAAGCTCTGATATATGGGTAAATTCACAGTTCTCACCATGTCCTCTGATACCATCACTTGCAATGTGACGCTTGTTTTAATGTTATAAACTGTCCTGGCGCTCTTCACCAACGACTCAGGCAAGACCAGAGCTAGACGGAACCTTAAAGAAATCATTGCTCTTTACAACTGACATGCGTGCCTGCTCTACCCATTTCTATCACCATTCAAAACGTGGAGGCCACTAGAAGCAAACAACAGTGAAAAACTACACACACGAGTAGAAATGGAAAGAAGCGGATTAATCGCAGGCGCCTAGTCTGGGTCATCAGAAGCTGGTGTGGCCCAGCCAAACGGTCCAGCCCCAGCGGACCTGGGAAGCATCCACCTGGCTCACGCCCCAGCCTCTGCTCCCACCTGGTTGGGACACTCTCCTAGGCCCCTGGATGCAACAGTGACGCCGAATGCTTGCTCTCAGAGACTCTCGAATTTATTAACAGGGAGGAGATAAAGTGCAAATCCTTAGAAAACAAGGATCTTCAGGGCGGGGCATCAGAGGAGTCAGGGAACACTGGAGAAGGGAAACCTGACCCCTCCCCGAGTCCTGGCAGGGTAGGAAGAGTGGAGCCAGTCGCCAGCACAAAGGAACTCAGAGCGCTTCCATGCAGGTCTGGCTCACACCTGCAAACCTACCCTCACACTACGTTCTCCTGCCAGGACCCCTTCCCCAGCACCCAGCAAGCTCCTCCCACATCCACTGCAAGGCCAATCTTTTACCAGTGCTTCCTGGGGCCCCTGCCTCCTCTTATCCTTGGCCCCTAGCCCCCTGCCCAAGCAGGGTCCACTGCTCCCTGGGCTGGCCCCTGTGCCCCTAGCTCCCCGCACAGGTCTTTCATCACCCTGAGATGCATGCTGGCTGCCTCTCTGGGGGAATTCTCTGGGTGTGTTTCTCCACACAGACATTACCCAATGTTAGCACAGAGTCAACTACCCCTATGTTCAGGAAGGAAAATCAAATGAGGGGTAGAGGGGCTCATGCTTCCTTCCTACCTCCTGCACCCTTCTTTTTTTTTTTTTTTTTTTTTTTTTTTTGACAGGCAGAGTGGACAGTGAGAGAGAGAGAGACAGAGAGAAAGGTCTTCCTTTTGCCCTTGGTTCACCCTCCAATGGCTGCCACGGCCGGCACACTGCAGCCGGCGCATCGCGCTTATCCGAAGCCAGGAGCCAGGTGCTTCTCCTGGTCTCCCATGCAGGTGCAGGGCCCAAGCACTTGGGCCATCCTCCACTGCATTCCTGGGCCACAGCAGAGAGCTGGCCTGGAAGAGGGGCAACCGGGACAGAATCCGGCGCCCCGACCGGGACTAGAACCCGGTGTGCCGGCGCCGCAAGGTGGAGGATTAGCCTATTGAGCCACGGCACCGGCCCCTACCTGCGCCCTTCTAACTGCAAAAAGACTGAAGATGGTACCTGTATCCTCGGCCAGCCCAGAGCACTCCATCCCTTCCTGCTCACACCGAGCAGGCAAGCACTCACGGCCCAGCCAGTTCGTGTCATACGATCTGTGAAGGTTCCTGCCTTGGACGATTGGTGCGGGATTCAAACAAGGTCATTGGCTGCAATGGGTGGGCAAATTGCTGCTTGCTGACACAAACCCTGGGAACGCTGCAGCACCAGCACGTTGTGCTGGTCTAATAGAGCAGGAGCTGGAGCCCCTTGTTCCCACTCTGATGTCCTCTGAGCAGGTGCATCACCAGGTTCAGCCATGGCAGCAGCCTGGCCAGCACAGAGAGGGGCCTCCCCGCCCACCACCATGCACAGGCAAGGAAACGCACCTCTGTGTGTCTAGGGGAGCCATGGGACCTCCCTGGCCGGGCCCCAGTGTTGTGTAGACCATCTCACTACTGGCAGCAGACTCCAGCCCTCAGACAGCTGACTTCTCAGACATGGCAGTACGGAACTCACTGGGTAGACACGCTCACTTAAAGCCCTCCCTTCAAAGCCAAGTTCCTGCTCAAAGCATTCATGCCAAAACTCTCTTTATGGGCTCTGCTCAGTGAATCAATTACTTAAAACCACTCCATTTGTTTCTCCCTATGATTTTGCAAGAACAAAGATGCCCTTCACCAGTCACAAAGGATGAAACTGAACTCAAAACCCTTTGGTTTTAGACTTGAACAAAGTCCCAGAGGACACGGTTATGGGCCATTTCCTTGGAATGGGACACACATGAAGCACGCTCATCACCTGACAGTGCCCTCTCTACCTGCCAACCACTTCTCCCAAGACAACCTCAGTAAACCACTAGGGCCCTGTGGCGAGTGAACCAGCAGATGGAAGACCTCGCTCTCCCTCCCTCCTCTCTCTCTCTCTCTCTCTCTCTCTCTCTCTCTGTAACTCTTTCAAATAAATAACTAAAATCTTTAAATTAAATAAAGCAAGAAGTGCAGGTAAAAGTCCCTTGTGCCTAATCAATCAGATGTCCTCCTTTATCTTTCTACTCTCAAATCTGAACACAACCACGTAACCAGGTTTTAAGGGTCCCTGTAATGGGTTCTGTGGTATATACCGCGTAAGTGGAACATTCACGTTTCTTTAGAACAGATGCAGTTCATGTGGCTGTTGTCCTCAGAGGAGAAATTCTCAGGCATCTGGGATCCTTCAGAGACAGGGGCCGCTCTCAGGAAGTTGACGAGAGAGCAACGAGCACCCTAAATGTCTGCGTAGAGTCCCTTTGCTCAGAAATCCTGCTGGCTGGTGCTGCATACCAGAAACACCATGCACATCTTCACTGGCTCACCAGTGAGTGTAAAATCTCCTAGGTGCCAGCCACTGCCCTTGTCCGTGAAGACACCATGATCCCTGCCATCACGGGTCTCAGACTCAAGCAAAGAGATATTGAGCTTAGGACAGATTGACATTACCGCGAGAACAAAGAATGAAATGGAAAATGAAGGGTGTTAGGACCACTGTCCATCCATTTGCAATAAAACTAGATTTCTATCTCACATTAGACACAAAATCAACAGGTAAGACCTTTCAGTAAAACTGTAAAGTAATATCTGGAGAAACTTAAAGTGGGAAGTAATTTCTTAATCAGGACACAAACCAAAATCCATATCACATCTGACCACATAATAGTGAAAAGCTTGTGCAAACAACCATAAACATCAAGTCACAGATGGAGAGAAGGCACACAGGCAACAAAGAATTTGTATCCTGCATAAAGCATTCCTATATACTAAAGAGGAAAAAACACGAAAAGCCAAATTTTTTAAATGGGCAAAGAATATGAACAGCAATTCAAAGACAAAGTCTGGATAGCCAACAACTTCTGAAAATAAATTCAACTCTTGGAGTCAGGACTGTGGCACAGAAGGCAAAGCCTCCGCCTATGGCACTGGCATCCCGGTTCATGTACCAGCTGTTCGTCTTCCCATCCAGCTCTCTGCCTATGGCCTGAGAAAGCAGTAGAAGAGGGCACAGGTGATTGGCTCCCCTACCTGCTTGAGAGACCCCAAAGAATCTCCTGGCTCCTGGCTTCAGAGCGGGCCAGCTCTGGTCATTGCAGCCATATGGGGAGTGAATCAGGCGATGGAAGACCTCTCTCTCTGTCTCTCCATCTCTCTGTCTATAACTCTTCCTGTCAAATAAATAATTTTTTAAAAAAAGAAATTTAAATCCTAGAATTACAAGGAATATGTAAATTATAACAATGTGACACAATGATGTACCCATCCAATTGGCAAACAGTTTCAAGTCAGACAAGATCAAATGTTGATGAAGAAGGGAACAAAAAGATTTGGAAAGGGGAGATTGGTACCAGAGAGTGATCTGGAGATACCCAGCAAACTTACAGATATTGAGCTCTTGCTCTGTCCTGCTGGAAAACTTAGATTTAAGCACAAGGACATCTGTAATTATGTTATTGACAGCATTTTGCTTCAGTTGGGGAACAAATGAAATGCTTATTAACAGGTGACCAAAAAGTCCATGGAAAATGCATACAATAACAAAACTGTGCATGGATTTCAACTTTTTGCACCTAAATGAATTTATCTTTTAATTCCCCTTTCCAGGGCATACTCAATAATGGAAAACCACAGCGGCTAAAATGAATAAACTGGGGCCATTTTAACATGGAGACACATTATGGTGAAAATAAAACTAAGTCACAAAAAATACAGAATAACATAGTTTAAAAGTCTGCCAGTGGGCCAGAGCTGTGGTGCAATGAGTAAAGCCGCCATCTGCAGTGCTGGCATCCTATGTGGATGCCAGTTGGAGTCCCGGCTGCTCCACTTCCGATCCAGCTCTCTGCTATAGCCTGGGAAAGCAGTAGAAGATGGCCCAAGTCTTTGGAACCCTACAACCACGTGGGAGACCTGAAAGTAGCTCCTGGCTCCTGGCTTTGGATCAGCACAGCTCTGACCGTTGCAGACATCCGGGGAGTGAACCAGCGGATAAAAGATATCTCTCTCTCTCTCTGCCTCTCCCCCTCTCCCTCTTTAACTCAGACTTTCACACAAATAAACAAAAATATTTTTAAAAAATCTGCAAGCATATACCAAAACTTATAGAGAAATGCATTTAAGAAAAAAAATTTTTAAACTGAAATCAAAGACATTCAAATTCATGATGGTAGTTATTTCTGTGTTAGGGACAAGGGGGAAAGGGTAGGAAGAAGGCATATGACTTTTACAGTTATCATAAATTTAGTCTAGAGCTTTAATTGGCTTTATTTCTGGATTTCTAGATCTAGATTCTAGAACTGGCCAACATTCTAGAGTGAGATGTTCTGAAGCACACAGCAGGGGTGATGGGATTTATAGGAAGAAACCAAACAGAACAGAAAGCAGCTTGGTCATTTCAAACTGGTTTTTGTTATAGGCTGAAAACCCAGGGGATGTGCTCACCCCGCACAGGCTCAGGGTGACGAGCCTCCACTCTCACCTTGGGCTTTCGTTTCTTTATAAAATAGCTGGAGCCTGGAAACTTCAAGATACGCAGACAGGTTAGCCTCCACACTTCACGACACAGGTGAAATAGCTCGCTTTTAAGTGAAAGCAAAAACAAAATAAAATGACATGAAATGTATGCCCTTGTACTAAGGCAAAATTAGAGAACATGGGTTCCTACCACTTATCCCGAATATAGTACTTTCCAAAACCAGGCCATGCTCTTCCCACTTCTGACTTCTTCCTGCCCCGGTCCCAGAGCAGCTCTCTTGCCATCCCCACAGTTGTTGGCAGCTGGGTGCTGACCACAGGCCAGACCCTCTGCCATTGCCACTGCCCACAGACCACGTCAATCTGTGGAGAGGACTTTGTTCAGGAAAAGGCTGGAAGCAGGACCGGAATTGGTCCACTATACTCAGCCTTGTAACCAGCAGGGGATTCTCTGACACAAGGCACTGGCCATTGTTGTCTTTCAGGGTCTTTGTAATCCCCCCTTTGTTGCATTTAAGAAATAAACAAAAAGAGGCAAGGAATGATCTCTCCCAGAGAGGATGGCCATCACCAGTGTGGGCTAGCCATGGAACATTAACACAAACAAACCTAAACAACTGCTTCCACTTCTTCTGTCCAGAAGTGTTTTTCAATCCAAGCTTATTTTTTCTTTTTTTAAAGATTTATTTATTTATTTATTTATTTGACAAGTAGAACTACAGACAATCAGAGAGAGAGACAGAGAGAAAGGTCTTCCCTCCATTGGTTCACTCCCCAAATGGCTGTAACGGCCGGAGCTATGCCAATCCGAAGCCAGGAGCCAGGTGCTTCCTCCTGGTCTCCCATGCGGGTGCAGGGCCCAAGCACTTGGCTCATCCTCCACTGCACTCCTGGGCCACAGTAGAGAGCTGGACTGGAAGAGGAGCAACCGGGACTAGAACCTGGCGCCCATATGGGATGCCGGCACCGCAGGTGGAGGTTTAACCAAGTGAGCCACGCATCGGGCCCTCCAATCTTAATTTTTTCAAAAGTGGCTTACTTTATTCACTTTAATTTCCATAGCTACTAAGTTCATGTCTTAAGCACTTCATGTCACTTTCTTGGTAAAATGATACTACCCTTTTAAAGGCAAGGAATACAACACAACTTTTTCCCACACTGACCAATAAAACCTATAGATTTAAACAAGAATTATTGTTTTACTATATTTTCATGTTATATATCATATCTTTCAAAGATAATTTTTAATGCACAAGGAGTATTAAGATAGCTGTACATGTTAACATGTATCCATGGATATTCCAGTCTTTTTATAGTCTGATGTCCCATTTTTCACTACTTTTATTTTGATCAGCAAGAACTGTACTTCCCAAACTTTCATATGCATAGCAATCACCTGGGGGATCTTGTTAAAATGCAGATTGTAATTTCAGCAGGTCCGGGGTGGGGCTAGAGACACTGATTGCTAACGAGCTCCCAGAGATGCTGATGCAGCGCCTTCCACAGCACAAAGCTCCATCACAGTTTTCAAGGGGGGGAGGGGGGAGAGTCGCAGTTTCAGACTCCTTGCATATTTGAAATGGCACTCTGTTGTCTATACATATGAGTAAACTCTTTCCTGGGAAAAGACTATTGGAAAAGCAGGCTTTTTCTTCAAATCTCTTAGGGAGTACTTTGAATCCTATGGAATACAGCACTTTTTTTTTCCTGCCTGGAAATGTACAGGAAGTTATTTTAAACCCTATAATTTGAAAAACTTTCCATAATAAATTTAAATTTGTTTCCATATTCATTTAATGTGGTAAAAATACACTGAACACCTTTAATTTGAAATTAAGAACTTTTTTCAAGCTTACAAAAAAAATCTTTTCTATAAATACATTCACAGAACTCAAACATGTATAAAGAACTCAAGGACCCAGAGAATGAGAAGATAAGCCACAAACTGAGAGAAAATAACTTGCAAAAGAAATATCTAACCTAGGACAATTATCCTAAATATTCATAAAGCTTTTAAAACTCAACAAGAAATCAAACATTGTGACCAAAAAATGGGCCAAAGATTTCAATATTTCACCAAGGAAAATATGCAGATGGGAAATAAGGAAATATAAGAACGCTTCACATCAAAGAACAATAGGGAATTGCAAATCAAAGCAATAATGAACTACCACTATACATCTATTACAAAGCTGGAAACCAAAAATGTTGACAACACCAAATGCTGGAAGGTTATGGAGAAACAGGAACTCTTACACAGCTGGTGCAAACACATGTGCTACAAGCTATTTTGGAAGACGGTCTGCCAATTCTTACAAACTAAATATACTTTTATCATAAAATTCATTAATCTCACTACTTATTATTTATCCAAATGTGTTTAAAACATGTAATACTCAAAGCCCAGAACACAGATGTTGACAGCAATTTTATTCATAATTACAGAAACTCAGAAGCTTCTAATATTTCAATAGGTGAATGAATAAATAAATCAAATATGGAAGATGATTCAATTTTTTATTATTTTTATTGAATAACGGAATATTATTCAACATGAGATATCAAACCACGAACACTGAAAGAAAATGAGGCATCAAACCATGCAACAACACAGATGAAACTTAACTGAATAACCCTGAATGAAAGAACTCACTATGAAGACTACATACATACCATTCAACTATATGACACTGCAAAATGCAAAAACTGTGGAGACAGCAAAAGGATCTGTGTCTGCCAGGCATCCAGGTTGTGGGAGGGATGAAGTTAGCAAAACAGAAATGACGTTATGGTAGAAAAACTGTTCTGTATAATACTGTAACGGTGGACACATATATTTATACATTTGTCAAAACTCATATCCATACAACACTATAAGTGAACCCTAATGCAAACTGTAGATTATGGGTGATAATGATATGTCAGTATTGGTTCACTGATTCTAACGAATGTACCATTCTGGTATGGGACAATGGTAGGGGAAGATATGTGTGGGGAGCGAGGGAGTGTAGATGCAAACTCTCTATACTTTATGTTCAATTTTGCTATTAACATTAAACTACTCTAAAGATAGTCTATGTGTTTTTTAAAAGAATTAAAGAGGAGAAAGAACAATGTCTCACAGAATAGCAAATATCAGCAAAGAATTAGACAACTTAAAAAATTTAGAGTTGAAAAGTATAATAACTGAAATGAAAAATTCACTAGGTGAGTTAAACAGTAGATGCAAAATAGCAGAGACCAAACCAACAAACTTGAAGATATACTGGTAGGGATTATCTAGCCTAATTAATGGGAAAAAGAAAGCAGAAAAATGAATGGAACATGTGAGATCTTTAAGAAGCCATCCAGCACACCAACATGGGCCCACAGAAGTCTTAGAGAGGAGAGAAAGAAAAAGACAGACAGAACACAGGAAGAAATAATCGCTAAAACGCTTCCCAAACTTGACGTAAAATATTGATACAACCCAAGAAACTTAAATCAAAATAAACCCAAGGATACCAATACCCAGACATATCACAACTAACTTTTTTTTTTTTTTTGACAGGCAGAGTGGACAGTGGGAGAGAGAGATAGAGAGAAAGGTCTTCCTTTTGCTGTTGGTTCACCCTCCAATGGCCACCGCGGCTGGCACACTGCGGCCGGCACACCACGCTGATCTGAAGGCAGGAGCCAGGTGCTTCTCCTGGTCTCCCATGGGGTGCAGGGCCCAAGCACTTGGGCCATCCTCCACTGCACTCCTGGGCCACAGCAGAGAGCTGGCCTGGAACAGGGGCAACTGGGACAGAATCCGGTGTCCCGACCGGGACTAGAACCCGGTGTGCTGGTGCCGCAAGGCAGAGGATTAGCCTATTGAGCCGCAGCGCCGGCCACAACTAACTCTTGAAGACAAAGCATGAAAGCAGTACAAGAAAATGGCTCATGACATCCATGGAGATTCTGTAAGATTAATGGCTGATTTCTTCCAAAATCTATGGATGTCTCAAGACAGTGCGTTGACAAGATAGGTGTGCTTAAAGAAAGACTTGCTGATCACAAATTCTGTGTCCAGAAAATCTACCCTTCAAAAATTAAAGAGAAATTAAAATACCCCAAATAAGCAGATACTGAGAGAAATTAACTACTCTGATTATAAGAAACACTAAAGGGATTCCTTTAAGCTAAATGAAAGGACACAGTGTAGCAACTTCAATCAACACAAATAAAGGGCATTGACATTATGGGGGCAAGTTTAAATGTATTTTTTAACATTATTCTTCCATTTGATTTATAGGACAACTATATAAGACAATAAAAATGAAACTATCTTTATGGGCTTACAATATGCAAAGATACAATTTGTTTGACAATGATCACACAGTGAAGTGGGTAAAGAATGGAGTTACACTAGAGCAAGGTTTGGTGTATGACTAAAATTTACTTGGTATTAAGGGGCTGCCATTGGGGTATAAGGGGTTAAGCTGGTATCCCAGTGGGGCACCGGTCTGCATCCCAGCTGCTCCACTTCTAACCCAGCTTCCTGCTATGATGTCTGTGAGAGCAGCAGAAGATGGCCCAAATTCTTAGACCCCTGTCACCCACGTGGGAGACCCAGAAGAAGCTCCTGGCTCCTGGCTTCAACCTGGTCCAGCCCCAGACTTTACAGCCATTTGGAGAAGTGAAGCAGCAGTAGGAAGATCTCTTTCCTTCTCTCTTTCTCTCTGTAACTCTGCCTTTCAAAAAAATTATATAAATCTTTAACTTAGTATTATTACAAACTAGAATGTTTTCCATTAAGATATTTATTTTAATCCCACTGCAACCACTAAGAAAATAACTCAAAAAATATAGTAAGAGAAATAACAAGGCAATTTTGATCCTGGAAGTATTACACCCAGAGTTTCACCCATACCTGATTAAGATAATTTAGAAGATGATATTTGTAACTTTTGAGCTGATGATAATTAGATGATATTAAGCAAAGTTGAGACTCTCAGGATTACATCAGCATGGGGTGCATGGATTTTTCATATGAGAAATTACAAGAATTTGGGGGGTAGGGAAAGGAACCTAACAGCAAACTGCACTGGGTTGAATGGTGGTTCCTTAGAAAGTATGTCCAGGCCCTGATACCTTGAACCTATGTATGTTAGGTTACTTAAAAAAAGGAGCTACATAAAAGTAATCAAGGATGTTGATATGAGATCATAGTGGATCATCCAAGGGGCCCCTAAGTCGTAAGATAAACATCTGTGTAAAGAACGGAGGAAGAATGTGAGGTACAATGGGAGACCAGAATGATACGGCCATGAGTCAAGAATTGCTGAGTTGTGCATTGGAAGAGGGAAGGAACCAATCATCACTTAGAGCCAAAGGGAGCATGACCCTTCTGGATCTCACTCTTCTGCTCTCCAGAGCTGTGATAATGAATTTATGTTCTTTTCAGGACAAATTTGTAGCAGTTTGTTTCAGCTGCTATAAGAAAGTGTTATACACTCTGGTCAAAATGCAGAGATTGGCATAATGGATTTTAAAAACACACACACACACACATTTAGGGTCAAAGACACGAATGATTTGAAAATAAAAGGGTACAGGAGCTGGCACTGTGGCATAGTAGGCTAAGCCTCTGTCTGCAGCACCAGCATTCCACATGGGTACCTGTTCTACTCCTGACCGCTACTCTTCTAATCCAGCTCCCTGCAAATTCACCTGGGAAGTAGTGGAAGATGGCCCAAGTCCTGGGCCCCTGCAAGAACCCAAGTGAGAGATCCAGAAGACACTCCGGGCTCCTGGTTTTGGATTGGCCCAGCCCAGCCACTGCGGACATTTGAAGAGTGAACCAGCAGATGGAAGATCTCTCTCTCTCTCTCTGTCTCTCCCCCTCTGTGTCTGTTACTCTGCCTCTCAATAAATAAATCTAAAAAAAATAAATAAATAAAGGGGTGGTAAACAATACTATATAACAAGAACCAAGACAGATAGAGATTATATTGTAATATCAAGCAAAATACGCTTTAAAAAAATAATTCTTCAGAGACAAAAAAGACATTTTCTAATGATAAAATGCATAGTCATCAATAATTTATGTTATAAATCAATGTGCCTTACAATAGAAACCCAAAATACATGCAGTAAGACAGACAGAATTAAAGAAAAAAACAGAGTTGAGGAGTAATAATTGCAGGCTTTGATACTCCAGTTTCAATAATGGATACAGCAACTGGACAGACCAAGAAATTGGATCATATTAAAACATCACTCTAGGAAAGAAGTGGTCATCAAAGAAGGAGCTACTTTTCTCCAAAGGGAGGAGAGAACTTCCACTTTGCTTCTGGCCTTCTCTAAATACTGACGGAGTTTGTGGACTCAAAAGGCAGCCTAAGCAGCTCATGTCAAGCGCCTCAGGTGATCACTGATGTCATACATAAGAGTGCTAATTGTTAAATTAACAAGAGTCACTGTGCACTAACTTCCCATGCAACACCTCTGTCCTCAAAGAATTGTATTATAATTATGTCGAAGTACTTGCAAAAGATGTATCATTCTTGGGTGCTTCTTTAATGGTAATCAAGTTTTGAAAAAAAGAAAAAAATAAGATGTGAAATTAATTTTTCAAGATGCAATGCCTTTGAACAGCCCTTGTCTCAACTGCTGAGGAACAGGTTTTTGTTGTTGTTGTTGTTTTAATTTGAATTGCTAAACCCTTTACTTAGTGTAGGGTTGGTCTTCTGTGTATAAAGTTAATTGAAAATAGACCTTAGTGGAGAATGGGACTGGGGTTGGGAGAGGGAGGAGGAGGGAGTGGGAGTGGGGGTAGGGAGGCAGGTATGGTGGGAAGAATCACTATATTCCTAAAGTTGTACTTATGAAATACATGAAGTCTGTATTCATTAAAAACATCACTAGAAACCAGTTAGACCGTCGACATCTACACACACCACCCAACAACAGCAGACAAACACTCATCTCAAGAGCATGTGGAGCGCCGTCAGCATAGACCACACACTTGGTTATTCAAAAACCTAAATACATCGAAAATAATTGAAGTTATGCAAATATTATTTGACCAAACTGGAGTTAAATGGAAACCAGCAACAGAAGAAAAATTAGGGGAGTCGGAAATATAAGGAGGCCAGAACTGTGAGGCAGTGGGTTAAGCTGCTGTCTGCAATGCTAGCATTCTGAATGGATGCCAGTTCGAGTCCCAGCTGCTCCACTTCCCATCCAGCTCTCTACTAATGTGCCTGGGAAAGCAGCAGAAGATGGCCCAATTCCCTGGGCCCCTGAACCCACATGGGAGATATAGAGGATGCTCCTGGCTCCTGGCTTCAGCCTTGCCCAGACTGGCTGTTGCAGCCATTTATAGAGTGAACCAGCAGATGTGTAATTCTGACTTTTTAAAATAAATAAAAAAATCTTTAAAAATAAAGAAATATATGTAAACAAAACAGCACACTCCTAAATAACCAAGGGATCAAAGGAGAAAGCACAAAAGAAACTAGGAAATACTTTGAGACTAGTGAAATCAAAAACACAATACACCAAAACTTACAGGGCATGACTACAACAGCATTTAAAAGTACATTTATAGCTGTAATTACCTATATTGAAAAATAGTAGGGGCAAGTGTTTGGCCTGGTGGTTAAGGCACTCATTAAGACACCCATGTCACAGATTAGAGTGCTGGAGTCCAATTCTTGGCTCTGGTTCCCAAATTAGGTTTCCTGCTAATGCAGACCCTGGAAGCAGCTGGTTATGGCTCAAGTAATTCAGTCCCTGCCGCCCTGTGGGAGACACGGAGTGGGTCCCTAGGTCCCAGCTCCCTGACCATTGCAGATATTGAGAAAGTGAACCTGTAGATTAGAGTTCTCTCTGTCTCATCTCTTTCTCTCTCTCTCCCTACCTTCCTCCCTCCTTGTTCCTTTCTCTCTCACTCTCCACCCCTCAAATAATAAAGAATAACTACATTACTGAAATGATAATTTGGAAATACCTACTGCACAGGTTGCTCCTAGCTTTTGCGGCTTCTCCTTGGATTTCCCCCCACGTATTTCTCAAGGTATTCAGGGTACCTGCACTCGTTAATTTATCCTTCCTCAATCTTTCAAGCACCACAACTACCTTGAGCTGTAGGATGGTTATAATCTCTAGCTTACACAGAGAACTTCGCTAACTTTCCCAAGGTCAAAGAGTTTACAACAGAGATACAGCAAGAGAAAGTTGGGAAGTCTGGAGAGGAGATGAAGTCAGAGAAAAGACCTGATTCTTGATTTCTGAGTTTCAAAACGAATACTAGCCCCAGGCAAACCATCGTCTACAGCCTACAGGTTTTGTATGGCTCATGAGCTAAGAATGTTTTTTGAATTTTTGAACTTTTTTTTTTAAATCCATAGAAAGCTGTTATGTGATTGATGAAAATTACATGAAACCATTGTCGGGCCTGTGATGTTGACAGAACACAAGATGAACGTCCTCACTGTGCCACACAGCAATTCCGTGGCTCAGCAGTGGCCAAGTTCTATTGTTATTTTCTGAACACAGGGTTCAGCCTGAATGGGAACCACCTTGAGCTATGATAATCGGACACTGAATGGCTTTTGAAATCGGTTTTGTTGAAGACTTGATAATATTCGCGTCTTTACAGCTTCTCTTGGCGTTTCTAGCTCTGGCTGTGACAGTGTAGATGGTACGGGATTAACCTCCCCACTGAGCCAGCCGTGAAAGCGGCACAGTTTATTAAAAAATGGTTTGCAGGCATTAGAGAGCAGCCGACGCAGGCCGCGTGGAAGGGCTGTGTGTTCCTTCAGAAGAGGGAAATACAGAAATTGAACTCAGTATTCACCTCGGCTGTTTTTCACCTGAGCACATTTCCCAGGTTACAGAGTCGGGGGATAAAGGGAGCCCATGCAAAAGCAGAGGTGCAAGTCTGAACAGGCCAAGAGGCTAAAATGCAAGAGCAAAGGGTCACGGAGTAGAGGGGCCCAGAGCTGGATGACGACTAAGCTGTATGTGCACAGGGTTACACTACACAAGAGGCCACAGGCTGCGCTCAGAGCGGAGCGGCCTCCTGGTGCAGGGGAGACAGGGCTTGGAGATCAAGGCCCCACCTCATTATGGGAGCTGGAATTCCTGCAAACCCACAGACTCACCTCTGAGGCATGAGGACCATATCCAAAGATCAAGGTAGAAGTGTGAGCCCTAACAAACAGCTATTTCTAGGATCCAAGGGATTTGTCACACTCACACCTCTGCAAAAAAATGAACCTCCTTCGGCCCACTTTATGACACTGCACTGTGTAGACTCTCCGTTACCATCCATGTCTTCTTTGCAAACGGACACGGAGTGGAAGAGAGGTGTGCAACAGACCCCCACCAGCGCGTGAGCCAGCCCCAGAATGCCACTGTGATGACACAGCCCCGGCCCCACCTCTCTCCTCTCCCAACTCAGCGAAAAGCCAAGGACTACGCAAACCTAAGTGCATGGTACAATTTATTGCCTGTTCTGCTATTTGGAAACATGCATTTATCTGGCTAATCCCCACTTTTCAAGAATTCTCTTTTCTTTAAGGGGAGACAAGGTAATATTATTCTTGAACATAATTTCTTCTTGGGCTGCAGCAGGAGTCTCTCTCGCTCACAGACAAACCTAAGAAGTGGCCTGGAGACCAATGAATAATTTTCCCATTGATTTGCCTTAAACAGATGTTGATTAAGCTAACTTGGATTCAGCACATATTTATGGAAGGTGCACTCCTTGTTCTGCAGCCCGCAACATGTGAAGGATTCCCCATGTCTTCAATCATTCTCATCAAAACAAACACTCGGCAGCCTCGGAGAGAACCTGTTGTAAGGAAGTACTTTTTTCTCAAGATCGCAGGCAGGCAGACAGGAAATACCCAAGCAAAGAGCAGGATGGAAGAGCATCCCTGATAAGAGCAGCAAAGCTCCGTATCCCCAGTTTTCCCCTCTTGTCCGCCCCTCTGGTGGTATGCAACCCCTCCTGACATCATCCCTCAATGACCCGGGACAGAAAGCGATCACATTTCCATCTGGACTTCATGAACTTGGGCTCTCAGCACCTTACTCGTGGCTTTTCTCATCTGTCCAGAGTTAGCCCAGCTCTTTTGAGTGGCCACCTGATCTTTAGCACCCAGCATCATCTTCCTCCTGCAACCACGGCCTTCCAAAGCATTTACTCCATGACACGATCTCCCTTTGGGGAAGTCGGGTCCTGCTTAATTCTCCAGAGGTGAGGCTTGACTTTCCCTTGTGTCTCATTATGTTAAAATGTATATTCCTCTCTCTCAGCCTTAGCGCCATCTTCTCAGAAGCCTCCACGCCATGACAGCCGAGCAAAGGAAGAAGCGAATGCACAAACTGGACTGCAAACGAGGAGGCAGAGGCACAAGCAAACTGCTGGCCCGTGTGCCCACGATGGCCAAGGACCCAGAAATCAGAGATGCTGGAGGCCGGGGATGCTGCTCCAAGTTGTTGGCCTGCCTGCTACTGTCTGCATCTTGTCTCTCAAAGGATCTGAAGCTCCCATCACTGCCAGACCACTGAAGCCACCTCTGAGGGCCCCGCCTTGCTGACACCCAACAGCTCCTGATGGCCCTCAGTGGGAGACGTTCTGCCCTCGTTCTGTCCTCAGCTGTGGCGGAGTGTAACACATGGAGAATAAATCATCTCTTCTGCTGCCTTAAAAAAATGCACATTCCATGATAAATGATCCAACCTGCCAGTGTGGAGTCAGATCTTTGCTTCAACCTGGTGATGTTCCTTGATCCAGAGCCAGCGCGGTTCTATTGCACTCCCTGTACCTGGTATAGTAATGTGGGAAAACATCTTAGTTGCTAACGCCGTTATGACAAATTAGCACAAATGTAATAGCTTGAAACAACACAAATATGTGCTCTTGCAGATCTATGGATGTGCGAAATCTGAAAGAGGTCCCACTGAGCTACAATCAAGGTGTCCACTTAGCTGTACTCCTTCTAGATGTTCTATGGGGGAATAAGTCCTCACTTCCTCCAGCTCATCCAGGCTGCCTGCATGTCATGGGTTGTGGCCCCTTCGTCTTCAAGGCCAGCACTGACCAGTCAAGGCTTTCTCAGCTCACATCACTTGGACTCTGTCCCCCTTCCCCTCTTTACCTGCAAGAACCCATCTCAAATAATCTTCTCATCTCAAAGTCAGCTGATCAGCCATCCTAACTCCATCTGCAACTTAAAGGTCCCCTTGCCAGCTAACACAACACAGTCACAAGTCCCAGGCGTAGGATGTGGGCATTTCAGGAGGGCCCTTTTGCTGCCTACAGTAGAAGGTGGGAGGTCACGGAGAGATTCAGCTGGAGAAAGACCAAAGAGTATGCAAAACAGTTTCACAAGGCCATCAGTTCTCCAAAGACAGTAATGGTCTGCTGTTGTTCTAAAACCGAAACGCCTCATTTTCCTGGACAATGCCTCCATCCTGAGTATGAAGGACTGAGGCCCTGGCTTTGCAGATGGCAACGTCTACATTTCTGCAACACAGCGATCGTTAATCTACTGGCTATGCTCAGATATCATCCATGTGACACCCAAGTTGCAGCATGAGAGCCACTCACTCACAGTTAAGGAGACCAAGGCCGGAAGACGAGATGTAACTCACCAGGACTTCCACACTGAGTCACGTCCCTCCACTCCCAGTTCAGGGCTCTGCTCTTACACAAGGCTACATCCCAGTGACTGGGAGCTCTTCTTCATACCTCTCTTACCATAAGCATTAGGGAGAGGCTGAGTACAGAACCTATCCCTTTAGAAAATGAAGAAAAAACCCAGACGTCTAAATATTTACTGTTGTAAGGAAACTGCAACACAGCCCAGTTCCCAACATTCCTGTGCAAGACAACATCTACTGGCTGACCCCACTGTTATCCCAAACCCCCTGTTAGACCAGAAGTTACAAAACAGAAATAATCATTTTTCCCTAGCATTCAACAGGAGACAGGAACCCTGCGAGGGGGAAGGGAAGGGTACTGAGCAGTCAGACCCAGTCACCTTCCTTTTGATTCCTACTTGGACACAAGAGCTTTTCTGTTTATTGTTCTGTCCCAGGCCTGAGAAGAGTGCTACAAGCACATGTAAGTATTTACTGAATAAATAAAAACATGGTTGAAGGATGCCGTAAGTTACAGGAGCCATTTAGCTGCTACAGAGGGAAGGTCAGAAAGGTTTGGCAACGGCATCCCTGACGTCACTGTGTCACTGAATTGACCCCAGTAGTTGCCCCCTCCAAGCTTCTCCTTTGGTGATCAACTCTACTCCATACTTGCCGCATGTCCAATTTTCTGTTTCTCGCAGCCAAAACATTCTTTGTCAATAAAGTCACTTTGTATTCTGTAATTCTGTAAACTGGGCATATAAAAACAGACCCCTAAGGTGTGAGGAAAAATTTATGGGATGGTGGATATACCCAATGACAGGAATGACAGTGTTCCATATCCTTGAGGAAGTTCAAGCAGCCATTTTTTAAAACCAAGTGCTTTTAATGACATCAGCATTTTAAAGAACAAAGACTACAACAAGTGCTGAATTCTAATTTATGATATGCATGCTGAAGCCGCTATACAGAAGTACACAGATATCTGAAAATTACCTTGAAATGCATCAAAAACTAGGCCATGAATTAAAAGAATCGCATAAAGGATAGTAGATAGATGATAAAGCAAGGACAATAGAACATTAGAGATAGAGGGTGAGTATAAAGGTACTCACCCTCAAACGTGTTCAACTTTTCTGTCCACTTGAAAATGTTTGTAATGGCCTCGTTTATAAATGTAAGTGTCAGATCCGGAGGAAATGATGGTTGTGAAATGTATATTTATCCGAGACAAAGTAATTCTCTGCTTGGGAATGAGAGGAAGTGGCTGGTGGACATCTCCTGCCTGTGACAATCCGAGCAGTAATCCACACATAATGAAATTCTCAATGGCAATATCTTTTCAAACTTGACAAAATTAGTACTAAATTTTCCTGGAAGAATGAACAGACAATAATAGTTAACTGTTAAGGGGGAGAAAGGGGTAATAATGGCAAATCCATTCAGCTATGTATTAAATAGAAGAGTAATGAGAAAGCATTTATCCTGATTGAAATACAATACACTCCATTTCTGGAACTACTATATCGTTATGGTTTGAACAAGATTTGGCTCTCCAAACTCACACAAATGTTTAAACCCCAAAGTCTTATGTTAACAGTCAATGGATTAAGGGTGGAGTCTTGATCCAATTATGTGTCTGGGAGGTGGGCCCAGGGGGAGTTCTTTTGGTCACTGGGAGCTTTCCCGAAGAAGGGAGTTCTCAACAGAGCACTGATCAGATTCAAACACCGAGCTTCCTCTGTCGCCCTGCTTGCTGGCTTGCCGTGTGGTCAACCCCTCCACCCTGCTCTTGCCTCACCAGATGCCTGAGCCCACAGGGCCACCTGCAAGTGGACTGTGAACCTTCAAACTCTAAACCAAAATAAGCCTTCTCTCCCTCCCCAAATGCTCAGATATCACAGTTTAAGTACCAAAAAGCTCACTAATAAATACATATTTTTTAAACTCCTAGAAATAGTAGATGAAAAGTAACTAACTTATTAAAAAGATTTTATTTAATTTGAAAGTCAGAGTTACAGAGAGAGAGGGAGAGACAGAAACAGAGATCTTCCATCTGCTGCTTTACTCCCGAGATGGTCACCAGCAGCCAGTGCTGGGCCAGGCTGAAGTCAGGAGTCAGGAGCTTCTTCAAGATTTCCTAGGTGAGTGAGAGGGGCCCAAACACAGGGACCATCATTGGCTGTTTTTTCACAGGCTACCAGCAGAGAGCTGGATGGGAAGTACAAAAGCAGGAACACAAACCAGAGCCCATAGGGAATACTGGTGTTGTAGGCGGTGACTTAACCCACCCACTACACCACAACTCCGGTCTCCCAGTCAACATGGTTTAAGGGCATAACTGAGATATAAAAACTAAAAGAAGTCTACAGAATCCAGAACCCCAGACCTCAACGAGGAAGCTCTAGCAGACCACACCCCATCTGACATAGAACAACATTTGACTATGACAGAGAGTGAGAGGCACCTAGAACTTAAACAATTCCATTAAGAAAATACTGCACCAAATAGTTAGAAAACAGAGTAGCTTCACGAAAAAGACACAGATGATCACCTAGACAAATCATCTCCAGAGTATCTGACATGATTGATCAGAAACACACAACGGTTGATCTTGACCCCCACATGGGTTTGTTTATATATTATACTTGAGCATCAAGTACTAACATATGGTATATACATACCATAAAAGCTTGCCCAGAATTGTAAACCTAAGCTAAGAGCTTGTGTTTGTGTTTGTGTGTGTGTGCATGTTTTTGGCATGTGTATGTGTCCTACGGTGCACTGCCTAGAGCCCATCCTGGGATGCTCACACCCTCCTCCCCAGCTTTGGAATCCCTTGGTCTATGTGAACGTACGCTACACAGAGTAAGGATGGGATGGCTAAAAACCGCCACACCCTTCCTTCGACCCCTGGCTGATGACCGAATTCCTTTCACTTCTTTCATTGCAGCCTGCAGCATAAATAACTTCCAGTTCCCTTTCTGAGAACACATTTAATTACACAAAGTGGAGACACAGCATGAAGGCAACAGCTAACCCAGTGGGAAACAGACCAGAAAGCAAAGCAGAGGAGAGGGACAGAAGTGCTGAGGCCCCCGGGAAGCAAACAGCCCTCTCTTGGGAACATAAAGCCACTTATTCATGCAGGTTTTATAGCACACACTTGACAAAACTGGAAAACATTCCAGCTACTACAAGGCTTTTGTCAAATACAGTATTTAGCAATCGGTACACCTTCCTTCTCCGAACAAACAATAAGTCACAGGGTATTCCCACCATTGATCCACAAGGCGAGCTCAGTGCACCCCAGGGGGCTGTTGGACCAGCTCCCTACCCCGCACCTCTGATCAGTGGAAATCAGCCTCAAACAAAGGAAGAAGTTTTTGGCCAAGAACTTCCGGGTATTCAGTTGCTGTCACAAACACAGCTTTGTTTTTTCTAATTCTGGAGATTTCCACGTTTCCAATCCTCCTTAATCACAAAAGCAATCTTTTCAGAAAATATTATTGGATTCTTTCAAATCTACACTATTATGTCTGCTCTTTCCTAATCATCTTATATTCTTGAAGACATAGAACTTCGAGTTTTGAGGAAATGTCTTGTATAAGATCGAAATAAAATCCTAACAATGCTTCCTGGCCTTTCAAGAAAACTAAATCCGAGACAGACAAGTGAGAAAAGGGGTTGAGTGAGGACAGGGGCGGCGATATTGCTGAGCTGTGTGTGAAAGTTCACACTCACTGCCTCAGGGGCCGTCCTAAAGCAATATTCCCACTGCCCAGACATGGCCGTGTGCTAGAGTTAGGGTTCCAGGCTCTCTACCAAGCTTCCTCACCACTGGATCACATGTATGTGTAGGTTGAACACCAGCCACAGGCTAAGATTTTCAAACACCAGCCACAGGCTAAGATTTTCAGTCTCCTCCTTAAAAAGAAAGAATTGTTGAGAGCACCAGCTTTGCAAAAAGTGGAGAGTAGAACCCTTTGTGTACCACAAGGCTTAATATTTTAATTACTGATGGACAAACTTAACAAAAAATGAATTTTATGTTCTTAACCCAAAGAGAGCAAATATGTTTGGGCATCTTTTTTTTTTTTTCTAAGATTTACTTTATTTATTTGGTAGACAGAGTTAGAGAGAGGTAGAGACAGAGAGAGGTCTTCCAACCACTGGTTCACTCCCCAGATGGCTGTGCCGATCCGAAGCCAGGAGCCAGGAGCTTCTTCCAGGTTTCTCATGTGGGTGCAGGGGCCCAAGGACTTGGGCCATCTTCTACTGTTTTCCCAGTCCATTGCAGAGAGCTGGATTGGAAGAGGAGCAGCTGGGACTTGAACTATTACCCATAGGGGATGCCGGCACTTCAGGCCAGGGCTTTAGCCCGCTGCGCCACCGTGCTGGCCCCTGGGCATCTTTGTGCTGTGTTCAGGACCCTGATGATGAGCACCAACCCCAGCATAAGAACACAATAATGTGCTCCAGACCTATGGGACAGTCGGATCAGCCCAGACACGCGGGCTTCTCAAATTCATGTTTACTTTCTGTCTTGTTTTAATCCCTTTCCTCGCAAGCGGCTTTCACCTTTCATGCTTCTCTTGTTAGGAATCTCCTGTGGCCGCGTGCCTAAATAGCTCTTTTATCCATGTGAAACCCTCACTGCCTAACTGAAATAGCTTAGAAAAGAAGCCATCTTCCCGGTTGCCCCTCTTCCAGGCCAGCTCTCTGCTGTGGCCAGGGAGTGCAGTGGAGGATGGCCCAAGCGTTTGGGCTCTGCACCCCATGGGAGACCAGGAGAAGCACCTGGCTCCTGCCATCGGAACAGCGTGGTGTGCCGGCCGCAGTGCGCTACCGCGGCGGCCATTGGAGGGTGAACCAACGGCAAAAGGAAGACCTTTCTCTCTGTCTCTCTCTCACTGTCCACTCTGCCTGTCAAAAAAAAAAAAAAAGAAAAAGAAAAAGAAAAGAAAAGAAGCCATCTTATTATAAGAAGTATGTACAGGCCTCATAGGAGGATTGGAGAGATGCTGCCATTAACAGTACGAGGAGCTGCTAATTCAGTTCTTTATCAAACTCCTGGCTACATCCAGCTTTTTCTGGTAACAAACTGTGAGTGTGAGGTAGGTAAACATAACTTACAGCTCACACTCAGAGAATTCCTGTAACCACAGAGTGCATCGGCATCTTGATTGGAAGAGGGGGAAAAAAAAAAAAACACTCCAAGCCAAAATCTCTTGTCTAGCTCAGTTAAGTCCACGAAGGTACTGAAAAGTGAATTCACGCCCATACTGAGTAGACCTGGTTCCACTTGGAGATTAATAGACACTCGGAATTCCAATTATTTATCACAGTCTGCTATTCAAGCCCACTGGCACTATCTCTACCTCATTTCATTCTGACTTGGAATTTCAGTTTGTCAAGAATTCCTAAGTCTGTGTACAATGCCAGAAAGTAAGAATGGCTGCAATTTAACCCCTAAAATGGACATCCTTAAACCAAAGACACAAAAAGCAGCATATACAACCAACCAGAAATAGTCACGTCCCCTTGAATCCAAGGTGAAAGTCATTTTTCAGCTGCCTGAATTACCAAGAAAGTAACTCCTATTCTTCCCTTATTTTCACTTTACAGGCTTGACCTCAAATTGTGTGGCACTGATGTCAAACTGCATGATGTCACACCACAGAGATGTAACTTGAAATGCAAGTCTCACAGCAACAAGCAAAGAAAAGCAAAAACAAAGCAAGCTGTTGCTATTCTCTCCCAGGCTTTCTAGAACATATGCTTAGTTAGAGATTAAAAGTCCAGACAACCCCTGTCAGTGGTAGAACTTTGTCCTCTAGGGAATTTCCAGAGAACCAAAAATAACCCTGTGACAGATCAAAAAAATAGAACCAGTTTGCAAAATCCTACAGTAGACAAGAAAGCATCAGATGTTAACAGCATCACTGAGGTGCACAGGTTCTGAGGACTCAAACTCCTGAATTTTGACAAGTGAATGTTGACAAGTCTTCTGTTCTCTGTAGTACTGTACTATGTCCCTAACAAAATACCTAAATAAAATACTTCACATTCTTCACTTTTGGAACCCTGGATTTTGGAGGGGATCAGGCACCCCTTGGTCGTAGGGAAGCAGATTCTCTGGGCAGCACCTGTTCACAGAGACAGGGACTTGGCCACAGAACACAGGGATTGTCCCCTGGAAACCACACACTGGCCTCTAAAATGGCTTCATGGCCATATTTTGTTTGATAACAAGACTTGAAACTGTTCCGCAGAGTCTTTGGTTCTTCCCTCACTGAAGAACTATTGGCCACCTCTCCTTTCTGCACGGCGACAATGAATAAATTAAGTATGACAGAACCACAGGTGGAGCCAGATAGGTCCAGGAAAGCAATGCGGCTGTATCTCAGGAAGCTGGGCCGTCCAGTGCTCAAACACCTGCCTCTGTGTGCCACAAGGCCACAGGCACCCCGCCACTGGCTCAGTGAACCCAGCAGGGTCTTTGCTCCTGGAAGAGAGATCATGTTGTGCAGGAAAAGCCAACACAAGGCCAAGGTCTCGGGAGTGAAAAGGATGCCTTCTCTGAGTGCTAGACAAGGTGGCTTACACACATCTGAGCAACCCGCAGAAACAGGCTGGCTCCTGAAAGGGGGGGCGGGGAGCCACAGACAAGACCAGCAAATTCCAATTTCATGAATCGGATGCTAGAGAATCAATGCATTTTCTCTTTCTTCTGTGGACCACTGTAGAAGTGACTGCAGGAGTTTTGACCTGGGGCTCTCACAGCACAACAGGAGCTTGGAATCCCAGCATTGCTCTCTCCTCTGCCACACCCTCAGGACAGCTCTGCCACGCACGCTGTTAGGTCGTGCTTATGTCACGACCCTGTTCCTCGTCTTCCCTACAACTTTAATAAGTAGATTCTTGCCTATTCATTTCTCACATGGCAGAATCGAATAGCTTCATGAGAGTCGCCAAGGAAAGGATCCCCTGGTTACTAACCACAATGCCTCCGATGCAGCTCATCTCCCATGAATGGGTACAGAGTCAAACTTTATTGAATCAACATCAGTCTCAGGCAAGTCAACATAAGAGGTGGTCATTGAGGTCCAGGCCTACCATTTGACTTTGAAAGAGATTCACTCCTGGTGTAGTACAGAGAAATTATAGCCATGAATATTATATATGCTCTGCCTTTTAAGGAGCAAACAACTCAAATGAGAGCCAATGGCAGCTACTTTTGAAAACCTTACTCTCTGCCGGTTTTTCAACCTCCGACAAAAATCCTATCCCGTCATGCAGCTTACACACACATCTCGCCTGCCCGCTCCATGACAACTGTTGTCAAATTTCTCTCCTCTTGGAATTCGCTTCATGGCCCATCGAGGTACAAAAGCTCAGGACTCCACTGGCTGCAGTTTAACTCCACTTCCACCCATGACTGGTGGGGGATGGAAGGCAGCCCTTGGTGCAGTCACGGAAGGTTTGCACTTTTCTGTTGCAAAAACAGGACAAGGCTGTTGTGTCTGCTCCTAGCCCCATACATGCCAGGAAGCAAGGCCACAGCAGCCAGGCACCTCCCAGCACAGGCACATCTGGCACTCGGGGAGCCCTCCACAAGCATCAGCGTGGCTGCTCCTCCAAGGTGCTACAGAGCTCTGTTGGCTTGATGGGGGTGTCCGAGGGTCGCTCTGACTTCCTCTGGGAAGCTGAGCTGCAAGCTCCACCTTGAACCCTGACTAGCTGCTAGCACTGCATTGCTTGCTGGTTAAAGTTGCTTCTCAGTCACTTCCGCACTCACATCCTCTTCCTCCTGTTCTTTCTCTGAGCTGTAACAGTCAGGCAAGTTAAGAGGGTGCAAGATTTTCCTGAGAAACTCAGCGCTTCACGTATCAAGGACTAACCAAGTGTGCACAGCTGTGGCACACAATTTTTACAATGAACCACTGAACAGGGAGAACAGAATCGTGGTGGAAAGAGGTTACTGCCACACAGCACACAGCAAGCTCTTCCGGGGGTGTTTGTGGAGCTCGTGGGGTAAAGCAGATGTGGGCAGACATCATTCAACCCACTGAGGGCATGACTGGAGCAGACAGGAGGTGGAGCGTCGCAGTCCCTCTGACGTGGCTTCAGTACTGAGCTGAGAAATCAAGCTTGTCCTTGGCCAAGTGCCTGTGCTGCTGAGCGCTTCAAACGGGGACCGGAAGCTACGCCCTGAGCTCTCCAAGCCTTGGGTCTTTAATCTACTCCACCGGTTCTCAGCTTGCAGACAGGAAATTGTGGGACTTCTCAGACTACACAGTCACGTGGGCTGCTACCTCATAGTGAATACACACACACACACACTCACACACAGCCCAATACCACACACACATAGCCCAATGCCTGATAATGAATACACACACCCTAGTACTGCACACACACACAGATACCTCATAACAAATACACTCACCCTAATCCTTGATGGATATATATACTTCCGAATCCTATAATGAATACACAAACCCCAATACCTGATGAGTACACACACCCCAATACTCAGTACCACATATACATACATACACACACACACAGAGATACCTCATAACAAATACACTCATCCCAATACTTGATAATGGATACATATACTCTCCAATCCTATAATGAATACACAAACCCCAATACCTGATGAGTACACACACCCCAATACCACACATACACACACACCCCAAAACTCAGTACCACATATACATACATACACACATACACACACAAATGTACTTCAAAAAGTTCATGGACAAGTTGAATCAAAAGTTTATTCTTAGGCAAAAATTTTGAAGCCTGTGTCTGTGTGTGTATATATAAAATAACTATATTTTTTCCCCTTCTCTTGGAAACCTTGACTAATACATCCCAGAATAGATTTAACATTTTAATATTTACTGTCAAGAAGGATTAGGAATACAGAGTGAGACAGAACTTACAGAAACACAGTAAAATTATACATGAAGTTGACTGTCATTTTCCAGAAACCAAAAAAACCTTCAAGACAGAATGGAAAGAAAGAAAATATTTGCAACAATAATTTTAAAACGTGATTTTGGAAGGAGATACGCATTTTTCTGCAGTGACGTGAGGACTCATGTTGGCATATAGTGACTTCTACAGATTAATTATAACAGGGGCCAGTGTTGTGGCCTAGCAGATAAAGCCACCACCTGCAGTGCCGGCATCCCATATGGCTGCTCCATTTCTAATCCAACTCTCTGCTGTGGCCTGGGAAGGCAGTGGAAGATGGCCCAAGTCCTTGGGTCCCTGCACCTGTGTGGGAGACCCAGAAGAAGCTCCTGGATCCTGGCTTTGGATTGGTGCAACTTCAACCATTGCAGCCAATTGAGAGTGAACCACCAGATGGAAGACCTCGATCTCTCTGCCTCTCCTTCTCTGTGAAACTCTGACTTTCAAATAAATAAATAAAACTTAAAAAAATAATTATAACAAAGTCTATCCTTACACTTCATTTCCTACCAACAAATATTTAAAACAGTGCCAACTTTTGACTAGGAACTACCGTGCAAGTTAGCATCTTAATAGGACCTGGCTAGTAACTTTAACTTAACACAGAGAACTAAGTTAATCAGACTACCAAGTTCAAGACAGAATCATCAAGTCTTGCTATTTTTTATATTTTTATCATCTTTCTCAGTCTGAACTCCACTCCCTCTACCCATTAGAAACCATTCTTACATGTTTAGCATTGTTCTTGGATTTGTAAGTATATATATTTGTAAGTATATATTACTGCATTTATGTTCTAAATTTTCTAAGTATGCAGCACAGACCTTCTTTTATTTTTTTCTCCAGATACTGCCTGAAAGACCTAGCCACATAACCTTAGCCTTAACTTGTTACCTCTGTGAGTATCCACACGATCTATTCCCTACAGACGCCTAGAGTACCTACCACCATACAAATACTGCTTAGCCAAATATTCCTACACCTGCCCCCTAGAACAAGAGTCCCCCCAGGAGAGGCGTGGAGGGAGTGGGTCACAGGACTGGCACATGCTCACTGAAGCCAAGTAGAACCAGACTGTTCCCAGGTTAACTCTCGGAGTCCATAGGTTCTGCTTCACTCACTTCTCTGTTGCTTTCCTTGGTTTTAGAAGGCTTCCTCTTGTTAGATACCAATCCCTTCTCTGTCTTTGACTCCTCAAATAACTTCTTCCAATCTGTTCCAATCTGTTGGTTAGGTTTATTTATGATACATTTCATTGAACAGAAATTCCCTATTTTTCATGTAGCCAAATTCATCATTTTTATCTTATGTCTTACATTTTGGATGCCTTATTTAACAAATATTCCACAACACAGAATTACTGAAGTACTTTCTGATATATTTTTATTCACTCTAACCTTTTATCATATATAAACCTTTAATCAATATGAATCATGTATCTGAAAACCAACTACACTTTTCGATACAATGGCCTATTTCCCCAATATCATTTAATACAGAAATAACCCTTATCTGCTAGATCCACTTCTATCAGGGGTCAGGTGCCTGTGTCAACATGGACTTAGTTGTAAGCACTCAATTCTGCTGTTTAGATGGCATTGTTGTAATCTTCCGTTTCATGGCTGAGATTTTTCTGAAATAAACAGCTACATGCTGGAGTACGTGTATGTGTGTGTGTTCATGTGTGTATTAGTTGCTAGATTCAGCTAGCTAACAGTTGTATAAGGAGTTTTGGATCTATGTTCCTAAGAACTATAGGAAAGTGTTTTCTATTTATAGCAGTTAAAATCCCTCTGGTTGGGGCTGGTGTTGTGGCATTGTGGGTAAAGCCACTGTCTGCAGAACCAGCATCCCATATGGGTGCCTATTTGAGTCCCAGCTGCAACCCTTCCAATCCAGCTCCCTGCTAATGCACCTGGGAAAGCAGATGACCCAGGTGTTTGGAACTCCACACCTATGTGGGAGACCTAAGCAAAACTCCAGTCTACTGGCTCCTGGCTTAGGACTGGGCCAGCCCCAGCCCACTGCAGTCATCGCAGGAGGCAACCAGCAAACAGAAGACTTCTCTTCCTCTTCTTTTGCCTCTCCTTCTCTGTAACTCTGCTTTTCAAATGAAATAATTATTTTTAAAAATCCCACTAGTTTTCCCCAGCCTACAGAACACCAACTCTGTAGCGAGCATACACCCCTTGATGGCAGTGGGGAGTAGGTCCCTGATTTAGACCACTGATGCAGTCCTAGGATTTCAACCCTCCTCTGCCAGCGACTGCTCTAGGAATCCCTGTGTGACCCAGTTCTGGCCAGCGACACACATGTTCTAGAACTCCTCTTCCACGCTACATCAATGACCTCAAGCAGGAAAAGTCTTACCCCTCCTTCTTGCTTTCCTAGGGACTCTGGTTTAAATGGTGAGGCTCTAAGTCACCACACTGAGTAACACCCACAAAGATTTTTTTAAAAGCCCCAACAAAAATTATAGAGAAAAAAGAAAGAAATTGGATAAACTGGATTCCTGTGGCATCACTGAGCAAATGAACCAATTTTGTCAACTTTAATAATGTCTGTATGTGAGAAAATTAACCACTATTTGTTTAAGCATGGCTGAATTTCTTGCAATTTGAAGCTAAAATCTTGCTAAATTATACATTCTCTGTATTACTGTGGGCTTACCCAGAACATATCCAAAGGAAAAGATTCAAGATGTGAAAGTCTTATATAAATATTAGCAACGTACAATGATAAATGAAAAAGGTAATATATCAAGATCAAATTAGGCTTACTCTAGTAATACATGGCAGATTTCACATTTGAAAATCAATGTAATTCACTACACCAAAAGATTAAATTAGAAAAATCAGATGATCATCGCAGTAGATGCAGGAAAATGATTTTATTAAATTAAGCATTTATTCATGACAAAAATTGCTACAATCCTAGAAACAGATGAGAACAGCTTAGCATCTGAGATGATGTCTGTGGCTGCTACAGCAAACTTCACACTAACAGTCAAACCGTGAAGGACACCTCTCTGAGAGAAGACAAGAGCTGGGTGCCTGCTGTCCCATGTCTAATCACCACCGTCCACGGAGACCATTCCGGCGGGTCCGGTCCAGTACAGGAACTAGCTCCCCTTCTCCCTCCTCCTTCTATGGTAGAATTGTCTTAAGCGCGTCCTCTACATGCATTTAGAACCACATCAGACCCTGCTTGGATTTTTGCTTTAAACTCAAGAACAGAAAGAACACCTACTGTCCTTCCCCACGTTTGTAGGTGTTCTTCTGCTTCTGATGCTACGCAGCTCATCCTGTTCACTGCTGCTGTTTTCTCTTCCTTTCAACACTCCAATGAAGGAACTGAAAGCCTTTTGGGCGAGTCCTCCAAATTCCTTTTTCTTTTCAAGATTCCATTGGCTATTCAGTGTGCCTTGCCATTCTCTAACTCTCTCTCTCTCTCTCTCTCTCTCTCTCTCTCACACACACACACAGCTGGAATGTTTTAATTATTGTAATGACTCTGTAGACTGCCTGGAGGAATGTTGACATCACAACAATATTGAATCCATACATACACTATCGTTTTCCATTTATACAGATTTTCTTGTTTGTTTTTCATAAATATTTGCAGACAGTCGCATACAAATCTTGCTTGTTTATCTTCAACTTTTCGTCCTGCATCTGATTCTTATTTGATACATAAATTCTCAATGATAAACTTCAACTTCCAGCACTCATGAATAAAGACTTTGGCAGGCTTACTTTTCCTGTCGCCTCTTCCCCTCCTCTACTCCAGCTCTTGTTCCTTGTTTCACTTCAGCATCACTGGGAAAACAGCACTGTATCATGTCCGTTAGCATACTCACATCTGTTTTAGACACAGTCCTCTAGACAGACAGCAAAACCCAGGAGGCACTGCTCCGGTGCACAAAGACTTTTCCTTCAGAACCCCAGCCTGACTTTCAAAACCATAGCCTTGTCATTTTGCAGGATGGCTTGGCTGAATGAAAAATCTCTCTTTTTTTTTTATTTGAAAATGTTGAATGTGTATTTTCCATTACAAGTTGTTGAAAAATCCAAGTCTAAACCTGTTTTGTTTTTCTCAGATAAGTGATTTGATCCTTTTATTTGACTTCTCAGAGAATTTAAAAATCAACATCAATTCTAGGAATTTTCTACTTTAAAACTGACAGTTTAGGCCGGCGCCGCGGCTCACTAGGCTAATCCTCCGCCTTGCGGCGCCGGCACACCGGGTTCTAGTCCCAGTTGCCCCTCTTCCAGGCCAGCTCTCTGCGTGGCCAGGGAGTACAGTGGAGGATGGCCCAAGTGCTTGGGCCCTGCACCCCATGGGAGACCAGGAGAAGCACCTGGCTCCTGCCATCGGATCAGCACGGTGCATCGCCCGCAGCGCGCCAACCGCGGCAGCCATTGGAGGGTGAACCAACGGCAAAGGAAGACCTTTCTCTTTGTCTCTCTTTCACTGTCCACTCTGCCTGTCAAAAAAAAAAAAAAAAAAAAAAGAAACTGACAGTTTAATAAGGTCAATTTTTATGGTACATAGAATGAACTTTTAGTATACTGATTCAATTATACTGATCTTAGAAAAACTTCCTGAATGACAAAGTTTTTGAAAATCTAAATCTTTATCACATTAATAATTACTAAAATTTTATTGGTTTTCTTAGTCTTATGGTTAGTTCATTCTTTGATTTCTATATGTCTAAGTTCTATCAACAGAAAGACTTTGCATCTAGTTTTGTGCTTCTTCATGATTAAGTGGAATTATAACAGAAGACAACGTAGGCCATAAAAATGTCGGGTTCACCATTTTGGGCTTCTTCAAAGTCTCCAATTATGCTCATATTGTATCCTTTTTAACTGTCATTTAGAGTTATTTTCTATTTAAGTGTTTTTAATTTATTTTCTATCTAGTTTAGAACTATTTTCTATTTAATCTCTTCCCATTTACACTTAATTTTGCTAGGTTTTCTTGTTTATCGTTTTTACACACCTCTCATAGCTTCTCCAACATTTATTGCTTTTTGTGCTTCTCCCACTTTTGTCATAATTTTCATGACTACAGTTTTTGTTTCAAATAATCTATTTGGTTGGTCTTTAACTCTTCTTCCCATTTCTTCAGATAGCTAAGCCCTTCAGAATCTGAAACATGCTGCACGTATAGTCTCAATTTCATAACAATGTGCATCTGAACTTCCAGGTGGACTCTAGCGAGCAGCCATTGATCCCTGCGCACGGCTGATGCTTCCCATGCGTCCTGGGTGCCTGGCAGGTCCTCATCTCCTCAGGGTCACCTGAGCCTCAGCATCCCACTGCGATCTGCTCTTTCTGAGTTCACGTTTTCTCCATCAAGCTTATTTTCTGAAGGCTGGTTTTATTAATGTCACTTAAAAGTGCACAGATGCATCAGAGCATTCTGCAGTTAAAATTACTTAAGGGAAAAAAAAAAGAACTTTTTTTGTTCTATGCTGGGGAAAAAAGACAAGAAAATTGCAGTATTTTTCTATTCCTTTGTTTGCACTCAGAGCACAGCCCTTTGAAGGTTTAAACATCCAGCCTCCCACATCACAGAACCTGTTTGGTTGGACCACCTGGATCAAGTTCCCTGGTTAGTGACCAGGACCCATCCCTAGGGCGGGGATATCATCTCATGCTTTCTTTTGGGATATCCACAACCCCACTCACCTCCGTGTTGGACCTGTACTGATGTCCTTTAATTTATTGGAGCACAGTAATACATTTAAGTTGATTTGTTATGCATTTTCCAAGGTTGCAAAATATTTTGTAGTAGAAAGGCTTTCACTGCGTTTAGATAGACAAAATACCAGCTATTGCATTTTTATTGGCTATTAAATTCTATTCATTAACATTTTACTTAGACTTTATCATCTAGTCTCATAAGTAAAAGAGGTTTATAATCTAATTTTTTATACTTTCATTTGGCCTGTAACCAAGTTTATGGTAGCTTCTAAATGAGTGAGGTGACTTTAATTTTTTTCTATTTTCTAGAACAATCTGTATACAGTCCAGAGATATTCTATTACTCCCATTTTTGGTGAAAACTCTCCTATTAAAATATTCTGGGTGTGAGACTTTTTTGGCAGAAGCCCTTTAATATCCACTGTTAACTTTTAAAGGACTATTGTTCTATTCACACACAAATTTTGACATTTCCAGAATTCATCCATTTCAACTATGCTTCTAATTATATGCATGTATTTCTTAGTAGTATTTGTATTTTAAATCCCGTGTCATCTGTAACCACTGGCATTTTTTACATGTTTTATCTCCTCCTCTCTTCTTGTCTAAGGTTGATCAGTCTTGGTAGAGGTTTACCCTGCATCAGTCTTTTCATAATGGCTCTTGATTTTGTTTTCTTTTGGAGAAAGTTAATGACCTCCAGAAATTTTGGTTAGAAAGATGCCTTACATAGCCTTAAGTTCAAAATATCATCAGGCAACTCAAGAATTTATTTACATCTAGGTAGAGCTCAAGACCAGCAAAGTGTCTTTCCTGTGACCAGCATTTTCATTTGCCAGCCCTCTTGCCCCAAACCATATCACCCAAACCATATCTTTGTCACCCGTTGTTCAGATGGACAAACCACAGGGACACTCAAGCTATCTGGGCTGCTCATCCAACAGCTGTGTTTCAGCAGCCACCACCTCATGACAGACGGCGTCATCCCTATTATAAATCACATTCCCTAAGAAAACAAAAACACCACGGCTACTTCCATGGATCACAGTGTATCCTGCAGGCGAATTTCCTGTCCTTGTTTTTTTTTTCCTTGTTTTAAAAAAAGGAAAGACAGAAAAAAAAAAGCCGAGTGAATTTGATGGGGTGTAACTAGGTAGCTAGTTTAGGTCTACATGAGCTTAAAGTCCCTGCACGCCCCCAGTGTCACCCAATCCCTCTCCCTGTCAATCAAAACACTCCCTTTCCCAGAATGCACCTGCTTCATCCTGGATCTAAAGAAGGGAACTTCATGAAAACATTGTTATTCAGCTCCATGTGGAACTTGTGGAGGTATCAGAATTCCCAGGTGGCTTCACACATGTAGGGGTACCACTCTCCACCTCATAAAAGGGGCCAACAAGTGGCGGAAGCTCCGTCCTTCTCTTTCACCATGGACCATGGCTGGAGGTGCTACACACGTGCTCTGTCTCTCCCTCTCCCTCACCCCTTCTTCCACCAGGTAATAATCGTCTAGCCAACTCATGATGGATGTTTCTCTGTGTGGGACAGCCCCCATTTGTACCTGAGTGTATCCTTTGTCTCTCGCTGTTAAATAAATCCTGTTCCTATTTGTATACCTTCTATGTGGCTGCACTTAGAAATCTTACCTTTGTGTCAAGTAAAATTAGTACTTTCATACCCATTCCTGAAATTTTTCATAAGAGCAAAGAAACTAAACTTAGAACCATAGGATTTAATGTTAGAAGTGACCACAGCAATCAGGTATAGTTCATTGCCCTCAGTGTCGAAGTCCAAGACCAGAGAGGTGATTAAGCAGTGAGCAGGAGTTACTAAGAGTTCTGATCACAGCCCCAGAATACACGGAAGCTCTATTCCTTACTAAAATGTGCTAGAAAAGGAGCAGAATTACTAGAAACCACAAACTCTATGGTGATCGTAGTGACTAAGGGAGTGTGGCAAATAGCAAAGGTAACAGAGGAAACAGAATTTAGAGGAAGAATCCGCAGAAATATGAATATGACAACACTACGTTACCATATGATAAAAAATGGTAACTGACTTTTTCATGTCATTTTACAAATCTAGGCCAATGTTCCCATTTCTGTTTTATGACTTACCTTGGGATTATTGTTCCGAGTGTTAAAACAACAGGATGTTTACCTCTGAGTGATCTTTGCAATTTTGGAGAACAGGATACCAGAAAGAAGGCAAAGGGAAACTGGCATCAGCATTTCTTTTATTAGGTAATGCTCTCTTGTGCCAGTGGTTCCTGTCCATCCCATTTACAGGCTAGATGAAGGAAGAGAAAATGTAATGCAATTTAATTGAAACTCACAGCCTAATCATCAATGGCCTTTACACTCTGAAACCAGCGCTACTGCCCACATGCTAAATGCAATTATGAAATTTGATTTCCTATATGTAGGAGGCTATGTAACTGTTTTAATTGACACTGATATATATTTCTAATAACTTCTGTATAAATTAAAAATCAATGCCAATTTCAACTCTGTGGGCAATTTTTTTATGAAGAGATAAAAATTTCACAGGAGTAGAACATGGGCACACGGCAAAACAACACAGAAAACAACAGGGAGATGGATCCAAAATGACCAAATAGTGAGAAGCCACAGTGACAACAGGCACAGAAAGATACCAGAAAAACAAAAAGTGGGCCAGCATCGTGGCATAGAGGGTGAAGCCACCGCTTATGGTGCCAGCATCCCATATGGGCACCGATTCAAGTCCTGGCTGCCCCACTTCTGATCCAGCTCCTTGCTGATGCGCCTGGGAGGGCAGCAGAAGAAGGCCCAAGTCCTTGGACCCCTGCACCTACATGGGAGATCCAGAAAAAGCTCCTTGATGCAAGCTTCAGACTGGCCCAGCTTTAGCTGCAGCTGCCATTTGGGGAGTGAACCAGCAGATGGAAGATCTCTCTCTCTCTCTAACTCTACCTTTCAAATAAATTTTAAAAATCTTTTTTTTAAAGGAAGGGCCATATTCTCAGGGAACCAATTCAGATAAACACTCAGGAGAGAATGGACGTAACAGAAAAAAAACACTCTACGGGGCAGCGAGGATAGTCACCAGCTGCATGCTACCAGCTGGCTAGGAAACACCATCTTATCAGGGTAAGGTAAGAGGGGGCTGCCACAGACCCTGCCACTGGTGGCTTTGTCTGAGGGGGGATTCTCTTGTCCCCGCTGGCTCCGAACAGCCTGAGGAACTGGCAGGCATCTGGGTGAACACCTTTCTTTGTGAAGGGAGGCCACATTGCCTCTCTCCCCTCCCTGACCAAAGCACCAGACTCAATTTGCTGTGATTGTGGAGTCACAGAGAAATCTTGCTCTGTCTCAGGGAATGGTGGGCAATCCTATTATTGATGAAGGTCACCAGGGGTGGGGCAGCTTGAAGAGAGGAGCACAGATCCCTTGCACTCTCTGACTGTGGGAGTTCTAAGCATAAACCAATGAGAAGGTTGTGGCTGTGGCTGGGTTGCTGCTGACAGCAGACTTGGAGCTCCCTGCACACTAGGGAAGGGAACACACTGTGAAGTAGGTCAGTGCACTTGATCATGCCCGTGCTGGGGGGTTCAGTCCACTGCCACTGTGAGCTCACTCTAGGGAGTTAGTCAACTGGTTTACCCTGGCAGAGAAGGGCAGGGACTATGAACATACTAGCCAGCTGCAACACTCCTTCCACCTATGGACTGTAACCAGAGGTGCTCCACTATGCCCGTTTGGACATCCCTCCAGACTTCAGCCCCACCCACAAACAGTGGCCGGAGATCCCTGAGCCCACCCAGCAGACACCTCTGAAACTCAAGGGCAAGCATTAGGTGCTCACTGATGTGAAACACATTTGCAGAAACAAAGTCTTCAATCAACAACAAAAAACCCACCCTCCAGAGGCTGGAGATCGAAACAAGTAATTCCCCAAATGCATGAAAACCAATGTAGAGGCCGGCGCCGCGGCTCACTAGGCTAATCCTCCACCTGCGGCGCCGGCACACCGGGTTCTAGTCCTGGTCGGGGTGCCAGATTCTGTCCCGGTTGCTCCTCTTCCAGTCCAGCTCTCTGCTGTGACCCAGGAGGGCAGTGGAGGATGGCCCAAGTGCTTGGGCCCTGCACCCCATGGGAGACCAGGAGAAGCACCTGGCTCCTGGCTTCGGATCAGCGCGGTGTGCTGGCCGCAGCGGCCATTGAGGGGTGAACCAACAGAAAAAGGAAGACCTTTCTCTCTGTCTCTCTCTCAGTGTCCACTCTGCCTGTCCCAAAAAAAAAAAAAAAAAAACAATGTAGAAACCCAAGAAACATGTAAGGAGAGCAATAGGACTCCCTAACAAGAATAGAGGAATATATTAATATTAGGCTGTGAAGCAGAGGAGTTTGACAACATGGCTGAAAAGTAACTCAAAAGAATGACTGCAAGGTTACACAGAGAATAGTTAAAGGAAAGAAGAAGCCAATATACAAGATGGATGAGAAATTCTGCAGAGATAAGAGATGCTGAAGAAAAATCCAACACATTTTAGACAGGAAGTAACAAATAAGTCAAATAAAAAGCACAGTGGAAGGCACTCACAGCACACTTGGTGAGGCAGAAGAAAGAATATCTCATGTAGAAGACACGTCTTTTCAAATATCTCAATCAGACCAAAAGAAGTAAAACACTTAGAAACACTGAAAACAGCACTCAGGATCTATGGTATACCAATATGCAACCAAATACATGAGTCCTTGGAGTTCCTGAAGGTATGGGAACAAAGAAAAGAATGAGTTAGAAAACCTATTTAATGAAATCATAGCAGAAAATTTCCCCAATTTGGAGAAAGACGTGAGAATCCAAAAGAACCCCAAGAAGGCATGATCAGAAAAGATCCTCACCATAACACATTATCGTCAAACTATCAGAAGTAAAACATAAAGAGAATAACCTAATATGTGTGAGAGAAATGCCAGATCACCTTAAAAGGATATTCCTCAGATTAATACCAGATTTCTCAATAGAAACCCTTCAAGCCAAGAGAGAACAGAGAAATATAGTTCAAGCCCAAAAAGAACAATCTGCCAACCCAGAATACTTTACACTGCGATGCTCTCATTCATGAATTGAGGTGAAATAAGACTTTCCAACACAAGAAAAACTGAAATAATTCATCATCAACTAACCAGCTTTACAAATGATACTTAAAGGTTATACTACAAACAGAAACAGAGGAACATTCAGCATCATGAAAGAATGTGAAGGCAGAAAACTACCTAGTAAAATTAGAAAGGAAATTCAAAATAAACAATAGGAATTTTTATGGGAAAATGATTAGGAAAAGTCATTTTTTATCAATGATACCCTTCAATGTAAATGAACTAAATTCTCTAATTAAGAGATACAGACTGGCTGAATGGATAAGAGAAAACAAGACATCTATATACTGCCTACAAGAAACACATTTCACCAATAAAGATAAACACAGACTGCAAGTGAAAGGATAGAAAAGGATATTCCATGAAAATGGAAATAAAAAACTAGCAGGAGTTCTCATATCAGATAAAAGAGACTTTAAGGAAACAACTGTTAAAAGAGACAAAGAAGGTCATTCTGTAATGATTAACAGATAAATTCAACAAGAAAATGTGACTATAATAGAGGTATATGCACCCAATGCCAGGGCCCCAGTTTTATAAAACAAATGTCAATGGACCTAAAAGGAGACAGACGTACAATACCATAATGGGAGACTTCAACCCCACACTTTCATCAATGGAGAAGTCACCCAGACCCAAAAATGAAAAAAAATAAAGAAATAAACAATTAACAAAGAAACAACAGAGCTAATCAACTCTAACAACCATATGGGCGTAATAAACATCTACAGAACATTTCCTCCCACGGCTGCAGAAGAGCTGCAGAAGACACATTCTTTTCATCAGTACACAGAGCATTCTCTACGCCAGATCACACACTAGATCACAAAATAAGCTTCAACAAATACAAAACAGTGAAATCATAGCATGTATCTTGTGCTACCACAATGAAATGAAGCTAGAAATTAACAACAAAAGAAATTCAAGACATGCTCCTGAATGAATAAACCAAAAGAGAAATAAAAAATTCCTTGAAATGAATGCAAATAAACACACAACATATTAAAACTTATGGGCACCAATAAAAGCAGTGTTAAATGGAAAGTCTTTAGTAAGTGCCTAAGTCAAAAAAGCTGGAAATGTATCAAATCAGTGATATAATAATGCATTTCTAGAAAAACAGGAATAAATCAAACCCAAAATTTGTGGAAGGTAAAAAATAATAAAAACTAGAGAAAAAAAACAAACAAAATAGAAATTTTAAAAAAATCAGTGAAATTGGAGTGGTTTTTTTGAAAAATAAACAAAATTGATCAACCATTCGCCAAACAAACCCAAAAAGGCAGAGGGAAGAAGACCCAAACTAATAAAATCAAAGATGGAAAAGTGGGTATTACAACTGATACTACAGAAATGCAAAGAACAATTAGTAAGTATTACAGCTACATATCAACAAACCAGAAAATGTGGAAGAAATGGATAGATTTCTAGACACAAAAAATCTACCAAAATTGTGTCATGAAGACATAAAAAACCCAAAAAGACCAATAACCAAGACTAAGATTAGATCAGTAATAAAGAGACTCCCAGAAAAAAAGGCCAGGACCAGATAGTTTCAACGCTGAATGCCAACAAACTTTTAAGAAAGAACTAATCCCAACTCTTCTTAAAATATTCAAGACAATTGAAAGGAAGTCAACTTTTCCAAACTCATTCTATGAGACCAGCATTACCTTAATTCCAAAACCAGAAAAAGAAATACCCAAAAAAAAAGAAACCTATAGATCAACATCCCTGATGAGCATAGATGAAAAAATCCTCAACAAAATCCAACATCAAAAAGATTATCAACCCCAGTCAAGTAGGAGTTATCCCAGGGATGCAGGAATGATTCAACATACACAAATCAATAAACATGACACATCCCATCAGCAAAATGAAGGATTACCACAATAGATGCAGATAAGGCATTTGATAAAATGCAGTACTCTTTCATGATAAAAGAAATTTTTAAATGAGATTTTAAGAGGATCATACCACCACACAATCAAGACAATTTATAATAACCCCACAGTCAGTATCATATTGAATATGGGAAATCTGGAAGCATTTCTACTAACATCTGAACTGGAAAAGGATGCACACTTCCAACATCATTTATGCAATATATTTCTAGAAGTTTTAGCCAGAGCCATTAGGCATGAAAAAGAAATCAGAGGTAGACAAATTATAAAGTAGGAAGTCAATTTGTGGATAACAGTATCCTTTACATAGAGGAACCAAAGGACACCATTGAGAGATGTTTGGAACTCAGAATTTGGCAAAGTTGTAAGACAAAAATCAGCATCCAAAAATCACTAACATTTGTATACACTAGCAATTCTCTGGCTGAGAAAGAACATTCAAAATAGCTGTAAGAAATGTAACTACATTGGAATAAATTTAACCAAGGATGTGAAAGATCTCTACAATGAAAATTACAAAACATTAATAAAGGAAATAGAAGAAGGCATGAAATTTAAAAATCTTCCACGTTCATGGATTGGAAGAATTAGTACCATCAAAGTGTCTTATTACTCAAAGCAATTTGCAGACATGATTCTTAACATGATGCCAAGGACATTCTTCCCAGCTCTAGAACAAACTATCCTTAAACTCACAGGAAAACACAAAAGACTCTGAAAAGCCCCAACATTCTTAAACAATAAAAACAAAGCTGGAGGCATCACAATACCAAAGTTTAAGGCATACTACAGGGCAGTTACAATCAAAACAGCCTCGCACTGGCATAAAATACACATGCAGACCAATAGAACAAAATAAAAACCTAGATATAGATATTAACACATGCATTTGCAATCATCTAATCTTTGACAAATGAGTTAAAATCACTCCCTTTATAAAGGACAAACTCTTCAACAAATGGTGTTGGGAAAACTGGATGTCCAAATGCAGAAGTTTGAAGCGAGATCCCTACCTTACACCCTATACACAACTCAATTCAAAATGAATGAAAGAACTAAATCTACGGCCTGATACCATTAAATTACTACAGGAACAAATAGGGGAAATGTTACAAGATGCTGGCCTAGGCAAAGACTTCTTGGATATAACCCCAGAAGCACAGGCAATAAAAGCAAAAATATACAAATGTATTATGAAGCTTCTATACAGCAAAGGAAACACTGAACAAAGTAAAAAGGCAACTGACAGAGTGGGAGAAAATATTTGCAAACCATGCATCCAATAAAGGATTAATATCCAGAATATATAAGGAGCTCAAGAAATTCCACAATAAAACAATAAACAGCACAGATAATAAATGGGCAAAAGGTGTGAACAGGCATATTTCAAAGGATGAAATACAAATAGAACAGACAAGTGAAAATATGTTCACGATCACTAGTCATAAGGAAAATGCAAATAAAAACCACACTGAGGTTTCACCTCACTCCAGTTAGAATGGCATTCATACAGAAATGAACAAACAAATGCTGCTGGCAAGGATGTGAGGGAAAAGTACTCTCATATATTACTGGTGGGAATGCATATTGGTACAACCATTATGAAAAACAGTACAAAAAATCCTCAGAAAACTAAAAATAGATCTACCATATGACCCAGCTATCCCACTCCTAGGAACAGCAGCTCAATTCACAGCTGATAAAATATGGAATCAACCTAGATGTCTGTCAACTGGTTACTGGAAAAAAGAAATGTGGGATATGTACACAATGGAATATTTCTCAGATCTAAGAAAGAATGAAATCCTGACACTTCCAACAAAATGTATACAACTGTGCTAAGTGAAATAAGCCAGACCCATAATGACAAATATCACAGTTTCTATTATTTATCTTTATATGGTGTATAAAAATTGTGTGGATATTTGGTAAAGACTTATAAATATTGCTTCGCTGAATCATACCATGTAGCAGATAATACAGTCTTCTGTAATGTTTTATTTTTGTGTGTTGGTTATGAATGTGATCAGAGGACAAAGAAACACATTTAGCTATATGCTTAATGTACATTTCTTTGTGTGTATATTGTATTTCAATAAAATATAGAAAATAAATAAATAAATCTGACCTAGTAGTCAACTGCTCCAAACCAGAAACTGTCCTTATCCTACAGAGCGTACCCTTCCCATTGAACAAACTTGCCAAATCATACAATCGCTTCAGAATTTTGGGAGAGTCCCAACGTGTTATGGCCCCTCAGTCACTTCAATATTTCCTCTACTTCCACCCTCCACATAAACCACCTGCACATTTCTCCCTTCTCTTTTCTTGAGACCCAACACAGCTGAGGATCAAGGCAGAGTCCTCACTGGAGTCAGACTGGGTACCTGTATTCAGACCACCACACGCTGGGAGACCAAACCATAGACACCAACTCGGGTTCCAGTGGCCAGGCTCTGAGTAGAAACCTCAAGTCCATGGAAGGCTATGCATGTTCAGGAATGAAGCACAGCATGGAGTGACTGGTGAGAGGGCTGTTGGGGCTATTCTGACTTGCCATAGGCAACTGTGGGTAACCAGCTCAAGTATGCCTTCCATCGGTGATGGGGACAGCACTGTTCTGTGGCAGTTGGTATTTCAGAGCACTGGGCAAACTGAAAACAAAGCACTCCACAGCAGACAAGCAGCCCCTCTCTCCTGCGTTCACTTAAGCTTTTCCTTCCCAAACTGCTGGCTGGAATTTACCAGGACTTCACAGACAGCAAACGCTGCAGCTTGGGAAAGCTGTCAGAGCTATTATTCTCCTTTTCTGTTGCACATTGATTCCATCTGAGACTGAACATATCAGCAATTATTCCTGTCAAATCAAGACTTAAACTTCCTATACAATTGTGAAAGTATCCCCTGTTGTCATCAGGCCATCTGGAGTGCGGCTGGCTTTGCGAATCCCCGCATGTACACAATCAGACCCAGGGATCATCTACAGTGCGATCACTTCAAGGTTTCTTTTCCAGGGATCCAAGCCAGGAAGCAGTCCTCATAATGAGAACTAGAAAAATGAGAACTGTGCACTGTGTTAAAAGAGATAAGGAACGGAAGTGAGCTGTGCAGCATTCAGCCGGGATGGGAAAAGCGACACAAGGCTGATCTGTGATCCAATGTGTATAATATATATTTGTTTAGATATACGTGTGTGTACATAAAAACCAGAAGACCGTAAGCTCAGATCACAATGTGATATGACATGCTTTATTTTCACTTGCACATATTTTCCCAGGTTTCCATAACTGTGGATCACTTCTGTTATAAAAGCACTGTTTTACGCTAGCGTGAGAAGCGCTAAGGATGAATATGGAACACAAGTCTCTGCACAGAGACCCAGAACACCCAAGCTTACATGTGCAATGGTGTGTACGTAAACAGGCACGGGGCTCCGGAAGATTGAGCTGAGCCTGTGAAAACACAGAGCCTGCATCGCAGCCCCGGAATATTTATATACACTCACCGAGATATTTATATACACAGCCCCAGACTTCCTCTGCTGTGCGCTGGCCATGTACACAGCCCTGGTGGCCTCGGCCGAGTCTGCTTTACAACACTGCTGCTGAAGACCTTAACCTCACTCTGACATATAAATTCCAGCGGCAATGAATTATCATATGGGGACTCTTCCCCAGTAACAGCTCAGAAAACAAAAAGCCACCAAACTTTTCCAAACGCCATTATTTTTTAAGAGAAATGAGGAGCCAAGGGAGAAGAGGGGGCGGTTGAAAAACAAATAAAAAACCTATTCCCTTCTTCCAAGCCAAAAGCACTAAATCGTTACTGCCTTATAAATCTCTACCAATTTGTGCTCCATGTAAATCTCCAACGGGAGTTCTCCTAGTCCACCCTCCCTTAGAAAGTGGTTGCCAGGATGTTTATAGAATCGTTACTGGTAGGTTTTCCTCTCAGCTGCAGCTCCAGCCTTTTGGGGATGCAAAAATGTATTTCCAGAGGCAGGAAGCTTTTTCATAGAGAGAGAAAAAAAAAAAAAAGAAAAGACAAGTTCAAACCATAATTATATTCTCACAAAGAAATTGAGAAATGGGATTTTTTTTTTTTTGGTAGATCAATGGCTTTATCCAAGCAACAGCTCATGAATAAATCTTTTTAAAGATCTAAAATGTGACACAAGCTCATTATTAAAAAATATTCAAATAAGTATAAAGAGTGAAGGGGGAAATGTCATACGGTATTCTGAACCAGAGCTGCATTCCCGATGATACATCTTTTTATTTTGCTTAATTATTGGGAAAGGCCGTTTTTGGTTAAAGTGAGATCTGTCAGATCACTTTTCCTGCAGATATTTTAACTGTAACCAAATAATGCAACACTAATCTGTAAGAGTTTTTCTGTAATAGATGTTTTTCCTCGGTAAATCAATGCAAAGGCTAATTGGGGTGGAAGGTGACTATCTCTCGTGGTTATAAATACATTTGCATTGCTATCAATCTTTTCCACCACTGATGTTAAACGAGGCTGAACAACCTAGAGAGGGAAAAAAAAAAAATTGAGGTTCAATATTAGCCTGAAGTAAATGCTGCCATCAAGTGGTCACATAGAGAGTTGTCGTCAAGAACAATAAAGTTGTCAACTCAATTACAGACATCTTTAAAACCTGGAATCAATCTTATTCATAGTTTGATGTAGATTTTTGTTCTAAACACAGGCCAAAAGAAACATATGGCATCTTTCTACAGTGCCCTTCTGCTAAAAATGTGGCCCCAGAGCATAACAAAGCAAACAAAATTACAACCAAACTCTACAAGGAAATATTTCCAGAGTCCCTTGTTACTGCGTAACATGTCCTCACCAATAAGTCTAACTACCGCAAAGATGTATTTTGGTTGCATTAGCCTTCTACTTTGTAATGTTAAGTCGCTGGACTCCGTCTTCTGTTTAATTGGCATTTAGTAACAGTACATATTTATGGAGTACAGTGTCCACTACGTGTGATGATGGCACAGGGTAAGTATCATCGCCATCATTTCCCACTTCTCAGCATTTGGAGCCTTGGAGCTCCCCTCTCTGGTTCTGCATGAAGCACACGCTGCCGTGGGCCGGAGTCACCCTCCTGTGCTGTGGAACACTAGAACGTCAATCTCACAGCCCCCGGAACTTTGATCCCTGCCATCCTGGGTCCCTGTACTCCCCACACCACCCTTTCTAGCCCCTAATAATCGCTAATCTGCTGCCCTCCTCCTATTTTCTGATATTAAAACGCTGTTTTATGGAGCAGTCCTAACACCGGTATGTGCCAACTTCATTGTGAGCACTTCAACGGTTCACCTCTTAGCACCAACTTGGAAGCAGATGAAATGCATTTCAGGGATGACAAACAGCTGCGCGGGAAGGTAGCCTCAACTCTCACATATCAGACACTGGGAGATACAGGCTTCAAACTCTGAAGATTGGACTCCCTGTCCCTAAGATTAACTGTAATACTAACATTTCCATTTGTCATGGCATGGAAGAAAAGTATGCTATAGAAGTTATAAAATGTGAATTTTTAATCAACAGATTTCAACAATATGTATCAAAAGCTAATTATTTTTATTTACATTATTTGCATAATGGAAGATGCCAAAAAAGCATTAAGTATAAGTTAGGATGAATCCCAAAGATACTGTAAATGGTGTAGGGAAATTACATGATCAATAAGAATTTTAAATATGTACTCCATAATTAATAGAATTTTGGAAGTAGGAGCAAGTTCTAAAGTTTCCAAATTTGGATAAAACCTGTGGTATAAAACATTTCAAAATCTAGTCAACAGATTGCCTACAACAAAATAGCAAAAAGTACTGATTTTAAAGATGTATTTATTTGTTTTGTTTATTTGAGAAGTAGAGTTACAGAGAGAGGGAGAGACAGAGAGAAAGGTCTTCCATCCTCTGGTTCACTCCCCAAATGGCTGCAACGGCCAGAGCCAGGCTGATATGGAGCCAGGATCTAGGAGCCAGGAGCTTCTTCCAGGTCTCCCATGTGGCTGCAGGGCCCAAGGACTTGGGCATCTTCCACTGCTTTCCTATGCCACAGCAGCAAGCTGGATGGGAAGAGGAGCAGCCGGGACACGAATTGGCGCCCATATGGGATGCATACAGGTGGGAACAGCCTATTACACCACAGCATGGGCCCCATGAAGCACTTATCTGAAAAATGAGATTCTTAGAACTTATCTTGAACCTACTAAGTCAGAATTTCAAGGGAGAACAGGACTAGCAATTTGAACTTTTTAAAAAATCCTGTGGATAACTTCCATGGCCTTACAGTTTAAGAATCATTGCATTTTAGTAAACAAGAGACTAACAAAAACTGCGTTTCTTAAGATCCCAAATGAGAATGAAGATCAAAAGGAGAGGCAGCCTTCCTGCCCTCTAGTCCAAAATTCATTGTCCTGAACTGGAAATTATTTCCCATTGCAGTTCTCAGAATCCTTGTATCATGACTGGGAGCGAGCAGCTACACACACAGTAGCGGCACTTGCTGAAGTCTATCTTACGGTCTTTAACAAAGAAACAGAAGAGGTGCAATGTCAATGAGATGCTGGGGTTCTGACTATCTGGCTGTTCTTTTATTATTATTCATCAACATTCAAACTAATAACCTGACTTCCTATTAAGGGCAGCAATGCAATGATCTCTCTGCTCCTTTTTTTATTTACTAGGAAATCAACCCCCCTAAAAAAAAGTCCAGATAAATGTAAATGTGGCAGACTGTCCGCCTGAAGAAAGGCCTGATAATTCCGGGTGTCACTGGATGCATGTTCTTTTACAATATCGCTTGGCTACCTTGCAACTGGACTAGTGCCCTGACTTCCTTTCCCTTAGAACGCAGAAGTGATGCTGTCGGTCTTTCCAGCGCCAGCTCTCAGTGGCCCTGCAGCTTCTCACTCTCCTGGAACAAGACCACCATTCGATGGAGACCCCCAGGATGGAAGCCTCGCCCATTCATTCAAACTGTTTCAGCCATGCCCGCTGAGCCACCAGCTGAGCACAGCCGCATGAATGAACCCAGATGTGATACGCACGAGTGCCCATTCCACAGAAGTTAAGTTGCCGCTGATGTAAGTCACCAAGTTTTGCAGTGGTTTGTTACAAAACAATAGCTAATTCATATGCTAAGGAATAACCCTAAGTCTAAACCACGGTATATGAAGACACAACCACAGTGCCGAACCACAACTGCTGTCAAGTGCAGAGAAAGTAGCAAGGGCAGGGAGGGTTCTGTGAGAGACGCAAGGCTGCCCAGGCCTGGAGCCGAGCCAGACACTGTTCACGGGCAATGGGACATACCAAGGTGGAGAGAATCACCCTCCGCCTGAACGGGCCAACTGGGCCTCACCACAGGCTGTGAGCCCCTCAATACACCTGGCAGTATCCACCGAATGGCAGATACTGCCAGGCTAGCAAAGAATCCACAGTTTCTCTCCAGGAGAGCTGCCGTGGGCCAAAGTGCTGGATACGTTAGCAGCAGCAGGCAGTCCTGCCAAGAAGCCAGGGGGAACCACGACCACAAGAGCACCAGGGTGGCTGTGTCTGGGTGTGAGTCCCAGCTTCTTCCCAAACTGCACCCGGGGAGGCAGCAGATGGTGGCTCACATAGGCGGGGCTGTGTGGGAGAATCAAACTGCCTGAGCTCTGGGCTTGCTGCTGGGGCCCAGCACAGCTCCAGCTGTCGCAGGCACATGGGAAGTGAACCAGTGGATAAAAGATGGATTCCCCGCGGCAAAAATACACTCGTGGCCTCACAATGTGCCAAAGAGACTTCTTGCTAACTCAGAGATGATCTAGATTCCTAGGGAAGAACATTAGGAAGATTCTACTCATCAAGCCACGGTCTGGGAGTGGGCTTTTAGCATCAGGGTTAAGACGCCCACATTCCAGATCTGAGTGTCGGGGTTCGACGCTCTGCTTCCTCGGAGGCTGCAAGTGATTGCCCGAGTAGTCAGGTTTCTGCAACCTGTGTGGATGGCATTTCCAGCTCTTGGCTTGGGCCCTAATGTTTCAGGCATTTGGTGAGTGAATCAGGAGAAGGGACTACTGTCTCACTCCATTTGTCTGTATATATTTGTGTGTATATACAAATATATGACATATATACTTATGAATGTATATATGCATAAAGGAATTAAAGTCATGATCCTAAATCCATACTGTCTGATACAGTCTACATAATTCTTCCCTATACTGTACTTCAAATAACTGATTTAGGTATGCATAAGAAACAAATAATAGTCATAAAAAGAAATGAACTTGAAGAATTTATGAACACCAGAAACCTAAAGAAAAGAATATGGTAATGAGAAAGACAAAAATAAATAAGATTGTAACACAAATCAGGCCCATGACAAAAAAAATCTATTGGCACATTACACTATACCAAATAAAATACAACCCAAATTTTTACAAATATGCAAATTCATTAGTACAGTAAGTTAATCCTAAAAAGAAGGGGAGGGAAGCAAATCATTAATTTCTTAGTTACTTCAAATTCTGATGAAATAAATCTAATGAGAGAAAAATATTCCATTTAAATCCCAATATTAAGTAAAAATGACAGCAGCAGAAAGGTGAACAAAGATAAACCGGAATTCAGGAAAAAAGGAAGATCTTAGTAGAAAACATGAGCATGTGCTGTAAGTGCCCAGCATAGTAGAGTTCAGCTGACATACATAAAATTTTAATAAACAGATGAATAAGTAAATGTAGTTACATTTACCTGATCATGAGCCCCTCGGATTACTCCTAGTCGAGCCATAGCATTTAAAAAGTGGACTCACTTTCATCTTTCCATAAAAATGGATCCACCAGGTTTTGGAGCAGACCTTAAGCTAATTAAAGAAAAAAAGGATAAATCATTGTAATAAAATTAATACATAATATTCACTCTACCTCCTGACTTGATCAGGCATATCGAACCAAACCTTTAACATGTATATACAAGATGCAAGAGTAGCTGGAGACGCTATTTCACCTGTGAACTCCTAGGACGACTGAGAGCAATGGTGTACGTCAAGGTCAAGTGGCTACTCGGAGAGCAGAAGCAGAAACATCAAAGAACAAGGCGCTGAACCCTGAAGTAGCTCTTTAGTAGGTGTGCAGGCGTGCTCTGGGCCAACAACTCACTGTGGAGCCACTGACTATAAACAGAATCACCTGTGCCTTAACTTCATGTGGCTCAACACACCGAAATGAGAAGGCCAGCGTCACGGCGTGTCGGCAAGTTCCAGGGCCCGGCCTACCACAGAATAGAACTAGGATGTGTTTGGTGTGAAATCCTAAGGAAAGTGGCAAACAATGAACATCATGAAAACCCAGAATGCCCTTGGGTGCCCAAATTTCTGACACATCTCACGGTAGACCAAGAGTGAGAGAATTCAAGGGCTTCAAAAAGCTATGAAGTTTGGAGGTAGCAGAAGGTAAAGCTGGAGGTAGCAGAAACAACAATTGTCCATTTCAGAGTTAGGGAGGATGCTTGTGGTTGTGGTTCTTGTTTGGAAGACACCAGTCTGTCTCTCAAAACATACTGTCCTGATACAGTTGAGGGTGATAAAAATGACACCTAGGATAGATGGCCCCTGGTCCCACAGAGGCATTTTCACAGAAATGGACACTCTCAACAGCACACTGGTCACTTCCCCGGCCAGACAGGGCTTGCCCAGATTTCTGGCCCAAATAAGCTTTCAAGGATGTGTTCAACTGTAGGGTAGGAGAGGGCCTTGCCAGTGGAGGCTGATGTTGGATAATCTTGCTAACGGAGGTGAACAGGGGCCTAATGTTCTTTTGTTGCAGAAAAATAAAGCAATATGCATGTCTTACACTTGAGTGTCATAGAACAACAATGCTGCCACATTTGTTTTACCTTCTCATGGTCAGCAAAGCCTCCCCTCAGCACAAATGTACTAAATTCAACTGTTATCCCTAATTCTGTTCAGACTTGAGTGTCCTGTCCCGTGGGACATCAACTAGGGCCGAGCACCTAGAAGGAGAAATGAAGGGACAGGAGACACAAAGATGGCACCAAGACAAGGGTCCTGATCAAGCTGCAATTTTTAGTTTTCAACCACACACTTATATATCATAAAGGCAGGGTGTCGGGCGGGGGAAGGAGGGGCATTTAGGAGGGCAGGACATCAGGCGGGGGAAGGAGGGGGAGCTTATCTTGTAGCTGCAATGCTTGTGCAAGTAGGGGAAAGGTTACAAGGTCTTAAGGCAGAAGGTCACACAAGGTTGCGTTATCAGTACTCTCCAGCCTGGGCTGTCTAGCCCTGCCTCAGTAGTTTTCCACTAAGAGGCCACATGCTGCGTGGTCCCTGACACTTGAGGACTGCAAAAAGTCCTTCAAAACCTTATTTTGTGCCAAAATTAACTTATCTTCTAATTCCATGTTTCCATGAACTTACTGAAGTCCCTTTGTACTTTCCTCAAAACATGGCTCTTGTACACATTTAAACCAAGTTGAGCATTATCCTGATCTAGGAGCCATCAACAGATAAAATCTATGTGAGAATGGGTCAGGAGCCCAAGTTCAAGGCCAACCACCAACACTTGGCATTAACTTGCTAAGCCTGAAAATCAACTTGGTGGCTAACAGTATCCCAGCACAGTCACCAGTAGGCATTGTGCCTTCTGAGTCAGTTCTGTCATTGGCCCAGACAGAACTGGCCCCTGATCAGGGTAGTTTAAAATTGTCTGGGGCAAAACATTGTAGCGGTGCAGGCAAAGATACTCTCTTCTGGTCGGCATTCCTTGTGGGTAGCTGAAAAACAGTCCCAGAATAATATCCTATTCTCCCAAGCCTGTCAATGTTATACGAGAAAGGAGAATGGGTAGATATCATGAAGAGTCTTGAGATGGGATTATCCCAGATGTTCCGGGGGTGCCCAAGTCATCCCAACGTGTCTCTCCAAAGACAGGGGATCAGAGGAAAGCAAAGTGAAGGTGACTGTGGAAGCAGAAATTGGAGTGACACTGTGGTGAACCAAAGAATATAGTAACCCCTGGAAGCTGAAGCAAGAAGGGACAGGTTCTCCCTGGAATCTTCCAAGACAAATCAGCCCTGCCAGCATCCGGATTTCAGCGCAGTAAAAACTGATTTCAGACTGCTGATCTCCAGAAATGTAAAATAACAAACCAGTGTTACTTGAAACCACAAATTCTGCACTGGTTTCTTACAGCAGCAGTAGGGAACTGATACACACCCCTCCTTTCCCATATTCACCTGGAGTCTTTGATCGTTGACATTCTGCTTGTCCATACAGCTGACCCCAGACTGAACATGGGCTAACATAGTTTGATTTTCTTATTCGGATTTTGGAATTCCTGCCTTTCAGGCTAGGAAGAGAACAGAAACCCATCCACAAAGATCATAGTGAAAATGTGGAGTCCCGTGTGCCCCAGGCTTTCTCACACACACGTACTATCTTGTGTCATCCTCTCTCGAAACCTGAAAGAGATGTAGGAGGTGGCCAACATTTGGCAGGAGGGGAAGCAGGTGCATCCTTCCTCAAACTGCGTGGTCTCCACAAAGCTTTTCCCCCCTCCCCTCTCCTCCCCGCAATGGGGTCAGGTGGTATCAGCGGGGCCCTCTCACAATCCCAGCACCCCCTAAGCTCTGCGAACAGCAACTGGTAGCCCTGCTTCTTCATCAGGCCCACCACAAAGGCAGGAACTGGTTCTTCTCTACATCTCCGGACGCATGGCCAGTAGGTCACTGGAGCTCCATATATGTTTGGTAAATGTAGAACTAAGTAAGCACAAAGTGTTCTCATTAAGAAAGGCTGAAAGATAAAGGCTACATGTGATGGCTCGGGCACCAGTCCAAACACTCCCATCCTCCCACAATGTGTGTGACCCCATTCAAGCTCCTCGTTGAGGAACAAGCCTCAGTGACATACTGCACATTCAGGGAATCGAGCTTCGCTGAATCCGAACCCCAGCTGTTTTCATCAAACACTGCAGATAAATTGAAAATTACATAAATGTCTTCTAAACAATCCCATGGAGTTCTCTGTGTTTAAGGAGAAACATACTATTTCTAGAGTAAATATGCTATTTCTTATAACCTGCCTTGTTGATATTGTTTTCAGTCACTAATTTCAGATTCAGGGTGAGGGAATCCAGGCACGTTTCACAGCGCTGCAGAATCCAACCCATTTCCACTGAATGGAACACACGAGAACGCCCCCGGATCCGGTCGGCAAAGCAAGCTCTCCAACACCAGGCTTTACTGACTACCCAAATGAACAGGAATCGGTTCTTCAACCCGATAGTTTGCCTAAAAGTCTCTCTTAGGTAGGTTTGACCTTTATATTACAACTTTGATTTTGCTGTAAGCTCTTACATTTATATTACTGCTTAACACGCGCTCTTCATAGAGATCTACCCTAACAATGTCTAACTGTATTTATTCATGCTGAGCAGTCTGCTTAACTACTAGCCTAAAATGCAGTACAGCTGCCCGAGAAATCATAATGCCTGTTATTTCAGAACCATGAAGGTCAGACCAGTTCCATGCAAAGGGAAATGAAATGTTTTGTGTCTTTAGGCTGTGGAGTCTGATTTCACATATTTCCTCACTGCTGATGGTAGAGCTGTCCGCGGTTCCTCGTTTGACTGTTTTCACCATTGTTCTCTCCAGCCCTCTCTCCCCCTTTTTTTTTCTTTGTTAAACTGTGCAAGGTTACTTTTAATTCTCCACAAACTACAGGAATTATGTAACACATGCAGCCTTTAAAATTTTCAGTTAAAAGGAGGCTTTTTTAGAACCAGAAAGCAAAAAGAATTCTACTAATGAAATAGTGTTACAAACTTCTTTAGTCAGGTAATTAATCACTTAGGTTAAATAAATTGTTTATTATCCATACTATTTTTAATTAATTAATTACTTGAAAGACAGAGTGACCGGGGGGGGGGGGTATCTTCAAGGCTCTGGTTCAATGCCCAGATGGCTGCAATGATCAGGGCTGAGCCAATCCCGGTCTCCCACTGGAGTGGCAGAGATGTAAACATTTGAGCCATCATCACAGACCCCCAGAACGTGCATTAGCAGGGAGTTAAACTCCGATATGGGATGCAGGCATCCCAAGCAGCATCCTACCCACTGCACATACACCTGCCCCTCTGTGTGCTGTTTTGAAGAGTCAGACAACCACATGGATATTGCCTACTGTTGGCTTCCTTTTAAACTTGCACACAGTGGCAGCGTAAGCTAGCCTTGGAGCAGGTGGCTCCTTCCCAATGCAGCCTTATGGCCTTGTGGCAAAATATTGGGCTCTGGAGTCAGAAAGGTTTGGATCAGAAACTTAATTCTACCAGTCTTTGGCTAAGAGAACTCAGGCAAGTTGCCTAACTTTTATTTTGCATTCAACCAAAGGAGCACCTACTATTTTTTTTTATTATCACTCCTAGCTTATGAAGTTTCAGCAAAGTGAGTGTAGATACAACTGAAACATTTCCAAGTGTTTAATTCACTGACAATCCAGGTACCAAAAGCATGCCAGGAGCTCCACAATGCAGCTAAGAGAAGATGATATACAAGACCAGGCACTATGTTTGGGGCCAAACCAAAGCACAGTAAAAAAAAAAAGAACAGAGCAAACTGAGATCAGGTTGGGACAAGTATCAATACGAGAGGAGTCTAAACTTGTTGAGGAGACACAGCAACAAGTAAAAAACCCAGCTACATTCAAACACAGGCAGTTAAGGAGCTTTACAATAATCCACTGGTTTTCAATCACCGCTGTCTAATTCATGGTTATGTTTGGTATCAGTGAGCAGTAAGCAGGTGAAGCTATGTCTGACCTCCTAAGAACATCACATGCATCTTAGCTATGGCTGTCCCATATAGCACCTTCTTACGATGGATGTGCTCCAGTACCACAGGACAATGTTCTCCAACATGCATCTTACAGCTGCAGTGGGCTGAACAATAGCACCCAAAATATAATTCACCCAGATCCTGTGACTGTGACCTTATTTTAAACAACGGGTTCTTTATTATTTTTTGACAGGCAGTTAGACAGTGAGAGAGAGACACACACACAAAGAGAGTCAGAGAGAAAGGTCTTCCTTCCGTTGGCCCACTCCCCAATGGCCGCCACGGCCAGCGCTGCGCACTGATCCGAAGCCAGGAGCCAGGTGCTTCCTCCTGGTCTCCCATGCGGGTGCAAGGACCCTTGGGCCATCCTCCACTGCCCTCCCGAGCCACAGCAGAGAGCTGGACTGGAAGAGGAGCAACCAGGACTAGTACCTGGCGCCCCAACCGGGACTAGAACCCGGGGTGCCAGCACTGCAGGCGGAGGATTAGCCAAGGTAGCCATAGCGCCGGCCTAAACAACTGGTTCTTGGCAGATGCATTTAAGTTACAGATCTCAAGATGATTTCCTCCCGATTAACCAGGTAGATTTGAAATACAGTGTTACATTCAACATTCATTCTTTCCTTGTTTCAGAAACAACAGGAGATGACAAAGGCGATAGAACAGAAAGCCCTATGAAGACAAAGGCACTTGGGGCGGGCGCTGTGGCATAATGGGCTAAAGCCTCTGGCTGCGGTGTCATCATCCCACAAGGGCTCCAGTTCGAGTCCCGGCTGCTCCTCTTCAGATCCAGCTCTGTGTTATGGCCTGGGAAAGCAGTGGAGGACAGCCAAAGTGCTTGGGCCCTTGTAACTATGTAGGAGACCTGGAGGAAGCTCCTGGCTCCTGGCTCCTGGCTTCAGATCAGCCCAGCTCTATCTGTTGAGACCAGAGGATGGGAGACTTTTCTCAAAGTCTGTAACTTTACCTCTTAAATAAAACAATAATTAAAAAAAAGACAGAAGTACAAAAATAGGACTGAACAAGCTGGAAACTTGACCAGTCCTAGAAGGGAGTCAAAGTATTTATTCATTCATTCAGCAGCTAAGTTGAGGAGGGTCCAGAGTTGGCGGAGCATGGTCCGATCACATGATACACGCTGCAGCAGAAGGAGGTATTCCTGCAACTCGGAGGCCATCCGAACACCGCGGGCTTACAGCCGCCCTGTGGGCATCACTACTAACTCCAGGAAGAACACAGGATTGCTACGATCGCAGGAACCAGCTCAGAGAAGAGTCACTGGCAGGACGTTGATGGCTATCGCGGTGAAAGCCGGTGCCGGGCACACAGTGCATCCCTCCCTGGGCTTCTTCACCGTGCATGTACATTTCTGGCACTTGCCCTTGGCCTTGGGAATGAAATGGAAATAAATTCCGAGGCCAGTGTTGCAGACTCACGGTCTCACCCTATGTGGAAATCATGTGTCCGTTCTAGAAGATGACCAACAGTGAGAGAGCCACGCCCTGTGCCAAGGAGCAGCTTTCTCATCTGGCCACTGGAGATTTCTACTTAATGCAGCACAGCCCAGGCTCTGCTCTTTGAAACAAACACAAAATGTTAATGTGAAGCAAGGTCAGAAATGGGAAATCTGAATGTGAACGCACGCACAGCCCCAGGGATGAACCAAGTGTTCAGGAGTTTGCCAAGTGTGTTAGACCACATTGGGGGGTGGGGGGGAGAGGGAAGCTGAGAGAAGCCAAAGAATCAGGGCAATCTGCAGCATCACAGGGAGGTCACCAGGTGAGGGTGACGCCAACAACTCCTGATCTGCATGGAGAGCACTTTAGAGTCCCTACAGGGGCCAGTGCTGTCACATGGTGGGTAAAACCACCACCTGCAGGGCCAGCATCCCATATGGCCACCAGTTCAGCTCTCTGCTATGGCCTGGGAACACGGAAGATGACCCAAGTCCTTGGGCCCCTACACCCGTGTGGGAGACCTGGAAGAAGGTCCTAGCTCCTAGCTTCAGATCGGCCCAGCTCCAGCCACTGTGGCCATTTGGGAGCGCATCTGGGGATTGTGGCCATCTGGGGAGTGAACCAGGGCATGGAAGAACTCTCCCTCTGCCTCTGCCTCTCTGTAACTCTCTGCCTTTCAAAGAAATAAATAAATCTTTAAAGAGAGTGAGAGAGAGAGTCCCTATAGCCATTTGACAACAAAGTACAGCAAAGACATGGGGCTAAGGAAGGAAAGCATGGACACATTCAAAGAAAAACCCTCCTGTTGGGGTGAGCGGACAGAAGAGAACAGTCAGCGATTCTTAGTAAGATAAGGGGGGACAGCCGGCACCTCGGCTCACTAGGCTAATCCTCCACCTGTGGCGCCAGCACCCCGGGTTCTAGTCCCGGTTGGGGCACCGGATTCTGTCCCGGTTGCCCCTCTTCCAGGCCAGCTCTCTGCTGTGGCCCGGGAGTGCAGTGGAGGATGGCCCAAGTGCTTGGGCCCTGCACCCCATGGGAGACCAGGAGAAGCACCTGGCTCCTGGCTTTGGATCAGCGCGATGCGCCAGCCACAGCGCACCAGCTGCAGTGGCCATTGGAGGGTGAACCAAGAGCAAAAGGAAGACCTTTCTCTCTGTCTCTCTCTCTCTCACTGTCCACTCTGCCTGTCAAAAAAAAAAAAAAAGCTAAGGGGGGACATCAAATCGGTGCACAAGAAATCCCAAGACACAGGGACTTCCAGTGTGACCTCAAAATATACTCCACTAAATAGCAAAGCATCTGACCTGCAAAAAAAAGGGGGGCTTTCTTTTTCATTTGCAAGGCCTACAAAGACAACTCATGAACCCAGCTCGCTCTTAGAACTATTCCATCACACTCAGTCTTCAAGAAATTGCAGGCACACGACACTAGCTCTGGAAGCCTATGCTGTCCATCCCTGTGTTGCCCTGAGTGGAGGAAATGGAGAAAAGTAAAATGGAAAAGAGAAAATACTGTGTGAGTAACAGAGGAAACAAATGGAAGAATATAATAGGCAAAACAGTTTCCAAATAAGCATAACTGCTGTTGCTTAAAAAGCAAACAAAGCTAATGAAGCAGAAATTCGCTAAAATCAGAAAGAATTGTCATGAAATAAAAGATTGGAAAGGCATACTGTGCCCCCCTGAAGTTGTACAAAACATTCAACCCCAACATTCCGAAGATGCACTTAAAAAGCTGCTATGCAAAAGATCTTCACACAATCCCACAAGGAACTGAGCTCACTTGCATGAAAACTTGGTTGTCAGACGAAAGGGAACCAGTTTCAGCAGGATAGAAGACAAAGGGTGGTGCAGGCGTTTAGGCCCAGCTAAGCTATTTTTTCATAAACAACATAAATTGTTAAACATGAGGAGACCAAGAGTAATTGAAGGAACAGTAAAGCACTGGTGGAGCAAACTGATTCCACTTAAATATAAAAGCTGCTGAAAAGGCAGTGAAGAAATGAAATATAAATGTTATAAATCAGGAATACGTGAAAAACAGTCTAATAAATACTGACAGAATGAAGGGAAAGCATGGTGTACGGAAGATAAGCACATTGATTTTTCTAATTTTGCAAGGCAGATTATCCCTGGATTGTATAAAGTTGTAAATTAAGCAGCAGAGATAATCTGATTTTCGAGTACAAAGGGAAACACTCAAAGACACTCACTCAGGCAACTTAAAACAATATGCTCACCTGTTACAGAAGAGACTGGTAGATTGTAATGACTTCAAATCTCCACATTGTGTTCCAGGATTGTTTTTGTTTTAACTGAAAAAAAAATTTACTTAAGGATTACATCCAAAAATCGATCTATTCAGGGGCAGGCATTTCTCCTAGCAGTAAGCTAGCACTTAGGCCTGTATCCCACACAGCAGTGCCCCTGGCTTAAGTTCGGGCTCTGCTCCCGAGTTCAGTTTCCTGCTAATTCGCACCCCGGAGACAGAGGAAACACACCCTGGACTGAGCCCCTGTGGGAGATGCATACTGAGTCCCTAGCTCCCTGCTTCAATGTGCCCTCCCCTCCCCCCACCCCGCCCCAGCCATCGCAGGCATTTGGGGAGTGAACCAATGAGTGGGAGCTCGCTCTCTGTCTTCTAAAAACTAAATTTAAAAAAAAACACTCAAACATAGGTGACAAGTTTAACATATATTACAAAACCCTGATCATTTTAAAATCTGAATAAATAAATCAAGTGGACAGAATCAAGTCCAATAATAGAGACAGACAATGGGGATTTGATACTTGTAAAAGCTGTATTTTAGAACAGCACAAGGAGGTCTATTGGCAACAGGAGTGCTGGAGAAAGCCAGCAGCCATCTGGAATGGATCAACTCACATCCCTGCCTCACTCCTACTAAAATAAACCCCAGATTACATTTCAAAACATCGTAAGTACACATATCCTTGGCTCAGCAACTCTGATTCTAGGGATTTTTCAACTTATATATTTGCAATCAAGTAATGCATGCATTAATACAGAACAATTTCTAGGACCCATTTTTAAAGTAAAAATCAAGAATACAAAATCCAGCAATTTGTATTTACATAGAGATATATAATGTTTGTTTGTGTGTGTGTGTGTGTGTACACTTCTCTCCCCTTATTGCTGCTTCTTTGTCAAATACCACACTTATATATTTGCAGGTCATTTTTTCCTCACTCAATACTTACAATGTCTCACAACTTAGTACAAATTAAGTGGCTACCAATTGCAAACTAAAATATCAAATTTTCCAAAACAAAATTTAAAAGGGTATCATGATGTCACTGACAACCGTGCTGAAACTTGTGACCTGCTCAGAAACTCTTAACAAATATGGAAGAAGAAAAGGTAATAAACCATTTGTGTGTAATCCTGTTTGGGCTTGATGAGCTTTCTCATTATTAAAAGTCATGACTTCATACTCCAACAGTATTTTTCACTTTGTGTTGCTATATGGGGGCAAACTGTTGACATCTTTACTTAATATATACTAAACTGATCTTCTGTATATAAAGAGAATTGAAAAATGAATCTTGATGTGAATGGAAGGGGAGAGGGAGCGGGGAAGGGGAGGGTTGCGGGTGGGAGGGAAGTTATGGGAGGGGGGAGCCATTGTAATCCATAAGCTGTACTTTGGAAATTTATATTCATTAAATAAAAGTTTAATAAAATAAAAAAAGTCATGACTTCAATGAAACTCGAGAGGCTTTTGGTCATTATATTTTCACGTAACTGTAAGCCCCATTCTATCTCCTTAGCTCCTTGGACTCCAATTACACATATATTAGACCTCTTGCTTTTGTCCAATGGGTGCCTGAAGCTCTCATTCTTACGTTTCAATCTTCTCCCTCACGTTCTCTGGAGAACTTCTATTGCTCCAGCCTCAAGTTCCCTGACCTTTGTCCACCATGTCCTTCCTGCTGTTACACTTGTGAATTTTTAATGTAGATACTGTAGCTTGCAGTATGGAATTTCTACTTGGTTATTTTTGATAGTTCAGTTTATATTGTGAGCTTTTCTATTGTGTCACTTATTGCAAGCATATTTGTCTTCATATCCTTGAGTATAATTTAACAGCCACTCTAAAATTCTTCTCATTTTCAACTTGGGCCATTTCAGGTTGGGTTTTCACGGACTAGCTCTTCTTTTGAGCTACATTTTTCTGCTCCTTAATATATTGAATAGTTTTGGGTCATATCCTTAATATATTCAACAGTTTTGGGTCATATCGTGCACATGTGGATGCCTAGTTGTGGAGCACCTACAGTATGTTCTATTCCTCTCAAGATGAACATTAGAGCATTAGTTAACTTGCTCAATTGCTTGATTGAATAGGTAGGTTGTATTCAAACTTCAAATTGTACCTTTTGATCTCATTTATTTTACCCCTAGCTGGAACCTGTCCCTCATGCATATGGCTAGGGGAATACCTATAGAATAGACTTGTCAGAGATTCTGCACAGAAGTTGGGCATCCTCTCTGGCATTTCACAAAAAAAAAAAAAAAAAAAAAAAGGTAGCACAGGTTTTCTATTTGAATCCTAGCTGAACCAGATACTAGCTGCTGCCATCTCTCAGGTTCAAAGTCTCATGTTGGCGATCTTACAGTATATCCTTGCTTTCTTTTACACTTCAGGGCCAGAGTTTATTTTCTATGGTTGGAGCAGGTTTTGTAGGAGTTCACTCAGCCGTATCAAAAACAGAACTCCAGAATTCATGCTTGAAACGCAAAGGTTTAAACTGAATGTCAAAAAGTTAAAATGATAACTCCTTCTAATAATTTTACAAAACTGACTTGTTTTGCCAGCATCCTGTAAAACCAAAGAGAAAAATTTCAGATCCTGCCATCGCACAATTTTGTTACAGATAAAAATATTAATTCCCTGTTTGATTTACAGGTACTTTGAATTTGTTAACCTAAATCTGCTAAAAATAAAGATTTTTAAAATTTCTGCTTCATGTTTAAAACTAAGACTCATACAAATTATCAAAAATTTAAAAAGTCACTCTTGGTTATAAAATTATGGTTTACATTTTATTCAAATTTATTGTGAATGGCTTCTTCCCAGCATCAGCGACCCCCAGATAAGGCAAAGCTCCTGCACTTCCAGGTCCATCTGGTATACCCAACCTGTGCCATTTATGAAGAAATCTGGGAAATCCACAGAACAGCGGTGTTTTAGATCCAACGCATACCCCCTTTGGTCCGGTCCTTGAGTGTTGGTTTGTCCCTTGATGCTTCTCCCACACCCAAAGCCTGGATTTGATCTCTTCTGTCTGTCAACATCGACCTCCAGTGTGTGGTTGGCACCTCTGACATGACACCTGGAGGTCCCGGATTCCTGCCGGTCGACAATTGTGTAGCTCCCTGCTCTAAGTGTGGGCTCCACCTGTGATGGGCTTCTAATGAAAAGAATATTGCAAAACCTAGGGATATAATTCTCATGATTAAGTTATAAATTTTTGTGACTGTCTTGTTGGCAGATTTGATTGTCTTCATAGGTGTAAGCCTTGTGGTACAATGGGTTAAACCATCATTTGGGACCCCCATATTCCATATTGGATACAAATAAATAAATCAATCTTTTTTTAAAAAAGTACTTATTTGAAAGGTGGCGTGACAGGGAGAGAGGAGAGACAGGAAGAAGGATCTTCCATCTTGCATCTTTCACTTGTTCTACTTTCCAAACAGCTGCAAAGCCAAGAGCCAGGAACTTCATCTGGGTCTCCTATGTGGGTAACAGGGGCCCAAACACTTGAGCCATCTCCTGCTGCTTTCCTAGGTGTGTTAGCAGGGTGCCGGATCAGAGGTGGAACAGGTGGGACTCGAACCAGAGCCCATAAGGGATGCTGGTGCTGCAGGCAGCAGCTTAACCGTAGTGCCACAGGACCAGCCCCATAAACAAATCTTTTAAGAACTTTTTACAAGTTTATTTTGGTATAAAAATAACTGCAATTCATGTATGTGAGGGAACTTCAAAACATTCATAAAAAAAGCATATTATGAATAAACCATGCATGATTGCAAAACATTTTTGAACCAAAATAAACATTTGATTTCATTTTTCCATGAACTTTTTGGAGTACTGTCAAACTTAGGAAGGATAGCGTTAGAAAAAGGTCTGCTTCATTAAATTCTTTTTCTGACTTTATGCTTCAACGTGTTCACATTTCAGGCAGGGTGAGAATGAAGGAGAGTGGTTCCACATGGATTTTTAAAAACTGTTTCCTATTCTGTTTTCCAGCAGGCAAAACTGTCAGAAAATGACATGTACCTTCACGACTTGGAGTCTCTCGCTGAATAAAGGGAACCGAAGCAGGATTCACTTTCCCCGCCCCGAGGTAAAAATCCAGGTCTCCAGGTTCAAAGCAAAGATGCAGAAGTCAGGAAACCCAAAAGAGCGACTGCATTCAATGCACCTCCCCGGTACCCTGCCAGGAGACAGGCAGCGTTGTGCTCCTGCCACGGCGCCTAACGCAGCCGAGCGTTCCCGAAGCAAACTTTTCCTTTCCAGCTGGAGACCTCTCCTAGAGAGAAACTCCCTTCCTTGACTTCAAACATGATCACGGGATCACTGCCTGGAGTTTAGGCTGTGTTCCCAGGGGACGATCCTGTCTCATTTTCCCTTTCAGGCAGATTGTGAGGTAGAAAGATCAGCCATCAGTGGGACTTGTCTGCTCTCAGTGATGGTGGGGACGATCCACCGTGTCTTCAGAAAATGCAGACAAGTTTTAGGCCCTGCTCAAATCTGAAGGCAGAGCTTGAAGCCTCACTGACGCTGGAGAGAGCGATTTCCACGCTGTGTTAAGCGCACAGATGGCTTCCAGATACAGAGAAGGCACAGTAAGAAGTAAGGAATACTCCCTCCCTGACTCCCCACTCAGATGGTAGAGCTGTTAGACAAACACACCCTCCTTCTTCCGTCCTCTCTCTCCCCTTCTCCCTCCTCCCAAACACACACACACACACACATGCATGCTAGTAGAACAGAAAAGAAAGATTTAGATTCTGACAATGTCCTCATCTTAAGGAACCCAATAGAGGGGCACAGATCATGTAAGAGCCAATTTACCCCGCAGAATCCTTAAAAGGCTAGCTTTTGGGGACACCAGGCAAGGAGGGATCTTGAGTGGAAAAACAGAGTAAAAAGAGAGGTGACTTATATGGCAGGAGGTGTTGAAAGAACACCCGAGACTCGTTAAGTTTAGCGATGTTTAGTTTAGAAAGAAAACGGTTTTAGAATGGGGAAGCATTCCAAACCAAACATGATTCTGAAGGGTAAGGTAATTTTTATAACCACAGAGACAGGCGAGGATATACCGAGGTGACCCGACTGGTGCCATTTAGAATATGCTTCATGTGGGTAGAATCTGGCAGTTTGTCAGACTGGAATTGGCTGACAGTTTTGCTGCTCTAACTGGAGGAGCCTCTGTTGCTTAGTTACGGGGTTATACTGTCAGGTTCCATCCTTATTTGTTTGTGTATCAAGCAACATTATAGCCCACTGTATACCACGGCACTTGGGGTCAATTTTTTTTTTTTTTTTTTTGGACAGGCAGAGTTAGACAGTGAGAGAGACAGAGAGAAAGGTCTTCCTTCCGTTGGTTCACCCCCCAAATGACCACCAAGGCTGGCACGCTGCTCCCATCTGAAGCCAGGAACCAGGTGTCTCCTGGTCTCCCATGCGGGTGCAGGGCCCAAGCACTTGGGCCATCCTCCACTGCACTCCTGGGCCACAGCAGAGAGCTGGACCGGAAGAGGAGCAACTGGGACAGAATCCGGCGCCCCAACTGGGACCAGAACCCGGGGTGCCGGCGCTGCAGGCGGAGGATCAGCCAAGTGAGCAGCAGCGTACGTACTCCAAGGGGTCAATTTTTTTTACTCAAGTATGGAGGGCAATTTAGGCCAAGTTCATCTCATTATAACGTGGAGAGATGATCCCTCTCTCACCACCACATAAACAATACTAGGAGCCAACCAAACATCCTTCCATGGGAGATAGGGAATCTCAGCAGATATTAAATAAGATCTCAAATAAAAGACACTTATATTCCAAAGACATTTATAGTCCAATGCACAAGAATGTTGTAGAAAAAAGGCCTCCCTCCTTCCCACCCCAGAGTAAAGGCCAGGCGGTCTTAATACTCAAATAGGTTCAAGTAAAAGAAAAGGTATTTTATGTGAATAGTAACCAAAAAGGAGCTGGAATGAATACAGTCATATTAGATGAAGTACATTTTAAGACAGAAAATATTAAAAGGGATAAGGCAAAATTTTATATAATGATAAAAAGATCAGTCTTCAACAACATAAAACAATTATAAACATAAGAGATGTACTCAAGCATAGTTTTTTAATAATATGCATTTTCATGATGTCGCACATGTAAAATCCTTTACATTAAAATTTAAATTTATCTTTGGGGCCAGCGCTGTGGCACAGTGGGTTAAAGCCCTGGCCTGAAGTGCCGGCATCCCCTATGGGTGCCAGTTCTAGTCCCGGCTGCTCCTCTTCCTATCCAGCTCTCTGCTATGTCCTTGGAAAGCAGTAGAAGATGGCCCAAATCCTTGGGCCCCTGCACCCACTTGGGAGACCAGGAAGAAGCTCCTGGCCCCTGATTTCAGATCGTCACAGCTCCGGCCGTTGCAGCTATCTGGGGAGTCAACCAGCAGATGGAAGACCTCTCTCTGTGTCTCTACTTCTCTCTGTAACTCTGTCAAATAAATAAAATAAATCTTCAAAAAACAATAAATAAATTTCTTTGAATTCATTTTCCCTGAATTTTTTGAAGTACCTTATTTACGTGCCTAACAATAGATATCCGAAATATGTGAAGCAAAAATCGACAACTGTAGAATACTCCTCCCAACACTTTCTACTCAAGTGCTCATGGAACATCCATTAGGATAAAGCAAGTTAGACTACAAAGCAAGTCTGAACAGATTTAAAAAAACTGAAATCAAAACAAAGCATATGCTCTGACCACAATGAAGTGAAATTGGAAATAGAAAGAAGGAAATTGGGATAATTCCTAACTATTCAGACATTAAACAACATATCCACAAATAACTAATGGGTTAAGAATAAATCACAGCCTCAACTTCTTAAAATTAGGAATAAAAGCAAGGATATCACTACCTAGCTTATAGAAATAACACACCATCCCAGAGACTACTAAGAGCATTTATACGCCAATAAGTTAGATAACCTAGATGAAACGGTCCAATTGTTAGAAATATAACCTACCAGACTGAAAAGGAAAGAGAAATTTTGAAAAGGCCAGTAACAAGTACATTATTTTTTATTAATCAAAAGGAAAAAAAAGAAAATAAGCAAAGTTTCAAGCAAAAAAAAAAATGTTCTAGGACCAGATGACTTCACTGGTGAACTCTACCAAACATTCAAAGAAGAATCAACACCAATCTTTGTCAAACTCTTCCAAAAAATAAAAAAGAAGGCAACACTCATCGACTGACACTACGAGGTTGGATGAAGATATCTCAGGACAAGCACAAATCACAACGATTCAGAGATCTTCAACAAAATACTAGACAAGCTAAATCTAACAGCATACTAATGGGATTATGTATCACGATCAGCGCTAAAGCCAATAGCATACTGAAGACTGGCTCAGCACATAAAATCAGTCCTTGTAATACGTCACATCAATAATGAAGGGGAAGTACATAATCATCTCAGTCAAAAAAGCATCAATGACACCCCAAATGCTTTCTTCATAAACATAAAACCCTTAACCAACTAGAAATTACAGGGTATTTCTTCAAGTAACCCAACACTGACTGGCATGCTACAGAAATCTTTTCCCAAGCATGAAGAACAAGGCAAGGGGGTGGCTGTATGGTTAAGACACTGTTGGTTGAAACACCCACATTCCGCATGGGAGAGCCTGGGTTTGAGTCCCAGCTCCGCTCTGTATTGCAGCCTCCTGCTGACACACACCTTGGGAGGCAGCAGGTGATAGTCTGAGCACTTGGGTCCCTGCCACCTTCGGAGACCTGGATTGAAATCCTGGCTCCCAGCTTCGGCCTGGCCCAAGGGCGGTCACTGCAGGCATCTGGGAGCGAGCCAGCAGATGGGAGCTCCCTCTGTTTCTGTTTCTCTCTCCTTCACTGTCACTGTCCCTCTCACTCTCTTTCTCTCAAGTAAGTTGGAAAATAAATTACTTTTTAAAGGACAAGATAAGGCTGTATGCCCCCCACCCCCTTCTATTCAACATTATACTGGAAGTCCTAGGCAGGTCAAATAGGCAACAAAAAGAAATGAAATAGGAGTAAAACTCACCCGGAGTGGAAATGAAGGAAGGTATAAAATTATTCAGCAACATGATCTCATACACAGAAAATCCTAAATAATCCACCAACAAAAGAAAAGAAAAACTACTAGAGCTATTATTACATGAGTGCTACAAAACTGTATAACACAATCAAGAACTGATAATATAACCCAGAGAATGAGTGCAAAGTTTGCAAATTATAACAGAGTAAGGTCAGTTATCTAAAATAATTTAAAGAATCTTTACAACTCAACAAAAATGACAAATGATCCAATCCAAAAACGAGCAAAGGACTCAATAAACATTTTTCCAAATGCTCTGCCCCACCACACACACGCACAAATGGACAATAAACACACAAATATGTGTTTGATGTTATTAGTCAGCAGAGAAATGACACCGAAACTACAGAAGCACTATGATGTATATAATAAAGGGAAGTTATTTTTAAAAATAGAAAATAATAATAAGCATTGGCAAACGTGTGGAGAAATTAAAATCCTCATGCGTTGCTGCTGGGATTATAAAACAGTGACTCACTGTGGGAAAATGTGGCAGTCTGAGAAACTGTTAAACAATGTCATTACATGGCCACATTCTACTCTCCAAGAACTGAGAACATGGGTTCACACAAACACTTGCACAAATTTGTTAACAGTGTCACTATTCATAACAGCCAAAAAAAAAAAAAAAAAAAAAAAAAACCACACATACACACCAAATATCTCTGAACAGAAAAATGGATCAATACAATATGGTGAATTTATACATGCCTGAACTCTGAGAACGTGCCAGTTCAAAGTCTCTAGTTTCTTTTTTTTTTTTTTTTTTGACAGGCAGAGTGGATAGTGAGAGAGAGAGAGACAGAGAGAAAGGTCTTCCTTTTTGCCGTTGGTTCACCCTCCAATGGCTGCTGCGGCCGGCGCATCGCGCTGATCCAAAGCCAGGAGCCAGGTGCTTCTCCTGGTCTCCCATGCAGGTGCAGGGCCCAAGCACTTGGGCCATCCTCCACTGCCTTCCTGGACCATAGCAGAGAGCTGGCCTGGAAGAGGGGCAACCGGGATAGAATCTGGCGCCCCGACCGGGACTAGAACCAGGTGTGCCGGCGCCGCAAGGTGGAGGATTAGCCTGTTAAGCCACAGCACCGGCCCAAAGTCTCTAGTTTCAATGTCATTCCATTGACACAAATGTCCACAAAATCAAAGTAGATTAGCAGCTGCTGAGGACTAGGGTGTAGGGGCCATGGGGAATGGCTGCTTCATGGGTACAGGGATTCTTGTCGGGGTGATGCAAATGTTCTGGGCTTGTCATGCCGTATAACACTGTGCAACGTATGTCATGTCACTGATTGCACACTTTACAATGGCTAAATGGTACATTTTTGCAAGATTAGTTGGATCTCAATAGTGGACAGATAATGGTAGGGAATGGGAAGAAGCAGGCCAGTGCCCAAGTGCTCTGAAATGGAGGAAGCCTGTAAGAGTTCACCCAGTTCAAGGATTTCTTGAAATTCAAGACAATTTTTGCAGTGATAAAATGCCCAGAAGGAAAAACCCCATCAGATTTGCGGTGGAGCAGTATTGCCGATTTGCATTCATGGTCTCTTTGGCCCCCTGAACGTAATGTCTCCATTTCCATCACTCACACTTTATTCACTGTGAGAGCACAAAGGAAGGAAGAGCTAAGCAAACTCTGACGCCTCCCCCGGAGGAGGAAATTGAAGTGGTCATTTACCTACGTGGGTGAATGGAAATGGAAACTTAACATGTCAGCCAGCAAGAGACATAGACCTTAACTAGCTAAAACGTAAACTTTGTTTTGCTCTGAAATAAAATGAAAATTAAAGCTATTTTTAACCAATAATAAATATGCAATGAACTAATATCAACTCATTTTGCTATTCTACCTAATTATTTTTCATTATTGTTTTCCATTAACCAAAATCAGTTAGCAGCAATGGAATTTTATGCATTTCTCTTGTTGTCATTTTGGTTAACATGTGACCTGGGAAGACTTTATCCCATGTGTACAAGCCTCACAAGGTAAATACACAAGAATAGCAACTTCTGATTTACACGTATCTGAAAATGAAGTGCATTAGCAGTGAATTTGGATCTTGAGATAACCAGATTTCCACATCTGTGCCAGAAACGAGAGGATGAGTAACACAGAGCACTGAAGAACTGTCAGCTAGATGGAAAACGCACTCTATTACCAAGTTCTCTCTTTTTTTTTTAAGATTTGTTTATATATTTGAAAGGCACAGTATAGACAGAGAGAGGCAGAGGCAGAGAGAGAGGTCTCCCATCCACTGGTTCACTCCCCAAATGACCACAATGGTCGGAGCAGAGCTGACCCAAAGCCAGGAGCCAGGAGCTTTTTCTGGGTGCAGGGGCCCAAGGACTTGGGCCATCTTCCACTGCTTTCCCAGGCCATGGCAGAGAGCTGGATCAGAAGAGGAACAGCCAGGACTCAAACTAGTGCCCATATGGGATACTGGCACTGCAGGCGATGGCTTTACCAGCTATATCATGGCGTGAGCCCCTACCAAGTACTCTATAGGAGTCATTTGCTTGTGGAACATTTTGTATATAAAGCTACATTCCAAAAGATTTTTATTCATTTTACAGAAAATACAAAATATTTCTTTTGCCTTAACACATTTATACCTCAATGCTTTTTATGTCAGTAACTTTATACATTGCCTCAAGAAAAACCAAAAGCCATGGGTAGCAAATACGTTCATGAAACTAAGCAAGACATCAATCTTAGTTTTTGACATTTCTGAGAGCCACCCCCAGTCTCTTGAGTGTCATTTTCCCCCAGGCAAACTTGGGAGTGGCAGCCTCTGGGGCTCACAAACACGCCAACCCATCAGGCAGCAGAGCCAAATACAGAACAATGCTCTGAGCACCCCCTCGGATGATCTCCACACACCCCACGCCTGAGCAGCCCGGGCTGCTTCCCACTGTCCTGAGTCCCTACAGGAGAGCAGGTGCAGGCTGGGCCGGGAAGGCCAGGCAGTGCCGGTGCCGCCTCCGATTTGGGCCCTGGAATATTCTCTGGCAACATGGTAGCTCTTCTCTCCAGAAGCTGCGCTGGGAGGCTGGGAGAGACAGAAGGCTGACCGGATGGAAGAGCAGGACCAAGGGTGAGGCATGGCTTTGTGTACGGATCTGAGGGAGGAGGCCACTCAGGACCTCGAACACTGGTTACTAAGACAGCCTCCTCCCTTCCTGGGTAGGGCACAGCCCGTGAGGAAGCTGCAGGCCGGGAGATGCCTGCACCATTCCTTCATGGAGATGCGATGGAGGCGGGAAGGTTAGGTGAAAGAGGGGGTAGGGATGGGTCCCGGGATGAGGGACCCACTGCCGAGGCCACTGTGTGGAGATGGAGGAAGGGAGGGAAGCCACAACATCCCCTACCCAGTGGCTCCAAGCCATGCCCCTCAGCAGCCTTTTCTGTTGTCCATAAAATAAATTCCACTTCCCCACTGATCGGGAGCTCACCACAAACACCCTCCTTGCCGAGAGTCCAGAGACGGCACACCTGTGCCTCAGCTCTTCATGCATTTCACCTTCTCGGGCGGCTCCACTCCCCTGCGATGCCTAACCAAGCGCAGGCCAGTGAGCACTGGCACTCACTGAGCACCTGCTGGGCGTCAGCAACCCATTCCTCCCCAGGAAACGGGTTTTAATGATTTCCCTCTAGAAATGAGGGACCGTGGCTTGGAGAGTGTGGCCAAGGTCAGGCAGTCAGTAGCTGTCCCAACATTGACTCAAACACAAGTTCACAGGCCTGCAAATTCAGCTCTGCCCTCACTCCCACCCTGGGGCCCTTCACCCACAACAGCACCTTTAGGGTGCCCTAATCCCCTAGCTGTGGAGATTCAATTACCCTAAACCACGGACAATAAACTCCTTCTGCAAGGAACCTAAAACTCAAAGCCATTTTTCTCCTAAAATGTGCACACAGGAGTCTCAACCTCCTGAGCCAGGAGGCCCTCCTGAGGACGAACTCCGCCCAGGTGCATCGCCTTGACCGTGGCTGTCTGCTAGTCCAGGTGCCAGGCTTGTTCTATTCTGATGGAAATCTCTGACAGATGATTAAGTACAGAGAATATACAGTATGTAGCCTTCTGCTTTCTCAAGCACTACAGAGGAAATAAATGAAATCTGTCATATTATTTAGGGCACCACCTTGCTAACTTTTTTAAGAGAACCACACTTTTTTCCTGGAACGCCAATGCAAGAGTCAGGCACATGGGAGGAGAGGAGGGCACTCCAGCAGAGTAACAGATCAAGGGGCTGTGGAGGAAGGGGCTTAGGGACAAAGGCTGACACAATACCTGGGCGAGCGCTGTCCCTGGAGGAGGGCCGCGGTGCGCCACTGACGCCGAGACCCCAGCCTTGGCTGATCCGCTGCCGTCGGGCGCACAGGCATCAGTGATTGCTCACATTCCCAGCGCCCCTGTGGCTGAGCTGTTTTAGAAGGAACCACGGGAGTGATGTCACTGATTCCCAGAGCTCACGTGTCGACCGAAAGTTCTCTTGAATTAAGAAGGGGTTACCAGGGGTGGCGTTGCGGTGCACTGGGCTAAACCACCTCTGAGCCAGCTGCCTGCTAATGCACCTGGCAAAGCAGTGGAAGATGGCTTGGGCCCCTGCACTCATGTGGGAGACCTGGGAGAAACTCCTGACTCCTGGCTTCTGCTGACCCAGCCCTGGCTCTTTTGTGCATTTGAGGAATGAACCAGAGGATGGAAGAACTCTCTTTCCCTTTCAGCCTTCATGTGAATAAAATAAATCTTTTTTTTTTTTTTTTTCAAAAACAGAACTGATTATTTGTTCACAGCTTAGGGCTTTCGTCAGAGAAGTCTTTCCTTTCTTAGATATTAAAAGTAAGTGCTTTGAATTCTCAGACTTCCCGCCTTCAGTAACTTCCCTCAGCTCAACCTGCACAGAGACACTAAGGGGCTGTGTTGAGGTTCATTAAGGAGGCTCGATTTTCAGCTGGTGTTGATACAGCTTAAGCACTCCATGTTCCTGAGCAGGCAAAGTAGCTCTAATGGCTGAGTATTTCTAATTTTCTGAAAAATGTCCAACACGTGATACTTAAGGAATCCTGACAAACTCAGTATCAAGTGCAGAACAAAATACAAGAAAGAAATGATTGATTCCTATGCAAATGATGCTCAAAATGACTTGCAAGCCCGATTGGTGATGCCTAGACAGCACTCTCCTCAGACCCTGGCGGAGACACGGTCGCTGGGTTCAAGTGATGTCTGCAGTGAACAACGATGAAGGTAAAAATACAACACGAAAATGACAAAAATCACAGAAGTGGTAGTTGCACGCATGTGTCATCAGCTTAGAGATGACCATGTGATTCACTAAGCAACGAAAGAAGTCTTCACCCTCATACGCAGATAAGAACTTTGAACAAGGCTTGTATAAAAACAGGGCACAATAAACACCATGAAGCCATGGATCCTGTTCTAATGAAGTTTCCTACTCAAATACATCTAGGGAAATAACACTGCAATGACACTCAAGGCACCCATGACAAAAAGCATGATAAATAGTTTGGACAAATTTACAAAACCAGGGCAAACAAAAACAGAGAAACTGAGATCCTATTATGCAAATGCATCCCAAGATGCCAGACCACACAGATAAAGTCAGATTGGTAGGGCACAACCCATTCCCTGACACAGGTGTTCAGAATGAGACTCAGGGAGTGATAGAAGACTCCAATTGTCCAGACACCTGCAGCTCTTATTCTACTAAAGCCAGAACATCTAACAGTTCTTTATAAGCCAAAGATCACATCCCAGAAAATACAGAAAGCAAAAACTGAAGTTACTGTTCTGGGTCCCAGAAAGGACCAGCAAGAGAAATTGATGTATAGAGCCTAAGTGTCAGGCACCTTGAGAGAAGATGGGTATCACATCTCAAAAAGCATCTTGAAGCAAAGGAAATCAAGACTCTGATTCCAATTATGCAATTTAAAATGATCCTGAAAAGGAACAAAAGGAGCGAGCTTTGCAAAAGAGAAATTAGAGTGTCTCTTCTCTCTGAAAAACTCAGCTTTCACAAGATACATACTAGAGCTGAAAAACAGTGTAGCAAAAAGAACAGGAGAAACAATACAATCCTAAGCTTTCCAATTAGCCTGTGGTATTTTTTAAAGCCAAATAGAGGAGAGTTTTTAAATTGTATGCAGAGGCAAACGTTAGAGAAGGGTTGAAGGCTAACAAAAAGGATGCAAAGTTCAGCTTTATTTTTTCTCCTATTGTCCTTTTAAAACCAAGTATAATCTTTAAGCTAAAGCTGGAAATTGCCAGAATAAAATACCCCTAACAGGTACAGGTATTTTAAAACACCAAACTAAGTTCCCAGACCTGCACACATTTACAGAGAGATCTTGTGGGTGGCAAGAGGAGAACAGAGCAACAGCCAGAAAAAGGAATTCCTAAATTTAAAAAAGGTGAATTACACAGCTACAGACTGGTAAGTGTTGATCCCAAATAAAATGTTTAGTCAAAAGCAATTTCTAAGTATTAGAAATACAAATGGCAATCTTCAGAAAAAAAGACGGGTTTACCAACAGAAGTCCTCACGAACTAAGTCAAGTTCCTTGTTTGATGAGATGAGGACAGAGCAAGGAGACAGACTAAGTGGCTGACCTGGATTTCGGCAAGGTGTCTGATGAAAACCTAACCATGCGCAAGATTCATCATCATCCATCAAAACTCCCAGACGTCGGGCACTGATTGGTTCAGTGGGTTGAGGTGGACCTTGACGTGGGACTACAGTGGCTTAATAGGGGGCTTAGTCATTTTTGCCAATGCAAGTATAGAATTAAGGATTTTTAATCTATCAGTGTTGTTAACTAAGGTAAGACAGCCAGCATGCAATGTGTTAGAATTAGTGTCCAAATATTTTAAACAGGTGGAAGTGGCAGCAACATTTAGCAGGCCTTATCCTTGTGTGGAAGAACAGAAGCACCGTATGAGAAAGCAAGGAGTTGCTCAATTACTTTGTTAGCAGGGTAATGGTAAAAGGAACCTTGAACTGAGAGCTATTATAACATCACTGTCAATACTCAGACCACATGGAGGGTAGGCACCGTCTCCAACTTGAGGTGAGAAGGCTGAGGCCATGGCCAGTAACTTACATAGTTTCTCCCTCAAACATCTCAATTTTTCCACGGTGGACAAGAACAGAGGTTGGCAAACCATCACTGTAGACTGGATCCCGCTCATCTATCCCATGAGCTAAGAAGGATGTTGATGTTTTAAAATGGCTCAAAATATCAAAAGAATACAGTTCAGAACACAGAAAAATTATATGAAATTCAGTGTCCACAAATAAAAATTTTATTGGAACACAGCCATGCTCATCTGTTTACATATTATGTATGGCTGCTTTCATGCTACAAAAGCAGAGTGGAAGAGTTGTGACAGAGACCACATGTGGCACTTCGATTGCTTCTCACTGCTGTTCAACACCATAAACCTCAGTAATGGTAACTTAACAGTATTTCAAGTGACACACATATTGTCATAGATATTTTATTATTATTTTTTATTACTAGTGCATATTCATCATGTCAAAAAGTAAAGAAAAGTGAACTTTGAGTGTTGCGCATTTAAGGCACAGTGGAGTGTGGATCTTTTTGTTACACAATTACATGGCAAAGCATTGTATTTATTATGCAATGATACTTCAGCTGTGCTAAAATAGATTTCAACATTGGCAGAATAAGCACTCATCACAATATTCCTAGCTCACAGGAAAGCAACAGTCAGAGCAGTTAGAAAATGAAAATACCTCATCACAGGAGAATTTATTCACACACACAAAAACATCATTAAGGGTGTAATCAAAGTTAACTTTCCAAGCGGCTTGTTAGCCAAGGGAGGAATGCTGCTTACTGACAGGTGAGTCAGGGTTAACTGAATTGTTTGACAGCAGCTTGTCAGCAAGAACCATTGGCTGGGAGGCCTGAGGACATGGAGGTGTCACCAACAGTCAACTAAAAATACGGAAAATGAGTTTGCCTGTGCTTGGCTTTTGATGACTCAACAGAGGTTACCCAGTCTTATCTGAGAAGTCAATGCTAAGGCTGCAGTGACCCAAGAATTAGCTTTTGAGAACAGTCTGCACGGAACAATTACAGGTACGAAAATTTTCAGAGAAGTTGAGGAAAACACCAATTCATTAGAACCTGAAGTGGAATCTGCTACGATGTACTGTAACGGATGATGGCAAAGATATATATGGATTAAAACAGCAGCTTAGTTTTGACAGACTGTGAAAACAGATGTGTAAGGTTGATGGCTGCACATCAACAGGTACTTGTTTATCAGCAGGGACTTTGTGGAAAACATTTCAATCAAGTTAACGGAACTAATAAACTCAATGGTGAATCTCATCCCCTCTACAGGTTTATTAAATATTGCCAGAACAGCCTGCACAACTACATAGCAGTTTGATGGCAGTGGAGTTTAGATGCAACTTTTTGAGCTCAGAACAAGACTGAAATGTCTCTTAATGAAAGAATGGCCTTCAATGACCATTAACGAACACCTTTAGAAATTAGCTGATACTGAAGGCTTGATAATGTATGTCTCTTTAAAAATTTGAGGCTATAATCACAAGGCTAAACAGCACATGTATGTTCAACTTACAATGCAACAAAATCATTTTAAGGGCAACTGATGTTGTTTAAATCACAAGTCATGTCAAGCTGGCTTACATACTTCCATGCTGTCAAGTTAAAAGAAGACCTACACTCACACATATTTCCAGTGACTATATTTTCTACATCCAACTACAATTCCAGCTGCACTTATGAACCTCAATCCAAGTACACAGAAAGTTTCCATATTTCAAAACCTATCCAGCTGTACAATCAAGAAGCATCCACCTAACCCTGAACAGGAAATGACTAACCTATAACGTGAGGATATGCTAAAGAGTAAATACCAAGAGCAGAACCTAATAGAATTCTACAAATACACTGCAAATGATGACTCGGCTCAAAAGCACATGCTTAAGAACTGACAGTATTTGGTGGTATCTATCTGTGTGAAAACATATTTTCAATGATGAATTATGTAAAATCACATTGCAGTTAATAGATGAACATTTGCAATCAATTTTACTTAATTAAGTAAAATATTACTCCTTCAAAATAATTCTGTTCTCATCATTAGTAGTCCTGCATTACAAGACAAATTTAAATTCAGTTTGAATGCATCAGCAGAGTATTTGTGGGAACTTGTTTTCCCTAAGTGTAAACCCTTCCATCCTCATACTGTTAATATCATAGGAACCCTGTCTTCCTGGTAACAGCATCTGGGCCCACTAAGCCTGACCTGCACCCCCAAAAATGTCTGGCAGCCCCAGACTAGAAAACAGCAGCAGCATTTTCCCCTTCAAAGAACGGCACAACACCACTATGACCAACTGTTCCAGCAAAGTTATTTTCATATCCCATCAAGATTACCTAGCATTCTTCTCTAATCTTGTCTTTGGTTATAATCCATGAATTCTTATGAAGTAAATTTCCTAAGAGCGCTACTATGGGTGTGCATTAGAACTGGGCAGCCAGCACCATGGCTCACTAGGCTAATCCTCCGCCTGTGGCGCCGGCACCCCGGGGTTCTAGTCCCGGTCGGGGCGCTGGATTCTGTCCCAGTTGCTCCTCTTCCAGTCCAGCTCTCTGCTGTGGCCAGGGAGGGCAGTGGAGGATGGCCCAGGTGCTTGGGCCCTGCACCCGCATGGGAGACCAGGGGGAAGCAACTGACTCCTGGTTTCGGATCAGCGCGCCGGCCATAGCAGCCATTTTTGGGGTGAACCAATGGAAGGAAGACATTTCTGTCTCTAACTCTGCCTGTCAAAAAAAAAAGGGGGGGGGGGCAGAGAAGAAACCAGATACACTGAATAACAGTGAAACTTTGTCATTCCACTTCTTTGTACTCTGGTCAGAAAAAAAAAATCACTGCTTTTTAACTCTGTTAACCCAATTCTATCACCAGAACCCTGGAAAGCTAAACAAAAAAGCACACCAAGCAGGGATCTTTATAACTTTTCACCTAAGCACAAAACACGTTTCAAATTTACACATTCACCACATAAATGATTTCATATAATGTATTAATACTTAGAAAATTCCCAATATTTTCTATTTAAAATAAGGTTCAGCATTTTGATACATTTTTTCCCAGCACAAAAGTGAAAAGCCATTGATTTTGCCTCTAGTAGTTCACTATCTTTCTCACAACAGTGTCTTCATTTCCTTCTGCTTAATCCTCTTTCTCACTCATTTCTCAGGGTGATCAAAGTGGACGTAGGTTTGAGGGCCAGCCACCAAGAGACCAGCACTCCCTTGTCCACAGCAATGAGCACAGGGTAGGCAGCAAGTGAAGAAATGGGGAAATAAAGGCAGTCCTGGGATTCTGCTGCAACTGTTGAGGAAAATGGCCCTTTGTCTGTGCTGAGGTTACTAAGAGGGTACAGTGGGAGTCTCAAGCCATCACAAAAGGGGAGTGTGCCTGAAATAAGACAGCGGGGTGAACAAAAGACCAAGAGATATGCACCTTCCCGCTCTCAACACCAGCATGAAGCACACAGAATCCAGTGCTAGCACTGCACCTGGCAGTTAAGCAAGCTCATCTGCACTACTCCTGCTTAAGCCAGGCTGCTGTTCTGTCACTTGTAATTCACTCAGGCTGCAAGCCCAATCCTAAGGGAGGTTTTCCCAGAGAGGGCCTTTCAATGGTACGCATAATCTCCAGATCCTCCGCCCGCCTCTCACGGACTGCAGCGGTTACTGGATCCACTGCTCCTGGGCCGGGTGCTTGCTGCTGTACCTCCTCTTACCTGTAGCACACTTCAGCAAGCTGAGCGCCACTAACGCCATTTTGTAGAACCTCTTACAGCCCCTAGCGCGGTGACAACCTGAGGAACACTGTCGGCAATGGTTTCCAGTCATTCCTGAAGCTGGATTAATAATGCTAAATTTCTGAGAACATAGTCTGATTCCACTTTCATGGAGGAATAAACAATTCTTTTTTTCTTAGTTTATTAGAAGAGATTATTGTTAGTCAATTGCTGTACTAAGTAGTTCAGAGAAGTATTAAAAAAAGTTTAAAGACAAAGAAAGCTTAGATCCTTCCTGGTGTGTGCTCTTTACAACTACGTCCAACAAAGAAAACAAAAACAACAAATGAAAAGTATATCCTTTTAGTTCTGCTTCTCACATACAACAGATGGGATTCGTCTTAAATTACTGAGTGGCATTATTTTACCCATGACTAGAGGAAAGGGGAAAAAGCAAGTTTAAAAAAACTACCTTTATTTTTTATTTCTTTTTTTTTTTTTCAGTTACATATTTTTAAACAGGGATGTGTTTCATTATTCAGACATTCAGGCAATGTTGACTTCATTAGTGTTGACAGAAAAGAAGCATAAAAATGCAAAACATTGTTGGCTTAACCTGAACATACCTGCATTACCTATTATTGACCAGTTTGTGCTGCCGAAAGACTGACTCCTTGGCATTAAAATGGAGCACTTAAAAATATTGCTAAAAAGCAAATGTCTACACACTGGTCATTGCAGCAAATAAGGGTATTTATACTTTTAAAATATTTTAAGTCCATAATTGGATTAATATACACACCTTCTTATGTATAAGGAGTTCAGATCATATAAACACTGTACAGTCCAAAAAACCTTACTGAGGATAAAACTAAATAGGCTTATGATAAGAAATACACATATCGCATGTATTTACAAATATCATAGACACACACATTTGGTCAAATACTGTAAAGAAAGAAGTGGTTTCACATTATAATGGCCAAAACATCCATCTACCTTGCTCCAAGCAAACAAAAATAAAAACTCAGTATACAGCTCCTGTAGTTTAAGTTATCATGACAGTATATAAATAGGATGAAACTGCTGACCAAATTATACAGCAAATGTTTTCGAGGCTGAGTGCAGGTCTTTGAAATCAAGAAAAGGTCATTCGTCGGCATCAGAGCAACAAGATACACAACGTCCTGATTGGTGATGGGTGCCTAATTCTTCAAAAACAACGCACTGAACTTCTGGCTAAAAAGAAAAATAAATTACAAAGTATAATTAAATCCATGTAAATGTAATAGTAAAGTAAAAATTGTGGATTTCTTTTCCTTTAATACGCATTTTAAATGTTACCTTGAGACAATAAAAATAAATACGCACACCTGGAGACATGCGCTTAGAGACAAAGAGAGCAGGCGACAATTTATAAATGAAGGGTGCACACGAGACTTGAGCAATGTAATTATCTTTCCAGCCAGATGTATTGTTTTAACCCTTCTTGAAAATCCTGGCTAGGACAAAAGTACACCTGTGTCTTTATGGCTTAAAACAAAGCAGACTTGAAAGGTGGAATGGGCTTCCTTCTTCACAGAACTGTCACTCTACTCATATGCAGGCACTTCGAAAGACTGCAAAAGACTAGGAGCCAAGCACCTGACCCATCCTCTCCACGCGTTCTTCAACCACGGAAACCTCGCTAAGCAATAGGAGCATTCCGGGGAACCAGCAGAGCTGAACGCAAGACACCAACACGCACAGAGGGCAATCGAGGGACCCAGTTTTTATTGCTGGGGGCCTTTGTATCAAAGAGAAAAATAACCGATAACAGACACGGCCGCCTGCACGGCCACATCTCTGGGCAGGGCAGGGGAGGTCCGGCGCTAGGCCAGGCTCAGCCTCACTCGGTGGGGCCGCATGCTCAGGTCTTCTCCATAGTGTAGCTTGTGTTTTTCTGAAAACTTCAACACACATCACATCTCCAAGTATTCACTTCTTGCTGTCTGACACACACTATTATCTGGAAGCATAAAGATAACATTTTACAAATATTTTGCGTTTGAAAAAAGACTCAATCTTGCCGCTTCTGCCACAGGGGGCTGCGCACGGCCCAGGGCGCGCTCTCTGGACCCAGGGCGCTCTCTCAGGACCCAGGGCACTCTCTCAGGACCCAGGGCGCTCTCTCTGGGCCACGGGCGCTCTCCTCCAGACCCAGGGCACTCTCTCTGGGCCGCGGGCGCTCTCCTGTGGACCCAGGGCACTCTTCTGTAGACAGGGCGCTCTCTCCAGACCCAAGGCGCTCTCTCTGGGCCGCGGGTGCTCTCTCTCCGGACCCAGGGCGCTCTCCTGCGGACCACGGGCGGTGCCTGCACCGGGACTTCACAGAGGGCATCAGTCTGACCTGCGAGGGATGCAGGTGTCACAACACAGGAGCAGCTGGGCTTGTCTGCTGTGCCGTCCTCAGGGAGGAAGCCCTCTGTGAGGGGCTCCTACCGAAGCCATAAAGCCCAGATCCAGGACACACCTGGCCTGTGAAGAAAGTTCCGCACGAGCGCATCTGGACACCACCTCACTGGTCCGCTCCACTCACCGATGGGCAAAGCGCTCGTGTTTCCACAAAACTTTAAAGCTTCCATAAAATTAGAAAAAAAAAAAAAATGGATGTAAGACAAGCACAAAGTGAAGTCTGGGATAGGACGCCTCCGTCTCCAGGAGTGAGTCTTGAGAACCGTGGGCACTGCAGCGATGATTCCGTCAGACCAGACGGCGGGGAGACGGGTCCGCGGCCAGGGTCACTTGTGGCGCTGGATGGTTTTCCTTTTCCTTCGTTTGAAGAAACAGCAGCACCTGCAGGGGAGGGAGACAGTCCTTTTATTACAGAAGCACGGGGGCGGCACGGGGTCTGGGCAAATCTACCGCGTTCACGTCCAGGGCCACCCAAAGCAGCAGGCTAGGGCAAGGCACCCAGCACACAGCCGGCTGATTAGTACTGTTAGAGTCCATGAGCATGCGTCTCGGTTAGCGCAAAACATCCTACCTACCACCCGAGGCAAACATGAAATTCAGACGGAAGCAGCCTAAGTCTGGGCACCAGCTGACCCAGCCTGTCCCTAGGAGGCTCAGGAACTGCTCCTGGGCCAGTGCCTCCGCACTGCCAGACAGGCTACTCCACTGTGAACTGCTGAAACCACAGGGAGAGGCAGCCATGACCCTAATGCCGGGGGAGGAGGCGCTACTTCCACTGAAAACCCGCGCAGTTTCTAAACATACAGAGAGCGCCAAAGTGTACCTGCCAACAGCCATCTTTCATCACATTTACAGACAAGAAGTGAGACAGGGCCTGCACCTGCGGGATCAACCACCCTAGCAGCAACCTCCTCAGACACGGCTTCCGCACTGAGCATGCACGAAGGCTTCCCGTGGACAGGGCACCCCAGGCAGCAAGCCCAGTGCCTGTTCCCACGGCATTGGCACTGCCAGGGCTCTGAGTCATCCAGCAGCAACCTTGGGGTGAGGAATACGTGGGCAACCGTGAAGCTCCATGAACTTCACCTCGCCAAGGTACACACCAGAAAACTGCAGTCACCACCCAGGCCAGGCCCACGAGCCGAGCTACCGCTGTACACGGGACTCCAGGCACGACCGATTAGTCCTGATGTTTAACTGTCAGCTACCTAACACAAGAGTGCGCCCAAGAGTTCATGGAAGAACAAAGTTAAAGGATAAGCTTATTTTGGTGCATAAGGATTTTGAAGTCCAAGCACAAACTTTTCATAATACACATCTCCCATGAACTTTCTGAGGTTCGTACTCTCCCCAGTACATAGGTTTTCTTCAATGAAAAAGCAAAGCAAAACATTACTCAAGAGAAATTACTGAGATAAAAAAACTTTAAAATGAACTTTTCAATTAAAAATCCAAAAGAGAAACAAGAAAACAAAACAAAGAAAACAAAACAAGGAAACAAGAAAAGAGAACAAAACAAGAAAAACTGTTAAATTAAAGAAACATCAACTAGCTGGAATTTTAAGTGTAAGAACCTGGTCACAGTATAGTGAAAATTCATTATTAAAGTTACTGAATAATTCTCTCTGTTCCTCTACATTATCTCTTGCCTTTTCAAATTCCAGTTTGTTCTCTTAAAATTTTTCTACTAAAAAGATGTTTTATGTTCTATTAAAGGCATGGAAAATGTATGCTGTAAAAAAACTATGCTTGGATCTCAAAAATTCTTGTAGCAAAATAAACTTACCTTTTAATTCATGCAAATGTAATTTTTAGACTGTGTTTGAATTTAAAGGGACTCGATCATTAAGAATGACTTCTAAATTTTCTTCAGTTTCACATAAACAGTTGGCATGGCTTTCTGTGTTCAGTAATATCTATGCTATTGAAGGAAAGGCTATTTAGGAAATGGTAAGAACTCAATTATCAGAACTGAAAGCCAGACTGGAAAGCTAAACTAAGCAACTTTTGTTGTGGGATATGGAGGCCTTGAGCCTGTACATGTCTGACTACAGTATTTGCAAATTCAAGGGTGCCTGCTATTACAGTGACTACCACCAGAGGGTAGCATTGGTTTAGGCACTATGAATTCACACAAATAAGACAACAAATTCTCTCCAAATATGTACTTAGTAAATTGATAATTAACCTTGCAGCTAATATAATGCATTTTTTAAAAAAACATTTACTTGAAAGGTAGAGTTACAGAGAGAGAGAGAGAGAGAGAGAGAGAGAGAGGAGAGAGGAGAGAGGGAGAGACAGAGAAAGATCTTCCATCTGCTAGTTCATTCACCAAATAGCCCCAACAGCCAGGGCTGAGCTATGCTGAAGCCAAGAACCAGGAACTCCATCCAGGTCTCCCACGTGGGTGCAAGGGCCCAAGCACTTGGGCCATCTTCCTCTGCAATCCCAGGTGCATTAGTAGGAAGCTGGATTGGAATTGGAGCAGCTGGGACAAAGACTGGTGCCCCTATGAGGCTCTAGCATTGCAGGCCACGACTTAACCCACTGTGCCACCATATCAGCCCTGCCGCTAATTTAAGATGAGATTAACTACCAAAACAAATAATGTATGGTCTCAGTGATCAATTAGTACAGTCTCCCATTAACTGTCCTGTCCTGAGCACTCCATCTGCAACTGCTGCTCCCACACAGCTGCTGCGTCCCACTGCTGTCTTTGTTTACTCCTCTCACTTCTTGCCACACTGAAATTCTTCTACTCTACAGCCACAAACCCTCATGAAGCGTCACCACATGGGGACTTCCGTGCCCGTGTGAGGCTTGTTTGCAATAATAAATGGCTTGCGCCAGACACTAACAGGGCCTGGATGGCACTGGCAGGCAGCACTGCCCTGAACACATGGCTGCTCGTCAGTCCCCCACTTCCCTAGCTCCATCGGGGCCTCCGTGCTGGATGCCCAGGGCTGAGTACTGCGCACACGGAGTGAACCCAAGCCTTCAGTTTACCTGAGGGCAAGTGAGCGTGCAGAAAAGCACAATGTAATTTTACACCGGTACAACTTGGGGGGCAAAAAAAGGCCCTCAACAGTTACTGATCCTAACTCCTGTAAATGATAGCAGGGCTTCCAGGAACAAGCACACACAGCGGTTCACACACTGTGTGCAAGTTATCAATAAATCCAATCAGCTGGTCTGAGAAAATGATGGCCACTTACAAAAATGTTCAATACCTTGCTACTCACGACGTAGTGGCCTGGTTTTCTGACAAGCTAGTTCATACTCATGTGACGTCTCTTCAATCCAGCCTACTGACATGACCCTGGGGAAAGCAATTACACTCACCAGATACTGAAGTCATGTTCTTGTCTACACATCTTTTCTTGTGGCTCTTTCTCTATTATTCCTTTCATGGCTCCAGGGAGCCAATGTGCTCTCCCGAGTCAGGTCCTCACTTCGACAAGATCTTTCAGTAGCTAGTCTAGAGGTCATGAGCTAAGTGTCTATCCCAGAATCCTCTGAGAATAAATGTTACATTCTGTTCTTGTTGAACCCTAAGGTCGTTTCTTTAAGTACTGTTAGGCAGGAAACAGGAAACCATAACCAAAGTCTTGAACCATGCAGACAACACTCACGTTAAGGGCCAAGACGGCTAAGGCCATTTTGCCTTTATTCAGTATCTTTTTCTTCACCTGTGATCTGACACCCTCCTGCATATGTCACACTGGCTCACGCCTCAACTGAGAGACTCTGGGGCCTCCCCAACCCTCCCTTCTCAGATCTCCACAACCCAGCCTCTCCGGCCAGCCGACGAGTACAAAGAGAACACGCTTCTGTGACATCTAATCTTTAATTCTTTGACAAAGCATTTTCCTCTTAAAATGTACACCAGAAATACAATTTCGTATCTCTGGATTTTGACTTTAAGAATGAGTAAGGAAGAGCAAGATCAGCCACCTACCTACACCAGGTGGGGACCTGTGAACCCACCTCATCACCAGCTTCCTCCCCTCAAGTCTCAAAAGGACCAGCAGTTTTGCCGTCTTCTCACGCCGGCTTAGCTTAGAGCTTTCCAACTTGACCTCTAGCACTGCTGACAGCCTCCTAACAGACTTCCAGTCTCCTACATCTCTCCATCTGCCATCCAAACTGAAATGCAGTCACATCCTTTTCCTCTCACATCTCATCAACTGTTTTCCTACAGCTAAAGCACTGAGTCCACACAGCTATTAAAAATCTGGCTCCCAACCTACTTCCTCTCAGTGGCATCCTCCATTAGACTTCCTTGCCAGACAGCCCACACTACAGTCGAGAGAAGGAGAAGAGAACAGGAGGAGGAGGCAATGGCAGCAGGAGGGAGGGAGGGAGGGAAAGAAACAGAAACCAGCCAAAGTACCTGGGGCTTGTGCTGTGGTACAGCAGGTCAAGCCGCTGCCTGTGACACAGGCGTCCCGCACCGGAGCACCAGCTCACCTTGCTCTTTCTTACTAACGTGCCTGGGAAGGCAGAAGACGGCCCATGTGGTTGGGCCCCTCCAGCAACACGGGACCTGGATGCAGTTCTAGGCTCCTGGCTTCAGTCTGGCCAAGCCGTAGCCACGGCAGCCATTTGGAGAGTGAACTAGCAGATGGAAGATAGACTCTCTCTCTGTCTCATCCTCTCTCTGTTACTCTGCCTTTTAAATAAAAAAAAAAAAAAATCTTAAAAAAAAAAGTAAACTGGCGCCATGGCTGTGGCACAGTAGGTTAGGAACAGGTTACAACTGCGGCACCCAGGATGGCTCCCAGCTTCAGCCCGGCCCATTTTGGGAATGGATCAGTAGTACATGGGAGCTCTCTCTAGGTCTCTGTCCCTGCTTCTCTGTCTCTCACATAAGTAAACAAAAATCTTAAATAAATAAACTAAAGGAAGCTTTGTTACCTAAATTTCTAGAAAGAATGATGTTAGTACTATCATTTCTATAACTTGTTTTGAAATAAAATTTTCAGCTACTGTGAACAAAAAAGACAAAATCTCATTATTAATGAAGGGGCCATTCTACACATGGGGAAGAGAATATTTTCCATCATCTGGAAACTAAATATAACCTTACTTCAAAAGGTTCATGGAGGGGCCAGCACTATGGCATAGCGGGTGAAGCCGCCGCCTGCAGTGCCAGAATCCCATATAGGCACCAGTTTGAGTACCAGTGCTCCACTTCCAATCCAACTCGCTGCTATGGCCTGGAAAAGTAGTAGAAGAGGGACAAAGTCCTTGGGCCCCTGCACCCACATGGGAGACCCAGTGGAAGCTCCTGGCTCCTCGCTTGAGATCAGCACAGCTCCGGACAATGCAGCCAGTTGGGAAGTGAACCAGCGGATGGAAGACCTCTCTCTCTGCCTCTCCTTCTCTCTCTGTGTATCTCTGACTTTCAAATAAATAAATAAATCTTTTAAAAAAAAGTTCATGGAAAATGGAATTATAAGTTTATTTTGATGTAAAATGTTTTTGAAATACATGTTTATGAGGGGTCTCCAGACTTCACAGAAAATGTAATTTTTAAATATTTATGTAATTGAAAGGCAGTTACAGAGAAGGAAAGGAATCCTTGGGGAGAGACCTTCCATCTGCTGGTTCATTCTCCAAATGGCATCCAGAGTTGAGATAGGCTGAAGCCAGGACCCTAGAACTCCATCCTGGTCTCTTACGTGGGAGGGGCCTCAAGCACTTGGGCCATCCTCCAGTGCCTTTCTAGGTTCATCAGGGAGCAGCTGGATCAGAAATGGGGCAGCCGAGACTTGAAAGGGCACTCATATGGAATGACAGAATTGGCTTAATCTACTGTGCCATGATGCTAGTCCCAGAAAATGCATATTACAAAAAAAAAAAAAAAAAAAAACTATGCATGGATTTTGCACTAAAATAAACTTATCCTCTAATTCTACTTTTCCATGAACTTTTTGAAGTACGCTAATATTTACTCTAGTGAGGAACTAGTCTTAAAAACTTGAGGATACTGGCCGGCGCCGTGGCTCAACAGGCTAATCCTCCGCCTAGCGGCGCCAGCACACCAGGTTCTAGTCCCGGTCGGGGCGCCGGATTCTGTCCCAGTTACCCCTCTTCCAGGCCAGCTCTCTGCTATGGCCTGGGAGTGCAGTGGAGGATGGCCCAAGTGCTTGGGCCCTGCACCCCATGGGAGACCAGGAGATGCACCTGGTTCCTGCCTTCAGATCAGCGCGGTGCGCCGGCCGCAGCGGCCATTGGAAGGTGAACCAATGGAAAAGGAAGACCTTTCTCTCTGTCTCTCTCTCTCTCACTGTCCACACTCTGCCTGTCAAAACAAAACAAAACAAAACAAAACTTGAGGATACTAAAGTATCTATCAGAGAATATTTATTTTTTTAAAGATTTTATTCCTTTATTTGTAAGGTAGAGTTACAAGAAGAAAAAGATAAAGAGATCTTCCCTCTGCTGGTTTACTCCACAAATGGCCACAATGGTGGGGCTGGGCCAGGAGGAAACCAGGAGCCACGAACTCCATTCTGGTCTCCCACATAGGTGGCAGGGGTCCACGTACTTGGGCCACCTTCTGCTACTTTCCACAAGCACATTAGCAGGAAGCTAAATGGGCAGTGGAACAGCTGGGACTCAAACCAGCTCTCCTTTGGGATGCCAGTAGTGCAGGTGGCAGCTGAACCCACTGTGCCACAACAGTGGCCCCGCGTATGTTCTAATTAACGGGTGACCTATCAGAGATGGTGGCCAGCCAGGGCTATGGAGAGCTCAAGGGGAAAGAAGTGCCAAAGGACAATGCTGAGCACGTCCACTGGTGGCAGACCCGAGAGCAACAGAGGCGACTCAGAGAAAAGTCTTTGAGTCATAGACTAAAAGGAACACAATGATGAACTTTTAGGAGTGTTCCTAATGTTCCTAAATAATCGCTCTAAGATACAGCCTCAGTCATAAAATTCACACTTTAAATTATACAAGCCCGTGCTGTTCCACATACTCAGTATCTAACTTCAAAACCTTCGTATCACCTGTAGAGAAAGTCTACGATTTCCTAGCAGTCACTCCCAGCGTCCTCTCCTGCCAGCATCACTCATCTGCGTTTTGTGCCTCTGTATTCGCGTATTCTGGACATCTCATCCACATGGAATCACATAACATTTGTGTCTGCGTCTTTCATTTACCCTAACATTCTCAATTTCACTTCGGATAATCTATGGAATATAGGGACCAGAATGGAGACTGAGGCTGGGAAAGCCAGGCAGGGCTGCACTCTGTCACAGTGGGCCTTGGTGCTATACCAGGCAGGAGAGGTTCATCCCTACACAAACAGCCTTCCCATCCTCCACCACTTACAAATAGAGATACAAACCCATAAAAATACTTACCCACACCCACCCCAACTGCACACAACTATGCCATTCTCCAAAGCCACCGCCACAAAACATTCTCTGATCACCTGGGCCATGTGGGAATCTTTATCCTTGCAAATTCTAACAGGTTTGGTTAATACCTGTTTGGTAGTATCTATGGTATGCTGGGAGATGCTAATGATCTGCAGCCTCCCCTGTTGGTTTGTATCTACTTAAGAGCAAGGGCTCTATGAGATATTTCTGAGTATCTCATATGGATGGATTCTGAATGAGCAGATGGATGAATGTAGTAGTCTGGACTGAGGGTAATCTTGAAAAGGAGGTGAGCACAGCACAGCCAGTGAAAACACAGGATACTGGCAGGGAATGGGAGGAACATGGAAGGGAGACGGCACCGGCAGGTGGGCACAAGGAAACAAGGAGGCGTTTGCTAAGTGCTACTGAGAACTGCCAGGCACCAGGCAGAACACCGGAGCTTTGTCACACCTCACTTCCTGTTCTCAACAACTTACTGAGGAAGGCCACAAAGACGTGCAGAAGCGACATTCGACAACCGATGTTGGGCACAAAGAGCACATGCTTTCAGAGCCGTCTAGGACTGCACTGAGACTTACAAGAACACACAAGCCACTCTGCCTTATTCTTCAATTAAAAACACACAAGTACATAGCTGACTGATGATACAGGTGCTTCAAAAACCTTGTGGGAATGGAACTAAAAGGTAAGTTCATCTTGGTGCAAAAAGTTTGGAAACCTATGCATAGCTTTTTCCTAACATACATTTTCCAAGAACTTTCTGAAGCACCCTTATTCTCAAATATACTAAGTCACATCATCAATAAATTCTACAGTGAAAACTGACTTAAATGGATCCTTGTTCACTGCTCTTCAAGAAGCATCCACAAAAGTTTCCTCATTTTGCACTGAACAAATAAGCATTATTTGGGAAATTACAGCTAAGGTTCCTTTTCAATCTGAGCAAGAGGTTTCAAAATTGACTATCAAGGCAACTTCCTTTATGCCAAGGTTGACTGAAAAGTTGTTCTGAAACTGACAGAAGTATTTTAAACACTGTAACACAACTAAAAACATATGTCAAAAATTAATCTACATTCAATATTACTTCTACTAATATTATTTTCCCTAAAATCTATAATTAACATAAGCTATTTGGATGGTGATTTTTTTATGTTTCTTCTATATTTTATCATAAAATGTTATCAGTGTTGTACTTAATGGCAATGATAATTGGTTAGTAAATGAAATATTGTTTTAGTGATACTACAGAGGAGTGGACTGCTGTACGTTCTTAATAATAAACAGGAAAAAAGAAAACTTAACTCAAAAATATGTTTCTGTTTAAAATAACAAACAAAAACCCTGTGTTACAAAACAAATGCACAAGCAGGATTGGCATATTATCTACTCGGTTAGAAAATGTCCCCAAATCTACAGCATTTTAAGCAAAAAAAGTTGCAGCAGGCAAAACGGCTCCTTAATTACGTCTTGCTTTTCAGACTAATGTTAATGACATCAAATACATTTAGTAACTTTTACCAATTATAATTTTTATGTTGAATGGTTTGTTTTTAAAAGCCACAAAATGATGCTGTGTCTTTGAAATGAAAATCAACGGAGCTATTTCTGCCTGCCTACACTTGAAAACTCACCACATGTTCAACACTTTCTGGCAGCTATACACAAAAACAAAAGAAAGCAAAACACAAGAAAACAAAGAGAGAGACAAAGAGAGAGAGAGATCATCAGAAACAGCCCATATTGAAATTATTACATTGTTTTTCATGCTTAATTTTTTCCAAGCAACATAATTTGAATTTTTAAAAATTAAATTTAAACTAATATTTAACCATGCAGCATTGTATAAGATTAGCAATTATTCTTATGTTTATGGGGGAACAATTATCATCAACAACACAGCAAGAACTTTCATGCACTAATACTCCTAAGAGATCAAAAGCTAAACTATGCTGTTAATTCTAAACAAGAATTTGAACCCAGGTCTAAAATAACTCTTTGTATTGTTAAAGTAGTAACTGAAACAGAACTAGTTAGTCATTACAACAATTCAGCACACTACTTTGTTTTGCATGCAACGATTTCATGAAAAAAAAAAAAAATTCCTGCAATAATTTTAAGTGACCAGAAATCTGAAACATGCGCAGTTTAAGTAGAAAACATTAGTAAAAAAAGCAAAACATACTTAGTTTCATCCATCACTTCTACTTCTGTAGGGGCTGTGATGGGCGCATTTGAACGTCCAGCAGTAGGGTCATCTGTATTTAACTCTCCGTTTGTAGAACTTACAACCTGTAAAGAAAAGGAATTGTACATATATAGGTACACACATTACACACATACATATACAAACTAAGTCAGAGGATATACAATAATAAACAAAATTAAATATTTAAATTAGAGAGTTAATATAATCAATACAAAATAATTAGTAGGTAGTTGTTCATAACTGAATATAATAATAGTGCTAATATGTACTTTTTGACTTACTTCCTTTCTTGGAATTTCTGTCTTTTGTCCCCTCTCCTAGTTTTTACAGGCAACGCTCCTACTTGCTTCTCAGCCAGCTCTCCTCTGTGTACCCTCCTATGTCGCTTTCTTGCCACATCATGAACTAGTTCCCTGGAAACTGTAAGGTTGCTCCTCCCGAGTGATGCTTCACTTGCAGCTACGTCATGCTCAGGTCTCCATTTCATACTGCTCACCTAAACCAATGGCAATGTGCTCCTCTGCCCAGTTTTTCAAGAACTCATTGTGATTCCTCTTTGACTGTAACTGCACATCTAAACCATCAGCAGGTCAGTTAAATTTTCATATCTAATCAGTTTCCATCTCTGTTATTACTAAATCCAGGTCACCACAAATCTTCAGTAAGTAACAACGACAAACTATCAATTCCAACTTTCACCTGCTGCCCTGCCTCTATTCCAAAATGTATTTTCCACACAGCAACCAGGGTGCTCCTTTGGGTATAATTCCCTGCTTAATGCCTTCCAGCTATTGGTTTCCATTTCATTTACAGTAACAATTCACACTCCCAACTCCAAATGACAAAGCCCCTAATGCCTGCCAACCTCTCTGACATGCTTCACCTCCCCCTCAGGGCACCAACCTCTATCCCATACATCAAGCATCTTCTCACCTTATGGCCTTGGCAGTCTATATCAAAATCCTCAAGGAAAACTGAACTAAAAGTTAAGTTTCCTTGGGTGCAAAATACTAGGAATCTTGAAACAACTCATGGAAAATGTAAATTATGAAAAATATGCATGGATTTCAATTTTTTTGCATCAAAATTTTTTTAAAAAAATTGAATTATTCGAAAAGTCAGCATTAAAGAGAAGGAGATGCAGCATCCCATGTGGGTGCCAGTTCAGGTGCTGGCTGATCCAGTTCCCTGATAACACATCTGGGAAAAGCAGCTAAAGATGGTCCAAGCGCTTGGGCCCCTGCCACTCACATGGGAGACCCTGATAAACTTCCTGGCTTTGGCCTAGCCCAGCCTTGGCTGTTGCAGCCATTTGGGGAATGAACCAGCAATGGAAGATCTCTCCTTCTGCTCTCACTCTCTCTATAGCTCTTTCAAATAAATAAATCTTTTTTTTTTTTTTTTTTAAGAAAATGTTACTTTTCCCATGGTTTCTATGCCAGTTAAAGCTCTAGCACCTTCCCAGAATCCAGGCTCCAAATCTAAGGAGTCTTTTTAAATTTTTTAATATTTATTTATTTGTTTGACAGAGTTACAGAGGAGAGTCAGAGGCAGAGAGAGAAGGAGGAAGGAAGGGAGAGACAGAGGAAGCGAGTGGGCGGGCATCTTTCATCTATGACTTCACTCCCCAAATGCCTGCAACAACCAGGGCTGTGCCAGGCCCAAGCCAGGAACTTCATCTGGGTCTCTCACATGGGTATAGGAGTCCAAGGAGCTGGGGTCTCTTCCGCTGCCTTCCCAGGAGTTTTAGCAAAGAACTGGATTGGAAGTGGAGCAGCCAGGACCCAAACTGGCTTCCCTATGGGATATTGGCACTGCCAGTGGCAGCTTAACCTGCCTATGCCACAGCACTGGCCTCCAAAAACAGTCTTTGATGCTGTCTGCTATAGTTGATATAAGAACTGGCCACCAAACTCATACAGCAGCTTAATCCTCAAAATCATAAATTAATGATACCAAGAGGACAGAAAATCCAGTGTCAGTGTTTCAAGGAAGGTTCTCTGGGAAGAAATTAAAGTTAGGTCAGCTGAATAGAGTGGCCCCCCAATTGAGTCCTGGTGGATTTAAAAGGAGGGATAAACCAGGAAAGCACAGAGACAGAAACATCTGCTATCTCTTGCCCTACGATGCCCTGTGGGCCTCAGGATTCTATTAGCAAGAACACCATCACCCGAGTGCCAGCCAGTGAGGCCTGCCTGATCCTGGACTGAGAACCCTCAGAACCCGAACAACAGCAAACATCCTCTCTTTATGAAGTCGGCCTGCCTCGGGCATTTCATTATAGAAATGAAGAGCTAATATAACTCCCCCACCTTTTTCTACAAGAAAAAAGGTTACTATCACGAAGGCATGGACACCAAAGTCAGAGAGCTAACTACTAGACCTGTGAGTATTATTTACAGAGCGTCATGTATCTTCATTCAAAAGTTCTTAGCAGGCACTGTTCCGGGCCCCCGGAACACCAGAGTAAACATGACAAACATCCTGTGCTTGAGGACCTGGTGATATTCTAGTATGAACCAACAGGCCACTCTCCCCCGTCCAAAGGAAAGCAACTGGAAAACTAGAAACTAACCAGTGTATTTGGGAAATTCAGGAATTATGAAAATCCAGTTTGCTATCTCTACATGGAATATCAACTTCGAAATGAACCCTGTATTCATCCCTACAGCTGAAGACATGCCAAACTGTTTATCAACTACAGAGGCAACCCAGGGAAAGCTCACTTAATCTAAGCCCGCCTCCCTGTCTGAGGGGCCTCATGTTCCCACTTCTGTCATTTTACTGACTCTGAGTGAACTGGTCTCTCTATGTTTCTCTCTCTTTCTGGTAACATTTAAAAACAATTATTTTTTGTAATTCTTCAGCATAATTTAGGTCTTTGCTCTTTCCTAGCTCTCGCCGGCACAGTGCCTCTACAAGAGAGAGGCAAAGCAGCTCCCAGAGCAGCTCCTGCCACCGTCCCCTCAGGGGGACGTTCAGCATTTCAGTTCTCGCAGGGTCTCTGGCCCTCAATGGCTGAAGGTCTCTGGCCCTCAATGGCTCCAACATGTTTTCCCTGTAGGCAGCTAACCGAAAACTGAAAACCCAGGTACTCTACATTCCAACCACGAGATCTACATATTTTTCAACAATATTAACTACCTAAACTTTGTAGTTGGATAATTCGTTCACAGAGGAAGCCTTTTCATGCTGGCTTGGATAAACTTTCTATTGCTGAAATGTTGCAAGTCTCATTGTAACTGCCAGACCAAAGCAGACCAGGAGAAGCAGCATCTTTACTTTGTAATATTTTGCAGAGTTCCCAAAATTCCTTCCCCCTTCCCAGACCAAGCAGGGGCCAGAGTGGCAGAGTGAGAACAAGACAGACCTGGTAACAAAGACCCCGCACTACTGTTACCCTCCCTCAAGTCTGCCAGCTCCACACCATGATGTGAGTGTGGTATGGCATTAAAACTGTGTCACCTAAAATGAGTGGTCGCTTTGTAAAGGAGAAATGAAAACGTCTTATTGTAAATAATATGTCACTATACTCCTGGAAGTCTAAATACATCAATCAAGCAAATACAGTCGGCCCTTCTTACCTAGGGGTTTCCCATCCATGGATTTAACTGATAAAAGATTCAGGAAAAAAAAATCTCTGTGCATATTGAGTGTGCAGACTTTTTTCTTGTTATTCCCTAAATAACACAGTGTTGTTAACTGCAGCATTTACACTGTATTAGGTATTGAAGTAACCTAGAGAAAACCTAAAAGTTGATGGAGGGTGTACAGAGCTTACACACAAGCACTTCACTATCTGTGAGACGTGAGTGTGTGCAGTTGGATCCCTGGGCCGTGTGCTGGGGTGGGGCACTCTGGAACAGAAATAGAGGAATAACTGCAAATATCAATTGTTTTTATAAGTCATGCTCTAAAGAATGCTGCTTCTTTTGTGATATTCCTAAAACTCCAACTTGACCTAGGATAAGGCAATCTCTGAAATAGTGGTTATTCATCAGGATCATTCCTTTAATGAAAGGATATGAAAAATGACAGATAATCTGAGGTTTCACATTTGAAAATTATCAGTCAGGTGTTTTACACGATTCGTGCTGCTCTTGAAAAAATTTCTTTTGACATTTCCAATTTGTCAAGAAACTCAGCAGTTCTTATTTTAACAAGTAAAAAAAGGAAGGAAAAAAAAAAAAGCAGCCAGGCTCCAGTTATCTGATCAGAGTTGAAGATGAGGGACTGGGAACACAGCCCACAGGTAAGGGAGGGAGATACCCAGTAGTTCATGTAACAGATGCTTGTCCAATCTAATTTTGCAATAATTCCCTCTCGCAGACTTTTGACTAAACATAAAACACAGCATCTTTGTAGTCAATAGATTTTAAAGGCTAATTAGCATATTTTCCGGATTTAATGAATTCACACAAATCAGGTGACTACCTTCCTAGTCTCTATTTGATTTCCTGTGAGTGTAACAACCTAGGCATAGCAGAGGCTCCATTAAGTCACCAGATCTCTAACTCTTCCATAAATACACTGGAAACATTAAAACATCATGCATTTTATTTACATACTCAGCTCTTTCTCAAAGAGATCTATATGAAAGCACGTTAACAAATGAGATAGAGTTGAAAGAGTAATTTTCACAATTTACTGGACCTGTGCCATGGTACCAAGGTACTTTATGAAATAAACTTTCTTAAACATTCCACAGATGATAGCAAGAGTTATTTAACTGATGTTCTTGATATTCCAGAAGATGACCCTAAGCACAGAGATTAACCCAGATGGATGTTCAACTGAACTTCCGTGTATAGAAGAACTGATTAGAATTCTGTTTTCTTTGAGCATTCCAATCCTTGAAGACGGGAATCTAATGCTATCATAAAAGAGTATCAAAACAAACTCACAATACTGATCTCTCCCTGGGCAAGGAATTTCCTAAAGTACACTGAAGGAAGTGGACCGGAAATCATTTCTGCAGTAACGGCAAGCAGCTACACTCCTTCCACAACCTCTCTTCTGCACATTACAGCACCCCCAGAAGAGTAGGAACAATAGGATGTACCCATTTTGTTCCTTGTTAGTAACTCGTCAGTTTCCAGAGACTGGACAGAGAAGACTACAGGCAGTTCTAGAAATGGTCTGGAAAAGTCAGCATTCACAGTGGGCACGACCGTGGGAACTGATACAGATGTGGCCTCCATCAGTACACCTCTATGAACCACATACTCTCCTTACCACTCAAGATACTTGTCTAATCCTTTTCCTAATAACACCACCTGTATTTGTATTTCTGATGCTCTCCTGCATAAAATATCACACTGTGTGCTACAACAGCTAACGATATCCTTTGGTTTCCCCAACAGTGCCTGGCAGCACCTGTCTTGCACAACCTGCGACTGCCCTTTTTGCCCTCCTGCCACTCACTCTCAGTCACGTGATGCCCTAGATTCACACCACAGGCTGCCCAAACTCACGAGATCTCCCAACAACAAGCAGGTGTGCAAGGTGCCATGCACAACCGTTCTTCAGTAGCGTCTGTAATAACTGCCCCCTTCCCTCTGCCTCCGGAGCTGCCGCTCAGCTTCATGGATCAGACCTGCAGTGGGCACTGAGTTCAGCCGCCGTGTGCTGCAGGGGAGTGCGCAGCTGCGATGGAATGAGAGGTTACACTGTCTGCTTCCAGCGCGATCCCAAAACCAAATTTTGGATATACTGATTTGCTAGGCAGAAATACACCAAAAAGGAGAACAACTGAACTCTTCCTTTCTCCTCAGCCCCTACAGACAACTGAACTCTACCTTCCGATGATTCTTCACGCCTTTTCACCTCTCTTCATCTCCACCACCCATCCTTCCTCCCCAGCTCCAGGCCCGAGACTCTGCCACACTCTCTCCCTCCAGTCCAGTCTATAGCACAGTCCTCACAAACGTTAAACCAATCAAGTCTGCCTCCTAATTCTCTTGGTGGCTCCACAATATCCTCAGCACAAAGTCCAAATTTAATAACAAGACCTACTGGATCCTTCATGACCTGCACCCTGCCTGGTGCTCAGTGCCATTTCTCAGCACACACCGGCATTCCTGAATTCCACCTTGTGCGTGCTCTCTTCCCTGCCTGGGACACTCCTCTCTGGTCTCCTGTCTTCTTCACTGATCACTATCTATAGATTCTTCAAGCCTCAATTTAGAGAACACTTTTTCCAGGAAATCTTGATCCTTTAAACCCTGCTTAGGTTCTCTTCCTGTAGATTCTCCTAGCACCCTGTGCAATCCCCACTTATCCTGGTGCCTGTCTATCAGCCTTCTCTACTGATAAAAAGCACCATGAAAAGAGTCATTAAAGCTCTCTGTTCTTTCATTTAAAGAACCGACAACACTGCATCTTGCTCCTGGTAAACTTTTAACATATAGATAATTGCTCAATAACGAATGGCTAAGAATCTTAATGTGGTGTTTCTAAGTTTCTCAGGCAATTTGTCAGCATTGATTCTAAAGGGAACCACAGAGGGGCACACACAATGCCCCTAGGTTTTTCCAAAACACAATCACTCATTCAAATATCATTCTTAGTCTTCTAGTGGGAAAGATCAACAGATGTGTAGCTGTATCCTTCCGGCTAATGAATTAACATGATTTCACTACAGAGATAAAATTAAATTAGAAAGATTCCATTTGGCAATGCCTTCTTTTGGCTATGTCTGTATACTTTACTTACCAGAGATGAAGAAAAACATTAGACAGACTCTTTAAAATTTGCAAAAGCAATAAATTCTACTTATCTAGCACTTCATAAGGACCAGGCTCTAAGCTAATGCTTCTTTAAAACACTGAGTTTTCACAAACCACAGTTTAATGATAAATCATCTAAAACACAGGACTTTAATTCCAATCTGACCGTGGAGCTTATGCTCTGAAGCACAGCCTCACTGACTGGGCAGTCTGTGTGTGCTCTGCTAGCTCTGCAAAGGCAAGGAGTTCAAATCCAAACTCTGCTTCTCAGCTGCTACTCAAAGCTCAGGTGAAATCACAAACACCTGAGGACCTCGTGTAGTCTGAAAGGGCAAGAGATTTCATCCTGCACGTCAACTCCAACTAGCCTGCAATGCTTTCTAGTGCTGGACTGAGAGAAAAATCAGGTCCACAGAAAGAAGGAAACAACACATGAGGGACAGACACATGCCACAGGCACACAGAGCCTCACTGCAGGCATCTGCAGGTTCTGTATCTGAGGATCACAGATCTGCATCACACCTTACTAACCGCTAGCTACCTATTTTGATAATATGCCCTTAATATTTGTTGAGAATATTTTTAATTGCCATATAAAGTATCAGTATCTATTTCCTGCAAAGCCAATGCTTGGAGTCCTTTAACAGGCAAATTGCTCTAATTCTTTCATGATGTAATAAGGTCGTTTATCTCTCATTTTTATCATACATGTAAAATGATAGAACATACTGTTTTCCTTTGTTCTGTTTTAACTATAGTATTCAATTATAATCACATTAGCTCACATTTCAGCTAATTTTCTTTCCTTTTATTAGTTTAAATTTGTAATTTCATTAGTTAAATTATACAAGAGTTATAATTTCTCACGTAACTCTGAAAGTATGTAGGATATAAATTATAAATGAATTCAGTCCTTATTTTGAATTGGTACAAGATTCACGCATGATCCTACTTAGTAAATTTTTCATGAAAATAAAACTATTTTAATATCCATCAGATCAAGTCAGTTAATATTTTGAGATAGTTTTATGAACTCAATGAAGAGTATACAATTTCTTATTTTACATATACATTTATTCTATGTACTATTGCAATTCTAGTAAGTAAACTGATCACTTCTTTGCATGTTAGAATGAAATGAGATGTGACCTCCACAGGCAGAAAAGTGTGGGAGAGAAACTGGAAGAAATTAACAAAGTCCAAATACGTCTGTGGACACAATCTGAACAGACCACGAAGGACTGAGTGATGAGCCAATAACCATTATTCACCCTTTGACAATCCAAAGGGAGCCAAGGATGCCCCTTTAGGAATCACAGAAGAGGAAGAAGTTAAGGAAGTACACTTGAGTTAAAGCTACAGAAGTGGTAGGAAGGCTTTCTAATACAGTGCCTAAACAGCTGCACATTTCCCTGAGCGCTGAGCAGAACATTCGAAAGAATAGTGTGCATACAAACTCAGAATCACAGAAATGTGTACAGATAGACAATCAGTTTGTGTTGTGCAAATTACATACAACTTGCTCCATTTGCTTGTCCAATGATAGAAATTGAGTTGATCAAAAATTTCACAGTTCAGGAACCCTTATTTCTGGGTCTTTTACCCTAGACTTTTAAGAACTATTCAAATACCTCCATTACTCATTACTAAACACTCTATACACTATAAATTCTGTAAAAATACCTGGCTATGCATTTTAAATTATCTCTAAAATTTAATGGTGGGAAAAAAATGTGTGCTCTTAAGACTTAACTGCAAACTGATGTTTTAGTAACTGAAGCAAGAAATAACATCTAAAATATAGAATCCATTGGTACATACCAAGAAAAATGCAAATTTGATAAAATAATGAAAAATTTTTCAAGTGAAATTATATGGAGGAAAAATCAAAATGATTCTAAAATGAAATGGACTGAGGTAACACTTGTAATCTCAACAACTTTAACCCAGCATTCATATTATCTTAAACTGACATTTTAAAAGACATGAGACACAGTCATCTTTCCCTGTTTCTACAATACACACATATAATTAAAATTTAAGGTCATAGGAGGGCAAAATATAGCACCTGTGCCCGGGGGTATAAAAAAAAGGAAAAGAGGAAATCATAAATAAAGGAATGCTCTAAACTTGTGTGAAAGGTCCACAAACTGTATCGAGGAGAATTTAATAAATACTTATAACAGAAATTATTCTTTATCCAGTATCTTCTACAACAATTAACATGCCATTAAAAACGGAAAGGCATTTGGCTTAACACCTCTGTCCCACAACAGAATGTCTGGACTCAATGCCTGGCTCCAGCTCCTAACTCCATCCACTTCCTACCAAGGCAGACTTTGGAAAGCAGTGGTGATGGCTCAAGTAACAACAGAGATCCCGCCACCCACTTAGAAGATGTGGATTAAGTTTCAAGTTCCTGGCTCTACCCTATCCCTAGTCACAGCCCTTGCCCAGCCCCAGCCACTGCAAGCATTTGGGCACTGAATCAGTGATGGGAGTTCTCTCTCTCTCTCTCTGTCTCACTCTTTCAAATTAAAAAAAAAAAAAATTAATACCATTACAAAAATTAAGATCATGTTATCTGACTGAATCAGGAAGTAAGTTCTGAGTACTGAAGATAAAAAATAAATATCTACTTAACTGACTTGAGACTGAAAAAGGTAAAATCAATGTGAGGGAAAACATATAATTACTTAAGGCATTAAAAACTGAGTTTATTATTAAAAAAATCAAATTTAACATTTTTAAGTAATACAGTTTGTTTTTCTAATTTATTATGAATATGACTTAAATACTACTGCATATACTTGCAAAAAATAAACAAAGGCAAAATCTTAGTATTTCTGGTGGTCTTTCTCGACCATGTTAACTTTGTTTTCTAGTTAAATAACAAAAGAATAGAATTATAGATAGAGTTCAGCAACGAGCTTTCCATTAGGATATGAAATCATGCCACGAGTTCCAAAAAAAGGGTTAGTTGTATAAATTTGGGGAATAAGCACTCATGCAAAAATCAGAAAATACCTGTACCGAGCCACCATGTCTGTCTGCTGCAAGGTGAGCTCTCACATGGTGGGGATTGGCCTGCTGGGAGTCCCAAGCTGCCCTGGGGTCTGCCGACTGCCATGTGTTTCATGCATGTGGCATGCATGGAAGAAGAAAAACCCAATATGTTAAACAGCTCATCCTCACAATGTGAAAAACAAATGTATAAAAGGAAAGTTAAGATAATCTTACTATTCTGAATCATCAGTGTAGTTATCTTTGCAAATGGAATGTGGAGAGACTTCAGTTAAACTGTTAAACTAGGCAATGATCAACAAAAACAAAATTGAACCTCAAAATTTTAGAACTAAAAGGACTCTAGAGATCTCAGACTCTGTGCTCCAATTCTATAAATGATGTTAACAAACAACCAGGCAGCTAAAGAGGGAGTGCCCAAGACAGCACTCCAAACAAATCAGGAACACCCTGAAAGGCCATGCACATACCTCCCCACGATAGAGGTTCCACTGGCTTTCTGATGAGGGGCTATTTCATCAAGGTAAAACAGACCTTAAATAGCTGTACTTGAGATTCTAGAAAAATGTTCTCTCTCACTTAATACCCTGTTTCTGATTGTGCCAGCCAACTGAAAAAACAGCAAAAACTCTTTGAAAACTGTGAAGTACTATAAACAGAATAATAGGAGAACATGTCAATTTTTTTAAAAAGTGGCAATCCTACTTATAAATCTCTTTGCTTTCTTAATCTCTTCTTATCAGGTTCAAGTTAAGGAATCCATTTTTATGAACAAGTTTAATGTGGACAGCGTTAACAAAAAAATGGTTTGCTTCTACAAAAGCTGCTTTACAGGTGCTATTTCATTTTCAGATGGACAGTCTAACTCGAATTTTACTGATGAAGCCATTCAGACTTCCCTAAGCTCAAGAGCTAGCAAAGTGCAACCCTGGATTCCAACTCAGAGTCTACTACTCTTGCAATAATACCACCTAGCTCCTCATCACAATTACTCATTTCTTAAAGCTTTCAGTGACCTTGGCTTTCTTTTGCAACCAAAGCCAAGAAAATCTTGCCACTAAGTGCCAAGCCCTTTGGGCTATACTGAGTCCAGGTATGGGCAAGTAGCCAGAGCAACTTTCCGAGGGAGAGAATAAATGTTCTGCCACCAAGTTTTCTAAATTAAATTGTAGAATGCAAAATCACATACTCAGCGGCATAAACTAGGTCACCAAAACAATTATAGTTCTATGATATATTTACTTTAAACTCTCCAGTACTTAGAAGATACGTAACTTACACTGAAATAAATTAGAAGAAATCAAATCTAAACAAGATGAAAGAATGAAAACAACGGTAACACTGAGACAAATATCTAGCACAATAGGCAACTGGAGCCATGGAACTCTAAAAATATACTAAAAACTATGCAACTTGTCATTAAAATGAACAGGTACATCCATGCAGCATTTCACATACAACAAAAGAATCCCCTGAACTTCAGCCACTAACTCTGGATTATCAACTGTTGATCTGGGGGCCTTACAAAGGCATCAATCATTTGAAAGAATTTTTTTTTCCCCCCTTTGGGATTGTAAACGATGTGTATCTCATAGAACTTAACCTAATTACTGAATCACAGATATTTAAGGAGAGTTTTTTTCCAAATACTACACTTTTCTATCATGATGAGAATCTGTATATCCAGATCTCAAATTCCAAATATAAATCTATCTTAAAGAATTTCTTGCAGTTCTGTGTGTGTATATTTGTGTGTATGTGTGAGTCTGTGTTCGTGTGTGTGCATGGGTGTATAGGTTTGTGAGTTTCAGAGTATGTGGGGATTTACACAAATAAATTAAGGATCCCACCCTCAGTAAGCCTCCTGTCTTGCTCACAACACAAGTCTGAAACATCTAAAGTTAAAAATTTTACATGTTAATAAAACATGGGGCCAGTGCTGTGGTGTAGCGGGTAAAGCTGCTGCCTGAAGTGCTGGCATCCCATATGGGCACCAGTTCGATACCCCGCTGCTCCACTTCCGATCCAGCTCTCTGCTATGCTCTGGGAAAGCAGTAGACGTCCTTGGGCCCCTGCACCCACGTGGGAGACCCAGAAGAAGCTCCTGGCTCCTGGCTTTGGATTGGCGCAGCTCCAGCCATTGCGGCCAACTTGGGGGGAGTGAACCGGTGGATGGAAGACCTCTCTCTCTCTCTCTGCCTCTCCTTCTCTCTTTGTGTAACTCTGACTTTCAAGTAAATAAATAAATCTTTAAAAAATATTTAATACAACAATGTGTTTTTCTTACTAACAGCTCAAGTCAAGGAATTTAGAGAAAATAATCGATTTTCTTTAAAGTGCAATCAAGAAATGAACTCTGGCTTATAGAACACAAGCTTTTAAGTCTAGACTGCTGGGCCATTTCTTTCTATAGCCAGCTTCATATCAGAGTGCTTCAAGACATCAACTAACTATATTTTATATATAAAATAATTTACTCATGAAACACTTAAGCTTCCAATATTGCTAAGTCAAATTTTTTAAAGTAATCATTTGATACTGACTATCATTTACAGAATATGGTAAACTATTCCCTAAAATGCAGCATTTTATTTTGCTATGGTTCTAAACAAGTGATGTTCTTTCCTCTAATTCTTGTCTTAATCCTCAACTGAAATTTGATGGAATAAAACATGTCAGAGTTAAAAAGCACAACATACTACCCTTCTTCAAAAAGATGCAGGGGGCCGGCACTGTCGCATAGACGGTAAAGCCGACACCTGCAGTGCCAGCATCCCATATGGGTGCCTGTTCGAGTCCCAGCTGCTTTACTTTCAATCGAGCTCTCTGCTATGGCCAGGGAAGTGGAAGAATTCCCAAGTCACTGGGAAGTCTCAAGTGGAAGCAGTGGAAGACTACCCAAGTCCTTGGGCCCCTGCACCCACGTGGAAGACACGGAAGAAGCTCCTGGCTTCGGAATGGCCCAGCTCTGGCCGTTGCAGTCATTTGGGGAGTGAACCAGCAGAAGGAAGACTTCTCTCTCTCTCTCTCTCTCTCTCTTTCTCTCTCTCTCTCTCTCCTTTCTCTCTTTCTCTGCCACCTTCTCTGTGTAACTCTTTCAAATAAATAAATCTTAAAAAAACAAGCTAAAAAGAAGTAGGACTGAAAATTCATGTATATTTAAACTTGGGATGATAGTAAAAATTTTTAGTCAAAGATGGCTTCAAGAAACTCACACTTTATTTAAAAAAAAAAAAGAATCACCACTCAAAAACGTAACAGCTTTCCACCCAAGAAACAGAAGCTTTCACTTTCCACTGGTCTCTGTCTACTGCAAGTTTATTCTGCTCTCTCTGCGCCTGCTCTGTGCGTCAACCACACTGTACTCATTTGCTATTCCTCAAACTCCACATTTAAACTCTGTTTCACACTGCATACTATTTACTCTCACCAAAATGCCTTTATTCCTTAAAATGCCTTTAAAAATTCTACTCAGCCTTCAGGCTTATCTCAAAAGCTACCTTTTTCAGAAACTCTTTACAGATGCCCCCAAGGCAATTTATGAGCATGTTCCATATGAGATGGCTGGCTTACTGAGCTTTGAAATACAGAAGTTTGAGCATTTATTTCAGTAATCATGATGACAATAATAGCAGCCACAAGAGGTGAGAGTTACTGAAAGCTTGCTAAACACTAGGAATCAACTTGCCTGCCTTATTTCCAAATTACAGACAGGAAATTGAGGCTTTGAGAAATTAATATGCCCAGGGTCCCACCTATCCATGTATATCTGATTCCAAAGATTGAGTGAATTTTAACTACAATATTGCTCTTAGTCACTTATTAAAAAATAACTTCATATAGGTTATACCATCTTCGTCTGTTCTGCATTCCTACAACACATGGAAAAATAGCTTTTAGATGGTAGGAACTCAGTAAATAATTTGTTAAATTAAACTAGACTATAGTTAAAAAGATCAAGTGCTGTTAAAATTCATTTCAATAGCATATACAAATATCTTCACCCTAACAGGACACCAAACATTGCATAAAGTTTAAACTAACTTATGCCATTAGTCAGGAATTTATGATTAAAGATTTTAATGTATTATTAAACTAATAAATTGTGAAATTAGAAAAAATTATGTATGATCTATTTTAACTACTGAAGAAAACTAAGTGGTTTACTCTTGGGACAAGTTAGCATATTCCATATCTAAGAAGGGCATCAAACCTGGTTTTTGGATTGCTGCATCTTGTCTCTGTGCTGATGTGCTTCCCTGTTAGACGACAGAGCAGGATCCTGCTGAACTGCACCCACTGGAGTAGGCTACAATGAAATAAGAATGAGCATCAATTCATTCTACTTAACATTGCTTAATTAATATCATTTAGCTGGGACTGGCATTTTGGCTTAGTGGGCAAAGCCACTTCCTGCAATACCAACATCCTCTTTAGGCATTGGTTTGTGTCCCAGTTGTTCCATTTCCAATCCAACTCCCTAATAACCTAGAAAAGTAGCCAAAGATGGCCCTAGTGCTTAAGCCCCTGCCAACCACATGGAAGACCCAAATGAAGCTTCTGGCTTTAGCCTAGCCCAGACCCGGCCTTTCAGGCCATTTGGGGAGCGCACCAGCAGATGGAAGGTACCGCTCTCTCTCACTTTCTCTCGATGGAAGGTATCCCTCTCTCTCATCTCTCTAGCTCTGCCTTTCAAATAAAATAAATAAACATCTAAAAATAGGGCTGGCACAGTGGCACAGTAGGTTAAAGCCGTGTCCTACAGTGCCAGAATCCCATATGGGCACCAGTCTGAATCCCAAGTGTTCCACTTCTGAGCCAACTCCCTGCTAATATGCCTTGGAAAGCAATGGAAAATGGTCCGGACCTTGGGACCCTGAACCCACGTGGGAGACCTGGAAAAAGCTCCTGGCTCCTGGCTTTGGCCTGGCCCAAAAGTCCCATTCTCCATTAAGATTAATTTTAAATTAACTTTATACACAGAAGACCAACTCTAAACTAAGTAAAGATTTCAACAACTTGCACACAAACACATATATACACACACACACACACAGACACCTATTTGGGAACAAGTTTTACAGTTAATTCTAATACAACTTGCTGAGGACAGAAGTCCTGCATGGGAAGAAAGTGCACAGTGACTCCTGTTGTTAATTTAACAATGAACACTTTTATGTATGATGTCATTGATCACCCAAGGCTCTTGACACAAGCTGCCAAGGCTATGGAAACTTTCTGAATCCACAATCTCTGTCAGTATTAGTCAACGCAATAGCAAAGTGGAAGTTCTCCCCTCCCTTCAGAGAAAACTAAATACATCATTCTTTGATGGACACTTCTATCCACTGGTGTCTCTCTCACAGAGATCCTTGATATAGGACATTTTTTTGCCACAGTGTCTTAGCTTCCCATGCTAGAAGAACTCTCATGAGATTTTCAGCCAGACCAGAATGCCTTAAGGGCTGATTCTGAGGTCAGCATGCTATTTAAAGCATATTCTATGAGTCTGTGGAGTGAAATCCTTCCCATGTTGGAACATCCTCTCCTTTTTAATTCTATCTATTATTATTACCAATATTTGATTTTATTTATATGATCCTTTTAATACTTAATCTGATCTATATGATCACTTTAACAATTAATATGGTCATTGTAACACTTAAGATGGTGTTTTTAACACCCAGCTTAAAGAGATTTGGGATCTCATGGCAAGTTTTAAACTGCACCCTTAGAAGTCCATAGGAATCTATGCAGAACTACACAGCTTAACAGTTACAAACTTCCTCCTCCCTCTCTTATTCCCACTCTTAATTTTTACTGAGACCTATTTTCAATTGACGTTATACACATATGATTAACTCCGTGTTAAGTAAAGAGGTCAACAAATAGTATAAAGGAAAAAAATAGTTGTTCCTTGACAGTGAGACAAGGGCTTTTCAAGTCATTGCTTATCAAAGTGTCAATTTCACTTCTACAGATTTCCTTTTAGGTGCTGTATTAGTTATCACAGATCAGGGAGAACATATGGTATTTGTCCCTTGGGGATTGGATTATTTCACTAAGTCTGATGTTTTCCAGATTCAACTACTTTGTTGCAAATGATTGGATTTCATCAAATGATCGGATTTCATTTTTTTTTCCTGTGAAGTATTCCATAGAGTATAAATCCCATAATTTCTTTATCTAGTCTTCAGTTGACAGGCATTTAGGTTGATTCCATGTCTTAGCTATTGTGAGTTGAGCTGCAATAAACATGGGGGTGCAGATAACACTTTTATTTGCTGATTTCATTTCCCTTGGGTAAATTCCCAGGAGTGGGATGGCTGGGATATATGGTTGGTCAATATTCAGATTTCTGAGGTATCTCCAAACTGTCTTCCATAGTAGTTTTATCAGTTTCCATTCCCACCAACAGTGGACTAGTGTACCTTTTCCCCCACATCCTTGTCAGCATTTGTTGTTTATTGATTCCTGTATGAAAGCCATTCTAACCAGCGTGAGGTGAAAACTCATTGTGGTTTTGATTTGCATTTCCTGCCGGCTAGTGTTCCTGAACATTTTTTCATGTCTCTGTTTGCCATTTGAATTTACTATTAGTAAAATATGTTTACGCCCTTGGCCCATTTCTTAACTGGTTTGATTGTTTTGTTGTTGTGGAGTTTCTTGAGCTCCTTATATATTTTGGTTATTAATCCTTTATCAGTTACATAGTTTGCAAATAATTTCTCCCATTCTGACGGTGCCTATTCACTTTCCTGAGTGTTTATTTTGAAGTAAAGAATTTTTGGGGGGCCAGTGCTGTGGCGCAGGGGGTTAAAGCCCTGACCTGAAGTGCCGGCATCACATATGGGCGCCAGTTCTAGTCCCAGTTGTTCCACTTCCAATCCAGCTCTCTGCTATGGCCTGGGAAAGCAGTAGAAGATGGCCCAAGCCCTTGGGCCCCTGTACCCACGTGGGAGGCATGGAAGAAGCTCCTGGCTCCTGGCTTCAAATCGGCACAGCTCTGGCCATTGCAGCCATCTGGGGAATGAACCCAGCGGATGGAAGACCTCGCTCTCTGTAACTCTTTCAAATACATAAAATAAATCTTAAAAAATTTTCTCAATTTGATGTAATGATATTCGTTACTTTTGGCTTTGACTGCCTGTGCCTCTGGGAACTTTTCCAAGAACTCTTTGTGCCAATGTCTTGCAGAGTTTCTCAATGTTCTTTAATAATTTGATGGTATCAGGTCATAGATTTAGGTCTTTAATCCATTTTGAGTGGATTTTTGTGTAAGGTGTAAACTAGGGGTTGTGCTTCATGTGGAAATCCAGTTATCCCAGTGGCACTTGCTGAAGAGGCAGTCCTTCCTCTAAGGATTGGCCTTAGTTCCTTGGTCAACTATAAGCTGGTTATAGATGCTTGGATTGATTTCTGGCATTTCTATTCTGTTCCAATGCTCTATCCATCTGTATCTGTACCAGTGACAGGATGTTTTGATTGTAACTGCCTTGTAGTATGCCTTGATATCCGGTATTGTGATGCCTCTGGATTTGTTTCTCTTTAATAACATTGCATTAGCTATTTGAGGTCTCCTGTGTTTCCAAATGAATTTCAGCATCATTTTGTTCTAGATCTGAGAATGTCTTTGCTATTACGACTGCTATCATATTGACTCTGTAACTGCTTTTAGAACAATAAACATTTTGAGATACTGATTCTTCCAATCCATGAACACAGAAGATTTTTCCATTTTTTTTGTATATTCTATTTCTTTCTTTAATGTTTTGTAATTCTCATTGTAGGGATCTTTGATATCCTTGGTTAAATTTATTCCAAGTTATTTAATTTTTTTCTTGTAGATATTTTGAATGAGATTGATCTTAAAAGTTCTTTCATACTGGCAGCACCGCAGCTTTACTACGCTAATCCTCCACCTGCAGCGCCGGGGTTCTAGTTCTAGAACACCTATGGGGTTCTAGTTCCGGTTGGGGCGCCGGATTCTGTCCTGGTCGCTCCTCTTCCAGTTAGCTCTCTGCTGTGGCCCGGGAAGGCAGTGGAGGATGGCCCAAGTGCTTGGGCCCCTGCACCCGCATGGGAGACAAGGAGGAAGCACCTGACTCCTTGGCTTCGGATCGGCGCAGCGCGCCAGCCGTGGCAGCCATTTGGGGGGGTTAACCAATGGAAAAAGGAAGACCTTTTTCTCTGTCTCTCTCACTGTCTAACTCTGACTGTCAAAAAAAAAAAAAAAAACAAAAACCCTTCTTTCAAAGCCGTACCATTGTCTGTATATACAAAGGCTGTTGATTTCTGTGTATAGATTTTATATCCTGCTAATTTACCAAACTCTTCTATGAGTTTCAATAGTCTCATGGCGGAGTCTTTTGGATTCCATATATATATATATATATACACATATATATATATATATATATAAAATCATGTCATCCACAAATAGGGATAGTTAGAGTTCCTCTTTTAGAATTTGTATCCTTTGCTACTTTTTTCTTGCCTAATGGCTCTAATTAAAACTTCTAGGACTATATTGAATAGCAACGGTGAGAATGGGCATCCTTGTCTGGTTCTGGATCTCAGTGGGAATGCTTCCAATTTTTCCCCATTCAATAGGATACTGGGTGTGGGTTTGTCATAACTGCCTTGATTGTGTTGTGGAATGTTCATTCTACACCCAATTTGCTTAGAGTTATCATCGTAAAAGATGGTATCAAGTACTTTCTCTACATCTATTGATGTAATCATATGGTTTTTGTTCTTCAGTTTGTTAATGTGATATATCACATTGACTGATCTGCAAATGGTGAACCATCCCTGCATACGAAGGATGCATTCTACTTGGTCCAGGATAATTATCTTTCTCATGTATTTTTTTATTCAATCGGCTAGAATTCTGTTGAGGATTTTTTCATTTATGTTCATCAGGCAAATTGGTCTGTAATTCTCTTACTCTGTTGCATCTTTTCCAGCTTTGAGAATTCAGGTGATGCTGGCTTTGTAGAAAGAATTTGGGTGGATTCCCTCCTTTTCAACTGTTTTGAATAATTTGAGAAGAACTGGGGTTAGTTCTCCTTTAAATGTCTCCTAGAATTCAGCAGTGAAGCCACCCAGTCCTGAATTTTCCTTTGTTGGGAGGGTCTTTATTACTGATTCAATTTCTGTCTTGGTAATGAGTCTGTTTAGTTTTTCTATGTCTGCATGGCTCAATTTAAATAGGTTGCAGGTTTCCCACTTTGTTGGCATACAGCTCTGTGTAGTAATTTCTGATGATTCTTTTTATTTCTGTGTTGTCTGTTGTTACATTTCTTTTTCATCTCATTTTATTTACTTGGGTTTTCTCTCTCCTTTTTCTGATTAGCTGGGACAATGGTGTGTCAATTTTCTTTATTTTTTCGAAAACCAGATCTTCATTTCCTGATCTTTTGTATTGTTTTCATGGTTTCAATTTTATTGATTTCTTCTCTAATTTCAATTATTTCTTTCCTCCTACTAGTTTTGGGTTTGGTTTGCTGTTGTTTTTCTAGATCCTTGAGATGCTTTGATAGCTCATTTATTTGGTGCCTTGCCAATTTCTTGATGTGGGCACCAACTGCTAAAACTTTCCTCTTAACACTGCTTTTGCTATATCCCATAAATTTTGATATGTTGTACTTTCATCTTCATTTATTTCTAGAAATTCTTTGATTTCTCTTTTGATTTCTTCTATGACCCACTGTTCATTCAGGAGCATTTTGTTCAGTCTCCATGTGTGTGCATATGTTCTAGATTCTTGAGTTATTGATTTCCAGCTTTATTCCATTGTGGTCCAAGAAGATGCATGGTATGACTGCTATTTTTCTGAATATGCTGAGACTTGCTTTATGGGATAGCATGTGGTCTATCCTACAGAAAATCCCATGCACTAGTAAGAAGAATGTGTATTTTGCAAATATAGGATGAAAAATGCTGCAGATATCTGCAAGGTCCATTTGGTCTATAGTGTCATTTAAATCTGCTGTTTCCTTGCTGATTTTCTGTCTAGTTGATCTGTACATGGCTGAACATGGGGTATTGAAATCCCCCAATACTACTGTATTTGAGTCTGTCTCCTTTTATTCCTTAACATTTCTTTTAAATAGCCTGGTGCCCTATTATTAAGTGTACATATATTTATAATAGCTACATATTCCTGTTGAATTGATCCCTTAATCATTACATAGTGCCCTTTTTTGTCTCTTTTAACAGTTTTGTATTAAAGTCTGTTTTGTCTGATATTAGGATGATACACCAGCTCTTTTCTGGTTCCTGTTGGCATGGAATATCTTTCTTCATCCTTTCACTCTGAGTCTGTGTGCATCTTTGTTGGTGAGGTGTGTTTCTTGTAGGCAGAGAATAGGCGGGTTTTTTAATCCATTCTGCCAGTCTGTGTCTTTTAACTGGACAGCTAGGGCTATTTACATTCAATGTGGCTACTAGTAACTAACGATTTTGCCCTGCCATTTTTCCATAAATATTCCTAATTTTTACTTTGGATTTCCTTTGTACTTTTCCGGGAGATTTCCTTCCTTTACCTTCTTTGATAGTAATGACCATGTTTCTGTATTTCTGTGTGCAGCAAGGCTAGGTGTGTAGTGACAAATTCTTTCACTTTCTATTTGTCATGAAAGGTCTTTATTTCACCTTCATTCATAAATGACAGCTTTGCAGGGTATAGTATTTGGGGTTTACAGTTTTTTTTCCTCTCAAGGCTTGGAATATATCTCACCATTCTCTCCTTGCCTATAGAGTTTCTAATAAGAATTCCACTGTGAGTCTCAATGGAGATGCTCTGAAAGTAATGTGGCACTTTTCTCGTGCACATTTTTGAATCTTTTCTTTATGTTTTACTGTGGAAAGTTTGATTACAATATGTCATGGTGAAGATCTTTTCTGCTCATGTCTATTAGGAGTTCTATGTGCTTGCAGTACTTGGATGTTCCTCTCTCCAAATCAGATAAATTTTCAGTTATTATTTCACTAAAAAGGCCTTCTAACCCTTTCTCTCTTTCCACACCTTCAGGAAATCTTAGAATCCATATGCTGGGTCTTTTGATAGTATCATGCACATTAGCAACAGTGTTTTTTAAGCTTTCTAATTTCTTCTTGTGTTTGGTCTGACTGCATAATTTCCTGTGCTTTGTCTTCTAAGTCGGATATTCTTTCTTCCACTTCACCAATTCAGCTGTCAAGACTTTCCACTCATTTTTTAAATTGTTCTACTGAATTCTTCACATTCAAGATTTCATTCTGATTTCTCTTTAAGATCTCAACCTTGTGGGAGAAATTTTCTTTCATGTCATGTATGGATTTGATTAGTTCGTGTATTTGCTTCTGATTACTTCTAAGTAATCCTATGATCAATTCTGTGAATTCCATTTCTGGCATTTCTTCAATTTCATCATCTTCACAATCTAGTATTGAAGTGTTGTGTTCTTTTGGGGGCATCATGTTGTCTTCCTTATTCTTGTTTTTTTTTTTTTTTTTACAGGCAGAGTGGACAGTGAGAGAGAGAGACAGAGAGAAAGGTCTTCCTTTTGCCGTTGGTTCACCCTCCAATGGCCGCCGCGGCCGGTGTGCTGCGGCCAGCACACCGCACCTATCCGAAGGCAGGAGCCAGGTGCTTCTCCTCGTCTCCCATGCGGGTGCAGGGCCCAAGCACTTAGGCCATCTTCCACTGCACTCCCTGGCCACAGCAGAGAGCTGGCCTGGAAGAGGGGTAACCGGGACAGAATCCGGTGCCCCGACCGGGACTAGAACCTGGTGTGCCGGCACAGCAAGGTGGAGGATTAGCCTATTGAGCCTCGGCGCCGGCCCTTATTCTTGTTTCTTAAGTCGGTGCATTTGTTACTTGCCATTTGGGGAAATACTCGTTGGTTTCTTTTTTTTTATCGCTGTGCTGCCTTTTATCTTTGGAAAATGTCTGTGTGGATTAGTGGAGTGTCTGCTGTCAGGGAATACCTTAGAGGTTGTAGTAGGTGTGGCCAAGAAGCTCGACTCAGTGTTCCAGGGTGAAGGGCAAGTCTGAGGTGACATACCCAGGTTTGGTGTGATAAATCTCCACTAAACCTTTTTTTTTTTTTTTTTAATCAGAGGGGAGGTTTTTATTGTCTGTTGGTGTACACTCAGCTGAGCTCCTCTCCACAAAGGAGACCAGCGCCTGGGTTCATCCGCTCTGCCAATAGGACCACATAAAGCATCTATGCAATCCTCAGTGTAAGTTCAGATCCCCAGCAATGTCTCTCACCAGGTAAGCAGGGAGCCCTTATTGTGTGCAGCCTTCCACACTGAAAGCCCAAAGTCCCAGCCACATCCTCAGCCCTGCCACGCAGCCTCAGTGTTTTCACAGTCCCTGTACCCCAGCCCCCTGTCTTTTCTCCCCACCAGACTCAGGAGTCGCCACTTGGTTGGTTGTGAGGTGCAGATAAAAGCTGGCACAGCTGTTACATATGTCCAAAATGGCACCTGCTCTCTGTTAGCTTGTTACAGGATGCAGCTGCAGGGTGACCAGGGAGAGAGAAAAGTAGCCCCTCCCCTTTGATTTTTCTCCTCTAGTTTTCCAGGTACACTATACCCCACGGAGCTCCAACCTGGGCTCCCTCTAAGCACTTCCTGCAGCTCTTTCACCAGCAGCTTAGGCTGCTGCAGTCTGTTCTCACCTCACTCTCCAATGCAGGGGAGGCTCTAGGCTGCTGAAGAGTTGTGCATGTCCTCCTCCTCCATGTAGGTCCACTGTGTCCTAATTTGCGTAGAGTTTCCTCTGCTGTTTTCTCTCTAACTCTTCCTGAGACTGCACTTTTCCACTTTTTTTAAACTCTCTTCTAGACATGGGCAGTAAGTTCCTTCCCTACTCTGCCATCTTAATCCCCTCCTCCGGACAATCTCTGTCACTCAAATAAATTAATTACATGTATGTAATTTAAATTTCATCAAAATATTGAAGTGATAATGAGAATACTATCCACAAAGAGTACATCTGATATTAAATCAGGATGAAAAGTTCTGAAAAGCAAAAAGTCCAAATGTAGGACTGTTACACAATTCAAATAACAGTAGTAGGTTACTAGCTTAAGAAACATCCTAAAAAAGGAAATAAATTCTTGTAAAGAATTATTTGTTCTCAACTGTATACAGTTGAAGGATATGCACTGTAGAAAGATAAACACTACAAATAATCAATTATGGGGGCCAGTGCTATGGCACAGCGGGTTAAAGACCCAGCCTGCAACACCGGCATCCCATATGCGTGCTAATTCGAGACCTGGCTATTCCACTTCTAATCCAGCTCCCTGATAATGATAATGGACCAAGCTCCTGCCTCTTGGCTTTGGATCAGTTCAGCTCTGGCCATTGTGGCCAGGCTATTTGGGGAGTGACCCAGCAGATGGAAGATCTCACTCCCTCTCTGTCTCTACCTCTCTCTGTAAATCCTTCAAATAAATAAAATAAATCTTTTAAAAAATAATCAATTATACAGCACGAAATACTCACCAACTGTTTACCAATCCAGTCATATTCATAATCAAACATGTATCCTTTTCGATCGAACAAATCAGTAAAAAGCTTTCTTAAGTAGTCATAGTCTGGCTTTTCAAAGAAGTCTAGCCTTCTTACATAACGAAGATATGTTGCCATTTCTTCTAGAAAGAATATCAAAATTATTCTGCATATTTTTCTATAGCACCCAGTAATAAAACTATTTCAATCGCTCAAAGTACAATGGACTAGAAAATCATGAAGAAGTAACAAAATTCTATCACAATTTAAAATTTTCTGTTTATAACAAGATAAAAAGGGGGAAAGGAAACAGAGACAAAAGAAGACTAAGAGGTTTAGTGTAACAACCTCTACTTTTGTTTCATTTTATTAGGAAAGTTTAGAAAGTCTTTATAATATTATTTTCAAGAGAAACCTTGGATAACTGTGTCAGAGATTCAATCAACAGTTTAGTGATATATGACTTAATCACAGAACACTGTACAGCAAAACTTCATAGTTGGTATTCTCTAGCAAGTATTTTAAGCTATTCAAAGCAATTTACTGAATACAGTATTACTTCAGATGGGGACTGGCCAACATTATTAAAACATGTAATTTGCCTATGTTAATAACATCTTAGAAAGCAAACATCTCTGTGGTCTACGCACCAAATTCTGATGTATTTTAAATCATGATTTAAACTTATTTTTTTAAAGTATGATAAGAAGTATTTACAAATCTAAACAATGAAAATGAGCAACTCTGGTTTTCTGCTCAGAAGTGCATGTCAGTGGGCAATAGCCATTACCTGGGAAATTGTCACACAGCGCTTCTATCGGGGTGGCTCGTTTAGTATCTCCAATTTTCTGATACCTCTCTTTTAATGTGTCAGCCTAAAATAGAAAATTGTGAATGAGGTCATCTGATAATTGTTTAGTTGGAGGAAAGGACCTTAATATATATGAGCATTTTCTGAAATTCATTTAAAAAGAACACAAAAAGTTACCTTTAAGCCTTGCCAAGGAAGACTGCCTCTCAGAAAATACATGAACATATGGCCTAAAGCTTCTAAATCGTCTCTTCTACTTTGTTCTGAAATGCAAGAGAAACGGAAACTTGACTTTTCTCTAGGAGTTAAGGATATAAGAATGGAGAATTGATTCTTTCATTGCATATAAATTTATAAAAGTTTCATACGTAAATATATATTACAGGTTTAGTGCCTATAAGTGATGCAATTGTGTCCAAACTATATTACATTCACTTATTACATTAGTCTTTATATTAAAATTACTGTGCATGTTTCAAATACACCATTGTGAATTTTTAGATATTATTAAAAATTATATATCTGCTTAGATACCTATTTTTTAAAAAAAGATTAATTTATTTGAAAGAATTACACAGAGAGAAGGAGAGGCAGAGAAAGAGAGAGAGAGAGAGAGAGAGAGAGAGAGAGAGAGAGAGAGGTCTTCCATCTGGTGGTTCACTCCCCAATTGGCTGCAACGGCTGGAACTGTACATATCTGAAGCCAGGAGCCAAGAGCTTCTTCCGGGTCTCCCACGCGGGTGCAGGAGCCCAGGGCCTTGGGCCATCTTCTACTGCTTTCCCTGGCCATAGCAAAGAGCTGGATCCAAAGTGGAGCAGTCAGGTCTTGAACCAGTGCCCATATGGGATGCTGGCACTGCAGGTGGTGGCTTTACCCGCTATGCCACAGCACCGGCTTAGATACTTATTAATGGAAATACGGGCTGAAGGGACAAGGGCTCTGCAGCCAAACACAGTCCCATTTCTCCACGTTGAAGATTTAGAACATAGCATAGTAAGAGCTTCTGAGATGCACTAGAATTCAAGATATCTAACTTTATTTAACACTGTATTTTCTAAACGCATATGAGCACAACCCACATAGTCTCCATTAACACTAAATCCAAATGGTAGTCTGTGAAATACATTTTTTTTTTTGACAGGCAGAGTGGATAGTGAGAGAGAGAGACAGAGAGAAAGGTCTTCCTTTTTGCCGTTGGTTCACCCTCCAATGGCCGCTGCGGGCGGTGCACTGTGCCGATCCGAAGCCAGGAGCCAGGTGCTTTTCCTGGTCTCCCATGCGGGTGCAGGGCCCAAGCACCTGGGCCATCCTCCACTGCCTTCCCGGGCCATAGCAGAGAGCTGGCCTGGAAGAGGGGCAACCGGGATAGAATCCGGCGCCGCAACCAGGACTAGAACCTGGTGTGCCGGCGCCGCAAGGCGGAGGATTAGCCTGTTGAGCCACGGCACCGGCCCTGTGAAATACATTTTAAGAAACACTTGCAGCACATCACCTTGCCTTAATAATCTCAGAGATTCCAAGGTGACTGAGTAGGGAAAAGACATGACTGAATAGGGAAAAGACGTGCTGATTCTGACCAGAGGACTGCAGGAAAACAAAAAAACAAAAAACAGGAAGTGCATTCCCAGGGGAGAGCTGGAGAGAAGTTTGCCATGGAAATTCTAGAGAAAGAAGGGAACATCGTGGAGCAGTGTGGATGCACAACACTGAGCAGGGACACTGTCCACAACTCCCACAGCTGCAGACTGGAGAAGACGCCAGGTTCTGAGAGTGAGGTGATGCAAGCGGCAGCAGCCAGCGCCACTCCTGATGCTTCATATGGGAGAGCCTTGAGGAACACACTGTCTTTCAGTCCAGCCCAGAACCACAATGGGGTCCCCTGATCCAGCAAAGAAAAAGCACATTTCCTTCTCCCCACCCCCCAACAATGGCACCCAGCAACCAAAGGGGAGAAGGTGCATTTTTGACACAAGTAGAGGCTGTAGCAGGTCTCGCATGAATGACCAAGGGATTTTGCATTTCCCACTGCCTTTGAATGGGCTGGAAGGGTTTGACGGGGGGCTGGGTACCAATTTAGGGTTGTGAGGTGCCCCTAACTTCTCAATGTACTTCATGGTTTGGGGCTCCAACTGCCAAAGAGGAGCACCCACAGGCATCTGGCTCTCTCTGGGACAGGGCAGGCTGGTGGAGCGCAGAGGGGATCCTCTGTACCCTGTGACTGTGGGAACTGTGCAACTGTACAATGCAGTATGGCATCTACCTGAGTCTCTGAGCAATCCCTGTGTCTGGTGTCAGAGGCTCAGAGCTCCCTGATTGCCTGGGGTGGCTAACTGCAGAGGTATCTGTGCTTACACTGAGGACTGTACAGATTATTTGATTCATGCTTCAGGGTGGACGAGGGCTGTAGCCACTATGGGCTAACCCCAGGTATTGATCACCTTGGAAGAGAGGAGATGAGGCTATTATTACGGCAATAGATGTGATGATACCCTCCCTCTGCTGACAACAGAGCAGATCTATCATACCCTTGGATTCTCACCCCAACTCTGAGCACTGACCCCTTTCCTGGACACACCCACAACACGCCTCTGGGTATCCAGTGAAAGAGCAGACACTCCACTAAGCCACAGAAGCATAGGGCAAAGATAAAACCCAACAGTAGAGAAAATCAACAAGTGCTTCTACAAATTCCTAAAAATAAACAGAAATAGAAGAAACAAGAACAAGGAAAACAACATGACCCCTGCAAAAGAACACAACAACCCTTCAATATTAGAATATGCAGACAAAGAGACAGATGAAATGCCTGAGAACAAATTCAAAAGAATTATCATAGGATTATGCAGAAGCAATGAGAAGCAAATTCATGAGTTAATTAAAGATATCTATACATGACATGGAGGAAAAATTTTCCCATGAGATTGAGACTGTGAAGAGAAATCAAACTGAAATATTAGAAATGAGGAATTCAATATGTCAAATAAAAAATGCAGTGGAAAGCCTTAACTTGGTGGGGCAGAAAAAATAATATCTGAGCTAGAAGACAAATCTTTGGAAACATGTCAGTCACACCAAAACACAGAAGAAATGAGACAAATTAAAAACAGTGTAGGCATTGCTTTTGGGCCTTTTTGCTAAGATCAAGTGTAAAAACAGTGTTGGCAATTTATGGGATACGGTCAAATAACTAATACACAGGTCTTGGGGAGTTTCTGAAGGCATGGAAAGAGAGAATGAATTAGAAGGCCTATTCAGTGAAATAATAACAGAAAATTTCACTAATTTGGAGAAACAAAGAGACAGCCAAGTGTAGGAAGAACACAGAACTCCTAATAGACATGATCAGAAAAGATCTTCACCATGACACACTGTAGTTAAACTTTCAACAGCTAAATATAAAGAAAAGATTCTACAACGTGCATGAGAGAAAAGACAGATTACCTTCAGAGGATCTCCAATTAGACTCAGAGGTGACTTTTCATCAAAAACCCTATAGGTTAGGAGAGAATGGAGAGACATAGTCCAAGTCTTAAAAGAAAAAAATTGTTAACCCAGTATACTGTACCTTGCAATACCTCTCATTTATGAATGAAGATAAATAAAGAACTCCCATAAAAAACAGAAATTGAAAGAATTTGCTATCACTGGTCCAGTCTTACAAATGATGTTTAAAGATGTGCTACACACAAAAACACACACAGTCATCATTATAAAAGAAAAAAAATGAAAGCAGAAAATTTCCCAGTAAAAGTACAAAGGAAACCCAAAGCAATCAATCAATAGGAATATTTATGGGAAAATAGCAGGGCTACATCAATACTTATCAATAGGAACCTTGAATGTAAATTGCCTAAATTCTCCAATTAAAGGATACAGCCTGGTTGAATGGGTTAAAAAACAAGACCCATCTATTTGCTGCCTACAAGAAACACATCTCACGAACAAATATACACACAGACTGAAAGTGAAAGGATGGAAAAATATATTCCATGATAATAGAAAGCAACAATGATCAGCTGTAGCCATCCTAATATCAGACAAAATAGACCTGAACACAAATATTATTAAAAGAGACAAAGGGTGCTATGTAATGGTTAAGCAATCAATTCAAATGGAAGATATAACTACAATAAATGTACATTCACCCAATGCCAGGGCACCTGGCTATTTCAAGCAAATGTTTTAATCAATCTAAAGGTAGACACAGACTCAAATACAACAGTAATGGGGGATTTCAATGCCTCATATTCATCAATGAACAGATCAACTAGATATAAAATCTAAAAAAGAAATAACAGAGATAATCTACACTACAGACATAATGGACCTAACTCATATCTACCAAACATTTCATCCCACAATTGAAGAATACACGTTCTTTTCATCAGTGCATAGAACTTCCTCTGGGATACACCATATGCTAGGCCTTCAGCTAGTCTCAGCAAATTTAAAAAAAAAAATTGAAATAATACCATTTATCTTTTGTGACCACAATGGAATTAAGCTGGAAATTAACAACTCAAGAATCTCTAGAAAATATGCAAACACATGGAGAATGAACAATAGGCTCCTGAAAGAACAGTGAGTCATAAAAGAAAGCAAGGCTGGCACCGCGGCGCAATAGGCTAATCCTCCGCCTGCAGCGCCAGCACACCAGGTTCTAGTCCCGGTCAGGGCGCCGGATTCTGTACCAGTTGCCCCTCTTCCAGGCCAGCTCTCTGCTGTGTCCCAGGAGTGCAGTGGAGGATGGTCCAAGTTCTTGGGCCCTGCACCTGCATGGGAGACCAGGAAAAGCACCTGGCTCCTGGCTTCGGATCAGCGAGATGCGCCGGCCGCAGCGGCCATTGGAGGGTGAACCAACAGAAAAAGACCTTTCTCTCTGTCTCTCTCTCTCTCTTACTGTCCACTCTGCCTGTCAAAAAAAAAAAAAAAAGAAAAAAAAAGAAATCAAAAAATTCCTGGAAATGAATGAATATGACAATACAAATGTCAAAATTTATGGAATACAGCGTTATCTGGTTTCCGCGTTCCCCGCACAATGCCTGGTAAAACCACAGAAGCCATGCCTTCTACAGAGCAAGAGTGGCCCCGGCCCCAGGCTTAGCCAGGGTCTGGAACAGAATCTGACTGATAAGTCAGTGGCTCAGCCTGAGGAACAAGATTCCATGCAAGTAACTACAACACAGGCTCAGCTGGGCAAAGCAGCCAAACTTGATGAAGACCCAGTCAGTAAATCAAAACAGAGTCGGAGTGAAAAGAAGGCATGAAAGGCCATGTCCAAACTGGTCTTCAACAGGATACAGGGGTTACTAGAGTCACTCCAGAAATCTAAGAATATCCTCTTTGTTACTGCAAAACCAGATGTCTAGGTAAGTACCCAGCCTCAGATACCTGTATAGTTTTGGGGGAAGCCAAGATTCAGGACCGATCTCACCAAACACAGCTAGCAGTGGATGAGAAATACAAAGCTCAGTGTGAAGCTATCTCAGACCTTCAGGAAAAGACACAGACTACAACGGTACAGGAGGAGAGTGAGGAGGAAGCAGTCGATGAAACAGGTGTACAAGTTAAGGATACAGAATTGATCATGTCACAAGCAAATGTGTCAAGAGCAAAGGCAGTCTGAGCCCTAAAGAACAACAGTAATGATACTATAGATGCTATTATGGAATTAATAATGTAGCCATCTGAAAAACAAGGACCCTTTTTGGTATTTCGAAAGAGTAAATGTTTCTAACATTAAAAACTTATGTATTGTTGGATGTAAAAAATGAAAGAAACTGGAAAGTTATAAATTATTTATCAGTATCTCAAGGACCTAGAAAAAGAACAAACCAAACTCAAAATTAGTAGAAAGAAAGAAAATTGATATATCACTGGCCTAACTAACCAAAAAAAAAAAAAAAAAAAAAAAAGGAGGTAGAAAGAACATTCACATCAATAAAATCAGAGATGAAAAAGGAGATAAGGAGATGCCAACAAATTGGAGAATCTGGAAGAAATTAATAGGCTTACAGACACACATAGTTTACCTTTATTGGGACATGAAGGCACTGAAAATCTAAACAGACCAATGACCAAGAGACTGAATTAGCAAAAAAGACCTTCCCAACAAAGAAAATCCCGGACAAATGGCTTCACTGTTTAATTCTGCCAAATCTTTTTTTCTCTAAAATACTTATTTATTTATTTATTTATTTAATTTATTTACTTAAAAGTTAGAGTTACATGCAGTGAGAAGGAGAGCCAGAGAGAGAGAGAGAGAGAGACAGACAGACAGAGGTCTTCCATCCACTGGTTCACTCCCCAAATGGCTGCAATGGCCAGAGCTGCGCTGATTCAAACCAGGGGCCAGGAGCTTCCTCCAAGTCTCCCACAAAGGTGCAGGGGCCCAAAGACTTGGGCCATCTTCCACTGCTCTCCCAGGCCATAGCAGAGAGCTGGATCGCACGTGGAGCAACCAGGACTCAAACAGGCACCCACATGGGATGCTGGCACTGCAGGCGGCAGCTTTACCCTCTATGTCACAGCACCAGCTGCTCTTCTGCCAAACTTTTAAAGAACTAATTTCAATTCTCAAACTATAAAAAAAGAACTGAAAGGGAAAGAACCCTCCCAAATTCCTTCTATAAAGCCAGCATCACCTTAATTCCTAAACTAGAAAAAGACACAACAAAGAAAGGGACTATAGACCAATAACACTGATGAACACAGATGCAAAAATCCTCAACAAAATACAAGTTAATCAAATCTAACAACACATCAGAAACATCATTCACCTGGACAAGTGGGACTGATCCCTCATGTGCAAGGGTGGTTTAACATATACAAATCAACAAATCTGATATGTAACAACAAACTGAACAGTTGTAGAGAAAACATTTGAAAAAATACAACATTCTTTCATTATGAAACCTTAAGCAAACTGAGTACAGAAGGAATATTCTTCAACACATTCAAGACAATTTATGACAAACCCACAGCTAGCATCATATTGAATAGAGAAAAGTTGGAAGCATTTCAACTAACATTCTGAGCCAGACAAGGATGCCTACTTTCACTATTGCTATTCATTATAGTCCTGGAAGTTTTAGACAGGGCCATGAGGTAAGAAAAAGAAATCAAAGGGATACAAACTGGAAAGAAGGAAGTCAAATTATCCCTATTTGCAGGGGAACCAAAAGATTCCACTAAGAGACTACTGAAACTTAGAAGAGAGTTTGGTGACGTGTAAGATATAAAATCGACACACAAAGATGAACAGCCTTGTATACACAAACAATGCCATGGTTCAGAAAGAACTTGTAAGATCAGTCCCATTCACAATAGCTACAAAAATTTTAAATAACTTGGAATAAATTTAACTAAGGAGGTCAAAGAGCTCCACAGTGAAAATTACAAAACACTGAAGAAATAGAAGACATCAAAAAATAGAAAAAATATCTTCGATGTTCATGGAATGGAAGGATGACTAACATCAAAATGTATATACTATTGAACGCAGTTTACAGATTCAATGAGATCCCAATCAAAATATCAAGGATATTCTTCTCAGATCTAGAAAAAACAATACTAAAATTCATATGCAAACACAAGAGACCCTGAATAGCTAAAGCAATCTTAACAAAAACAAAGCAAGAGGCATCAAAATACCAGATTTCAAGACGTATATAGGGCAGTTATGATCAAAATAGCCTGTTACTGGCACAGAAATAGACATGCAGGTCAATGGAACAGAATACAATCTCCAGAAATCAATCCATGCATCTACAACCAATTAGTCTTTTACAAACGACATAAAATCAATGCCTAGAACAAGTACACTATCTTCAACAAATGGTGCTGAGAAAACTAGATCTCCACATACAAAAATATGAAACAAGATCCTTACCTACAACTTACACAAACATCAACTCAAAACAGATCAAGGTTCTAAATCTATGACCTGACACCATCAAATTACTAGAGGAGAACACTGGGGAACCTCTGCAACACATTGGCATAGGCAAAGACTTCTTGGAAAAGACCCCAGGAGCACAGGCAGGCAAAGCAAAAATAGATAAACAGGATTACATCATGCTGAGAAGCTTCTGCACTGCAAAGGAAAACACTTAACAAAGAGAAGAGGCCACCAACAGAATGGGAGAGAGTATTTCCAAACTATGTAACTGATAAAGGATTAATATCCAGAATCTATGAAGAGTTCAGGAAACTCAACAACAACAAAACAAATAACGTAGTTAAGAAATCAGCAAAGGATTTGAACAGGTATTATTTATTTATTTATTTACAAGTTAAACAGTGAGAGAGAGGAGAGAAAGAAAAAGAGAAAGGTCTTCCTTCCGTTGGTTCACTCCCCAAATGGCTGCTACAGCTGGAGCTACACTGATCCAAATCCAGGAGCCAGGTGCTTCCTCCTGGTCTCCTATGCGGGTGCAGGCGCCCAAGCACTTGGGCCAACCTCCACTGCCCTCCCAGGCCACAGCAGAGAGCTGCACTGGAAGAAGAGCAACCTGGACTAGAACCAGTGTCCATATGGGGTGCTGGCGCCGCAAGCGGAGGACTAACCAAGTGAGCCATGGCGCCGGCCCATTTGAACAGGTATTTTTCAAAAGAGAAAATTCAAATGGCCAACAGACACACGAAAAAATGGTCAGGATCACTGCACATCAGGAAAATGCAAATCAAAATCAGAATGAAGTTTTACCTCACCTCAGTCAGACTGGCTCTCAAACAGAAATCAAAAAACAATACACACTGGTGAGGATTGGAGCAAGAGGTTCTCTAATCCACTATTTGTGGGAATGCAAGGAGTATAGCCATTAGGGAGATGAATGAAATCAGCATATGAAAGAGTTACCTGTATCCCCAGTGTTTACTGCAGATCAATTCCCAATACCTAAGATATGGAATCAACCCAGATGCCCATCAACCAACGACTGGATTGAGAAAATGTGGTATATATACACTATGGAATATTACTCAGCCATATACATACACCACAGAATACTACTCAGCCATAAAAAGAATGAAACCCTGTATTTTGCAACAAAATAGATGTAACTGGAAACGATTATTCTTAGTAAAATAATCCTGTCCCAAAAAGACAAATATCACATGTTTTCCCTAATCTGTGGTAACTATTAGAGTACAAAAAAAGATGTAACATATAATTATTTACACTGCAATCTGCATTAAATTACTCCTGTGAATAAATTCTTGAGAGGAAATAGCTTAAAGTCTGAACAAATGAACTAAATTATTATCGTACAGCCCTACAGGAAATATTTACATGCTACAGTGTCACTGGTTGTATTTCACTGAAAAAAAGTTATGAATGACTAACTGACCAAAAAACTGTATTTGGGCGAAATGGTCATTTATACGTTCAATTACTGTTTATATAGCCATTGTCTATATTCCCACTAAACTAGTCTTTTACTTTCTATTTGTTAAGCTTTTTATTGTAATGTAAACTTAAAACATGTTACCACAAAAACAAAACAAAACAAAACAAAGACAGGTAGAAGGAAGGAGGATATGAGAGAGGGAGGAAGGGAAGGAGGGAAGGAGGGAAGGAGGGAGGAGGGGAATACCGTTATGTTCTTACACTTGCATTCACAAACCATATTGCATCTGTTAAAAATTAATTAAAATTAAAACAAAAAATTGTAAAAGAAACATTTGTGCTTAACACAAATCCCCATACCCCCTCCACTATTAACAAAAAAATGCTACTAGAAAAAAAACTATCATTTTGAAAGTTATTTTTGTTGTTTTAGCAACCAAATGTTGTACAGCACATAACTAAGCAGTAATCACAAACCGTGGCTCAGGAAAATGCTCATAAATATTTGTTGCCTGAGCAATATTTCAACTTTTGCTTATTAAATACTGAAGATTTCTACATGTTTTGAAATAATACAAAAACATTAGCTAACAGTAAGAGTATAATAATGCTTTCACAGGGGCCAGCATTATGTCGTGGCAGGTAAAGCTGCCGCCTGTAACAACGGCATCCCATGTAGATACTGGTTTGTGTCACAGCTGCTCCACCTCCAAACCAGCTCCCTGCTAATCCCTGCAAAGCAGTGAAGATGGTCAAACTGCGTGGGCCCCTGCCACACATGTGGGAAACCCGGATGAAACTCACGGCTCCTGGATTCTCCTGGCTGAGCCCCGGCCATTGCTGGCACTTGGGGAATGAACCAGCAGCTGGCAAACTCCTGCTGGCTGGTGCGGCTGTGAAGGCAGTGGAGGCTGCCTGGGTGCTTACACCCCTGCCACCCATCCTGGAAACCTGAATGGAGTTCCAGGCTCCTGGCTTCTCCTGGCCCAGTTCTGGCTGTCGCAACCATCTGTGGATAGATTTTATCTCTCTCCCTCTTCCTGACATTCTGCCTTTCAAATCAATAAATATCTTTTAGAAAAAGCAGAAATTCACAGTTCATTTTCAATCCACTTCTGGAAGTGCGGATGTGAACTGCTTCAGTGAACTAGTGATGACTTTCAAATGAAATTTCATGTCACTGGGTTCTGAGCATCTTAAAAATTAAAAACCAGGAGGAAAAGAAAGCTAGGCATCAGAAGCAATGGGTGGCAGGCCTATTAATGGCTGATCTGTACAGTGATCTGCCCTCAAGGAGACCCAACAGGCCAGTCCACTGCAGTGCTTTCAATGTGGTAAGCCTGGGCTTCAGCAGAAGTCAGCTTGTGAAGAGCCCTGGCAGCTCTGCCAAGAGTTGGATCACTGGAAATGGACCTGCCCTGGAGTCGAAGGATGCCCAGGTCAGAGACACAGATCTTATTGGCTCTAAGCTGAAAAGCCCTTCACTCAGCCCAGCTTCCAAAGTGACCACTGCAGCTGAGGGGATGGTCAAGTAGGGTCAGCAACATTGCAGGCAGAACTATAAATTTCTTGTTAGAGATGCCACCTGCCTTTACCTGGCCAGCTCTCCTCCCAGGCCAGCCAAGTAATGAAAGTCAACAGAGTGCCTTCCCCTAGGAGGTTCACACCTCCCTTAGATATACCCCATGTGAAGAGATAGATAGGTCTGGGCCTCTTAACTTACAAGGCCTAAAGCCCAACAGATTATTATCAAGCCCCTTCTATCAGGTTCTATTTGCCTCTCAATCAGAAAAATTACTTGTAGCTTAGACAGCACCTTTCTTAGCTCCTCTAATAATGACTCTGTCCTTTGTTCTAGACCCTGTCTAGCACACTTGGGCCTCATTCCTTTGTAATCATAACCTCTACTCTACCACCAATGGCTCTATTCCCAACCTGTGTGTACTGATGGTCCTCTTCCCCACTTAATGCTGTATAATTGTTCAAAACTGGTAAATGCCACTCTTAGGATCACTGGTTACTATCCTCACTCTGTCTTTTATGACCTTGTCTAAATATGAGCAGAGTCGGCAAACTTGGAAGGCTTCCATAGCCTTGGCAACTCATGACGACAGCCTAGGGTGGTTACTGGCGCCATAAACTAGAGTGTCAATTTGTTGGGTCAACAACAGGAGCCACTGTGCACTTGCTCCTCATGTGGGATCTCTGTCCTTAATGTGCTGTACATTTTGATTTAATGCTATAACTAGTACTCAAACAGTATGTTTCACTTTGTGTTTCTATGTGGGTGCAAACTGTTGAAATCTTTATACTAAATTGATCTTCTGTATATAAAGAGAATTGAAAATGAATCTTGATGTGAATGGAAGGGGAGAGGGAGTGGGAGAGGGGAGGGTTGCGGGTGGGAGGGAAGGTATGGGAGGGGGAAGCCATTGTAATCCATAAGCTGTACACTGGAAATTCATATTCATTAAATAAAAGTTAAAAAAAAAAGAGAGATAGATAGGTCTAGGCCACTTAACTTACAAGTCCTAAAGCCACCAGGTTATTATCATCGCATATGTTTCCATCTGTTACAGTTTATTGTCCAAAATTTATTCTTGCTTATTTAAAAAGAAAAGCTACAGGATCCTATCAAGATCTGAGGAGTGGCCGGCACCACAGCTCAATAGGCTAATCCTCCGTCTGCAGTGCTGGAACATCAGGTTCTAGTCCCGGTTGGGGCACTGGATTCTGTCCCGGCTGCCCTTCTTCCAGTCCAGTTCTCTGCTGTGGCCCGGGAGTACAGTGGAGGATGGCCCAAGTGCTTGGGCCCTGCACCCAATGGGAGACCAGGAGAAGCACCTGGCTCTGGGCTTTGGATCAGTGCGGTGGGCTGGCCACAGCGCACCGGCTACAGCGGCCATTGAGGGGTGAAGCAACAAAAAAAGGAAGACCTTTGTCTCTCTCACTGTCTACTCTGCCTGTCAAAAAAAAAAAAAAAAATACAGTGTTTTCTCTTAGAAAAATATACACATCCTAGGATCTTCCAACTAATCTTGATAATATTACTACACAAGATAAAAAAAAAAAATCACACGAAAATTTTTAATCCTGAAACATGAAGAAAACATCAGGGTAGGCATGAGGCCTGGTGGTTAAGATGGCTGTATCCCATAATGGAGTGTCTGGGTTAGAATCCTGGCTTCACCTCCAATTCCAGTTTCCTGCTAATATGTACCCTGGAAGGCAGTAGGTGATGGCTCAAGTACTTGGGTCCCTGCCACTCACAGGTGAGACCTAGATTCCCAGATACTGGCTTCAACTTGGCCCTACTCTGGCTACTGCAGGCATCTGAAGATTGACCCAGCTGAGTGGAAGATACCTCTCTCGCTCTCCCCCATCCCCACCTTTCAAATAAATAAATAAGTAAAAGAAAGTATCAATATGTTCTTCACACTTTCAAAAAACATTTTGAAACTATTAAAATATAATTGTAAAATGTAATGCTTTTAAACTGTGAAAAAGCTGTTTGGGGGAGGAGGGGGCTGGGTCAGCACTGTGGTGTAGCAGATTAAGGAAGCACTGCCTGCATTACCAGCATCTCATGTGGGCACTGGTTCACATCCTGGCTCCTCTTTTTTACATATTTTTATTTTTATTAATTTGACATATAGAGGAATTACAGAGAGAGGCAGAGACAGAGAGAGAAGTCTTCCGTGCACTGGTCCACTCCCCAAGTGGCCACAATAGCCACAGCTGAGCCAGGACCTTCCTCTGGGTCTCCCGCATGGGTGCAGGGGCCATCTTCTTCTGCTTTCCCAGGCCATAGCAGAGAGCTGGATCAGAAGAGGAGAGGCTGAGACTAGAATCAGCGCCCATATGGAATGCCAGAGCTTCAGGCCAGGGCTTTAACCTACTGTGCCATAGCACTGGCCCCCCTCCTTTACTTCTAATCTGGCTCTCTGTTGGTGTGCCTAGGAAAGCAGCTGAGGATGTCGCAAGTGTCTGGGCCCCTGAATCCACATGGGAGACCTGGAGAAAGCTTCTGGCTCCTGGCTTTAGCCTTTTCCAGCCCTGGCCATTGCAGCTATTGGGGGAATGAATCAGCACATCCAAAATCTCTTTGTCTCTCCTTTGCTCTATATAACACTGCTTCTCAAATGAATGAATAAACCTTAAAGGAAAAAAAGCTGTTTGGGCAGCTTAATGAGCAGGCCTCAGGAATGTGGGCAATTAACCGAGAAATAAATTAAATGAATCACATCACTGAACAACAGCACAGAAAAATGGCATTTTAACATTATCATTCTGCAATTCCTTTTCTCCTAGTCAAAAAGCATACCACTTAAAAGCCTGAAATAAGGGCCGGTGCTGTGGCTTCATAGGCTAAGCCTTCATCTATGGCACTGGCATCCCATATGGCACTGGTTTATGTCCCAGCTGCTCCTCTTCTGATCCCGTTCTCTGTTTGTGGCCTAGGAAGGCAGTGCAAGATGGCTCAAGCACTTGGGCCCCTGCACCCAAGTGGAACACCCAGAAGAAACTCCTGGCTCCTGGCTGCACATTGGCTCGGCTCCAACCACCATGGGCTTCTGGAGTGTGAACCAGCAGATGGAAGACCTTTTTCTCTGTCTCTCCCTCGGCCTGTAATTCTACCTCTCAAATAAATAAATAAAATCTTTAAAAAAAAAGCTTGAAATATTCTATTAAGGAACATAAATTCCTTTTAATTTATTTGAGAGGCAGAAAGACAGAAACAGTTCCTCTGCTAGTTCATCCCCCAAATGCTTTCAATAGTCAAGACGGAGCCTGGCTGAACTCAAGAGCCGGGAACTCAGTTCAGGTCTCCAACACGGGTGGCATGAACCCAGCTACTGGAGCCATCACCTGCTGCCATCCAGGACGCATCGTATTAGCAGGAAGCTGGAAACAGGAGAGCTGGGGAGCTGGCATTGTGGCATGGAGGGTTAAGCCACTGCCTGAAGCGCCAGCATCCCACATAAGGGCTGATTCAAGCCTCGGCTGCTCCACTTCAGATCCAGTTCCCTGGGAAAGCAGCAGAACACAGTCCAAAGGTTTGGGTCTCTGCACCCACGTGGGAGTCATGGATGAAACTCCTGGCTCCTGGTTTCAGCCTGACCCAGCTCGGGTCACTGTGGTTATTTGGGGAGTGAATCAGCACATAGAAGATCTCTCTCTGTCTCTCAATCCTTCTCTCTCTGTAATTCTTTCAATAAATAAACATTTAAAAAACAGAGAGAGAGAGGGAAAGGGAGAGAGAGAAAGAGAGAGTGCGCTGGGACTCCAACCCAGGCACTCTGATATGTGAGGCAGCTGTCCCAAGTGGCAGCCTTGTGCCAAATGGTACCCACTGTGCCAAATGGCTGCCCCCAAAAATTAAATTTTTATTTCATGACCATAAACTAGAGAACCATGCAGTATTTACTTAATCTCAAACGACTTCAACAAAAGAAGATATAAAAGGATTCAAAGGAAGAAGATGAAATAAGGTTCAATGCAATAGACAAAAAATATTTTAAAAGAAAAAATAGATTATTTGCTAAGATCTGATAACATTTCAACAGGACAATACTAAGTAAAGCTTCTGTTCAAACAGACTGTGGAAATCCAAAGCTACTGTCCAGATTTCTTCACTGACAGCGGCATGAACAGATTGAAGAAGGGTGTCAAAGTGAGTCACTACACCTGTCTTCTGAATGTACATCACCTAGTACAGATCAATGGGTACCACAGGAATCAAAATGCTGAATTCTACAATACAATTTGACATTATTCTTCCACATTTCCTAAAAAATTAGGAAAATTTTGTCCGTTTTCAATCTGATACAGTTTCAGTCTACAAACAGAAAAGGAGACACAAATGCACACAACACTCTTCTGAACCAATTCTCTATTTTAAAAAGAAGCCGATGAGCGCTCAAGGATGAATACGTGAACGACAGATGGGAGAAGGCTTTAAAAGTAATCACCAAGACTCAGGCAAAGAGTGAAGACAACCATTAGGTATATACAAATTAAAATCACATTAAAAGGTCAGATTTTTCTCTACTCCTTTTTCTTTATCTCTTCCTGACTCCTCATAAACGTAAGTACTCTGAACTCAATACCACAAAAAAATTCATGTTAAAGAATGCCTGAACTCTTCAGCACTCAAACTCAGATCACTTTAGCAAACTCTTATTTCATTATTAATAGGAATTCAAGTATTCAGGCAAAAAACAAAAACAAAAACAAAAACAAAACCAATTTTCTGTTAATATTACCTTTCTTTTCCATCTAAATGGAAACTGAGAAGCAGGGCTTTTATAAATAGGGAAAAGTAAACATTAAATCTTGTGATGGGCCCAGCATTGTGGCACAGTAGGTTAAGCCTCTGTATGAAGCTCCTGGCTACTGGCTTTTGCCTGGGCTTGCCCAGGCTGTTTTAGCCATTTGGAGAAATGAACCAGTAAATGGAAGAAGACCTTTCCCTCTCTGTGTCTCTCCTTCCCTGTAACTCTGAGTTTCAAATATATAAATAAATCTTTTTTTAAAAAAAGTTCTGTTTTCAATATTTGCCAAAGAAACAACTGTTTTGTTCTTAAAAGAGGAATAAAAAGAGAAGACTACAAACATTAAGTACCATTTCCCTTACTCTAAAGGCTTTTCTCAACAAGAACAAATACATCAGACTTGCTTTGCTGCTTCTACAAATAGATTATATTTAACCATTGTTCAGATAAAGAACATTAAGCCATAAGGAAGTTGTGACTTCATGGCTCACAATAAACTAGTGGCAAACCTTTGTTAGTTGTTACAACAAGTCAGTTAACAATTCCCATGCAATGAAAATTTCTCACAGACATTTCATATGCAAATACAGGTGTGCCTGGGTTTACCACAGGGTACACTCCAGAAGGCTACAAACCACCCAACTGCAGTTCAAATCCATCATGAAAGTCTGCCATTGAAAGGTATCCCCCAAAATTATCTGAGTTGTGTTTGATAATTTTAGATGTTGGAAAACATACTTTCCTCAAAGAAAGGCAAATTTGCACTTCTTAAGTGTATTAGAATTCTGAAAAGAAACATGCATAAGCCTACCATCAGGCTGGCTGACAGCAAAGACTACACAGGCAAGTGAGTTCTGAGCGAAAGGCAGGGCAGGGACACGCGATAAACAGTGAATCTGAGGGGAATGGTGGAGAGGGAGCTAAGCTCTAGATTTGGAAAGTGGATGATGTAACTTCTAAGGGCCTATCTAAATCTGCGATGGCACACTGTAGAGACTCTGAGCACAGGTGATGGCTATGTGACTGACTGCGCTTATTTTCCTATCTATTCCTTCAAAGATGTCAGGAACACAACCTAAAAGTAGAAAACTAAGTTTGTACTTCCTCTGACAGGAGCAGTGACCATGACTTAAGAATAAACTACTTCAAATACAATCTAGAAACTTAAAAAACTTTCAATAGGAAAGAATACGGTGTCATAGAAAGAACAACAATCCTTACCTCACTCCAAACGAAAGTTAGTTCTAGATGGGTCACAGACACAAAAGTCAAAGCTCCAAGTAGGAATCCAGCTCTCCTCACTGCCAAAGCACACGCTCTAAGCATCACACTTCCTAGGCAGGTGCTACTGCCCTAGCTAGCCCTATCAGGGAGCTATAGTTGGCAAACAAAAATTTTCTTACACACTAAATTCACTTAAAAGTAGGAACAGTATTATCTCATATTCATCAGCAGAAATAATCCAATGCCTCCCCCTAATGTTATTTCAACATTTCAAGTTCTACAGAAATATACATATAAGTTAATGTAAGGATAGCTGTCATTCATTCACTCTACAGCAACTAACTTTAAAGGAGATTTATTAAAATATAAATGAAAACACATTATAGGTACATGTAATAAATGAAAATTACAAGAGAAGCTATTGTAATCTTCAAAACTTGAACCATAATAAAAAATAAAAAGTCACACTGTCAATGTAACTGCTGAATTCAAGCTTCCATACTTACGAAAGACATACCTACCTTTTCCTAAGTGCGTATTTATGCTCATGTATCTAGCTGTTCCCGTAAGGCTTTTGTGTTCTCTGTATGGTATATGTTTCTTTGTCTCTGGATCAATGTATTCTTTTGCCAAACCAAAATCTATAATATGAATAACTTGCTGGGTTTTATTTCCTGGTCGTCCTATTAAGAAGTTCTCAGGTTTTACATCTCTGTATATCAAGTTCTTTGAATGGACATATTCCATGCGAGAAATCTTGGGTTAAGGGGGGAAAAAAGACAGAGAAATTTTATTTTAGGCTTTGATGAGTGTAAGAAAGCATGACAGAGGCAAGACAGAACTTTCACAATGAAACCAACACTTTAAAAAAAATCAGTAACGGTTTCAACCCTTTAACAGTACATGTTATCAGTCTACAGTTCCCCATATACCCATCCAATTATATTTAAAAAATTTGCCTTTACTATCATGGTTATGACAATTAAACGCTTAGATTTTATGAATTATTTTCCGATCAGCAAGCATGACTCAATCAACAGTTCCAGAGGATGTTGTCTCATGAACTCTAAAAGCTATAACCACACAAAATTTTGAACTCAAAATATAAGCAGACATCTTAGTAAAGTTGCATTATTTTTCATTAGTTCAATAACCCAGCAACATAACAATCATATTATGGAAACTTAAGAGTCTGAACTGTTAAATAAAAATAATTAACACCACCATTCAATATTTCTTTTTTTCCTGTTTATAATGTCTTTTCTTTACTTTTCCTAAGCATTAAGAACACTTAAAAATAACATCTTGAACCTAGAGAAGTTTAGAATCCAAGTATAATAATAACACAGTATATTGTTAGCTGTTTTACAGATTTTCAAATAATATTCATTTGACAAACTGTCACAAAATAGAACATTACAAAAATACAACTGATTCACTTAGAGATAATCATAGTTAATAATCAATTTAAACACAGTGTATTTATAGGCCCTTCTAACCAGTTTATTAACAAACTTCTGATCATGTAGTCTGTAACTTCTATGACCTACAATTTTTTTTTTATATTTATATATTTGAAAGTCAGAGTCACAGAGAAAGAAGGAGAGAGAGAGAGATCGATCTTCCATCTGCTAGTTCACATCACAGAAGGCCTCAACAGCAAGGGCTGGGCCAGGCCCAAGCCAGGAGCCAGGAGCTTCATCCAGGTCTCCCACGTGGATGCAGGGACCCAAGCACCTGGGCCATCTTCCGCTGCTTTCCCGGGCCATTCCCAAGAAGCCGGATCAGAAGAGTGGCCAGAACATACAGGTGCCCATATGGGATGTAGCCACCACTATATGCCACAATGCCAGCCCCTGGCCTTTTAACTGACAATTTTACAAGCATTTTTCAGGTCATGAAGCGTTCTTTTAACATACACTTTTTACGAGCTACATATTATTTTATGGCTATTAATAATTTATCCAAATAACCCTGCTACACCTGCACATTTGGGTTGCTTCCCTTTTTGATTACAGACACCCTTGAACACGAAGTTTCAAGTGCATCTGAGTGCTTCCACAGGATGAACGCATCCACATGGAAGGAACGAGTCAAAGGACAGAAACCGTCTCACGGCTTCCACAGTGTGCTCCTCTTGGCATTCATTTCAAAACTGCCCTCAATTCATTCTCTAAAGTATTTTCCCACAGGTTCCCTGAAATTTAAATAATTTAGTAATGTTCCTTCATTAGTCTGTTTCTTCTTTTTCTGGACCAATACTCTATCATCATGATTAACAATTCATGTTACTCAGCACTCCCTCTGCATCCATCTTCTACACAGAAAACGTGAAAGGAACAGCTGTCATTTAAATATCGACCCTGATCTTCAAGCTATTAAGACGTTAATTTTAATAAAATACACTTGATTCAGTTTCTTTAAGCTATATATACATTTTAGAAAGACAATATGAAGCCGGTGCCATGGCTTAACAGGCTAATCCTCCGCCTTGTGGCACCGGCACACCGGGTTCTAGTCCCGGTTGGGGCGCTGGATTCTATCCCGGTTGCCCCTCTTCCAGGCCAGCTCTCTGCTATGGCCCGGGAAGGCAGTGGAGGATGGCCCAAGCCCTTGGGGCCTGCACCCGCATGGGAGACCAGGAGAAGCACCTGGCTCCTGCCTTTGGATCAGCGCAGTGCGCCGGCCACAGCGGCCATTGGAGGGTGAGCCAACGGCAAAAAGGAAAACCTTTCTCTCTGTCTCTCTCTCTCTCTCACTATCCACTCTGCCTGTCAAAAAAAAAAAAGAGAAAGACAATATGAAAAGCACAAACATCCGTACTAGAGCAAACGGTATGTAAGATAACACCACAAGCCTGTAATCTAAATTTGTAACCAAGGAAGCATACAACTGCTCCAGCGCTCGGACAGCACCGGGCTTTACTTACCAGCTGTATAGCTATCATGAGAACTGTTTTCAGAGAAAACGTCCTGTCGCACAAATCAAACAGGTCTTCTAAACTAGGCCCCAGCAGTTCCAGCACCATGGCGTTGTATTTACCACAAGGGCCAAAATAGTAAACTTGAGGTATACCATCTGGGAGAAAAGAAACAGTTGTTTAGTAGCTTCACCACCGCCCCAGGCAAACAACACACAGAGACTTTTTAATTTTATAGCTCCAAGCTCCAGGGCAGTTATCTGTCCATTCTCCAGAAACACGAGTTCTTCCTGACCACATCTCCTCTGGTGCCACCCCAGCAGCACACACAGACTGAACCACACGATCCACGGTACTTCACCGTCTCTGCACCTGCAGGCTGCTTAGCTTTAGAGGAGACACCTTCGAAACGTTCACCAAAAACGCATATTATAAAAACAACAGACTTTGGAGTATTTCTGCATCAAACTAATCTTTTAGTCCTTTTTATGCTCAAATCTCCATGGCCTAACATGCTTAGCACATAGGGAAGATTCCATTTTAACTGAACAAGTGAGCCACTATCTTAATTAATCCTGTGGAAGGGGTACCACTAATCTCACACCTCACAATTCCCATCTGTTGGTACACACACCCTGTATAAATCCAATCCACACACATGGACATGGGACACAAGCATCCCAATCAGCATCGTAACCAGAGTCACACTGGGTTGGACAGTTGGGATACCAAAGTTAAGAAAACACATGATTAAGATGACTTATCCCAGGAATGTAAAGCTGGGTTACTATTTTAAAATCCACCAATTGAACTCAACATCGTTAACGGAATAAATATAGAAAAACTCTAAGATCATCTTAATAGTTCTAAAGTAAGTATCTAATAAAATGCTCAGCAAATTTGGGACAGAAGGTTCCTAAATCTGATCAAGAAAATCAACCAAGGGGCCAACCCTGTGGAGCAGCAGGTTACGTCATGGCCTACAGTGCCAGCATTACATATGGACGTCGGTTTGAATCCCAGATGCGCCACTTCAGATCCAGCTCCCTGCTAATGAGCCTGGGAAAGCAGAGGAAGACGGTCCAAGTCCTTGGGGCCCTGCACCCATGTGGGAGACCCTGAAGAAGCTCCTAGCTCCTGGCTTTGGCCTGGCCCAAGCCTGGCAGTTGACGCCCTTTGTAGGGGTGACTGGTGGATAGAAGACCTCTCTCTCTGTCTCTCCACTCTCTCTCTGTAATCTTAACTTTCAAATTAAATAAATAAATAAATATTTTTAAAAGAAAATCAACCAAAAAACTAGCCTGGTACAATACGAAATAACTTCCATTTAGGACTGGGAGCAATCATGGACATCCACTTTTGTCTATTCTACTCAAAAGTGTGCTAAAGCAAAAATTGAAGGAGGCTACTGTTTTGCTAAGGCCTGCAGCAGGCCCCAAGAGATTAAAAATCAAAAAGTCACTCATGCTAAAATGCCATGTCATCAAACTGAGACTAAACTGTATATCTGACCTTCCAAGAGAATAAGATGAACAAGAGGTAACTTTCAAATCTCCCAAACAGGGTGAATCTGGTCAGCACAATGAAATACCCTCTGCTTTACCTTCCACAAGGTGTAACCTAAAGCATCCTAAGGTTCACCAGTAAGTTATTTTTCTACTGTTCTGTCTTAGGTCCCCATCATACAAGGAAAGTAGCTTTGAAATGACTGATCTGCTTTTGTTCTTTGTTTCTGCCTTTTTCAGCCCTTTCTCTCTCCATAAAGCTGAACTCTGGCTCAGCCCACAGAAGCACTTAGTCTGTTCTATGGCATGAAGCTTCACCTGATTCTAGAACTGAAAATGAAGCCAAAGAAGATTTCTTTTAAAACCAAACTGTTATAATTTTGTCATTTGACAGATTGCAGTGACGCAAGAAAAACAAAAAACATTCTTGAGAATGAAAAGACTATTACTTCAAGAAAAATTGAAAAGTGTTTGTTACCAATAATTAAATTCAAGCTTTCAAGCAATAATCATAATTATGTACAATTTGAAGATCTTGTCAGATTTCCAATATGTACAAACTTGTACAGACCAAACGGTGGTGCTATTAATTCTTATGATTTAATTTGGAGTAATGAAACATATCAATACTTCAAATATATGTGTAAATCAGTGTGCTAGTATTTCCAAAAGACCAATGCATCCAGTTAGAGAATAATGCATGGCTGAATGAGACATCCAAACACATCTGAATGCAAGTGAGCAGGACTTTTGAGACAGCCCCTAACTAGGCTGCAACTAACCTTAAGAAACCAGCACTTCTCAGGTGATGATACACAATAAAAATGATGTTCATAATTTAAGTTTAATTAGTCAAGGTTCACAAAGCTGTGGGCTAAACCCCGGGTGAGAATATGAAGTAGCCACATTTTTTGGCTATTTACACTACGCGCTTTTCAAAGTCGGGACAAGTTTCCCTATCATTGTATTCAAGCCATGTTGCTTCCTACAACCATCAAGTACTAGAACACACATCACAAGTTAAACAAATTATAGAATACGCACTCTGTGGAATACAATACAGCCCTTAACAATGTTTGGACGTAACTGTAGACAAACTTATTATTCACTTCTTATAACACAGATGATTAAATTTTTGTTGTGGTTTACAACTCTGTCTTACCTTCAAAACAAAATATATCTAATGAGTCATTAATATACATGTGAATAAGAGACCAGAAAGAAAAACTAGAAAGCGGACAGAGATTACTGGAAGCACAGGTGATTTCTGCTTTCACTTCACAACTTTGGGACTTTTTCAAGTTTTTTTGAAGAATATATACCATTTTTTGCAGTTGAGGGAAAACGTACATTTTAAAAACTCTTCTGAGACCGCAAAGAAAAACCTGAGTCAGAAAAAAATACTTAAACTATAATTTTATTTCTCAGGATGAGTTTCACAAGCAAAAGCAAGCTTTTGTTCTTACCCTGGTGAATTTTCAACCATAGACTCATACTCCACCCATGTCCAATTGTTCTAAAATTATTTTTACTGGAGACTGCTATAAAAAGCCATCCATTGTGAATTTGGGAAAGTTAGCTCTGATCACTTCAGTTTTCAGGGATGCTAACCTGCATGTCCAGCTATCAAGAGAAGTGTATTTCCACCACCACAGCTTCAGACTAGTAAAAATAGACAAGTTCACTTTTTTATTTTTTTTTAAGATTATTTTTATTTTTCCGAGAGGAAGAATTACAAACAATGAAAGACAGAAACGTCTTCCATCCACTGGTTCGGTCGATCCAAAGCCAGGAACCTGGAGCCCAAGAGCGTGAGCCATCTTCTACTGCTTTCCCAGGCCATAGCAGAGAACTGGATCATAAGAGGGACAGCCAGGCCTAGAACTTCCACCCATAAGGGATGCCGGAGCCACAGGTGGAGGATTAACCTACTGAGCCATAGCCCGAGTTCACATCTTAAAATACAATCTCTCATTCCCCCAAAACTCACTTCATTAATTTCAAATTTCATTTTTGCATTCAAGCATCAAAACAACAATGATCAGTTGAAGTCACATAACAATAACCCACTGGAGGGTGGTATCTTGTGCCTTGTCTGGAAATACTATAGTTTATTATAGGTGGCGTTAGCTGAGTAGCCCTTTAAAGGAAATATCATGATCCATTTTCAGTTCCTGAACTGTTCATATAAATATTTTCTTATTTTTTAAAGACTTATTTATTTGAAAGTCAGAGTTACACAGAGAGAAAGAGGCAGAGAGAAAGAGGGAGAGGGAGAGAGGGAGAGGGGGAAAGGAAGAGAGGGGGTGGGGGGGGGGGAGAGGGGGAGAGGGGGAGAGGGAGAGGGAGAGGGAGAGGTCTTCCATCTGCTCACTCCCCAACTGGTCACAAGGGCCGGAGCTGCACCGATCCGAAACCAGGAGCAGAAGCTTCCTTCAGGACTTCCCATGCAGGTACATGGGTCCAAGGAATTGGGCCATCCTCTACTGCTTTTCCAGGCCACAACAAAGAGCTGGATCAGAAGTGGAGCAGTCCGGACTTGAACCTGCGCCAACATGGGGTGCTGGCACTGCAGGTGGCGGCTTTACCAGCTACACCACAGCACTGGCCTTTATAAAATGTTAAATTGAGAAGATCTGGAGCAAAACTATTAACATGCAGATTATGAAATTTCTACTCCACAGCTCAGAATAAGAAAATCTAACATCTGATTAGAAATGTTAAGTACAGAAATCATCACAAAGGCTATATTCCTTTTTATTCACATTTTGTGCTATAATAATCTTAACCTTTAGCACAAATGCTTATTACACTCCTAGGTCAGCAGCTCCCAGCACAGTCTGAAGACACAGGTGATGGGAGAGGGAGTGGTCCATGAAACCCTTCCAGGGATCAATGCCACCAAAACTAGTCCACAGGAACACAAAGATGTTATTTACCTTTTCTACTCATTCTCTGAAAAGTGAGTGGTGGAATTTTCCAAAGATTACAGGACATGTGGAGTCGCAAGGGAAAGAATACAGAACATAAAAAATCTATCTGTTTTCTAGTGAGGCAGACATGAAAGAGATTGGTAAACTATGTAAAACAACGCCACCTATCTCAATTATTTTTTTGGTCTTGTTTTCGGAAAGTGCAGTTCATTTTAATTTTAAAATGTCTGGACTACTGTTATTTTAAAAAGAATTAATATAGCAACAGTTTATATTTGTTTTAATTTTGAATATGGTAGATATCAACAGCTGTAATCACAGCAACAAAAGCTGAGATCGCCAAACAGTTTCAGAGTATATAAGGACCCTGACACTCCAAAGTTTGCAACCTGCTGCATCCGTAAGCACCTAAATGAACATACAGGTGTAGTGAGGTACAGACCTGCCAACAGTCTTCCACTAAAACATCACACATCTATTCTGTAGCAACTTTCTCTACTCATTAATCCCAGATAAAAGCAATGAAGTCACTGAAATGCAGAAAAACAATGGTCCTATCTCTGATAATACTAATAACACAACTAAAAATTACCCTCAAATTCAAAGAACATGAAATAATATTATCTGTAAATATGTAAAATTCACATGCCACAAAAACTGAAAATAATTTATTATCATCCTTTTTGGACCTAAATAATTAAGGAAGTAAGTTTTTCTCTAACATCCTTAACCCAAAGTCCCCAAGACACTTAAAAAGCTTACAAACCTTTTCACAATAAGTTACAACACTTAAAGCAAAAATAAATAAGAAATATAAAATTATCACGTGCTTTGTCATCTTTGATACTTTCTATTTCTTACTACTTTATGGAAAATTACAAAAATGATTCAGCATTTAAGAAAACTATACCTGTCATCACTGTTTAGTGATATACTCTATTCAAAAATATGTTTTACTTTAACATTTTACGGGGTTAATCGATGCTGAAAATACAATTACCACCTGACACACAGGATGTGCTACTGCCTGCACTGTACAAGCCAAACTGAAACATCTCTCAGCTAACCCTTCTTTCTTACTGACAATGCACAGCACTTTCTAAATGTACCCGTTCCGTGTACTGGTTTGGATATGGTCCTATGTGTCCCCCAGAAACCCACTTCTGGAAGCTTTGTTCCCCAGTGCAGCCCTGCTCAGGTAATGGAACCTTTAAGGTTTGGTGTAAAGTCCTCAGCTCACTGAGGAGTTATTAATGTGCTGGGGCTGACACTGTGGTACAGAAGCTTAAGTCACAATCTGCAGTGACGGCAACGCATATGGGCACCAGACTGAGTTCCAGCTGCTCCACTGCTAATGCACCTGGGCAATCAAAGAACAACGGCACAAGTGCTTTGGACTCTGCACCAACCTGGGAGACCTGGAAGAAGCTCCTGGCTCCTGGCTTCGGCCTGGCCCAGCCCCAGCCATTGGGAAGTGACCCATTGCACCCACAGTCATTTGGGAAGTGAACCAGCGGATGGAAGATCACAATCTGTGTGTATGTCTATCCCTCTCTCTCAATAAATGTTTTTCAAATAAATAAATCTATTTTTTAAAAATATATTAGGCCGCGGCAGCCATTGGAGGGTGAACCTACGGCAAAAGGAAGATCTTTCTGTCTCTCTCTCACTGTCCACTCTGCCTGTCAAAAATAAAAAAAAATTAAAAAATATATATATATATTAGGCCGGCACCGTGGCTCAACAGGCTAATCCTCCGCCTAGCGGCGCCGGCACATCGGGTTATAGTCCCGCTCAGGGCACCAGATTCTGTCCCGGTTGCCCCTCTTCCAGGCCAGCTCTCTGCTATGGCCCTGGAGTGCAGTGGAGGATGGCCCAGGTGCTTGGACCCTGCACCCCATGGGAGACCAGGAGATGCACCTGGCTCCTGGCTTCGGATCAGCGCGGTGCGCCAGCCGTTCGAGGGTGAACCAACAGCAAAGGAAGACCTTTCTCTCTGTCTCTCTCTCTCACTATCCACTCTGTCAAATAAATAAAAAATATATTAATATGGATCTCACGAGATCCTGGTTAACCCCTGCAAGAATGAGCTACAAAAAGGAGCTTGAGGGGCTGGCGCCATGGTGCAGTGGGTTAATCCTTTGCCTGTGGCGCTGGCATCCCGTATGGGTGCTGGTTCTAGTCCCAGCAGCTCCTCTTCTGATCCAGCTCTCTGGCATGGCCTGGGAAATCAGCAGAAGATGGCTAAGTCCTTGGGCCCCAGCACCTGCAGGGGAGACTGGGAAGAAGCTCCGGGCTCTGGCTTCAAATCAGCACAGCTCCAGATACTGCAGCCATTTGGGAAGTGAACCAAAGGAAGGAAGACTTCTCTCTCTCTCTCTCTTTCTCTCTCCCTCTCACTGTCTGTAACCCTACCTTTCAAATAAAATCTTTATTAAAAAAAAAAAAAAAAAAAAAGAGCTTGGGCCTGAACCTCTCTGCCTTCCATTCTCCCATGTGTTTCCTCTCTTCCTCATGCATTCCAACCATGACACCATCTACTATGCTTTGAATATGATGTGTCCCTTGAACTCACGTAGGGGATTAAAAGTACTATCTTTTTTTTTTTTTTTAAGATTCTATTTACTTATCTAAGAGGTAGAGTTACAGAGAGAAAGGTCTTCAATCCATTGGTTCACCCTCAAAAATGGCCACAGTGATTGGAGGCAGGCTGATCCGAAGCCAGGAGCTTTTTCGAGGTCTCTCACATGGGTGCAGGGGCCCAAGCACTTGGGCCATCTTCCATTGCTTTTGCCAGGCTGTACATAACAGAGAGCTGGATCAGCAGATGAGCAGCCGGGACAATGCTGGAGCCATAGGCAGAGGCTTAGCCTACTATGCCTAAAAGTATTATCTTAATGGTATTAAGCCAAGAGAAACATAAAGGTGGGCCCCTTGGAGAGTGAGTAGAGTGGATTAGGTTATTAGGGTATGGTCTTGGGGACTGAATCCTGATGGCTTTATAAGAGCAGCGAGAATATGAAGACAGGCCACATGCACTGCATATCTCAGCAATGTGACACCCTGTGCCACATCAGGACTCTGCCAGCTATAACAACTATTACTAATAGTGCTCAAAAGTAAATACAACAATGTCCATATACTCCAGAATCACTGGAATTCATTTATTTAGCAGAAAGAACTAACTAGTCTTGGAAAGAATGTGAAAATGGAGATGTCTATAAACCAAATCAAACATACAAGGCACACGTACAAATCAGGAAAGCAGAGGAGTCAACAGGAAGAAGGAAGATGGGCTTTCTAATACCTCTCAGAAGACAAAAGCGTGAAGAAATGTAATTTTAGTAACAGCCACTGCTGCTGTCTTCAAATTATTGTTCAGTACTAAACAGTCCAGGGAACCTTGAAAAGTCAAGCAACCCACTTGAGAAATAATGATTTAACATATGTATGCTCTGAAACAGTATTTTTAACTTTTTATTTTTAACTGATAAGTAAAAACCACACACATTTCTGAGGTTACATGTAATGTCTCAATACATATATACATTGTACAACATTAAAGAAGGTGAACAGAAATATATTCTCGAACATTTAGCATACGTTCTTCGTGAAAACATTCAAAATCCTCTCTTTGAGTTCTATATACACATACAGGTGTATTATAAAGTTGTAAGCACATCACTGTTATCTATGGTTACACTACTGTGGAACAGAACACCAGAACTTCCTTCTCCTAAGTTAGTATCCATTAATCATTTCACCAACCCTGCACCTCCTGTCTCCAGCTTCTGGTACCCACCATTCCACTCAACATTCTATTCTCAAACTGTATGGGATCAATGTTTTGATTCCACACATAAGCATGATCATACGGTACTTGAATATCTTTGCCTGGCTTATTTTACTTAATATAATGACCTCCACATTGTCACAAAAGACAGGTTTTCATCCTTTTATGGCTGAATAATATTCCATTTTGCATATGTATCACATTTTCTTCATTAATCAATTTTTTCACTTAAGTGGTTTCTATTTCTTGGCTATTGTCAATAGTGCTGCAGTAAACATGGGAAATGCACACTTCTCATTGACAAACTGCTTCATTTCCTTTGGCTATATGGCCAGTAACAGGATTACCTGATAAATAACAGTTCTGTTTAGTTTTTTAAGGACTCTCCAGTTTTCCCCAAGAGCTGTACTCAAAGTTCCACCAAGGCCATGCAAGCATCCCCTCTCCTCCAGATCCTTGCTAGCCCTCGTTATCTTCCATCTTCTTGATAATCTGCCTAGAGTGCATGAGATGATACCCTCACCTTGGTTCTCGTTCACTCTGATCAGATTATTTCCCTTGTGCTTTTGAGTTTCTTCTATATCCTGGTTATTAGCCTTGTGTGAGGGATACAGTCTGAAGATATACACCCAGGTTATTAGCCTTGTGTCAGGGGTACAGTCAGAAGATACAGGTATTTTCTCATTCTGTAGGTCGTCTCTTCACTCTGCTGATCATTCTTTTGCTGTGCAGAAACTTTTTTTTTTTTTTAATTTTTTGACAGACGGAGTAGACAGTGAGAGAGACAGAGAGAAAGGTCTTCCTTTGCCATTGGTTCACCCTCCAACGGCCAGCGAGGCTGGCGCACTGCACTGATCCGAAGCCAGGAGCCAGGTGCTTATCCGGGTATCCCAAGCGGGTGCAGGGCCCAAGCACTTGGGCCATCCTCCACTGCACTCCTGGGCCACAGCAGAGAGCGGGCCTGGATGAGGGGCAACCGGAACAGAATCTGGTGCCCCGACCGGGACTAGAACCCGGTGTGCCGGCGCCGCAGGTGGAGGATTAGCCTAGTGAGTAGCGGCGCCAGCCTACTTTTTACTTCTTAGCACTTGCTTCAGCTTGAAGAATTCTCGTTACCGAATGGTGAAGGACAGGTCTGCTGGAAATAAGTTCTCAAAATCTTTGCATAGGAATGACTTTCTCTTTCCTTCCTATCTAAAGGACAGAACTGTTGGGTACAAAATAGTGTTTTCAATATTATTTCTATAGTTACAAATTTGCCAAACACAGTAATTTATGACACAAAATAAAAATTACTTACTTCCTCTGATAAGTGGCCATCTACGACACAAAAAATATTTTAGTTGTTATAATGATAAAGATTCACTAAAAAAGAAATTCCACATAATTAATTAATTATAGAATTTCTCACAATATAGCCTATTTCAGCTATCTGATATCAAGGAAACAATTTAATATAAAGAAACACTGTAGGCCGGCGCCGTGGCTTAACAGGCTAATCCTCCGCCTTGCGGCGCCGGCACACCAGGTTCTAGTCCCGGTTGGGGCGCCGGATTCTATCCCGGTTGCCCCTCTTCCAGGCCAGCTCTCTACTATGACCCGGGAAGGCAGTGGAGGATGGCCCAAGTGCTTGGGCCCTGCACCCGCATGGGAGACCAGGAGAAGCACCTGGCTTCGGATCAGCGTGATGCGCAGGCCACAGCGTCCATTGGAGGGCGAACCAACAGCAAAAAGGAAGATCTTTCTCTCTGTCTCTCTCTCACTATCCACTCTGCCTGTCAAAAAAAAAAAAAAGAAAGAAAAAAGAAACACTGTTCCAAATTACAGATTTTCAATGAAAAATTTCATACAAATTCCACAATATATTTCATGCATTTTCAGGAAACATCAATAATCTTAAATTTTTTTTAATTTTTATTAAGTAAATATAAATTTCCAAAGTACAGTTTATGGATTACAATGGCTTCCCCCCCATAATTTCCCTCCCACTCCTGCCCCTCCCATCTCCCACTCCCTCTCCCATTCCATTCACATCAAGATTCATTTTCAATTATCTTTATATACAGAAGATCAATTTAGTAGATATTAAGTAAAAATTGCGTCAGTTTGTACCCACAAAGAAACACAAAGTGTAAAATACTGTTTCAGTACTAGTTATAGCATTACTTCACATTGGACAACACATTAAGGACAGATCCCACATGAGAAGTAAGTACATAGTGACTCCTGTTGTTGACTTAACAATTTGACACTCATTTATGGCGTCACTAATCTCCCTAGGCTCTAGTCATGAGTTGCCAAGGCTATGGAAGCCTTTTGAGTTCCCCGACTTCGATCTTATTTCGACAGGGTCATAGTCAAAGTGGAAGTTCTCTCCTCCCTTCACAGAAAGGTACCTCCTTACTTTGATGGCCCCGTTCTTTCCACTGGGATCTCACTCGCAGAGACCTTTCATTTAGGTCCTCTTTTTTTTTTCCCCCAGAGTGTCTTGGCTTTCTATGCCTAAAATACTCTCGTGGGCTCTTCAGCCATATCTGAATGCCTTAACGGCTGATTCTGAGGCCAGACTACTATTAAGGACATCTGCCATTCTATGAGTCTGCTGTGTATCCGGCTTCCCATGATGGTTCGTTCTCTCCCTTTTTGATTCTATCAGTTAGTATTAGCAGACACTACTCTTGTTTGTGTGATCCCTTTGACTCTTAGACCTATCAGTGTGATCAATTGTGAACTGAGATTGATCACTTAGACTAGTAAGATGACATTGGTACGTGCAACCTTGAGGGGTTTGTATTGGAATCCCCTGGCATGTTGCTTTTTATTTATTTATTTTTTTCGACAGGCAAAGTATACATAGAGAGAGAGAGACACAGAGAAAGGTCTTCCTTTTGCCATTGGTTCACCCTCCAATGGACATCCTCCATTGCACTCACGGGCCACAGCAGAGAGCTGGCCTGGAAGAGGGGCAACCGGGACAGAATCCGGCGCCCCAACCGGGACTAGAATCTGGTGTGCCGGCGCCGCTAGGCGGAGAATTAACCTGTTGAGCCACGGCGCCGGCCTCGTGGCACATTTCTAACCCCACCATATGGGGCAAAACCAATTCAGCATGTCCCAAACTGTACATCTCCTCCCTCTCTGACCCACTCTTATATTTAACAGGGATCATTTTAAAATTAAACACTTAAGAATAATTGTGTGTTAATTACAGAGTTCAACCGATAGTACTAGAACAAAACAAAACAAAAATACTAAAATAAAGTATTACACTGTACATCAACAATCAGCACAAGGGCTGATCAAGTCACTGTTTCTCATAGTGTCCATTTCACTTTCAACATGTTTCCCCCTTGGTGCTCAGTTAGTTGTCACTGATCAGGAAGAATATATGATATTTCTCCCTTTCGGACTGGTTTAATTCACTCTGAATGATGTTTTTCAGATTCCTCCATCTTGTTGCAAATGACCGGGTTTCACTGATTTTGACTGCTGTATAGTATTCTATAGAGTACATGTCCCATAATTTCTTTATCCAGTCTACTGTTGATGGGCATTTGGGTTGGTTCCAGGTCTTAGCTATTGTGAATTGAGCTGCAATAAACATTAATGTGCAGATGGCTTTTTTGTTTGCCAATTTCATTTCCATTGGGCAAATTTCAAGGAGTGGGATGGCTGGGTTGTATGGTAGGGTTATATTCAGGTTTCTGAGGAATCTCCAGACTGACTTCCATAGTGGCTTAACCAGTTTGCATTCCCACCAACAGTGGGTTAGTGTCCCTTTTTCTCCACATCCTCTCCAGCATCTATTGTTGGTAGATTTCTGACGGTGAGCCATTCTAACCGGGGTGAGGTAAAACCTCATTGCGGATTTAATTTGCATTTCCCTGATGGCTAGTGATCGTGAACATTTTTTCATGTGTCTGTTGGTCATTTGGATTTCCTCTTTTGAAAAATATCTATTGAGGTCCATGGCCCATCTCTTAAGTGGGTTGTTTGTTATGATGTTGTGGGGTTTCGATTTCTTTGTAGATTCTGGTTATCAACCCTTTATCTGTAGCATAGTTTGCAAATATTTTTTCCCATTCTGTCAGTTGCCTCTTCACTCTCCTGTTTCTTTTGCAGTACAGAAACTTCTCAATTCGATGCAATCCCAATAGTTAATTTTGGCTTTGACGGCCTGCGCCTCCAGGGTCTTTTCTAGGAAGTCTTTGCCGGTACCTATATCTTACAGGGTTTCTCCAGTGCTCTCTAAAAATTTGATGGTGTCAGGTCGTAGATTTAAGTCTTTAATCCATATTGAGTGAATTTTTGTGTAAGGAGAAAGGTAGGGTCTTGCTTCATGATTCTGCACGTGGAAATCCAGTTTTCCCAGCACCATTTATTGAATAGATTATCCTTACTCCAGGGAATGGTTTTAAATCAATGATCAAATATAAGTTGGCTGTAGATGTTTGGATTGATTTCTGGTGTTTCTATTCTGTTCCATTGGTCTATCCATCTGTTTCTGTACCAGTACCATGCTGTTTTGAAAACTACTGCCCTGTAGTATGTCCTGAATCTGGTATTGTGATGCCTCCGGCTTTGTTATTGTTGTACAAGATTGCTTTAGCTATTCGAGGTCTTCTGTGTCTCCATATGAATTTCAGCATCATTTTTTCCAGATCTGAGAAGGTCTTCGGTATCTTGACTGGTATTGCATTGAATCTGTAAATTGCTTTTGGGAGAATGGACATTTTGATGATATTGATTCTTCCAATCCATGAGCATGGAAGATTTTTCCATTTTTTGGTATCCTCTTCTATTTCTTGCTTTAAGGTTTTATAATTTTCATCGTAGAGATCTTTAACGTCCTTGGTTAAGTGTATCCCAAGGTATTTGATTGTTTTTGTAGCTATTGTGAATGGGATTGAACTTAGAAGTTCTTCCTCAGCTGTGGCATTGCCTGTGGATACAAAGGCGGTTGATTTTTGTGCATTGATTTTATATCCTGTTACTTTGCCAAACTCTTCTATGAGTTCCAATAGTCTTTTTTTTGTTGTTGTTCTTTTTTATTTTTAACAGGCAGAGTGGACAGTGACAGAGAGAGACAGAGAGAAAGGTCTTCCTTTGCCGTTGGTTCACCCTCCAATGGCCGCCGTGGCCGGCGCGCTGCAGCCGGCGCACCGCGCTGATCCGAAGGCAGGAGCCAGGTGCTTCTCCTGGTCTCCCATGTGGGTGCAGGGCCCAAGCACTTGGGCCATCCTCCACTGCACTCCCATGCCATAGCAGAGAGCTGGCCTGGAAGAGGGGCGACCGGGACAAAATCCGGCGCCCCGAGCGGGACTAGAACACAGTGTGCTGGTGCCGCTAGGCGGATGATTAGCCAATTGAGCCACGGCGCCGGCCCCAATAGTCTCTTAGTAGAGTTCATTGGATCCTCTAAATAAAGAATCATATCATTTGCAAAGAGGGGTAGTTTAAGTTCTTCCTTCCCAATTTGTATCCCTTTAATTTCTTTTTCTTGCCTAATAGCTCTGGCTAAAACTTCCAGAACTATACTGAATAGCAGTGGTCAGAGTGGGCATCCCTGTCTGGTACCAGATCTCAGTGGAAATGCTTCTAAATTTTCCCCATTCAATCGGATGCTGGCCGTGGGTTTTTGATAAATTGCTTTGATTGTATTGAGGAATGTTCCTCCATACCCAGTTTGCTTAGTTTTCATCGTGAAAGTATGTTGAATTTTATCGAATGCTTTCTCTGCGTCTATTGAGAGAATCATATGGTTTTTCTTCCACAGTCTGTTAATGTGGTGTATCACGTTGATTGATTGCGAACATTGAACCATCCCTGCATACCAGGGATAAATCCCACTTGGCCTGGGTGGATGATCTTTCTGATGTGTTATTGCATTCTATTGGCCAGAATTTTATTGACGATTTTTGCATATTTGTTCATCAGGGATATTGGTCTGTAATTCTCTTTCAATGTTGCATCTTTTTCTGGCTTAGGAATTAAGGTGATGCTGGCTTCATAGAAAAAATCTGGGAGGATTCCCTCTTTTTCCATTGTTCTGAATAGTTTGAGAAGAATTGGAGTTTGTTCTTCTTTAAATGTCTGGTAGAATTCAGCAGTGAATCCATCTGGTCCTGGGCTTTTCTTTGTTGGGAGGGCCTTTATTAATGTTTCAATTTCTGTCCCAGTTATGGGTCTGTTTAGGTTTTCTATGTCTTCCTGGTTCAATTTAGGTAGGTTGCATGTGTCCAGGAATCTATCCATTTCTGATAGATTTCCCTGTTTGCTGGCATACAAGTCCTTGTAGTAATTTCTGATGATTCTTTTTATTTCTGTGGTGTCTGTTGCTACGTTTCCTTTTTCATCATTTTATTGATTTGGGTCTTTTCTTTTTTTAGTTAGTTGGGCCAATGGGTGTCAATTTTGTTTATTTTTTCAAAAAAGCAGCTCCTCGTTTGGCTGATTTTTTGTAATTTTTTTGGATTCAATCCTGTTGATTTCTTCTTTGATTTTAATTATTTCCCTTCTTCTACTGGGTTTGGGTTTGGTTTGCTGCAGATTTTCTAGATCCTTGAGATGACTTGAAAGCTCATCTATTTGGTGCCTCTCCAATTTCTTGATGTAGGCACCTATTGATATAAATTTTCCTCTTAACACTGCTTTTGCTGTATCCCATAGGTTTTGGTATGTTGTGCTGTTATCCTCATTTACTTCCAGAACATTTTTGATTTCTCTTTTAATTTCTTCTATGACCCATTGTTCATTCAGGAGCATGTTGTTCAATCTCCATGTGTTTGCACGTGCTCTGGGGATTCCCGAGTTGCTAATTTCCAATTTCATTCCTTTGTGGTCTGAGAAGCTGCATGGTATGATTCTAATTCTCTTGAATTTGCTGAGACTTGCTTTATGGCCTAGTATGTGGTCAATCCTAGAGAAGGTTCCATATACTGCTGAGAAGAATGTAAATGCTTTATGTGTAGGATGAAATGTTCTGTAGATATCTGTTAGATCCATTTGGGCTATAGTGTCGTTTAAATCTACTGTCTCCTTGTTGATCTTCCGTCCTGTTGATCTATCTCTGAGAGTGGAGTATTGAAGTCCCCCAGAACTATTGTATTGGGGTCTAAGGCTCCCTTTAAGTCCCTTAACAAGTCTTTTAAATAAACCGGTGCCCTGTAATTAGGTGCATATACATTGATAATTGTTATATCTTCCTGTTGAATGGATTCCTTAATCATTATATAGTGCCCCTCTTTGTCTCTCCTAATAGTTTTTGTGGTAAAGTTTATGTTGTCCGATATTAAGATGGCTACGCCCGCTCTTTTTTCATTTCTGTTGGCATGGTATATCTTTTTCCAGCCTTTCACTTTCAGTCTGTATGCATCTTTGTTGGAAAGATGTGTTTCTTGTAAGCAACAAATAGATGGGTTTTGTTCCTTAACCCAATCAGCCAATCAGTGTCTTTTAACTGGACAGTTCAGGCCATTAACATTCAATGTGACTATTGAGAAGGAGTAACTTTGCCCTGCCATCTGCCAAACATATTTTCTAACATATGCTTTGAATTCCCTGTGATCTTTTGCTGTGAGGTTTCCTTCCTTTACCTTCTTTCATATTGATGGCCGTGTTTCTGTGTTTCTGTGTATAACACATCTTTAAGCATCTTTTGCAGGGCTGGACAAGTGGTGACAAATTCTTTCAATTTCTGTTTGCTAGGAAAGGTCTTTATTTCACCTTCATTCACAAATGAGAGCTTTGCAGGATATAATATTCTGGGCTGGCAGTTTTTCTCTCTTAGTACCTGGGCTATGTCTCACCATTCCCTTCTAGCTTGTAGGGTTTCTGATTAGATGTCTGCTGTGAGTCTAATTGGAGACCCTCTGAGAGTAATCTGACGTTTCTCTCTTGCACCTTTTAGAATCTTTTCTTTATGTTTCACTGTGGTGCATTTGATTACACCGTGTTGTGGTGAGGATCTCTTTTGGTCATGTTTACTAGGGGTTCTGTGAGCTTCCTGTACTAGGATGTCTCTGTCCTTCTCCAAACCCAGGAAATTCTTTGCTAGTATCTCACTAAAAAGGCCTTCTAATCCTTTCTCTCTCTCCATGCCTTCAGGAACTCATAGAACCCAAATGTTGGGTTTTTTAATAGTATCCTGCAGATACCCAACAATATTTTTTTAGATTTCTAATTTCTTTTTTTTGTTTGTTTGTTTGACTGTATACTTTCCTGTGCTCTGTCTTCTAAGTCCGATATTCTCTCTTCTGTTTCACTGACTCTGTTTTTAAGGCTCTCTAGTGTGTTTGTCATTTGATCTATTGAGTTCTTCATTTCATTTTGATTTCTCTTCACTATCACACTTTCCTGTTCTACTAGTTTCTGCGCTTCATTTTGATTCCTCCTTAAGATTTCATTTTCTCGAAGGAGATTTCTATCCTATCCAGTAAGGAATTCTGTACCTCAAGCATTTGTTTCTGAAAACTTCTAATTGTTCTTATCATGAATTTTTTGAAATCGGTATCTTGCATTTCTTCCATCTCATCATCTTCATAATCTTGGCTGGAGTGTCTTGTTCATTTGGGGGTGTCATAATGTCTTCCTTGTTCTTATTTCCTCGATTTTTGCGTTTGTTGCTTGGCATTGTGGAGATGTCTTTGGATTTTTCTGCCCTCGCTGTGGTCTTTTTTCTTGTTATACTATGACTGTATTAAGTGGACTGTCTGGTTTTGATGGAGCCTTAGAGGCTTGAGATGGGTGTGGCCTGAGAGCTCTGTTTGGTTCCTCAGGGTTAAGGGTGTGCCAAAGGAGACACTCCTATGTTATGCGTGGTAAATCTCTCTCTCTTTCTTTTTTGATTCAAAAAGGAAGCAATTCCACACAGCTGAAGGGAACTGGAGGTAGTTAGCAGGCAAATGATATACCCACAGGAGCCAGAGATAGGAAGCTCTTTCCCAAGGACCACACAGGGAATCTGTGCTGCCCTCAGTGTGGGCTCAAATTCTCCTGCAGTCTCCCACTGGGTTGCCAAGGTTACCAAATTGTAGTGTCTCTGGAGAGTACTCACGTGAATTCCGTGAGTTCTCTCCCCCACCGTCTCTTTTTTCACAGTCTCAGTTCATTAGCACCACACATTCACTAGGTCCTAATCTCCTGTTATTTCACCTCCCCCCAAAGTCAGGTTTTTCTGCTAGGCTGAGGGCCGGTGCAGACCTGAGGTCCCCTGCTTATGACGTATATCCAAAATGGCGCCTGCTCTTTGTCTTGCTTGCCTTTGAGAGGTGAGTGGAGAGAGAGAAACTCGTGTCCGTATCAGTCACTTTTTTTTTTTTTTCCTCTCTCTTCTAGTTAGGCTGGTGAACTTTTTCCCACAGGGTTTCAAGCCTCATTCCCTCTAGTCTCCTCTTTCCGCTTGCCTGCCGGTGTCTCGGGCTATTTAGGTTCAGCTCACCTCGCGTTCCAGCGCTGGTGTGTGGATTCTGCAGCTGGTGTCCTGAACTGTGGGCTCCCATGCTCTCCATGCAGGTCCACTGTGAATCACAAGTTCCTGAAGAGTTTCCTCTGCTGTTTTCTCCTACTCTTCCTTGAACCTGCAGTATCTCCACTTTTATTAAACTGACTCTTCCCGGACTATCAGTGTGCTCCCTTCCTATTCTGCCATCTTGCCGCTCTCAATAACCTTAAAAATTAAAGTCTGTGCTTCTACGGAAAGTAACTGTTTTCAGATGGTCAAACTGTACAGCTCAGAATGCTGTGTTTAAATATAAAAATTTCTGCATATCCCTTTAGTTTACCATTTTTATAAATCTGAACAATTTTTATCATTATATTTTTCTTCCTACTCTATAACTAGTTCTCAAAGTACCTACATAGGATAATACAAACAGGAAATAATTTTTTAATTATTATTTTGTTTGTCCAGAGGTAATTAAAACTCCAAATTGATAACAATCATATATTACATTAAAATATAAAAATGTAACTATAACAGGTATTACAAAACCACAGAAAATTCAGATATCATATATTACAACTTCACATTTAATGAAAGAAAATAATCTATTACCGTCATAAAGGAATTTATTGTTTCAAGTGCTACCCAAAAACCTACAAATCTGCAACTGTCAATCATCTGGCTTAGTTTCAAAGAGAAAAAGACAAACATATCATTCCTAGTGCCCTCAAAGAGTTCAAAATTCAGTGAAGGAAACAAACATAAACAGTAATAATATCCTCTGTGGTAGGAGGAAAACACAGGTCTATTCAAAATAACATGAGATCAGAAGCAGCAGCTGCTTTCCTGAGGAGGAAAGAACAAACCTCGGGAAATACATTACAAAGCAGGTGACATCTAGCTTAAAGGAAGGAATTCATTGTGAAAAGAAGTCTACAATTAAAATCATGGAGATGGACAACAGTAGGATTTAGTAGTAGTAATTTAGTACAACTAAAAAGCAGGTCAGTAGAAAGAAGAAAATTTGGACTTTGTGTTAACTGATCAGCCCCAAAGAGGAAGTGAAGGTAAGGAGGAGGCAAGATGCCCAATGATAAGAGAAGTCAATTCAAAGAAATGTGACAATCAGGATGGCAAGAAGAGAGTGAAGTCCAGAAAGATCTTAAGAGAGAGAAGTCACAGAACGTTCTGACTATACCAAAGGGCCAAAATCAAGACAGATTAACAATGAGTCTCCAACAGGTAATGCAGAGACTACGCAAGCCTTTTTTTTTTTTTTTTTTTTTTTTAATTTATTTGACAGGCAGAGTTATAGACAGTGAGAGAGACAGACAGAGAGAAAGGTCTTCTCTCTATTGCTTCACTCGCCACATGCCAGCGCTGCGCAAATCTGAAGCTAGGAGCCAGGTGCTTCCTCCTGGTCTCCCATGCGGGTGCAGGGGCCCAAGCACCTGGGCCATCCTCCACTGCCCTCCCGGGCCACAGCAGAGAGATGAACTGGAAGAGGAGCAATCAGGACCAGAACCTGGTGCCCATATGGGATGCTGTCGCCACAGGCGGAGGATTAACCAAGTGAGCCACGGCACCAGCCTCTAAGCAAGCCTTTTAACAGAGAAGAAATCAATGGAAAAATAAACAAAAAAGCAGGTGTAGAGTTCACTTCTAGAAATAATAAGTTTCTGATTCCCGAAAGGACATTCATGCATGGCTAGATTTAAGAACAGAGTCAGCAAGCAAATAATTAGAAATTATCTTTATAAAAATAATCACCCCATTCTCTCTTCCCTCTCTCCTATTACAAAAGATCCAGGATTGTAGGATATAAGCTACAAACAAAGGATAGATGCCTGGTTCCTTATTTGTGAGTAGCTATCCCAACCTACCATTACCTGCTTCAGAACTGCTTGTTCATATGCTTATATTTCACATAACATCCCTTTACTTGGTTAAGCACCTCTCGTAATTTGTCACTGAGAGCCAAAATCATTCCTACCCAATCCAGAGGTCCTAGTAGAAAGCGTCCTTGCTTCTCTGTACTTACACTCTCCCCTGAATGTCTCATCCACTCTCTTAGCTTTAAAAAGAATCTATGAAAGCAGGCATTGCAGCAAACCGCAATGCTCTATTTCCCATCCAGCTCCCTGCTAATGCACCTGGGAAAGCAGCAGAAGATGGCCCACGTGCTTGGGCCTCTGCTGGCAGACCTGGAGGAAGCTCCTGGCTCCTGGCTTCAGCCTGGCCCAGCTCTGGCCATGGCAGCCATTTGGAGAACGAATCAGTGGATGGAAGATTTCTCTCTGTCTCTCCTCTCTGTAACTCTAACTTTCAAATAAATAAAAAATAAAATAAAACTTTTAAAAAAAAGAAGCCTTGGGATGTCTACATCGCACACCAAAGCATCTAGGTTCAGTCCCAGTTCCATTCCTGATTCCAGCTTCCTACTAATACACACTCTAGGAGGCAACAGATAATTGCTCAAGTACTTGGGTCTGTGACACCCACACAAGAAACTCTGATTAGGTCCTAGGCTCCTGGCTTTAACCTGGCCCAGCCTGAGCTGTCACAGGTACCTGGGGAATGAATCAGTAGATGGAGGATCTCTGGTATCTCTCTGACCGTTGCTGGGTCTCTTTCTCACTCTACCTTTCAAATAAATTAAATGAATAAATAATCTATGTGCTCTTGACTTGCAAATCTGAATCTTCACTTTATTCAATGAACACTGAATAGATATGATGTAATAAGACTATTCAACATATTAAATACATCAAATATTTGCTGTATGAAGTTATGATAGTACCATATCTATGTAAGAATACTGCAAAAAATACACAGAAAATAGAAAGAAAAGATTATTTTGGTGCCAAAGAAAGTTTAAATCCATGCATATGTTTGGTTTTTTTTACAATACACATTTCCCCTGAACTTTTGGAAAACATCACGTGTATAACAAATTCACTGAACAAGTAAGAGAGTTACATAAAGGCAAACAGAGACATATGGACTAACAGCAAGATCAAAGCCCAAAAAGGCAGAACCAGACAAATTGCTTATTTATTCACAGATATTTCACTAAATAATTCTAAATAAACTGATTTTTAGTTTGTGTTTTTATTATGGCAAATATACTAACAGAATTTACATTTTAACTGCTTAAGGGTACAGTTCAGTGACACTAAGCACATTCACATTATTGTACAACCATCAGCCTAATACATTTCCAGAACCTTTTCATCATTCTATGCTGAAACGCCCATGCATTAACGATGACTCCTCATTTCTCCTGTCTACCTCCTCTCCCTACCAAGTCCCTGGAAATCACCATTCTACTTTCTGCCTCTATGAACCTAATTACTCTAGGTATCTCATATAAGTGGAACTTAAGCACATTTTTCTTTTGTGACTGGCTTACTGCACTTAGTTTAATATCCTCAAGTTTTATCCATATATATAGCATATCTCAAAATTTCCTTCCTTTTGAAGGCTGAATAATATTCCATCATATGTATATACTACTTTTGTTTGCCAATTTTCCTGATAATGGGCAACTGGGTTGCTTCCACCTTTTGGCTATTGTGAACAATACTGCCATGAATATTGGTGTACAATTTTCTGTTGGAATTCTGCTTTCGATCCCCATATACACATATGCAATATTTGAGATTAAATGGTAGTTTAATCTCACAGTTGTTAGTTTCAGGGCCATTGTAATACACGTCTTCTGGAAAGACCACCCATATTTCATTCTTCATACTTGACATCCATGGAGTACAGGGGTGCAATCTACATACAAGGACCACCCAGTAAATACTGATACCTATAACAGTGCAGCACAGCAGCGCTAAAAGATAGATGTCCCATTTGTACTATTACTAACTCTGACAGAATTCTTAAAACAGGAAAGATTAAAATAATACAATGAGCACTTTTGTTATTCAGATCAACAACTCCAGACTGATTTACTCATTCTCATCCAGTTAACTCACTCCATCCTATTTTCACAAGAGATAATTTACTGCTTGAGAAGACAGATGTGTTGTTTCCATCTCCCCAGCAGCCAATCTCCCATCTGGTAACACCTCCGTTTCCCACCAAGCAGCCACTGCTCCCTGTCCACGCAGTTCCTGAGCTCAGCAGCTCTGGGCTGATGTGCAGGTGATCCAGCTCTGAGCAATCCTGCTCAGAGGGATTCAGTCAAGGCAACTGCAGCACACACTACACTGGAGCAACACTCAGTCCTGGAACTTCTGCTGGAAATTTCAGGAAAGAGTGGCTTTTTAACGGCCATACTGCTGCCATGTCCCAGGAAGGAACAACCACAGAGAAGCTTACACAGAAAAAGGAGATCAGACACTCAAGATGAGACAGCATATGAAGCTCTTGCTGTCTCATATGTCTGGCTATTTCCTGAAATTTTCAATAATGAGTCAATAAATCTCACCCAACCCCCCCACAAAGTTACTGGCTTACTTGCTAGTCCTAATGTGTAGGGTTTCACATTCAATTAGTTTCAGCCCATATCCTTTAAATCTTAGTTCTATCAATGATAACTTTAACAACTCCCCAAGGCCTATCTGTATCCAAATTAAAATATCCACTGTGACTATATATAAAAAAAAATCCACTGTAAGAAGTCTATACTGATAAATATATTAATTCAGAATCTCAAAGTTATTGTCCCCAAAATGACTGCCCATCTGGAACATATGGCTTTTGGAAAATTAGAGTACAAAATCAATATCCACACTAACAAATGAACAGCTTCACTGACAAAAATGTGAGCATATTTACAAAAAGATACAGGAAGAAATTCGTTTTTATTAAACCTGCAGAAACAAAATACCTTTACCCGTATTTTATAAAAAATTATACAAAGAAAATCATTACAACTAATAGAATAAGAGTGTAAAGAAACACAGAGCTAATGCAACATACAGTAGAAAAGATTTGTTTTAATTTTTTTTCCAATGGCACAAAATATCACTTAAGAATTTATGCAAAAATATACTTATGTTAATTTGCTACTAGAAGGAATCCTAGAACCTCTCAGAGGTTCTCAGAGCTGCAAGCATTCTTTGGTTAATGGCAATACGACTCCAATCTCTGCTCCTTGGTCACACGGCCTTCTCCTTCTCCGTGTATGCAGAATGCCCATCTGCCCTTCTCTCACTAGCAGAGCTGTGACTGCACTTTTGGTCCACCTGATTGACTCAGGTTAATACCCATCTCAAAGTCCTCCATACAGTCATAGCTGCAAAGTCTCTGGTGCTACGCGGTCACATTTACAGTTTCCAGGGATTCTGATGTAGATATGGGGCCACTGTTCAGCCCACCAAAAATATTTTTAGCGACAGTCCTGCCCAAAAAGCTAAAAATTTGGAAGCTATTTACATCTCATGTCCTCCCGGCAATTATTTTCACAATGTTCTCCATTCATACAAGCAATAGCAAAGAAAAACAACCTCCAATTTCACTGTATTTAAAACAGAATGGCATCATTAAGACTATAGTAAAAAAAAAAATGTGTAGTAAGCAAAAGCCCTAAGAAGTGACTCTTCTCAAACAAATTTAAAATACTATTCCTTGAAACTAAAGAGTTTTTATTCTGACAATTCACTTTATTCCAAAGTTTAACATTAACTTAAGACTTTACCTCCAGATCCTAACTGCTTGTAGAATCTGTATTCCAAATGCAGCTGTGGTGCTCTCGATTTCATGGGCTCCTAATTAAAAGAAAAAAAAAAAAAAGTTACCAAGAGAACTAAGCCCCACTTTAAAATGTATTAAATTCAGGTGTCAACCCTTCTATACTATTCCACTAGGATTCTTTGTATCTTTAAAAGAAGACCAATATAAAAATCAACTAAATGTTCACAGTAAAATAAACTGAGGACATTCATAAACGTACATGAGGTTAAGGAGCTAAGCATGAGGGAATCCCTTATGTTTAAATTTGTGAAGAAAAATACGCTTGTACCTTGGTAACTAAGGAAATGGTGCCAGTAACACTGTATCTGCTGTTCCCAGGAAATCACCAGTGAACTTTTTTTTTTTTTTCAAAGACAGAGTGAGAGAGAAAAAGCTCCCATCTGCTAATTCACTCCCCAAATGCACACAGTACCCCCCAGATAGCCTCCAGGTGACAAAGGCCAGGCCAAAGTGAGAAACCAGAAACCCCATCTTGGTTTCCTATGTGGATGGCAAGAGCCCTAGTACTTGGGCTAGCTTTTGCTGCCTCCTCAGTCACATGAGCAGGATGCTGGATGGGAGGCAGAGCAGCTGGGATTCAAACCAGCATCAGAAGTGGTAGCTTAACCTACTGTGCCTCAACTCTAGTCCATGAAATGCATACGCCTAATGTGAAGGTTCTAGGTTAAAGCGAAGTCACAGAAAACAAAGAACAAAAATGGTGATATGGAAATTCAGATACTAGCAATCATATTTTTTCAAGTTTGTTGTTGTTTTTTTTTTTTTTTTGAGTTGTAACTTACATGCAATGGAACACACAGTTCCTAATTGTCAGATCCATGAGCTCTGTAAACTGCATATGTCCTACAAACACTACAGAGCACAGCTACCACCCCTCCCTCAGAAGTGATGGCTTCTGAATGTAAACACATTTGAATCAGTTCTTCCTGATGTTAGATGCCATCTAAATAATATTATGCAGTATATGTGCAAGGTATCTGGAGCGTAACAAATGGACATGGTTTAAAACTGATCCCAGCCAGGACCGGGAGAAAGGCCACTCAACCTTGCAGGTAGAGGAGTTTGTCTGTAGAGAAATTCTGAATAATTATACAACATTAAGTGGAGGAGAGAGAGGACCATCAGTACACACAGGTTGGGAGTGGAGCCACTGATGTTAGAGTAGAGGCTATGATTATAAAGGAATGAGACCCAAGTGGGCTAGACAGGGTCTAGAACAAAGGACAGTCATTATTAGAGGACCCAAGAAAGGTGCTGTGTAAGCCAAAGATAAGTTCTCCAACTGAGAGACAAATAGAAACTGACATAAGGGGCTTGATAATAATCTGGTGGGCTTCAGGCCTTGTAAATTAAGAGGCCCAGACCTATCTGTCTCTTCACATAGGGTACACCTTAAGGGAGGTGTGAACCTCCTTGGGGAAGGCACCCTGTTGACTTCCATTACCTACCTGGCCTGGGAGGAGAGCTGGCGAGGTTAAGGCAGGTGGCATCTCTAACAGGAAATTTACAGTTCTGCCTGCAATGTTGCTGATCCTACTTGGCCATCCCCTCAGCTGCGGTGGTCACTTTGGAAGTTGGGCTGAGTGAAGGGCTTTTCAGCTTAGAGCCAATAAGATCTGTGGCTCTGACCTGAAGTCCTTCGACTCCAGGGAAGTTCCATTTCCAGTGATCCAACTCTTGGCTGGCAGAGCTGCCAGGGCTCTTCATAAACTGACTTCTGCTGAAGCCCAAGCTTACCATATTGAAAGCCACTGCAGTGGACTGGCCTGTTGGGTCTCCTTGAGGGCAGATCACTGTACAGAACAGCCATTAACAGGCCGGCCACCTATCTTTACATTTCTTATGCCTAGCTTTCTTTTCCTCCTGATTTTTGTTAAAGCAGACCAGAGGATGCAAGTCAAGGGGGTGTTCAAGTCCCATCTCTAATCTTTGTGGCCTGAACTAGAAGTCTGTAGTCACAGGCATGTTCTGATAGTGCTTTTTCTGAGGTAGATAATGCCCATGAGGAAAGCTATGTCCTCGCTTTAAAACTTTCTTTCCCTTTGCGTGGTCTGAAAGGGAGGTCTTGCCTGTTTACTGTCCCCATGGCAAAGTAAATCTAGCGTGAAATTATAATTTAAGCTCTCATTTTGGCTATGCTATTATTACAGAAAATGTTAGCTATCCCTTTTATAAGATCTAAAAATCAAATTGTGCATCTTGGAGAGTCCTTCAGAATAGAATTAGTTTCCTACCTCAAAGAGAATAGAGAAATGAGAGAACAAGTTGGACTTAGAATAGAGAAATAGGGGTGCCAGTCCCAGATCACTTATGGACAATAGCAATATCAAATGAAAACTTAGAAAGCAGTTTCAATCATTAGATAATAACTTAGGAAAACATTTACCAGAAGGTCTAATGCCTTCTATGAATTTTAAGAATCCATCAAACAATCCTCACAAGGGTCCAGAGACACCACCACCACCACCACCACTCCCCCCCCGCCACCATTTCTTCTCTTCTATGAAATCCTTTCATTACCTGGTTAATGCCACTCAGGATCATTGGTTGCTATTCTCACCCTGACTTGTATACTACAGTGTCTATTTAAGTGTTTACAGCAGGTGCTAATGGAACAAACCAAGGCCTTCAGCAACCAGGCGGTCAACCAAATGCTGCTACAGGGATATATTTGGCTACCCACCCAGGAGACAGTGGCTTGAGACATCGCCCCTTGCCAGCGGAGAGTACCTCACCGTCCCCAATCAGCAGGAAGTAGCCAGAGAGATTCATCATCGTCCCCTTTCCTATCATCAAAAGGTCGGGATGGTAGCTTTGGGATCCGCAAGGAGAGAAGGCCTATTCTTCCGGAAATGGAGAGTCCCTACCTGTACTTCCGGGGAAGAAAAGTCCTTGTCAAGGTCCCCACAGGTGCCTAAAGGTCAGCCAATGAGAATCAGACTTGCCTCAACCTTTAACCCCCATGCCCTGTATCTATAAAAGGAGGCCTCCCAACCTCTGACACATGACTTCCCTGGCCCCCGCTCTGTTGGGACCGAGGAACCTCGCCCGGGAGCGGAATCCCAATAAAAGCTTGTGAATTAATTGATTCGTCTGCCTGGCAAGATTTGTTACACGCCGGGCACCTTGCAATATGTTTTACAAATGTGTCTGAGATGCATACAGACACAAAGAAATGAATAGAAGCACAGAGCTCATATGTTATAAATAATATTAAATAGTGAAAATATCTGCAGGAAACAGAAAACTACAACAGGCTACCAAATTTAAGGAAGAACCAACAAGAAAAGATAATATGGTAACAAGAAATTAAAAAAACAACAGAACACTGAAAAATAAATAACTAAATCAGAAACTTAGTTTGCCAGAAGATTAACATAACAGAAGAGAAAGTGTGGGAACTAGAAGGTAGCCACAAAAATTACACATAAATAAAATGAATGATGGTGCCAGCATTGTGTCACAGTAAGTAAGGCCTCCACCTGCAAGGCCAGCATACCACATGGGCATCGCTTTCAGTCTCAGCTGTTCCACTTTCATTCCAGCTCTCTGCTATAGCCTGGAAAAAGCTGCAGAAGATGACCCAAGGGCCAGGGCCCCTGCCCCATGTGGGAGACCTGGAGGAAGCTCCAAACTCCTGGTTTCTGACCTGGCCAAGCCCTGGCCATTGCAGCCATTTGGGGAATGGAACAGTTAATCAAAGGTTTCTCTCTCTCTCTCTCTGATTCTTTCTTGCTCTCTCTATCTGTCTCTCCCTCTCTCTCTCTAATACTGCCTTTCGAATAAATAAATAAATCTTTCTAAAAATAAAAACACAGAACATATATATGAAAAATTACAGGCCGGCGCCGAGGCTCAATAGGCTAATCCTCGGCCTGTGGTGCCGGCACATCAGGTTCTAGTCCCAGTCAGGGCGCCAGATTCCGTTCCGGTCGCCCCTCTTCCAGTCCAGCTCTCTTCTGTGGCCCGGGAGTGCAGTGGAGGATGGCCCAAGTGCTTGTGGCCCTGCACTCGCATGAAAGACCAGGACAAGCACCTGGCTCCTGGCTTCGGATCAGTGCGGTGTGCCGGCTGCAGCACGTTGGCCACAACGGCCATTGGAGGGTGAACCAATGGTAAAGGAAGACCTTTCTCTCTGTCTCTCTCACTGTCCACTCTGTCAAAGAAAAGAAAAGAGAAGAGAAGAGAAGAGAAGAGAAGAGAAGAGAAGAGAAGAGAAGAGAAGAGAAGAGAAAAGAAACAAGAAAAGCAAAGAAACGAAAAGAAAAGAAACGAAACAAGAAAAGCAAAGAAAAAGATTACAGATTTATGACATTACAGACTTATGACAATACAGCAAGAAGGTCTAATATGCATCTCAGGATAACAGTCTCAGGAGAACAGGGGAAAGAAGGTGAGCAGAGGTAGGGACCAAAGAAATAATTTCTATGAATACTGAAGAACTGATGATGATGATAAACCATAGATTGAAGAACAACATGAATCCCAAACAGAATAACTAAAAAGAAATGGATACTAACACACACAGACCAACAGCAGACTTCTGATAAGCAACTAGGAAGTTCTCACTGGGAAACCAATCATCATAAAGATTACTATAAAATAGGAGCCGACGCTGTGGCGCAGTGGGTTAATACCCTGGCCTGAAACACCAGCATCCCATATGGGTGCCGGTTCGAGACCCGGCTGCTCCACTTCCGATCCAGGTCTCTGATATGGCTAGGGAAAACAACAGAAGATGGCCCAAGTCCTTGGGCCCCTGCACCCGCGTGGGAGACTGGGAAGAAGCTCCTGGGTCCTGGCTTCAAATTGGCGAAGCTCCAGCCATTGCGGCTAATTGGGGAGTGAACCAGCAGATGGAAGACCTCTCTCTCTTTCTCTCTCTCTCTGCCTCTCCTCTCTGTGTAACTCTTTCAAATAAATAAATCTTAAAAAAAAGATTACTATAAAATAAAGCAAGATCCTAGTTCTTGACAGGCAAGATAGTATAGCAGTTAACAGCACAGACACTGAAACTAAACTGTACTAGGTATGAATTCAAAAAACACTACTTATTTGCTTAGCTGTGTGATTTTCAGCAAGTTACTTAATGTTTATACTCTTCAGTTCTCTCATCTATAAAATAAGGTTAAAATTTTATCTTTCTCAAAGTATGTATAAAGTAATCAAAACAGTATTATCTGCAAAGGGCTTTATTGCCCACAATTTTTCAGTTAACTACCAAAAGTACATAAACTTAATATGTAATAAAAAGATGCCCACTTTTGCAATCACAAGTGAAATTATGTATCTAACTTATTCAATCAATAATATTCCCCAGATTAAAAATAGAGACCCAGATCTGACTCAAGTGAGTCACTTCAACTTGATTCCAGCACCTTCCTAGTAGTAGAATTTTACTACACTACAATATACTACACTACAACAACAGTCACCTTACGTCCAGGTGACATTTTCATCACTCATGACAACCAGTTACTAAGTAAGTGTAAACAGCAAGATATGAGAGTGGTGGATGAGGTCAAAATCACAAACTACCCTGAAACAAACCTTCAAACTGAACCAGAGTAAAATTAAATAATTGTAAAAATCTTTAAAAGAGATGAAAAAGCTGAAAGCAGTCACAGGAAATCTGCTCTCTGAACACCATGTTATCAAACACTGCCTTCACTTGTACCAACATAGAAAAATTAGATTCCACTGAGAGTATACAAAAGTAATATCTCTAACTCATTACTTTGGTTGCAGGCTGTGCACAAAATTATACGCTAACTTGCAAACACATAAAATTCATTCAAATAAAAACAAAACAGGGAAACAGCAAACTAACAAACTACAGTCCAACAGTTCATGGGAGTTTTCTGAACTTCCAGCGTATGCTTTGGACGACTCTGAGCAGACCATGACTACAGAACACACTGCATCCTCCAATCCTAGTCAGAGCTGACTCACACACAGGACATACTCCCAGGAGTGGAGCGCCTCTCTGCAGGCTCTTCCATCAGTAACAGGATACACCCACTGCCACACTTCCATCCTGGCACTTCCACCCACCCCAGTGCTACACAGTATCTAAACTCAAGACCACTGGCCTAGAATATGGGAAAAGGAAGAATTCCAAAGAAATGAAAGCGAGCAACACCGGTTCAATCCCTGTATCCTGAGCTGCTTTATCAATATTCATACACACTCCCTTTGTCCTGATGTCACACACATGAAGGAAGCTTGTAATTTTCACATGGCTCTCTAAGCAGATCAGACTACAGAAGAACACACTTTATTTTGCCTCATCATAATTAGAAATTTAACTCTTTTCCTGAATACTTACTAAACCCCTGAGCACTTGACTGTGAGCTGATTATTGTGAAAGATTACCATGAATCCACCCATCAGAAACATGGCAGTCCTGGTGGGATCACTCACCCAGACTTTGCGTCATAAAGCCAAGGATCAGCCCTTACAACATTTACTTATCTAGGAAAAGCCCAGCTGGAACCCAAATGTCATCCAGCCAGGCTCTCCCCATGTTACCACAATACCTGCTGTACATCTTTACTTCCCAGTAAAAATAAACAGTAATTATTTCACTGACACTGGGTCTACATTCACAGACATTTAAAACTGAGTAGCAATTTCTTCATTTCATCTCAAAAGGTTTTCTATTCTCCCTCACTTGCCCCTTCCTCTAATGGTGCCTCTTACATGTTAATTCACATCACCCTACTATCTGAGCTTGTAAGGGCACAAACAAGATTGACAAAAGCAGGACAAATGGGAAAATCAAGCCAGCAAGCCAGAAAGAAAATATGTCCCTGAACACGTATATCATATAAAAACAATCCCTGGGCCCGGTTAATCCCACAGATCTCTCTGTTGCACAGCTGCCATGCTGGCCACGGTTAGGACTTCAGAACAATCCCATAGGAGTTCGCTTTCCCTGCTACCCCAACCCATATCCAGGACTTCTGAAGCCCTGGGTGCCAAGCAATGGCCAACCATACCACCAGAAAAAGAAATCAGAGAAAGTTCCTGGAAATATGTTTTTAGAGAAAGCAATCCTAAATCAAAAGGACCACACTGCAGAGTCCAAATGGTTAAATCACAGACAGGTACCGCTTTTTAATTTTCACAAAATTAAAAACGTATCCCTTAATTGAAAAATAATGCCCAAATTCACAAACTGAAGTCTACAATACTGGCCAAGTACAAAGATTGATTTTTTTTTTTTTTTTTTTTTTTTTTTTGATAGGTAGAGTGGATAGTGAGAGAGAGAGAGACAGAGAGAAAGGTCTTCCTTTTTGCCATTGGTTCAACCTCCAATGGCCGCTGCGGCTGGCGCATCTCACTGATCCGAAGGCAGGAGCCAGGTGCTTCTCCTGGTCTCCCATGCAGGTGCAGGGCCCAAGCACTTGGGCCATCCTCCACTGCCTTCCTGGGCCATAGCAGAGAGCTGGCCTGGAAGAGGGGCAACCGGGATAGAATCCGGCGCCCCAACCGGGACTAGAACCCAGTGTGCCAGTGCCACAAGGCGGAGGATTAGCCTGTTAAGCCACAGCGCCGGCCCAAAGATTGATTTTTGTGGCAGAGAAAATCACCAGCATCCTACCTGCATGTGAAGAGCAGAATGATGTTAAGAAGCTAATTAGCAAAACATCAGTTATGCACATCTTTTTCCCTTTTAAGGAAATAACAAGGAAACAATTAAGGAAAAAGAAGAAACATAAACTTACCAGTTTAATTGCCACATATTCATTTGTGTATAAATTTTTCCCTTGAAAAAGAAAGAAAACAAGTCAGATTTTGCCAGTAATCAATTTTTAAAGATACAATATGTAAAATTAGGCTTTTGGAGGAAAAAGCACATAATATATTTAAGTGAAGCATAGGTTTTTGCTTCTAACTATTTAGCAACAATACTCTTTTCTACGGAAATATTTAATTTCATGATCAACTCCGCATTGTTTAGTATTTCATCTAGTTTCAGAGCAGAAAGTGATACTAACAAATACACAGATGGAAAGACACTGATGTTTTTGGACCACTGTATTCAAATAAGAAAGTAATCAATAGTCAAACACATACTAAATGAATTGTGAAACCAAAACTCCCACCTAAAAACAGAAATACGAAATTCCTTTCCCAACCATCATTTCATGTTAACTTCTTCATTATTATGGGATACAATCTTATTAGGGCTCATATTTAATCTAGTACATATAACAAATATGGCATACATTTAAAATAAAATAAAATCATAGAGCCGGCATAGTGGTATAGCATAGCTTAAGCTGCTGCCTGCAACACTGGCATCCCATTCGGTTGCCAGTTCCAGTCCCAGGTACTTCAATTCCCATTCCACTTCCCTGGTTTGAGTTCCAGGACCCTGGCTTCAGCCTGGCCCAGCCCCAGCCGTTGTAGCCATTTGGAGAGTGAACCAGCAGAGCTCTCTCTGTCTCTCCCTCTCTCTGTAACTCTGGCTTTCACCTGGATAAAGAAAACTTCTTGTAAAAAAATAAATAATAATAATAAAGAGAAAACAGTTACTCACTAATGAGCTCTGATAAACTATTTAACCTCTTTGAGGGAAAAAATAATTATTTGTGGCTCATCTCACACCCAAATTAACTGCAAGTATTTTAAGAGTTAAATATATACTATAAAGCAAGAAAAACTTTTTATCATCCCAAGACAGGGAGCACTTTCTGAGTATTACAGGATATAAAAAAGATCCAATTTTTAAACAAATTTGGTTATAAAATATTTTCAACTTCTGGAATGCTGAAAAAATAGACCATATTTCAGAAAGAACAAGTGAATGACAAACCAGAATAGAGATTTAATATCATGAACATGTAAAAGAGTCCCATGAATTATAGTAATCTTTGGCAAAGTTAAATCAACTTCAATGCAGAAAAGTCCAGTGGATCAACATCTGTAGCCTAAGAAGAAAACTATGGGGAATTTTGGAAGCAATAACAACTTAATAAATATATAAATTAATGTGTATCTTTATAAGTATATTCAAAAGAATGAAAAAGAGGAGTAGTACAACTTGGTATTCTGAATTTCTAATATTTTTCCAACACGTATAATATTTTATATTAAATAAAATAGAAAAATGAAATGTTTTTTAAAACTGGAAATAGCTGGCCCTGGTCATAGTGGTGACAGAACACGGGGTGGGCAGCAGCAGCTTTCACACTCGTGTTTCTGCACACGGCAGCTGATGGATGGCAGTAACACCTCCCAGCAGAACCTCAGCCTCACACAATCGCCACCACTAGACAACAGTGTTTCTTCATAGCCGTATCATAACACTTCTCTGAATTTTGTCATTTTGACACAAAAATGAGCAAAAACAGAGTGAAGATAAAAAAATTAAGCATTCTTACTAATGCTAAGGTCTAAAATCTCACAAATTCAATACAGTTGGCACAAAGATAGAACTCCCCACGAGTAGAAAGGGCGGGAAACATAAATCTCTACCCAAGTACTCACCGAACCTATTTAAATATAACAAATAATTAAAGACTGTTTCATACATTTTGTTGATTAGTTCACCATTTAAGCACACCGTCATTTACATTTCCAAAGATCCACTTTGTAGGAAGATTCAGGTATCCCCTAATAAGCTTACAGTGAATAAAGATACTTACAATGAGGAACTTAATATTGAGGAACTGTTATCTAATTAACAAATGAATAATTCTGGTTTTGAGTTCAAAGATGAAATTTCTGTTTCATCAAGACATTATCATCTTTTCATAACTGTTTTGTTTATGTTCATTATTCACAAGTATGCAGGGGAAAAATTCACAAGATGTTACATTAAATATGGACTTCACAAATTCAAATACATCAAATGCTTGTAAAAGTATTATTTTTATAGCTCTTACATAATTTGGTATCTACCTTTTAGGTCACAGCATACAGTACTAAATTCAGTGCCAGCACTGTGGTGTAACAGGTAGAACCCGCCTGCATTGTGGGCATCCCAGACGGACGCCAGTTCAAGTCCCAGCTGCTCTACTTCCAATCCAGTTTCCTGATAATGCACCTGGGAAAGCAGAAGGCTTGAGCCTCTGCACCCACATGGGAGACTCGCAAGACACTCCTGGCTTTGGACTGCCCCAGCTCCAGTCTTGCAGCCATTTGGGAAGTAAACCAGTGGATAAAAGAGCATCTCTCTCTCTACTTCTCCATCTCTCTCTGTAACTCTGTTTTTCAAATAAATAAATAAATAAATTGCTAAATCTTAAAAGCATCTTCTATTTTTGAACATTCAAGATTATGGGAGTCACAGTTATATACATGAACAAAGATTAAACACAAATGTATTTTCATCATTTAGCATAGCCATAGCCTCACACAGTTAGCCTTCAATGAGTGTTTGTTTCACACATAAACAAATGATGCACAAACTATGTGTGTGTATGGTATGGTTGAGAGGGAGGGGGTATGGATGCGGAGGGAATCCCATTCAAACAAGTCTCCAAGAGGTCTGGGTCCAGTTAACCCAAGTTTTAATCCAATTTTAAAAGACATCTCCAGTAGCACATACTGCGACATTGAACTTGAAATGACACTTTCACCTATGTTGTGGTACTGAAGTGATAATCGTGTTCTTCAGAAGCTATGTAAGCTCATATATTTATAGCAGGGTCTCCTAGTTGTCCATCGATACCCACTGCCCCCTTCGTTTTAATGCCCACGTATGAAAATGGCTGCAGCTAGAGGCAGCATTCCCCAGCCTCTCTCTCAGTTCCGCGTGGCCAGGTGATTCAGTTCTGGCCTAGGTGGACTTGAGCTAGACCACTCCCCACTCCCAGGAATGTCTCTTCTTGCCAGCTGCGAGATGGCAGCAACTGGAGTAATCAGGTGGCAGACAGAGACTGAGTCACACATTAAGAATACATAGGTCCCATGGCCGGCACCGTGGCTCACTAGGCTGCTAATCCTCCGCCTGCGGCGCCGGCACACAGGGTTCTAGTCCCGGTTGGGGCGCCGGTTCTGTCCCGGTTGCTCCTCTTCCAGTCCAGCTCTCTGCTGTGGCCCGGAAGGCAGTGGAGGATGGCCTAAGTGCTTGGGCCCTGCACCCGCATGGGAGACCAGGAGGAAGTGCCTGGCTTCTGGTTTCGGATCGGTGCAGCGCACCAGCCGTAGCAGCCATTTGGGGGGTGAATCAACCGAAGGAAGACCTTTCTCTCTGTCTGTCTCTCTCACTGTCTAACTCTGCATGTCAAAAAAATAAAAAAGAATCCAGAAGTCCCAGAAGCCATGAATGTTCTACTTCTGGTCTGTGTTACATTAGAAAAAAATGAACTTTTCAATAACAATCACTATCCTAGGAACTTTTTGTTAGAACTTTAGGTTCTTTACTTAGCTATTTCTTCATGTAAGTTTTATAATACCCTTCAGTTAGAAACAACAGAAAACCTATACACATTAAAATGAAGAACACAGCCAAATCTGCCCATGTATTTGATGTTTTACTGAATGGCCTGCAGAATTCTGAACAAAACAATTCTCCAGTACATACAACAAAATAAGCAGGGTTACGAGCTATACAGCAATAGGAAGAGAAGCAACAAAAATGAGAAGCTGGGCAAACTCTTGAAGCAGAGTTAATTGTGTCCAAATTCATAACGGCTGATTTCAGATATGGCGATTCCTAAATAACATACACCACTCCTGCTCAGCGTTCTCTGGATGATGGCCAGTCAGGTGTAGCACAAGAGGACGTAGAAAAGGCTCAAGTTCCCCAGTTTCACAGGTCTAAAGTGACAGAATGGCACTGCAGGCCACACAGAGTCACAGAGACAACAGCAGGTTTTAGTTAGGGTGGCAGAAAACGGGAGCACCAGGAGGGCTTCAGCAAGGCCTTTACCAGAGTCTCCAGGGCAAGGCAAGGCAGGATACAACAAACAGTGGGGGGCCAGCTAGCTGGACTAACTCAGTGACCAGTGCCCTAAAGAGGTGGTCCCCACCTGCCTGCTGCCTGGTCCTGGAATGATTAGGTCCAAGGAATCATGCCTCTGTGGTGTACTGACCAGGGAGAGGCCATGTGCTGATGAGCTGGTTGGCTGCACATCAAACGTGCACGCAGCATCGTCCTCTACTGTCTCTAGGAACTGGCAGATCCCAGAAGGGGCCAGGTGGTCTAGCCAGAAAGGTTTTTTTAAGACGTCTAAACTTCGTAACAAAGAAAATCATTTAAAATGTATGCCATACACCAGATTCTGTCCCGGTTGCTCCTCTTCCAGGCCAGCTCTCTGCTGTGGCCCGGGAGCGCAGTGGAGGATGGCCCAAGTGCTTGGGCCCTGCACCCACATGGGAGACCAGGAGAAGCACCTGGCTCCTGGCTTCAGATCAGTGCGGCGCGCCAGCCACAACGGCCATTGGAGGGTGAACCAACGGTAAAGGAAGACCTTTCTCTCTGTCTCTCTCTCTCACTGTCCACTCTGTCTGTCAAAAAAAAAAAAAAAAAAACTTAAAAAAATAAATAAAATGTATGCCATAAAACCCTGTTTTTTAGCCATGTTTGGTCTCATTCAGTGCCTGTGAAAAAACACCCCTCAGGGTTCCAGTTAACCAACACTAGAGATACATCTACCACCAACTGTGCAGGCCCTGGCACCAACACATAAGGATCAAATGACACCACAACTACATCAAGTCAACTTTTTAAGAATCGAGTACAGGGCTGGCGCCATGGCTCACTTGGTTAATCCTCCGCCTTGCAGTGCCGGCATCCTATATGGGTGCCGGGTTCTGGTCCCGGTTGCTCCTCTCCCAGTCCAGCTCCCTGCTGTGGCCCGGGAGGGCAGTGGAGGATGGCCCAAGTGCTTGGGCCCTGCACCCACATGGGAGACCAGGAGGAAGCACCTGGCTCCTGGCTTTGGATCAGCACAGCGCCTACTGCAGCGGCCATTTGGGTAGTGAACCAACGGAAGGAAGACCTTTCTCTCTGTCTTTCTCTCTCACTGTCTATAACTCTACCTGTCAAAAAAAAAAAAAAAAAAAAAAAAAAAGAATCAAGTATATATAAAAGTAATAAATACATTAATTTAAACATTACTTAAATTATTGTATTAAATTCTTGCCTTTAAAAAAAAACTAATGTTCAATTTTTTTAACTAATTATGCGTAAGAACCGTTCCAGGGACCAGTGTTGTAGCATTGGCAGGTTAAGCCACTACTTGCAATGACAGCCAACATGGGCAACAGTTCCAAACCCAGTTGCTCCACTTCCAATCCAGCTCCCTGCTAATGGCCTGGGGAAAGCAGTGGAGGATGGCCCAAGTGCACAGGCCCCTGCAACACATGTGGAAGATTCGGAAGAAGCTCCTGTCTCCTGGCTTCAGCCTGGCCCAAATACTCTTTTAAAAAAAAAATTTTATTTTATTTATTTGAAAGTCAGAGTTACACATAGAGAGAAGGAAAGGCAAAGGGGGGGAGGGGTGGGCGTGGCTTCCATTCGACTGGTTCACTCCCCAAATGACTGCAATGGCCAGAGCTGAGCTGATCCGAAGCCAGGAGCCAGGAGCTTCTTCCAAGTGTCCCACGCAGGTGCAGGGGCCCAAGGACTTGGGCCATCTTCTACTGCTTTCCTGGGCCATAGCAGAGAGTTGGATTGGAAGAGGAGCAGCCAGGACTCGAATCAGTGCCCATATGGGATGCCAGCGCTGCAGACTGGGGCTTTAACCCACTATGCCACAGTGCCGGGCCCCCAAATACTCCTAAGAGTATTGTTTTCATTGGCTCTTACATGCTCTGTTATCTACAAGATCAAAGCAGAAAATGCTAACTCCAGGGCCAGCACCCTTGTGGAGAGTTAATCAGCAGATGGAAGATTTCTTTCTCTGTCTCACCCTCTCTCTGTATGTCTGAATTTCAAATAAATAAATAAATCTTTTTAAAAAATAACTGTTCCAGGGCCAGCACTGTGGCATAGCAGTTAAAGCTACCGCCTGGGACACCAGCATCGCATATGGGTGGCAGTTGGAGTCTCAGCTACTCCATTTCTGATCCAGCTCCCTGAAAATGGCCTGGGAAAAGAAGCAGAAGATGGTCCAATTATCTGGGCTCCTGCACCATGGTAGGATACCCAGATGAAACCCCTTGCTCCACCCTGGCTGTCTCAGCCACTTGCAGAGTGAACCAGCTGATAGAAGTCTTCTCTCTCTCTCTCTGTCTCTCCCTCTAACTGTGACTGTCAAATAAATAAAAAAATCTAAAAAAAAACAAAAACAACTGTTTCAACAGTAGATACTAGGTTCCATCTCTCCTAGGGGCATCTGGACATGGGAGAATATTCTAAGTTGTGGGTAGACTTGCCAACTCCTAGCTTCTGCACAAGAGGCTGAACGGCCTTCAAGGTGTGGGACAAACTTCTACTAAAAAAAAAAAAACAACCGGCCGGCGCCGCGGCTCACTAGGCTAATCCTCCGCCTTGCGGCGCCGGCACACCGGGTTCTAGTCCCGGTCGGGGCACCGATCCTGTCCCGGTTGCCCCTCTTCCAGGCCAGCTCTCTGCTGTGGCCAGGGAGTGCAGTGGAGGATGGCCCAAGTACTTAGGCCCTGCACCCCATGGGAGACCAGGAGAAGTACCTAGCTCCTGCCATCGGATCAGCGTGGTGCGCCGGCTGCAGCGGCCATTGGAGGGTGAACCAACGGCAAAAGGAAGACCTTTCTCTCTGTCTCTCTCTCACTGTCCACTCTGCCTGTCAAAAAAAAAAAAAAAAAACCAACCGTTCAGCCCAAATACCAATAGCACCTTTGTTGAAACCTGCTTACATATAAATGAATACCTTCTTATCCAACACTAACCACAAAAAATTTTAGTCTCAGGAATCAAATATTCAAGATAAGTCTACAAAATAAGATTTTAAGAAAAAGAATTTTAAGAATCCAAACCTGCTTTTTTTTTAGTATAGAAAGAATAATGCTTATACTAACTTCTTCTAAACTGAGAAACCACTGTGGACTTTTTACAAAAGCAGTAAAATGACCTGTTAGTCGTCTAAGAATAAGGAAAGAAAGATGATTTAATTAGCTTAACAAGTATATGTATTATAAATATATATGAAACAAGGTGCACATGCAAATGCATATAAATAAATGTATGTGGATATATATAAATCTACATCAAACACTGAAAAATTAGAACAATCTCAAATTGCCATACTATTCCTATCCTGCTTATTCAGGGACTATGAAAGAAATGGTTGTTCTACTGTCTTTCTAGTACTCAGCACTTGCAGTGTCAGTATATGGTACATGTAGTTTCTCATGCTGCCCTAGTTAAAATGGCTCATGAATATGCATGTACATATGTATTTATACACCTATACACAGTTATTTTGAAATAAATAAGTTCTGAATAAAAATCACTAAATTATATGCAGTGTTGGTCTTCTTACATTATCATCTAAACTGAATCCTCTCAATGACCTAGGAAGTGGAAAAAAATCCCATTTTAAAGTTAAGAAAGTTGAGGCTCTGAGTGCTTAAATGACACTAAAACACAGTGGTAGGTAACATATTTCTACTGTTCTGGTGTGTTATTAGTGACTAATCGTGCCTGCACATGACAAACATGGTTTAAATACTGGCTGGATGCTGTTCAAAGTCAGACAACTAGATAATGTGGTTTCTCTAACTCCAAAGTAAGAAACATTTTAAGAAGTTCAAAGTATTTAATTCAATATCCTTCAAAATCAAAATATAGAATGTTCCCCTTTCAAATATATGAGTCCCTACAACGTGTCACAGAGCCTGCCATTGACATCCGGTTACATCTATGCATAAAGTATGTCACTGTCTTTTATTGGCTTGTTTCAAATTAACATTAATTCACATTAAAGATACCAAACTAGCACAAGGAAGGAGTCACTACAAATCAGTGTTTTACAAGATGAAGAAGACAAACAGGTGAGTAGATAAACATACAATTTGGTTTATTTATAGCAGCAGGGTCCAATCTAAAGAAAATTCTGAAGCCAGTTTTGTTTCTCCTTTTACTTCTGAAGTTGGCATTCCTGGTGGTCTACTGGCCAGAGCCCTTCTGGTACCTCAAAACTTAACTCCCCAGAACCATGCCACTCTCTTTATTTCTCTCCAGTAGAGAGGGCAGGAGTTCACAGGCCTAGATTTTGATCCCAAGTCTGTCATTAACCTGCTCTGACTTCTGGCAAAATTTCCCTCTCTGTTCTAATGCCTTACGTGTAGACTTAGAAGGTTTCACTCGACCCGTGCTTCCTGAAGCTGCCAGGTTACAGCGGTCTGAGCCAATACTCTCAGGCCCCTGCCCAAATACAGATCCCTGATCCCCACCGCAGACCTGCGTGGGGATGGGGAAGCTCACAGATAAAATACACTAAAGTTCATCAGTGTAATCTTCATTAACTTTATGCAGTTTCAGTATACTACCTTGACTTTCAGTCATAAACAACCATTTAACAACTGCTCCTGAAGTGAACATTACTAAACGTTTTCATATCTGTAAAAGTAACCAAAAAAAACTTCCTAAAGAACAAACTGCGAAGGTTTCACTGGCAATTATTACAGCCTGCTGGGCTTTTTTAATTGACCTTCTATATTCTGGATGTTTAATCTCAACATAGTAAATATGCCTATATTAGGGAATTCCTTACAAACAAAAATATAAGTGCATGAGAAATTTTCTACATGTGTATTCTTTAAAATCACTACAAATAAACAACTAAATCATTTTCTTAAAAAAAAGAATCTTCCACTTTAAAAAGAAAAGCTTCTAACATATAGAAATAAAATTAACTCACCTAATCGTAATTCTCCAAAATTGCCACATCCGATTTTCTTTCCAACTCTGAAGTTAGGTCCAACCATTAAAACTCCAGAAGAAGAAGAACCAGTTCCTCGAGCACTGTGCCCCGATCGACCACTAGGCCGTGCCATTCTGTCATCTGATTTGTCCTTGTCTTTCTTTTTATTATCCATATCAAGTTTGCGGTACTCCACTTTGAATTCTTGAATCAAGACCAGCACACTGAAATAGGGTATTGTGAGAGCAGGTACATCACTAGGGTGCTGTACCAAGTGGGCAACGTTAACATTCAAACTGCAGTAGGTAGTCAGTTAACTGGAGCGTGTTCATCCCATTCGTGAAAATTTTGCTCAGCTGTCTTTTCAGCAAAACATGTCTTCAAAGTTATCTTTTTAATGACGTGAGGTGCTATTGATAGAGAGCTGGAAAATGAAAAGAATATCAGTCAGCTAAGAAATGCAGAATATGTTTGGAAAAATTAGACAACGTAATAAAATGTTGGGCAATAAATTACTGCTATTTGCTGATGCCCACAGCAAGGGGTGGGCATCAAGCATAGCAGTTAGATGCCACCCGGGATGTCCACACCCACAGCAGTTAGATGCCACCCAGGGTGTCCACACCCACAGCAGAGGGCCTGCGTTTGAGTCCCTGCTCCTCTCCTGATTCCAGCTTCCTTCTCATTTAGACCTTGGGAGGCAGCCAACATCAAAGACCTAGATTGAGTTCCAGACTCCTGACTTTGGCCCATCCTAGCCTCAGCTGATGCAGGTATTTGGGGAGTGAATAAGCAGATATGAGATCTCTACTTTCTCTTTGTTTCTCTCTCTCTAAAATAAATAAATTTAATAAATGTATTTAAAAATTTAAAACACAGTAGTCTTTTAAATTAACCATTATTCTACCAAAGATGTCACTCACACACACACACACACACACACAAAGAAACACAGGGTTTGATTATTTCTTAAAACTAAAGGAATAAACATATACCCACTGTTTCAAAAACTAATAAACATTCACTAATCTAGAACTTTCAACTTAAAATCACCTCAATTAGAAATAAAATACTTGGGGCCATGTTGTGGCACAGAAGGTTAAGCCTCCACCTGAGTGACAGCCTCCCATATGGGCACCAGTTGGAGAACAGGCTGCTCCACTTCCAATCTAGTTCCCTGCTCATGTACCTGGGAAAGCAGTGGAAGATGGCTGGAGTACCTGAGACCCTAAACCCACATGGGAAACCCGGAAGAAGCTATTGGCTCCTTCCTGGCTTCAGATCGGCCCAGCTCTGGCTGTTACAGTGAACCAGCGGATGGAAGACATCTTTCTCTTTCTCTATTTCTATTTCTCTTTCTCTCTTTCTTTCTTCTCTCGCCATATCTCTGCCTTTCACATAAATACATAAATCCTTAAAAAAAAGATACTCAAAAAGTTCCAAAAGTCCAATCTAAAATCTTCAGGGGGCGAGCGCTGTGGCATAGCAGGTTAAGCTGCCGCCTGAAGTGCCAGCATCCCATATGGGCACCAGTTCAAGTCCCGGCTGCTCTACTTCTGATCCAGCTTTCTGCTGTGGCCTAGGAAAGCAGTGGAAGATGGCCCAAGTCCTTGAGTCCCTGGACCTGCATGGGAGACCCAGGAGCAGCTCCTGGCTCCTGACTTCAGACAGGCACAGCTCGGGCCACTGCAGCTATCTGGGGAGTGAACCAGCAGATGGAAAACCTCTCTCTCTGTCTCTGCCTCTCTGTAACTATGCCTTTCAAATAAAATAAATAAATCTTTAAAAAAATAAAATCTTCAATTCAAAACCAGAAAAACAGAATACTTTTTAAAAATTAGTAAAACATTTTAACAAAAGTATCTTCCTCATGTTCACATGTAATAATTTTCAAGGTCTTTTCAAATACACATTCTCACTTGATCTTCATTTCTTCAAATATTTATCATGTTTCACTCTATACAGTAAAGCATCATAGAACTGATAATACAATGCACACTCCTGTTATCCCCCAAGGAAAATATTTTTTATGTAACTTTTGAACTGGGCCTTAAAAAAATGCAATTTCAGAAGACTAAGAAATTCGGAGAGGGCATCAGCCGTATAAGTTAGAGAAATTAGATATGAAATTTTCTAATACACAGATGAAAACACTAAAGTTCAGGAAAATGCTCAAGGCTTGAAGATTCTGCCGCATCCATCTTTCCTGTAGAAAATTTAGCCATAAATCATCACTCAGTTCTGTAGTAATATATAACTTTGCATGGTCTACTTTCGTTTGCTTGAGAGATTTGAGTGGATTTCTATTTTTTGGCCATTAAAGAAGCTCTGACTTCAAAAGTGAGCCACTAATGTAGAAACTAGCATTAATGACAAGGACTTCCTATTTCTGAAATTGGTTAAAAATTTAACCATAACAAGGGTTTTCTACTATTATTTTTAATACTACATTAATATTAATCTAATAATAATCTAAAAGGGTTTTTTGAGTATTTTCTAATTAATATTAAGCAACCCCCAAAATACAATTACAACACAACCTGTTTATGAAGTTTCTGGGTTTTTGCCAAAATCTATTGTGGATGAAACTATGAGCTCCTGTTTACCATATGTAAAACTGAGTGAGATCTCTGCTTCCAACTGTAATAGAGTAACTGATACTGAACAACCCCTCCTGTTGTAGATAACTACACAGCTGGACAAAACTGTTTGCAGGCATCAAAATCTGTTTGCAGGCATCAGATAACAAGCAGTCCAAACTGTGATCCCTGGGAAAAGACACACAGGTGGGTCCCACCTTCACCCAAGCTCAGGATAATTTCCTGACCTCAGCATGAGGCTCAGGCAGCACACACAGACCACAGACCACAGAGTTAAAGCTGTTGGAAAGAGTGGAATTTGCAGGACACAGTACCAAACGTGAGGGTGTTCCAGAGTGGGTGACGATGAGAAGGCAGCAGGCCAGAAAACTGGGTGACATGTGTAAAGGAGAATACTCTGAAACACCCTGCAGATAACGGGTAATGAGATACTGGAGGCTGCACAGGACTGAGGGACTTTATGGTCTGGTGCAGCCTGCTGAGGAGCCTTAAGGAGATCCCAGGCACCCAGCTGAGGCATTACAAAGACCAAGTCTCACAAGTGAGGCCCATGCTCTCAAGTACAGACTACTCCAGACCAGCCTAACTAAAACTGAAAACCAAGCCTACAAAGGATTAAGAATAGCTCCCCATAACTTAACTGTGTCAACATTCTCAAAAATACCAGGACTCTCAATAATGTTGAATTTACAATGTAAGCCATCTAACTGCAAACTGTAGAACACGCAAAGAAGCAATAAATGTGACCCACAGTCAGGAAACAAAGATGTCAAAGGCTCAAGAAACCCCTGATGTTTGAGAAGACAAGATTTCAAAGCTTCTAAATCACAGATGAGTCCCATTAACTGAAGAAAAGCAATACTACAGTAAAAAAATTTTCGAATGATGGATGAAAACATCCCAATTTGGTCAAATATCAGCCTACAAATTGAAGATACTCTAGCAATCCGATCATAAGAGAGAAATGCAAAGAAACTAAAACTAGGCACAACATAGCCAAAACACACACACACAAACACACACACATAAAATCAATCACTGGAAGCAGACCAAAAAGCTTCATGTCATATAGTGAAACTAAACTTTTCATCAGTAATAGTGGTGTCCCACAAGAAAAAAGAAAGGTATTTTTTGAGCAATGAAGGGTACAGGTTAAAAAAAAATTCCAATCCAGAATTATATTTCAAACCTGAAACAAGGTTTGAAACAAATCATTTTCAGATGAAGAGAGCTTAAAAATTAGTCACCAGCAAACCTGCACAAGAAGAAATATTTTTAAATAGTCTTTTAAGTAGAAGTAAATCAGATGAAACCAGGCGGAAATGTGAAATGTCAGGAAGAATGAAGTGCACTGGAAACAGGAAATGTATGGGTATTCTTCTCCTTTAAAATAAATTGCTACTTAAAATATAAATAATGCATTACTGTCACTTATAACTTATGTGGAAGTAAAATATATGACACCCTAAATGTAAATAGTTACACTGTTTTAAGATTACACTGTTTTATATCTATCTAAAAGAGATTTTAGGTATTTACACCACAAAAAAATGACATGTATATGATAATGACTATGGTAAAACATGCACACAGGGCTGGCGCCACACACAGGTTAAGCTGCCACCTGCAATGCTGGCATCCTGCATGAGCATCAGGTCACACGCCAAGAATCCACCTCCAATCCAGCTCCCTACTAATGCACCTGGGAAACCAGCCCAAGATGGCATAAGGGCTTGGGCCCCTGCCACCCATATGGAAGACCTTGAAAGAGTTCCAGGCTCCTGGTCTTGGCCTGGCCCATCCTCAGCCACTGCAGCCATTTGTGGAGTGAACCAGCATATGGAAGATTTCTCTGTGTCACTCCAACATTCAATCAAATAATAAGAAAGTCTTTAAAACTAAAAATACTATACATGACATATACAATTTTTGTCAAAAAATAATTAAGAAAAAGATGAGAAGTTTTGAAAGTCTTATATTTGCCAAGGGTTGATATAGTTCCAAATTAATCCTGAGTAGCCAGTAATAAGCTGAGAATATACACTATAATATTTAGAACAAACCTAATATATAAGTTAAATACAACAGGATTAGCTAAAAAGCCAAGAAAAGAAATGAAACTGAATATTAAACATTATTTGGTTAAAACAAAAGAGAAACAAGACATATGAGAGCAAAAGAGTACTACACTAGACTTAAAAACACACATATACTGCAATAGACCAATTTTTTCCAAAAAAGGCAAAAATTCTCAGACTATATTAAAAAGCAAGACTCAACTTTAAGCTGAAGAAACAACTTCAAAATTAAAGATAGACAGATTGAAGAAAGACTGAAGAAGAAGCTCCTCATTTTAGTCAGGAAAAACCCCACCCACTGCAGCCATATGGGGAGTGAACCAGTGGATGGAAGATCTCTATCTTTGTCTCTCCCTCTCTCTTTCCGTAACTCTGCCTTTTAAATAAATAAATAAATCTTTTTCAAAAAATATAACATCTGGGCCGGCACCGCGGCTCACTAGGCTAATCCTCCACCTGCGGCGCCGGCACTCCAGGTTCTAGTCCCAGTTGGGGCGCAGGATTCTGTTCCGGTTGCTCTTCTTCCAGTCCAGCTCTCTGCTGGGGCCCAGGAAGGCAGTGAGGATGGTCCAAGTGTTTGGGCCCTGCACCTGCATGGGAGACCAGGAAGCACCTGGCTCCTTGCTTCAGATGGGTGCAGCGCGCCGGTTGTAGCGGCCATTTGGGGGGTGAACCAACAGAAGGAAGACCTTTCTGTCTCTCTCTTACTCTTCCTGTCCAAAAAAAAAAGTATAACATCCAAAACTACAAAATAAAATTTTCTTTCAAGGTTCACCTACAAAGATTAAATGCCAGCCATTTCTGAAATAAGGCTCAAATAACTGGAATATTACAAGAATTTTATTTGATCAAAAAAAGCATTCAAAATCATTAATTATAATATAGCTATAAAATCATCAAACATCCGAAAACTAAGCACACTTTTAAATACTTCATTAGTGGAAAACGAAATCAGAAAAAAATTTTAACAGAATAATGAAATACCAGATTTTAAATTTTGTAGAGTGAAACTAAAGCAGTGCCTAGAAGGAAAATAGAAGTTTTAAATGCTTATATTAAAACAGAATTTTTTAGTCAAGCTAGAAAGAGAACAAACTGGACATAAGAGAAAGTACTTTAATACAGCTATTACTAATATTCCATGGGCTTAGGGGAAATATCATCTTAATAAGTGAAAACACAGCAATTCTCAACTGACAAACTGAAAAAAATCAAGTCAACAACTACAAAACAGAGAACCTAAAATAAAAAGAATCACATTTGAAATGAAAATTTTCACTGAATACATTCAGCAGCAAACTGCATAAAGAGGAAGATACCAATGACGCTAAAGGGAAATCCACAGAAACTGTCCAGAGGGCAAAATTAATACAATACAGTAGGAAACAGAACACAATAGAGAAATGAAGCCAAACTGACACTTTGAAAAAAATTCAGTGAAATAGGTAACTTCTTGCAAAAATGATCATGCACAAAAAAATTATATACAAACCATCAGTAACAAGAATGAAAAAAGATATCTAAAAAATATTATGAATAGTAAAAGGATAAAGGACTACTATTAACAACTTTATGCCAATAAAGTCAATGACTTACATGAAAAGCAACCAACTCCAAACAATATGTTCACAGGTGGAATCGATAAGTCAGTCCTAAAATTGATATGGAAATACAGAATCTAGAATAAATCAACAGAAGAAAAACAAAGTCAACAGACTCATACTATCTAATTTCAAGACTTATTAAAGAATTATGGTAATCAAGGCTATGTGGAAGTTCCATAAAAATAGACAAATAGATGAATGAAACAATACAGATTCCAGAAACAGATCCACAGGTATACAACTGATTTTTCATTAAGGCACCAAGTCAATTCAATAGTGTCAAGAAAGCATTTTTAACATGGTGCCAGAATAATCATTTCTCTAACATGGAGAAAATGAATTTGAATGCTAGATCACTGCATGAATGAAAGAATGAATAAACAATCTGAAATGGATTCTAGAGCTAAACACCAAGTCAGAATCATAGAGGATTTCTCTGCGACTCAAAGTAACCAAAAACTTCTCAGTTTTTCATACAAGAAAAAAGAAATAAGTAGAACTTCATGAAAATTAAAAACACCCATTCATCAAAAAATAGCATTAAGACAATTACCAGAAACACTAGAGAATGCAAGTATTGTATGACATAACTACAAGTGTGTATAAATACACTGAAACTGAATGAGACAGGTAATTCATTTTTTTAAAAGATTTGTTTATTTACTTGAAAGTCAGAGTTACACGGGGAGGAGAAGGGAGGGTAGAGGTGGGGAAGGGAGAGAAGTCTTCCAGTCGATGGTTCACTCCCCAATTGGCCACAAGGTCAGAGCTGCACCGACCTGAAGCCAGTAGCCAGGAGTTTCTTCTGGGTCTCCCACATGGGTACAGGGGCCAAAAGCATTTTCTACTGCTTTCCTAGTCCATAGAAGAGAGCTGGATCGGAAGTGGAGCAGCCAGGTCTTGAACCAGTGTCCATATGGGATGCTGGCACTGCAGGCAGTGGCTTTATCCGCTATGCCACAGCGCCAGCCCCAAGGTAATTCCATTTTATAAACATGGAAACAATTGAATATATTTCTCAAATAACTTACACATGAAGCCAATAAGCATATAAAGTAGTAATCAATGTCATTTCTAATAATGCAAGAATAAATTAAAACCATAATGAAACATCATGTCACACCCATCAAAATGGCCAACATTTAGGCCGGCGCCGCGGCTCACTAGGCTAATCCTCCGCCTTGCGGCGCCGGCACACCGGGTTCTAGTCCCGGTCGGGGCACCGATCCTGTCCCGGTTGCCCCTCTTCCAGGCCAGCTCTCTGCTGTGGCCAGGAGTGCAGTGGAGGATGGCCCAAGTGCGGCCATTGGAGGGTGAACCAACGGCAAAAGGAAGACCTTCCTCTCTGTCTCTCTCTCTCACTGTCCACTCTCCCTGTCAAAAAAATAAATAAATAAATAAATAAAAAATTTTAAAAAAAAATGGCCAACATTTAAAAGACTGACAATATCAAATGCTGACAAAAATGAAAAACAACTAGAAAGCTTATAAATGGCTTCATGGGATTATAAAGCCATATGACTGTGGGAAACATTGTGACATGTTCTTAAAAAAGTGAAACATACACCTATGCTACCACCTATTGATGCCATTCTTAGGAATCGCCCCAACAGAATGAAAGACTTGTACACCAATGTTTATAGCAACATTAGTCACAACAGCCAAAAATCAAAAATATTCCAATATCCACTGACAAAATAGATAAGTAAACATTTGTCAAAATCCATCAAACTACATATAAAATCTATGCATTGTATTATATGTAAATTACCCCCTCACTGTGATTTTTCATAACATACTCCAAAACTGAATTTCATACGTCAGAATTCCTGTTTTCCTCACTATACCATCACTATGAAATCTACCTAAAAACATTACTTTCTTTTAAACAGTTAATGAGCAGCATCTTATCTGGCGGATTTTTCATCAGAATCCTGTAGTTTATTTAGAAGGATGTAATTTCCCTTTGGCAAATTTTTGTGTTATCTTCAGCAACTAATTTTTCATTTATGTTTATTTAATGACTCAAGTATCTAAAACACATTCTAACACTTTTTCTGTGAAGTTTGTACCTAAATATGTTTATGCACAGAAATATTTGCAGGTTGATTTGTTTCATACAGGAAGGTCTGAAGATACAAAACAGTCCCACAACAAAGAGACCATTTAAAAGCATATCATACATTGAAAGACTTCAGTGTCCCTCCCTTGACATCCTCCACCCTACATAAACCCTGGAGGGCAAAGGATAGCAAAATGAGTGAGGAGAAAAGTCAAGTATAGAACTCCAACTCCCTTCCTTAAAAGAGGGTCCACAGTAAGGACCCAAGCCTGGAAACAGGAAGAGAGGAGACAGAGGTAGGAAGAAACGATGAATTAACTCAAAATGAAGTCAAAATGCAACAGGGCGTGAGCCTTTGGCCTAGCAGTTAAGACGCCCACATTCCACACTGTAGTGCCTAGGTCAGTGTCCAGCTCTGGTTCCTGGCTCACTTCTTGCTAATGCAGAGCCTGGGAAGCATTGGTGAGGGCTCAAGCACTTGAATTCCTGACTGCCAAGTAACAGTCCTGGATTGAGTTCCCAGCTTCTGGCTTCAACTTGGCCCAGCCACCTTGGGCTCCTGGGGAGTGAACCAGTAAACGGGAGCTCCTCTCCCCTCCCCCTCCCCCTCCCCCTCCCCCTCTGTGTATGTGTGTCTGTGTGTGTGTCTCTCTCTCTTTTTCTTTTTTAATGGTTAGTCAAGGAGTGATTTTAATGCCTGAAAATGCAACTATTTCCCAAACTGGAATATTCTAAAACTTCATGACAAGAAATCAGTGAAAATTGACTAGACTAACCTTCATGAGGGTGAAAAGTATAAATATGACAAAAGTGGTTAGTGAGAAATGACACCATTTCCTGTTGTACTCCATCCAGTTCAACATATACATAAATTTCTAAGAATAGATTTTTTTAAGGTTTTAAAAATACTGTTAACAATTTAATATTTTAAATATTATCTTTTTAAAAGCTTCAAATATTGCTAGCATTTTCCCTATTATAGCACCTATCAAACAATATTACAATTGCCTATATGTTTGTCAATAACAGGAGTCAATCAACTGTAGCCTACAGGATAAATCCAGTCCAATTCCTATTTTTGTACAGACTTCCATCTAAGAATGGACTTTATGTTTTGATATAGTTGTAAAACAGTTATGAGCAGTATTTTGTAACCTTTGGAAATCATAAGAAATTTGAATTTTAGTATCCACAACAAGGGCTGTGCAGAAATGAAGCCATACACACTCACTCCAGATGCTATGCTGCCTTCTTGCTGCATGAGCTGAGCAGCTCAGACAGCATGTGGTGCTCCTATCACCTCCCTCTGCTCCTCAGAGCATCCTCAACTGCAGGGGTACAGGGACAACCTGACAGTTTACAGGCCACACTATCGCCACACCCTGACAAAGTATCATTGTGTTCCTTTTTTATTATCAGTGCATATTCATCATGTCAAAGCCAGAAGAGAAAAGTGGACTTTGTCACACTTTCAAGGCACAGTGGAGGACTGTTATCAAATTACACGGGAAAGCATTGTGTTTATTGCACAATGACACATGCTAAAAATACAATCTACTTGGACATGACCAAATATATTAGTAGTCTATTGCTGAGTAACAAATTACCAACAACACAGAGGTTCAAGACAACACTTTGTTATTACCGCACACTTTCTGAGGATCAGAAGCCTGTGCACAGCTTAGCTGAGTCACTTGCTCAGGTTGTATTCAAGGCCTAGGCTGCATTCCCTTATGAAGGCTCAAATTGGGGGTAGGGGATCCTCTTGCAAGCTCCTGCAGACGGTGGGAAGAATTCAGGCCCTGCAGTGTCCATCTGGGTGCCACCACCCTGTCCTAAGAGTCACATGGAGGCTACTCTGATTTTATAGGCTTTCTTCCGTTCCTCACCAACATGGTCAATTATTTCTTCAAGCCCCTAAAAGGAAGACCTAGCTGCAATTGTCTAAGATTGAGGCTTTCTTTTTTTTAACAGGCAGAGTGGACAGTGAGAGAAGAGAGAGACAGAGAGAAAGGTCTTCCTTTTCCATTGGTTCACCCCCCAATGGCCACTGCGCTGCGCTGATCCACACCGCACTGATCCGAAGCCAGGAGCCAGGTGCTTCTCCTGGTCTCCCATGCGGGTACAGGGCCCAAGTACTTGGGCCATCCTCCACTGCACTCCTGGGCCAGAGCAGAGAGCTGGACTGGTAATGGAGCAACCGGAATAGAATCCAGTGCCCCAACCGGGACTAGAACTTGGGGTGCCGGCACCGCGGGTGGAGGATTAGCCTATTGAGCCACGGTGCCGGCCTAAGATTGCGCTTTAGCTAAGGTAACCTTCTCTTGCACCTAAGACCCAGGTTCTATACTCTGCTGCAATACTCCAAATTTGCAAAGTCTTGGGATCCTTGCTGTCTGCTTCCAGACCATTTCATGCTGCTTGCCTATCATTTTAACAGAGCATAGATTAGACAAGAGAAATCGTAGAAACCCAGTTTAGCTAGCAACTATTTGCGGCCTTGGGCAAGGGACTTAATCTAACCTTACTTTAATAATTACAAATAGCAGGAGTAGGGTAGAAGATTTATAATGGCATTCTCACATTATGCACAGTAGTACAATTTTCCGTTGTATTTGATAACAAGGATTCTATTATATGTCACCTTATTATCCCTGAATGTAGCACACTGCCCACAAGCTAGTATGGTTAAATACATATTATACATCAATAAGTAAGTTCTTTCTATTTTGAACATTTCTAGTAAGTAAGCCCTAGCACAGCTCCCAGAGATTTATGAAGAAATGAAAAACAAAGCAAATCCAAATCCAGAAATATCAACCTAATCCTTCCTTCTCAAACAGGAACTGACAGTCCAGCATCAGCAGTGATGCCGATGTGTGGAGCAGTGGTTAAGCCACCACTTCGCACACCTGCCTCATTTACCTGAGTGCCGGAATTCAGAATCCAGGAATGAGTCCTAGTTCTGTCTTCCTGCAAACACACATCCTGGGAGGCAGGAGGTCCTGGCTCAAGGATGTAGGTCCCTATCACCCCACACAGGAGACCTGGAGGCTTCTGGCTTCAGTCTGCCCCAGTCCCAGCTGTTGCAGGCCCCTGGGAGTGAACTAGAGGATGGAAGATCTGTCCCAGTCTCACTCTCTTTCTGACTTTCATGTAAGTAAAACTAATTAAACAAACAAAAAAAAATTTTTTAAAGTTTAAAGGATCGCTAGATAAGTGAACATATCTAACATGAAAGGCAACTATACTCCCAAAAGGGCGGGGGGGGGGGGGGTGATGAAAACAGCTAGCTCCTCAGAAGCTTTGGAAAGTACAACAGAATAAAGAATAATACATTATGGGCTGGCATTGTAGTACAGAGGATTAGGCCATTGTCTGTAATGCTGGCATCCAATAAGGGCACCAGTTTGAGACCCAGCTGCACCACTCCCAATCCAGATCCCTGCTAACGCACCTGGGGAAGCAGTGTAAAATGCCAAAAGTGCTTGGGAGCCTGGCTCCATGTGGAAAACACAAATGGAGCTTGTGGCCCTGGGTTTGGTCTGGTCCACAATTGGCTACTGCAGCCATTTGGGGAATGATCCAGCAGATGGAAAATCTGTCTCTCTCTCTCTCTCAGATATCTCTTTGCTTGCTGGCTCTTTGTCCCTCTCTCTTTCTCGGTCAGCTTTTCAGATAAAAAATCTGTTTTCCCTTAGCTGGAACAAAAATGGGCTACAGAATGCTAAACAGGAAAGAAAAGTAACCCTGGCATACTGCTTGGTTCTAGAGCTCATCAAAGTATGCTCAATTGAGTCTCAACATTTAGAACGAATCTTACTAAAAAAATCAAGAGGAATGTCATAAAAAAAGAAAATAAATGTTATTGACTTCGACAGTGTTAAAATAACACAACAACTGACAGAAGCTCAACTGTTCCCGCTGCACATGTAAGGTAGAGGGAAGGACAGGGGAAAGAGTAACTGCACCTCAAGCAGTGCAGAGTTAAGGTGAAAACTGACTACAACAAGAAACACAGGGGAGAACTTTAAAGTGTCCACAGTAAGTAACACATGAAGTATACATAATAACTATGAAAACATTTAAAGAAAGATGGAGAACTGGGAATATGAGCTAAAATCTCATCATATTTGATGGAGATTTAAAAGATAAATGCAGGGGCTGGCGCTGTGGGGTAACAGGTAAAGCTGCTACCTGCAGTGCCAGCATCCCATATGCACACTGGTTCAAGTCCCGGCTGCTCCACTTCCGATCCAGTTCCCTGCTAATGTGCCAAGCAGCGGAAGATGGCACCAGTCCTTGGGCGCCTTCATCCACATGGGATACCTGGAAGAAGCTCCAGTTTCCTGGCTTCAGATCGGCCCGGCTCTGGCCTTTTCAGCCATTTGGGTAGTGAACCAGCGGTTGGAAGAGCTCGCTCTCTCCGCCTCTGCCTCTTTGTAACTCTTTCAAATAAATAAATAATTTTTTCTAAAAAATTTTAAAATGGAAAAATTTTAGAAGTATCAAAGAGACAAGTGTATGCATGCTGCTTGGTATCATGAAAGTAACCACCTAAAATATTTAAAATAAATAATTAAAGTTCTTTCATCAACTGAAAAATTCAAAGATTAGCAATATATTGCTTATGTATTTCCACATTTTATTCTCTGTATGTAGGCTTTAGTTTAATAAACATTTTCTAGTATCAACAAACAAGAAGCTTTCATTCTAAAAACCACTGTCAAAGCCAGCATATTTTCAATGATGGGACAGAAACATACTAAGTGTCTCTACAACTCATAGTTTAGATACCCTTAGCATTTTTTGAAGAGATACTCAGTATTTTTCAATAGATTATCCAATGATTATCTGACCCTAAAAAAGTTAAGAACATTGAAAAGAACACTTTTTTTCTTAATCACTGCGTGGTTTTCTAAATAATTCTTAGAAACATCCTAAAAACTAAGTAGCATCTGTATTTATTTAAAAGCCAATCTCCTTCCAAAAAAAAGTATTTAGGGCAATTTACAATGTGTGCACTACAAAAGGACTGGAGAAAGACTTACATAAAGAAACCAGGAAGGAAAAAAAGTATTGCTAGAAATAAAACCATGTAAAGTTAATATACCATATAGTTCAGTACACACACACAAGTTTCTCTCTTTATCTTCTTAGTAGCCAAGCAGAAAATGGAAATACAATCAGTTACAAGATTCAGAGCTTCTGTTGTAGCAACACAAGTTGCTAAAAAGACCCAGGAACAGCCCCAGCAATAGATGACAGCTGGGAACGTGGCCAACAGTAAAAACTGAAAATCTGCCTCAGAAAAGATTCAAGTCAAAAGATACAGGTGGAAAATGGAAAAATACATCTCAATAACATAAAAACTATGCATCCATAGAAACAAACACTCCCAAGAGAAGTCTCACAAAAATATGCCATGCTTAAAGTTTCCTGTAATGCAAAATAATTACTTATACTGCTTAATGATATTCTAATTTTTATGAGAAATTGTTCCTTTAACTGAAAACCTTATTTCTGCTACTACCAAAACTAATAAACAGGTAATAGGATCAATGTGCATAAAGTTACATGAGTAGGCATGAGTAGTAATAAAGCATTTACAACAATATTTGCTTCTATAATTATTCTCAGCTGACTTATTTTAGAAATCTAAATTAAAGACAGGAAAATCATCAAAAGTATGCTTTTTAAAATTACCCCTGAGAATAAACAAATATGAACAATTAATTGCCTTGCTTTCAGAAATAATTATAATTTTGACCTGGTAGCATCCACTGATATAGAAAAAAATGAGCTGCGAAATACAGAGAAAATAAGACGCGCTCTGATGAGGAGAGCAGAAACGCAGGCTGGCATATGTCTCATCCGATGACCACTGATCAATCCACAAAACAGAAAATCAGATTCTTTGATCTGCACAGCCAGTAATGCAGGGTTTTACGGAGCCAACTGACCTCCTTAAGGCTGTGACCAGACAAAACACAGAAAGCAATCTGAGCATGTACCAGTATAGCACATTCCCAAAAAACACCATAAAGACCTCACTGAAATTTTCAAATGCACACCAGTGACAAACTCTAATTTTTTATATGACTAGTAATATTATTCCTGGCTTCCAAAATCCTGTTGCAAAGGAAATGCCGAGTACCCCATAACACTGAGCATCAAGATTTTCTACAGATATCCTTTTCATGGTTACCGCGATATTCAATATTTCTGCAAAAACAAAGTCACAGCAAATGGAAATTGGAGAATCAAATTTTATGTTCAAATGCTACTTGTCAAAGCACTGGATTTCCTGCTGCTTTACTATTCCAAATGAAAAGTCCATTAGTATATGAAATTATTCATGCAGTGTTTCAAATGCTACGTTCAGTCTCTATAAAAAGGTCACTACAATGTACGTCCTCAAACCTCCCTGGAGTGTAAATGAGTAAGGCTGTTCCTAAAGTGGGGGCTGGCCCTTCCAGCACACGCTTCCACAGCACCAAGTGTCCCAGCTACTGCTTCTGGCATTAGCTCAACTGTAGTTGTCTAAGAAAAGAATAAACACTTATTTTTAAAAGCTAAATCATTTACTATAATGTCAAAAATGGAGATCAATTTCTCTAATTACATACTACAGAAGCTTTTCTTAGAAAGATTTTATAACTATCATCGACACATTTTATATTTTCACAACTTGATTTCAGTCATTTCCCTGTGTATTCCTATTAAGATCCAGGAATTTCCAGCTTTTAAAAACTACCACCCAGATCTTTTAGTGTTCTCCAAACTGGGGATCAGGATTCATTAGCGGGAAAGTAAGCGAATATAAAGGGTCTCAAGAGTGTTTTACAAATAGTGTGGAACAGAAAATATGGTGCGCATGTATAATAAAGATAAGTCATACTTAATGATATTTTCATTCTTTAAATGAATGTGTATGTATACATGTATACACACACATACACACACACATACATGGAAGACCCAGAAAAAGCTCCTGGCTGCTGGCTTGGGCCTGACTCAGCCCTGTCTGTTGCAGCCATTGGGAAGCGAACCAGCGGACAGAAGTCTCATTCCTTCTCTCTCACTTTCACTCTCTCTCTCTCCATCTCTCTGTAACTCTGCCTTTCAAATAAATAAATAAATCATGAAAAAATCATTACTCTGGGTTGTGGTCAATAAACATTTCTACAATTTGAAAGCTACTACTATATAGGCCGGCGCCACGGCTCACTAGGCTAATCCTCCACCTGCGGTGCCGGCACCCTAGGTTCTAGTCCCAGTTGGGGCTCCGGTTCTGTCCCGGTTGCTCCTCTTCCAGTCCAGCTCTCTGCTGTGGCCCGGAAGGCAGTGGAGGATGGCCCAGGTGCTTGGGCCCCTGCACCCACATGGGAGACCAGGAGGAAGGTCCTGGCTCCTGGCTTCGGATCGGCACAGCACACCGGCCGCAACACGCCAGCCATAGCAGCCACTTGGGGGGTGAACCAACGGAAAAAGGAAGACCTTTCTCTCTGTCTCTCCCTCTCTCTCTCACTGTCTAACTCTGCCTGTCAAAAATAAATAAATTAATTAATTAATTTAAAAAAAAAGAAAGCTACTATATAATGGCATGGAGTATCAAAACACACTCTTATAATTTGGCATAATTAAGCCAGTTTTTAAATGAGAAACTTCACTAAAATCTAAATTTCCTCAGTAAACATAAATATTACTGGAAGTCTAATTAAATTAATATTCTAATTAATCGAGGTTTGACTGTTCTCCGTAGACAGGATAGAACTGTTTCACAGGTTTTCAAAACACCTTTTGTGTCATCTATTCCCAATTTCTCAATTGAATCTACATTCTCATTGGTGTCTTAATAGGTAGAAGGGAAAGAAATGTTCAATTTAAAAATGGTCAGCCTATTAAGTATTATATTTTAAGATGCACAGATTTCCCTTATCTCCTGTCTTTAAGAATCTGGGCTGGCATGGTTGCACACTGTGTAAAATCACCCACTGAAATGTCGGCATCCCACACGGGCTCAGGTACAGTTCGTTTCCCAGATGTTCCACTTCTGATACAGGTCCCTGGCAATGGCCTGGGAAAAGCGTGGAAGATGGCTCGAGTGTTTGGGCCCCTGCCACTTGTGTGGGAGACCTAGAAGTAGCTCCTGGCTCTTGGCTTTGCCCTGGACCAGCCCTGGCCATTGTAGCCATCTGGGGAGGGAACCAGAAGATGGAAGATCTCTGTATGTGTGTGTGTCTCTCCTATCTAATTCTGACTTTCAGATAAAATAAGTAAGTCTTAAAAAAAGAATGACAGGAATCAAAGCCTGAACAGAGGTCACACTAACTTCACATTACTGAAATCCTCACCACACTAACTTCTACAGCAGGTCATCTCATTTACCCATAACCACAAACTTAACTGCAAACCCTAATCATAACAATAATAGCAAATTTAAACTGTACACCATCAGGGAAAGAAGTTCTGATTCATTCTATTGAGTATTTACCCTGTGCCAGATTTAGCCTAGGTACTAGAAATACAGTAATGAATGTGTCCCTCAAAAATGGTCTCATCAGACTTCATAGCACACCACTTTTTAATGAATATTTTTATACTAATTAAAAACAATATTCCGCAGTAGTACCTTAGGAAAACCAAAGCAGTTCATTTGCAATATTTATGTCTTATAAACCCACTGTAATTAGAATTATCAGACACTGAACTACTGCTCATAGGAAAAACACAAGGGGAGTGGGTTCCTTCCAGTGGCCCTCACCACAAGATTTTCACTAAGCAGGCAATATATAACCATGTTGATGGGTGTGGGTGTGTAGGTGTGTGTGTGTGTTCAAACACTTCACTTAGCATATATTACTGACTCAATAACAATGAACTCACAGCCAACAGCATCCTATCATAAATCCACTGAGCTTATTAAAAATGCATTTTCTTCATAAGACACATCACAGCTCTCTCATTTTTAGGAACACCAGACAGCACTTCAAAATTAAGCCTGGGCCACAGATTTGGAGTTACAAATAAATTTTAGGAAGCAGGCAAATATGGAAATTTCAAATAATGAGGCTGAACTCTAACTGATGAAGAAAATTTTCTCTATAAAAATAGTTTAGGGGCTAAGAAATTTTGGCACAGCGGGTTAATATGCGACACCACCATCCCACATGAACACCAGTTCTAGTCCTGACTGTTCCACTTTCAATCCAGCTCCCTGCTAAGATGCCTAGAAAAGCAGTACAAGATGGTCACGTGTTTGGGTCCCTACCACCAACATGACCAGGTTGGAGTTCCAGGTTCCCAGCTTCCACCTGGCCCAGCTCAACTGTTGAGACCACTTTGAGAGTAAACCAGTGGATGGAAGATCTCTCTCTCTCTCTCTCTCTCTCTCTCTCTCTCTGTTCCAGTGGCTGGCATTTTGGCACAGTGGATTAAGCCACTACTTGTGACACCAATTTGGGTCCAGGCTACTCTGCTTCATACCCAGCTTCTCACTAACACACCTAGCAGGGCAGTAGATGATAACCAAGCACTTGGGCCCCTGGCATCCATGTGGGAGAACCAGTGAAGTTCCAGGCTCCCGGTTTCAGGGGCCCAGCCTTGGCCACTGCTGCTATTTGTGGTGTGAACCAGCAGAGAGAAGGTGTCCCACTCTTCCTCCCTCCCTCCCTCCCTCTCTCTCAGCCACTCTATCTTACAAATAAATAAATTTTTTTAAATAAAAAATATTCCAGCTAACAAATAAATAAGAAATGAGAGAATTAAAGATCACTATTATGCAATTTTTAATGCTTTGATGGAACTAGGCAGGGATCGTCAGTGACTGCTAGCATCACAAGAGAGAAAATATTGAATCTTCTCAACAGAAGGAAAAAAACTGAAAGTGAATCTGTTCAAACTGCTCCAGCTCACTGCCAATTTAGAGGAAAAATAGAGGACAATGCTTTTACTCTTGCACATTAAGATATTTCAATGTTATAATCTGATAATCCTTAAATGCAGGGGTCATATTTTATGGAACTCCGTCTCTTCAGTATCTATTCTACTATGTAGCAGACGGGTGACACCCATTGCAAGTCTGTTGGAGCCGGCGCCGCAGCTTACTAGGCTAATCCTCTGCCTGTGGCACCAGCACCCCAGGTTCTAGTCCCGGTTGGGGCGCCAGATTCTGTCCAGGTTGCTCCTCTTCCAGTCCAGCTCTCTGCTGTGGCCCGGGAAGGCAGTGGAGGATGGCCCAAGTGCTTGGGCCCTGCACCCGCATGGGAGACCAGGAGGAAGCACCTAGCTTCTGGCTTCGGTTGGGCGCAGGGTGCTGGCCGCAACACACTGGCCTTAGCGGCCACTTGGGGGATGAACCAACTGAAAAAGGAAGACCTTTCTCTCTGTCTCTCTCTCACTGTCTGACTCTGCCTGTCAAAAAAAAAAAAAAAAAAAAAAAAAGTGTTGAGTAAGATAATGAAGAACTTAGAAATTCAGGAATGTTAACTTATATATGCTATCTCTTCTCAAATAAAGGAGGAAAATAAAAGATTGGGTGGACAGGCAAGTAATATATAGCCCTAAGAGATACTACAAAAAGGGGAAAAACACCTCACAAATAAAAGCTCATTTATACTGACTTCAACTCTCCAAAGCAGTTATGAAACAGAAAAAAAGTCACTGAAAAATGTGACAAAATGTACATTTTCTTAACTAAATGAAAATATCCCTAAACTCCATCTAAAGACTGCTTATTTTTATTTTTAAATAATTCTAATAAATTTACCCTAGAAATCAAATGAAAAGGGAAAAGTTGAAATGACTCATAAAAATATGGCAGAGAATAGAAAAACAGACATCCCTAATTCATCAGTAAATCTTTAGATATCTCTGCCTGATAATACATTTTATAACTGATGTTCTGAATGAGAACTCTGAATTGGCAGGAAAAGACTTGAATATTTAGAAAACAATACTTTGTAAAGTTTCTCATAAAAAAAACTAAAATAAAAATATATTTTGGTATAAAGGATATACTTCAATCTTCTAATTTATTTTTTCCCTACAATACCTGGTAAATAAGAAAATAAGAAAGTACCTTCAAATAAAGAAATGTACATTCAGAAAAGCCAGGACTGCTACCTTTGTTTGCATAACAAAGATATATATATATATATTTTTTTTTTTTTTTTTTGACAGGCAGAGTGGACAGTGAGAGAGAGAGACAGAGAGAAAGGTCTTCCTTTGCCGTTGGTTCACCCTCCAATGGCCGCCGCGGTAGCGCGCTGCGGCCGGCGCACCGCGCTGTTCCGATGGCAGGAGCCAGGTGCTTTTCCTGGTCTCCCATGGGGTGCAGAGCCCAAGCACTTGGGCCTTCCTCCACTGCACTCCCTGGCCACAGCAGAGAGCTGGCCTGGAAGAGGGGCAACCGGGACAGGATCGGTGCCCCGACCGGGACTAGAACCCGGTGTGCCGGCGCCGCAAGGCGGAGGATTAGCCTGTTGAGCCACGGCGCCGGCCCAAAGATATATTCTTTTGTCTCAGTTACAAGGCTCATTTCCCAAGTTACAAAAGTATGCAACTACAAACAGCCTACTTTAGGCAAAGATCACAAATTTTAATCGTTCATTCATGGGCATTGATTATGAAACTATATGAAACTAATACTCTCATCTCTCATGACAGAAGAGACTTAATAGTGTAACTGAGTGCAAATTATAACCAACCAAGTACCACAACATTCTAGAATGAAATATGCAGCAAGTAACAGAAACAAGCTAAAAGGACAACTACTTCTCCTCAGACGAAATTTCCTCTGCCCACACCAAATCCAGAGAACCTTTCCCCAAAGTATGTCTGACAGTCTGAGGAGAAAAACACAGAAATCTGATCTGAAAGAACTTTAAACACACACACCCTCCTCCCCAAACACACATGAGTAATAGAGTTAAGAGGTTAGTTTTTCTTAGATCAGAGCTGTCTTGCGCTGTGGCAAAGCAGGTAAAGCCACAGCCTGCAGTGCCAGCATCCCATATGGGTGCCCGTTTGAGTCCCACCTGCTCCACTTCTGATCCAGCTCTCTGCTATGGTCTGGAAAAGCAGTGGAAGATGGCCCAAGTCCTTGGAACTCTGAACTCGCGTGGGAGTCCTGGATGAAGCTACTGACCCCTGGCTTGGGAGTGTGTCACTCTTTCAATAAACAAATCTTTAAAAAACATATATATATATATATATATATATATATAGAGAGAGAGAGAGAGAGAGAGAGAGAGAGAGAAAGAGAGAGAGGTCTAGATCTAGATATATTAAAAAAAAAACCTGGCCTGGCGCAGATGTTACAGCATAGCAGATTATGCCAATGCCTACGATGCCAGCATCCCATATGAACATCAGTTCAAATCTACTGCTCTACTTCTGATCCACTTCCCTGCTAATGCGCATGGGAAGGCAGTGGAAGACACCTAAAGTTCTTGGGCCCCTACACCCAGGTGGAAGACCCAGAAGGAATTCCAGGCTCCTGACTTCAACCTGGTCCAGGCACAGCTGGAGCCATTTGGAGGTGAACCAGTAGATGGAAGATTTCTCCCTCTCTCTCTCTATTTCTCTCTCTCTTTCTGTCCCTGACTCTAACTGCCTTTCAAACAGATAAAGCTTAAAAAAAAAAAAAAAAGTCCCATAGTACACTGAAGATTGCTTCTTTTTCATTGAAAAATAAGCTATTCCCCTTAAATCACTAACCATGACAGACCTAGACCAACAAAAACCTATTCAGAATTATACTACTGCCACTGTATGTACTGTCCATAGTATTGTTGGTGTGCAAGTCTTCTACCAAACTGAAGTAACTCAATAATGCCAATTTAAATTTTAGAAACTCCCTGTTATTGGAGCTCTTATACACTGAGATGTGAATCAAAGTGGTAAGCCACTTTAGAAAACAGGCTATGCTGGCAACACAGCCCACTAGGCTAATCCTCCACCTGCGGCACCGGCACCCCAGGTTCTAGTCCTGGTTGGGGTGCCGGATTCTGTCCAGGTTGCTCCTCTTCCAGTCCAGCTCTCTGCTGTGGCCCGGGAAGGCAGTGGAGGACGGCCCAGGTGCTTGGGCCCCTGCACCCGCATGGGAGACCAGGAGGAAGCACCTGGCTTCTGGCTTCCAATCAGTGCAGCATGGGGGCTGCAACGCACTGGCCGTAGTGGCCACTTGGGGGGTGAACCAACCGAAAAAGGAAGACCTTTCTCTCTGTCTCTCTCTCTCTCACTGTCTAACTCTGCCTGTCAAAAAAAAAAGAAAGAAAGAAAAAGAAAACAAGCCGCAACGTCTTATAAACACACACTTCCATATAACCCAATGCTCCCAATTCTATGAACTCATCTGAGAGGAAAAAAAAAAAAAAAGAGACACATGCTGAGACTGAGATAGACAGACACAGACACAGACACACACACACACACACACAATGCAACAGTGCTCAGCAGAAAGCGCCTGACGACATACCAAGCAGGACAGAGGGAACACAAGGCACTCTACAGAAAGACTTAGAGACAGGCTCTAAAGAATAAATGCTATGGGGAAAAGAAGCAATTATAGGAGGGACAAACGGAGCATGGATGCTGACTACAGAGAGCTGCATGGGGGAATTCCAGGTGGTGCTGGGATTGTTTTATGTCTACACTAAGTAACTGTTAGTGGGTATAAATTTGTAAGTAGAAATAGGGAGAAAATTTTATCTAAAGTATAAAAGCATCCTTTAAAAAAAGATTTGTTTTATTGAAAGAGTTACAGAGAGAGCAGGAAAGACACAGAGAGAGAGACTGTTCATCCACTGGTTCACTCTCCAAATGATCTCAATGGCCAGGGCTGAGGCAGGCAGAAGCCAGGAGCCAGAAGTATTATAAAGGTCTCCCACATGGGTGCAGGGGCCCAGGCATTTGGGCTATCTTCCACTACCTTCCTAAACGCATTAGCTGGAAGTAGAACAGCCAGTCGCAAACCGGCACCAATATGAGATGCCAACATCGCAGGGAGCGGCTTAACCCGCTATGCGGCAACACGGGCCCCTATAAACATATTTTAACCCCAAAGTCACAGTTAACTGAAATGCTCAAAAAACAAAGTATTCCTTTGAAATTTTTTGGCCAGCTCACAAATGTATTCAATTTCATCAGTTAAAAAAAAATAATTTGTGAAGTATTTGTACATTTAAGCCTTAGTAACAGGTGCTTTTGTTTATAATTTTACTTGAGGTCAATTTTTTGTTTTTTTGGATTTGTCTCATATATTTGTGACAAAGCAAAATAAACTGGTACCTCAGGAAGCATTTAATTAAGGTTCTTCCCTCTTAGAATTCTAATAAAAAAAAGATGAAATAATGAATCCACCCACTCAACAAATAACTAAAAGAGGTCTTTTATATGCCTAAACAGGAAATACAAAAGGTAAACAAGAAAACCACCCCTGGTATCACAGAACTGAAATAAGCAATAACATAAAGAATGAAGGCGACTCAGGCAGAACCGCACTGCTTTTAGAGCATACAGCAGGCACCTATCACCTAACCATGGAAGTTCTGAATCTCGTCTGAAGCAGAGAAGATGGCTGTCCATGAGGTCCACATGCTCCCATCAGGGTCTGGGCCTCAGAGTGCCTGATGGTTCTGCGAATTCAAAGACACAACTAACACGCAACACCAGTGGTCACCATCTTATCACCCTTCGGGGTTTAAGGATGGAAAGACAGCAAAGAGACTGCGCAAGTAGGACGGTCTCTCTTTACTAGCAGTATTAAGATAACCACCACACTATAGGAAGTCTTTCTTTAGGGAAATCCTGGAACATGCAGATTTACTGTCACCATCCCAGGAGCAGTAAACACATCTGATAAAGAATACCATAACTGTAAGTTACTCTTCCTGGGGAACATAACTTTAAAAGGGAGGGGAAAAAGGGAAGAGAAGTAGAAAGGAAATGAAAAGGACAGAAAAAAAAAAATTAAAAACAGGAGAACCAGAGGCAAAAAAACAAGCCAAAGGAGGTATAAAGATTTTTGCAATGAGGTCTTAAAAACAAATCAAGGAAGTGCAAGGAAACTAAAACAGAGGCATTAGAACCACACCCCTGCTTCTTTCTGTTACAAAAAAAGGAAGCCAGGATATGTAAAAAGAGGACTGCCTGCAGGTGTTTTGCCATGAAGTTACCATGTTCAGAGTTTAGTAAAACTATACAACCCCAAGGACTACAGAGAGCATCTGATGAACACTCAGCTATGCCAAAGTTATTTGAAACTTTTTCCATCTCAAGCATTCTAATTACACAGTGCTTCTGGGAGCACAGTTGGGCCCACAGGACTGAGGTTAAAAACTTAGCACACCCCCCAAAAAAAAAAAAAAAAAAAAAAAAAACAGAAAAGCTTTCAACAACTCTCAAAGCAACACCAATTAAAACAACATGTCTCACAGTATGTATATATTTATAAGTTAAAAGGCGAGGGGAACGCTGTGGCACAGAAGGTGAAGGCACCACCTGTGAGGATGGCATCCCAAATGTGTCCCTGTTGCTCCTCTTCTGATCCAGCTCTCTACTTGTGGCCTGGGAAAGCAGTGGAGGATGGCCCAAGTGCTTGGTTGGCCCCTGCACCCACATGGGAGATCCGGAAGAAGTTCCTGGCTCCTGGCTTCAGACAAGTCCCATTCTGGCCATTGTGGCCTTGTAAAGAGTGAACCAGTGGATGGAAGATACCTCTCTGTCATTCTGACTTGCAAACAAATAGATAAATCTTTAAAAAAAAGAAAAAGCAAACGTAATTTACTGGCATTTTACAGAAACTGCATCTCAGAAATCAAATGCTAAGTAGTTTCTACTCCAGCATCTATTAAGATGCAAGCTGATAGAAGTCCAACAGTCCCTTTGCACCTTTCTCAAGGTCAATCATGTCTTGGAATCCAGACTGTGTAGGGATTCCAACGGGTGACAAAGTATGCACAGGCCCTAGGGAAAGCTGGGATGGCACAGGAGGGTAAGGATAGCAGGCAATCATCAGACATTTGCTATTTCTGCAGTGAAACCTACAAATACATGACAATACAGATAACAATTCACGATAGACTTGGTTTAAAAAAAATTCAGTTGGTAGCAAACATACACAAAAAAATTGGTTTTCAGAGCACGCTGGCTGCTAAAATTTGAATAAAGAATAATAATTATGGAGAACAATAACCATTATTCTGTATCTGTGTGGATATATTTTGGAGATCCCAGAGTAACTCTTAAGTCTTCCATAGGTTCAGATAATACGCCCTTTAAATCTTTACTTTCAGTGTAAAATTTCTCTACCACAAATTGTCACATCAGGGTAGTGTTCAGGAATCTACGGCTTGCAATGCAGAGAACAACTGCCAAATCTAGTTTTGCCACCAAGCAAAACCATGCTTCTTGAATTGAACTTAGTGAAATCATAAAATGGTGTGCCCCCATTCTGTCCCAGGAAAAATGCTGTAACCCTTAGAAATAGCATCTGATGATTCACAAAAAGGACACCAATTTGACACAAATGTCAAGATACAATAACCCATTAAACTTTATTAACACAGTGCACCAATGTGTATAACTGCTGACTATACATGACATGGATACCACACTATAACCAGAACATTCTAGAAATGAGGTAAAATATTCCCACCAAGGGAAAAAAACAGAGACAAGTCTTCATCAGCAACAGTATGTGGGACAGTAAAGCAGAAGTAGTTACACACAACAGCCGTTAAGATCTTCTTTCCTGACACTTCATGAAAAATACAACTATCTCAAAGATACTGTAAGTATGATAAATACAACCTGAAATGAGTAACTTTGGGCTAGCAACACTTTTTACCTTCTTTGAGTTGACAATAACTTTAAAGATAGGCAAATCTTTGTCACTTAGGTCTCTCAGGATTCCTTCTAAATGGTTACATTAATTTACTCTTGGTAAATTTCCCTTTAACAATCTTTCCAAACTTGAGCAACTCTCCAACTCTGGTGCTGCACTTACTAAAAATTGCCACAAAGTAATGAATATACTGGCCTCATTAAGGATGCCAGTATGAAGTAACAAATAGAAGTCACTTCTTTAATGCAGTCCTCTTGCTAATATTTTCTATGTTTCTTCTTTGTCATCTTCACACTTCCATTCCCAATTAAAAAGACAGCTTAAAATTAAAAAAAAAAAAAAAGAGCTAAGACATGTACAATGGGAAGGAGAAATACCCATTTTCTTCTAACTTCGCTGCACACTGGAATATCCTGTGAAAATTCTAAATTAGGTCAATGCCATGATCCTATCCCTAGATTGAAATGTAACTGAGCATGGGTAGTAACCCAACATCCTTTTTTCTTTTTTTAAACATCACAAGGAAATTTTAACATGAAGTCAGCTGAGAACAACTGCTCTCATCTATTACTGTCAGGATCCCCGGCCCCACGGTGAGGACTACCTTTAAAACTATAGTTCTCTGTCACAGAAAAAATAAATAAATAATACTAATTTTTGATTAGAAGTTTCTTAACAAGTGCAAAAAGTAAAAATTCATTTTACTTTATACTCTCATTCCCATATGTTCAAGGTTTTTTTTAGTCATAAAAATAGGCTTAGAAGGGTATAAAGGTACAAAGCAAACACACAATAACACGCAAACACACACTACACACTCCAATCGATCAACTTTCAATAAATTATCAAAAACACTCAGAAGAAAAATTTTACAAGGCTAACTTCATTCTTATACTGTATTAACAGTATTCACTCCTATAGAGATTATTAGCCACAATGCACCCTGACAATCACATGCTGGAAAAACAATTCAGTCAATAATGTACCATTTCTGTAAACAGAAATTGGTGCCACAACATTCCACATCTTTAAAATCCGTACTTTCAGGGTAAGGGGACTCATATCTCAGGTCCATGAAGCAAATATAGAAAACAAAATGGTTTATGAAAGTATGAATCTAGAAATACCAGGTTTTTGTAAAGGCCACCCACAACTGATTCAAGATTCAGGTCCAAAATTATAGTTATTTTTGTCCTCCAAATTAGAACTTTATTAAAAGGACTTGTAGTCATATATTTTTACACCATAAAGTGAGCAGAGTACCATAAATTTCCTCTCTTCTCCCTCTACTGCATTACCTAATGTATCTGCCTGCCCCTTGAAAGGACAGTATTCATCTCTAGAATATAAAATAAGTACTTCATAAAAATAGAAAATAAACATTACACACAGACTGGGTGTAAGAAAAAAATCATTTTTACTTCCCTTTTTACTAAAGGAAATTCTGAGTATAACTTTAATATATCACACTCTAATCCAAAGCCTAGGCTACTACCTGAAGTCAAAATCAAACAAGTTTAAAAAAATAAACAACACAGTTAATGCCTTCAGAATTTTCAGGAGTCCACTACTTTTACAAAATGCCCTCGTCCTAAAAGGTGTCATATGGTCAATTTCAACTTAAAACTTTAAGGTAAGTAATTTTTATAAATTAAATTTTAAAAAGAGAAAACTACAAACTATCAATGCACTGTAAGTTGACTTCATTCAAGATAATATACAGTTAAACAGAATGATATGTTAAATTCTAAATTGGCAGAAAACATCGTCCCCATCAAGATTTCATTTTCTTTCCTCAAAAAATAAATTCAGTTTTCAGATGGTAAGAATCATGCTGAGGGGGCCGGCACTGTGGTACAGCAGGTAAATCCACTGCCTGCAGTGCTGGCATCCCATATTGGCCACCGGTTTGAGTCCTGGCTGCTCCACTTCCCATCCAGCTTCTCTGCTGTGGCCTGGGAAAGCAGTGGAAGATGGCCCAGATCCTTGGGCCCCTACACTGGTGTGGGAGACCCGGGAAGCAGCTCCTGGGTCCTGGCTTTGGATAGGCGCAGCTCTAGCCATTTCGGCCAATTGGGGAGTGAACCAGCAGATGGAAGACCTCTCCCTCCTTCTTTCTCTGTATAACTCTGACTTTTAAATAAATAAATAAATCTTTAAAAAAAAAAAAAAAAGAATCACGCTGAAAACTCGACAACACACAGAAATACAGAAAATACAAAATAAAATCATCCTAAATCTCATATGCACAAGTAACTATCATTAACATAAATATCATTCCAGAAGATGGATGGACTCTGTATATTCACAACCACACATGTATGAATCAATGTGAACACATCCATATATGTGTATATATATGCATATACAGTCCTTTCCTTTACAAATATTGAAGAAACGTAAGAAGAGCTTAAGATAATTTTTTGAAAGTCAGAAACATATACATCATTCCACTCATTCTGCTTATGTACTTCCGTTTAAGCAGGCCAGATTTGAAACAGTGTGTATGCACGTTGGGGCGCCGGATTCTATCCCGGTTGCCCCTCTTCCAGGCCAGCTCTCTGCTATGGCCTGGGAGTGCAGTGGAGGATGGCCCAAGCGCTTGGGCCCTGCACCCGCATGGGAGACCAGGAGAAGCACCTGGCTCCTGGCTTCGGATCAGCGCAGCACCAGCCATAGCAGCCATTTGGGGAGTGAACCAATGGAAGGAGGACCTTTCTCTCTCTCTCTCTCTCTCTCTGTCTATAACTCTACCTGTCAAATAAATATTAAAAAAAAATAGCTTCATGAGATCAATGGGGAAAAAGGCATACTCTTACTACTTAAGAGAACTCATTTTAAAAAGTTAGTAAAAAAAAAAAAAGTGTTTTTTGCTCCAAAAGTACTCAGACCTTAGCATATTTAAGATAGCAATGGGAAGCGGCTAACTCTCTACCCCTGACAGCTGCAGGGTACCTCAAAGTTCAAAGTGCATTCATGTGCATGATTTACTTTCATCCCCAAAACAGATAAAAAGGCCACTACTGATTGCCTAACACCCATTTCCCTCATAATCTTCCTTCCCACAAGTTTTTAAAATATTCTCCCTTCACTATGAAACACAGAGAAAGTGATCCCATCAGCAACTGCAGGAGATCCATCCTAACTAGTAGAAACCAACAAGGGTAACACACCTCCCTTGTCCTAACTACTCAGGAACTGTCTGTGACCTAATTCTAATCAACAAAACACGTAAGGAAAAGTACTCTGGTAGGCTTGACCAAGATGTCCTAGCTTTTGCAAAAAGGGAGAGAGAGAAAGCTCCAGTTCTCCCTCTGGTTGATGCATATCTAGATGGGATCTTACTGCCAGCCTAAGGATGGATCCAACACAGAGGACAGCACAGCCAAGAGAACCAGAGAGCAGCGCTCCCAATTACTGGCTCAGAGCCATCCTATCCAATCTTAATGTTCCACTTCCGAATCTACTGCACATCACTGATTGGACTGTGGTGACACCACCTTAAATAGCATACCCCCACACACTTGGTCTCCTTTATCTGTACTTCTTTGCTTTCCACTTGGGCTGAGTGAGGCAAGACAGGAGAAGAGTGGCTACTGCAAGCTGTTAGGCCATCACGCTTTGCAGCAATCTCAAATGCTCCTGGTACCAATCAAGGGGATGGCATGTCCCCTTTCAGAGAACAATCTAACAGTTCCCCTGAAATCCCCACTTGGGTTGAGGAGATGCTAAAACTATGAGATGGTTCCTCCCCACCCCTCCTGCTATGTAAAAGCTGAAAGGTATCAAACAAAGGCAGATAAGGTACCACCCTGGGGACATGCAAGAACCGCAAAGTGACACCTGACTAAACAAAGCACTCCTGGTATGTTTAGCAAGACCCAAATCCATTTCTTTTTTAAAAGGGGATGCCACTAAATAAACCTCTGAGAGGGAGTGCAAATTAGGAAAGTGAGTATTTTCAAAGCAGATATGCAATTACTATTCATTTACCATGTTGTTATTCATATTATTAATCCATATGTTTAATTAGCTTAAAAAGAAACCACTTCAAAATCTATACACTTTAAGCATTTTACTGCAACTAAAACATAAACAAGTTTTCTCAAGAAGAACCTTACAATCCCAAGTCAAAGCCTCTTCTTCAACTGCGGGTTGACAGATGCAGTTCTACTTTCTTTACCTTGCAAAAACCACAGTCATAGTACATCACCTGGGATTTACAGTTTCTGTTTCTTAACTAGGAGACAACATTTCACAAACACTTGAAAAGCAATCTTATTGTGGAATCTTTTCATGTTAGTTGGGGATTTTTTTTTTTAAAAGATTTATTTATTTTACTCGAAAGTCATAGTTACACCGAGAGACAAGAGGCAGAGAAAGAGAGAGAGGTCTTCCATCCGATGGTTCACTCCCCAAATGGCCACAATGGCCAGAACTGCACTGATCTGAAGTCAGGAGCCAGGAGCTTCTTCCGGGTCTCCCACACAGGTGCAGGGGCCCAAGGACTTGGGCCATCTTCTACTGCTTCCCCAGACCATAGCAGAGAGCTGTATGGGAAGTAGAGCAGCCGGGACTCGAACCAGCATCCATATGGGATGCTGGCACTTCAGGCCAGGGTGTTAACCTGCTGCGCCAGAGCACCCACCAGCCCAGGGGATTTTTTTCTAATCAAGATTATTTCACCCTCATCTGTTTCAACAGTAATCCACCTTAGCTGTTCCCTTGTTTTCAAAGCAGTCAACTCTTCCCAAACACCTTTGATTCTCTGTTAAGTATACTGGTAAGAATAAAATTCAAGAGCGAACTTCAGTAGTGTCCTGCCACTCCGTGTAGCATGGGCATCAGTCAGTGCATTTTACAGAGAGAATGAGGAGTATAATTTGGTGAGAATGCTAAACAGAGGTCAGTTAAGAAAGCCCCGTTCACAGGCTGTTCCCAAGAGTCTTTGCTTATTCTACTCACCATTCAACCCTCCAATAATTCATACAGATCAGCAACTTCTGCAATGAAAAGGAAGATTTACATAAGTGCCTCTTGTTTGCCAGGCACCACACCTTGTCACTTTATATGAATTTTCTCAGTCTAGATAAACAACATGATGGGAGAGTCAGTCTCTCTCTCCACACAGCCCCCACCCCCACTTATCCAAACCCCCTAACGACTGCCTTTTTAAGCAAATGTAACTGTCAGCTAAAACAGTAGCCCCAGTAATACAAAATCATCTAAACAAATTTAAGTAAGCTTGAGTACAGCTTCAAATTTGACATCACTACACTATTGGGGGGGGCACAAAAAAATCTATATTTAAAACCAGTTTCTATCATGAGACCTTACTTAGCTGCACTGAGAGCAACTTAAAAATATGGACATGATTTTGTGAACATGATCTGGCCATCAATTTCACCACCTGAAATAAAGTTATTTAATATATCACTAGTAAAAAAAATGAACAGAAAGCATGTCTTAGCCCTCAACTATATAAACACTTCAAGTTCATTGTTAAAATTATATCTCTAACTCAGATATGAGGCAGGCAGTAGCAGAAAAGAATACTATAACCAATCATTTACTACACTCTTAAGAACAAATCAGTAGCACCTTCCTCAAGTCCTGTAATAGCAAGGAATTCCAAATATTTACAGTTTCTAAATTTCAGCTTTAAGAAGGGAGCTAGATAAAGCATGAACAGCTTACCACTATGTCTCTGAAAGTTCTCTCTCCTCATATCTATCTGTCCTCCCCTCTTCTCTGAGTACTTTCACAGGCTCCCCAAAGTCACTTCATTACACACTTGATCTCTATACACTGAAAATCCCAAGTATGGGACTGAGTGTTTAGCCTGGTGGTTAAAACACCCACATCCCATACAAAGTTCCTGAGTTCTGTTGTTGGCTCCAGCCCCTGACTCTGGCTCTACACCAATGCAGACCCTGGGAGGCAGCAGTGATGGCCCAAGTAACTGGCTTTCCGCAACCCATACAGCAGACTCAGACTGAATTCCCAGCTCCTGGTAACAGCTCCAGACCAACCCTGGCTGATGGGCTCTCTCTCACTCTCTTTCTTTGTCCCTTTACTTCTCTCTCCCTTCTCTCTATCTCTGTTCTCTATCTCTCTGACTCTCATATAAATTGAAAAAACATTTTTTGATTAAAAAGAAAAGGCAATGACTCCTGTGTATGGGTCTTTCCAGCAGATGGGCACAAAGGGAATGCTCTCTGATAGCTGAAGGTACTAGAACTACGTTGTCTGAATTCCTACAATTACAGAGACAAATACCCCAAAAGTGCCACTTCCAAAGAAATTACATCATGAACAGCCAACATTCAAACACACACTAACAAGTAATATCACATAAGCCAACTGCTTTGGAAAAGACAGACGGAGGGAGGGAAGGGAGAGAGGGAGGCAGAGGGAGGGGGGGGGGAGAGAGAGAGGGAGGGAGGGAGGGAAGAAAAGACAGAAGTCTAGAAAAAAGAAGAAAAAAAGAAAAAGAAAAAAAGATCATTGGTGGTTTAAGACTTCAAAGTCGAGGAGAAAAAAAGACCCAACTATGCACTCTGCTGCTTGCAGAATAAATCCTCAACAGGATATTTAAGCTCTAGAAAACTGTTTCCTGCTCTCAAAAATGGGGTTACACCACCACATCACAGAGCTGTCTCAAATGTATCATTTACGGTCTTTATCCAAAGCAGGCACTTAAACTGTAACAGGCAGTATTGTTATGGGGAAGTTCAAGGTAATACAAATTCAGTTATAATGTCCTTCTTGAATGTCCTTCTTGAATGCTAAGAGGGGAATAATTAGTTTAAAAAAAAAATCAAACAGCCTTCCCTGTAACATGATTGTATATACAAGTGGAAGCTGGTGGTGTGCGGAGAGGAGTTAAGATCCAGCTTGGGATGCCCACAAATGTCGTATCAATGGGCTTGAGTTCAAGTCCCAGCTACACTGGAGAGTCCAGCTTTCTGCTAATGTGCACCCAGGGAGACAGCAGGATGGCAAGTAGTTGGGCCTCTGCCACGCACACTGAAATTGGGCCCTGGAATGTGGCTTCCAGGCTGGCCTAGCCCCAGCTCCTATGGGCAAATGAGAAGTGAGACAATGAAAGGAAGATCTCTCTCTCTCAATTTCTCTTGCCCCAACTCCCTGCCCCACCCTCTTCCACCCCCCCCCCACACCTTTCAAGTAAAATAAATAAAATCTTAAAACAAAGTAATGGCATCAGAGTGATATTTTTCTAAGCACTTCTTTGATAATGATTACGTTTAGGGCTACATTACTTTAGGGTCACCTGATATTTAAGATGACCAAAAAACAGGCATATATTTATCTGCTTTCTCATTTTATGTCATTGTTGTAGTTAATTTTTTTCATGGGCAGATTCTTCACATTTCACTTCTATCCATAATAAACCTGACTTTCAAACATTTTAACAGAAATACAACTATCAAGCAACCTGCATTTTGCTATTTAATATTTCACAATTCCTCTACTTAGTGGGATACATCCTTTTGGGAAGACCTCAAATGCTAAGCAGCCATTTGTCTCATTTTGAGAAAAATCTGAACCAATAAAATATACCAGAATAATGGTCTCTTCCCAGCCTGCAGGGGATCATATGGACCAGAGACACAGAGCAGTAACTGGAGAGCTTCCTATTTCTCCCTGAGTCACACTTTTACAGTCAGAATTTATTTCATTTAGAACCAATTACCACATTACCAGACACACCCACATTCACAGACAACCAGAGAAACAGAACACCACCATGCACAAACTGTTCTGGATTAGACACTTCTTTGCATTGCTTTGGTACCATGAGTGACACCAAGTCGGCCCTCTTGCGTTAATGGGTTTCCTTAAACTTACCATCCATATCTGCCTACCTACTACCAGCGCAGAGGCCACATGCTGGGACCTTCACACCCTAACTGACTCATGTATACACACAGATGTTCTGGACTTCCACGGGTCATCTCCACCTACTTCCCCGGCTTCCTCTTCCGAAGACCTCCTGGCCCACCTCAACAGGCCCCACCACACGCAGTGGTGTGCCTTGCTCAGCCTGGTCTCATTACCTAGAAGACTAACCCTCCCAAGCTCCCGCTTTGACTATTTAACTATTTCAAGACCCTAAAAGGGGGTTACCAACTCCACACATGTTCATAAACCTCCAACAGAAAGTGCCCCCAATACGCACACACACACACACACACTCACCGTGCTTAGATGCACCTCTAATAAAACCCACAGGAATGCTGTGTTGTCATACTCTGGGCGTATCTGCTTCTCCCTTGAAGGCAGCTACCTGGTCTCACTCATCTTCGTATTCTATGCACTCTTCCATCCTCACCACATCATAAAAGTCCCTTACATACAGCAAAAGCCTTACTGGATCAAACTATTCCTTGATTCTAACACCAACCTGTTATTTTGAAGCAAGCAATAAATGACTTTCATGTGCTGGGGACTCGGTTAATATTATTATTGCTTGCAAGTATCATGGTGAAAATATCAATAATTACATAATGCATTAATTCTGAAGTTCATGAATGGCAGAAGAGGCCAATGAGAGCAACAAATCAGTAAAGATAATCATCCCTCAATATCATGCCAAAAGTCTTATACATATCAACACTGAAATTAATCTTAATGTCCTGAAGTCTAATAAGAACTACTACCTGATGCCTATTCAGAAATGCAAGCCCACTTAAAGCTAACTGTCTACCCCTTCTGTCACAATTCATGCCAAAGTCATACAAAGTATTTGATAACATCATTCTTCCAATGTCTGAAAACATAATTTTCATCTTTCTTGCAACCATAAAGGCTAACACACAAAATATGAAGACAACTTATATTAGCTCAGGATACAGCTAGAGTACACTACGAAAACCAATGTAACACATCAAGTACATCTCAAAAAAAAAAAAATCTGTATTAAGAATGTCGCAAACCAGATCTGATTTTTTGGCGGAACACCTTTCCTTAAACTGGCCTCACCTCTTTCTAATCCTCAACTACTCGTCACCTTTGTGATACCCGTCCCACTAGCCCAGTCTTCAGAGAAACCCGGAGAACTTTAAAACCCCAATGTTCATTTCAAAAAGTGGCAGATACAGCTCAACCGCTCTTCCTGCCTGTGGCCACAATCACAAAAGAAACACAGCTGGGGACTCGTTTTGCTCCCGTAAGGCAAACAGGCAGGTTCTCACTTGCCCAGCTTTCCAGGGGACGTTCTTCGAGCATCTGAACCCCAGGGCTGCAAAGGCGGCCTGGGTCGGCAGCGCCGGGCCACTGGGCACAGCCCGGGTGCACACGCATCCGCCCGCGCGGCCTCGGCGGCTGTCGCCGTCTCTCCCTCTCCCTCTCTCCCTCTCCCACCCTCCAACTTTCGCCCCCTGCCCCACACGGGCCTGCCCTCCAGGGCGCCGCGGACCGGGGGCCCACACACGGCCGTGCTGCGTCCCTTCCCCGCGTGCGGGGGCAGCCGTGGACGTGCGGCCCGCTCCGGCTGACCACCGCCTCGGCGAAGTTCGGAGCTCCATGACCTGGGTACATCCCAGCCCCCTCCCGAAACAACAATAACAAAAAACACCTCCACGGGAAGTTCGCCTGCGAAGCGCAGGCTGGCCCGGCGGGTCCCCCCCAAGCCCAGCTCCGCAAGCAGCCGCGCCGCCCCCTCGACCCCGGCCCCGCTCGGCCGCCCCCACGCGTCCCCACGCGCGCCGCGCCGCTCGGGCAACTTTTGCAGCCCCGGCCCGGCCCGCCGCCCGCTCCGGAGCCCCCCGGGCCCGCGACCCCCGCCCGCAGGCCCCCGCCGACCCCAGCCCAGCCCGCCGCAGCCGCTAGGCAGGGGGCTTTACCTCAGAGGCGCGGCCGCCAGCCGCGGGCTGGGTCCCGGCGCGGGCGGCGCCCCCGGCCGCCGGCCTCTCGCTCGCTCGCTCGGTCAGCGGCGGCGGCGGCGGGGGCAGCGGCCGCTCATCGCAGCCGCCGGCGGCCGGAGGAGGCGAGCGAGCCACGCAGGGAGGGAGCGAGCGAGCGAGGCAAGGGAAGGCGCGCGACGGGGAGGGGACGCAGCGCCGCTCGGACCCTGGGCCCGCGCTGCCGCCGCTGCCGCCTACCGCCGCCGCTGGCCGGAGAGTCGCCGCCCGGGCCGCTGCTGTCGCCACCGATGCAGCCGGCAATGAATGCACAGCGGCGCCTCGCTTATCCGGAGGTCAAACATCCTTCGGCCTCGGGCATCCGGATCGGCGCCGGACCCGGAAGTGAACGCATGGAAAAAAAAAAAAAAAAGAAAAAAAGGAAAGCGTCTCCTCAGCGGCCGCCGCGGCCCCCGGCAGCCCGCAGCCACGGAAAGAGCCGAGTCCTGCCGAAGATTACACCGGCCTGCCTGATTGGTCGGATCGCGGACCGGAAGGTAGGCGGCGCGCTCATTGGCTGCCGAGGCCAGGCGAGGCCGGACCACGCCCCCCTCGCCACCTTCGCGCGGGCGGTGAGGAGACCCGGGAGCTGAGGCGGGGACGGGCGTGTTTCTCTGAGGGAGGCCGTGGGAGGCGACGCTTGAGGGGGCTTCCCGATGGAGGTGGGCGAACACAGGCCCGCGGTGTAGGGGCGCGGCTAGTGGTTGAGTGAGCCGAGAGCCCTGCGGGCGCCGTGTGCGGTCAGGCGGCCCCGGGGGTGCCGTGGCCGGTCCTGGAGTGGGTCGGAGGGTGACATCACTGGGTTCGCGTCCCCGCCACACACTCGCGCGCGGACACCCGCGGCCGCAGTGGAGGCTGGCGTTTGCGCCTCGGGTGGCGTTCGTGAGCTCAGGTAATGCCCGCAGTGCACCTTGGCGTCGGCTTCGCCTCAGTTTCTCCGGCCGGCGTCGCGAAGCCCCGAGCGCGACCCGGAGTGCGGGGCGCCGGGGTCCGCGGTGCGGCCCGCCCAGCCCCCGCAGCCCGTGCCTTCCGCGCGTGCGGGCTTCGAACCGTGCCCGTGCCGGCGTTGCCAAGGTCTGTGAGCTCCGAGTGCCACGTAGGGCTCCAGACCTTTCCCAGAAGTTCGGCGTTAAGGCGTGCGAGGAGAAAAATCGCACTCCAGAACCAGGCTTTCCTATGCTCTTGTTGGCGCTCGGTGCGTCCGGAAACCTGGGTCTTGTTCGAGAGTCCAGGCAGAAACGGCATGGGAAACGCAATGAAAAGATAATTTCACTCTGGAGCAAAGCAGACTTGAAATGCAGTCCAGGGGGTCTTTTGAGAGTTCATACAGATGCATATTATGGAAAAACTAAGCACGGATTTCCAAAAAATATTTTGCACCGAAATGATCTTATATTCTAATTCCATATTCAAGAAATGTTGAGTTAGCCTTGCATCACTGTCTCCTTCCAAATTCCAAGACTCCAGGGAAGCAAAAGCAACGTTAAAACCAGTGAGGATTTATCTCATCCAGACTGGTGCTGCGATTGGCATGTTACCTTCAAAGCGGTGGCCAGAATGGGAAATTGTTGCATCGGTTTTGTTTTTGTAGTTAACACTGCCATCTTAACTTTTGTCCTCATACTCTTTACCAGACCAGAGGTAGACAAGTTACTGGTATGTGACAAAAATAAATGCATGTTTTTAAAATTAACATTAAAAAAAGGAAGTGACAGCTATCACTTGTTCCTGCTTACCGTACACACCATCACTCTGTAAGAGACTCATAAAGCAGCTAAGACCTGGGATGCATGTTTAGACATGGGAATAATCCTGCAATTTCTGATTCATCCCTGGATGCAATACTGGACAAGAAGTCAAGTTACCCTGTATCCCTTTGTCTGGAATACATGAAACTCTAAATATTGTCAAATACATGAGCATCTAAATATTTTCCTCAACATAACGTTTTATGCTCCCTGGCTCAAAAAACTGATTAGTTTAGATGAAGAACAACCTTCCTATTATGTTTTATATTTATTTATTTATTTGACAGGTAGAGTTGTAGACAGTGAGAGAGAGACAGAGAGAAAGGTCTTCCTTCCATTGGTTCACTCCCCAAATGGCCGCTACAACCAGCACTGTGCTTCCTCCTGGTCTCCCATGCAAGTGCAGGGCCCAAGAACTTGGGCCATCTTCCACTGCCTTCCTGGGCCACAGCAGAGAGCTGGACTGGAAGAGGAGCGACCGGGACTAGTACCCCGTGCCCATATGAGATGGTGGCGCCATAGGTGGAAGATTAACCACTTGAGCCATGGCGCCGGTCCCTATTATGTTTTGGTAAATGGTAAACAAACATGAAAATAATTATATAATCAAGTCACATTTTTACATAGGGATGTGGATAAATGTTTACATTTTTAACACTTTAGTAAAGATTTTTTTGATGTTATTAAAATTTGGCCTAGCAGCCTCTGTAGGTCAAAATTCGTAAGTAACCTAGGTAAGAAATGATAAAATTTTCAGGTCATTCTACTAACTTGTAAGAAAAGGGTGACCGTATGAAGACAACTGACGTTAATGACAGACTAGCCAAACCACAGGCATCTGGACCAAAACTTAGTTTTATGGTATGATTTCTCAACATAAGCTGACAACATACTTTTCCCATGTGCTGCATTACAAATTGAATACAGTTTATTTGTTATGTCACCCTGTATTTCCTAGCTCTGCCATTCTTCAGGTGTTTATAGTCAGAATATTTTTCATTATGATTGCAGCATAAATCTCTGTGTAAATGCTGTCACAGTTTTTGTAGTCCAGTGGAAACTTGGATTTATCAAATTTTCTTGTGACAAAAGCTTTCTTTTCATGTCCTACAAATGCTTTGTTTGGGGGAGAGAATGGTATGTGGATTATGTGGAAAATAAAACTTGCCTTGCTCCCTTCTCCATAAGCAGTAAGTCTTCAAGTGAATGAAAGAAGGCAATGGAATAGTTTGAATAGTTGTTTTTTTTTTGTTTTGTGTTTTTAATTTATTAAACTTTTATTTAATGAATATAAATTTCCAAAGTACAGCTTATGGGTTACAATGGCTTCCCCCCTCCTATAACTTCCCTCCCACCCGCAACCCTCCCCTTTCCCGCTCCCTCTCCCCTTCCAATCACATCAAGATTCATTTTCAATTCTCTTTATATACAGAAGATCAGTTTAGTATATATTAGGTAAAGATTTCTATTTTTTTTTTTTTTAAGATTTATTTTGTTTGAAAGGTAGAGTTACAGAGAGAGGGGGAGAGATCATCTATCTGCTGGTTCACTCTCCAAAAAGGCCACAACAGCCAGAGCTGGACCAGGCTGAAGCAAGGAGCCAGGAGATTCAGCTGGGGCTCCCACGTGGGTACAGGGTCCCAAGTACTTGGGCCATCTTTCACTGCTTTCCCCAGCGCATTAGCAGGGAGTTGGATCAAAAATAGAGCAGCTGGGACTTGAACTGGTATTCATATGGGATGCTGGTGTCATTGGCGATGGCTTAACCCATTATGCCACAATGCTGGCCTCTGATTAGAGTTTTAAAGAGGAAATGATGAAACTAAGGAATTTACTAAATTTTTTTCAAAATAAAAAGAGATGACACATTCACTTTCCTCTTCCAAATGATTTAACTATAATAGTAAACCTCGTGTGTTGATTCACTGGTTGACAGAGGAAAATGCCTGAGACATCTCCAACCTATACTTACTTCTTTTTCAATTTCTCGGTAAGGTCAGGTACCTAGGGGAAAGATGTTATTAAGGAAAGTAAATGATCAAGCAGAAAGACAAAGGATGCAAAAAGAGGCATTTTAAGAGTAGTCAGGGGCTGAGAGGAGAGCAATAGTATTTACTAAGAAAGGAAAATAACCTCTTCTGCAGTTCAGCCCAGAGTCAAAGGAAAGGCTGGGAAGGATTCTGGGAGAAAGCCAGTCTCACAGCAGCTAGATCAGGTTTTCCTGCAGATGTTTACGTGTGTGCAACCAGCAAGAGCCAAGACCCTGATGTAGACTCCTTGGAAGGATGGCTAAAGGATTTTGTAGGTAGGAGAGTGCTCCCCAAATCACAAGCCTTTTCTGAGAACTTTCATTTTCCAATAAGGACATTCAGAAATGCTTAATAAAATGGCACTTTGGGACCCCTTGTCTGAAGTTAACATGGCTTCAACAACAGGAATTTATTTTCTCACAGTTCTGAAAGCTGGAAGGCTGAGATCAGGGTGCCAGCCAGCATGGTCTTAACCTGATGAAGAGCTCTCTTCCTGCCTTCTCTCTCTATCCTCACGTGTGAGGGCATGGACAGTGAACGATTCCTCTTTTTCTCATCTTCACCCCACCATGGGGGTCCCGTCCTCCCAACCTCATCTCAACCTAATTACTACTAAACGGCCGGGTCGCAAACACCATCCTATTAAGGACTTCAACATGAGTTTGGGGAAGACAAAATTCAGTCCATAGCTCTCGGCAAAAGAATACTTTCCCTGTAGAGAATATATTCTCTGTAATTGAAAGAGGAACTAAAGTTGGGATATTCCTGGGGGAAGACAACTTACAGACCGCAATGTTAAAATGTCACAGAGCAAAAGAATACATTTTTCAGAGAAAGGACTTCAATAAAGAAAACTCTACAGAGACAAGCTATAACCATAAAAGTCTAAGAACATCTTGCCAAAAAAGAGTAGCTAAATCTCTAGCTAGACAATTTAATATTTGGTTTTTTCCATTAGCAGTCCTGAATTTTGCCAGCTTTTAAGCAAGATTGGCTATCCAAACAATGTTGCTTGTGATAAATGCAGGAGTTAGTCGAAGCTGTGATCGTGCACGTGTGATGGTTTCAAGAGTAGCTTGCATCTGGGTTATACATAAATGCGAGGTTTGAGGATGATCAAGGTGATTAGTCCCTATTCCATCCCAACACCCTGTCTTCTTTTGCTCCTGGTAAATGCACCTGAGTCTCCCTCAGAAGTTCATCTCAGCTCATGAGCCAAACCTAAGCAAGACACAGTGTATCATCAGCCCCCTCATAGGAATCCTGCAGTCCTTTGGCTGAAGATGTTGATGGCCAAGTATAAGCGCTGGCTGTGAGGTAGACTGCAACCGTTCTGATGTTTTCCCAGTCCCAAGTGCTGGGCATCTCTTTGACTTTCCTTTCCTGATTGAAACTGTAGCCTGGCCTAACCCTGTTCAGTGTAGAGAAAGTATAAAGTTGGTTTGGAAAATTTCTAACTAGTCTCAGTGCAGACTGGATTGTAGTTCTGGATAGGAGCCTACTGCAATGAATTCCCCTCAAACTATCAACTTCAAACATCCTCTACCCCCATGCCACCCCACCCCGACCAGGCTTACTGGATTACTGTGTGCCTCTGCAGCACAGGACGCCGCTGGTGCCAAAGCTTGTCTAAGCCATGTCTGAACTTCATGTGCCCTCTGGACGCTGAACAAAGAACCACCTTGTTGGGGTCAGTCTCTTTGTCTAAATATGTTTCTTTAGTCTCTGTCACGCTTGATCAAGCTCCGTCTTAACTTCATCCCTGTCTCCAGCAAGCAGGACTGCGAAATTCCTGGCGTGTCTTCAGCCTCCCACCGGTTCCCGTTCTGGTATTGATGCCATTTCTGACTGCACAAGGTCACAAGGTCAACAGAAGTTAAAACTGACAGAAAAGAAGAATTGAGTTAGAGCTTTCGCTTCATTTGGTTCTCTCTCTGCTTCTACTCTGGTTAAGACGATGCCACTTTTCAGTTTCTGTCTGTGTTCCTGCCTGATACAAAGTGTTTGGTAGTCTGGACCTCAGTTAGCACAGATGCACAATGTAGTAATACTTCTATCAGCAGAGGGTAGTTGGCCTGGTAAAAACTCCAGTTAGAATGCCCTCATCTCAGAGTGGGTCCTGTGGCACGGCAATTTAAGCCACCACTTGGGACACCCACTTTCTATATTGGAGCTCTGGTTTGAATCCTGCCTCTTCTGTTTCCGATCCAGTCTTCCTGCTGATGCGCAGCATTGGAGGCACTAAGTGATGGCCCAGGTACCTAGGTCCCTGTCACCCACATGGGCATTGCTTTACCTCTTCCCTAAAGGCATTCAGATTTCCTTTGGATCCCATCCTTTTCCATGACCAGGAGCTCTGCCTTCCTGCAGGTATGATATAACATCACAGAGCAAGAGCGAGGGCCACATTGCCTGTACGATGCAGTTGGATACTCTCTTCCCAGCGATGAATTCTCAGCAGAAGGATAAGAGCAGCCCTGCGTACACAGCTCCTGCCACAGAACTGTGGCTGTGTTCTGACTTCCCATGCTGGGTTCTGCCTAGACCAGGTTGTCTAGCTGCCGTCACCTCTGGAAGGTACCGCCACTGCTCCCCTCCCAGGTCCCTCTCACTAAATTCTGTTTTGTCGACTTGGAGTCCTTGCTTTCAGTTCAGCTCACGCTGTCCCTTCGTCTTGTGGTCTGGTGCTAGGTCCGCATGAACACTTGAATTCAGAGCCATGGTTCACAGCCAGTGATGGCAGCAGGCTCACAGCCGCAGTCCCACGTGCCTGGGGAGAGGCGCTCAGCAGGGAGTGTTGTCCCAGCTGTTCTAATGTCCATGTCCTTCCTGCAGCATCCTCTTGAGCTTCCACGGCTCAACTCAGCTTTCCGTCTCGGGCTTCACCCGAACATAATCTCCAACCATCTCACTCTTGTGAGGCTTCCTGACTTCAGGCATGTGTTCTGAGTAACAGAGCTGGTCACACCCTGTGCAAGAGCCACATTTCAGGGCTGCTGTCTCCTGTCACCAGGCAATCCTACCTCTGCTCCTTGCTGAATCCCTGCCAACAGCAGACCAAACCCTTTGGACTATGAACTTGTGCTTTCTATTCTGCCAACTTGGGTGACCTGAGCTAACTGAGAACAAATTTCAACCAAATACAAATGCTTGCTGCTTTTTAGACCTTTTGCTTTAACGCGTGTTAGTGTACATTTATCAATTTTTCTTCATAATAAAAGCCAATATGATCCTGTATCCCGTTTCCTTTATATAGAGCTTGCCTATACTTATCTGATCTTCTTCACTTGTGTCGGTAAAGAGAAGTCAACTTGGTCTCTTTGTAGTGGAATAAATTCTGTGTTATACATTTATAATAGCAGTTGAGGTACTTGGTGAGAGGGCTATACTTGTTTCAACAAACTGCCTAGTGTGCTTAGTGCTGTTTTTGGAGCATTAAAGAGAATCCAGTTGTAGAGTTTTTGGGGCTCAAACTAAAGGTACAGTCCTCAACTTCCTGTTACTCACCTTTAAACCCGACATTAACATCTCAGTGGAAATCTGATGGTGTGGAACAGGCTGCTCTACAGAGTCACTGTCAGGGTTGCACAAAAGAAGCTGACTTGAGAATTCATTTCCAGACATCAGAAGGCCCAACTGTGAATGATTAAATGATTGTAAGTGTTAATTCTTATTAAACTCAACAAGCTAACACATTGACCAAAGTCATAAAACATTTCTGTGGCACATACCAGGATGATGATTGGTAAATAAGGGAAAAGTGAGCATTTTATCCTATACATATAAATTTTCCAAAAGATCATAATTAGGAGTGACTTTGAAACAGTAATTCACATATCTTTAGTGGAGGATATTGTAAGAATAAAAAAAAGTATTGACTTTTCATGTTGTTGGTGTTAGTGTTGACACTATTTTTCTGAGACTGTTGTATTTCTAATGTGAGATCTAGCAAAATGTGTATTATCTATTGTAATTCTGCTCTCCCTATTGAAATAGATAGAAAGAGAGAAACCAACTAAACAGGATAAGAGTCCTGCATTTGAATTGGAAGAATCTTCATGCATCCACAGGTATGTTATGCAGGTATGTCCCAGCCCAGTCTACTGAAGAGGCCCAGAGGCAAGCCCAGCTTACCTGGGAGGAGTCTCTTTAGCCCTCACAGTGCAGACTGCAAAGAAACGAGTGTAACATGGCAGTGTATAAGTTTCCTGTTGCGGCTGAGACGAGTCAGTACTAACGTGTTGCCTTAAGGACAACACAGAGTTACTATCTCATAGATCTCAAGGTCAGAGGTCCAAATCGGTTATCCCTGACCTCATATCTGGGCGTCGGTAGGGCTGTGTGCTATCTAGGGACTCTGGGGGAGAATTCATCTGCTTGCACTCCCCAGTTTCCTGAGGCTTTCTGCATTCCCTGTTCCATCTTCAAAGGCAGCATCACATGCTCCAGATCCTGCTTCCATCATCCCATCCCCTCCTGCCCTCCCTCTTTGATTTCTGAGGACTCTTGTGATTACACGGAGCTCACCAAGATAATCCAGGATAATCTCCCTGTCTGAAAATCTTTAATTTTAACTTGATGTAAAGTCCCCTTTGCTGTGTGAGATAATGTAGTCAGTTTCTGGGGATTATTGTGTGGGCATCTTTGAGGAGCCATTATTCTGCCCATCAGAGGCTCTAAGTCAAATAGAAGCCTTTTGGATCTTTAAAAAAGAGGTAGACTCTAACCCCTGTTGCCGACATAAGGACCTGATACCGACAAATGCCACATGTGGCTTTTAGAATAATTTTATCAGCATTTCCTGGAAGGCTCATGTAATGATAAATGGACTAAAATGCAAGTAAGAACTGCTGAGTACCTGACTCAAAAGTGTCAGGCGTTTTTCTAGGTAACATCTCTGTTAATTTTCCTAGGGAGATATCATTGTCCCCTTTTGCTAGTGCTCAGATCGCTCAGCTAGGAAGTGACAGAGCTAAGATTTATATACAAATATGTCCGACTCCAAGGCCACACATTTACACTGCCTTTCATGATGTGAACGGGAGATCCATTGTCAGGCCACAGCTACCTACAGCAAGGCCACGCCTCCGGGTGAACCTGTTTAGGTAAAGGAAGGAGTAGGACAGGAAGGAGAATTGGAAGAAGAGTGGGGAGGGATCCTAAATTAGAGATTTATACCAAGCTGAACTGGAATGAACTGTAAGGATGTAGATGGGAGATCAATGAAAAGGGGGAAGCCAAAGAAAAACTGGAGAACCTTTATAAAGCACAACTTTAAGGAGTAAACACTCAAGGGAAACACCGTCAGTGAGAATTACTGTGATTGGTAGTCAGATATTTTATCCAAAAGTGAAGTTCCAAACCATGACAGGTGCTTCAAGCCAAAGAACTAATATTTACTTGTGCACAATTGGCTTAGTTATATAATGGATCTTTTCAGCCATATATGTATATATACAGTTATTAATAATTTTTTTTAGCAAATGGCTTTCAACTTTCAACTATTCACAACCCTGGGAACTCTTTTTAACCACTTTACCCTTGAGGACGCAGTGGGAAGTGGCTTGTTTGAAATCAGGTAGTATCTGCTCTGACATGCCCTGATTAGGCTCAGCTTTGAAAAAAGGATGTAAATCTAATGAATGGGTTTGCCATTAATTAGCAAGAGGAGCGTTTGAGAATATAACTATAAACTGTCTTGTCACATAATACTCATTGAAAATGTTTTGGGGAAAAAAGCATTTTCTGTAGCCTTATTTCTACAGAACTCTCAAATTTATGCTTGGATTTAGTCAGATAGTTCTGGTCTCGTGGTTTTGTGCCTCTCCCCCCACCCCCCCACCCACCCCCCCAGCAAATACACCTGGTATAGACTTGTTTTACCAAGCTGTGCATGTCTATTGTGACAACTACTTACTTTTAGGAGCATTATAAACAAATCTCTGTGAAACTTATTAAACACTATAGGAATATATTTTTAAAGAATTATTTATTTTGTTTGAAAGGCAGAGTTACAGAAAGGCAGAGGTAGAGAGAGAGAGAGGGAGAGAAAGAGTGAGAAAGGTCTCCCCCCTTTCTTCTGCACTGATCCAAAGCCAGTAGCTTCTTCTAGGTCTGCCATGTGGGAACAGGGACCGAAGCACTTGGGCCCATCTTCCACTGCTTTCCCAGGCCATAGCAGAGAGCTGGATCAGAAGTGGAGCAGACGGGACTCGCACTGGTACCGTATGTGATGTCGGCACTGCAGGCAACAGCCTCACCCACTGTGCCACAGCACTAGCCTCGTAGGAATGTTTTTAAGGATGATGTTTACTACATCACACCCTATCTTCTCCGTGAAGATCCAGGGAACCAATTTTTGTGAAGTTGTCATAACAGGAAAAACTAAATTTCTTTAAAGCAGCTCATTTGTTTCCGCCTTACAGGTGTCATAAATCACGCAACTATTAGTGGATTTATGTGACTGATTGGAGCCAACTTCTCTTACAGGGGTAGGGAAGCTTCATTCTGCCAAGGGCCATTTGGATATTTATAACATCCTCCGTGGGCCTTACAAAATTATCAACTTAAAAATTAGCTGTAGATGTGTGGAATTTCTTTTCTTTTCTTTTTTTTTTTTTTTTTTTTTTTTGACAGGCAGAGTTAGACAGTGAGAGAGAGAGAGAGAGAGAGAGAAAAGTCTTCCTTCCATTGGTTCACCTCCCAAATGGCCACTAAGGCCAGCTCGCTGCACCAATCCGAAGCCAGGAGCCAGGTGCTTCCTCCTGGTCTCCCATGCGAGTGCAGGGCCCAAGGACTTGGGCCATCCTCCACTGCCTTCCCAGGCCACAACAGAGAGCTGGGCAGGAAGAGGAGCAACCAGGACAGAATCTGGCGCCCCAACCGGGACTAGAACCCGGTGTGCCAACGCCGCAGGTGGAGAATTAGCCAAGTGAGCCGGGGCACTGGCCTGATGTGTGGAATTTCAAATCCAGCCTGTGGTTGCCTTGGCAGCACCAGCCCAAATGACCAGGTGTTCCCCACGTGGCCAGATGTTCCCCACCCCTGCTAGGTGGTCTGTGTACCTGATGACACAATGTCAGTTAACTAGCCCTGATATAATCTCATCTGATCTTTTATTGCCCCCTTTTATTTGAATCTTGTCATGAAATGTATGTTTTTATAAACTACCTTGATTCCTTTGGTTCTATTGAAGCACATGTAGGAAAGATGTGAAAAAAATTAAATTTCTGATTGCTTATTTAGTACATCCAGTGAAAATGGCTGGTCCCCCCCCCCCCCATTTGAAGAGTGTACTTGGATTACTCTGCTACACATGTGACACTCCTGAATTTCACACAAGGGTGGTCCTGAGGGACCCCTCAAGGAGAAATGCATTGTGCAGCAGGCAAAGTTGAGACACGAGGAGGTGAAGGAGAGACCTAACTGGGAATAATGTGCTATTAGATGAAGGTGTTAGGATCAGAGAAAACTGAGAAGCAAGTGATGAGAGGCAATCGTTTGCTTATGAAGCTGTTTTCACTTAGTCATTGCATCTTGCTTCCAAATGTGTAGTAGCAGAGACCTTGTTTATTTAGCAGTAGTTAATGATTCTCCCAAGCAATATCAAGCAGTCACTAGTAACTGAAAAAGAATTACAAGTGTAAAATAGTCATCAACTCATTACATGGGGAAGAAGTAGAATACTCACGATAGCACAGATCATTTATTGAGTGTGTACTATATACCAAGCACTGTGTGAAATATTTTGCTTGCCTTATCTCGTTTAACTTTCAGAATCTCAGAAAGTAGGTGACTGTTCAACCCATTTTGCACATGAGAATGTAAAGGAAACTCAGAGGAGGCCTTCACTGGAGCACAGCGCAATGTGATATGCATCTAGAGGTCTTCCTGGCTTGTGGTGAAGAGATTAGATGATAAGGGCAGCCAGTTAGGAGACTGTTGCAATAGAAAGCACACAATATGGCCCCTAGACCAGAGAGGGTACCAGTAGCCTCCCAGTAGACTAAATGAAGGTTATCAAATGTCCAGTGTAGTCCCCTGTCATTCCAGTCCATGCTTCGGGTAAAGCCAGGGCCTTTTTCTGATGAAGTGATGCTACCCATCTAAGCAGCCTTCCCAGGAAGGGCTGTGGTTTTGTTGTGGGAAGGAAGAGAATATTTCCAACCTCCTCATTCTGCTCCCTTTTCACGAGGGCCACGTCATTTCCCCTATGAGCATGTCCTTAGACCCACTGTGTTGGGGGCCAGGAGGAACGGATGTTGGGGAGATGAGAACTTGGCAGTGGGTTAAGATCCCAACACTTCTTAGTTACCTCTTGACTCCTCCCTTCTGTAAGCCTCCCCCTACTGAATATAGAGCTTTGCTATATAAATAAGAGCCCTGGGGAGTCCAGCAGCCTGGACAGTCTTAAACAGAAAGGTAAGAATCAGCTGAAATCTCTGCCCGGTCTCAAGCCTAAGGGATGAGACTGAAATGGATTTATTGTGAGTTACCAAATCCCTGCCCTCCCCTCCCCCAGAGCAAAATACGTTTCAAGATGACTGAGCATGATGTCGACATTCTGACCTCACCTAATTCCTGCCCTCGTCTTGCCTCAAACAAGTATTCCTCCTTTATGATCTCCTCATTGTGGTCTCGGTAATATGGGTTTCCCATATATCCCTCTACTGTCTGCAGCTAGATTATAGGTTTCGTAGATTCTCTAATGTGGCATGAAACTGCCACCAGACTCTCGGACTAGGCTGAACCAAGATCCGAGGAGGGATGGGGCAGTCATCAAGGGCATTACTGTAAGTCTGTAGCTATCTATACTCTTAATTATGTGTGTGATATAGTATATATAGATACTGCTTGTATATAACAAGCATAGTGTATTACATGGCATATAGAATATATACACAGTATATGTGGATGGTATATAGATGCTGCTTATATATAATATGTATAGTGTATTAATGACCTGCAGGATATATGTACACTGTATATGGGTGGATATGCATGTATTATTCAATAGATAGGTAATTGTTTTGTTGTATGGTGTGTTGGTTTTGTATGTGATCCTCTTCAACACACGCACATGTTTAGTGGTTCTGACTAATCACTCAGGTGAGCAAACAAATTCAGCCACGTTGACCTCAGAGAAACCTCCTGTGCCCACATCCTTTTCCAAGTAAGGTTTGCTGACCTCTGCAAAGTACATGGATTTTTTTTGGTCCGCTTTAATTCCATCTCCTTTTACAAAGTGGGCCTCTGAGGTCATTTTGGCTCCCTTGCTGAAGAGCCTCATGTGCTCCTCATTGGATTGTGATGGCTGTTCGGGAAGGGTACTGGAAGTGAAGCCCCAGAAGTCAAGTGCACCTCTGCCTTGGGAAGCTATGTCGTATCTGAACGTTCTGAAACCTCTTCTACCTTAATCCCACCTGAGCTGTTTAAGATCACCCTTTGGTTCCAAATATTCATGTTGTGAATGCCAAGGACCCACACTCAAACAAAGTCCCAAGGGAAATTGTCCCCTGATCGCTTCACTCACTTTTCCTGTCCTTCTCCCAAAACCACCCAATAGTCTGGAAGCACCTGAGTTGCTCAAGAGTTAGCTCTGTAGCTCTCTTCCAGGTCAGAAGTGGAAGTAGCTTCTTTTTTTTTTTTAATTTTTTTTTTTTATTTTTGACAGGCAGAGTGGACAGTGAGAGAGAGACAGAGAGAAAGGTCTTCCTTTTTGCCGTTGGTTCACCCTCCAATGGCCGCCACGGTAGGCGCGCTGCAGCCGGTGCACCACGCTGATCCGATGGCAGGAGCCAGGGGCTTCTCCTGGTCTCCCATGGGGTGCAGGGCCCAAGGACTTGGGCCATCCTCCACTGCACTCCCTGGCCACAGCAGAGAGCTGGCCTGGAAGAGGAGCAACCGGGACAGAATCCAGAGCCCCAACCGGGACTAGAACCCGGTGTGCCGGCGCCGTAAGGTGGAGGATTAGCCTAGTGAGCCGTGGCGCCGGCCGGAAGTAGCTTCTTGCAGTTACTAATTGCTAGTCAGCACTTCGCCTATCCTGTCCTCCAGAGCTTATGATCTTTTATTTTTGTTGAAAGTCCCCTTGTTAAATCACCTGTGTTGGGAACACCTGCAGTGGTTTCTGTTTTCCTGATGGGCCCTATGGTGCCTGCGGAGAATGCAGCCCCGGGGGCTAAAGTGATCTTCCAAATTGGCTTTATCTTTCTTTTCAGCTGGCAGCTTTGCCTCTGGCACAATTGCTAGTCTCCTCTTTGATTTTCCAGGTTCTCCTCTGGGTAGTTTGCTGCTTAGGTACCTGTTGCCATGTTCGCTGGTTGCTTAGCACTAAGCTACCATTGCTACAGAGGCACATGGTGCTCCATACCTCCTCCAGCACCGGTTTCCCAATCTGTGGTCTGTATGTGTCCCCCAAAGTGCATGAGTTAGAAAACTGAATCCCATGGCAACAGTGCTGAGGGGTGGCACTTTTACGAGGTGATTGGGTCCTGAGGGCTCTCCCTCATGAGTGCGTTTATGCCATTAATGCAGGAGTGAGCCTGTTCCTTTCTCTGCACTCACACGTGCCTTTTACCTTACTCTGTAGAATGTTGCAGCTAGAAGGTCCTTGACTTGGACTTCCCAGCCTCCAGACAGTAACAAAGAAATCTCTTCTTTAATTACCCACTTTCAGGCATTCTGTTAAAGCAACACAAAATAGACTCAGCCACAGTCCAAACCAACTTAGTACTTCTTGCCAAACCTAGTGTACTTTTCCTTCTGAAACATGGTCAGGTAGAAAGTATTTTGAAGTCAGATAGAAGACCTACATTTCCTTATCAGTTCCTTCCCTGCTATGTGATGTTGGACAAGCCAACAAATCCATTTGAGCCTCAGGTACCACATCTGTACAATGGAAATAATAATACACCTGCTTCGTAGGATACTCATAAAGATCAGATGGCTCCAACCATGTTGGGCGATTTGTGTAAGACTATATGGAAGTGACTGTACTTTCCTAAGTCATAGATCCCTATCAGACAGACGTTCTGGCCACAGTTCCTCTACTGAACAGTGGTATGATTTCTATCACAAATTAGTTAAGAAGTTCTTTGAAAGTAGACAAGACCATCTTCAGTTTGTCTTCTGAAATTCACAAATGTGAGAGGTCATTCACCCCATCAATATGTGGGTGTCTGGGCTACGCAGGTTAATGTCTAACAACCAGGTCTATGTGGCGGGTCAATGGGATAACTTGCAGACTTTGTTCATTTCCATAGAGTACATCTTCCTGTGTGACGTCAGCCATCTTGCAGACTTCTTTGTTGAACATTTGGCTCTCTAGCATACCACTGGGTAAATCTGCCCTATTGTCTATCATAACAAAACTATATCTGAGTATTAACATAGGTGCCAGAGAAAACTGCAGGTATTGTTCTTAGTCAACATCGACTTTTTATCCTTTATTCTTCAACGGTTAGTAGTAATAGAATGCTCCTTCCGAGAAACCTTTCTCTGAAGAGAGGAGAGAACTTCCACTATGACTATGACCTTGTCTAAATAAGATCGAAGTTGGCAAACTCAAGAGGCTTCCATAGCCTTGGCAACTCATGACAAGAGCCTTGGGTGATTACTGACACCATAAATAAGAGTGTCAATTGTTAAGTCAACAACAGGAGTCACTGTGCACTTACTCTCCATGTAGGATCTCTGTCCTTAATGTGTTGTACTATGTGAATTAACGCTATAACTAGTACTCAAACAGTACTTTATACTTTGTGTTTCTGTGTGGGTGCAAACTGTTGAAATCTTTACTTAATATATACTAAATTGGTCTTCTGTATATAAAGATAATTGAAAATGAATCTTGATGTGAATGGAATGGGAGAGGGAGCAGGAGATGGGTTGGTTGCGGGTGGGAGGGAGGTTATGGGGGGAAAAAGCTGCTATAATCCAAAAGTTGTACTTTGGAAATTTATATTCATTAAATAAAAGTTAAAAAAAGAATGCTCCTTCCTAGAATAATTGCCTTTTTTCACAGAAAAAATCCTAAAACTAAAGCCCTTCCATTATTTTTTCTAGCAGTAAAGTTGCTCTCTGGCGATGAGGATACTATTTAGTTTTAGTGTAATTGACTAAAGAATTTAAAGGCAGGGGCCAGTATTAAGGTGCAGCAAGTTAAGCAACAGCTTGCAATACCTGCATCCCCTATTGAACTGTGGGTTTGCATCACTACTACTCTGCTTCCAGTCTAGCTTCCTGCTGATGTGCCTGGGAAAGCAGTGGAAAATGGCTAAATGCTTGGACCCTCGCTATCCATGTGAGAGACCAGGAGGGAGTTACTGGCTCCTGGCTTCGGCCTGGCCCAGACCTGGCTGTTGTGGTCATTTGGGGAGAAGATCTCTCTCTCTCTCTTTCTCTCTCTCTCCTTCTGTGTCCCTCTATCTCTCTGTCACTCTGCTTTTAAATAAGTACATAAGTTTTTTTTTTTAAAAAAAAGAATTTAAAGGCTTTAGAGTGTATTTTGGAAAGTTTAACAAGCAATACAATGAGTGCTAAAAGTCTAAATCATAATAAAATGTACAAAGCCAATGAGATTTGTGCCAACGACAAAACATACTTTTAACATGTATTTTTAAAATGTTAACTAAGACCTCTGCATCTTGGATATTAAAATGTTCCTGTGCATTTGCTGTTTGTTGCATAGCTGACAGTTCTCTTATGGGTGATTCTGTAACAGGCTGAGCACCGTGGAGAGATTGTGTTGGCAGCATGCCCACTGCTCCTATTGGGCACATTCTTTTGAGAATGGATCTAGTTTCCATTGACTGTTAGAGGTGGAGTGCCAGGAGAGTCCTCAACAACCGAGGCCATTACCAAATGGTAAGCCTTTTAGGTTTTTAATTTCTGGTCTGCTTATGGGCTGGAATTGACTCTACAGCATTTTTATATATTGTTTTCTTGGTGTTGTTTCAGGAACCTTCTAGACCCTATACCTCCCCCAGATCAGACTTAGATCCTGAAACACATTTCTGTAAACTAGGAATTAGTGAGATCAGTGCCTCAAAACTAAGCCCCAAATGGAAATTATATTACCACGTTGCAGCACAAGCGGCATCATCAGTGATGTAACAAGGCCATTTGGTGTATTCTGTCAGGCGTAGCTTTATTGTGTGTGTGATCTGAGCAGCTCAGTGTATTCAACTACTGGAGAGAAAAGGAAACATGGGGAAAATTCCCACAGCCATTAGGAAGCAGAGGCAAATCACTACAGAAGCCAACGGAATGTTTAGTAACATCGACTGATGAGTAGCATCATCCTTAAGGAACTGCTCGTAGCAGCAAGTATATTTTGACTCTAAAGATAGCACGCTCCCACTTCTCCCACAGTAGCAGCAGAAGTTCAGCTAGAAGTCTTGAAGAAAAGCGTCTGTATTCTGAAAATTCTTCAGGTTCTTTTGAGTTATTTATACTTAAACAGGAAAAATTGGTAGTGAGCTTACTGCACTATTTTTTTGAATCACAAAAGGATGTTTATAAATGATCTTAAGGGGACCACACCACTGTTGGAATGTTGTGAAAAAAAGAGAAAAGCACGTTAAAACCTCTCTAGCATCATTCCCCATTACTTGTCAACTTCTAAAGAAATAATTAGATTATTTTTATTATATGCATGCAAATTAACATTATGATCAACATCTATTTAGAGCCACAGTTTGGATATGGTTTGTCCCCTAAAGTTTCATGGGCTGCAGATGGGTCCCTTGTGTGGGGATATTAAGAGGTGGTGGCACCTGTAAGATGTGGGGCCTAGTGGGAGTCCTTGGGAGCACTGTCATTAGAAGGGATTAAGATAGCTCTCTGCTGTGGCCAGGGAGTGCAGTGGAGGATGGCCCAAGTCCTTGGGCCCTGCACCCCATGGGAGACCAGGAGAAGCACCTGGCTCCTGCCATCGGATCAGCGCGGTGCGCCGGCCGCAGCGCACCTACCGTGGCGGCCATTGGAGGGTGAACCAACGGCAAAAAGGAAGACCTTTCTCTCTGTCTCTCTCTCTCTCACTGTCCACTCTGCCTGTCAAAAATGAAAAAAAAAAAAAAAAAGATAGTCCTCTTGGGACCTTAAACCATTTCACACAAGAGCCCCCTATTATGAAAGAGCCCCTTCCTACAAGCAGTGAAGACTCCAGTTGGGGCACCTACATCTCGTATCTTAGTGCCTGGGTTCAAATCCTAGGCCTGCTCCACTCCTTTGCCTGCTAATGTGTACCCTGGGAAATAACAGGCGATGACTCCAGTACTTGCGTCCCTGCCACCCAGTTTAGACCCCTGGACTGATTCTGGTTTCCTGGCTTGGACCTGACACCGCTCAACTGTTGCAGGCCTTTGGGAATGAATCAATAGATGGAAGCTCTCTCCAGCATGCGCTCTCCTCTCTCTGTCTCTCCCTCTCTCTCTCCCTCTCTTTCCCTCTCCCTGTCTTTCAAGTAAATAAAAGTAAATACACAAAAATACATGAATAAGAGTCCTTCCCTTCCCAGCCTTCTTGTTTTGCCATGAGATCTCTCCCCTTCCTCTGCCACGAGGTCCTCACCTACAAAACTGTGCGGTAAATAATCCACTTTTCTTTGTAAGTATCCAGCTTCAGGTATTTTGCTGTAGTAACAGAAAATGGACTAATGCATTCAAGAGTAAACTTTTTAAGTTCTAGGAAGCCTAACTTTCTATTCTGAATGAAAGGACCCCATATCTTCTGCTGTTACTTTTCTAGTGATACCCAAGAAACCTCTCTCTCTCTGTCTCTCTCTCTCTCTCTCTCTCTGCCTCTCCTCTCTTGGTGTAACTCTGACTTTTGAGAGGTCTTCCATCCGATGGTTCACTCCCCAATTGGCTGTGATGGCCAGAGCTGTGCCGATCCGAAGCCAGGAGCCAGGAGCTTCTTCCTGGTCTCCCACATGGGTACAGGGGCCCAAGGACTTGGGCCATCCTCTACTGCTATCCCAGGCCACAGCAGAGAACTGGATTGGAAGAGGAACAGCTGGGACTACAACCAGCACCCACATAGGATGCCGGTGCTTCAGGCCAGGGTGTTAACCTGCTGCGCCACAGCACCGGCCCAAGTGCCATGTATTATACAAAATGGCATAAGGGTATTCACTAGATATTTGTTCAATTAATTTTTTAAAAGAACTAATAGAGAAATGCTACTCTAGGTAATACTCATATAGTCAGTAGTGTGCTAGATTGTCACCTTCAGAGAAACTACATGAGATTTACGCATTTGTTATCAATGCTACGGTTGCAAAAAAAAAAAAAAAAAAAAAAAAAAAAAAAAAAAAAAAAAAAACAGAAACCCTAAATCAAAACCTAGCTTATGTACTAAAAGGAATTTATTAGCTCACATAACTAAAAAGTTTGGTAGTATGTAAGGCCACAGGTATAATTTTTTTTGGAGATTTATTTATTTATTTGAAAGGCAGAGTTGGTGCAGGGGATGGAGGAGAGACACAGAGAGATCTTCCATCTGCTGGTTCACTCCTCAAATGGCTGCAACAGCCGAAGTTGGGCCAGGTCAAAGCCAGGAGCCAGGAGCTTCTTCCAGGTCTCCCCCATTGGTGCAGGGGCCCAAGGACATGGGCCATTTTCCAGAGCTTCCGCAGGTGCATTAGCAGGGAGCTAAATCCGAAGTGGAGCAGCCAGGACTCAAACTGGTGCCATGTGGGATGTCATTGCTACAGGCAGAGGGTTAACCTGCTATGCCAGAGTGCCAGCCCCCGCAGGTACAATTTTATCATTGCTCTGGGTGAATTTCTCATCGTTTCTCTCAGATTTTCCCTCCATTATATGTCAAACTCAATTTCATCTGTAGTAGAACAATGGCTAGAGTCATTCCCAGGCCCGCATCAGCAGATCACACAGTATGTAAGGACAGACCATGTGTCATAGTAGACATCTCGGATGACTTAGCGTATATTCCAGACGATTCCCCAAAATGCTTCACTTTATAGTTTAGTTTAAATTGGATCATGTGCTCATGAGATGGAGTAACTTGCTTGAATCCACCAAAGCCAACTCTTCGGGCTGGATTGGGCATAATCCCTGCCAAACTACCCATGGCTGGGAGTCATAGTCTATGAATATGGGCGACCACCATGAGTCCAGTAGACATACTGTTAGTTCCAATCATGTTCTAAGAGTTTAATTGCCCGGGAGTAGCTTAAAACTAGTTCCTAATTGTAAAGCTTGAGTTCTTTCTACTCTAAATTGTATCAGGTGTTTGGAAAAGCTACTAGAAAGTGTAAAAGATCACCCTTGTCCCAGTTTTGGAAAACTAAAAGTGAAATCTTGTCCTAGGAAAAAGTCTGATTTAAGTGAAATATGCTGGGATGGGCACTGTGGCACAACAGATTAAGCAGCTGCTACTGAGCCCACATCCCATGCTGGAAGGCTTGTTCAAGGTCTCGGCTGCTCCCCTTCTGATCCAGCTTCCTGCTGAAGCATCCTTGAAGGCAGCAGATGAGGGTTCAAGGACCTGGGTTCCTGCAACTCACATGAGAAATCCAGATGGAATTCTCAGATCCTGGCTTCAGCCAGAGCTAACTCTGACTATTTGGGACATTTGAGGAGTAAACCAGCAGATGGAAGATATCTATGCCTTTCACGCAGATGAAAAATAAACAAACATTTAAAAAATAAATAAATACAATACCTTCTCTTCCATACCCCTGTCCTACAACCACTGTTCCCACCTAGTGCTCTCATACTCCTAAGACAGTGATCTATGTTCCAAAATTTTCTCTTAATTTTCACTGGGTTGCTATTCCTTTAGGTATGAGATAAAACAATTCACTATTAATAATAGAAATGTATCACCAATCCCAGGGATATTTGCAAGTTATATCATGACTGTAGTAGGGCACAACCCCAACCACTCCTGCCCCCGAGACCCTTTCCTGTAAGAATTTCAAGGGGAGGAGATACTAAGAAGTAGGTGCTATCATTTGAGCATCACCCAGAAGTTCATTTGTGAATTTACACAGCAGCATTGGAAGGTGGGTGCTGGTGGAATGTGGTAATATCCTGGGGTTGGAGCCCTCATGAATGGGTGTTCCTTTCTGTGTGAGTTCTCAGCAGGCTAGGTTAGTTACTTAGTGAATTCAGGTTGTGAGACCACCCAGTTCTTTCTCTTTTCCATGCTTCTGTTTCCCTTCCCTTCCTATCAGGAGTGGAAGCAGCATGAGGCCATCACCAGAAGCCATGCAGTTGCCAGCTCCATGCTCTTGAACCTCTCAGCTTCCAGAACGGTGAGCCAACAAAATTCTTCCCTCGTCAGTTACCCAGCTGTAGGTATTTCAAGGTAAGAGCAGAACATGGACTTAAAATAGGTGAGAATTTTGTTGCAAACCTTCCCTAAGCCCCTGAGATCAGCCTCTGAAAGTGTTCCTTCCCATTGCCTCCATGAATACGATGGCTGGCCTTGCCAAACTGGGTTTTCCCAGAGCATCTTTGTCCTAGAGAATTGCCATTGGCTAATCCTCCTCTTTTCCCATCTTCACATATTTTCAAGCTACTTTTTGTGTTTAAAGGTCATTTTTGATTGATGTTTCTTATATGATGAATGTTGCATTTTCAGATTGTTTTTTTCTCTGCTGTACTAAAGAATAATTATCCTCATTTTAAAATGATTTCTGAATTCAAATTGCTTTTGAATCTGATTCTATTCCGAACCCTGCCCCACCATTCTACAACACCAAGGCACTGGATTTCACTTACTTAAGGCCTTTAAACACACAAGAACTGACAATAGGGATGAGGGGGAGAAAGAAAACGAAAAGCTCAGAATTCCCAAAAACCCTAGAAATTCATCTTTCTAAGAACAACAGCACTCTGGAAAATTTATTCATCAGAATGTCCATGGGCTTCTTCATATCAAGCCAGCCCCAGTTGAATTCTAAATTCAGAAACATTGTGTTGGAGCTAAGTGTAGCATGTTTCTTAGCTCTCAAGAACACAAGGAAAAAGGACAGATACGGTATCTCAAACCGCCAGCGTGTGTGGGCCAGAACTAGTCTGGTGTGGTAAGAGCTGGGTGGTGGTGTAAGACACTTGAGTGAGCCAGAATCAGGCCACGGGCTCGTGGCTGCCTATCCTTGCTTTAACGCCTGCCGGCTGGCGCGAAATCCATAAGCAACTGTTGTACAGTCCAAAGCTTTACCAAGGCCTTCCCTGGCACTGCAGTCATAAACATGTTTGCCACTTAGCTGCCTGCAAATGAGAGACACTGCTTCCCGCCCACCACCCACGCGGAGAAATACTGCTCTTTGAATCTCCTGAGTGGCTCAGCCACTACACAATCAACCCCCACACAGTAACTGCTAAAGTGCTTATTATGTCTGCCTGAGAATCTGATATGTTAAATTCTGTTGTTTTTCCTAATCAAAAGCAACATTATACATATGCACAGACATTTTTCTAAGTAGAATTGAAAAGGACTTAGTGATCTTCACAAGACAGTATCAAAATTATTGAAATTTTGAGTAATTTTTATTGTTAGCAGATTGAGATTTCTTTTGGGGGGAGGGAAACGCTGTTACTATGAAAACCGGGGAATTTCAGATGTGGGTGGCAATTCACTTGGACATATTCATTTAAGCAAAATGAACTAACTTATGAGAGTGACTCTGTCTGCCAGCACTTTAAGAGCACCCGGACACTCGTGTGGGGTGGGCGGGGGGGCAGATACAGTGGTGCCAGTAAGAGCTGCAGCTCACTGCTTCAGGCTGAAGCTGAAGTATTCACCCCGCCCACTCAAGCACAGACAAGGGCAGCCTGAAGCAGAGAATTCAAACTGGGGGGAGAAAATGGCAGAATATCTCATGAGGCGGAAGTTTGGAGTAGAAGCTGAGCCTTTTCAAATTCGTACAGAAAGGCAGGTGAACACCACTGCATCTTTCCGTGAGTCATGTGTGCAAGCAGGGTTATTGGTTCTCGTTAAGTCCCAAAGCATCTGTCTCAGGGCTGGTGTCTTCGCCCCTGCAACAGTGCAGTGCTATTTTTAGATCAGAGTTTCCTTCATAAAGGTATGCTGAACTCATCCTCTGCACCTCCCATGGCATTGACATTTTCTGAGCACCTCCAGTTAGTCTTGGTGCTGAGTGCAGACCATGACAAGATAATAAGGGCGAGAAAGAGCCCTGCACTTAAGAAGCTACGTCTAGTGTGAAAACAGGCATTTAAACAGACAGTAGCATCTGGCAGAATAAATTCTATACTGGCAACATGGACCCCAGGAAACACTGTCCAACAAAGATGATTTCATAGGCTGGAGTAAACACCGGTATTGAGGTTGGAGGGATGGTTAAATGGGGCAGTGTTCAAGTGGTCAGTTTCTAGATTAATGTTCTACTGCAATAACTCTCAGTTCTCTATGCAGCCTTGTAAATTAGGGTGTGGGGAATGAATCCTCAAACAGTGAAGCTCTACTTCCTGCACTCAGGACCCCAAAGTCCCTGCTATGCTCTGCTTAAAGACCAGCAATTCATTCAGTTAGAAAGGATTTAAGGACTCCTGGTTTGACTCCCATAGAAGTGCTAGCTTGTGACAGAATGGGCAGGTTGGCAGTGGGTAGGAGGTGATAGAGGTGCAGGACGCAGACCCATTAACTGAGCACCATCTGATAAAAGAAACACAGTTGTGTACATGGAGCACCTTATGTAGCATCTCATTTAAACCTATGGTGGGGCCGGCGCTGTGGCCTAAAGCACCGGCATCCCATATGGGCACCGGTGCTAGTCCCAGCTGCTCCTCCTCCAATCCAGCTCTCTGCTTTGGACTGGGAAAGCAGTAGAAGATGGCCCAAGTCCTTGGGCCCCTGCACCCACATGGGAGACCACGAATAAGCTCCTGGTTCTTGGCTTCAGATCAGCACAGCTCCAGCCATTGCAGCCATCTGGGGAGTGAACCAGCTGATGGAAGATTTCTCTCTCTCTGTCTCTACCTCACTCTATAACTCTGTCTTTCAAATAAATAAAATAAATATTTAAAAAAAATAAACCTATGGTGAACATGGTGGTGCACAACCTCTCTGGGATCACACAGATATTGTCAGAGCTGAGCCTGTAGCAGTTTCCCCGACTGCGAAGGTGGGACGGCCTCATTCTACCATACCAGTTCAGGCAGAGTTACTGTGAGAGAGGATGATTCTCCATGCTGTTTCTTGAAATTTTTTTAATATTTTATTTTGAGAGATAGAATTACAGAGAGAGGAAGAAACAGAAAGAAAGGTCTTCCATCCACTGGTTCACTCCTCAAATAGCTGCAACAGCCGGAGCTGAGTCAATCCAAAGCCAGAAGCCAGGAGCTTCTTCCAGATCTCCCACATGGATGCAAGGGCCCAAGCACTTAAGCCATCTTCCACTGCTTTCCCAGACCACTAACAGAGAACTGGATTAGAAGAGAGGCAGCTGGGACATGAACCAGCACCCATATGGGATGCAAACACCACAGACGGAGGCTTAGTCTAATACTCCATAGCACCAGCCCCCTCCATGCTGTTTCTTAAGCTCAGTGGTAGGTACATTTGGATCACTATTTAGCATTTCTTTAAACCTTTCATATTATTGGGACTTTATTCAATATTTGCCAAAACAATTTTTTAAATGAAATTGAGTGGGAATTCTGGATGAGCCAAAACTGTATAATGGGATGCTTCTGAATTTGAAAGAGGAAAAAGTTGGCAGAGCATCATTTGGCATCAGCAGCCTCCCACCAGGAATATCAAATGTATTCTCATAGAAGAAACACTGTGCTAGGAAATACAGAAGCAATCAGCCAGAGAGCCCCAGGCGAATTCCACAGCAGAAATGGGGCACCAGGCGCCCATTGGGGAGTCAGGAAAGCACCCAAGACTCTGGTGCAGAAGAGGGCCAGGCAAGAAATCTAGCAGTGTCACTGAGGTCCTGGAGGTAGCTGAGGCTCTTGTCATGAGAACTGGCTTCTCAGAAACCAGGAGGCTGGGTCTAAGAAAAGGGCAGAAGTTATTCTAGAATTAAACCATACGGGGCATCCCAGCCATAGCAAGAGCTCCTCCATGCACAGACCTCTCTCAAAGTTGAGCTAGATTTTCAGTTGTTTCTAGGGGTGGTGAGCCTACAACGGAAATAGTTGGAGAAGGGATAAGGACGGTACCAAGAGTATAGGGCAATCGAGAGAGGAGAGTATCGGGATGATGACTAACACCAGCTGAGAAAAGTAATATGTATGCAGGATAGCTGTTGTTTTTTCCTGCCCTCCTGGCATTTTGGGACCCTCCCTGTCCCCTGGGAATATAGGCAAAGCGCAATGTGAAAGTGTCTTTCTCTTACCGGAGCCCAGAGTCCTCACTAGGTAAGTTGGACTTTGGCTCCCAGAATTGGAAATCTTAAACTCAGAGAGGAAAGGAAAGGAAAGAACTGACGCTGTTTCATTCCCGAGCTGGGACTTCAGTGGACACCTAGTTGGCCACAGCTGTTCTCATTCCGGACCTTTTTGAAATTTGCATGTTCAGTACCCCCTGGATCCTGGAATATCTCCATCCTGTCCGGGTGTTGTTTCATTTAAATTAGCCAACTTAGTTTCTGTTGCTTGTAATCAAATATCATAAGTGACTACTCTTGACAAGGTCAACGAGATTCTGATTTTCTTCAGAGTCCGCCTCCCCAAAAGTGCAGTCCGAGTCAGTGTCCTTGAGTTTGCAATATAGGAAGCCCCCAAAGAGCCGCTGTCATCTGCAGCGTCCTATTTTCCTCCGGGAGCCGACCAAATCAGGCAGATTCTTCCATCTTCACAGCTCCTCACTCTTGGTTCTAGAGCTAACGAATATGTTTTCCTAAGCTTAAAGCACAACCCAGTTCTCTATGATTTGTCTGAAATTTAGAACATTGCTGTGTTGATAGAATAGGTAAATAGTGCCTTTCATGTTCAGTGTCTAAAAGAAACGTCAGATCTAAACTAAGTACATTTTCATGGAAACATCTTTTGATGTATTGAAATCAAGTGAAAATACTGTGGACAGGTAAATATTTTTACTTTAAATTAGATCAGGCTCATATGACCACTCTGTTATAACTGTAACCAAGATGATGACACTTTTCTTAATCAAAAAGCTAAAGAGGAAAATAATAATTTTTAAGTCCAAGGTGGCAAGGCTTTTGTAAAGCATACCATTTAGGAATTTACAAACATGTATAGATATTTGATTCAATCTTAACATTTTTGTTTCAAAAACCCGGAGAGCCATAGATGGGGAAGACAAAGCAGTGAGCCTTAAACTACAAAGAGGTAACTGAAGCTGTTCATAGCCATTTTTACTGGCAATCGATGTGGTATTGATTTTCTATTCTTGCCACTCTTGCAGAAACGTCCTTGGCTGGAAACGCAACCTAAGCTAGGAAGTATTAGCAAACAAAAAATTTCCAACCTAAGGAAAGAGTAAAAGAGCAGCAGAGAGGGTAGAAGTCTGGATATGTGTACCCATACGTACTTCAGAGATGGAAGATAACCACGTGCTGTCAGCTGACTCTGCAGATCAGAAGATGGTGCCCCCTCGATCCAGGCTTAGAGGAGGCCCCACAGCAAAGCCCAGGTCTTGCTCTGTTCCATCTCTAAAGGCGAGATCTGCATCCTAGCTGATCAGCAGTGCTGCTAGTTAGATGAGGGAGAGCTGGGTGACAGCTTTAGGATCTGCCTGGGTTCGCATCACCAGGACTGCAGAATCTGCTCAACGTGCTTGCCGTGTGGACTGGGTCGATAGCTTACCTGAGTCCGTGAGGAAAAGCAGAGTCTCATTCAAAGTTAAAAGGAATTGATCAAATTGGAAAATTTTAAGACCATTGTGCATTAAAAATCAGGCCATTTCAAAAGCCCTGGAGAAATTTGTTCCAGAATGGAGTGCTGTAATTTCTTTCAAAATGGAACATCTTGGGGCCCATTTTCAGTAATTCACAGGTGAAGATCAAATTCCACATTTTCTAACCGGAAAGGTGCCTTCCAAATAAAGGAACGTCAAATCACAGCTTTATTTGACAAGTATATATATTTTTTAGTAATTAGAACAGATTTAATACAGTTCACAGGTACAACTCTAAAATATAATGGTGCGTCCCTTATAATTTCAGTAGCTTTGAGCAATTCAATGAAAATAACTTTCAAAGAACAAATCTAAGCTTCCCTGATTTTTTTTTTTTTTTTGGACAGGCAGAGTGGACAGTGAGAGAGACAGAGAGAAAGGTCTTCCTTTGCCGTTGGTTCACCCTCCAATAGTCGCCGCAGATGGCGTGCTGCGGCCGGCGCGCCGCGCTGATCCGATGACAAGAGCCAGTGCTTCTCCTGGTCTCCCATGGGGTGCAGGGCCCAAGCACTTGGGCCATCCTCCACTGCACTCCCTGGCCACAGCAGAGAACTGGCCTGGAAGAGGGGCAACCGGGACAGAATCGGTGCCCCGACCGGGACTAGAACCCGGTGTGCCAGCGCCGCAAGGTGGAGGATTAGCCTGTTGAGCCGCGGTGCCAGCCTAAGCTTCCCTGATTTTACAGAACTGTTTTTCATTGCAATTAGTCAAATCCAATAGTTACGTGCATGCACACACACACACACAAACCTATAAGATGAGCTGTGTCTGCTTCTAAATCACAAAAGTGGCTTTAACAGGAAGAATCCTCAAAAAGTCTATAAAAATGTTTCCTATGAAAACTTTACATGTGGATTTCAAACTTTCTACACCAAAATAAACTTATATTTTAAAAAATAAATTTATTTATTTATCTGAAAGTCAGTTACACAGAGAGAAGAAAAGACAGGCAGAGAGAGATCTTTGATCCGCTGATTCGCTCCCCAGGTGGCTGCAATCAATGGCCAGGGCTGTGCCAGGCTGAAGCCAGGAGCCAGGAACTTCATCAGGGTCTTTCACATGGATGACATGAACCCAATACTTGGACCATCTTTCACTACTTTCCCAGGCCAGTAGCAGAGAGCTGGATCAGAAGTAGAGCAGCCAGGACTCGGACCAATACAAATATGGGATGTCAGCATGGTAGGCGGAGGCTTTATCTGCTAGCTACAATGCTGGTCCCTAAATTTATCTTTTAACTCTGTTTTCCCACAGACCTTTTGAAGTATCTTCCTACATCTACATTTAAATGTTTCTTTTTCTTAATATGTTTTTAAAAATTTATTTTCTGAAGACAATTTATTGTCTGCCAAGCCTAAAAGTCAAAGGAAAACCATAGTTCCTTGGTATCAAGTATACTGACATAGAGCATTTGAATAATTTTCAAAAATAGTAGATGATTTAATTTTCTGGAGCACATTTTGAACATGAATTTCAAAAATATGTGCCTTGCAAAGATGTAAAATTCAGCTTGGCATGTATAGAGTATAGTCCACATCAAAAAGGAGAAGCCCAACAGCGCGGCACCAGAAACCTAAATGTGCAACATCCCTCATGGGTGATTCCATGCATCCCAGAACACTTGGTCAAACCCGTCTTCGTAGACTTCAAGACTGAAGATAGAATGATTTTCTGAAATATTCTTGCAGTAATTTTCTTCTGTCAAAGTATGGAATAAACCCAGTAGCTCTTTTCTCTTTGCCCCACCTCTCTTGTTATCAACAAAAACAAAAGCAATACCTTAAATTTTGTACGAACACATTTTAATTCATGACAGTAACTTTTTTTCATGCTGGTATTTTACAACTTTTAGAATAATGGGGCTGGGAGTTACTTATAGTAACTATGTAGTTACTATTGTTCACCCAATATAACTCTTCACCTATTGATGTGAACCGGTTCTGTCCTAGAGTTAGTGGATTGGTCCTGTTTCCCTTCTCCTCCAACATAACAGAATGATTTCACCACACTTGCCATTCAGTTGAAATTGTTCTTTATTCTCTTTTCACAGTTGCTCATTTAATCTAGGTAGTGAAAGAAAGGCTTATGCAAATCACAGAAGTAAATTGACTTGACTAAAACGTGACTTAAATGTTTTGAGTAGCTTGTGCTCATTAATGTAAACATCAAATGCTTAGTGTAAATTATTTTAAAAGATTTATTCATTTATTTGAAAGGAAGAGTTAGAAGAGGGAGAGACAGAGAGAGAGAGAAAAAGAGAGAGAGAGAGAGATGAGAGAGATGACAGATCATCGATCTGCTGGTTCACTCCCCAGATGGCTGCAATAGCCAGAATTGAGCCTGTACAAAGCCAGGAGTCAGGAACCAGGAGCCAGGAGCTTTTTCCAGGTCTCCTACGTGGATGCAGGGTCCCCAGCTCTGCTGCTTTCCCAGGAACATTAGCAGGGAGTTGGATCAAAAGAAGAGCAGTCAGGATTCAAACCAGTGGCCATATTGGGATGCAAGCATCTCAGGTGGCAACTTTTCCTGCTGTGCCACAACACCAACCCCGTAATTTTTGCAGTATGCTGGAATCCATTGGCACACCTGTAATATAGAAAAGTAGCTGAGAGCTATCGTACAGTTTTCCTGGTAAATCTGCTGTTGGTGTCAGATACCACTGCATGCCCCCAGGTCAGATTTCCCAGACAGTCCCGAGAATACCATCCTATGAAGTTAATACTTACCCCATGGAACTCCAGGTGGCCCAACACTCTTTGTCAGCCATTATTTGCTACTAAGAACTCTGAATGGTAAGACATGGATAAGAGGAGTGAGTGCAGAAAACTCCAAAGTACAGACCCAGATAGAAATGCCAGGAATCTGGGATTGGTTTATTTGGTACGTTTAGGCTGAAAGACAATAGCATCAATGTAGTATTATGGCATGCTACTATGAAATTCTAGCCTTTCACATTGAATTTGAATATTGCTCCTGGCCGCCTAGAACACATATCCATTGAAGAAAAGACTCTGGGCAACCTCCTGGTTGAGGTCCTAAGACAGCATTCAGAGGATGCAGAGAGTGATCGTGTGTCCAGTTGCTCCTGGATATTTTGTGCTTCTTATCCCAGTATGGTTTCCCTTGGCATCCCTTTAATTCTCAGGAATCTCCTGGTGATATGGTTTGAATATGATTTGACGCTTGAACTTATACAGCAGTTTATATCCCGAAGTCCTAGGCTAACAGTGAAAACCTAATTCAGTGGCAGTGTTTGGAGGTAAGCCCTGTATGAGGAAATTGGATTGAACTCCCATGGTTAAATCCCAGCAGCTTTGTAAGAGACCACACAGACACATGACGCCCATGCTCCCTTTTGCTGTTTGACACTCGACCAACTCCAGACTCTGCCAGCAAGAATGCCAGCACCCAGAGCCTGAGTCGGGGGGCCTGCCAGGTCTTGGGCTGTGAACCTCCCATACTGGAGCCAGAAGAAGCCTCTTCCCCTTTTAAATAGCCAGTGTCAGGTGTTCCATTATGGCAGGAAAAGCTGACTAATACACCTGTTGGAAACAATAAATCCTAAACAGAGGAGCTCAAGGATAGTTGGAGGAGTAGCCACTTCAGTTGGTAACAGAAGTTAGTGAATGGCAACAGACTCCTATGGCAGCACTTTTAAAATGCAAATTAACACACACACACAGATTTTTATAGCTTGAACTTGCCAGTCTAAAATTGCCAAAAATGAAACTCAAAATTGGATACAGTAGGCTGATGAGTAAGTCAACTGAATCCCACGCTTCTCCAGGTCTCTTGTGTGAAAATTAGAGCAGTTATTGAAAAAGAGTGGAGCTGGGGCGGGCTTGTGGTGCAGCAGATTAAGTGGGTGCCTGTGACACTACATCTCGTGTGAGTGCTGGTTCAAGTTCCCTCTCACCCATGTGGAAGACCCAGATGGAGTTCTAGAATTCTGACTTTGGCCTGACCCAGCCCAAGTTGTAGCCATTTGGGGAGCACTGAAGCCATTTGGGGAGCAAACCAGCAGATGGAAGATCTCTCTCTCTCTCTCCTCTCTCTCTCATGCTGCCTTTCAAATAAAGAAAAAAAATTTTTTTTCTTTTTTTAAAGATTGGATCTACAAGAATTGGAGTAGGGGTGTTTGAAGGAATGGAAGGAATCAAAGCGTAGCTCCTCCCTCCCCCCAACCACCCCTGTCCCTTCCTTGAAGACCTTGTAATGCCTTTACCTGAGGAAGTTATCAAATAAGGGAAATCTGAGCCCATGGCCCGACCCTACCAGTGCTGATTGCCTCCAGGCCTATAGTTGGAGTCCCTGGAGTACAGCCCGTGGAAGTCCTGCTCATTCAGTGCAGCAGCGACAGTGCCACCCTAACAGATTCCTGGCTCTTCTGTTGGTTCTCAGACCTCCGTGCGTTTATAGACATCTACTGAGCGAAGGCTGCATACACCTGGGGAAGCACCTTGCAGCAACGGTGTGGTAACAAGCACGGACCGAAGCTTCTTTCTAAACTCCCACGAAGGGAGCTACAGCTGTTTACCAGAGAAACCGTACACTGGGAAGGGGAAATACCCAGGGATGATTGGACGCTGGCTCTGAGCTACCCCTAATTCCAGGGGATAGGGGTAGATTATTAGTGTGAATCACCAGTTAGAACAAAGACTCAGAGATCAATCAGTGGATAGAGTTGTGACCCACAGAGGGCTGGATTCCTGACCCACCTCATTGTTATTTTCCTGATTCCTAAATGTAGTGTTGGTATAGGAAACCTCAAAGGACCAGAGCCCCACAATGAATTCCTAACCCCTGTAGTACCAGTTTGCGTCTGCTTTCCCAGCTTAATTATTAACAGTACTCCTTTTTTTTAATATCAAAAATACTATGCTTTTGATGATAAATTACACGACCACCCTAGATATTATGGTAGAATGGACCAAGGAAAATTCTAGAACTTATCCTCCCTGTCAAAAGCCAAACCATGTAATAGGGAGAAGATTGGAAGAGGCAGGGATGAAATACAACGTTAATGTCACTTTAGCAGACATAAAAGATACACACGCGCCTTATTTTCCTATGCAGAATCCACCCAATCAAAATGTTGCATAAATACCCTTGTCCAGTTGATTATTATAAACTTACTCTATTTTTCAAATTAGAGTGGAAAGTTCAGTAGATTTTCTTTACTGGAGCCAATAAAAACCATTGTTGGTTTGAATCTGTATCTGACAAGTGCTATTTCAAAAAAATAAAAAGAGGTTATCAAGAGACGTTTATTTATTTATTTATTTATTTTGACAGGCAGAGTGAGAGAGAAAGACAGAGAGGAAGGTCTTCCTTTTCCATTGATTCACCCTCCAATGGCCGCTGCGGCTGGCGCACCGCACTGATCCAAGGCCAGGAGCCAGGTGTTTCTCCTGGTCTCCCATGCGGGTGCAGAGCCCAAGGACTTGGACCATCCTCCACTGCGCTCCCGGGCCAAAGCAGTGAGCTGGATAGGAAGAGGAGCGACCGGGACAGAATCTGGCGCCCCGACCAGGACTAGAACCCGGTGTGCCGGCGCCGGAGGCGGAGGATTAGCCTATTGAGCTGCGGCGCCGCCCAAGAGACGTTTATTACAATGCAGCATGAACAGCAGTGTGTTTGTCTTGTCTCAGGATTCTAACAACTCTTGAGTTCTGTGCCGCACTTTGTTCCATACGGTACTTGGTGGTTTCACCATTTCCAGGCATCGTGCTGGCCAACTACATTATTGCATCGTGATGGCAATATCCAGAATAGAAAATAGCAGTGAGTTCAGATGGGCCTCTCACCTGTCTGAGATGTTCTTTCCAATGCAAAGAACAAGTTACTGCAGCTTGTTACAATAGCATTAAGGAAAGCTGTGTAACACTGGATGGGACTCACTGGATTTTAGGAGCATCGTATACCATGGGTGTGCTGCTTTGACTCTTTTACAGAGTAATCCAAATGACTGTAAGTTTTGAGTCCTGGAACTAGAAAAGGCAAGGTAGATCCAAACAGCTCTGTTACTTGACTTTAATGAATCCAACAAAATTCAAAGTTCCTGTAGCTCATTGGAATGCCCTCTAAGCCCTGTGGAAATTCCAACAAAGGAATCACAGCAGAGGCCCTAGGGCATTTGAGCAGAAGCACATCTATTTTGCCAAGTAATAATTCCTCTTTTGAGAAACCGCTTTTGCTTGTTATTGGGTCCTGGTAGAGAAGGAATGAGAGAGATTTGCAATAATTTGGAGACAATCTTGTGCTTTTTGACAAGCTTATGAAACAATGCTCACCAACAAATAAAACCTCTGCACGGCCTCAGGGGTATGGGTTTCTCCTTACCAAAGCTGGCCAGGCTAGTGACACGGCTGAAAGTCCAGTTTCACACCTACAGTAAGCAGACATGAATTTGCGATGTGAATTCAACTACAGGGGCCACTGAAAGGCAGATTTCAGGCTGATCAGGCTGACTACATTTCTTGCTGGAAGGGCAAGGTTTGCCATCACTGTAACAGAGTGCTTTTGGATTCCTTTTCCTGACTACCTTATACTCAAAGGCACCATTTCTTAAGTAGTAAACTCTCTTGCAAAATACTACTTTTGATCAGTTTACTTTTCTATAAAAAAGGTTTATTTGTTTATTTGGAAGGCAAAGATATTCCATCTACTGGTGGACTCCTCAATGTCACAATGGCCAGGGCTGAGCCAGGCCATAGGAACTGGAACTCCATCTGGGTCTCCCACTTGAGTGGCAGGGTGCCAAGTACCTGGGCCATCATACACTGTTTTTCCAGGCACACTAGCAGGAATGCTGGGTCAGAAATGAAGCAGCTGGGTGGGGGCCGGTGCCATGGCTCAGCTGGTTAATCCTCCGCCTGTGGCACTGGCATCCCATATGGGCACGGGGTACTAGTCCCGGTTGCTCCTCTTCCAGTCCAGCTCTCTGCTGTGGCCTGGGAGGGCAGTGGAGGATGGCCCAAGTGCTTAGGCCCCTGCACCTGCATGGGAGACCAGGAGGAAGCACCTGGCTCCTGGCTTTGGATCGGCATAGCTCTGGCCATTGTGGCCATTTGGGGAGTGAACCAATGGAAAAAAGGCCTTTTTCTCTTTCTCTCTCTCACTGTCTAAATAAAAATTTAAAAAAAAAAAGAAAAAAAAAAAAAAAGAAATGGAGCAGCTGGGCATTGAAGCAGCACTTAGCAACACATGTAGTGGCTTAACCTGCTGCACCACAACGGCGGTCCCTGATTTTACTTTGCAGTGAAATATGACAGTGTAGCCAAGGACTGCTTAAAAATAGGGATACTTTCCATGAATTGTGTCTTTAGGTGATTTCATCATTCTGCTAACATGTGCCTACATAAAATAAGATGTTGTGACATCAGTAGAAAGTAAAATCTTATGAGATAACCCCTGCATGTATTAGCTGTCATTGCCCGAAACATTGTCAGTTATAGACTGTTCATTAACATTGATGCCAATAGAATCACAGATGTCATATGTCCCGTTACTTGAAAGCAGTTTCCCTGCATAGAATGGCAGGGGCCCACTAAATACTCAAGTAGGTTTATTAGAAGATAATGTCTTGCCAATTTGGGGTGCTACCCTGAAGGTACAGCATGTGCTATGAACTTGAGACAAATATTTGGGTCTGCTGATCCTACAATGTCTTAGTCAGTTTGGGCTGATATAACAGAATACTTCAATTAGGTAATTTTCTAAGAAACAGAAATTTATTTCTCACAGTTGTGGAAGCTGTGAAGGCCAAGATCAAGGTGCTGGCAGGCTCAGTGTCTGGCCAGGGCTTTCGCTGCTTCACAGATGTTGCCTTCTTGCTACATCCCCCAGGGGGTGGGCAACGGGGCAAGGCAAACTCTTTTGTGAGGGCACTAATCCAATCCCACTCAGGGGGGCTCTGCCTTCGTGGTCTAATGACCTCCCAAAGGCCTCATCTCATTACCACCCCCTTGAGGGTTATATTCCAGCTCATGAATATTGGAGAGATACAACATTGAGACTGTAGCAATCTTTTATGAGCCAAGAAAAAAATGAGTGGAACTTCTTTAGGTCCTGTTGATCTGGAATTCTCATATTCAAAAATTTCTGCCACATAATAAATGACAGCTCCACTGAAGTAGAAGCAAGCAACAGCCTCTACCAGCAATTTGATTCTTCACACTATTGGGAAAAAGGTTAAGAAGGGGATTATGATCATGTCTGCCACATATAAGGTGTGTTACCTACATTATGGAATCATATATTCATATATGCACAGTATTGGAAATTGTTAAAAATTTATTTTCATTTTATTTGAAAGGCAGAGTAGGCCGGTGCCACGGCTCACTAGGCTAATCCTCCACCTGCGGCACCAGCACTCTAGGTTCTAGTCCCAGTTGGGGCACTGGATTCTGTCCCGGTTGCTCCTTTTCCAGTCCAGCTCTCTGCTGTGGCCTGAGAAGGCAGTGGAGGATGGCCCAAGTGCTTGGGCCCTGCACCCACATGGGAGACCAAGGGGAAGCACCTGGCTCCTGGCTTTGGATCGGCGCAGCGCCAGCCGTAGTGGCCATTTGGGGGGGTGAACCAACAGAAAAGGAAGACCTTTCTCTCTGTCTCTTTCTCACTGTTTAACTCTGCCTGTCAAAAAAAAAAAAAAAAAAAGGCCGGCGCCGTGGCTCAACAGGCTAATCCTCCACCTTGCGGCGCCGGCACACCGGGTTCTAGTCCCGGTCGGGGCACTGATCCTGTCCCGGTTGCCCCTCTTCCAGGCCAGTTGCCAGGGCTGGGCTAGACTGAACCCGGGAGCCCAGGATTGCTCTGGGTTTCCCACGTGGGTGGCAAGGACCCAAGTCTTTGCATTGTTGCCTGCTGCCTCCCAGAGTTTGTTTCGGCAGGAAGCTGGAATGGGAAAAGCAACTGGGAGTCAAACTGGCGCATTTTAAAATGGGATGCAGGTGCCCAAGCAGCATCATAGCCACTGTGCTGAGTGCTTGCTCCCGTGATTATGACAATGTTTTTAGTGTAAGGCCATAAGGTATCTTGTTGTAAGAAATCCAATCAATATATAATAACAATCAATATATAACAATTTTTAACAGATACCAGTAAAGTTTCTTAAAAGAAGGGACATCTCTTGCTAATTTACATAAAAGCAGCATGTAGACCCCTGGAATCCCAGTTGCCCAGCTGCTGTGACTTTGCTGCTACAGCCGGCGTGAGGCTGCACACACATACACGGCAGAGCGATCTGGGACACCAGGTACTCATGCGCACAAACCTTGTACCTGGTTGGGTTCTTCTTTCTGTGTACAACCTTGGGATTCCAACAAAAGCATTCTGGGGCTTGGCTCTCCTTTCTCATCTGGAGAAATGTGCTTAGAGGAGGGTGGGGACTGAGGAATTGTCACCATGAATGATCATCCCACGTCACCTCGTATTTCTCAAGAAAGCTCTGTGAGGGACAGGGTCGTGGTCATATTGTCTGCAAGTATATTTCCAGGAGCGTGACAGTGGGATATCTGGCTTATGGAACAAGGGATTACACAATGGGAGATTTTGCCCAGTTATCTGCCCAAGATGCTAGAAGCCCTCACCCCACCTAAAGAAAAAAAGCAATCAAATAATCAACTATCTAACGTCACTATAATGAATATGTGGCATATTTATAGAAATTATTAAGTCAATCTACAAGGAAAATCAAAGGAAATCGTCTTTTAAAATCCATTATTTGATGAAAGCAGCCTTGTTTCAGTACACACAATTTCAGTGTTGTAAAATAACTCTGACAATCTCTCAGGACTCACTGAAATGAGAGTCAGCTTTTCTGGGCAGAAGAACATGTCATACTGACAAGCGCAGTGAAGGTTGATTGTGGTATTTCCGCAGGACACTGGAAATGACTCAGATCATTTCCTGCATTCATTCTCATGAGCTATTCCCTTGTCTAGACTCTGTTCGAGGGATCAGGGTATGCGGCACAGGTTGCCTGCAGAAGCCTGGAAGGAGGCCGGGGCTGAGCAGGGCAAGGTGAAGTGTTTTCCTTAAGCAGCCAGAAGCAGCACAAAGAGCTGAGAAGAAATGGTGATGGGAAAGGGATGCCAAACACGGGAAAAGCTGTTGATGAGGTCGGGGATGGGAGAGCAAGGATAGATCGCAATGTGGAGAGGTCGGGAGGAAAGCTCTCAGCACCGAGCCCACAAAGGGTGTCAGAGTACCAGCAGTCCAGAAACTGTTAAGAGCCACGCTGTCTGTTGGAAATGTCCTGAGCCCAAGGTGGGAGGCTAAGGTCCAAATGACAGCTCGCAGTGGTGAAGCATCTGGATGTCAGCCCAGGCGGCAGGTGCTGAGGACCAGGTCATTCATGGAAGCAAGAGGGCGGTCGCCCGCATCTGTGTCCGTGACATCCTTGCTGGGAGGCAAAGCTTTGCTGCTGAGTGATGTCTCCCGCCTTCCTTGCTGGGTCGCGGGTCTACTGTTGCCTGTGAAGAAGAAAGGTGATCCCCTCTGCTTCGTCCGATTACACGGGGGCTCTCAACACCTCTTCCTCTTTGGTTTGGACACGGAACTGGGCTGCTTACATGTAAGCACCAACCAATGCATTTCCCTTTATATGTGCAAGAAATAGGAAATTGTTCTCTGACACAGGACAGAGCTATCATTGGTTCATATGGTTGAAAACTTTCTCTTTAAAATCCTCAAGAAAAATAAGGACAGTAGTTTTTGTGGGCAATGCAAAATTCCAACAAATTCCAAGGGAAGAACAAGGAACCAATCCTTAGACCTGTTAGAAAAACTATGTGGTAACTTGAATCAACTGAATGTGTTATCTGAATGTTTCTAAACTAAACACTCTAAACAAAATTCAGGAACAGTTTTATATAAATGCTCTCAAACCTTAAAGCCAAACTTCTTTCCTATAAAGTGATTTCTGAATTCCAAAAGAGTTCCCATCTTTCTAGGAAGTCGTCAATTTCCAAAGACCTTTTAAATTCTTTTTTTTTTTTTTTTTTTCATTTTTTTTTTTTTATTTATTTATTTTTGACAGGCAGAGTGGACAGTGAGAGAGAGAGACAGAGAGAAAGGTCTTCCTTTTGCCGTTGGTTCACCCTCCAATGGCCGCCGCGGTAGCGCGCTGCGGCCGGCGCACCGCGCTGTTCCGATGGCAGGAGCCAGGTGCTTCTCCTGGTCTCCCATGGGGTGCAGGACCCAAGCACTTGGGCCATCCTCCACTGCACTCCCTAGCCACAGCAGAGAGCTGGCCTGGAAGAGGGGCAACCGGGACAGGATCGGTGCCCCGACCGGGACTAGAACCCGGTGTGCCGGCGCCGTAAGGCGGAGGATTAGCCTGTTGAGCCACGGCGCCGGCAAGACCTTTTAAATTCTAATCACTTAATCCTTGGTTAACTCTACATTGTTAGGTTTGATTCCCTATTTATGTGCTCTGATTTTATCTTTTTAAAAACATATCCTCATTAAGTAGTTACCTGTAGCTGAAGGTAACACGTATAGTAAAACAAAAAATAAAGCAATAATTTTTTTTGGAAGATTTATTTACTTATTTGAAAGGCAGAGTGACAGAGACAGAGGGAGAATCAGAAAGAGACACAGAGATCTTCCATCCACTGATTAACTCCCTGAAGGCCACTACAGCTGGGGCTGGTCCAGGTCAAAGCCAGGAGCCAGGAACACCTTCTGATTCTCCTACTTGGGTGACAGGAACTCAGAAACTTGAGCCATCATCAACTGCCTCCCAGGTGCATTAACAGGAAGCTGGACTGGAAACAGAGAAGCCAAGACTCAAACCTGCGTTCTGATACAGGATGCACGTATTCCAACTGGCGGCTTAACCATTGCACCACAATGCCCATGTTTATTAAATCTTATTAAAGGATAATTTTATTAAAATGTCATGTGCAAAAAAAGTATTACCTACTTATAAACATATGCCAAATTGCAAAAGACACAAATTATTTTCAACATAACAAAAATTAATATTTTAATCAGTTGATATCTAATGTCACTGGACAAAAGAGACAAACATTCTTGCCTTCATGTAACTTAATTAAGGTCAACTACAGCTACTTCTTTCCATGTTCCTCATATTTATGAGCTCCCCAATCTTGTCAGTCTATTGTCTTCCAATTGTATGATTTCCCAAATTTGTTCTTTTCTTTCTGATCCTCTGACCACTGGATTAGCTTAGATGTTCACTATTGCTTTTAATATTTATTTCCAGCTAACTCATGCATGGTGTTAAAGGCATTCAGTGGTGAAACATGCCTCACAACCACACCTATTTGTCCTCCTTCTCGTCTTCCCAGAGAGAACCACTCTCACCAAGTTGCTGTGCATCTTGATGGATATCCAGTGCAAACATAAGTGTCCATTTGTGGCTGGCGCCGCGGCTCAATAGGCTAATCCTCCACCTGCGGCGCCAGCACACCGGGTTCTAGTCCCAGTCAGGGCACCGGATTCTGTCCCGGTTGCTCCCCTTCCAGGCCAGCTCTCTGCTGTGACCCGGGAGTGCAGTGGAGGATGGCCCAAGTGCTTGGGCCCTGCACCCCATGGGAGACCAGGACAAGCACCTGGCTCCTGCCTTCGGTCAGCGCGGTGCGCTGGCTGCAGCGCGCCGGCTGCAGCAGCCATTGGAGGGTAAACCAACGGCAAAGGAAGACTTTTCTCTCTGTCTCTCTCTCTCTCTCACTGTCCACTCCGCCTGTTAAAAAAAAAGTGTCCGTTTGTATTTTACACACAGAGTAGCATACTATGCTTTCTATTGTGTATTTTCCTTTTTCAAATTAATGTATTTGAGAGAGTTTTCTACATCAGCCTCATCTGTTTCAATAGATGCATGGCTAATGAATATATAGCAATCCACAATTTACTAAGAGTCCACTACTGTATTCAGCAGGTTAGCTTAGGTTACCTTGGAGAAGCAAATAGCCCATAAATCTCAGCAGTTTGTTTCTTGCTTACAGAATGTCTGTTGAGGTTCTGGGCAACTGTCCAGGGCAAATGCCTTCCCTGTGGCTACTCAGTGATCATTTGTTAGTGGTTCTGTCATCCCATGGCTGTACCATCTGGAACAAGTGGCCTCCTGAGTGAGAGCAGCAGAGAGAGAAGGAGCTTTGGCATAGAAGTAGACCCACAATGCTTCAGCCCAACACACACACACACACATACACACACACTCACACATACACACACTCACACATACACATACACACACTCACACATACACTCACACATAATCACACACACATACACACACTCACACATACACACACTTACACGCACTCAACACACACACACACACCTTCCAACGCATTCACCAGAATGGCTCTGTGGCTTCTCCTAACAGTGACGAAAGTAGGACAGTAAAAAGCTCCTGCGTGCCTGATGGAATGGAGATCTTGCCTTGTCAGATTTTAACAAACAAAAATGGTGCGTTTTTATGGGGTACTGTGTGATGTTTCATTACATTTGTATATTATGTAACCTTCAGCCAGGGAAAATATATATTTCCTTTCAAGCATTGAACGTTTCTTCATAGCAACAGCATCTACAATTCTGTCTTACAGGTTTTTTTTAAAGTAGAGAAATCCACAGTACAGTGCTTGCCTCTAGTGATCCTGCCGTGCAAAAGAGTCCCAGGATTCATACTCCTGTCCAGCTCTAACCTAGTACCAATCAACCAAGCTTTCCCGTCCCGCATTCTCTCTGCTTGACCTCTCCAGCCTCTACTAACCACCATTATGTTTTTAACTGCCAAGAGATCACCTATTGGTTTAGAGACCATTTGTGAATGAGATGTATGAATATCTGTATTTCTGTGCTTGGGCTTATTTCACTTTATGTAATGACTTCTGACTCGTTATGTTGTTGCAAATGAAGATTTCACCCTTTTGTATGGCTGAGCAATACTGCGTTGTGCGTGCATACCACGTCTGCTTTATCCATTCATCAGTGGATGTGCCCTTAGGTTGTTTCCGTTTTTTGGCTACTGTGACTTGCGCTTTAATAAACGTGGGAGTGCAGATGTCTCTTGGACACATGAATTGCATTTCCCTTGCACATATAGCTAGCAGTGGGATTGCTGGATCGTACGTTAGTGCTTTGTTCGTTTTCTGAGGGCCTCCATTCTATTTTCTACCTTCCCACCAACAGTGTACAAGGGTTCCCTTTTCGACACAGCCTCATCAGCACTTGCTATCTTTTGCCTTGATGAAAAGAGCCAGTCAGTGGAGTCAAGTGATCTCATTGTGGTCTTGATTCACATTTTCCAAATGATTGGTGTTGAGCATTTTTAATATACATGTTGGCCACTTGTAAATCTTCCTTTAAGAAATTTCTGTTAAGAGTTGCCCATTTTTTACTTGGATTATCTGGGGGTTTTTTGTTGTGGTGATTTTTTTTTCTTTGCTGTTGAGTAGCTTGACATCTTTATATATTATTATTGATATTAACCCCTGTCAGATACATGGCTTGCAAATATTTTCTCCCATTATGTAGGTGTTCTCTTTATTCCATTGATTGTTTCCTTTTCTGTGCAAAATCTCTTTAGTTTGATGAAATATGTTTATTTGTGCTTTTACTTCCTGCTCCTTTGGGCCTGATCTACAAAATTCTTGTCCATTCCAACATCCTGAACTATTTTCCCTACGTTTTCTTCTAGTGGTCTCAGAGTTCCAGGTTTCACATTTAGCTTTTAAATCCACTTTGACCTGACTTTTCTAAAGGGTGAATGATAAGGGCCTAGATTCAATCTTCTGCGTGTGAACATTCTTTCCCAGCACCATTTATTAAAGGTACTATCCTTTTCCTAACGCTTGCTCTTAGCATCTTTGTCAAAGACTATACCAGAAAGCCGTATTAGTCTGAAGCTCTTTGAGGCAGCACCTCACATACCTTTTGGGTATTCAATAAGCACGTGTAGCTAGCACTTGCATTAACAGAGAATCCACAGCATTGATAACACACTCCACTAGTGAACAGCTTTTTGCAAGTACAGAATAGGTCACTCAAAAAGCCCCAAGTCAGTTCTGAATCGTCACACTATTTTCTGGAAAAGCAAATGTGGAAGAATGAATGGCAAATATCTGAAGAGTCATTTTCATACTGTTTTGGTTCATCATCATGTAAGCTAGAGAGACTGTCAGATTGCCAACAAGAAAGAAGAATAGTAGCAGTGTGGTTCACAACAGCCAAAAGGTGGAAGAACCTAAGTGGCCATCAAGAGATGAATGGATACACAAAATACATCATACACACACACACACACACACTGGAATATTGTTCATTCTTACAATGGAGGGAGGGGCTCCCGTTGTGGCACAGCAGGTTAAGCCACTGTTCGTGACACTGGCGTCACATACGGGTGGGCCAATTCAAGTCCCTTCTGCTCCACTGCTGATTCACCTCACTGCTAATGCATCTGGGAAGGGAGTGGAAGATGGCCCAGGTAGTTGGAGCCCTTGCCTGCCATGTGGGATACGAGGAGGGCCTTCCTGACTCCTGGCTTTGGCCCCACCCCATCCCAGCTGTTGTGGCCATTTGAGGAGTGAATCAGTAGATGCAACACCTCTCTCAGTTTCTGTTGTTCTGACTTTCAAGTAAATAAATATTTTGTTTAAATGGAGGGAATTCTGACCCATGCTACAACATGGATAAACCTTGAGGACGTTATGCAAAGTGGAGTAAACCTGTCACAAAATGGACGAATACTGTATGATTCCACTTCTGTAAGGAACCTAGAATGGTTAAATTCACAGAGACAGAAAGCAGAACAGTGTATAGCGGGTGTGGAGTTTCAGTTTTGCAAGATGAAGAGTTCTAGAGATGGATGATTGCACAATGGTGTGAATATATCTAATACCACTGAATGAATGAGACACTTAAAATGGCTATAATGATAAATTTTATGTGGGGTATGTTTTACCACAATAAAAGAAAAAGAAAAGTGAGTGAGTAAAACTCTTTACAAAATGATAACAAAAATCTCTGAGAAAATCTTGCATAACTCTGATTCGTTAAAGAACTTTTTGGCAGTTGACTTGACAGTAATGAACCAAGAGGCCAGAATGTGGGACGGCACAGCCCTATAAATGTTCACATCTCCCATGAGGATGCAGAGTATGGGAGAAGTGGAAAACTGAACAAGGAACCAAATTCTATAAATGAGTCAAATGGGAAATTTCCCCCTATGTGAGTTAGCACTCCTAGCCTATATTTAGCGTCTAGGTATCCAACATACACCAGCCCAGCTCACAGCAGATGGCTTACAGAAATGAGAGTGACAGTTAGCTAAGAAGGGGAATGCAGCTATCCCATGGGCTGTTCAACTGTTCAAGTCTGCCAGAGCAGCACATTCCTTCCCCGTAGGAAATCTGCGTGGGAAAGCACATTACAATCAGAAGCTATTTAGCAAACACGGAATGAGAGAAAGGGTGGCAATGGTAAAGAGAAGAGGAAGAATTGTAAAGTTTAAATGCCTGGTGACATCATCCTATAGTAATGTGATTTATCAGCCTCCACAGTGGGGTCCCCTGCCACAGGGCCCACATAAAACTGTCTCAGGGTGCAAGCATCTACCCTACACTGGAGAGGCATGGGGATGACCAGGGTTTCTGTCTGACTTCTTTTTCTAGGCATTCAGGCTGACTAACCAACTTTTATTGACCTATTTTCTCTTTATAACAATAATGGCATCATTTAATGTTGTCACCAGCTGTACTGGGATTAAGGAGACATTTTGCTTCTGTCCGTTATGTTGGCATTTCTAGGGACTGCATGTCTGTGCCCACCCCCAGATGCCTGATAGCTTTTGGAAGTGGGACCTTTGGGAGGTAATCAGATTTCGATGAGGTCACAAGGGTGGAGCCCTCATGTTAGAATTCATGCCCTTATAAAAAGTGAAAGAAACATGGCTGCCCTCTGCTTGCACCCACCCAAGAAGGCCATTGAAGGGCAGGACCAGGAAGCCACCCTTCACCAAGGAGTCAACCATGCTGGCACTCTGATCTCACGCTGCCAGTCTCAGAGCCATGAGAAGGAAGTGTTTAACCTACCCAGTCTGGGGTGCTTGTTACAGCAATCCAAAGAAAAACAGCATTTTAAAAAATACACTTCTTTGAAAACTTTTATTTAATTCTTTGAGAGGTGAGAGAGACATAGACATACTTACACATGTAGACAGAGAGAGAGAGAGAGAGAGAGAGAGTGCTCCCATCCAGTGGGTCACTCACCAAATGCTTGCCAAGCTGAAACTGGGCCAGGCCCAAAGTCAGGAGGTGCAGAACACAATCCAGGTCTCCCGAATGGGTGGCAGGAACTTAAGCTGTCACCATTTCTTCCCAGGGTCTGCATTGGCAGGAAGCTAAAATCAGGAGGCAAAGCCGGAAATCAAAGCCAGGTGTTCCCATGTAAGCTGTGAATACCTTAACCTCCCATCTAAGTACTACCCAGGCCCGACCCTGCTTGGCTTCTGAGATCAGATGAATCAGGGTGGTAGGGCCATAGGTGAGTGTCTTAGTCTCTAGGCTAAAAGCCCACCCCCTGCTACCTCTGTTGTATAGGACTGTATGTTTGGCTTAATTTATAGCAACAATTATTTTACTTTTATTAGTATTAGTTTCTCATGTTTAACTTCTGAACCTTTCCTATGTTCACCTTGCTCTCTCTTTTTTTTTTAATTTTTGAGAGGCAGAGTGGACAGTGAGAGAGAGAGACAGAGAGAAAGGTCTTCCTTTGCCGTTGGTTCACCCTCCAATGGCCGCCGCGGCTGGTGCACCACGCTGATCCGAAGCCAGGAGCCAGGTGTTTCTCCTGGTCTCCCATGGGGTGCAGGGCCCAAGCACTTGGGCCATCCTCCACTGCCTTCCCGGGCCATAGCAGAGAGCTGGCCTGGAAGAGGGGCAACCAGGACAGAATCCGGCGCCCCGACCGGGACTAGAACCCGGTGTGCTGGCACCGCAGGTGGAGGATTAGCCTATTGAGCTGCGGTGCCGGCCCACCTTGCTCTCTTGACATATTTTTATTATTTAATAGTTTTTTTCATTAGTTCGTTCATTTTGGTACATCCTTTGGTGTATTGTGCACTGAGGTCCCAAGAATCTTAAACTAACCTGGGCCTGGGGGCCGGCACTGTGGTTAAAGACGCGGCCTGCAGTGCCAGCACACCGGGTTCTAGTCCCGGTCGGGGTGCCGGATTCTGTCCTGGCTGAATTCCAGGCCAGCTCTCTGCTGTGGCCCGGGAGTGCAGTGGAGGATGGCCCAAGTGCTTGGGCCCTGCACCCGCATGGGAGACCAGAAGAAGCTCCTGGCTCCTGGCTTCAGATCAGCTCAGCTCTGGCTGTTGCCATCATTTGGGGAGTGAACCAGCGGTTGGAGATATATATATATATATATATATATATATATATATATATATATATATATAAACTGGGCCTATCATGGAGAGACCTAAATTCCTGAAAGAGAGCTCTGACTTGGACCAAGGACCAAGAAATGCATTCTTTGTCTCAACTCTGGAGGAGGCTGCCACAAATTGGGTTTTACTCAGGCATCTATTCCGGCTTGAAAAGCCATTTTAACTTGCTGCGTCTTACTTTTTGCTGGGTACTTAGAGAAGTGCATTAACACTTTCAAATCTCTAGAGAACATTTAGGCATAGTGTCCCATCAAGGAGAAAGAAGCCAGTGGTGTCTTTAGTGTGAAATGGCATTTCATTTATTACTTTTAGCTCCCAAATTTCAATTTACCTCCCCCTTTTATTATGGCTAGTCCACCATGCATGCAAATAGGAAGGGATATTGGTGTGTATTGTGCAGAGTTAATTAACTTTGGGTTTTTAACCATAAAAACAACTTTTTCATATAAAACCAATATTTAAATTTCCCCAAAAATAGAAAATAAAGAAAATATACACAAACAGAAATATACTATGCAGAAGACATAATCCTATTCTCAATCACATTTAACAGTTGATTAAATAGCCTGTCAATCAATAAATAAATAGCCTTTAAAAATGTTTTATCTCTGGTTGTATCCCTTTTCAAACTTTGTTATATATAATAAATACTTTTTCATATATTCAGTCATACATACAATACATATCTGTCGGTAGCTTGTTATTTTTACATATATGGTGAACCTATTTCTATGTTGGTGCATAACAGACTGATATCTCTATTTTTAACAAAAAACATTTCCATGGTATTTTCTGGTACATGTGCCACATTTATCTATATATATCTCAGAGAATAGACATATAGATTGTTTCCAGATTTTTTTACTCTTATAAATAACTGTGCCATGAATATCTTCATACCTACACTTTCTGTAATTCATTCCTTAGGATAAATTTCTAACAATGTAACTTATTCCAATAATTCTAATTCTTATTTCTAGGCTATAGAAAGGTTGTTCTGATTTCCTTGCTGAATACAGGCACTGATTTTCCCACACCTTCATCAATACTAGGGATTATTACTCTCATTTCTTCTCGCCAGCTGTGACAGCTTGGTAGCATCTGGGTATTGGGCAATTCCCACACCTCACACCTTGCCTTACGTCTCCCTATTTTTGCTCATCACTGAGAGAGGAAAGAGCATATCTGGAAGGGAACCAGAGCACCAGCCCTTTTATTTGCGAATATCATACGACTTGCAAACTTGGTTTGAGCCCTTGGAATTTTCCTCATTCTAATCATTTATTATTGTGCCAAGGACAAAGTAAAATAGGCTCTTCCCTTTAAATATCTCTCACACCTAGACTTCCATTGCCATAGTTTAGGATATCTTTATTCTACCCATTCTACAAGGCTTAGTTTAAATACTACATCTTTCCTGATCACATCACCGAGACTTTGCCTTAAACTCAAGTATGCAATATTATCTTTTTTCCCTTATGTTTTTTCTTACTTATTTTTTGAGAGTAAGGCAGAGAGTAAGTGGCGAGGAGCTCCCACCTGCTGGTTCACCCCTCATTTGCCTGCAACAGCCACAACTAGGGCAGGTCAAAGCCAGGGGCCGGGAACTCTATTCAGGTCTCCTGTGTGAGTTGTAAGGACTCAATGATTTGAGTCATTGCTGCTGCCTCCTAGGATCCACAGTAGCAGAAAGCTGGAATCAGGAGCCAGGCGCTCCAGTGTGGGGCACGGACTTCCTAACCTGCATCTTAACCGCTAGGCCAAATGCCCACCCCAGGAAGCGCTCTCTTTTAAATGTACGGATACCTAACTACATAGTTCTTAGGTCTCTTTATGTCTTTGCAAATACGGTGTCTTTCTTTCCTTCACCCTTGGCCCCTCTATACCATGCCTATTCACAGGTGTTCCAGGTGAAAGCACACCTCCAGTGACCCCAGTCCCTCCTTAGTAACCTTTCTTCCACATTAGGAAGACTAATAATCTCCTGCTAAGCCATTTGCTCCTCAGTACTATCAAACAGGGTCTGCTCCACCTGCTTCAGCTGTACCCCTCCCAATTTTGAACAATCTTCCTAAAATGCTGGAAGTGCCAGGTTTGTGGAGTTTTGCTTCTTTTGAAAAGCAAACCCAAGGGAAGACACTGGCCTAGTAGGTAACGCATACCTGCATCCCACATCGGAAACCTTACTTCTGTTCCTTACTCTGGCTCCTGGCTCCAGCTTACTGTGCAGACCCTGAAAGGCAGTAGTGATGACTCAGAGGTTGGTTCCTGCCGCTCACATGGGAGACCTGAGTGGAGTTTCTGACTCCTAGCATTTGTGGGAGTGAAATCTAGTGGATGGGAGCTCTCTCTCTCGCTCTCTCTCTCTTTCTCTCTGTCTTTCTCTACCGCTTAAAAAAATTCAATGCTTGCTTTGGCAACACATATACTGACAAATATCAAATCTAATAATATACGTCCTTGCTTAGAATATCTCTGTTATTAAAAAGAAATGGCCAGCCGGCGCCGCGGCTCACTAGGCTCATCCTCCGCCTGCAGCGCCGGCACCCGGGGTTCTAGTCCTGGTCAGGGCGCCGGATTCTGTCCTGGTTGCTCCTCTTCCAGTCCAGTTCTCTGCTGTGTCCCAGGAGTGCAGTGGAGGATGGCCCAAGTGTTTGGGCCCTGCACCCCATGGGAGAGCAGGATAAGCACCTGGCTCCTGGCTTTGGATCAGCGCAGTGCGCTGGCCGCAGCGGCCATTGGAGGGTGAACCAGCGGCCATTGGAAGGTGAACCAACGGTAAAGGAAGACCTTTCTCTCTGTCTCTCTCTCTCACTATTGACTCTGCCTGTCAAAAAAAAAAAAAAAAAAGAAAAAGAAAAAGAAATGGCCAAAACTCTTCTCATGGTTAAGAAGGATCACTCTTCCCTCAACCTCATCTTGCACTTGCTTTTCTGTACTCCTGACACACCAACCATTTCTCACTGCATAGGCGTGACGTGCTCTTATCCATACTCTTGGCTAAAATTCCTGCTATGCAGATCTGTCTTTCCCTGGACCCCTCTCACTCATCTTCCCTACCTAAAGCCTTTAGATTGGGTCCCTCTGTTGTATGATCTTACAGCACTCTGCTTTAATCATGGCACATATTACAAAAGTAATTAATTATTAGCATAGTTGCTTAAGAGACCTCTTCTCCACCACACTATATACTTCATGAGATAAAAGACTGTGTCTATTTTAAAATTTATTTATTCTTACAGATAGAAAGAGAGCTCCCATGCACTGGTTGACTCCCCAGATGCTTGTAACAGCTGGGGCTGGGCTGGGCCAGAGCTGGTACCTGGGAATGCAATCCTAGTCTTTCACAAATGTTGCAGGAATTCAGGAACTTAGCCATCACCACTGTTTCCCAGGGTCTACATTAGCAGGACATCAGGAGCCAGAGGTCGAAATTGAATCCGGGTACTCCCTTGTGGAATATGGATATTTTAAGTGCTGGGCTAAATGCCTCCACCTACACTGTCTGTTCCATACTTCTTTGTGTTCCTAGCGCCTGACCCAGTGCCTGGCAAATACAGGCCCTCAATAAATGTTTATTTAATGGACTGTACTGAGATGAAAGAAGGAAAGAGTTTATGCAGATGTCAGTTTGCAGGCCTTAAGATGACAGGTGATAAAACTGCTTTGCAATCACTTTCTTCTTAGTAAAGTATGAGATAAGAACACCTCAGAGTGACTACAAATCTGGAGGTGGAAGAGGGTTATCAGATTTTCAGCATAATGGGACACATTTTGTAACAGTCATGGCAAAGAATTGGAGCATTGGATAAGTAACATAAGTAGCCTTTCAGGTCATGTGAAGGTCAAGGTTGACAGTCCGGAGAATACAGCAACATGAACTCCCTTAGTGGAGAACTCTCGTCATCAGGTGCCTGCTGGGCTTGGTAAAGGCAGACGAATGGATTCCCTTGGGGGCAGTAACATTCTGTCAAGGGGAAGACAGAGGAACACCTGGGACAGGACTGTAGGCATTGGGAAGGGACTGTAGGATTTGGGGAAGAGAATATGCAGGTGTTGCATGACTGTAACTAAACTGTAAAAAAGGAAGTGACCTCAAGGGGTTGTCAGGACAAAGAAAACAGCTCAGCGGACTGGAAATTCAAGGCGGTATTAAGAAGCCGCGGTGAGGGTACCGTTCGAGAAGAACGGGACAAGGTCCATTTTGAACGGAGCGGATTAGCATGGCGGACCGACCCTGTGTGTATCACAAGGAGCATCCCTCTCCGGAGGAGCTGGGCTCCCCAAGTACAGTGACCTGCAGACTTTAAAGCCCAGAGTCGGGGCCTCCGAGCTACCCTGCAGGCAGACGAGGTGTTCAGAGCCCTAAAAGCCCCCCTTCGCCAGGCAGCAGGAAAAGAACGGGAGAACCTGTTCCCCCGCAGCACCAGTCAGAGAGGACCCAAGTGATCCCCGGAGTTGGGAGCAAGGGAGGCAGCAAAGCAGAGACTGCGGAGCCCTGCGAACGCCGGGGATGAGCACGCGGTTCCTGCCAGAGCAAGTGCAATGAACGGTGCCGAGGAAGCTTCGGAAGGAAGTCTGCCTCCGTGATGGCTTTACCAAACCTGGAACACAGAACAGCCGAACTTGAAGAAGCGGCGTGAGCCCATTGATCAGTACGCGGAGAGGGAAAGGACACGTTTTGAAGAACACAACTGCAGCAGCAGCCCGAGGAAGACCCCCGGGGGCCCGCACACCACCCCACCGCGCCCGCCAGCAGCGCTCACAAGGCCGGCCCTGCGGGTCGGAGCACCTGCTGTCTAACGGGGTAATGAGCGTAAGCGTCCACGGACCAAGACTCTTGGCAGACAGTCTCCCCATGTGACCACTGTTGGGATTATCCCAAAGGGCCAGGCTGTGCTCGGGACACCCAAGTGACAGACCACCAAGAGGAATTCTGCCATCGTTACGCCATTCTGTTTGACAGCTGTGGCAATGCAGGCTCTGGTCTCCAATAAGAAACCTGTACTGGAGCTCAAAGCAAAGTTTGTCTCTGCCCCTCAACTATGAGCCATACAAAGGAAAGCTGAAACCAAGGGGGCAATGGAAAGAAACAATTCTCCCAGTGAACAGGGAAGCAGAGTTAGCTTCCACAAGAAAACTTGCAGACAACCACACCCCCAGACTAGGGAAGAGCAGTGGCAGAAATATGAGCAAGAGTAAAAAGAAAGAAAACAAAACCTTTGGGAGCTTGAAGGAGCCTCAGGATGGCTAAAGAGTAATAATTTTGAACATCCTGGAATTATTCCTTTATTCGGAATTTATTTCCTCCTGTAAATATTTTTATACCGTCTTCCAAGTGATAATCAAAACATCTTTTTTTTTTTTACTGTTACTTGATTCATAACCTCTGTAGTGTCCAGGAATTCTTTGTGTGCTGTACTTCTTTTTTTTTTTTTTTGACAGGCAGAGTGGATAGTGAGAGAGAGAGAGACAGAGAAAGGTCTTCCTTTTTGCCGTTGGTTCACCCTCCAATGGCCGCTGCGGCCGGCGCATTGTGCTGATCCGAAGCCAGGAGCCAGGTGCTTCTCCTGGTCTCCCATGCGGGTGCAGGGCCCAAGGACTTGGGCCATCCTCCACTGCACTCCCGGGCCATAGCAGAGAGCTGGCCTGGAAGAGGGGCAACCAGGATAGAATCCGGCGCTCCGACCGGGACTAGAACCCGGTATGCCGGCGCCGCAAGGCAGAGGATTAGCCTGTTAAGCCACGGCACCGGCCTGTGTGCTGTACTTCTGAAAAGACATCACCGTCATACAACTCAGAGACTTTGCAATGGTTTGTACCCAAGTTCCTGTAGAACTCAGTTTCCTAATAGGACCCATCCCAGAGATTCTTAGAGCAGATTTTGAATGTCAGGTTCCCCCTGCCGGTTCTCATATTAACCCGACTGCAATCCTCTGGGCATTTATCTGAGGGCAGCTAGTTGCAGCCCAAGCTCCAGCAGAATCAGTGAATACAGGAGGAGAATGAAGAGCCACCTCTTTATTCCGTAGTCTAGAGAATCTAGTAATCTTATTTTTTAAAATTTTTTTTTCTTTATTTTTTTTGACAGGCAAAGTTAGTGAGAGAGAGAGAGAAAGGTCTTCCTTCACTCCCTAAATGGCCACTTCGGCCGGAGCGCAGCGCCCATTCGAAGCCAGGAGCCAGGTGCTTCCTCCTGGTCTCCCATGCGGGTGCAGGGCCCAAGGACCTGGGCCATCCTCCACTGCCTTCCCGGGCCACAGCAGAGAACTGGACTGGAAGAGGGGCAACCGGGACAGAATCTGGCACCCCAACCGGGACTAGAACCCAGGGTGCCGATGCCGCAGGCAGAAGATTAGCCAAGTGAGCCGTGGCGCTGCCCGAGAATCTAGTAATCTTAATGCAACTGGGCCAATTTGTTTGGTTATGGCATCAATATTTTATCTACATAAAAAATATCTTGTTTTAAGCCTATATGCATCTTTGTTCAAATCATCGCATATGTTTCCATCTGTTACAGTTTATTGTCCAAAATTTATTCTTGCTTATTTAAAAAGAAAAGCTACAGGATCCTATCAAGATCTGAGGAGTGGCCGGCACCACAGCTCAATCGGCTAATCCTCTGCCTGCAGCGCCAGCACACTGGGTTCTAGTCCCGGTCGGAGCGCCGGATTCTGTCCTGGTTGCCCCTCTTCCAGTCCAGCTCTCTGCTGTGGCCCAAGAGTGCAGCGGAGGATGGCCCAAGTGCTTGGGCCCTGCACCCCATGGGAGACCAGGAGAAGCACCTGGCTCCTGGCTTTGGATCAGCGCGGTGCGCAGGCCGCAGCGCACCAGCCGTGGCGGCCATTGGAGGGTGAACCAATGGCAAAGGAAGACCTTTTCTCTGTCTTTCTCTCTCACTGTCCACTCTGCCTGTCAAAAAATAAATAAATAAAAATAAATAATAAAAAGATCTGAGGAGTACCGCTCTAAGGTTTATTGTGCCCTGTCAACCTCACATCTTCCTCACTTTATAGCCAAAGTAGATTGCTTATACTATATCTTTGTTCTGCCGAAGTAGAGTTTCTTAGCTTTGTACTCTCAACATTTCATAAAAAGAATTTTTTCTCACACAAAAAAACGAGAAGAAACTAGGATAAGAGGAAGCTGTGGTCACAGGACGGAATGGTTAAATTAGTCATTTTGAAGGTGGACTATTTTCCGTCGTTTTGAGTTCCCAGAAATGACCATGGAAGTGGGTGGTTGAGGTGGGATAATGGAGGTCATGGGGCATGTGAGATGCAAAGGTCAGGTATACTGCTCAGGATCCGGACTCACCTAAGGCTGACCTAGTTTCAGACAGCTCAGCGCCGAACCCTTCAGGGAAGAGAAGGGGACATGACCAGGGTACTAGAAATATGGCTGTGGAGGTTGCTGTAGTTGAAACTCTGAAAGGTTAAGAGGCTTGCTGAGAGCTCACACTTGAGAAAATGAGAGATGAGCGCTAGTGTTTGCAGAGGAAAGAGGGAACTCAGACCATTAAAAGGACAGGAAAACACGGCCAGTTGGGAAAGAGCAAAACTGACGCACGGAATTCAAAGTAAAGAAGGTGATAGCAGTTGGACTGTGTCTCGAATAGTGCCGCCTATACAAGATAATTTGGAAAAAAAGAAGAGGGTTATGTGAGGATCATGCTTGATGATGAATGAGATTTTGACAACCTATGGGAAACTGTAAATACAAGACATCAAAAGTATTATTGTGGTTTTACTCTTCTTTCAGATATCCTGAGGAATATACAGCTATCAGGCGATCGAAGACAGGGCTTATCAGCTCTTTTTCACATTAAAATGCCTTTCCTACTTCTAATTATGCGAGGGTTTTCAGATGACTGCATCTCCTGTGGATATAGGCTGGTGATTGGGTTCTGTTCTATTCCTCATCTCATTTTTTTAATTAAAAAAATTGTGGTTTTTTTAAAGATTTATTTATTTATTTGAAAGGCAGACACACACATGTGTACACACAAAGAGAGACAGAGAGAGAGCTTCCATACTCACCAAATGGCCACAATGTTTGGGCCTGGACCAGGCTGAGCCCAGAAGCCAGGCACTTCTGGGTCTCTCATGAGGATGAAGGGGCCAAGCACTTGGGCCATCTTCACTGCTTTCCCAGCCACTTTAGCAGGAAGCTGGATTGGAAGTGGAGCAGCCAGGACTTGAACCAGTGCTGCATGGGATGCCGACACTGCAAGGGGAGATTTAATCTTCTGTGCCACAGTGCCAGCCCAATTTTGTTTTTAAGGTTTAAGTTATTCTCATGGGACTGTTGAAATTCAGCTGCTTTCCAAGGTGTTGGTGCTGTGGCAATGGGGAGAAAGTCGCTGCCTACAAAACCAGCGTCCCATATGGGTGCCAGTTAGTGTCCCGGCTGCTCCACTTCTGATGCAGCTCCCTGGATGGCTCAAGTGTTTGGGCCCCTTCACTCACATAAGAGACTCAAAGATCTCCTGACTCTTGGCTTCTGGCAGGCCCAGACCTGGCCTTTGCGGCCATTTGGGGAGTGAACCAGTGGGTAGAAGATTTGTCTCTCTCTCTCTCCCTCCCTCTCTCTACCTCTGCCCTTCAAATAAATAAATAAAATACAACAGCACTTTCAATATTTAGATTAATGGTTTCTCCTTGATATGCACACTTGCCTTGATTGATTTTTTACTACATGAGTGTGATCTGGCTTAGAACCTGTAACATGCTGTGAAATATTTACTCAGATTTCATCAATACTTTTTCAGAATAGAAGTGGAGTAAGTTGTCAATCATTCTATCACTAGAGATAATATTTTAAACTGTGCATAAAAAGGAGTTTAATTTCAGAATGTATACTGCATGCACTTTATAATATTATTTAGGAAAGCAAATATATATATATACACACACATATATATATACAAATATATATAATACACACACACAATAGCCGTCTGTCCATGACCAATATTTGTTAAAAGTCTGCTGTTAGGTAGATACCACGCTACATGCTTCGAATCTAGTAGTGCACAAGGCAGGAATAGTGCTACTTCCCAAAGATTGCATTCTCTGGAGAAAAGTCAGTGTAAACAGATACAGACACGTAAGAGAGGATTTATTATGGGAACTGGCTCGTGCAGCTTTGGAGACTGAAAAGTCCCACAATGTCCATCTGTACTTAAAGAACCAGAGAAACTTGTAATGTGATTCAACTCAAGTACCGAGACCTGAGAACCAGGTGGAGGCTGCTAACCTAAGTCCTGGAGCTCAAAACCTGAAAACCTCAAGTTTTGAGTTCCAAGGGCAGAAGACGATGCTCCAGCTCCAAACGAAAAACACATTTGCCCTTCCTCTGCATGTTTGTTGTATGTGGGCCCTCAGCAGATTGGTTGGTGCCCACTCACAGCAGTGAGGGTAGATCTTCATTCAGTCTTCTGATGCTAATCTTCCAGAAACACCCACACAGGCACACCTAGGAATAATATTTTACCAGCTGTCTGGATATCCATAACCCAGTTAACTTGACACACAAAATTAACTGTTACAGATTTCTCACTAGAAAAGGCAGAAGTGCCATTGAATGAAAAAAGTCAAGCAAAGCATCTTGGCTCCTTCATCTCTTGCAATCAACTTCAGAATTTTAAAGTTTGCTTTAATTTTTTTAAAAGATTTATTTATTTGTTTGAAAGTCGGAGTTATACAGAGAGAGGAGAAGCAGAGAGAGAGAGAGAGAGAGAGAGAGAGAGAGATGTCTTCCATCTGTTAGTTCACTCCCCAGATGGCCGCAACGGCTGGAGCTGCACCAATCCGAAGCCAGGAGCCAGGAGCCTCTTCCGGGTCTTCAATGTGGGTGTGGAGGCCCAAGGACTTGGGCCATCTTCTTCTGCTTTCCCAGGCCATAGCAGAGAGCTGGATGGGAAGTGGAGCCGCTGGATCTCGAACCAGCACCCATATGGGATGCCGGCACTTCAGGCCAGGGCGTTAATCTGCTGCACCACAGCTCCGGCCCCCTAAAGTTTGTTTTAAAACAGTAAAGGCTCAAATAGAGACCATGTATGTTCCTTGCCCTTTTCTCGCATTCATAAGAATTGCTGCTTTTTTTTTTTTTTAATCTTGGGCATTCTAATAGCCTTTGAATTTAAAAAAATAGGTTTATAAAGCACAAAAACAAAACATAGAGGCTGGTCCTGTGCTGTAGTAGGTTAAGCCTCTGCCTGTAGCACCGGCATCCCATATGGGCACTGGTTCATATCCCAGCTACTCCTCTTTTGATTTAGCTCTCTGCTTATGGCCTGGGAAAGCAGTGAAAGATGACCCAACTGCTTGGGCCCCTGCACCCAGGTGGCAGTCCCAGAAGAAACTCTCGGCTCCTGGCTTCGGATCAGCCCAGCTTCAGCCATTGCGGCTATCTGGGAAGTGAACCAGAGGATGGAAGACCTTTTTGTCTCTCCCTCTCTCAGTCTGTAACCATGTCACTCAAATAAATGAATAAATCTTTAAAAAAGAAATCAAAACAAAAAACAACAACAAAATATGTAGACCAATAGAATAGAGAATCCAAAAAAACTCTGTACGTAAACAGATGCCTTGTGACTTGTGATGGCACTGCATACATATTGATAAACTCATCAAGCGTTAAAAATATCTTAAGTGGTGCTGGTGTTGCAGTGCACTGGGTTAAACCACTGATTGCAATTCTGGCATCCCCTTTGGGAATGCCAGTTCAAGTCCCTGCTGCTCTGCTTCTGATCCAGCTTCCTGCTAATGCACCTGGGTAGGCAATGGAGAATGACCCAAGTGCTTGGGCTGTTACCACCCATGAGGGAGACCAAGATGGAGTTCCTGGCCTGACCGTCAGGGCAATTTGGGGAATGAACCAGCAGGTGGAAGATCTCCATCTCTCTCTACCTCTTCCTTTTCCTCTGTCCCTTTTCCTTTCAAATAAATAAATCTTTTTTAAAAATCTTAAGCAAAAATGAAAATAATACACCAACACTGATGAACACCTGAGTTTTACCACACAGTACACAGTAGCGTACCAGTTGTTCATTGCTGACTGGAAGCTGTGGGCTGCTAAAGCTGCTTGCTGTCCCAAGAAAGTGTCACCACTTCAGGAGCCCACAGAAAGGTCAACATTCGAAATTCAAAACTCATTTCTACTGACAGTGTAGGGCTTTTGTGCCCATAATAAAGTCAAAAAGCTGAAACTTTGTAGGTTGGAGAGCATCTATGTGATTAATCATTGACACAAGTGCCAAGACTACCCTGTGGGGAGAGGAAAGTCTTTAATAAATGATGCTGGGAAAGCTGGAGAGCCACATCCACAATAATCTTTTATATGACTTGCAAACATTAATTTCGAAAGGATTGAAGACCTAAATGTAGGGTCTGAACCCATAAATCTCCTAGAAAAAGACAGAGAAAATGCTCCTTGACCCTGGTCTTGGTCATGACTGTTAGATGTGACCCCACAAGCAACAAAAACAGAAACAAGAAATATAAATAAGCTAAAAAAAACTAGTGGGACTGCATCAATGCAAAAGTTTCTGCGCAGCAAAGGAAATAACCCACAACAAAAGGCAGCCTGCAGAATGGTAAAAAATATTGACGTGCCGTATTTCTGATAAAAAGTTCATTTGACAATGTGAGGAATTCATACGACTCAATACCAAAACAAGAGCAAAAAACAAGTAACCAAATTTAAAAGGACATTTGAATTGGCATTTTTAGAAAGAGGACATATGAATGACCAACACACATAGGCAGAGGTTATCAACAGCATTAACCAGCAGAGAAATGCAAATGTAAAACACAATAAGATATCACTTCTCAACAGTTAAGATGGCTATTATGAAAAATACAGCAAAAAAGAAACAGCAAATTCTAGCAAGGGTATGGAAAAAATGTATTGTTAGTGGGAATAAAAATTGGCATACCCTTTATTAAAAATAATGTGGGGGACGGCACCATGGTGCACTAGGTTGATCCTCCGCCTGTGGCGCCGGCATCCCGTATGGGTGCCGGGTTATAGTCCTGGTTGCTGTTCTTCCAGTCCAACTCTCTGCTGTGGCCCGGGAGGGCAGTGGAGGATGGCCCAAGTGCTTGGGCCTCTGCACCTACGTGGGAAACCCGGAGGAGGCACCTGGCTCCTGGCTTTGGATCGCCGCAGCTCCGGCCTTTGCAGCCATTTGGGGAGTGAACCGTCAGAGGGAGGACCTTTTTCTCTGTCTCTCCCTCTCACTGTTTGTGACTCTACCTGTCTAATAAATAAATTAAAATATTTTAAAAAATAATATGGCATTTCTTAAAAAAACCCTAAAAGTAGAATTACCATATGACCAGCAATTCTGCTTCTTGATAAATATCCAGAGGAAACGAATTCAGTATTTGGAAGAGTTAGCTGCACTCCCATGTTCATCACAGCATTATTGACAATAGCCACCATGTGGAAATAGCTTGTGTCCATCAACAGATGATTGAGGGTGTGCATTGGGCCTAAGAGTTAAGATGCCCACATCTCATACTGGGGTACCTAAGTTCAATACCTGATCTGCTTCTAACTCTAGATTCCTACTCACGCAAATTCTGGCAGGTGGCAATGATAACCCAACTGGCACCCATGAGGGAGACCTGGATTGAATTCCTGGCCTAGTCCTGGACATTTCAGACTTTTTTTTTTTTCTGATTTATTTATTTATTCGAAAGGCAGTTACAAAGAGAGGGAGGAAGATGGGGCTGGCGCTCTGTCGCAGCAGGTTAAAGCCCTGGCCTGAAGCGCCAGCATCCCATATGGGCTCCAGTTCTAGTCCCATCTGCTCCTCCAGCTCTCTGCTATGGTCTGGGAAAGCAGTGGAGGATGACCCAAGTCCTTGGGCCCCTGCACCCATGTGGGAGACCTGAAAGAAGCTCCTGGCTCCTGGCTTTGGATTGGCGCAACTCCGACTGTTGCAGCCATCTGGGGAGTTAACCAGTGGATGGAAGTCCTCTTTCTCTGTCTCTACCTCTTTCTGTAACTCTGTCTTTCAAATAAATAAAATAAATCTTTAAAAAATGAGAGAGAGAGAGAGGAAGACACAGAGAGAAAGAGAGAGAGAGACAGAGAGATTCCGTCTACTGATTCACTCCCCAAGTGGCCACAACATCTGGAGCTCGCAGGTCCAAAGCCAGGAGCTTCTTCCAGATCTCCCGTGTGGGTAGCAGGGCCCATGAACTTAGGCCGTCTTCCTCTGCTGTCTTTGCAGGTACATTAGGAGGGAGCTGGATCAGAAGTGGAGCAGCCTGGACTTGAACCTGTGTCCATATGGGTTGTGAGCAGCACAGGCAGCTGCTTTACCCACTAAGCCATAATGCTGGCTCCTATTGCAGGCATTTGAGGAAGGAACCAGCAAATGGGAGCTGTCTCTGTCTGCCTCTTCTCTGTGACTCTCTGCCACTCAAATTAATAAATAATAATAATGTCTGGGTGGATAAAGTTCATGGAGGGTGTGTGTTTTGAAAAAAATTGTGCATGGGTTTCAAGTTTTTTTCACCAAAATACACATTATGGAAACATATATTATGAAAAAATTATGTATGCATGGGTTTCTAAGTATTTTTCACCAAAATAAATTTTTCTTTTAATTCCATTTTTTGTCACACTTTTTGAAGTACCCTTTTGTACAATAGAATATTATTCAGCTATGAAGAGAAGGAAATCTTACCATTTGCAACAACATGGATGAAGCTGAAGGACATTAGGCCAAGTGAAATAAGCAGACACAGAAAGACAAATATAGTGCCATCTCATTCTAATGTGGAATCTAAAAAACTTGATCTAGAAACAGAGAGAACGGTATTGGGGCTGGAGGACTTGGAGAAATGGGGAGATGTTGGCCAAAGTATGCAAACTTCTACTTATGAGAGGAACAAATTCTAGCTATCTAAAGTGCACCATGGGTGGTGATAGATATGTTAATTAATACTTATAAGGACATATTTATAGCACCAATTAAGAAATCTAAAGATTTGAGGCCAAATCCCATGATCTACCTATTTATGCCTGATCATGACCGATTTGAGCATTAATTTCTGCAAAGAAAGAAAGCAAGGACTGAGTTTGACCACCAGAATATTTAAGTGGGCTCAAAATCTTGGTTAAAACTACTGCAATGGGCTGGCGCCATGGTTCACTAGGCTAATCCTCCGCCTACAGCGCTGGCACCCCGGGTTCTAGTCCTGGTTGGGGCACCAGATTCTGTCCCAGTTGCTCCTCTTCCAGTCCAGCTCTCTGTTGTGGCCCGGGAGTGCAGTGGAGGATGGCCCAAGTGCTTGGGCCCTGCACCCGCATGGGAGACCAGGAGGAAGCTTCTGGCTCCTGGCTTCGGATCGGCGTGGCGCAGCGCACCGGCTGCTATGCGCCGGCCATGGTGGTGGCCACTTGGGGAGTGAACCAACGGAAAAAGAAAGACCTTTCTCTCTGTCTCTCTCTCTCTCACTGTCTAACTCTGCCTATCCACTATAATTCAAAGCCACTATAATTCAAAAGTTGTACTTTGGAAATTTTATTAAATAAAAGTAAAAAAAAAATAAAATAAAACTACTGCAAGCAATGCTCACATATATTGCCTTTAAACCACATACTTAAAGAATAGTTAGTGGAAAAATCCATATCAAACTCTCCCTGGTGATGATAACTGGAGAGAAATAGCTTTCCTACCGATGTATTATGTATTTTTTCCTAGATTCTGAAATGACTCACTAATTCTCATAGAGGAAGCAGATCTAAATGAAAAACAGGCAAATACTTGGAATACATAAGAACAACTTTGTGTACATGGAACATTCTATAAAGAACAAAAGACTAATAATAATTAACAGTTAAAATAGATATCTGTAAGTCTTTTGCTCATGCATTACATCTCAACAGGGCTTAAAAATTAAATTCACTCAATACTAAAACTATATGGATCATAATTTAATATTCAAGATGTTGTAGGCTCTTTGAGTTTGTCATGAGCATCATTTACTGTAGAAATGCAGAAGTGTCAGATGATAAAATGGTCGGTACTCGTGATTTCGTGATACATTGTGAACGGGTGGTACAAACTATAAATCAAGATGACTGCTCTTTTTTCAAGTAAGAGTGAATTATCGCTTCAGCCTAGTAACTGATACAGTGTGTGAACTGGGTGATTTTTAAAACTGTAAAGAGATTACTGAAAGATATATACATGACAATATGTATGCTTTCTTGAAGGGCAATCTCAAACTCGAAATATGCTGAATCAAAGCACGACTATAAATAGAGAATAATCGACAGCATTGTATTTGGCCTTTAGAAGGAGATCACCGATGAATGAAGGTTGGACAGAACAGCAAGTGTTTAAATGGAAAACAGGGAGGCATGGATCATGGCAGGGTTATGGCATTGGCAATTAGCTAATGTCAATGGTACACTTAAGAAGTACTGTGCACGACAGCTCATAAATCACAGCCGGCCATCATTAATAATCCACGACAGGAGGGAAAAGACAAAGAAAGGGAAGAAGAGAATGGTAGGCGGGAGCACTCAGTAACAAAGTACACCTGAAGTGTCCTATAATTAGAAGTATTTCTACCATCAGAGGACCCAGGAAAAGCTTTCTCATGAACAGTTCAGCAAATAACCATGGAGTTGATAAACATTTCATTACGTATGTGCTTTTTCACTTATTCTACTTCATTTTAATTGTATGTATGTGTGCTTTTTAAAGGCATACAGTGTAATGGGGTTGATTTGTGACATCCTATTGGTTTCTGCAGATATTATAATTCCAAACAAAACGACAGCACACATATTACCACCTAGTTTGTGTTGGAAATTCTTAACTAGACAATTTCCCCATGGATGTATATAGTAATAATCATTACTCTCGTGTTACCCATGTACCAACAACTGAACACTCTTCCAATACCCACTCCATGTTTCCAGTCACTGTTGCTATCCTTATCTTATCAGTGAGGCCAAAGTTCAAAGTGAGAAGTGCAGCCTGCTCATTTTTAAGCACTGACTATTGATAATTACAATATGGTGTGATAACTGGAATGCTAGGGAAAGCAGGAGGTGGTATCACGGAGGTAATGACTTTGGAGGTCAAAGCAAGTTTCCTGCAGGAAGTGACATGTCATATGAGACCTAAGGGTTTGGTGAGAGTGGAGTGGCGAATCTGATTCAAGCTGAGGGAATGTCAGGTGGAAACCCTGAAAAGTGAGAGGGAGCGTGGCAATGTAGACAATGAAAAGCCTTTAATCTATATGGAGTGTAGAATCTGAGTATGAGTGGTGACAGATAAAGGTTAGTCTGCAGAGATAAGCAGAGAGCTAATGAGTCACATAGGTCTGGGGCCAACGGAGAGGCAGTCATTTTAGCAGGAAAACGTTATGATCAGGTCTAGAGCCATTACAGTGATGCAGGTGAGAGATGCTGAAGATGTTTTAATGGTAGTTCTAGTAGTTGAAGCATCAAATGACGATTACATAGAATTGAAGGGGATGGAAAGAAGTTGAAGATGGAATTGAAAGTATTGAGTGTTGATTACAAATTGCTACAGAAATTTAGTATTATGGAACTTCCACATCTAGAGAGTAAATATTCAATAAATATTTCAGGAATGAATGAATGAAACAAATGCAACCAAAATTTACTTTCTTTTACAAACGTGACTTGGGAGCAGAGTTCTCAACTCTGTTTTGCTATATTGATATTTTTAAAACATTCATTTATTTATTTGAAAGGCATAGTTACAAAGAGGGAGAGAGAGAGAGAGAGAGAGAGAGAGCGAGAGACAGGCAGGTCTTCCATCCACGGGTTCATTCCCCAAATGGCTGCAGTGGCTGGAGCTGGGCCGATCAGAAGTCAGGAGCCAAGAGCTTCTCAGATTCTCCCATGTGGATGCAGGGGCCCAAGGACTTGGGCCATCTTCCACTGCTTTCCCAGGCCACAGCAGAGAACTGGATCAGAAGTGGAGCAGGCCAGCACTGTGGCACAGCAAGTTAAAGCCCTAGCCTGAAGTGCCGGCATCCCACATGGGCGCCAATTCTAGTCCTGGCTGCTCTTTTTCCGATCCTGCTCTCTGCTGTGGCTTGGGAAAGCAGTAGAAGATGGCCCAAATCCTTGGGCCCCTGCACCCACTTGGGATCAGTGCAGCTCCAGCCGTTGCGGCCATCTGGAGAGTGAACCAGCAAATGGAAGACCTCTCTCTCTGTCTCTACCTCTTTCTGTAACTCTGTCTTTCAAATAAATAAAATAAATCTTTAAAAAAAAAAAAGTGGGGCAGAACAGGACTCAAACCGACAACCATATGGGATGCTGGCACTGCAGGTGGCAGCTCTACCCACTGCACCACAGTGCCAGTCCCTATATTGAATTTTTAACATTGGCACTGCTTGGAGTATTTGCTTTCACCGAATTGTCCTAACTTGGGAAAGAGTCTTTGTCTTTCCCAAATTTTTACTACAGAAATTGTCAGGAGTATAGAAAACTTGAGGTAAGAATAGTTCAATGAGGGGCCAGTGCTGTGGCACAGCAGGTTAAAGCCCTGACCTGGGGCGCAGGTTCTAGTGCCAGCTGCTTCTCTTCTGATCTGACTCTCTGCTGTGGCCTGGGAGGGCAGTGGAGGATGGCCCAAGTGCTTGGGCCTCTGCACCCACGTGGGAGACCCGGAAGAAGCTCCTGCCTCCTGGCTTTGTATCGGCACAGCTCCGGCCGTTGCAGCCATCTGGGAAGTGAGCCAGCGGATGGAAGACCCTCTCTCTCTGTCTCTACCTCTCTCTGTAACTCTTTCAAATAAATAAAATAAATATTAAAAAAAAAGAATAGTACAATGAATAACCAGATACCCCCCACCTTGGGATTTTCAGTGTTTCCTGTGTGGATATCATTTGAAAGGTACTAACATCACAATTCACCTCTAAATATTGCAGCTGTAATTTCTAATAAGGATATTTTCATGTAAAACTATAATAGCGGGGCCGGCACTGTGGCTTACTTGGTTAATCCTCTGCCTGTGGCTCCAGCATCCCATGTAGGCGCCAGGTTCTAGTGCCGGTTGCTCCTCTTCCAGTCCAGCTCTCTGCTGTGGCCCAGGAGGGCAGTGGAGGATGGCCCAAGTGCTCAGGCGCCTGCACCCGCATGGGAGACCAGGAGGAGGAACCTGGCTCCTGGCTTCAGATTGGTGCAGCGCCGGCTGTGGTGGCCATTTGGGGAGTGAACCAACGAAAGGAAGACTTTTCTCTCTGTCTCTCTCACTGTCTATAACTCTACCTGTCAAATAAATTAAAAAAAAGAAACTATAATAACATTACTGCCCTTAGGAAATACAACAGCAACAGAGAAATATAACAACAATTCATCCAATACAATGATTTTCAAAATTCTCCAATTACCCCCAAAATTTCCTGTATAGTTTCTCTTCAAATAAAGAATATAATGAGATATTCAAATGTGTTTATTTGTTAAGTCTCTGGAAACGAAAGCTTTTTGAAGGATGAAAGTGAGAGAATTATTTAACCTGGGATCTAAGTGTTGGGACCAACTTAACAGTCGGTCGATTGCATTGAGCAGCCAGGTTTATTTTCTCATTGAAAGTGCTCTCTGTGTCTCCAGCAAATCAATTCAGTTGACAAGTGCATTGTATTTAGGAGCCTTAGGTCAAGGGTTCACTGTCCAGATGGGTCTCCTCTCACTCCATGGAGAATAACCCCTGTTCATGTGATGGTACCTTGTACTCCTTCTCCTAGGTAATCAGCTGATAAAAGATTGGCCTTTGTGACCAGCAGAAACTGAGTGACTGTACACAGACAGTGAGGTGAAAACCTATTACACTTTTGGGGAGGGACCTCAATAAATCATAAACTACTCTTTTGCTGAGGCATCTTCCTATACGGAATAGCCCATTGGCTTAAGTACATGCTTACATCACAGGGTGCTTTGCGCTGAGCCTGGCAGGGTCAAGGAATATGCCAAGAGAAATGCCAACGTTGGACATCAGTCTTGACCATCGCACCTGCCGAATCATCAAAGCATGGAAAATACTAAGTACAAATATTTGAGCCTACTTTCAAAGGCTAGTATTTTCTCCTTTCACTTCCTTTTCCCTCTCTGCCTCCTTTGTCTTTAATGGAAATGCCAACAGGAACTTGACAGTGATGAACGCCCGATAGCACCATAATGAAGTTTGTAGGTCTTTGTTTCTAGCTGCACAAGGCTGAGAAATGATTATAACTCACCTCTGTGCAAATATTTAAATGCAATATGATGTCCCGGGATGCCAAGTGCCTCGTCTGAAACGGTGAAACTTCAAGCTGTGTATTTGCTCTGTTGTTTTCAGGAATCCAAGTAAATGTTTATTAATGTTCTCTAGATCCTAGCAATAGAAAGTTCTCCTCCAAGCTTCCAATCGTGCCTGTGAGCTGTGCTAGAGAGGACACATGACCAAAACAGGAACATTTGCACTCTGACTACACATGAGGTACTACCTCGATGAGCCTCCGTCTTCCTTATAAATTCCTCCCATATAGTTCAATTTGGTTTTCTAGCAAAACAAATATCTTGGGTTTTCTGTGCAGGTTGCTTTTTTTAAGATTTATTTATTTATTTGGAAGGCAGAGTTAGAGAGAGAGAGAAGGAAAGACAGAAATATCTTCCATATGCTGTTTTACTCCCCTAAATGGCCACAACGGCCAGGCCGAAGCCAGGAGCTTCTTCTGGGTCTCCCAAATGGGCCATCTTTCACCGCTTTCCCAGGTACATTAGCTGGGAGCTGCATTAGAAGTGGAGCAGCTGGAATTCAAACCGTCGCCTGTATGGGATGCTGGCGCTGCAGGCCTTGGCTTAACCCGCAGTGCCACAGCGCCAGCTCTTCAGATTACTTTGTAAACATAAATGCTTCCAAGGGTATATTAGCGACAGTGATGATGGGATTAGCAGTGGTTTTGAAAGTTTGACGTGAACAATAATCCTCTCCACTTGTACGTAGCAGGTTTTAGTTTCAGGCTGCCACATGATTTGCCCTGCCTGTCCTGGATGGCAGGCAGGTGTTTCTACTCACACTGTCTTTCCTTTCTTTCGGGAAGGCCGCTTTGTTTTCAGTTGCTCCACCCCAGCCTAATGCTCTCCCTTGCCTACAGTGTGCTGGAAAGGCACACAGTTAGAGGTTGCAATAATTCAAATATTAGGGAATCCTCTGTAGTGCATTCTGTCAACATTCCCAGCCCACTGGAGTTAAACATGTCTATTACTGGAAAGTAAATGGAAATAGGGTTCAAGACTCTAGTCATTGCCGATGCTCCAAGACCTTGCCATTTTGTATTTAGGCTGATTCAGACATCAATCTTGAAACCCCACTGGACAGGACAGCAACTGGAGTTGGACATATTTCAGAATATGTCAGAAACTGCGATCACAAATAGTTGCTCATAGGAGAAGGGGGGGGGGGTCCAATTCACCTGTGTGTGATGGATGAATGGGAGATGAAAAGAGATTTGATAACCAGTTTTATGATTAGTGGCTATTTCTACAGCCAATTATTCCTCTACTGAGCCCGTAGCAACAGCAGGTTCACAAACCTGTGCATGTAAACATTATCCATCAGGAATGCTCGGAAGAAAAACATAGTTTGCCTTTTCCTGCTATGTGAAAATGATCGTTTTTTTTTTTTTTTTTGTCCCATAGCTCTATGTGTATTAGTTCCTATTTCTGTCTGCCATTCTGAACCTCAAGGAAAAAGCCTTCTGGGTAATAATAAATCACGTGATTGCTTCAACTAATATAACAGTGAATCGAGTATTTTGTTAATAGTGATATTAGGGAGACATTTAATAGTCATGATGGAAAGCTGTTTCAGGAAGTATATACGCACAGGACTGTCTTGCCAGTCCTGGATACATTTCAAGCTTTTATTGAGCCTTTTGGCAGCATGCAAAAAAGAAAATCACAGAAGCATATGGAAAGCTTGACTTTGTTTAAAAGATGTATTTACTGAAAATATTACAAAAGTACACAATAACCCAAAAGGGTTGAAAGGCTGCAACGTGGTTGCTCAAAGGAGGTTTTGGGATTTTGTTAGCACCTCTGTGTAACCCTGTAGAAGGAAGTAGGGTTGTGGACTGACCTGAAGTTAAAAGTGAAGCTCATGCAAGCCCTTCTAAGGAACTTCTGGGGCATTCGGAGTCCGTTGACAGGCGAGTTTCTCATGGCAGAATAGGGAAGAGATGCAGGAGACAAGGAGTTCTGTGCCTTAGATCGCATTGCTCCCACACCAGGGCCCCAGGTATGGGATTAAAGAGAGAGGCAGTAGGAATGAGGGACTCAAAGGGCAGGAATCAACAGGCGGTAGAGGTATTCCCTTCCCTACTGGGTAGCAAAGACCTTGGCTTCAGTGCAGCGAAGCTCCTGGGAATCCAATGTGGACACCATCTAGAAATAACCAGATGTGGCTGGGCATCATTCATGTCCTAGGGCCGGCAGCCTGGGAGTCGAAAGACGCCTGGGGTAGCTAAGACCAAAGTGGGAGAATATGCTTTTTTTTTTGTGAGTCCATGAGAACTGAAATTGGGAAATCTCAGAAATAAACAGATGATATTTTAAGTGGAACCAGGATTTGTATAGTATCAGGCAGGGGTACGAACCAGTGTTCTCCCATGAATGTTAGCCCATGTGCAATAATAACCATAAACAACATTTCCTCTGAGTGTCTTACATGTCCCAAATTGTCACCTTTATGAGACAGATGTATTATTAGCTCTGTTTTGCGTGTTTTTCTTTTAGATGAGAAAACTGAGGCTAGAGAAGTCAAATGACTTGCCTAAGGTCAACCCAGGGAATAAATGTAGAATCCAAATCACAGCCACACAGACTGTTTGACTCCAGACCCCTTCCTCACCCCCTTAACTACTCTGTCTTACAGCATGAAACCCTGGTCCAAGAACAATCAGGCTACATAATGACTTTCTACCTTAACTTTTGGAACGTAATCTAGTCATTATAAATCTAAGTAAAAATTAGGAACTGTTTATAAATACTATACATTAATTAGCATTGAAAGATGTCTAAATACAATTTGATTTACAAGACAAATGGCTCTCTAGGTTAGAGATGGCTAATGAGTGTTTAAAAGCACTAGACTTATTAATGTGAGAAACTTAAGTACTCATGACTAACTAGCAAATCAATGAAGCAAAATTAAAAATATTAAGAGGTTAGCTGAGGGAGCTAGGCATATGGACCGGACAGAGGGTGAGAAAAAGCAAATTTCACAGTGAATCTTTGGCTTCACTTTTTTTTTTTTTTATTGACAGAGTGAGTGAGAGAGAGAGACAGAGAGAAAGGTCTTCCTTCCATTGGTTCACCCCCCAAATGGCCGATCTGAAGCCAGGAGCCACACGCTTCCTCCTGGTCTCCCACACAGGTGCAGGGGCCCAAGCACTCAGGCCATCCTCCACCGCCTTCCCGGGCCACAGCAGAGAGCTGGACTGGAAGAGGAGCAACCAGGACTAGAACCCGGCGCCCATATGGGATGCCGGCACCGCAGGCAGAGGATTAACCAAGTGAACCATGGCGCCTGCCACTGGCTACACTTTCTTCCATATTCACTCTACTTCTTTAATGAGAGGCTCTAGTGAGTGACAAGACAGAAAAACTTTCAAACAAACAAGTAAACAAGGAAAAGCACAACCAGAAACATATAGATAGTTCATAGGAGAAAGCTACACCTCTGTTCATCACTACCTTCTGGAAGCCGATGTACTATATAGACTGATGGGGGTGTTTGAATCTAATGGGCCAGGGTCTGCTCTGAGCATGTAAGGTAAGCTGAAGAAGTGGTTACCTTCTGTGAATTCTAGTCTTAGGGGATTCAGCCTATGAGCGGATAAGAGCTCTTCCTCTCTATTTCATTGAGATGGGACTGTGCTTGTTACTTCAGGCTGAAGCAAAAGGAAATGTCCATTTTCACATTGCTTTCTGGCTTGCCATGATGGACAAAGGAGAAAAGGATTCAGGGTCCCAGCCCATCATGTCGGTGGGACTAAAGACTGCTTGATACTTGCACCCCAGCTCTCAAGGAACTTATGCAAGGGCGGAGATCAGAAAGGAGCCAAGTCTTCGTAACCTTGTAGTGAGTTAGTTGACTACTAAACATTAAGTGTCAGATTTCTGAATTCCACTTACAAAATGACTCCATCATTATGTGTCCTGCTTCCTAGAGTTGTTTTGAAGATTAGAGGAGATGACCTACTGATAACTTTTAAGAAACTAGAAAGATCTTGTTAAACCGAAACTCTTCAACCAAAGGGTCTCTGAAATAAGAGAGTTTATTGAAGGCGTTACAAATGCTAGCCAGAAAAGGGACAGATCTCAGGACAAGCTCCAGCAACGACCAGCGGCAAGGCTACACAGCAGGCAGATATACGTCTATTAGATTTAGACGAAAGAGTGTTTTTTAAACTGAAAATTTCGGACAGGAAGCATAAATTATTTGCATTGCACCTCATTCTGTACAAGGGAGGCAGGGTGACCCCAAAGAGAGAGCCTGTAAGGAGACATCCTTGCTGATTCTGGATTGGTAAAGGCTCAGTGAACAGGAGGTGCTGGGACCTGGGCGGTCAAGCACCAGGGGCTTTCCAGCCAGCGTCTTCACACAGATTCGGGAAGGTACAATAGTTGTTTTGTTGCTAGTTTGACCCACAGCTATCAACTGATTAACTTCTCTTAGTACTTCTCCCCACTATACTCAGCCCTTGTAATTAAATTTAGGGCACTTAGGGGGCTGACATGGTACTGCAGCTTGCTATGCCTGCGTCTCATATCAGAGTGCTGGTTTGAACCCCGGCTGCTCCACTTTTGATCCAGCTCCCTGCCAACATGCCTGGGAAAACAGTGGAATGATCTTCCAACTGCTTGGGTCCTTGCCATTCACGTGGGAGATCCAGATGGAGTTCCAGGCTCCTGGCTTCAGCCTGACCCAGTACCAGCCATTGTGGCCATTTGGAGAGTGAACCAGCTGACCAAAGATCTTCCTCTCTCCCCCTACTTCTCTTTGTCACCCCACCTTTCAAAAAAACTAAGTAAATATTTTTCTAAAAAATTGGACATTTCAAAATTTTTCTCTTATCAACCTTTTAACTAATAAGTGATAGCTATTAAAACTGTACATTTGTTTGCCACAGTTTTCCATTAATAGTTATGCTTGTCTCAATATTCTGGATTCTATATTCATTGCAAAAGCAGGGATTTTACAATGTACTTTAGAAATTAAGGTCCATCACACATTGATAGTCTGAATTCCTATTCAAGCTGAATGACTTTCTATTTTTGTATGTTTTAATATTTTCCTAGATTCTGAGGGACTTGAGTTCAGGGAATATTGCTTTTTTCTTTATTTTTAAGCCCCTGCCACTCAGTAAAATATGTGGCACTGGTAAATGACTATGCAAGCAATCAGCGATTCATTAATAGCCACCGAGGGGAATATGTGAAGAGAACAGGACAGAATTCTTTTCAAGTGAGAAATGGAGATTCTGAAATTTTTTTGAGAGAGCAACAATTTTGAATTATTTGCTAAATTAATGTATCAAATATCCTCAGTTCTTGTTTGACACGCTGGAGGTCCATAAATTATTCCAGGCCTCTCTTTTACTGGATGGTGCCCTGGTGACCTGTAGGATTCATGAAGGCTGGCTAATTTATGCCGGAGGCTGGCTCACTTCTCAGTGGAAGTCCCACACAGCATAGAGAAAGAGAGGCAGCAAGGGGTGAGAGACCGAAAAGCCTCACTTTGCCACCACCTGGCTGTGTGACCTTGGGCAGTCCACGCCTGGCTCCTGAGCTTGGCCCTCGACGACTACTGGTTTACCACAGACCTTGCACCATCAATAGTGTGCCTGCGTGTCCTGGACAAATTCCGAGGCAATGCTGCAAGGGAAGAAAGCCCAGAACTCCTCGGAGAATATTTTGTGTCTGGGGTTTTGTTGTTGTTGTTGTTCCTATTACGATGCAACCCAGGAATCTGGTGGATATATTTTTGACACAAGAGCTTGAAAGCTGATCCCTAACTCGTCTTCCACGCTCAGGTCGTGTGAGGGCTGTGAATCGCTGCGTAATTTTACCGAAGGAGACAAAGCTGGCCGGGAGCCAGAATTCGTTCTAGTGATCAAGCCAAAGCCTGCCCCTCAAAAATAATGAGCTGCTGAAGAGGATAAAGCTGTTTTGACGCTTACAGTGAGCAGCCTGCTTGTAATAAAAGGGCAGCAGATTTGAAGTTGAGAGTGTTCCATTCCCTACAAATCTAATATCCACATCAAATGAATCTGCCATAGACAATTAGAGTTGCAAAAATTAGAAATGATTGTTGTAATGTTTCCCTTAGAGTTTAACCAGATGTGACAGGGAATATTTTCAAGGTTACCTGCTGTATTTCACAAAGGAAGCCATTTTCTTATTCTGTGTGAAATGCTAAATCCCTTTCTAAAAAATGAAATGAGATAAAATGATCGTTTGCTACATCTCAATGAAAGAGAGAGGACGAGACAGTGTGTTCCAATCAGCATAAGCAGACAACAGAGATTCCCCCTTGTGCTGCAGTGCCGGATCTGATAGAAGACCTTGTGTCTGGCACACGTTATCAAAGGAGGATCAGAAGTATTTTGCGGCGTGACATAAACAAAGACACAGAGAGCAGAAGGGAGAAGAGAGCTGGAGCCGCCATGGTGGTAACTGAAGCTGCACAGCATTTCGTGAGCCTGTCCACAGTTCCAAGCCTCCAGAACGACTCTCAAGCAGGGAGTCGTTTCTGCAGGAGTAAAACTGAAATCAGAAGATTTGTAACAATTCTAAAGGAGCAAAGAACAAAACCCAGGTAATCACTGGGAGAATGTGCAATGACAGAAATAATTAGAAACAGCCAGGAGGAAAAGAATCAGTATCTAAAATGGAACAAATTGAAAACAAATAGCTCCGTACTGGGTTATGCCACTTTATATTGCAGCAAATCTGCCTTAACCTCCAGGCAGGCTCTGCTGGGCGGCTGGTTTTGTCTGGCTCTGCTTGGAGTACTGGTAGGACGAGATTTCTCGAAGAAAGCCATTGATCTATGTAATATTTTCAGGACTGAGAAGAGTTCACTGTAGGTGAACTTCTTGGGAGAGAATTCTCCACCGGTCTTCAGTGTTGCTTTCTGCACATGTTGTGACGGCCTGTTCTGCACACCCTCAAGGACATCTGGACAGGGCTCTCCGGAAAGTTCATGGAAAATGTGCATTATGGAAAGCCTATGCATGGATTTCAAGATTTTTTTTTGAACCCAAATAAGCTTATCTTTGAATTCCATTTTTTTCCATGAACTTAAGTCCTGTTGTATTGAAATAGACTTTGAAGATAAATGTTGCCCTTCAGAGCAAAGGGCAGATTTACTTACAGCCTCTGAGTATGTGGTAGCAGCCTCTAGAGCACTGGGCAGAGGTGCTCAATACCTAGTCAAACAAGGGTAATACCTCCCCCGCAAAGCAAAGGGCACACGCTTACTGCTCACTGGAAAAGATTCTGGCTTTCCAAGTCCAGGCTCCTTCCCTGTAACACACCCAACAGAGTGTTTCAACGTCACCCGTTGTCTTGTGGGAGCTGAGAATCAGGAAGCAGCACAAAAATTCTAACTGGTCTGACGGCGGCTACTGCTGTCCATCTGCGATGCAGGAGGCGCCCTTTCTCCCAGCCACCACGGAACTGTGGCCGCATAGTTTGTAAGCGAGGAAGTTGGGTGCGAATCTCAGAACCTGTGCAGTCCTTGGCAAATACTGAAACTGACAATTCTCTGGAAACCTTGTGGTCTCTTCCCAGGACTTTTGGTGAATAATGGGAAAGAAAACATCATGTGTTTGAGTGAATGATTTTTCAGGATACATGAGCAGAGTTTTACTGTCATGTAGGGAGGAGGTAGAAATGTGTGTATAGAATCTGACCGAGCACCCCAGTAATCAATTGTAATGTTTTAGTCCTTGATGCTGGTACAGGTCTAGGTACTAACAAAAGTCATATGTGATGCCGTTCAGTCTGTAATGCTGATGTGTTCACTTATATAAAAAGAATACAGTTTCCATGTAGATCAGAAGTTTGCCAGAAAAGTGTGGTAAGTCTCATCTCCTAAGTGCAAATACAGAGTAGCGATTAGAGAGACTGAAGCATTCTCGGTGGTTGGTGTCAGCAGGTCTGATACCGTGTGTGACCCTTTGGTAGAATCCAGGTTGGCCAGTCACACCGGTTAGGCTGGGTGCTCTTCTACACGTTCACCTGATTCCAGGTTGAACAGCCGCAGTAACTAGTTTGCACAGCAACAGCGCTTCTGGACCGTTCTGAATAACCACACGTTTTATTGTACAGGATTTCCCTTTCCAGAATCTGTTCAGACCACTCTCTCTTTTTTTCGGATGGCACATGTCAACTGATCACATTTTATCTCGCTCTGTCACAATTCCTTCCTAATAATTTAGTTTCACTGAAATACAGCCTTTGTACCTTGGCCGGGCTTGGGGGTTGCCCAGTCTTTTCTGTCACACACTTAGAGATAATAAAATGACGAGTTTCGCCAGTTGTGCTTTCACTCTCCAGATGAGGTCTGGGTCATTGCCCCTTACATTCTAAACACGTGCAATGGCTTAGAAGCTGTTTCAGGCTTTGGGTCTCAAGGTGTGGTCTCCAATCCACCATCATCAGCATCGGCTGGGAACTTGTTAGAGCGGCAACTTCTAGGATCCCAACCCGGATCTATGAGCCTGACATTCCAGGGGAGCAAGCTGGTACTCTGTCTTAACCTGCTCTCCAGGTAATTCTGATATATGCTAAAGAGCCGTTGTTTTAGTGAATTCTAATTAGTTAGAATGAACTCTAGGAGACTGCTAAAATTACTGGAAAATTTCTGATTTGCTCATTTAAAAATAAGCTAGCCACTGACTAGACTTGAAATATTTTGTTGTGTACAGAAATATATGTTAGGGATGGGCACTGCGGCACGATAGGTTAAGCCGTCTCTTGGGACACCTGCATCCCATATTGGAGGGCTGTTTCAAGTCCTGGCACCTCCACTTCCAATGCAGCTGCCTGCTGGAGCTTCCTGGGAGGCAGCAGGTCATGATTTGAATGCCTGAGCCCCTACCGCTATGTGGAAGACCTGCATAGACTTTCAGACTTTTGCATTCAGGCTGACCCAACCTTGGCTGTTACAAGGAGTGAACTAACAAATGAAAGATCTCTCTCTCTCTCTCCCTCTCTCGCTCTGCTTTTCAAATAAGTTAAAATAAATAAACATTAAAAAAATAGTATCAATACTTGTGGTCTTTAGGGGAAGCTGGATTAATGAGCATAGTACCTCTTTGCATTATTTTTATTACTTGCTGCAAGTCTAGAATTATTTTTAATTACTAAGTTTTTAAAAACTAAAAATGTATGATTTGTATAAGCAAGGGAATTTATTTTTATGTGGAATTAAAAGAAGTGCTCAGGGCACATAAATGAGAAAACAAAGATGTTTTCTATGCCACAAGTGCTCTACTGAAACTTCTCTCATATTTTTCTTCATACCAACTAGAGGGAAAGAAGGAGAGCTGTATCAATTCCAAAGATCCAGGTCCACTTGGGACCTGTATGACAAAAATATCAAAATTTAAACAATATTCCCTAAACAAAACTTATACAGGATGTGTGATTATATTCACAAAATTTTTTACAACTCTTAGATATCAGAATTTAATTCACAAACAGGTAGGTCTAAGTTATATGGATTTTAATTGACATGTTTATGCTTCAAAGGATAAAAAAGACCATATGTTAGAGGATGGGTGGCTTTTGTGTTAGTTCAGATCCTCTGAGAAGCAGATGCCACGTGGGATTAGATGTGCAAAAATATATTAGGGGAAATGTTTGTGAAGGATAAAGGGGAAGATGTATGGAGAGACAAAAGGAGCCATCAGACGACAGTGTAGGTCTCACATTGTGAGCCCCGCCATCAGGGAAGAGGATTAGGTAGAAGCCGCACACTGAAGCATGTGTCTAAGTAAGGTTTGGCCAGATCAAGGGAGAATCTTTGAGACAAAGTTGCCTTGGGGATGTTTCCTGCCTGCCGCTCCACTAAGCCCCTGTGTGCTTAGTCATCGTCTGGGAACAGCCCGGGGAAAGTCTGGCCCTGATCCATGTACCCTGCAGCAGGAGATCTGAGAGATGCATTTTCATGGCCACCGGTTTTCAATCCTGTGATTTCAAAAACGTAAAATATATAATTACATACACAATACTGCTCTGCCTGTTCAATCTGTGTAGTTATCAAGGTATCATTGTATCTCACACCTTCCACATCTCTTTCCTCTACCTGCGGATCTTTGAAATGAATATAACAAGTAGAGATTGAGAAATTTTCAAAGGAATTTTGTGTTAGAATTTTGATTATGTGATTTGACACCAAAATATCCTCATATACCACATGGTAAAAATTAATAGAATAGCTTTAATCCATACAGTAAAATACCCGGTGTAATTCTTTTGTGACTCTGCTGTCATGTGTCCTGTACAATGTGGGACACAAAGCCGAGCACAAGTTTGGCAATGACTGGCAAACAAGGCTGCAGCACCATTCAGAACTCTGTGATACTCCAGGTGCCCCCAGAGCAGCCATCAAAAACCTTTCTGTTTTTTATTATTACTATTTTTTTTTTTGACAGGCAGAGTGGACAGTGAGAGAGAGAGACAGAGAGAAAGGTCTTCCTTCCGTTGGTTCACCCTCCAATGGCCGCCGCAGCCGCTGTGCCAGGAGCCAGGTACTTCCTCCTGGTCTCCCATGGGGTGCAGGGCCCAAGCACTTGGGCCATCCTCCACTGCCTTCCTGAGCCACAGCAGAGAGCTGGCCTGGAAGAGGAGCAACCGGGACAGAATCCGGCGCCCCAACCAGGACTAGCACCCGGGGTGCTGGCGCCGCAGGTGGAGGATTAGCCAAGTGAGCTGTGGCGCCAGCTGTTTTATTATTATTATTATTAGCAGGTAATAATAATAATAATAAACTTCATGTTTTAGAGCAGTTTCAGCTTTACAGGAAATTTGAGTAGAAAGTACCATAAACTACTTCCCCCACCCACCCCAGCTCTCCCTGTTAATAATATCTCCCATTAGTGTGATTTATTTTATGAGCCAGTACTGACATAGGATTATTAACCAAAGTCCACAGTTTACTGCTGGGTTCATTTCTTTATGTTGCGTGTTCCGCAGGCTTTGATAAATGTATGGAGGCGTGCATTCACCCCTAAAAATCACTGTGCTCCACAGTGCCACCGCGAACCCTGGCAACAATCGATCTTTTCACTCTCTCCATACTTTTATCTTTTCCAGAATGGCATGCACTTGGAATCCTAACATATGCAGCTGTTTGAGGTATGCAGCTAAGATATGTATTTAAGCAATATGTCCTTAAACTTCTTCTGTATCATTTCATGACTTGATGGAAACTATCTTTTCTATATGTTTTTCAGATTTATTTATTTGAAAGGTAAAGTGACACAAAGAGAGGGAGAGAAAGAGAAAGGAAGAGAGCGAGAGCGAGAGCGAGAGAGAGAGAGAGATTCTTTCATTTCCCAAATGGGCTCAACAGCCAGGGCTGGGCCACGTAGACGCCAGGAGCCTGGAAGTCCACGCAGATCTTGCTCATGCGTGGAGGGGCCCAAGCACTGGGGCCATCTTCTGGGGCTTTCCTAGGCATGTTAGCAGGGAGAGGGATTAGAAGTGGAGGAGCCCCGTCTTGAACCAATGCTCTTACGGGCATCACAAGTGGTGATTTAACCCACCGGACCACAACCCCAACCCCTATCCTGCGTGACTTGTTATGCATCGTCTAGATAAACTACAGGGAGTTTATCCATTTATCTCTGGAAGGACATCTTGGTTGTCTCCAAGTTCTGACATTTACAAATAAAGGTTCTTGTTTCAATGTACGTTTTCAACAAATTTGGGTAAAATGAAGAAAGGTGATTGCTAGCTGATGTAAGAGTGTTCAGTTTGATAAGAACCTGCCAAACTGTCCTGCAAAGTGGCTGCATCACATGGAAGATGTGTCCTTTCTAGAGGGAGCGAGGCTGGGGCAAGGCTGGGGCTCCTCTAAAAAGCCAAAAGAACGCCTTTGTGAAACCTCTCCTGATGTTCCCTGTAAGAGCTGCTGTAGAAGAGAGTAACATGGGGGCCGACCCTGCGCCCGTGCTGGCATCCCGTGTGGCCACCGCTTCGAGTCCTGGCTGTTCCACTTCCGATCCAGCTCTCTGTTGTGGCCTGGGAAAGCAGTGGAAAATGGCCCAAATTCTTGGGCCCCTGTACCCACCTGCGAGACCCGGAAGAAGCTCCTGGCTTCAGATTGGCGCAGCTCTGGCTGTTGAGGCCATCTGGGGAGGAAACCAGCGGATGGAAGACCTCTCTCTCTCTCTCTGTCTCTACCTCTCTCTGTGACTCTTTCAAATAGAGAGTATCAGTCAGGGAGGACACACAGAGAACTTCTCCACTTCACATGGGCCACTCTCCGATCTCTAGCACAAACTAAAGCTATAGAGTAGGAAGTACTGTTTATGTCTCGGTCTGACTTAACATCAGCTACTCATTAACATCCTTTTGGCAAGAAAACATTGAGGTTGTAGCCTCAGCCAAAGCTTGTATTTCTAAAACTTTGTGAACAGTTGGTAGTTTCTAAATACGTTCACTGAAAATAGCAACGGAAGGTAACGCTGGGTGGTGGGGGAAGGTATTAATTTTCTTCCTCTAGCTTTGCAGTCAATGAGGACAGATTTTAAACCTGTTTCCCTCCCCTTAAAAAAAATCTCTACAAAGAGAAACAGATGGTCTACCCCACCTGGCACACCTGTTTTGTTGGTACTCGTAGACAATGGTTCAGACACAAAAGACTCACACCGATAGACTAAAACCATGGAAAATTATCATGGACCATGTTCGTCTGCAATATAAAGGACCTGAGGTGGTCTCCAATTTTTTTTTTTTTTTTTTAGTACTATTGTCATCAATAGAGTGAGGTTTCACTTTGCCATGGCTGTAAACATTTTTTATGTTCTGTACATTTTTTTTCAGGTCAATACAGTTCTAAATAATCATTTTTCAGCTGCTGAGTATTCAACTGTATAGCTATGTCATAAATTATAATTCTTATATCAAGTATTCTAATTTCTATGCTTTAAATGCAATGTTACTATATCTATAAAATATTCATGAGGATTTACTTTTATTATCTTCTTAAGATAAATTGCTACTAGTGTAACATCAAGTTAAAGCTTATGTGGTTTTTTAGGTTACATACTTGGCAAAATTGCCTACCAAAATGTTTTTACCAATCTGTACTCCTACCAACATTACAAAAGAATTGGCATTTTCTAACCAATTCAGCAACCACACATGCTTGATAGGTGAAAATAACAACAAAAACACTTAAAATGAAAAATTGTGTCTCAATTTGTCTCTAGTAGCATTTCTTTAAATCTTCGGTTAAACGTATTTCCATTGGCCTAGTGGCTATTTGTATTAATTGTGTACTTTGCCTATATTTTTATTAGACAACATTTTTTCTTACTGACTTGAAGATCCCACAAAACATTAGATTAAGCAAAAAATGTTGTTCCTAAAGAGCTGCCTTTTTGGGGTACATTTCTCTGTGGAAGCCTCAAGTTTTAAATCTTTTCTCTAAGTATACCAGCAAATTGCTGGCATTCTGCTGAAAAAACAAAGTGCATTTTGTTAGGTCAAAAATGATTCAAAAGTTTTTACTTTCTATTCTCAAAAGAGAATTAATGACACTTATAAAAAGATATATCCGATGATTATTTTAATGATAATTATCTGAAAAACTTTGTTACTGACTGGTAGTTAAAATCAAGGCAAACTAAACACAAAGCTGATTTACATATATGAACACATACAGCTTTCTGCTGTTCTTCTTTGTCAGTTCTCCTGGGCTCTAAAATGGTAACACATAATGTCTGCTTGGTGCGTGGTTTACGGGAAAGAATGAGGACTCAGGAAGTCAAAGGGCACAACAGAGCACTCCCTTTGTGAAAATGATGTAGCCACCTGTGTCCCAACGATGCTTTAATTAGGCACTCCATGTTACACCAGGGAGAGCAAGCCACTCCAAATTAATGGCTTTCTGTTGTTTCCTGAACATGGCAAATTCAGGCAGCTCCTCAATTCAGTCCCGGTTTTGCGTTATTTCAGGGAAGCCAAAGAATGTGAAATTCAGGCAGAGAGAACCCTCCCAAGTTTCTGAGCCTAGAAAACAAGGAGGTGCCACCGTCCCTGCTTAGCTAAGAAGAGTAAAATAAATAGAAAGATCAGGAATGTAACACACGTAGGTTTTTTGCCATTGTATAGGTTTCTTTGGTTAATTTTTACCTTGGCTTACTTCCAATGTAAGGAATAGATTAATTTTTAATCCATCAAAGATGTAATAGAAAATATGCAGATTTGTTGTATATAGAGACACTGAGTAGGGACTTAGGCTTCAGTTTTAGGTCATCTATAAAGAGATCTAGAACAGAATTCTGTAGCCTTTGTTACCTATAAAAAGAATACATCTCAAGCCAGAAGGAAACATGTTACTTAAACTGATTCTCCTCTCACCCCCATACAGTAAAAGGAAGGATCTGTTCACTCAATGTATATAACTGGGACATGATATTTTGCTCATGTAAGGTATAGAATCATTCATCTGGGTCGAGATACAAGTAATGGCAAGCAAACACTGAGCCTAGTGGTTAAAATGCCCACATGCCACATGGGAGTACCTGGGTTAGGTTCCCAGTTCTGACAGTGCGGACTCCAGGATTCTCTGATTCAAGTAACTGGAATCTGCCACCCATATGGGAGACTTGGATTACACTCCTGGCTCCTGAGCCAGCCCCAACCATTCCAGGATGTGGGGCGTGAACCAGTGGATGGGAGTGCTCTCTCTCTCTCTCTTCCTCTCGAATTAATTAAAACAAACAAAAAAAGACACAAATAATTAAAGATGAAAATTAAAGTGTGAATTCCTTCTTCCTCTAATATTAATTATTGCTAAAGGAAATGGTGGAGTGTGCCAAATCTTTGTATAAATCAGAATAAAATGTTATTTTTTAAAAAAAAATATAAATCTAGGAGCAGGTGCTATGGCACGTAGGTTAAGCATCTACCTGAGGCACCAGCATCCACTTCCAATCCAGCTCCTTGCTGATGGCCTGGGAAAGCAGAAGAAGAAGGCCCAAATGCCTGGGCCCCTGCACCCATGTGCTTCTGGTTCCTGGCTTTGGATCAGATCAGCTTCAGCCACTGTGGCCATTTGGGGAGTGAACCAGCAGGTGGAAGATTTCTCTCTGTCTCTCCCTCTCCGTGTTTGTAACTGTGCTTCTCAAGTAAATAAATAAATCTTTAAAAACAAAAAAGGATTTATTTATTTATTTGGAAGGCAAAGTTACAGAGACAGGGGGAGTGGTGGAGGGGGAAGAGATTCCATTTGCTGGTTCATTCACTGAATGGCCACAACAGCCAGGGATGTACCAAGCCTGGAACTCCATCCAGGACTAGCACGTGGGCAACAGGGACCCAAACACTGAGGCCATTCTCACTGCTTTTCCAGGAGCATCTGCAGGGAGCTGGATCGAAAGTGGAGCAGTTGGGACTCCAATCAGCACCCATTCGGGATGCCAGCATCGCAGGTGGCAGCTTTACCTGCTGTTCCACAGCACCAGCCCCAAGATGTGATTTTAAAAGTGTATATAAAGTATTGCCTTGTCCTTATGTTTACTGCTTGTTTTATAAGGATGTCTTATTTCTAACTTAGATTGTAAATTCTTTTTGGCCAGAGGATTTATCTCATTGTTTTTGTGTATTCCCTCACAGCATATATAATGAATATTTGTTTAAATTGCTTTGTAAGGATTTAGGAAAATGAGTTAAAAGATTTACCAATAGGGTGGGGAGTTGGCACAGAGCGGAAGCCGCCGCGTGGAGTGCCTGTGTTTCACACTGGAGCAGAGCGCTCCTCAGCTTTCTAAAAGCTTCCCAGTAATGGGCAACCCGGGAGGCAGCAGATGTGGCTCCATGCTTGTGTCCCTGACCCCTAACCTGGATTGACTTCCTGGGCCTCCTGTCACCCAGATGGAAGGCCTAGACTGAATTCCAGCTCCTGGCTTCAGCCTGGCCCAGCCCTGGCTGTTGGGGGCATTTGGGGAATGAACCAGTGGACAGAAGATCTCTGTTTCTCTCAAATAAATTAAATGAATAAAAATGATGAAAGAAATTTACTACATGCATTGTTTTGTACAGAGGTGCTTCATTTAGATGGTTGCTTATATAATGGTTTGCATTAATGTCATTTCGTAATGATTTGCATCCATATCACCATTCTGTATGGACCTTTGATCATGTGAAATACTTGGTGCAGTGAACACTGGTTTTAGTTTTTAAAATACATCTTAAAACATTTTAAGTTCGCAATAGACTGTTTTCAATAAATGGTTAAGTCTACATAACACACTATGAGTTAATTATACATAAAGTTGACTAAATTTGAACATCGAAATTCTAAAATAGCCTAGGAGTGTTACAACTGCTACCATATAATATCAAGAGCATTTCCAAACATATGTTTTTGTGGTTAACCTTTTTCTTCTTTTCCCAAAGCCTGCCATGTTTAAGAAGAAGGTGCACGTATGAATGGACTACACAGCGACTGGGTTACCAATGTGGCTGCTCCCACCCCAGGGAGAGGACAGTCAGTGCATTTTACACCCTGTGGCCCGGCGCCCTCACCTGCTAGTACGTGCTTTGCTCTCCGAATTTTTGTTTTAGTGAGAATCTACGTGGTATGCAGGGGGAAAAAAAAAGAAAAAGAAAACCAATAAGTTGCATGATCTATGTTTGCCCAAGTAGTCCATTTTCTGCAACAGATTCAGTTTTCATGCGATCCTAGAATCTGTCACTATAATAATATAAATAATTACCAGGTACTTAATGTGCCTCACGCTGCAAGTGTTCATTAAGTATTTAAAAATAACTCTCTGAAGTAGATATCACTAAAGTCATTTTACAGATGTAGAAACGGAGGCTTAGGAAATCTAGCGGACTTGCCCCGGGTCACAGAGCTAGTGAGTCACGCCCGGAGATTCACATCTGTTGCTCTCACTCAAGGCCTGTGTTTATCTCTGTTCCTTGCTTCAGAAACCTCTTAGCAGACACCATGTGTCAATTGCCTTGCTAGATGCTGAGGAAAATATAGGAACTGATTTCAACAGAGCTTATTAGGAAAGAACAATTAAAAAAAAAAAAACCAAGTAACTGAATAATTATGCATTTGTGTGAGGCGGGCAGTGCAGGCTCAGATGTTCTCCCTGACGTCCGCGCATCATCTAATTCATGGAAGACACCTGTGGTGGTCTTCATCCTGTCCTGTCCCAGTTCTCAAGCAGTGTGAAGGAATGGGACACAGCAAAGTCTGTGTTGGTGACGAATCCATCAATTGGGTCATCTCTCCCGCTCGTAAAGGAAGCTGGAAGAAGATGTGCCTCCGGAGATGAATCCGGATCATTCCAGAAGCTTGCCGACTGGCCCCAGGGACCAAACTGCCGTTCAGAGGAGACTCGGCCCCAGGCCTGCCTGCTGGATAGAGTCACATGTTTTCAGCTTGCACAGTAGCGCAGACAGCTTTGAGTTGATACAGACGATTTGGCTACTATCTCACTTTCAGCTAATTTTATGATTGTATGGGCACACGCTTTCCTAACAAGTTCCAATCCTATCTTGTGGCCAGTCCACGTCTTTCAGAATGTAGTGAGATTCATGGCTTCATTTTAACCTCGGGCTGTTTCCACCATTGAAATCTTCACATCAGGTTGCTAGAGACACACAGGATTGCCTTTAGTCACTTGACTTGAACAGGTGCCTTATGCATGTATTCACTGGGTGTTCCTCCCACACCTGTTCTCCTTTGGGAGCCTTACAAGCACTAATTACTATCAAGGAACCTAATCCAAATGGTCTCCATGGGTGCTCCAGTCATGAGGGCCTCAGGCGTTTTCCAAGCAGTGTCGAAAGTCTCTCTTTGCTCCATGTGGGAGATGGGTCAGTTTGCTAGGGCTGCTGTAACAAACTACTACAGACTTGGATGACTTGAGCAACAAGAATTTATTTTCTTGCTATTACGGAGGCTCAAGGTTTAAGATCAGTGGTTTGGGGGTTGGTTCTTTTGTAGATTCTAGCCATCATCTCCCTGGTCCTCACGTGGTTTTCCCTTGGTGTGTTTCTGGATCCCCACCTCCTCTTCTTAAAAGAACACCCTTCATATTGGATTAAAGCCTGCCCTAATGACTTTATTTCAGTTTAGTTTTCCTCCTCAAGGCCCTGTCTCTGCATACAGTCACATACTGAGGTCCTCGGGTTAGGACTTCAAAGCACAGATGTTGGAGGCAAAATCCAGCTCATAACGGGGCAGTGCGCAAAATGTAAGTGCGTTCCCGACAGACGTGTCACTTCGTGATGGAGTAGAGGGTTCATGGCACCTCCTCAATTCCCGCATATTCCACAGGGCTGGCCTGGAGCCACCTCAGGGCCTGCTCCCTGTCCCTGTACGGAGAGCAGCCTCTGCAAGCACAGTGTTTGCCCTGGACAGGACATGAAAGGGTGGAAATAACATTCACTCGCAAAGGGAAAGTGATTTAATTTCCTTGCAGGCCTGAGGAAGTCCTTGGACTGTCTCCGATTGTTGGTAATGCTTTTAACACTTGCTAATTCCTCCCTACATGCTCTGGAACCATTTTTTCTTTTCCTAAATAAACAGAAATCACTGTAGGCCCAGGAGCTTTTGGCTAGCAACAGCATCTAGCCCTAACGGAACATTGTTTTTGTTTTGTGTCTGTTAGGTTTGCTTTCATTCAATGCATGAGGTTACCTTGCATTTCCATTTGTGGTGAGTGACCGTGTTTTGCTATGGTTGTAATTTAGCATAATGCATTTACATTTTGGAAAGTGAAACTCCTGGAAGAAAAATATTAATGGTAGCACAGGTGGTTGATAGATACGGCAAGAGTATTTGCACCAGCCCCAAGAGAATGGAAGTCTTCTAAATGCTGCTGTACTGTGTAAGATATGCAGAAGACTGGTCTTCCCTGGTCTTACAGACTTGAATTGCCCATCAAGGCACATTCGTTCGAGCACCTGGCATCTCTGCTTCTAGTCTGAACCACAGCCTTGACTATTATGCCCAAGCTTGTTTCCAGGGCCATGTGCCACATCCCAGCACAGCGTTCCTTCTTTACTGGGGCTAGGAGGACACAGAATGGGGAAAAACTGCTTGCTCGTGAGGCAGGGTTCCACCCCATGGATTCCTCTCCCTGGACTCAGCGCCAACTCCAACAACAGTAAAGCCCTCGTCTGAATAAAGGAGCAATTAATGAGTTTTAGGACCAACACATGTCGACAGAGCCACATTTTTGGCTTGAATCTGAAAACTTGAGAAATCCCATATCTGATTCATAATTCTTTCCCATGTCACACTTCCGTGTTACAATTTGGAGTTTCATTCCTTCCTTCTCTACTGCATCTCTGATTTCATTCCAACTTTAAGGGCTCCGGTAACTTAATGAGGAATCTAGGGTTTTGTTTGAGTTGGCTATTCTGGCTTTATAAATGTTTTATCTGTAAGAGCGAAATATCAAAAAAAAAAAAAAAGAATAAAATCTCTCTCAAGATCGGTTAACCTCTCTTATAACTGTATGATGGTTTCAAAGGAATTAAGAGTACATATAATATTCCTGGTTATTTAAATGAAGAAAGTATGTTACAAAATAGCCGTTCTGAGCCGGCGCCGCGGCTCAATAGGCTAATCCTCCGCCTTGCGGCGCCGGCACACCGGGTTCTAGTCCCGGTCGGGGCGCCGGATTCTGTCCCGGTTGCCCCTCTTCCAGGCCAGCTCTCTGCTGTGGCCCGGGAGTGCAGTGGAGGATGGCCCAAGTACTTGGGCCCTGCACCCGCATGGGAGACCAGGACAAGCACCTGGCTCCTGCCATCAGATGAGCGCTGTGCGCCAGCTGCAGCGCGCCAGCCGCAGCGGCCATTGGAGGGTGAACCAACGGCAAAAGGAAGACCTTTCTCTCTGTCTCTCTCTCTCACTGTCCACCCTGCCTGTCAAAAAAAAAAAAATAGCCGTTCTGATAAAAGCAATAATTGTTTATTTATTTGAAAGGCAGAAATACAAAGAGAGCAGAGAGAGAGATATATAGAGAGAGGGAGAGAGAGAGAGAAAGAGAGAGAGAGATCTTCCATCCATCCACTGGTTTACTCCACAAATGGCTGACGCTGGGCCAGGCTGAAGATCCAGGAACTCCATCTGAGTCTCCCACCTGGGTGTCAGGAGCCTAACTAATTGGGTCATCTTCTGCTGCTTTCCAAGCAGCAGGGACCTGGATTGAAGGTGGAGCAGCCATGACTTGAACCCATGCTCATATAGATGCTGACATCACAGGTGGTGGCTTAACTCACTGTGCCACAATGCTGGCCCAAAGGCACTGATTTCTAAAAGCATCTTTGTACAGGCCAGTGCTATGGCATAGTTGGTAAAGCCACCATCTGCAGCACTGGCATCTCATATGGGCACTGCTTTGAGTCCCTACTGCTTCTCCGGCACTGTGGCCATTTGGGGAGTGAACAAGCTCCCTCCCCCCTCACTCCCTCCCTGTAACTCTATTTCAAATAAATAAGTAAATTTTTTTTAAAAAAAACCATCTGTGCATGTACTTGATTCATATACAAGCACATTCAGAGGATTGTGCTGTGTTGTTATCAATGTTTCTTTACATTGAAAATTTAAATGTTTATTCTTCATTCCATTGAACACAGACTTTATTTGCTATACTGAATTTGTATAAGATACAGCTAGTATTAAAAATTTGTTTTCAAATATTTCCAAGATGAAGTTGATCCTACCTAAAGGGGCGCCACTGTGGAGCAGGGCTTTCTCAGAAGTCTTTTGCCTTCTGCTGAGAAAAGTTTAACAGAGCTCCAGTTAGCCCTGACCCATTCCCTACCCAGAAAAACATCTTAGATATGAATCAGAGTCAACAAAGCACAATCAATTTAGTTGATTTTCCCAGAGCTGGGTTAGCTTAAAAAATTATTTCCCTTGAAATGAAAAAAAAAAAAAAGCAATAGTTTTTAATCATAGAATTTGTGACACCAGAACATGGAGAGAAAAGAGGCTGCCCCTAGAGCAAAGTATTCGTAAGCAGTGCACCATTTGATTCTTCCACACCACTGGTTCTGATCCCTCATCATCTCATTCCTGAGAATCTTGTCATGTCCTTCCCAAAGGACCCAGTGTGGATTCCAAGCATTCCTGGTGTTCAGTGGGAGACCCTGGTGCAGATGCAAATTTGAATGTGGAGAATTATAGCCGAATAAAAACAGTCTAGGGCTGCTGGTATCCCCTTCATTCGATCATTACTTCTCCACAATGTTCTGTTGCCTTTTATTGGATATTTAGAGCAACATCAAAGGCCACCACCTACGGAAAAGCTTCACTCTCTGCCTCCAAATATTCTTAATGCCACCCAAGCTCCATTGCTAGTTCTTCCTTGTTGGCTGTGCCTTAACTTTCTTTGTGTTTGCACGAACTTCAGGGAGAGGTGACTTCATCTCCAGCTTTGGAATGAGGCCTGGTTAATTCAAGGATAATCTCCACCTCTTGCAGCAATGACTGGTTTAGGAACAGGGCCCAAGAAATTCAGCTGCAGGATTTCGCTGACCACAGTAGTACAGGAATGAGCATGGGGGCCACAGCAAGCCAAAGTCTCCAATGCTTGGAAGGAAATTTCCTTGCTGCTGGGAGAAAGCGCCTGGAAGGGGCAAGCTGCCTTTCTCTGGCGGTCCCCATGTGCTGTTGTGACACGCAGGAGTGTCCCAGCCTCTCCCCAGCGAAGGAGGCTGACCCGAGAGTGAAACAGCTCGGAGACGAGGGCACAAAGGAGGGATTTGAAGGGACTGCACCAACCCTAAAAGCCCTCCTACTTCTCAGGTACCAGAGGTACACGTTTGCTTATTCTGTGAGCTGGCAGGATAAAGTCTACGTGCTTTTGCAGCTGATAGCATACTAACACGGATGCAACATTTGCCGTATTGAAGAATTCTTCAAGCTAGAAGCTGGCCGGAGTGGGTATTGGAGTAGTGCTTGATGCTGCTTAGGAACACCTACATCTCATAGCTGAGTGCCTAGGTTTGAGACCTGATTCATCTGCTGATTCCAGCTTCCTACTAACGTGCACCCTGGAGGCAGCAGACATGGCTGAAGCACCTAGGTCCCTGCCACCCATGTGGGAGACCCAGATTGAGTTCCTGGCTCCTGCAGGCATTTTGGGAATGAACCAGCAGATAAGAAACCTCAATCTCTCTCTTTCTCTTTCAAAATAAATACATAAGGACATAAATAAATAAAACTTAAAAACATATAAATTTGTCATTTTATCACACCTTGAGTTTCCCTTTCTAGGTTGAAAGGAATAAGAAAAGACAAGTTGCTTTAGTCTCGGACTATTGATTGAAGTTGGTCATCTAGAATAGCATCTTAAATATTAATTCTAAAAGTTTCCATTAAATACAACATGATAATATGGTTGGGTTATAAGAGATGTGGGCTTTTAACAGTCACAAAATGTCAATGATCTTAAAGCAAATCTCAACAATAGGATTTGTACTTAAACTATGTTTTACCTGTAATATCCTTGGGATCCAATCTTAAAATATCAATGCTGATAAGAAGTAATTAAAATACATTATTTTATGAATAATTTATGTATCACATCATCGAGTTGAAGACTTACATTGAACAGAGATTTTAACAATTCTTTAAGGTAGCAGTGGAAAGCAATACTTGTGATTTTAAAAGTGGGATCTTTTCAGATCATTTATCCCCTAATATTTATTGAAATCCTTAAAAATATTGTTAGAGCTTTAAAAATAAAGGCATAGAAATAAAGCTATAAGAAATAAATGTAAGTTTCTTTTTATTATTTTTAAAAAAGATTTATTTATGTATTTAAAAGGTAGAGTGATAGAGAAGGAGAGGCAGAGGTGAGAGAGAGAGAGAGAGAGAGGCCATCCTTGATTTACTCTCCAAGTGGCAGCAACAACCCAAGCCGAAGACAGAAGCCTGGAACTCTACCTGGAGCTCCCGTGTGGGTGGTGAGAACCCGAATACGTGGGCAATCGTCTGCCGCCTTGCAGGCGCGTTAGCAGAAAGCCGAGCTGGAAGCACAGCGGGCCCCGTTTCCACACCAGGCACTCTAATATGGAATGCAGCATCCTAAGCGGCAGCTTGCCCGGCTGTGCCGCAATACCTGCCCCTGAGTCGCTTTTTCAAAAGGCATAAAATGATCCCTCTCTGGTGACATGATTCCACGGTCCGCTTTGCAGCTGGTGTGTCTAGGAGGTCAGTACTTTTAGGATACAGTGAGAAGCAGAGGTGATGAAAACCGCATGTGAGCACGTGTCTCTCTTCTGGGATAAATCTCACTGCAGGTGTATGTCTTTATTTAAGATTACTTAGGTGCCAGAATACTTGTGGAACTTGTGTTACATTGTGATAGAAAACCTTCTGCCCTTCAGACATGCTCATTTCAGGTTTTCTACTTTCTCTCCATTAAACTCAGCAATATTTGTCTTGCAGACTACACATCCCAGGCACTCTGCCATCCATCTTCCATTATCTACTTAGATTTAATTTGCTGGATTCATACATTCCTACATATTATAATAGCATGAGGCCACTGAGGAAGTAAGGTATTCAAGCTAGCTGAATATTGATCATCTAGATTTAAATTGATTTCTAGTTTGCTGACACAAGATAGTAGGAAAAAGAAATAGGTACATCCAAAGAGAAAGCTCTTAAATTAAGGAAAAATGCATTAAATTAACTCTGTTCTCCTAGCATGCAGAAGTCCACATTGGAGATTTTAGAACGGAAGGCCATGAGAGATAAGGCCTAAACAATTAATGTGAGCTGATGTATAGGTTCTAATTATAAAAATCTAAAACATTTCAATCCAACAAGACTTTATTTTGAGGGTGGGAGACTTATAAAATATCTTACTGAGTGAAATTTTGACTGAACTAAAGAACATGTCTTCATATGTTATCATCTTTGAATATAGCCAGTATTTATTTATTGTAGGGCTATGGGGAAAGGAAAAATGTACTGAATAATTTTATCTCAATTCTGGTTATCAGAGCATTTAAATGGATTTGAAAATGCTGAATACAACAATCTGCTATGAAGTTCTACCTTTCCATGTGAAAATGCTAACATTAGGGACCCACACTCATGAGAACCAGGCTTGGTAGGGAGAAAGCTAATTGATCCAGGCAGAAACACTTTCATGGAAAGGAGAAGAAAAGCAATCTGACCACATGTGTAAGTTGAGTGCTCCCTGAGCTCTGCTGTTGGAGCGCTAAGTTGCTCTTTGGATGGGGTGATAAGCCGGCCCATTGAGATGCATTCACTATGCCATTTAATACTTTATAAGTAGAAGCAAATTCCAGCTCTTGTATGCCTGCTCAGTTTTCCTAAAACTGAGATGCTTACTTTAATAAAAAAAAAAAAAAACAATAACAGTGAACTCTACTGAAAATATATACGATAAATTCATTCAATTTCCCTATGTAAGTTCAGAGGTAAAATCTTTCAAGATATACAGTGATATGGGCTTGGATATTTGAAATTTAAGGAAACTCTTGGGAATCTTATGGTGCCTGGTGGTTCTATGTTGGTCCAGTTAAGAAAGAGAAGAAAATTTCACAAAAGTAGTAAACTACTAGCAAATATAATAAGGTGATACTGTCACATTTTCTTTTGAAGAAATCAATAGTCCAAGAAAGGGTTAGCATTTCCATAAATTTACTCTGCAGTAGGAGACAGTACTCCAATACAGGACGTATGTAGGGTTAGCATTAGAGTTCATCTCCTGGCTAAATTCCATTATAGCTTTGTCCATTCACCTGACAAAAATATGGAATTCCTATGGAATGGCAAGCACTATTCCAGCCCTTGAGGATTGGGAGTTAAACAACCACCCTGTCTGACATTAATTAATTAAATCTCTGATATTAATTAATTGTATATCACTGTGCTAGTGATATAACAACTTGTTAATTTAAACAAGGATTTAGGCTGCACCATACCAAAATAGTGCTAAAATTCCCAACAGGAACATAGTAAATAAACAATAAAATTTCTTTTTCAAGTTCACCCTCCTGAAGCGACATCATTTGGGTGTACTGCTGTTTCCTGATAGAGTTCACATGAACCACTTTGTTTATAAGCACTGCCTGTGGCCAGGCATTTAGTGCAGTGGGTTAGGACTTGGCTTTCCTGCTCATGTCCCATGTCACAGTGTCTGGGTTCGTGTCCTGGACTCTGGCTTCCTGTTAATGAACACCCAAAGTCTGCAAGTGATGGCTCAAACAGCTGAGACTCTCCATCCGTGGGGGAGACCTGAATTAAGTTCCCAGCTCCTGGATTCAGCCTGACCCAGGGCTGGCTGTTAAAGACATCTGGGGAGTGACCAAGCAGATACAAGATCTCTCTCTCTCTCTCTCTGCTTCTCAAACAAAATAAAGTAAAACACAGTAAAATAGATAAAACATTGCCTAAGTGGCATATATAATTGTAATACCCCACGTTCTGATACCATTCAAATGTTATATGAATAAAAATTATTAGAACTGATAGGTGCATACTATTCAAAAACATATTTAGGGGCTGGCGCTGTGGCGTAGTGGGTTAACGCCCTGGCCTGAAGTGCCGGCATCCTCTATGGGCGCTGTTTCGAGAACTGACTGCTCCACTTCCGATCCAGCTCTCTGCTATGGCCTGGGAAAGCAATGGAAGATGGCCCGAGTCCTTGGGCCCCTGCACCCACCTGGGAGACACGGAAGAAGCTCCTGGCTCCTGGCTTCAGATCGGCACAGTCCCAGCCGTTGCGGCCAACTGGGAAGTGAACCAGTGGATGAAAGACCTCTCTCTCTCTCTCTGCTTTTCCTCCCTCTGTGTAACTCTGACTTCCAAATAAATAAAATCTTTAAAAAAAATAAGAACATATTTAGAAAATACCTCTTCTGTAGACTTCAGTTCTACAGACCCCTAGATTTTTAACTTCTTCCTCCCTTCCTCTCTTTCCCCCACCATCCTTTTCCCGCCCCATTCCTCAGGCCCTTCCCAGCCTTCCTCTAACACCCTAATGAGCCATCCTCCCTGACTGTGGGCTTCAGTGAGAAATGCAATGTAGCAGGAGTTTGGTATTAGGTCTCTCTCCTTATCTTTTTCTTAGATTTTCCTTTTCCCTGTTAGCATTTGTAGGGCACACTTTCTCAAGTTAACCTACTCGCCCTCCCTGTGACATTCCTGCCAAGTCACCTGTGTGGAGCCAGCCCAGCCTTGGAGCCTCTCCCCAAATCACCACTCCCTGCCCTTCTCTCCTTCTCAAGTTCAATAAATAATTTGTTTTTTGTATTATTGAAGAGTTTTTGAATTCAAGTAGATTAAAACTTTTTTCTCCATGTATCAGAGAATGGCTAGCAATTTTCTCTGGTCAGTCTGAACAAGACAATGTCCCAGCTGTATTTCTTGATTTGCATCTAATTATGTATTCACCTTTATGTACTCTACGAATAGGAATTATATCTCAATAGTCTCTATCAGTAATGCAGATACAATTTAACATTGTTGTAAATGTAGCCTAATTCATTTATTTAACCAGAAGTATTGAGTCTCTGCTACAAATTTATTCAAGATACTTCTAGGTACCAGGGATATGGTAATGAACAAAATGCACAAATTTTATGACTTACTATAATTTACACTAGTAAGATTTTGAAATGTATTTCTGGCTAATGTTAGGATAAGCCAGTCAATGTTAACACTGTAGATTCTTAGTCAAAAATTTTTGGAATCAACTCTTATATGGAACATTAATCAGTTGTATGATTAAAAATATAACTCACATTTGTAACAACTTACAGTACATAGATATTTTGTTATCATATTCAACAATTTTAAGAGTACCTCTCATTTTAATATCCACCCAAGTGAGAAAGATCTTCAAAAAGTTCATGGGAAAATGCTTATAATGAAAAAATTACATTGGCTCATTCCATTTTCCACAGCATTTTTCTTTTTTTTTTTTTAAGATTTATTTTATTTATTTGAAAGACAGAGTTACAGAGAGAAGTAGAGACAGAGAGAGAGAGAGAGAGGTCTTCCATCCTCTGGTTCACCCCCTAGATGGCTGCAACGGCCGGGTCTGTACCGATACGAAGCCAGGAGCCAGGAGCTTCTTCCAGGTCTCCCATGCCGGTGCAGGGGCCCAAGGACTTGGGCCATCCTCCACTGCTTTCCCAGGCCACAGCAGAGAGCTGAATTGGAAGAGGAGCAGTTGGGACTAGAACCGGCGCCCATATGGGATGCCGGTGCTTCAGACCAGGGCTTTAATCCGCTGTGCTACGGCGCTGGCCCTTCCACAGCCTTTTTCAAGGTACCCTCATACATATGGAATAACTAGAATTTTCAAATGAGTCTTCCTAAGACCTTGCCTCACTGTATTGCTGGAACAATCATTTTAACATGTAACTAGGATAATAGCTTTAATCTTCTCCAGTCCCATTGAGTATTATGTAAAAGTAGGACATCACTTCCCCTTAGATATTATATTGTCCCCTTTGTGGTTACAAACAGCTTTTTTTTTATTAAAAAATTATTTATATATTTGAAAAGCAGAGTGCAGAAAGAAAAGGAGAGACAGAGACAAAGATCTTCCACCTCCCAGTTCACTTCCCAAATGCCTATAAAAGCCAGGGTTGGAGCGTTCCAAAGCCAGGAACCTGGCAGGTGTCCACGCAGGTCTCCCACATGGGTGGGAAGGGTCTAAGTACTTGGGCCATGATCTGCTGCTTTCCAAGGCTCGTTAGCAGGGATCTGAATGAGAAGCACAATGGCCAGGTTTGAACTGGTAGGGACTTGGGCTCAACTCACTGCACCACAATCCCATCCCTCCAAAAAGCTTTTAATGTGACCATGGCTCAAGGACATAATGAGTTTCTCAAAATCAACCAAGTGGCCCCATAAGTGTAGGGAACCATGGACAGTGTTTTGGTGGGATGAGGGATAAGGATGTGATCCAAAACAGAGTTCGAGATATTATGTTTTATCTTTAAAAAGTCAGGCAAAAATGGATTATACCTGCATACTCGTATGTTTGTTTTCATGTATTTTAATTTCTTGCCACTTGGTGAACATTATGACTCACAATATGATGCACTGTGTTTTGCACAATATGATGCACTGTGTTTCCTTTCCTGGCATGGCTCCATGGCTCAGGGCATGTGCAAACCCCCATCTGAGAATCACTGTGGTGGCTTCACATGAGCACTGAGAAGACTGAAGTACTGATTGTTACCAAAGTGTTCAAGTTACCCAACTTCCAGCATTCTTAACTGTTAAAATGTAGCTAAAAAACCAAAACACTTTCCTCTCAACTGTGCAGAAATGGGGAACCTTTGTGCTGCCGAGGACCATCTGGGTATTTATAGCATCATTTGTGGGCCATACAAAATTATCCACTTAAAAATGAGCCTGCTTTAGATTTATTGAACTTCAAGTTACACCTGCAGTGACCTTGGCAGGGCCAGACCACATGATTTTGTGAGCAGGTCATTTCTCACCCTTGGTTGCTGGAAAGATCAGAAGATGCTAAAGGTATAATTTGTTTATTCAACAACCTGGATTTGTGTTACGTACACTTACGAAATGGTTCCATTGTCCCCAATGACTGCTTTCAAGTTTGCTTCAGTGAGTCCCCCTTTCCCCGCCCCTTAATGACAACTTGGTCAGATCCAAGGGCTTTTCAGCTATTAAAATGTCAGTTCAGTCCATGTAAATCCAAAATTCCACTTCCTCTTGGATGTCATCTCCCATCCCTCCATTCCAGCAGTTTCCACTGAAGGCACTTGGCGTGCAGAAGTGGGATCAGTTTTTCCGCCCCCTTTCACTTCTCTTCTGGGAGCATTCTCCTCCAAAGAATTGGGCTGAGAGGGAGACTGCAAACACGCGTCACGGAGCGGACGCAGGTGTGCTCATCACGTGTTTGCTGCTCCTTCTCTATCCAAGATCCTCTGAACGGCGCCCAGGCAGAGGCAGACTCTCTCCCGGGACGCGTGTCAATTAGCTCTAGGGGTGGAGCTAGGGGAAGGGCTTTACCATGTGTCTGTCAGTCCTGGGGGACTGCTTAACTCGGTGAACCTGCTTAACTTGGTGAACCTGCTTACCTCTGCTCCTGCTCGAGTGTTTCTGAAACCCAACCCATTCCCTCCCTGGGCTCTACACTCCCCTCCCCAGCATCTTGCTCCTGCTGCAGCCTCCTCATCTCCTGGCCTGTCCCGTTGGACAGCAAGATGACTCCATCAAAGTGACCCTCTACTGTGTTCTTCTTTAAGATTTATTTATTTTATTTGAAAGTCCAAGTTACACAGAGAGAGATGGAGAGGCAGAGAGAGATAGAGATACGGGGCGGGGGGGGGGGAGGTCTTCCATCCGCTGGTTCACTCCCCAGTTGGCCGCAACAGCTGGAGCTGCACCAATTGAAAGCCAAGAGTCAGGAGCTTCTTCCGGGTCTCCCAGGCGGGTGCAGGGGCCCAAGGACTCGGGCCATCTTCCACTGCTTTCCCAGGCCATAGCAGAGAGCTGGATTGGAAGTGAAGCAGCCGGGACTTGAACCAGTGCCCATATGGGATGCCGGCTGCAGGCAGCAGCTTTACGTGCTAAGCCACAGCGCCAGCCCCCCACTGTGTTCTCTTGAGTCACAGAATCTCACACATTTTTGTCACTGCACAGTGCAGATGCAGTTTGCTAATCAATCAGCCAGCTCTCGCTCTCTGTCTCTGTCTCTCTCTCTGTCTCTCTCTCTCTCTCTCTCTCTCACACACACACACACACACACAATCTGTTTCTTTCCTCCCTGCTCCACAGTGAGCTGCTAACCAGCAAACCCTTCCATCTTTGCGTGAGATTCTCTTAGACTCACTCCCTTTACTAGGCTTGGGGCTGAGAGGGGAAGCGCTGGCCACTTCTAACAGAACTGGCTTCTGGCGCATTACTCACCACGCCTGCCTCTTCATTTATGCACAGAGTGCTAGATGAGTGCCAACTGATGCTTGTGAGTAGCCAGGTCAGCTTGGTCCTCTCTTACCCAGCCTGGGAGAAGTCTCTGGGCCTTAGTTTCCTTGGGTGCTCTTTAGAATATGGGGGGACATGACACCTGTTTGTCATCTTTGAGGGTCAAGAGTGACAAAATCAAGGCAACAGCAGATAAAGTCCTCTCTCAACATCCTCTTGGCTGGTATGCTTGCTAGAACCTGCTTGGAAAGAAACACAGTCCCTCCAACACACGCGTTATGTTGGCAGCAGCAAGGCACGCCATCCGTGAGGAAGGACGGTTTGTGATGGATGCAGTCACCCAGTGATGAAAACTTTGTCACACTCCTGGTGCAACCTCTGGACAAGCTCGCCAGCGGTGGGCTTGGGGAGCTCCTTGCACTATCGCTTAGTGAGGTTGAGGAAGGCATTTGTCTTCTCTGATTCCAGGCCATACATCTAGAACCTCCTTTGAATTCCAAGGAAGGTGTTACTGCCTGTTGTTGTGTTATGATTATTTGTTCATTAAAATCACAGCGAAGTAAGGGACAGCGTTATACCCCCTAGGTTATTTGTAACATCACAGATTAGTGGAACCCTGGAACCAGAGATATCTTGTAGTGTGGATCACTCTCTGTTTCAGTTTATTGGTATCAGACTTCCACCACCAAAACACCCCCCAGAATTTCACCACCAGACAGACAAGGGGCTGGCACCAGCTTTTCCATCAGTGTTGGCTTCAGGGTGTCAAAAGGAAGTTTTTCAGAAGAAAAAACAAATGACAATGACACACATCAGACATTACACAATACGTGACTCAGCAGTCCATGGCCTGCATCTCAACATCACAGTGTTACAGTGGCAGGTCTTTCATCCCAGCACCCGCCATCTGCCCATGGCATTGTCCTTGCAAAGCAGCCTGGGCATTATTTTCTCTTTGCCACAGTTCCATCAGTGTCACCAGTTCTGACTGTCCGCTGCCTTCCCCAACCCTGCACTTTGCCCTTTGCTTCAGAGAGAGCCACCCTGGCACACACCACGACACGACAGGGTGGCTCAGAGCTCAGTGTAGCCTAAAGTAATCCCATGAAGCCACAGCACAGAAGAGCGCATGCAAGAAATGTTGCTTTCCTTTTTTATTTTTAAAGACTTATTTACTTATTTGAAAGGTGGAGAGAGAGAGAGAGAGAGAGAGAGAGAGAGAGAGAGAGAGAGATTGAGACTTCCATCCACTGGTTCACTTCCTAAATGCCAGCAACAGCCAGGATGACGTCATTTGGGTCTCCCATATGGGTGGCAGGAATCTGAGCATTGGGGCCAAAGTCCCAGCTCTTTCTGCCTGCCAGCTGCAGTCCAGTCTCAACATCACTCGGGCTGCCCCTTCCACACAGTGTTGAGCAGTGGTCTTGGAGTTCTCACTCGGAGCGAAGACTGAGGGGGCCTTGCTGGTCACTGATAAGCTGTCCAATATCCAGGTCAGCCCGGCCTCTGTTAGTCTAGTCAGTTGACTGATTCTGAGTCAACCCAGGGCATGAGCATCTGTGCAAAGGATGATAGGTTGGGGCCTACGTCTTCCCTAAGGATTCCATGGGGTGTTCCCATTCCCGTTCCAAGTCCTGCCAGACGTGAGTGGCTCCTCTGCACGTTCATCCTAATCCCTTTTGTGCCCAGTTTTAGGTCATCTCTTCTATTCTCCTTACCACTCTTTTTTCTGCCCTCCAGAGACACCCGTGGTAGTCACGATCGTGAATTTAGACTACAGATAAGTAAGGTGCGACTGATACAGGTATTTGGTGTGGCTCCTGCAGTCTTTCTGTTTTTAAGGTGAAGTTCATTACCAGCACTTACATTTTGATGAAATAACATCAAAATCCATAATTCTAGGTTCCTATGAAAATCTAGCTACACGGCAGTGACCAGCTGTGACAGGGAAGGTGGAGGGATAGACAGGGTGGTGCCACCCTTCCGCAGGCCATGTCTAGCCCACTGCTGTCATTTATAGCTCCAGCCTGACCTGCAGGTGTGGTTCACTTGGGGATGTCTCCACTGTGCTCTTTCACAAAAATCCAGGGACAGGGACTTTTGGGGGGCTGTCACCTTTAGCACATGGATATTGGCCAAGGTGGGGGAATATAAAGAATCTGATTATTTTTGCCTTGCAGAACCAGAAAGGGGGAAAAAATCGTAAAACATTACCACAACAGATGGTCCCTCCAAGCTCACAATAAGTGACCACATCACGGTCTCAGCCCCTCGTAGAAGCAGTGCCATTTAATCCTCACACAAGCCATGTGACATAAGGGTTATTCATCCCGTTTTACAGATGGAAAAACAGAGGCTTGGAAAGAAGCAACCTGGCCATATCACAGGCTAATACATTGTGGATTTAATCCTGGTATGAATGACTCTTTGAAGCTCTTTCTGGTCTTTGATGTTTGTGTTTCTTAAGATATACATTAGTGGCCCTTCTTTAAGGGATTAAAGGCACCCCAATTATTTGCTGAGTGTAGTTGGATCAGATCCTGCATGGAAAGGGTCATCTGGGCACTAAATGGAGGGGTCCTGGTTACTGCTTTCACTCCCATTCCTTCTTCTACACGGGGACTGTTTTCTACCTCTTGAAAGGCAGGGTTTGGCTCTACACATTTACAAATAACAGCTACTCAACAAATTTGCTGATTTGATTAGTCCTGGCAGCTTGCCTCAAATTGTACCAGCTTTGTGTATGAGTTTGTGTGTGCATGTCTGGGGAATGGGGATAAAACAGGGAACTACAGCTCCTGATCCTTCCTACGGTGGGCTACTGAAATTGCTGAAAAGATGAAAAAATACAGAGAAATACTAAGCATTTTTTCCACAGCATGAAATAGTTACCTAAAAATAAAGGCTTAAAATGGATTCAGAACCTATCAGTTTGAATTAACGTGGTGGTATGCTTATAGGGCAGTGGATCACACATTCTCTAATAGATGAAAATTACATATGTTATTGGTGTTTATTTGCTACGTATTTTGGAACAGTAATTGGTACTTCATATACTTATAACAAAATTTTCCTTCATGAATTTAAGCTCAAATGTGATGATTTATGCCAGAAACTGAAGTTACTCCTGTTTAACATAGAATATGAAAGGAAATTAGATTACAGACTAACAGATATAGATGGTAATGGAATTATAATTCCATTTGTAGATGGGAAATTTCATATTTATTAATTTTGTTCAGCCTGTAAAAAATGCACCATGCCAACAAAGTTGATGACTGTTTAGTATCTGTGATTAGGTGATTTTATAAGTATTAATGATGTTTGTGAGGGAATCTAGATAAAGAGAACTGTGTGAGATTTTTACCACGTAAGAAAGTTTCTTAGTTGATATAATGATTGGTTAGATTTTTCTATGACTTGGATTTTTCTCTGGCATGCAGTGGTAATTTATAGTCTAGGTTTTTAGCCTTGCTCGGCATCCCATCGCACAAGAGCAAGATGCATGGATGGGCACTTCCTGGGTCTTTTATTGCTATTTTGTAAGGCCTGAGACTTTGTAAAAACATAGTAACTGGGGCAGGCCTGGTGACTAAGATGCCAGTTAAGGCGCCCATGAACCACATCAGAGTCCCTTGGTTCAGTACCCAGCTCTGACCCCTGACTCCAGCTTCCTGCTTAGGTAGACTGTGGGAGGCAATGGTGATAGCTCAAGTAATTGGACTCTTGCCTCCCACGTGGGACACCAGGGGTGAGTTCTCAACTCCCAGATTTGACCCTCTCGCCCCAGGCCATTTTGGGCATCTGGGGACTGAACCAGTGGATGGGAGTTCCTTCTCTCGCTTTGCTTCTCAAACAAGTGAAACATATAATAATCAAGTGGCGTTTACTATATTTAAATCTTAAACTAAGAAATCTTGTATGCCATCATTTTATAGCTGAAACCAAGGCTCGAAGAGGTAAAATGGTTTGTCTGGAGCTACCTGGAATTTGACAGCTAGAGGTCCCCTAGGTGTCCAACACAAAGCTGGAGATTTTTGGTCGGGCTGCATGGTTCTCGCTTTATATACAGTTTAATGCTGATTACTCTTTTCGCATATACTTTTCTTGTTGCCACTGATTGTTTCCCAATCTATTAGAAACGTTGTCACCGTGAACATACTTATTAGATCTCTCAGCAGAGGCTACGTTCAGTGACAGCACGGCCCTCAGACCACCAGGATTTACGCTTTGGTAAACTAAGGCAGAAAAAAAGCATGCAGGAATGAATTCTTAGATTAAAAGAAACAGCAGAGGTACCAGACAAGCGCATGGTGTTCTGGACTTGTTCGGACCCCGATGTAATCAAACCGAATGGAAAATATTAGACAGTGAAATCTGACAGCTGTGTGATGATGGTAAGGCATTACTTCTGGGGGTGCAATCATGGAATTGCGGTTAGCATTTAGTATTTTTGAACAGGTACACCAAGAGGTGAGTCGGGTAGGGATTTCCTTCAACATACAGCACCATGCAGAGGGCGAGCTGGTCACCGCTGCAGCTGGTGCCGGGCCTGGCTGGATCCTGCCTGCTTCCGCGGACCAGGATGAAAGCACTTCAGGAGCGCCCCAGGGGCCCGAGGGGCCGGGGAGGAAGCCTGCAGGGCCTCCGCACCCTCCTCCTCCTGGGGGAATGATGGAAAAGCCAACCGGGGCCGGAGACGGGCCCTCCGCTTCCAAGCGGGGCCTCGGGCTGGGTGAGGAGCTCGCCCCAGGCAGGTGTCCGGCCCGGGCTCCGGAAGACGCCGCTCAGGCCGGCGGGGAAGGCGTCGCCGGGTTCTCTCCCCGCGCACGCCCCCGTGTCGTCGTTTGTTCGGGGATTTCGGAGGCGCAGGACATTCTCGGGGCGCTGACGTCAGGGCCCAAGTGACGCCGGGGCGGCTGCGTGAGGAGAGCTGGGGGCTGGCCAGTCCAGGCGTCAGCCATTATTTTTCTGCGACTTGTTTTTTTTTTTTTAAGCAGCCTTGACTCACGTCCCCTCAACGCACGGCAGGCGTGCGCTAGTGTGTTACTTCCCACAGGCCTACGTGACCGTTTGGGGACGGCCGTCCAGCACACAATACGCCATGCTTAGCCTCGCCGGTCCGGCAGCAGTGCGCCTGCGCGGTCAGGCCCCCTCGGCTCGCCCGCCTCTCCCCGCTCAGGTCAGCAGGGGGCGCTGTGAAGTCGTGGACGCGCTTTCTCCCTGGGGCTCCGGAAGCCAGCGGGAGGCGAGGCGGGCTGACGGGCGCTCTATCCTCGCCGGCCCCGATCTCGATCGCCCTTGGTCCTCCAGCCTCCCGGCGGCACTGGGCCTGCGGGCCTGGTTGCTAGGCGGAAGTGCGGCGCGGCGCAGGCCGCGGCGGCTGCCCGGGCGTTTGAAAAGCGGCTGACTGGCGGCGAAAGGTCCTCGGGCGGCGGGCTGGTCTTCAGCGGCACAGGCCGGGCAGGGTTAGGGCCTGGGCTGCCGACGTGGGGCAGGGGGGCCGGGGCGCGCTGAGGCGGCGGCTGCGGGTCCCGGCCTCGCAGCGGGGTCGGGGCGTCAGGGGCCGTGGGCGGGCGGGCGGTGGGGACCCGGCCGGGGGTCCCGGACCCCCCGGCCTCACGGAGACCCTCTGCCCCGCCCGCAGACCCCGCCGGCCGCGACCATGGTGTCCAAGTCCGACCAGCTGCTCATCGTCGTGTCCATCCTAGAAGGTGAGACCCCGGCCCCTGCCTGCGCCCCCGCGGCTGCCCGAGACCCCGGGCCCTGCCTGCGCCCCCGCCGGTGCCCGAGACCCCGGCCCTGCGTGCGCCCCCGCGGCTGCCCGAGACCCCGGCCCTGCCTGCGCCCCCGCGGCTGCCCGAGTGGCCCGAGGGTGCGTTCACCTGGCCGGCGGGTGGTCTCTGCGCTTGCGGGCCCGCCCGCCTGTGCTGCGGTCGACTTCAGGCTCCGGTGTTGAGCGCGACCGTGGAAGGAGCCATGGCCCTGCGAAGCCGCTTTGTGGGGGGGCTGCCGGGTGCAGAGGGAGCACGTTCGGGCCGGCCCCCCTCTCCTGTCTCCGGGGGCGTCCCGCCGCGGCGGTTAGCAGATGTAGAGCTGAGTGTCCTGTGTTGGCCGGTGGGAGCGGCCGTGTCGGCTGGCGGTGTCACCTGGTGGATCCCTGTGCGTGGGAGAGGAGAGCCCTACCTCCGACCCCGAGGCGGTCCGGAAGTTGTCGGTGTTGAGGGAGGAAGGCTGCAGCTTGCAGGCTCAGAGCTGAGCTGGGGATGGGGGCCCTGCAGGTGCAGCAGCCCGAGGCTGCGGCCGTGAGCAGGTGCCCCGTGGCGTCAAGTGTCGCTGTCCAGGCTCCGACTGTTGAGTTTGGGTGATCCCGGTAACTCAGAATTGCACGGGTAAACGTGGTTCCCCAGTTTTCGGTATCCCTATCTGTATACTTTGTACACAACAGTCGCCTAGAGTCCTGGGAAGGCAAATGAGCAAAAACAGATGTACTTGGGCCTTACTGTTCCTGTTGACTCAGTTACCAGTACTTTGCAAATTAAAGTGAACGCATGTATGCGTTCTGTTCACAAGGACAGTGCTCTGTGCAATCAAGAAATACTAAACAGGGCCGGCGCCGTGGCTCAATGGCTCAACAGGCAAATCCTTCGCCTGCGGTGCCGGCACACCGGGTTCTAGTCCAGTTTGGGGCACCGGTTCTGTCCTGGTTGCTCCTCTTCCAGTCCAGCTCTCTGCTGTGGCCCGGGAGGGCAGTGGAGGATGGCCCAAGTGCTTGGGCCCCTGCACCCACATGGGAGACCAGGAGAAGCACCTGGTTCCTGGCTTCGGATCGGCGTAGCTCCAGCCGTAGAGGCCATTTGGGGGGTGAACCAACGGAAGGAAGACCTTTCTGTCTCTATCTCACACTGTCTAACCCTGCCTGTCAAAAAAAGAAAAAAAGAAATACTAAACAGTTCTGTCTGCACATCACTTTGATTTGTACCAGCTGACTCCACGTCCGCAGTGTTTAGAGCCAGGTATTGTCTCAGATGATGGGTTGGGAAAAGTGAACCCGAGCACTTGCCCCCCGGGAACTGAGCATCTGGTGGGAAGACTCAGTCTTGAAAACCCGGGAACAGAATGCTGAAGAGCAGTAAGGAATTAGCACCAAGAACCCTGCACTGAGCCAAACAGGGGGCAGGGAAGTTATTAGGTAAATGGAACAGTTGGGAGGCAGGACCACAGGTGCAGTTAGAGTGTCCTCACCTCCACGGGAGGGAGTTTGCTGGAGTCCTCCTACTCTTCGGGGCTGAGAGGGAAGGAAACATTGTAAATCTGAGTCTGTGAATTGTTAAACAGGAGGCCAGAAGCTGTGAGGAATCAGGGTAGATGACTGACTGTTTACACGTGGGGAACCTTTTTTCTGCAAAGGGGTATTTGGGTATTTGTAACAACATTCAGGGGCCACGCAAATTATCAACATCAAAATTAGCTGGCTATAGATGGATTGAATTTTAAGTCTCACCTGCGGTTGCATTGGCAGGGCCTGGATGTATGTAGAGGCTGTCAGTGTGGGGAGCTCAACGTAAGGTGCCGTACGGTACACGAGTATGACGAGATGTGGTATGATACTGACAATACTGGCAGGCATTTGGTGCAGTAGCCGAGTTGCTGTTTGGGATGGCTCCTTCCTGCACTGGAGTACTTGGTTTGAATTCTTGCTCCTCAGCTTCTGACCCGGCTTCCTGCTGTTACACACGCTACGAGACAGTAGATAGATGATGGCTCAAATACTTGGGTCTTTGCTACCCACGTAAGACATGCCCAGTTGAGTTCCAGGCTCCTGACCCAGCTCTGCCTGTTGTGGTCATGTGGGCCATGAACCAGCAGATGGAGGATCTCTCTCCATCTATTTCTCTGTCTTTGAAATAAACTGAAAAGATATAAAAAATACATGACATATATTGTAGCAGGTTTGGCATTGAGGTGGTGGTGGCGGAAGTATCTTCAGTAATGAGTAAACTTTAGATAGATGACGGTAGAAGGTCGCTCTGTGTGATTGGACAACCCAGGCCGAGGTGGCGATGAGCGTGAACAGTAGGACGTGGAATGGGTTAGCAAGATGACCAGGAATACCATGATAAGTAGGCAGTGTGTAGTTCTCAATAGAATGCTTTTCTCCAGTTCAGTTCAAGGTCAGTAGAGTTGTGCAGGATAGAATCTGGAGGCAGGGCTGTCAGTTACGTTGTTGCTACAAACACAACTGGCTGTGGTCCACGCTTCAACTTGTTCTTGTGTGTTTGTGCTTCCATTCATGGTAGCTACACTGTTGACTGAAACCAAGAACCTGGGATTCATTGTCATCCAGGCTGTGTCTCCATCCCCAACTTCCAAATAGCTATCAAGTGTTAGTGGTTTCATTTTTTAAGTATTAGCAGGGGCTACATACAGACTGCTGAATGGACGAGTTTCCATCGCTGTTGCCTTTGTTGGAGGACCCCGCTATCCACTGTGATCTTCTCAGTACTTGTTTTCTGAGTGTTTTCTTCCCTTCCAGAAACAGCAGCTGGGTAGTCTGACTGAACATACAAGCTCTTTGCTATATGTGAAATCCCTGGGGGAACTTAGTACTCTTAGGATAGCAGAAGTGGGGTCCTAAGAGGCTCCTGTGGGCTAAGAGTGAGGCGTCTCAGATGAGAGCTGGGACTACAGCTCACATGGTTTGCAGTCGAGGTGTGGATTTTTACTTAACCATGGCTGCAGTTCCTCGCACCTTGGAAGAGCGCAAGGTTTCCAGTGCTGCTGCTTTGGTGTTCTTTACCTTTCTCTTTGATTCTTCCCATCAGGCCCACAGTTCTTGGAGGGTGAGCTCTCTTTTGCTCTTTTTGCAGCCCACCATCTAAGATAATATCTAATTTTGAACATGCCTTCATTAAGTCACTAATTTTGAACATGCCTTCATTAAGTCATGGAGTTAAGCGGTACAAATTAAAAGTGATGCATAGGGGACCGGCACTGTGGTGCAGTGGTTTGGGCGCTGGTTCCAGTCCCGGTGGTGCCTCTTCGAATCCTACTCTCTGCTGTGGCCCTGGAGAGCAGCCGAGGATGGCCCAGGTGCTTGGGCCCCTGCACCCACGTGGGAGACCGAGGAAGTGCCTGGCTCCTGGCTTTGGATTGGCGCAGCTCCAGCCGTTGCGGCCATTTGGAGAGTGAACCAAAGTACAGAAGACCTTTTTCTCTGTCTCTCACTGTCTGTAACTCTACAAGTAAATAAAAAAAATTTTTTAAAAAGTGATGTATAGATAAAATATTTTAATATTTCTTGATTATACATGGCATTGTCCTTTGAGAACAGAGTTAATGTGCTATGAGTGCTTATTTTTCTTTAGCTGATTTGGAAAATAACGGGAAAATTCAGGTGCAAGAAATTTTTTTTTAAGATTTTTATTTATTTGACAGGTAGAGTTACAGACAGAGAGAGAGAGAGACATTGGTTCACTCCCCAAATGGCCGCAACAGACGCTGCTGCACCGATCCGAAGCCAGGAGCCAGGTGCCTCCTCCTGGTCTCCCATGTGGGTGCAGGGGCCCAAGCACCCGGGCGTTCTCCCACTGCTTTCCCGGGCCACAGCAGAGAGCTGGACTGGAAGAGGAGCAACCAGGACTAGAACCCGGCGCCCACACGGGATGCTGGTGCCGCAGGTGGAGGATTAACCAAGTGAGCCACGGTGCCGCCCCAAGAATTTATTTATTTTTCTTGCTAATTAGCTTTCCCATTTCTTCAGGCAGCTGTTCTGTATGAGGTATAGACTGGTGATAACTCAAACTCGGATAATGACTTATTTAGCTCTGGAACTCCAGATGTCACTGAGACCATTGCTGCTCAGAAATGTGAGCTGAGGACAGTCGCACTGATATCCCCTGAAGTCTTGTTAGAGCTGCAGAATAGCAGGCCCACCCGAGACAGCTGAACCAGAATCTCCTTTTGAATAGGATCCTCAGGTGACTCATGTGCATGTTAGTGTTTGAGAAGCACTGACTTACAGCTTCCAGTTTGATGTTTTTGTGAATTATGAAAGTGAGTATGTGTTCGTTAGTTTATGAAATATGTGAGAAGTCAGCTGTCTTGAAAACATGCCTATTTGAGAAGTCTGTGCTACATGATCCTATTTTAATTTTTGTACACTACCGATTCATCGTCCTAGTCTTGTTTCTCCAGGTCGTCATTTTCCCAAGCGTCCAAAGCATATGCTTGTAGTGGAAGCCAAGTTTGACGGAGAACAGCTGGCGACTGATCCTGTGGACCATACCGACCAGCCAGAGTTTGCCACTGAGTTAGCCTGGGAGATTGACAGGAAAGTGCTGCATCAGCACAGGTGACTGCTACTTTTACTCGAATTAGCATCTTTATTGGTCTTTGTCAGGTGGTTATAAAAAATAATTTTCTGTTTCTTAGATTATAATGATCATTTATTGTTTTTTAATGTGCTGGGAAATTTTCATAGTGGTAGGCCTTCACAAGTCCTTTGAACATGAGAACACCTCTCTGAAGTTGCTGCTTTTGTTTCCCCCTGCTACAGATAAAAGAACTGAGCCCTGCAGTTAAGTCCGTTACATCTGTGGGCTGTGTGCTGGTAGACTCCAGTTAGTCTGGGCCTAAGCTTTTAACTGCAACACAACACGGTTTATGATTCTTTTTTGCTAGTGTGTGAAACAGTACATACTCTAGAAGTACCTAGATTATGGCTACTCAGTGTTAAATATGTGTTGGAGTTCATTGTAATTGTTAAATCATTCATTATATGTCTGCCTGCCTTGCAAGTCATATAAAGAGGTTTCCAGTGAAAAATTAGAGAAGTAATAATGCAAGGAGTCATGGAGCATGTGTGTTCCAAAAAACCTATGCATGCATTTCAGAGTTCTTTGTGCCAAAATAGACTGATCTTTCAATTCCGTTTTCCATGAACTTTTTGAAGACCCTTGTATAAGGGATTCTTTCTAATGAATTTTATATTTTATTTTATTTATTTATTTATTTAAAAATTTTTTTTTGACAGGCAGAGTGGATAGTGAGAGAGACAGAGAGAAAGGTCTCCCTTTTTGCCGTTGGTTCACCCTCCAATGGCCACTGCGGCCGGCGCACCGCGCTGATCCGAAGCCAGGAACCAGGTGCTTCTCCTGGTCTCCCATGCGGGTGCAGGGCCCAAGGAGTTGGGCCATCCTCCACTGCCTTCCCAGGCCATAGCAGAGAGCTGGCCTGGAAGAGGAGCAACCGGGATAGAATCCGGTGCCCCGACCGGGACTAGAACCTGGTGTACCGGTGCCGCAAGGCGGAGGATTAGCCTGTTAAGCCACGGCGCCGGCCTTATATTTGATTTTAGACAAATACTTTATTAGTGTGTAAAATAAAGTTACGGCATCTCATTTTTTTCATGAATTCAGTGACCAGAAGCAGGCAAGAACAGCAATAATTTTACTTATTAAATAAGATTGAAAATGTATTACCTTTAAGGAAACATAGTTATTTCAGTATTTACTCTTTCTCAGCACTAATAAATCAAATGAAAATAGAAACTTGTTGCTTCATCAGTTGATGAGTTTATTTAAAGGGGTAATTCCTAGAGACCATCACAATGTTGTATTTCCTTTCTGTGGTGTCAGAAGTAGCAGCAGAGTCCTGCTATGACATGCTGGGCCTGAGTTTGTGCTCATGTGTTCAATTGTGTTAGTACCAAGTGGTGCCACTGTGATTGTTGTAGGCTGAGGAAATAATACCGATCAATTGAATCTGTGCTAAGTACAGTTTCATACTCAAGTGCCCATGGTGAGGGCAAGGTCAGTGCAGTGCCTTGTCTGTTTTAGGGGCTCCAAAACAAAACAAACCGATGCTCTGCTGGTGAACATGCTTACAGAGCATTGTCATGGGTTATACTGAATTATTAGCTTAAACTTCAGTAGCTTATTTTATGGTTTTAGATGATTTAAGCTGTGAAAAGAATCATAAACACATAGGTGTATTTGTAAGGTTCCTGATAGTTTTGGACTTGGAAAGATTTCTATCCTTGTATATTACAGCAGTTTAAAAACACTGAGCTAGGGATTGGCATTGTGGCACAGAGGGTTCAGGTGTGACTTGCGATGCTGGCATTGCGTGTGAATGCAATTAGAGTCCTAGCTACTCCACTTCCAACCCAGCTCCCTGCTAATACACCTTGGAAAGTGGCAGAAGTGGCTCAAATCACTGCGCCCCTGCCACCCACGAGGGAGACCCAGATGGGGTTGAGGTTCCTGGCTTCAGCCTGGCCCAGCCCCACCCGTTGAGGAGTGAACCAGAGGATGGGAAGTTGATCAGTCTCTCTCCCTCCCTCTGTAACTGCCTTCCAGATAAATGAATTGTAGAAGCCACTGAGCTAGACGGTAGCTTTTTAGATGAGGCAGACTAGGGTTTTGACATGGCTTGTATGTTACTTAGTAGATATTGAGGTAAGTAGATAAAACTAATGCTTCTTATCACGTGTAAAGTTTCTTATAGAGAGTGGATCGCTTATCCATGAAAATTGCATTGTTTTGATAAATGGGTATTTTTTTTTTTTTTTTTTGGACAGGCAGAGTGGACAGTGAGAGAGAGAGACAGAGAGAAAGGTCTTCCTTTGCTGTTGGTTCACCCTCCAATGGCTGCTGTGGCCGGTGCGCTGCGGCCAGCGCACCGCGCTGATCCAAAGGCAGGAGCCAGGTGCTTCTCCTGGTCTCCCTTTCGGGTGCAGGGCCCAAGCACTTGGGCCATCCTCCATTGCACTCCCTGGCCACAGCAGAGAGCTGGCCTGGAAGAGGGGCAACCGGGATTAGAACCCAGTGTGCTGGCGCCGCAAGGCGGAGGATTAGCCTATTGAGCCGCGGTGCCCACCGATAAAGAGACGTTTTTTTAAGGCTAATATAAAGTCAGCACAAGGTAAGCAAAACCAATTTTATTTACTACTTGAATTGTAATGTTACAGGCTACAGCGGACGCCTATCAAACTCCAGTGTTTTGCCTTGGATCCTGTATCTTCAGCCAAAGAAACTATAGGGTACATTGTTCTGGACTTAAGAACTGCTCAAGAAACCAAGCAGGTATTGACCTTTGGTGCTTTGTTAATGATAATTTTCAGTAGATACCAAATTGATGAAAAGGATACAAACTAATAGACCTGATGGCTCAGGCATAGGCTTACATGACCACTTTTGCTTTAGTTTACAGTCACCAAACTTTTTTTTTTTTTTTTAAAGATTTATTTTATTTGAAAGACAGTTACAGAGAGAGGTAAAGCCAGAGAGAGAGAGGTCTTCCATCCACCAGTTCACTCGGCAAGTGACCGCAATGGCCAGAGCTGTGCTGATCTGAAGCCAGGAGCCTGGAGATTCTTCTGGGTCTCCCACATGGGTACCGGGGCCCAAAGAACTGGGCCCATCTTCCACTGCTTTCCCAGGCCATAGCAGAGAGCTGGATCGGAAGTGGAGCAGCTGGGTCTTGAACTAATGTCCGTATGGGATGCCGGTGCTGCAGGCTGGGGATTTAACCCACTGTGCCACAGCAGTGGCCCCAGTTCCAAGTTTTTAATCATTCCTTTGATCAAGAATTTTTTCTATAAGAAAATTGTCCCCGAGCTCAGTCCTGTGTTCTGGTTGCTGTTAACTCAAGCTTAACAAACATCGTTCAGCCTGTACGCTCCCTTTTCCGAGATGGACCTCTTCTCTTCCCATGTTCCTTGGGTTTGTTACCTCTGCTGTCGTGGTAGTCTCTCCTGCTTCATCACTCCTAGCACTCCTTATGTAGTAGAGCGAGTGAGCGTGTTGAAACACCACGTGTTGTATCCAGCAAACTGTCCCCTCTCCCCTCAACAGCTCGGGGTCCTGATTCCAGTCTTCGTGCTTGTTACTATTGAACGTGCTGCGTCCTAATGTTTTTCTAAGTTCCCTCAGACCTTTCTGTTCTTGCTGACTTGGAGCAACCATCCTTTCAGGTTTTCTTTGGTCACAGTGTTTTTAAAACAAAATAAAAAGTTTTTTAGAGATGTTTAAAATGTCTCTATTCTGTATTTTAATTTTAAATTAGAATCCTTGAAGAAAAATGTGTCATTTACTAAAATTTTTACTGCTGATAGCAAAGATAGTTGTACATGAAACAGACCACCCCAAAATTGGAATCATGTAAAAGAAGCAGAGATTTTAAAGTGCTTTAAAAGAGGACCTGTATTTCCCCTAGCCTTTGGTTACTGGTCACCTGTCTGCCTATAGGCACTATCCTGAAGAGCATTTTTTTTTTTTTTTAAGATTTATTTTTTATTTATTCGAAAGACAGTTAAAGAGAGGTAGAGAGAGAGGTTTTTTCCATCTGCTGATTCGCTCCCCAGATGGCCACAGCGGCCAGAGCTGCGCCGATTCGAAGCCAGGAGCCAGGCGCTTCTTCCGGGTCTCCCACATGGGTGCAGGAGCCCAAGAACTTGGGACATCTTCCTCTGCTTTCCCAGGCCATGGCAGAGAGCTGGATCGGAAGAGGAGCAGCCAGGACTAGAACCGGTGGCGATATGGGATGCTGGTGCTTCAGGCGAGGGCTTTAACCTGCTGTGCCACAGCACCGGCCTCAGGGTTTTCCTTCTTTATTCTTAAACTTGAACCAAAGGCCCTGATTGGGTACCTGACATTTTTTTAGGCGACTTTTCTCTTGCCACAGGCATAGCACTGGAAGGCACTTGTGCTTTGAGTTTGGTTGCAGAGAACACAAATGCTCTTTGGATGGGAAAGCTGAGGGAAGAGGTGATGTCCCTCGGTGTCCTTGGTGTTCCTGGGCTTCAGGATAGTTGGTTGGCGTATTTGTGAACCAAGTCAAGGAGACAGGGTTTGAAACTATTAGTTTTACGAAAGCCGAATGCTGTCCTGCTTGTCCTCTTCTGCTCACCAGCAGAAGTGCTTGAATTGCCCAGTGCAGTAGTGAAAGTCCAAGGTGCAGTGGCTGTCTGTACAAAAGTAGTAACTCAACAAAACCACAATTACTTCTCTAAGTTACATAACGGAAAAGTGAAATTGTGTGAGTAGCTAAAAATAGTTTTTTCCAGCTTATCCTTAAAATTAGAAAATATTTGTCAAATACAGTAAAAATACACTATATTATGCATTTTAATCTTTAAAAATCAGTGATACATATATTTTTTAACAAATCGGAAAGCCTCGCCAGTGCTGTTTTGTGTACCAGATGCAACTGAACCATGAAGTAGCAGATTTTGGTTGTCATCAGCATAACCAGCAGTTACTGTGTTTTTACCTAACACTGGTCAGGGAGAGAGGGCTGCTTCCAGGAATGTAGATGGTGGCCCCACTGACCAGTGGTTCCTGTGCCCAGAGCCGAGGCTTGTTTCTGGCTGGAGTGAGGTGGGGTGATCTCTGAGGTTCTCTAGGGAAGATTTGAGGTAATTGAGAATACTTGCGTTCATGAACAGGCTTTTGTTTCAGGAGCAAGCAAGTGCCTGACTAAACATTCAGAACTCTACTGTCAAGCCTTCACTGTAGTTTTCTTTTCCTAATTTGATGTAAGCAGAATAAAGCAGGAATTGGCAGGAAGAAAATGTATAATAAAGTGGTGGGAAATTACAAGGTGGAGAAACAAAAAGTTATAAGTTTCTTGCTGCTTAAGGAATGTAGTGGGATTGGGCCTGTAAAGTTCAAAGATACACATACGGACTCTTCCTTCTCATTGCTCTACCTTTTGAAGCATGGGCATGTATGCAACAAAGACAATCCAAAGTTCTCTCTCTTTTTTAATTAATTTATTTATTTGAAGGGCAGAGTTACAGAGAGAGACAGAGAATCTTCTATCCACTAGTTCACTCCCCAAATGACTGTAACAGCTACGGCTGTGCCAGGCTGAAGCCAGCAGCTAGGATCTTCTTCCGGGTCTCCTATCTGGGTGCAGGTGTTCAAGGACTTGGACCATCTGCTGCTGCCTTCCCAGGCGCGTGAGCAGGGAGCTGAATCGGAAGTGAAGCAGCTGGGTACCCATATGCAATGCAGGCGTCACGGGCAGCAGCTTTATCTACCACGCCATAATGCCAGCCCCAACATTCCAAACTTCTTTGTGGTATTTTCTAAGAGACAAGCAACTTTTGGCTAGCTGAAGCAGGATTAATTTCTTTGGGGGAAGTCTTTTTTTTTTTAAAGAGAAAGTGCTGCAAAACAACAGCAAATTAATCACGACCTTATATATACATTTTCTAGTCCTTCTACTTTCCAATTGTTAATGAGTTTTGTTGTTATTCTCTAGGCACCAAAATGGTACCAGTTGCTGAGTAATAAATACACCAAGTTCAAGTCAGAGATACAGATAAGCATCGCTTTGGAGACAGATACAAAGGCACCCGTGGATAGTTTTAAAGCAAAAGGAGCCCCTCCTCGAGATGGAAAAGGTCTGTTGTGCATCATTTCTAAACATATGTTTTGAGACATTGATGTTTTGAGTAGAACTTTAGGAAGGCAAGGGAGAAGCGTATGTTCTGGGGATCTGTGGAGGTTGTGAACTGATGGAGTGTAGTGTATCAGGCAGATACTGTGACGTTACGTGCATGCAACACTTGATGCTCTTAACTCTTGTGTTTACGTCTTAGGGAAAGCTTTTTTCCTGCTTATTTTGTGTATAATGCAACAGTGCAGGATTTAGTATTGTTTTTGGAAATTTCTACTTAGGAATATTTTCCTCCTGGATGAGTGTAAGGAAAGCCCAATGTGATACATTGTTCTTTATTAACTATAACTTAAAAAAAACCTTACGTTTTTCCTTTTTAACCCATTCTGTAGTTTATATTAGTAGCTGCTCTGCAGATACCTGCGTAACGAGGTGTATATCCTGTTGTAACAGAATCTAGGGTATTTAGAAGATCTTCTGTCTCCTTCCTTCCTGTTGATCCCTTGCTCCCTTCAAGCCTAGGGCAATGAAGCCAGCTTCTGTACTAACTGGCTGTTTGACATTTTTTGCCTCTTTACATAGACTTTGGACTCACTTTGTCAGTATCTTCAAAATAACTTGTTGGGATTTTGATTGGGAATGCTTGAATATATAGATCAACTTGAGCTCTGATGCCTTGGCAGTACTGTTTCCCTATCCATCAACAAGCATTATGTCTCCATTCATTTAGTTATTTGATTTCTTTGATCAGAATTTTGTAGTTTTCTGCATGCAGATCTTGTATATATTTTGTCAAATTTGTACATAAGTATTTCACTTTTGTGGATATTGCTGTAATTGATAATGTGTTTTATTTCAAATTCTATTCATTGCTTGTGTTTGCCTGATCTTGATCTTTTTTTGAATGTTTCAAGTTTCTTAAGTATGATGTTAGCCATAGGATATTTGTGGGTACTTTTTTGTATCTGTTGATGCAATCACATGACTTTTCCTATTTAGTCTGTTGATGTGGTTGATTACCTACATTGATACATGAATGTTGAATTAGCGTCATATACCTGCTATAAATCCCCCTTGGTAATGGAGTTCTCATATAATTCACTCTATACTTTGTTGGAGTCACTTTGTTCATTGAAGATTTTTTGCACCTGTAAGTGTGTTCCTAAGAGATATTATTGGTCCATCTTGTTGATGATGACTTTAATATGATTTTTTGGTATCAGGAATTTGCTTGCCTCATAGAATGAGTTAGAAAATTTCCCCTGTTTTTATCTTCTGAAAGGATTTCTAAATTGCAAGACAGAATTATGCCAGTTAGCAAGGCCTTAGAGAGTTAAACGAGTTTGGTTGAACTTGCCATTGAGCCTGTCTGGACCTGCATTCTGTTTTGGACGTTTGTTAGGTATTGATTCAGTTCTGTTAATAGTCTGTTAAAGAAACAGACTGTGTGATTTTGGCAGAAGTTGTCTTTCAACAACTTAGTCCATTTTTATCAGGTTATCGAGTATGGGAGTAGACTTGTACTCAGCATTTCTTTATTATCCTTTTGATATCCGTGGGCTATGTAGTGGTGTCCCCTCTTTCATTTCTGAAAATAGTTTGTGTTCTTTCCCTTCTATATTCTAACTTAGCCTGGCCAGAGGCTTTCTTATTTATTTACTTTTTATAAATTTATTTATTTGCGATGCAGAGTTAGAGAGGGAGAGACAGGGAGAGAGGTCTTCTATCTGCTGACTCTGTCTGCTGATTCATTCCCCGAAGGGCCTCAATGGCTGGAGCTGGGCTGATCTGAGCTGCTTCCAGGTCTCCCACATGGGTGCAGGGGCTCAAGCACTTGGGCCATCGTCCACTGCTTTCCCAGGCCATTAGCTGGGATGCCAGTGCCACAGGCAGAGGCTTAACCCACTATGCCACAGTGCCAGCCCCACTTTCTGGCTTTTATTTACTAATTTATTGAACCAGCTTTTGATTCTGTTGATTGTTCTCCACTGATTTCTTATTTTTAGTTTCAAAAAATTAAGAGGTCAGTAAATTTTCTTTCGCTTACTTAGGACTTCAGTACCCTTCTTTTTCTAATTTTCTAGGGTGGAAGTTAAGATGATTGATTGTAGATCTTTGATCTTTTTTGATGTATTCCCGTGCATTCAGTGCTATCAGTTTCCCTCAGAGCAGTGTTATCATTGCATCCCACAAATTTTGTTGTGTTAGCATTTTCATTTACTTCAAGATAATTTTTAGTCTCTTGTGTGATTTCTTCAACTCTTGTATTATTTTTTTTTGTTATTTGACAGGTAGAGTTATAGACAGTGAGAGAGAGAGAGAGAGAAAGGTCTTCTTTCCATTGGTTCACTCCCCAGATAGTTGCACAGATGCGAAGCCAGGAGCCAGGTGCTTCCTCCTGTTCTCCCATGTGGGTGCAGTGGCCAAGCACTTGGGCCATCCTCCACTGCCCTCCCGGGCCACAGCAGAGAGCTGGACTGGAAGAGGAGCAACCGGGACTAGAACCCTGTGCCCATATGGGATGCCGGTGCCGCAGGCAGAGGATTAACCAAGTGAGCCATGGCGCCGGCCCCTGACTTACATGTTATTAAAAAGTGTGTTGTTTAATACACAAGTATTTGGGATTTTTCAGCTGTGTATCTTTCTGTTACTGTTTAGCTTATTTCTGTTGTGGTCTGAAAGCAGACATGTCTTTGATTACGAAACTTTTAAATTTGTTAAGGTGTGTTTTGTGGCCCAGAATATTGTCTGTCTTGGTTAATGTCCATCTACGATGGAAAGGGAAGTGTTTGCTGCTGTTGTTGAATAAAGTGGTCTAGAGATATTCTTTTTTTTTTTTTTTAAAGCTTTTATTTAATGAATATAAATTTCCAAAGTACAGCTTATGGATTACAACGGCTTCCCCCCCGCCCCCATAACTTCCCTCCCACCCGCAACCCTCCCCTTTCCCGCTCTCTCTCCCCTTCCATTCACATCAAGATTCATTTTCAATTCTCTTTATATACAGAAAATCTGTTTAGTGTATATATATATATATATATATACACTAAAGATTTCATCAGTTTGCCCTCACATAGCAACACAAAGTGAAAAATACTGTTGGAGTACTAGTTATAGCATTACTTCACATTGGACAACCCATTAAGGACAGATTCCCACATGGGACGTAAGTACACAGTGACTCTTGATGTTGATTTAACAATTTAACACTCTTGTTTATGGCGTTAGTAATCTCCCTAGGCTCTAGTCATGAGTTGTGGAGGCTATGGAAGCCTTTAGGGTTCGCTGACTTTGATCTTATTCCCATAGGGTCATAGTCAAAGTGGAAGTTCTCTCCTCCCTTCAGAGAAAGGTACCTCCTAGTTTGATGGCCCCATTCTTTCCACTGGGATCTCACTCGGTGAGATCTTTAATTTAGGTCTTTTTTTTTTTTTTTTTTTTTTTTTCCCCAGAGTGTCTTGGCTTTCCATGCCTAAAATACTCTCATAGGCTCTTCAGCCAGATCTGAATGCCTTAAGGGCTGATTCTGAGGCCAGAGTGCTATTTAGGATATCTGCCATTCTATGAGTCTGCTGTGTCTCCCACTTCCCATGTTGGATCGTTCGCTCCCTTTTTGATTTTATCAGTTAGTATTAGCAGACACTACTCTTGTTTGTGTGATCCCTTTGACTCTTAGACCTATCAGTGTGATAAATTGTGAACTGAAATTGATCACATGGACTAGTGAGATGGCATTGGTTCATGCCACCTTGTATTGGAATCCCCTGGCACGTTTCTAACTCCATCATTTGGGGAAGTCCGATTGTACATCTCCTCCCTCTCTTATTCCCACTCTTACATTTAACCGGGATCACTTTTCAGTTAAAATTTAAACACCTAAGAATTATTGTGTGTTAATTACTGAGTTCAACCAACAGTACTAGAACAAAAAATACTAAATGGATAAAGTATTACATTATACAACAACAGTCAGCAACAAGAACTGATCAAGTTACTGTTTCTCATAGTGTCCATTTCACTTCAACAGGTTTCCCCTTTGGTGCTCAGTTATTTGTCGCCAATCAGGGAAAACAAATGATATTTGTCTCTTTGGGACTGGCTTAATTCACTCAGCATGATGTTTTCCAGATTCCTCCATCTTGTTGCAAATGACCGGATTTCATTGTTTTTGACTGCTGTATAGTATTCTATAGAGTACATGTCCCATAATGTCTTTATCCAGTCTACTGTTGATGGGCATTTGGGTTGGTTCCAGGTCTTAGCTATTGTGAATTGAGCTGCAATAAACATTAATGTGCAGATGGCTTTTTTGTTTGCCAAATTAATTTCCATTGGGTAAATTCCAAGGAGTGGGATGGCTGGGTTGAATGGTAGGGTTATATTCAAGTTTCTGAGGAATCTCCGACTGACTTCCATAGTGGCTTAACCAGTTTGCATTCCCACCAACAGTGGGTTAGCGTCCCTTTTTCCCCACATCCTCTCCAGCATCTATTGTTGGTAGATTTCTGAATGTGAGCCATTCTCACTGGGGTGAGGTGAAACCTCATTGTGGTTTTGATTTGCATTTCCCTGATTGCTAGTGATCTTGAACAATTTTTCATGTGTCTGTTGGCCATTTGGATTTACTCTTTGGAAAGATTTCTATTGAGTTCTTTGGCCCATATCCTCCTAAGTGGGTTGTTTGTTTTGATGTTGTGGAGTTTCTTGATTTCTTTGTAGATTCTGGTTATCAACCCTTTATCAGTTGCATAGTTTGCAAATATTTTTTCCCATTCTGTCGGTTTCCTATTCACTTTCTTGACTGTTTCTTTTGAAGTACAGAAACTTCTCAATTTGATGCAATCCCAATAGTTAATTTTGGCTTTGACTGCCTGTGCTCCTGAGGTATTTTCCAAGAAGTCTTTGCCAGTACCTATATCTTGCAGGGTTTCTCCAATGCTCTCTAATAGTTTGATGGTGTCAGGTCATAGATTTAAGTCTTTAATCCATGTTGAGTGAATTTTTGTGTAAGGTGTAAGGTAAGGGGTCTTGCTTCATGATTCTGCACATGGAAATCCAGTTTTCCCTGCACCATTTATTGAATAGACTGTCCTTACTCCAGGGATTGGTTTTTGGATCCTTGATCAAATATGAGTTGGCTGTAGATGTTTGGATTGATTTCTGGTGTTTCTATTCTGTTGCATTGGTCTATCCATCTGTTTCTGTACCAGTACCATGCTGTTTTGATAACAACTGCCCTGAAGTATGTCCTGAAATCTGGTATTGTGATGCCTCCGGCTTTGTTTTTGTTGTACAAGATTGCTTTAGCTATTCTAGGTCTCCCGTGTCTCCATATGAATTTCAGCATCATTTTTTCCAGATCTGAGAAGAATGCCTTTGGTATCTTGATTGGTATTGCATTGAATCTGTAAATTGCTTTTAGGAGAATGGACATTTTGATGATATTGATTCTTCCAATCCATGAGCATGGAAGATTTTTCCATTTTTTGGTATCCTCTTCTATTTCTTTCTTTAGGGTTTTGTAATTTTAATCATAGACATCTTTAATGTCCTTGGTTAAGTGTATTCCAAGGTATTTGATTTTTTTTGTAGCTATTGTGAATGGGATTGATCTTAGAAGTTCTTCCTCAGCTGTGGCATTGCCTGTGTATACAAAGGCTGTTGATTTTTGTGCATTGATTTTATATCCTGCTACTTTGCCAAACTCTTCTATGAGTTCCAATAGTCTCTTAGTAGAGATCTTTGGGTCCCCTAAATAAAGAATCATATCATCTGCAAAGAGGGGTAGTTTGAGTTCTTCCTTCCCAATTTGTACCCCTTTAATTTCTTTTTCTTGCCTAATAGCTCTGGCTAAGACTTCCAGAACTATATTGAATAGCAGTGGTGAGAGTGTGCATCCCTGTCTGGTAGCAGATCTCAGTGGAAATGCTTCCAACTTTTCCCCATTCAATAGGATGCTGGCCGTGGGTTTTTCATAAATTGCATTGATTGTATTGAGGAATGTTCCTCCATACCCAGTTTGCTTAGGGTTTTCACCATGAAAGAGTGTTGTATTTTATCAAATGCTTTCTCTGTGTCTATTAAGAGAATCATATGGTATTTCTTCTGTAGTCTGTTAATGTGGTGTATCACATTGATTGTTTTGTGAACATTGAACCATCCCTGCATACCAGGGATAAATCCCACTTGGTCTGGGTGGATGATCTTTCTAATGTGTTGTTGCATTCTATTGGCCAGAATTTTTTTTTTTAACTTTTATTTAATGAATATAAATTTCCAGTGTACAGCTTATGGATTACAATGGCTTCCCCCTCCCATAACTTCCCTCCCACCCGCAACCCTCCCCTCTCCCGCTCCCTCTCCCTTCCATTTGCATCAAGATTCATTTTCAATTCTCTTTATATACAGAAGATCAATTTAGTATAAAGATTTCAACAGTTTGCACCCACATAGAAACACAAAGTGAAACATACTGTTTGAGTACTAGTTATAGCATTAAATCACAACATACAGCACATTAAGGACAGAGATCCCACATGAGGAGCAAGTGCACAGTGGCTCCTGTTGTTGACCCAACAAATTAACACTCTAGTTTATGGCGCCAGTAACCATCCTAGGCTGTCGTCATGAGTTGCCAAGGCTATGGAAGCCTTCCAAGTTTGCCGACTCTGATCATATTTAGACAAGGTCATAAAAGACAGAGTGAGGATAGTAACCAATGATCCTAAGAGTGGCATTTACCAGGTTTGAACAATTATACAGCATTAAGTGGGGAAGAGGACCATCAGTACACACAGGTTGGGAGTAGAGCCATTGGTGGTAGAGTAGAGGTTATGATTACAAAGGAATGAGGCCCAAGTGCACTAGACAGGGCCTAGAACAAAGGACAGAGTCATTATTAGAGGAGCTAAGAAAGGTGCTGTCTAAGCTACAAGTAATTTTTCTGATTGAGAGGCAAATAGAACCTGATAGAAGGGGCTTGATAATAATCTGGTGGGCTTTAGGCCTTGTAAATTCAGAGGCCCAGGCCTATCTATCTCTTCACATGGGGTATATCCTAAGGGAGGTGTGAACCTCCTAGGGGAAGGCACTCTGTTGACTTTCATTACTTGGCTGGCCTGGGAGGAGAGCTGACCAGGTAAAGGCAGGGGGCATCTCTAACAAGAAATTTACAGTTCTGCCTGCAATGTTGCTGACCCTACTTGACCATCCCCTCAGCTGCAGTGGTCACTTTGGAAGTTGGGCTGAGTGAAGGGCTTTTCAGCTTAGAGCCAATAAGATCTGTGGCTCTGACCTGGGCATCCTTCGACTCCAGGGCAGGTCCATTTCCAGTGATCCAACTCTTGGCAGAGCTGCCAGGGCTCTTCACAAGCTGACTTCTGCTGAAGCCCAGGCTTACCACATTGAAAGCCACTGCAGTGGACTGGCCTGTTGGGTCTCCTTGAGGGCAGATCACTGTACAGATCAGCCATTAATAGGCCTGCCACCCATTGCTTCTGATGCCGAGCTTTCTTTTCCTCCTGGTTTGTGTTAAAGCAGACCAGAGGATGCAAGTCAAGGGAGTGCTCGTGTCCCATCTCTAATCTTCGGTGGCCTGAACTACAAGTCTATAGTCACAGGCATGTTCTGTAGTAGTTTTTCTAAGGTAGACAATGCCCATGAGGAAAAGTATATTCTCACTTTAAAACTTTCTTTCCCTTTGGTCTGAAAGGGAGGTTTTTTCTACTTACTGTATACTTCGCTGATGGCGAAGTGAATCTAGCTATGAGATGATTATTTAAGTTCTTATTTTGGCTATGCTATTGCAGAAAAATGTTAGCCATCTCTTGTATAAGGTCTAAAGATTAAATTGTGCATCCTACAGATTCCTTCATAATAGAATTAGTTTCCTACCTTGAAGAGAATAGAGAAATGAAAGAACAAGTTGGGCTTAGAATAGAGAAATGAGGGAGCAAGTCCTAGTTCGCTTGCTGACAATAGCAATATCACATGAATACTTAGCAAACCGTTTCAACCATTAGATAACAACTTAAGAAAACATTTACCAGAAGGTCCAATGCCTTCTATAAATTTTAAGAATCATGTATTTGAAAACACCTCTTAAATATCTAACATGGTGTAGTTTGTTTAGCCAGTAAACTTAAGCACAACCATCTAAAATGTTTTTAGTTTCTTTCTACCAACAAGTCTAAAACATATGATACACAGATTCAGGTCCCACAAATTAAAATGTATCTTTGATTGATTTTAGCAGCTTAAATTTATGGACAATCTTATCTATAAGCCATTTAAAATAAAACTCTTAATAAAATTTCCCCATGTGGACATACAATATGTACACACATATAATATAGCATAATAGACCAATATAGCAATTTTAATAATAGCTTTTAAAATCTTTAACTCTTTTTGTAGATTGCCAATTGATTTGAATTGCTTTTTCTTTTTAGTAACCTCAGTTAACCATACTTTCTCTCAGTTGGTACTGTTAATACATTATTGGCTTCATCTGTTTACAGAGCCATCCCAAAGTACTGAATACAATAGAAGTGGCTGGAAAAAGTCCATATGAACCTATAGGAGGACAGCTAAACACAGAACCAACAACGCTTTAGTTTTATGAGCAGCACATCATATATAACTGTGGATGACAAAAGACTTTAAGTCGCCATGTTTAAAATTATAAACTCATCAACCAACAAGAGGCACTTGCTTACTTCACAGTATTTTTGAAAGCACCTGTAGGATTTTACAAGTATTTAATCCTTTAGGCCTCTGGGGCTTTCTCATTAAGATAACTATCATGTCTAGTAACACAAGATCATTAGACTTTTTAATTCTCAAACATTTGTATTAATAGCATTTTCCATTATAGAAACTTAAAGTGTGGTACCACATCACATCTTGACAGTCCTTCTAATATACTCCAAATAGACTGATTAGTTGGTGTCTCTATAAGATGAGAGACATAGGTCCTTCGATTTTTTCAGTTGGGCCCAAACTGGAAAAACCAAAGTCCAGGATTTACTGGAAATTTAAGAGACCAGATTGTTTGAAACTTTGATTTTTTGAATGCCTGTCAAGAATGCCAAGAAGGCTCAAAATCCAAAATATCTGGTTGAAATAAGATTTCTTAAAATCATGACATAACATAGACCAAATTTGATCATTGTTACAAGGTGATTATTCAAATTTTTGAAAAAAGCACATATTTAACCCATAGCTCTTAATAAAAATTCAGCTGTTTTTGAACAATTAGAATTTAACAGACATCAAGAGAACATAATAGATTACTTTAACACATTGCTTTAACAGAGCATCAGAGTTTAATTCTATGTCAAAGAGAAATTGAGCTTCCAGTGATCTTTTGCTGTGAGGTTTCCTTCCTTTACCTTCTTTCATATTGGTGACCATGTTTCTGTGTTTCTATGTGTAACACATCTTTAAGCATCTTTTGCAGGGCAGGATGAGTGGCAACAAATTCTTTCAGTTTCTGTTTGCTATGAAAAGTCTTAATTTCACCTTCATTCACAAATGAGAGCTTTGCAGGATATAGTATTCTGGGCTGGCAGTTTTTCTCTCTTAGTACCTGGGCTATGTCTCGCCATTCCCTTCTAGCTTGTAGGGTTTCTGATGAGAAGTCTGCTGTGAGTCTAATTGGAGATCCTCTGAGAGTGATCTGACGTTTCTCTCTTGCACCTTTTAGGATCTTTTCTTTATGTTTCACTGTGGTGAGTTTGATTATAACATGTCGTGGTGAGGATCTCTTTTGGTCATGTTTATTAGGGGTTCTATAAGCTTCCTGTACTAAGATGCCTCTGTCCTTCTCCAAACCTGGGAAATTTTCTGCTAGTATCTCACTGAAAATGCCTTCTAATCCTTTCTCCCTCTCCATGCCTTCAGGAACTCCTAGAACCCAAATGTTGGGTTTTTTAAATAGTATCCTGTAGATTCCCGACAATATTTTTTAGATTTCTAATTTCTTCTTCTTTTCTTTGGTTTGCCTGTTTCCTTTCCTGTTCTCTGTCTTCTAAGTCTGATATTCTCTCTTCTGCTTCGCCCATTCTGTTTTTAAGGCTCTCTAATGTGTTTGTCATTTGATCTGTTGAACTCTTCATTTCATTATGATTTCTAGTCACTATCAGAGTTTCTTGTTCCACTAGTTGTTTCATTTCATTTTGATTCCTCCTTAATATTTCACTTTCAAGAGAGAGATTTTCTATCTTGTCCATGAAGGATTTCTGTAGTTCAAGAATTTGTTTTTGAGAACTTCTTAATGTTCTTATCAATTTTTTGAGATCCGCTTCTTGCATTTCTTCGATCTCATCATCTTGATAATCTTGAATTGGGGTGTCTTTTTCATTTGGGGGCGTCATAGTTTCTTCCTTGTTCTTGTTAGCTTGGTTTTTGCGTTTGTTGTTTGGCATGTTGGAGATATTTGGTTTCTTCACTGTGGTGTTTTTTCTTGTTACACTATGGCTCTATATTAAGTGGACTGTCTGCTTTCAGTGGACCCTTAGAGGCTTGAGATGAGTGTGGACTGAGAGCTGTGTTTGGTTCCTCAGGGTTGAGGGTGTGTCAAAGATGACACTCGCAGGTTAGGTGTGGTAAATCTCTTTCTTTTTTTGATTCAAAAGGGAAGTAATTCCGCACAGCTGAACGTAATTGGAGGTAGTTAGCAGGCAAATGATATACCCACAGGAGCCAGAGATTGGAAGCTCTTTCCCAAGGACCACACAGGGAATCTCTGCTGCCCTCAGTGTGGGCTCCAATTCTCCTGCAGTCTCCCACTGGGTTGTATTGGCCAGAATTTTATTGACGATTTTTGCATCTATGTCATCAGGGATATTGGTCTGTAATTCTCTTTCAATGTTGCATCTTTTTCTGGCTTAGGAATTAAGGTGATGCTGGTTTCATAGAAAGAATTTGGGAGGATTTCCTCTTTTTCGATTGCTCTGAATAGTTTGAGGAGAATTGGAGTTAATTCTTCTTTAAATGTCCGGTAGAATTCAGCAGTGAATCTATCTGGTCCTGGGCTTTTCTTTGTTGGGAGGGCCTTTATTACTGTTTGAATTTCTGTTTCAGTTATGGGTCTGTTTAGATTTTCTGTGTCTTCCTGGTTCAATTTAGGTAGGTTGTATGTGTCCAGGAATGTATCCATTTCTGATAGATTTCCCTGTTTGCTGGCATACAAGTCCTTGTAGTAATTTCTGATGATTCTTTTTATTTCTGTGGTGTCTGTTGCAGGGCTGGACGAGTGGTGACAAATTCTTTCTATTTCTGTTTGCTGTGAAAGGTCTTTATTTCACCTTCATTCATAAATGAGAGCTTTGCAGGATATAATATTCTGGGCTGGCAGTTTTTCTCTCTTAGTACCTGGGCTATGATCTTGCCATTCCCTCCTCGCTTGTAGGGTTTCTGATGAGAAGTCAGCTGTGAGTCTAATTGGGGATCCTCTGAGAGTGGTCTGACGTTTCTCTCTTGCACATTTTAAGATCTTTTCTTTCTGTTTCACTGTGGTGAGTTTGATTACCATGTGTCGTGGTGAGGATCTCTTTTGGTCATGTTTATTAGGGGTTCTATGAGTTTCCTGTGCTAGGATGTCTCTGTCCTTCTCCAAACCTGGGAAATTTTCTGCTAGTATCTCACTAAAAAGGCCTTCTAATCCTTTCTTCCTCTCCATGCCTTCAGGAACTCCTAGAACCCGAATGTTGGGTTTTTTAATAGTATCCTGTAGATTCCCGACAATATTTTTTAGAGTTCTAATTTCCTCTTGTTTTCTTTGGTTTGCCTGTTTCCTTTCCTGTTCTCTGTCTACTAAGTCTCTCTTCGGCTTTGCCCATTCTGTTTTTAAGGTTCTGTAATGTGTTTGTCATTTGATCTATTGAATTCTTCATTTCATTATGGTTTCTCGTCACTATCAGTTTCTTGTTCTACTAGTTGTTTCATTTAATTTTGATTCCTCCTTAATATTTCGTTTTCACGAGAGAGATTTTCTATCTTGTCCTTTAAGGATTTCTGTAGTTCAAGAATTTGTTTTTGAGAACTTCTTAATGTTCTTATCAATTTTTTGAGATCCGCTTCTTGCATTTCTTCGATCTCATCATCTTGATAATCTTGAATTGGGGTGTCTTTTTCATTTGGGGGCATCATGGTGTCTTCCTTGCTCTTGTTACCTTGGTTTCTACGTTTGTTTGGCATCTCGGAGGTGTTCTTTGTTTCCTTCGCTGTGGTGTTTTTTCTCGTCATACTATGACTATAGATTAAGTGGACTGTCTGCTTTTGATGGATCCTTAGTGGCTGTGATGGGTGTGGCCAGAGAGCCCTGTTTGGTTCTTCAGGGTTAAGGGTGTACCCAAGGTGACTCACCCAGATTGTTCTCTGGCTGGCTAGCTTGCTCTCTCTCTCTCTTTTTTTTTTAAACCCAGTTGGGAAGTAATTCTACACAGCTATTACTGTGTTGCCTAGGTTACTGAGTTTGTTTTACATATGTAAAATGGCGCCTGCTCTTTGTCTTGCTCGGCTTTGTAAGGTGAGTGGAGAGAGAGGCTAGTGACCCTGCTGGTTCCCCCTATTTATTCGCTTTTTTTTTTTTTTTATCTCTTCCAGTCAGCCTGGTGCAGTTTCCCCAGTGGGGCCTCAGGCCTCGTTCTGTCTTTCCACGCCAATGTCTTGGGTTACCTCTCGTTCTAGCGCTGGCGCTCAAATTCTGCGGCTGGGCTCCCGTGGCTGGGCTGGTTCCACACTCTCGCAGCTCCGCTCCCACAGTGCGGCGCGGCGCGCCTCGGCGTTGGGCGACCTTGCTCTCCCGTAGGTCTTCTGTGTCACATCCACTAGATCCGGAAGAGTTTCCTCTGCATTTTTTTTTCTGAGTCTCTTCCTGAGGCTACAGTAACTCCACTTTTGTTAAACTATCTTTTCCCGGACTGTTGGTGCGCGCCCTCACTCTTCTGCCATCTTCGCTCTGCCCTTTTTTTTTTTTTTTTTTTTTTTAAGATTTATTTATTTGACGGTCAGAGTTACACAGAGAGAGAAGGAGAGGCAGAGGCAGAGGCAGAGAGAGGTCTTCTTTCTGCTGGCTCACTCCCAAGATGGCCGCAACAGCCGGAGCTGTGATGATCCAATGCCAGGAGCCAGGAGCTTCTTCCGGGTCTCCCACGTGGGTGCAGGGGCCCAAGGACTTGGGCCATTTACTACTTTCCTAGGCCACAGCAGAGAGCTGGCTCAGAAGTGTGGCAGCTGGGACTTGAAATGGCGCCCACATGGGATGCCAGCACTGCAGGCAGTGACTTTACCCAATAGGCCACAGCACCGACCCCAGAGATAATCTTTTTTTTTTTTTTTTTTTTAATTTTATTTGACAGAGTTAGACAGTGAGAGAGAGAGAGAGAGACAGAGAGAAAGATCTTCTTTGTGTTGGTTCACCCCCCAAATGGCCGCTATGACTGGAACTACGCCAATCCGAAGCCGGGAGCTTCCTCCTGGTTTCCCATGCGGGTGCAGGGGCCAAGCACTTGGGCCATCCTCCACTGCCTTCCTGGCCACAGCAGAGAGCTGGACTGGAAGAGGAGCAACCGAGACTAGAACCCTGCGCCCATACGGGATACCGGTGCCGCAGGCGAGGATTAACCTAGTGAGCCACGGCGCTGGCCTGAGATATTCTTAGTATCCAGTGGATTGATGATATTGTTCAGTTTGACTAAGTCTCCACCGATTTTCTGCTTGCTGAATCTGTCCATTTCTGATAAAGGGATAGTAAGGTTTTCAGCAATAGTATTGGGTACAGCTATTTCTCCTTGCAGTTTTACATGGTTTTGCCTCATATACTTTGGCGTTTATGGTTACATATATACACATTAAGGACTGTTAGATCTTCTTGGTGAACTGACTCCTTTATCATCACCTAAGGCCTCTCTTTATCTCTTAACTTCCCTTGATCTGAAGTCTTCTATGTTCGAAATTACATAATGGTTCCCACTTTATTTTGATTAATGTTGGCATGGTATATCTTTCTCCATCCCTTAATGTTTGATCTGTATTTGTCTTTATATTTAAAGTGAGTTTCTTATAGATAACATACAGTGGGTTTTTTTTTTTTTTTTCTTTTTTGGTCTGACAGTCTTTGTCAGAGGCTCCACCCTAATAACTTTATCTAATCCTAATGACTTCAAAAAGGCCTCACTTCAAATGGCATTCATTGTCAAAATAAGGTTACATCCTTTTGATAGCTCATAATAGATTGAATTTCCACACATGAGGCCTTTGGGAGTATTCAGAACACACTCATACCAAAACAGTATTGTCAGGCATATTTGTTTTCCATTTGTTCTCCCCGTTCTTGTCCCACTCTTTTCGGTGGTTCTATATGATTTCATTTTCTATTTTCATAGCATGTCAGTTATACTTTTGTTTTCTACTTTTTAAAAAGTGCACTAAAGTTTTCACCATGGGTAGTTTCAGTCCCTTATAGTAAGCAAATGTTTTTGTTTTTTGTTTTTTTTTTTTGACAGGCAGAGTGGACAGTGAGAGAGAGAGACAGAGAGAAAGGTCTTGCTTTGCTGCTGGTTCACCCTCCAATGGCTGCTGCGGCCGGTGCACAATGCTGATCCGAAGGCAGGAGCCAGGTGCTTCTCCTGGTCTCCCATGGGGTGCAGGGCCCAAGCACTTGGGCCATCCTCCACTGCATTCCCTGGCCACAGCAGAGAGCTGGCCTGGAAGAGGGGCAACCGGGACAGGATCGGTGCCCCGACCGGGACTAGAACCCGGTGTGCCGGCACCGCAAGGCAGAGGATTAGCCTAGTGAGCCGCGGCGCCGGCTTAGTAAGCAAATGTTAATACCGTCCTCCTGTATTGTGTATCCTTGCTTTCACTTTACTTGCTAGTAAGTATATAGGTAGACACACACAAGCATCATTGAATAAAGTGCTGCTGTTATTTTGGCTTCACACCATTAGGTCAGTTAAGAATTAGAAAGAAGTTTTTTCACCTCATTTAGTTGTTCTCCGGTGCTCTTCAGTTCTTTGTATAGTTCTGAGTTCCTGCCTCGTCGCGTTTACTTGAAGAATGGCGATTTGCTTGTTTCACTAGGGTGGGCAGGTTTGTCTGTGAAAGTCTGTATTTCCCTCTCACTTTCTGAGGATTGTCCACCAGGCACAGGATTCTAAGTTGGTGGATTTTTTTCTCTCAAGACTTTAAATATTTCACTCCACTCTTTTTTTTTTTTTTTTAAGATTTATTTATTCATTTGAAAGCCATAGTTACACAGAGAGAGAGAAGGAGAGGCAGAGAAAGAGAGAGAGGTCTTCCATCCACTGGTTCGCTCTCCAATTGGCTGCAGTGGCTGGAGCTCCGCCAGTATGAAGCCAAAAGCCAGGGACTTCTTCCAGGTCTCCCACATGGATGCAGGGGCCCAAAGAATTGGGCCATCTTGTACTGCTTTCCAAGGCCAAAGCAGAGAGCTGGATTGGAAAGTAGAGCAGCCGGGACTCGAACTGGCGCCCATATGGGATGCTGGCTCTGCAGGTGGCGGCTTTATCTGCTGTGCCACTGTGCCGGGCCCCACTCTTTTCAGGCTTACATGATTTTTGAGTAGTCAGATGCAATTCGTATCTTTGGTGCTCTCTAAGATTGCTGATTCTGTAGTTGGTTGTCTGTGCTGAATATGGTACAGTTCTCATTAGTGTTGCTTCATGCACTGCCTTCATTCCGTTCGTTTTCGTATCTCCATTACGTGCTTATTACACATTTTGTAGTTCTTACACAGTTCTTGTATATTCTGAGTCACATCTTTTTGTTTTGTTTTTAGAATTTTCAGTCTTTTTTGTGTTTGCTTTCTAGTTTTGGAAATTTCAGTTGTCATAACCTCAACAGTGCCCAGTCTGCTAATGAACCTATCAAAGAGAATCTCCTTTTCTGTTGGAGTATGAAAAAAATTGTTAAGAATAAATTAGAGAGTGGAGAGACAGAGAGCTCCCAGCTGCTGATTCAGTCTTCAAATGCCTGTAAGCACAGGGCAGAAGCTGGGAGCTGAGAACTTCATCTAGGTCTCCTGTGTGGACTGTGGGGACTTAGCCATTTGAGCCATCACTGGTGCCTCCCAGAATGTGCGTTAGCAGCAAGCTGGAGCTGGGAGCAGCAGTACCTAGTACAGGAGGTGGGCATCCCAGTCTGTGTCTTAGCGGCTTGGCCATGCACCTGTTGAGTGCTGCTTTCTATGGTAGAGAACTCTAAGAAGCCTTCAGAGCCAGTGTCACCTGCCTCTTGGGCATCTTCATTTGATTGGCTTTATAGGTACTGTTAACTGAAGAGATGGACAAGTGTCAAGACATGCATTTTGCCAGGAATGGGCCATTCCGAAGCCAAGAGCCAGGCACTTAATCCAGATCTGCCATATGGGTAGAAGGACCCAAGTATTTGAGTCATCTCCCCTGCCTCCTAAGGTGTATATTAGCAGGACTGTAATCTGGAACAGACCTAGAAGTTGTATCAGTGAACTCTGGTCTGGGATATAGGCTGTGCCAAATTCTTTTTTTTTTTTTTTTTAAAGATTTTATTTATTTATTTGAGAGGTAGAGTTACAGACAGTGAGAGGGAGAGACAGAGAGAAAGGTCTTCCATCCCTTGGTTCACTTCCCAAATGGTCACAGTGGCCGGAGCTGTGCCGATCTGAAGCCAGGAGCCAGGAGTTTCTTCCCTGTCTCCCATGTGGGTGCAGGGGCCCAAGGATTTGGACCATCTTTACTGCTTTCCCAGGCCATAGCAGAGAGCTGGATTGGAAGAGGGCCTGCCGGGACTAGAATTGGCACCCAACTGGGATGCCAGCACCGCAGGTGGAGGATTAACCTACTGCGCCATGGCGCCGGCCCCAAAGGCTGTGCCAAATTTTGCTCTCCTCCCTCACCCCCCACCTCCACTCCAACCCCTACCCCAGCCCTTTAATCAAATTGAAAAACCCTTGTCTCTGTACTGTCATGTCATACTGAAACCTACTTGGTTACATTGGACTCTTTCAAAATTGTGTTTTGATTTTCTCTGATTCTTAGAAAGCTGTACAAACACTTCAAAGTAGTAATCAAGGAGACCCTTTATGGTGTGACCTCTGCTTATCTCTCCAGCCACACTTCTTTATGCTAGTCCTCATTCTATGATTTAGCACACACACTTATGTTGGTTTTTCAGCTGGAAGCATTTGCTTTCTTCTTTGTACATATTGCTTCCTGTCTAGGACACTCCCTGTTGTCTGTTCAGTCATCTTTGTCTTTGCCAAGTTTGGTTCATTCTTAATTTCCCGTCACTAGGAAACCAGTGATAAATGCCTTTTCTATGTGATTTATTAAATGAAGTTTTAAAATGTCCCATTTCAGAATGACTCTTTATGTACAGCAACAAAGTGGTGATTAAGTTAGGTTTCTTTGGAGAATGTGTAAGAAATTTGAAACTTGATTGAAATGTTCTCTATGACAGTTGCCAAATAAGTTAGAAAATACAATCAGCTTTTAAAAATCTTACGGTGGTTTATGACGGACTGCCAACTCATACATGTTTTCCTCTCCACAGTACCTGCCGGCTTGTCGAGACTTGATCCCAAGGATATCGTGGTGGTGCTGAATGAGGAGGGAGGCTACCATCAGATTGGACCTGCAGAGTATTGTACTGACTCCTTCATTTTGTCAGTCACTATAGCTTTTGCCACCCAGTTGGAGCAGGTAAGGCTTTGCTAAGGTTAATGATTCATGAATTGCAGAACATTCTGTTTTTAAACTCAACTTTTAGTATCAAAGATTTGCAGGTTGGCCTTTATACTTTTGAAAAATTCGTTTAAAAAAATGTTTTCTTACATACTGGAAAGCATTTCTGCTAAATAGAGTTTGATCTTGGTCAGTAAGAGAATATGTTAAATCTCAGACTTTAGGAGAATGTTAACCTGTTTCCACTTAGATTGTGTGACGTTGTCAGGACTGACATAAAAGGAAATTCATTATTTGAACACCGGCGCCGCGGTTCAATCGGCTAATCCTCCGCCTTGCGGCGCCGGCACACCGGGTTCTAGTCCCGGTCGGGGCTCCGGAATCTGTCCTGGTTGCCCCTCTTCCAGGCCAGCTCTCTGCTGTGGCCAGGGAGTGCAGTGGAGGATGGCCCAAGTGCTTGGGCCCTGCACCCCATGGGAGACCAGGAGGAGCACCTGGCTCCTGCCATCAGATCAGCACGGTGTGCCGGCCGCAGCGCGGTGGCCATTGGAGGGTGAACCAACGGCAAAGGAAGACCTTTCTCTCTGTCTCTCTCTCTCTCTCACTGTCCACTCTGCCTGTAAAAAAATAAAAAAAATTTTCTTTATTTGAGAGGAGATTGCAAGATGGAGGAATAAGTAGGGAGCTTACTGCTCTAATCTAGGGGAAGCTAGTTTAAAAAAAGTGTGGAGAGTGCAGTCTGAGGGAAGAGTGAGGGAGAAAACCGCAGTGGAAACTCCACACCAGTTAGAGGCATGCTGTGGATCCACGTGGAGGGTGTGGAAGCACAGCACGAGCAGCCAGGAGCCTCTGCACCAGCTTTGGAGAGTGAGGTGAGACTGGACTGCAGCAGCCCAAGCCATTGGCAGTAAAGCTATGGGGAGAGCCTGGCGTGAATTCAGCTTGGAGTCCTCTGACGGACAGTGTACCTGCCAGCCTAGAGGGGAAATAAAAGGAGCACATTTCTCTCCCGAGCTACTCGACAACGGCATCCTGTAGCAAGCTGAGAGAAGGCGGGTGCCTTATTGGACATACAGCTGTACCAGCTTGTGTCTGCACTCCCAGGAACCAGCTGAGAGGAGATACCTGAGTCGTGCTGGGAGAATTGACAGGGTGCTGGGTACCAGTGACTGTGGGAACCTGTGTGCTGGGACTGTGAAAATCCTGGTTGCATGGGAGAGCACAGAGTGTGGTTGGGACTCTGGGCAGAAGCTGTGAGTGGCTCCACACACTTGGGGCTCCCTGATATCTTGGGGAGGGCCATTGCTGCAGGATCTATGCTCACACTGAGATCTACATGGATCCTGTGTGTGGTTTTGGGTGAAAATTGCACCCGCTGTGGCTAGCTCATGAGCATTGGTAGCCTTGGAGGAGAGAAAGTGAGTGTGAGACTACACCAACAGAGCTGAGCAAACCACCCCCTCTGAAAAGAAAAAACATCTACCATGCCCAACTTGAGTGTCACCTTGGACACTTGCCTCACCCTGGAGCACTGAACAGAGCTCCCTGGGCACACCTAGCACATGCCTCTAGGTATTCAGCAAAATAGCAGACAGTCCACTAAGCCCACAGAGGTATAGTTGAAAGATAAAAAAAAAAACGGGAAAAAAACCAAACCAAGTATCTCTACAGATGTTTGAAAATAAACACAGAAATTCAAGAAACAACAACAATAAGGAAAACAGCATGATGCCCCCAAAAGGCATCATGGGTAGTATGGTGAATGGATTAAAAACCAAGACTCATCTATTTGCTTCCTACAAGAAGCACATCTCATCAACAAAGATACATGCAGACTGAAAGTGAAAGGATAAAAAAAGATACTCCATGCTAATAGAAATCCAAAAAAGAGCTGGTGTAGACATCTTAATATCAGACAAAATAGACTCTAACACAAAAACTGTTAAAAGAGACAAGGGCACCATGTAATGATTAAGAAAGATGTGACTAATAAACCTATATGGACTCTATTACAGGGTAACTGGCTATTTAAAATAAATGTTAATGGATCTAAAGGGGGACATAGGCTCCAATACAATAGTAATGGGAGAACTTCAGTAGTCTACCTTCAGCAGTGGACATACCACCCAGAAAGAAAATCAGCAAGGAAAAATAGTTAATAAACACTATAGACCAAATGGACCTAACAGATATCTATAGAACGTTTTGTCCTACAGTTGCAAAACACATTTTTCTAAGTAGCCCATGGAACTTTCTTTAGGACTGACCACATGCTAGGCCAGAAAGCAAGTCTCAGCAAATTCAAAAAAATCGAAATCATACCACGTATACTTCTCAGACCACAATGGAATGAAGTTGGAAATCAACAATTCAAGTATCTCTAGGGGGCCGACACTGTGCCACAGTAAGTTAATGCTCCACCTGCGGCGCCGGCATCCTATGTGGGCACTGGTTCTAGTCCTGGCAGCTCCTCTTCCAATCCAGCTCTCTGCTATGGCCTGGGAAGGCAGTAGAAGATGGCCCAAGACCTTAGGCCCCTGCATCCGCGTGGGAGACCAGGAAGAAGCACCTGGCTCTTGGCTTCGGATCGGTGCAGCTCTGGCCATTGCAGCTATTTGTGGAGTGAACCAGCGGACAGAAGACCTTTCTCTCTCTTCCTCTCGCTGTCTGTAACTCTACCTTTCAGATAAATAAATAAAATCTTTTTTTTTTTTTTTTTTTCAAAAAGAATCTCTAGAACACATGCAAACACATGGAGACTGAACAACATGCTCCTGAATGAACAGTGGGTCACAGAAGAAATCAAAACAGAAATGAAAAGACTTTAGGAAAACGAATGAAGATGACAGAACAACATATTGAGACATACAGGACACAACAAAAGCAGTGTTAAGAGGAAAGTTTATAGCAGTTGGTGCCTACATGAAGGAATTGGAAAAGCACCAAATAAATGAATTGTCAATACATCTCAAGGACCTAGAAAATCAACAGCAAACACAATACAAAATTAGTAAGAGCAAAGAAATAATTACAATTAGAGAAGAAATAAACATTGAAACAAAAAAAATGCAGATCAGCAAAATGAAGAACTCATTTTTTGAAAAAAACGAAATTGATGCACCATTGGCCCAACTAATGAAAAAAAAAAAAAAACAGTGGGGAAAGACCCAAATCAGTAAAAATAGAGGCACAAAAGGAAGTGTAACAACAGATACAACTTTATATTAGCCTTAAAAAAACGCCTGTTTATCGGCCGGCGCCGCGGCTCACTAGGCTAATCCTCCGCCTAGTGGCGCCGGCACCCCAGGTTCTAGTCCCGGTCGGGGCTCTGGATTCTGTCCTGGTTGCCCCTCTTCCAGGCCAGCTCTCTGCTGTGGCCAGGGAGTGCAGTGGAGGATGGCCCAAGTGCTTGGGCCCTGCACCCCATGGGAGACCAGGAGAAGCACCTGGCTCCTGCCATCGGATCAGCACGGTGTGCCGGCCGCAGCGCGGCGGCCATTGGAGGGTGAACCAACGGCAAAGGAAGACCTTTCTCTCTGTCTCTCTCTCTCTCACTGTCCACTCTGCCTGTCCAAAAAAAAAAAAAAAAAAAAAAAAAACAAAAACAAAAACAAAAAAAACTATGAAAACCTGTGTGCTAACAAATCAGGAAATGTAACCAAAATGATGGATTCTCATACGCATACAACCTACCAAAATTGAGCTTCATAAAGATCTAGAAAACATAAATACACCAATAACCAAGAATGAAATTGAATCAGCAATTGAGACCCTCCAAAAAAAGAAAAGGCTGGATGGCTTCATAGCTGAATTCTACCAGACATTTCAAGAACTAACTCCAATTCTCAAACTATCTTTTCATGACAAAAACCATAAGCAAATTGGGTAGAGAAGGAACATTTTGCTTCAACACAATCAAGGCAATTTGTGACAGATGCATGGCCAGCATCCTATTGAATGGGGAAATGTTGGAAGCATTCCCACTGAGATCTGGAACCAGACAAGGATGCCCACTCTCACCATTGCTATTCAATATAGTCCTGGAAGTCTTAGAGCCATTAGGCACAAACAAACAAACAAAAGAAATCAATGGGATATAAATCAGGGAGGAGGAAGTCAAACTTTCCCTATTTGTAGATGACGTGATTCTTTGTGTAGGGGATCCAAGAGAGTCCACTGAGAGACTATTGGAAAGTCAGTGCCATGTCTGAGAAACTTCTAAGATCAATCCCATTCATAATAGCTACAAAAAAAATTAAATACATTGAAATAAATTTAAGGGTGTTAGAGATCTCTATGATAAAAATTATAAAGCATTAATGAGATAGAAGAAGACCCCTAAAAAGGAAAAATCTTCCATGTTAATGGATTGGAAGAACCAATATCATAAAAATGTCCATACTGCTGAAGGTAATTAATAGATTCAGTGTGATACCAATCAAAATACTACAAACATTGTTCTCAGATGTAGAAAAAATGATGCGAAATTCATAAGGAAACAGAGGAGACCCTGTGAATAGCTAGAGTAATCTTGAACAACAAAAACAGATCTCACAATACCAGATTTCAAGACATACTACAGGGCAGCTATCATCAAAACAGGCTGGTACTGGCACAGAAACAGAGGCGTAGACCAATGGAACAGAATAGAAAGGCCAGAAATCAATCCACGCATCTACAACCAATTTCTTTGACAGTGGAGCTAAAGTCAATGCCTGGAGCAAGGATAGTCTCTTTTACAAATGCTGCAGGGAAAACTGGATCTGCACATGCAGAAGTATGAAGCAGGAACCCTACCTTACACCGTGCACAAAAATCCACTGAAGGACCTAAATCTCTGAGCCGATAAAGTCCAGTTATTAGAGAATGTTGCAGAAACCCTGGATAACATTGGCATAGACAGTGAGTTCTTCGGAAAGACCCCAGAAGCACAGGCAATCAAAGCCAGAATTAACAAGTGAGATAACATCAAATGGACAAGCTTTTGCACTGCAGAAGAAACACTAGGTATAGGGAAGACTCAACAGACAGAATGGGAGGAATTATTTGCAAACTATGCAACCGATAAAGGCTTGATATGCAGAATATAAAAAGAGTTCAAGAAACTCAACAATAACTAAACAAACAATCCAGATAAGAAATGGACAAAGGACTTAAACAGGCGTTTTTCAAAAGAGGAAATCCAAATGGCCAACAGACACACGAAAAAATTCTCTGGATCACTAACTGAGGGAAATGCAGATCAAAACCACAATGAAGTTTAACTTCATTCCTGTCAAGATGGCTTTGATAAAGAAATCAACAAATGACAAGTGCTGATGAGTACGTGGGGGAAAAAGGCACCCTAATCTGTTGTTGGTAGGAATGTAAACTGGTGCGGCCAATGTGGAAAACAGTATGGAGATACCTCAGAAACCTGAACATTAACCTACCGTATGACCCAGCCATATCACTTTTGGGAAATTACCCAAACTGAAATAAATCAGTATATTGAAAGAGTGGTCTGTACCCTTAATTTCATTGCAGCATAATTCACAGTAGCTAAGATATGGAATCAACCCAAGTGTCTGTCAGCTGAGGACTGAAGAGATCATAGGGTATGTATATCATGGAATACTACACAGTGGTGAAAAGAAGAAGTCCTGCTGTTAGCAATAAAGTGGATGCAACTGGAAAACATTCCTAGTGAAATAAGCCAGTCCCAAAGGACAAATACCATGTGTTCCCCTTTAGGTATTAATCGAGTACCTAAGATGTAATCTATAGAAGTAAAATGACACTTTGAGAAATGATGACTTTGGGCCGGCACCTAGGCTCACTAGGCTAATCCTCTGCCTGCGGCGCCGGCACCCCGGGTTCCAGTCCCTGTTGGGGCACCGGATTCTGTCCCGGTTGCTCCTCTTCCAGTCCAGTTCTCTGCTGTGGCCCGGGAGTGCAGTGGAGGATGGCCGAAGTCCTTGGGCCCTGCACCCGAAAGGGAGACCAGGAGGAGCACCTGGCTCCTGGCTTCGGATCAGCACGGTGCGCCGGCCACAGCAGCCATTGGAGGGTGAACCAACGGAAAAGGAAGACCTTTCTCTGTGTCTCTCTCTCTCTCTCACTGTCCACTCTGCCTGTCCAAAAAAAAAAAACAAAGTGATGACTTTGAACAGTGCTTGTCTCAACTGTTGAGGAACAGTTTTTCTTTTTTTTTTTTTCCTATACTATTTGTTGAACTCTGTACTTAGTGTAGTGTTAATCTTATGTGTATAAAGTTAATTGAAAACAGATCTTAGTAAAAAAGTAAGAATGGGAATAGGAGAGGGAGGAGGAAGAAAGATGGAAGTGTGGGTGGGAGGGAGGGTAGAGAAGGAAGAAGCAGTATGTTCCTGAAGTTGTATTTATGAAATGTATGAAGTATGTATACCTTAAATAAAAAGGCTACTGGGAAAATTTATTATTTAAGTAATGTACTTCTTGTAGAAATTTGAAGTGTTAGGAATACTTTTCCTCTGTAATATGTAATGCGTGTTCACAGTAGCTCCAGGGTGCACACTGCATTCCTCAGGAGATAGTGAATACACAAATGTGGGCTTTCTGTACATGAAAGGAATAGAGTACTGATACATGGTGCAGCACGCATGAGTGTTGAAAATATGTTGAGTGAACATGTCTAAACAGAAAAGATCACATACCATATTATTATTTTACGTATTGTATCCACAATAGGAAAAGTAGCAACCAAAAGCAGGTTTGTGGTTTCCGGGGGTTAGATACGGGAGAATGGGGTGAGTGACTGCTTAATAGGAATGTTTTTGTTTTGATGAAACTAACCATTTAGCTTTTTCTTTTTTCCTACTCAGAGGCAGAGTGAGAGGTGGATTTTTGGCCTGCTGGTTAAGATGTTGATTGGGGTGAACTAAATATATTTAAAGCCATTTCCTGCTGATGGACACCTTAAATGTTTACAGTTTCGTGTTTCACAATGTTCTAGTGAACATTAAGGATCTCCTAGTAGATTCTTTATATTTTATAGGACGGGAATCCTGCCTGTAATCATCAGACTGGCAGCTCGGAGAAGTAGTGCGGAGGGCATCCTTTTGTAGCTGTTAATTCACAGTTCTCCAGGTTTTGGCAGAGTAACTAAACAACTTTTATCAAAAGCCAAGGGTAGATATTATATGTTAAATCGCTTAAATTAAGACTTTGTTTTAAAAGTAGAGCCACTCTGAGGGTGGAGTAAGGATGAGAGAAGATAAAATGTGTGAAAATAAGGAAAACTCAGTTTAAAGTATTTGTCCTGTTTCTTCTAAAAACAACTTTGACATATTTATTCATAGATCATTTGAATGAAGTAGAAACACTAAAACAACATAAATCTATAAAAGCCTTTTATAGGCTCTGTATTTTTCTCACAGTCCTTGAAAAAAACCAAACTGGAGATTTGGTGGAGATTTATAAACTTTGTTTAAGTGCTAAATCTTAAGGTTTCAAATAAAGAGTTGGCAGCATTTTAGCCAACATTTTTGGAATGTAACAGACTCACTAACCATATTTAGTAGTTTAGAAAGTAATGCTTTTCTTTTACCTTCATTATTTAGTTAATTCCATGTACCATGAAACTTCCAGAAAGACAGCCTGAGTTCTTCTTTTACTATTCTTTGCTGGGAAATGATGTTACAAATGAACCCTTCAATGATCTAATCAACCCAAACTTTGAGCCAGAGAGAGCATCTGTTCGCATCCGTAGCAGTGTGGAAATTCTTCGTGCTTACCTGGCACTTCAGTCTAAACTACAGGTAAGTACTGCAGCAAATTATGTTTTATTGAGGATGGATTTTTAAACATTAGTTTAGTACCTGCGTTCTGTCTTATTTCAGTAGAGGAGGCCATATTTGTGCCGTATCTTTTAACTTGTTAGGTATTTTTCTGAGTCATGAAGTCATTGCTTAAGAGATGATGCATCCTTGCCCAGTTCTTGAGGAAAGAGTTAGATCAGTTGTCAATCCTTTGCAATAAAAAACTTTACCCGGAGCCTAGAGCTGTAGTCACAGCTCAAGTTTTGGTGTTACAGGTCATACTCTAGATAGCAAAATTTTTTAGTGTAATACTCTGAAAAATGAAGAGAGAAAACAGTTTTCTAAAACTTGAGTTGAGGTGGAGTGTTGTTTCAGTTTTTTGTACTCCTTAAAGTGGATCATGTTTTAAAGTGAACCTAACCTCATGATAACTACTTTTGTTTTATGACAGTTGCATTTGATGAGACTGAAGTGGAGCAGTGAAATCCAAGGTTAGGTAGCCACTTGTTGGGAGTAGTGGCAGTCATGAGACTGCTTGTGTTTTGGGTAGGAGGTGAGAAGAGACATTTAGAAATTGGAGTGGAAATGTAATTTAGGGGGGTGGTTCAGCTAAACCCAAGGTAACTGGGAAACTGAAGGCTATAAAATGATGAAATGCAGGAAAAAGCAGTTTGCATTGTGTTCTGCATCTAACAAAATCGTTTCTTACTGAAAAGATTGCTTTATTTATTAGTTTGCTTCTGATGGAGAACATGCAGTCATAAAAATCCTTCCTCTTCAGCCCAGGGAAATGTCACACCTAATAACATAAAGATCAAGTTACAGATGTCTCTTAACTCTGTCACTGCTTATATTAGAACTAAAAATATCTTTTGTATAGCGAATGCTTGTTATAGGAATGGGAACTGTTCCAAGGCTTTAATATAATGAAGAGAAAGAACAAATCACATACTATATAGCTGTAATCTGTTTGTAGTTGTCAAAAGGTGGTGATGTTGACCTTTTGGGTAGTTGTCCATGGTTAAAAGCGTATTCTATGCCAGGAGTATTTTTATTTCTTGAAGATTTTATTTATTTAGTTGAAAGGCAAAGTTAGAGGAGAGGAAGAGAGAGAAAGAGGTCTTCCATCTGTTGATTCACTCCCAAATGCTGCAGTGGCTAGAGCTGAGCAGGGCTGAAGCCAGGAGCCAGGACCTTCATCCAGGTCTCCCGTGTGGGTGCTGGAGCCCAAGGACTTGGACCAACTCCGCTGCCTTCCCAGGCACGTGACCAGGGAGCTGGATTGGAAGTGGCTTATCTGCTGCGCCACAGTGCTTCCTCTGCACCCCCCACGCCCCCGGGTATTCTTGTAGCTTTTATTGTTAAGCTTCTTGTTTTATATAAAGGATTTATAAAATGAGAAACGAGCAGAAGAAACACTCAGTTCTTTAGTAAATGACTAAAATAAAATTGAGGTTTTTTACATTCCAAATAGGGTTGATGCACTGAATTTTAGGGCCGTGCTTACTGTTAAAATGAAAACGGCAAGAATGTTTGAGGTATTTGCTTCCTAATTAAATTTATGTACTCTGTTGACTAGGTTACATATGTAAAGTACTATAATGAAATTTTTGAAGCTTATTTATTTGAAAGGCTAAGCAACAAGGAGAGATCTTACATTCATTGGTTTATTCCTCAAATGCTTGCAACAGCCAGTACTAGGCTAGGCTGAAGAAAGGAGCCCAGAGTTTCATCCATATCTCCACATGGGTGGTAGAGTCCAAGTACTTAGTCATCTGCAGCCTCTCAAGATGCTCCTCAGCAGGAAACAGGATCAGAAGCATAGGCAGGAGTTGATTGTAAGCATGGCGATAAAGGATGCAGGAATCCCACGTGGTGGCTTAACCTGCGCCATATTCCGCCTCCACGTAGTGAAATAATAAAGTAACCATAACTTGCCAAAGAAACAGAAAAAAGGTGATAGCGTGACTACACAGTACTGCAAGAAATTAGGAAGCAGTCATAGCTTCTATTAGCAGTAAAACTTTGTATGTTATTACCAGTCTTGAAAGTCATGTGTAAGCATTCATTAGTCACTTGCAGTTCAGTGAGATAATTAGATTGTGTTTTCCTTTGATGAATCATTTTGTCGCCTTGTGGTATTTAGGAGAGAAGAGGAAGCCTAAAGCCCTGTTGTGATGTTCTCTTTCGTATTAGATCCATCTCTGCTGTGGGGACCAGTCACTTGGAAGTACAGAAATACCTTTAACGGGATTACTGAAAAGGGGCAGTGCAGAAATCAACCAGCACCCGGTCACTATTGAGGGTGCTTTTACCCTTGACCCTCCCAACCGCGCCAAACAGAAGCTGGCTCCTATTCCAGTGGAGCTCGCCCCGACGGTGGGAGTGTCTGTGGCTCTGCAGAAAGAAGGCGTGGACTGCCAGGCAAGTCGTGGCCTTACCCCCCCCCCCCCCCCAAGCATGTCTACTCAGAAAATCAGGCAGGAGAGCTGCCTGGCCTAGGGGTTTGTTTTTCACTCTTAGTAAGTGGCCTACATTATAGGATACTTCTTTTGGGGGAGGGGGCCTGTCTGAAAAGGTCTGTACTTCCACTGCTGGCAGTTGTTAAGTGTGCCCAGAGCCCTCTTAGCCTTTGGGACTGTCTTGTTTGGTGGAACCCATCTCTCACAGTGATCATCGACTGGCAGCAAAGGAGCTCCTTTGTAAACAAAGTTTCTGTTTGGCAAAATCTGAGCTGAAGTCAGAATCTTGGTTCATTCGTGCTTTGTATTCCTCATTCTCTCTTCAGGCAGATTCTGCAGTAGACATGCGCATTGGTTGAAATGTGCTTTTTGATTTTAAATATTTCCAGAATCAACTGTAATGTCTTGCCCTCTCAAGAAGCAGTGTTTCCATAGGTAGTGAGTTAACATTACAAAACCTAAAGACAGAGTTTTAAAAAATTTCTATCTGTGTATATATATATACATACACGCACCCACATGTACCAAGTTGGTGTAGGAGTAGCTACTCTCAAGGATACTAGTGCATGCCATCTTTTCTCAGATCTCTCTCAGCCACAGATACTCCTCCTTATCCATTAGGATACAGTTTGGTACTGCGCTCTGAATATCATATTTCCTTCCTGTTCATCTTCCTTTTTCTGGTCCTAGATGCTATAAGGACATTTGCAAATTATGAAGAAAAATAGACTAGGAAAATCCAAACTGGGAAAGGAAGCTTATATTAAAAAAACAAATGCAACGCCAACTTTTTGCTTAATTGTGAAGGAAAGTTCTTTGCAAATTATACTTTATTTAAAAATTGTTTTTAGTCTTTAATTGAATTAAAGACCCAGAATGGACATGAACCAGAGCATTCAAAGAAGAGAGTTTTAACCCCCATCAAGGAGAAGACACTTACTGGGCCAAAATCGCCATGTATGTCACCTGTTGCACCATCTAACCATTCACCTCCAACAAAAGATGATGCCACAGAAAGTGAAGTAGAAAGCTTACAGTATGATAAAGACACAAAACTGAATCCAAAGGGTAAGACTGTTTTTCCCCAGATCTTGTAGGTATGGGTTTGTAGCCATCTTGTAAATGACTATGAGTGCTTTCATGGGTTCTTAGTAAGACTCAATCGTAGATTTTTTTAAATAACCAGTAATATGTCTCTACATAACAGTGTTTCAATTTAAATGCAATATATTTAGCCTCATGATAGAATTTGCTTAAGGTAAGAGAGTTTTTCATGTTATACTGTAAAGAGCCTAGTCAAAAGAAATCAAAGAATGTAGCTCTTTTAGGTAAATTTTTATTTTTTTTTTTTTTTTTAAGATTTATCTGTTTATTAGAAAGAAAGTTGGAGTGACAGAGAGGGAGACGCAGAGCTTCCATTTGCTGGCTTACTCATGAGATGTCTACATTAGCCAGGTTGGGCAGGGCTGATCCAGGCGCTTCCTTCAGGTCTCCCATGTGGTGGCAGGGGCCCAGCCATCTGCCACTGCCTTCCCAGGAGCATGAGCAGGGAGCTGGATTGGAAGTAGAGCAGCTGGGATGTCAGCATTGCAGGGGGTGGCTTAAATGTACTACAGCACTGGCCCCTCAGATACATTTTTAAACTATTAAACTCTTGACTCTTAAATTCATTGGAATTTTAGAGGAAAGAACTTATAATCAACTCAAAATAATCATTTTTATCCTAATGATGAGAAAGCATGAGAATATATGTTGATGTCGTTTTATTAAATTTTCCATCCATTGCATCAGGTTCAACAGTTGCACTTTGTAGTGTCAGTAACTAGGGACAGTTGGAGTCTTGAGTAGTGGTAGGACTTGGGCCACTCACTGAACATCCCTGTTCTATAATGAGGTTGACCTAGTTAAGTCTTTCTTCACGTTCTAGCATTTTGTTCAGATTTTTCATATGTGTTTAAAATAACTAAAGTACTTTTAAAAAGGTGGTATAATTATTTCTGCTGCAAGTCTCAAATATAACCCTCTGAAAGCTAGGTTATGTGTAGCTGCCTCTTGAAAATGAGCTATGCCTGCCAGGCTGCAGTCACACGCTGTTGCGTCAGTTCTATATGTGTGCAGTGTGTATTGTGAATAAGCTCTTTGTTTACACAGCTTTAGAATGGGAATTAAAACTTTCATAATTTTGGGCAAATAAATTTTAAGATGATTATCCCTCAGTTCATTAGTTTATGAAACAAGATAGTTTCCCTGCTGCCTGAAGGTAAATGAGATGATATCTTTAAATCATTTGAACAACTAAAGAGACACTGTTAACCAATGGAATTTTTTGTTTTATTTTTATGTGTATTTTAGCTATCAGTTCTTCGGTGCCTGCCTCACTGCCTCAGCCAGTGGCTGCATCCAATGCATCGGAAACAGCCTCAGGGCAGAAGATCGCTGTTCCAGCAACATCACATCATTTTTGCTTTTCAATAGACTTAAGGAGTATCCATGACTTGGAAATGGGTTTTCCAATCAACTGTATATTAAGGTGTGATTTGATCTTGTTTCAAAGTGTTACTTTCTGAGGAGAAATGCCTTTCTTCTATTTGGAGATTGGCACAAAGAGAAATTGCACCAAAGAAGTTAAAAGATGTGTTCAGTGACATAGAAGGGGGTAAGGCTGTATCCTAATGACTTTGAATGTAAACCAGGGTGGCATTGGTGGTGTGAGAAGTAACCATTCTGACCTATTCTGATATAATAATATATTAATGCTGCCAGTTGAAATACAGTGGTTCTTGACCTTGAGAGGGGTTTTTCTGGTAAAAGGTGCCTCAGACCAAAATAATACGAGACTAGTATCTGATTTTTTTGTGAAGCTGTGTTAGATTGGAAATTTGTATTCTTGAAACCTATATTTTATAGCTGTGAATCTAAATATCATAGTTAGTGAGCTCTAAGTGGAATATGTCCAGTCTCATCCTTATAAAATCTGTCAGTTAAATGATTGGCTTTATACAAGAATTTGTTAATGCTACATTTTTATAGACATTTGTGACTGAGATGTTAATGAAATGTAATATAGTAATGTGTTGTGTTTGGAAGGTTTAGGCGATCATAAATTTCGCAGAGTCAGCATTAGCATTTGACATAAAAAGTCTTGGTCTTTATGTGACTGAAGTGAAAACATGTGTCTTGACATTCTGATGAATCTCGGGAACTACACATCGCCTCCTGCATGAATGATGGCCAGAGCTGAAGGGACCCTGTGTGGAGTGTGATTGTGAATTCATAGGGTTCACCTCTGAATTCTGCGGTTCACCTGTCAGGTGCTGGGAATTAGTCTAGAATGTTTTTATTTGAAATTTGAGGTCTGAATGAAGGTTTTGAGTCTCATAGATAAAGCTTTTGTCAAAGTTTTTTTTAACACCTCAAAATTGCTTTTAGAAGTACAATTATTATCTTTTACTTCTTTTGTCCAGCTTTTTCAAAATCTCTACTTGTTTCACTGAGCTCTAACTCCTGCTGCTGCTTGCAGAGTCTGATCTTAGGATGCCTAGAGAGGATGTTTACCAGAGACACAGAAACAGGGCTGATTTAAAAATCACAGCTGTCGGGAAAGCCTGGCACAAGCCCAGTTACAAGGCACTTACTATAAGGTTTTGTGTTTACTTCTTCTCCTGAGGACCAGTTACTTAATTATTAAACACCTACAGTAGGCCTCATACTCAGGGTGCTGAGCCACATAAACAAAGAGCTCAACCTCGTGAGGAAGACAGGGTCAGAAATTGGGTTTTGAGGGAGAACAGTGTTTGATTTGATAAAGAAAAGGGGAAATGATGTTCTAAACCGAGGAAGTGAAAGTTAGGATCCGCTTCCCAGTGTCCGTGGAATTCTTCTGGTGATCAGGGTTACCAGTTCTGCCCTTGATTCATTTTAAGTCATTTTTAAAAATGCTTCTCATTTTTTTGTCCGTTGGACACATTTTATATTGTGCACAATGATATGAAATTGTGGTTTGCAATGTAATGCAATATGTGAGGTAGGACTGCTATTTGAAAAGCTCAATGTATAAATGACTTGATTGTAGTAGATTTGGAATTCTATAGGAATTGGTGAATGCCTAGGATTGTTGTCACAAAAATTATTTCTGTAAGTACAGTTAAAATTTGAAATTTTATGTGTAAAACGAGAGTATATATAATGAGACAAGATAAAATTTAAGTGAGCAGTATAATATCTTCACATTTGGCTTCAAATACAGAGTAAGATTAGGCCTTTGTTCATTTAATCTAATGTGGTTTTTATGTTGAAAGGGAGAGATACGTTTGTGTCAGTCTTTGTTTCATCCATAATTCATCTGAGTTGCTTTCATCCCTCTGTCTGTTCAAAGACAGATTACCATAGATGTATCCTTTTGGTGTTGATGAGGGGTTTTTCTTAAGCCTATAAAAGATCAGAACACTATTGGATGAAGGAAAGTAGGTGTGGAAATGAACTTTGCAAGCACTTCTTGAATGGTTCCTTACTGTAAGGCAGAAAGTCCTGGTTTGTACCTGGTCCTGCAGAGGAGAAGGTAGGAAGCGTGTTCTCTTCTCAGATGGCAGCTGGGCATTCCTAGTGTATTCTATTTTAAAAAACGATATTTGCTCCTAACAATTGTATTTTACTTTTACGACAAACACTCTGTTTTTCTTAAATTCTAGGTACTCGTATCCATTCTTTGGAAGTGCGGCTCCTATTATGACTAACCCTCCTGTAGAAGTTCGGAAAAACATGGAAGTTTTCCTTCCCCAGTCTTACTGTGCGTTTGATTTTGCAACTATGCCTCATCAGCTGCAAGATACTTTCTTAAGGTAATGTGCATGCATTCTGTATATTTTATTACTTAAAAGGGCAATTCATACGAGCTGAGATCCAGAAAATGCAACACATCTGAGACTCAAGATGCAAATTTATTTACCAGGAATGTCTGTGACGTTTGTGCTTCCACTAGTGGTTTATTTTATTTATTTATTTATTTTTTTTTGACAGGCAGAGTGGACAGTGAGAGAGAGACAGAGAGAAAGGTCTTCCTTTGCCGTTGGTTCACCCTCCAATGGCCGCCACGGTTGGCGCGCTCCGCGCTGATCCGATGGCAGGAGCCAGGTGCTTCTCCTGGTCTCCCATGGGGTGCAGGGCCCAAGCACTTGGGCCATCCTCCACTGCACTCCCGGGCCACAGCAGAGAGCTGGCCTGGAAGAGGGGCATCCGGGACAGAATCCGGTGCCCCGACCGGGACTAGAACCCGGTGTGCCGGCGCCGCAAGGCGGAGGATTAGCCTAGTGAGCCGCGGCGCCGGCACTAGTGGTTTATTTTAAAGGACTTTCTCTACTTTCATACTTTGAGTTTAGATATTTGAACTTTGTTAAAAATAATCTGTGGGTTATTAAGGAGCTTTAAAAAATGGCCTTGCTTCCCATTTTCTAATATGTAATACAAGGATGTTTGAAGAAACTGGGAAAATCAAATCAAAGAGTAAGTTTATTTTGGTGTAAAAACTTTTGAAATTTGTTCATGGTTTTTCACAGTATTCATTTTCGTAGATTTTTGGAGACTCATTTGTATGGATTTTAAAATTTCCTGTTTTGAGATAAGCATCTTTTAATTTCATTTGCTATGACCTTTGTCAAATACTTTTGTTTGTATCTGAAGATAACTAACAATTAGTTTTTGTTATTGACTGGATGAATATAGTGTGTTACTTTTTCTGATTTTTCATTTGTAAACTGGAGGTGTTAATGTAGCTGTATGAAATGGATTTGTGAAGAACAATGAGATCTTTGAAGTAAATATCTTGGTTGCTCAGAGTGTCACCATTCAAATATATGTTTTTTTTATATTTTATGTTATGTATTTATTTATTTTTTGACAGGCAGAGTCAGACAGTGAGAGAGACAGAGAAAAAGGTCTTTCTTTATCCATTGGTTCACCACCCCCCCCCCCCCCCCCAGTGGCTGCTGCGGCCGGTGCACCGCGCTGATCCGTATCCAGGAGCCAGGTGTTTCTCCTGGTCTCCCTTGCGGGTGCAGGGCCCAAGCACTTGGGCCATCCTCCACTGCTCTCTCAGGCCACAGCACAGAGCTGGACTGGAAGAGGAGCAACCGGGACAGAATCCAGCGCCCCGACCAGGACTAGAACCTGGTGTGCTGGCGCCGCAGGCAGAGGATTAGCCTATTGAGCTGCGGATTTGGCCCAAATATATGTATTTTAAAGGAAGAATGACATGTAACTGAAAATTATGTAGCCATTTGTGGGAATAAACGTGTTTGGAGGGTTTTCTTTATTGTCTAGAAAGAGGTGCAGGAAGCGTGGTAGCGTTCCTTATTTAGTCCTTTATTCTCAATACTATATTTGGTGACATTCCAGATAACAGAAACGTCTTTGGCTACAGTGAGGGTGTTTGGAGATTTTAGTTCTGAGCTGCTGAGTATGAACATATGTTTCTGTCTTCCATAGGATTCCATTGCTGGTTGAATTGTGGCACAAGGATAAAATGAGTAAAGATTTACTTTTGGGAATTGCAAGGATTCAGCTTTCCAATATCTTGTCTTCAGAAAAAACACGCTTTTTAGGTTCTAATGGTGAACAGTGTTGGCGTCAAACTTACAGTGAAAGCGTGCCTGTGATAGCAGCACAAGGGTAATGCATTTCACAGAATGGGCCTTCACTTGTCTTTTTATTTGGGTGGTGATTCTGCTTAGCTGGCTGTTATTCCGTGGTGTTTTTTTTGAGTAGATAACTTCTAATAGATACAAATTTTGAAAGTACAACTTTTGGATAATAGCTGTTACCCCCCCGCCCCATAAGCACCCTCCCACCTGCAGACCATCCCATCTCTTTATTCCTTCTCCCATCCCATTCTTCATTAAGATTTATTTTTAATTATCTATATACAGAAGATCAACTCTATACTTAGTATAAGATTTCAACAGTTTGCACCCACACAGACACACAAAGTACTGTTTGAAGAGTAGTTTTACCATTAATTTTCATAGTACAACACATTAAGGACAGAGATCCTACATGGGGAGCAAGTTCACAGTAACTCCTTTTGATTTACCAGTTGACACTCTTATTTATGATGTCAGTGATCACCCGAGGCTCTTGTCATGAGCTGCCAAGGCTATGGGAACCTCTTGAGTTCATGACCTCTGACCTTATTTAGACAAGGCCATAATCAAAGTGGAAGTTCTCTCCTCCCTTCAGAGAAAGGTACCTCCTTTTTTTTTTTTTTTGATAGGCAGAGTTAGACAATGAGAGAGAGCCAGAAAGGCCTTCCTTTTCCGTTGGTTCACCCCCCTAGTTGTCCGCTACGGCAGGCGCGCTGCGCCAATCCAAAGCCAGGAGCCAGGTGCTTCCTCCTGGTCTCCCATGCGGGTGCAGGGCCCAAGCATTTGGGCCATCCTCCACTACCTTCCTGGGCCACAGCAGAGAGCTGGACTGGAAGAGGAGCAACTGGGACAGAATCTGGTGCCCCAGCTGGGACTAGATCCTGGTGTGCTGGCGCTGCAGGTGGAGGATTAACCTAGTGAGCCACGGTGCCAGCCAAGGTACCTCTTTCTTGATACAGCGTATGTCTTTGACCTGTGTGGGCTGCATACCGTCAGTTTTTTCTTTATCTTTCTGATACCCATTTGTTTTTTTAACAAAGATTTATTTATTTAATATTTCAAATTCAAGGAGAGACAGAGAAAAATCTTCCATCCACTGATTGACTCCTGCAATGGCTGCAATGGCTAGGGCTGAGCCAGACCGAAACCATGAGCCAGGTTCTTCTTTTGGGTGTCTTCCCTGTGGGTCCAGGAGCACATGTACTCGGGCCATCCTGCCGCTTTCCCAGGCACATTTGCAGGGGGCTGTATTGGAATTGGAGCAGCTGGGACTTGAACTGGCACCCATATGGGTTGCCAGTGTTACAGGGGTTGGGTTTACCACCACTACTCAATGCAGGTGCCAGACAGTGACATTTTTAATTGAATGTTTATGACATGAGAAAATGGGATGAGGATCAAACTACACACACATGCATCTAGATCTTTCAGAAAACAAAGGGAAGAAAGAAAGAAACTAAGTATCAGCAGTCATTATCTGTGGACAGTAAGATTTAGTTTTTCAGAAAATGTGCAGGTGTAGTCATTTTGTAGCAGATGTGTGTGCACACCACGGGGTTTGTGATGAACACTTGGAGTCTTGGATGTGGAAGGTTGCACAGACCATGAGGCGGCCGCCGCGGCACACGCTCAGAGTGTCACCTACTACTCAGCACTGAAGCTCGGAGAGAGAGGGATGGGGTTCGCAAGTGTGTGCTTGACTTGTACAGTGTTTGCTGTTTCATCTGTAGGTCAAATAACAGGATAGTGGATCTTTCCTACACAATCACTCTGGAAGATTACGGGCTGGTGAAAATGCGTGAGGTTTTCGTCTCTGATTCATCACAGGTAAATAGAGCATGTGAGGGCATTGCTGGCCGTAGTCTGTGTGTGAGGCCACTTGTGTAAATGTGCCTTCTTGTTGGCATCCTAGGGTTTTTCCGCTGTCCCTCAGAAGCTCTCCCTTCCGCCTGCACCTTGCCCCTCAGAGATTCAGCCGGAGCCGCGGGAAACCCTAGAATACAAGGCAGCCCTGGAGCTGGAAATGTGGAAGGAGATGCAAGAAGACATTTTTGAAAATCAGGTGATTTTAAAAACATTACTTTAAAAGTATTTCTGTTAGCTTGGTGTATTTTCTTTCTTCAGAGCAGGGTTTTTCCCCCTCATTGTTCTATCTCTAGTTTCATTGAATATCAACAGTGCCTTACTCAGACAAATTGAGATTAAAAATTTGACGACGTGGAGAAACCCACCAGAAAGGTTGCACTGACTTTGTCGGTGACTGTGGGGCTAAATGAGGAATGAGGATGATTGCCTTGACCTTGGGTCCTCATGCAGTGTTCCCGCCTGGAACGGGGGACGTCAGTCTCCAACCGTGGGAGCTTTGGTCTCCTGAATGATTCTCACACGGCTCTTACTTGCTTCGGGCAGCCTCCTATTTTTTTCTAACAATAAAAAGAGTGCCTGAAAAAAATTAATATGGAGTAGTTCTGTAGCTGAAAATAAATGATTGGTTTCTTTGTAATAGTTGGGTTTTTTATGATTTTTCCCCCCCTCCTTTTGTAGCTGAAGCAGAAAGAACTGGCTCATATGCAAGCTCTTGCAGAGGAATGGAAGAAGAGAGACCGCGAGAGGGAATCACTAGTAAAGAAAAAGGTAGAGGTGGGGTGAAGGTGGAAGAGGACAGGAACCCTACTGTAACATCTGACACAGGCAGTGAGGAGACTCTGTAAGAATAGTGACAGTGCGGTGAGCACATGGCTCAGGGAACAGACGGAAGCTTGGCGCTTTGTGGGCTTTGAAATATACAAATATACCATCTTTTTAGGAAAGTAAGTATTTTTAAAAAGAATACTCTGGAGAAAAGTGCTGCCTCTGTATGAAAAACAAATTAACACATGTACCTGTGTATAAATTGCATTATAATTTATAAGTAACTCAGAAACTTTCAAGCTGTGATTAAGAATTAAATCCTAAATCACAGCTTTAAAAATGGTAACACCAGACCACCTGATCTTATTAAGAAAGCAATACAAAGTTAAGTTTTTATTCATCTACACCCAAGGTTCTGAATAAAACAACGCTGGCAATGAGACTCAGGTTGAGAATCTTCTGAGTGTCTCATCAGCGTTATGTGATGTTCAGCCTCAAACACTGCAGGTCACCAGTGCCCACTCAGTGTGCACCTCCAGCCTCTCGTGGCAGATTGTGGTGGCCCCGTCCTCTCCCGTCTGTTTCCTCAACTGGGCAGCAGGAGTGGGCTCTGTGTGGTCTTCCCGCCTTGAGACACAATCTGGAACTTCCTCCAGGACAGTAAGCTCAAGTTACTGTGTCCTGAATTCCCTGCCTCTTAGGAATCACAGTCCTGTGTTCACTGTTCCCTGACACCTGGGAACAGCCATTTCCTGCTATTGCTCAGTTTGTCTTTTGTGGTTGGAAGCTGAAGTCCCCCACACATTCGACTTCATTGATTTCAACTTTTTCTAATGTAATTCTCAAGCCATTAAAACTTGAATAACCATTGAGTTTTTTAAAAAGCTAAAGGAGAAAAACTTGATTACTTCAAAGCCTCTATTCTTAAGAAATGTTCAGCAGTAACAAAAATTTAAATTAGAAACCCTTGAACGTATTTAAATCTTTTACTAGTTCTATTGTTGCTCAAAAGTAGATTTTATTTAGTGCAGTGTTTATAGACCTCATGTGTTATGTATTAATTAAAAGTAAGGGATTTAGAAAATATCATTTTCATGTCCTTTAAGGCAAGATGGGTTTATCTGTAAATTAATTTTTTTTAATTCTGTTAAAGACTTTCTTAGTACTGAGGTTTTCAACATTGAATCATGAAAAATTTTGAAAAGGTAATAAAATTGTGCCATAATTGGACTTTCTGTTGATAACAAAACAAAAAAAGTGGGTCAGTGTAATGGGGCAAAGGAAAAAAAAAACTCATCAAGTAATAAACACAGGGTGTTTTCCCATGTTGGTAATAATGATATTTTCAGTTGAAGTTTTTCATTGGTTTCCATGTGTGCAACTTCTTCTACCATTTCAGCTTGAATTGGTGAGCTTTTGCTATTTAAGAACTCCAGTCAGAAAACAGAGTATGGTGCTTCACTAATAAATTTTGAACTGCTTATCTGATTTAGTTATATTATAAAGGTAGATTTGAGTTAGTGATTTTCTTTAAAATTAAGTGCACTTAAATAAGTACTGCAGTACATGTATCTTAGAGTGTCCTATCTTGAGAGAATATTGTGAACGAGGAGATGCTGACAAAGGTGATAGGGTTTTAAAAAATTCTGTAAGCCAGTGTAGAATCAATAAGGAGGAAAATGGAGATGTTGTTTATTTTCCTTATGATGAACTCTTAAAAATGTATTTGAAAGGCAGAGTTAGAATGAGAAAAGGAGAGACAGAGAGATCTTCCATCCTCTGGTTCACTCTCCAAGTGGCTGCAACAGCCAGGACTGAGCCAAGCCAAAGGCTGGAGCCAGGAGTTTCTTCTAGGTTTTCACATGGGTGCAGGAGCCCAAAAACTTGTGCCTCAGGCACATTAGCAGGGAGCTGGATAGGAACTCGGACAGCGAGGACTTGAACTGGCAACTGTATTAGATGTTGGCCCCGCAGACAGCAGTGTAGCCGCTGCCACATAGCACCGGCCACGATGAAATCTTGTTGAGACTAAATATTCTGAGAATCTCATTGTAGTATTTTTCATATCCTTGATGTGTGAGCCTTTCATTTATTTTGTTTTATTCAGCTGAAGCTTTTAAAACTAAGACTTGGAAAGTGTATCTGAAGGAGTGTATGCATCCTGTTCTGCTCTGTGGAAGAGCTGAGGTCATGTTTCTTCTGTTAGATGTTCCTGCCCGTTAGATAGCTGGAGAGGGGCTGTCATGTGCCTCCAAGGAAGGGATCGGGGGAAGGGTCACACAGGGAAGGTGGCGTTCGCATTTTGGTGAAGATGAGTAGAGACTGCCAGGTGGATGCTAAAGGCGTTCAGAACAGGAACAGCCTCATGGACAAAGGCAGAGAAGTTTGAAGTAGGCCCCGCAGGAGTAGAATTGTATACCTTGATGTGGGAGGAAAAGAGGAGATAGTGTGCTTCAGGGAGTAAGGCGGGAGGGTTGGTGGCCAGTGGGAGAAGGGTGTGGGTTCCACCGGATCCTGTAGGACTTGTCAGTCAGGGCTCCCAGAGAGGAGGGAACCATAATGCCCTGAGGCACCTGTTGTGGGTGGGGAATCAGCTCTGTCCTCTGTATCTAGAATGGTAGAGCTAGTTACCATTTTAGAAGAGGATGGAGAACATAATCATTCAAATTCTTTTCGGTGTTCTGTCATTCAGATGGCGCAGACATTGGAGAAGCTGTTCTTAACGGGAGATTTTTTGGAAAAGATTTAATTTTTTGAAAGGCAGAGTTAGGGAGAGACAGATACGGGGAGAGGTTTTTCTATCTACTGATTTATTTCCCAAATGGCTGCAAAGGCCAGGACCAGGCCAGACCGAAGTAGATAGGGAGTGGAGCAGCCAGTACTCGAACCACTGCCCCTATGGGGTGCTGGCATCACAGGCAGTGTCTTCACCCATTAGGGCACAGTGCTGGTCTCTAAAAGGATTTTAGATAAGGGAGAAGCTGTCATCTTAGAGCAGTCATTCTGGTGGAAATGTAGTGGGTGGAATCAAGGAATGTGAAATTAAAGTTGGGGAGCCCAGGAAAGCAGTAACGTGTACAAGAAAATGAAGGCGTAAACTTAGAGTTCAGATTGTTGACGAAAGGAGAGTGGGTGTTAAGGAGATGCTGGTAAGCTGAAGCCTCGGCGATCCGCAGAACCAGTAGAGGGGCTGACTTGGAGCTGACTGGCCCATCTAGCCAGCAGTACTGGTTCCAGGAAAAGGCTGGCTGAGGGGGCTCCAGAGGCTCCTGGAGCATTGCGTAAGGCAGGACCTGAGGAGCCGCGTTTGGAGTAAGTACAAGATTTTACCAGCACTCTGCCTGCCTGGATGGAGAGCACGTTTCCTGAGTAGCACTGGAGATGTCGAAGCAGAAGCTAAGTGGACTTCCACCCTCAGAGTGCAAAAGAAAGAATTCCACTTTGAATTGCTGGATGCAATGTATGACTTTCCTATCCTCAGATGCTGTGGTCCTGTTTCAGTGAAATGGTACTCTTTTCCTTTTTTTTTTTTTCTTTAGAGAGATTTGTTTGAAAGAGTTACAGAGATAGAGGGAGAAGCACAGAGAGATCAATCTCCCATCCACCGGTTCACTGCCCAGACATCCGCGATGGCCAGTGCTGGGCCAGGCCAAAGCCAGGAGCCAGCTGGCTCTTTCAGGTCCTCCCACATGGTTAGCAGGGGCGCAAGCATTTGGACCATCTTCTTGTGCATTTCCCAGGTCATCAGCAGGGAGCCCGATCGGGAGTAGTGCAGCCAAGTCATGAATTGTTGCCCATGTGGGATGCTAGCATGGTAAACGGCGGCTTAAACTGCTATGCCACAGCGCTGGCCTTGCTACATATTTTTGAATGTACATGTTAGGAATATGGAGAGAAGGTAACTTTTCTTTTACTGTATTGTAGGTGGCTGAATATAGTATTCTAGAAGGAAAACTGCAAAAAACCCTGATTGACCTAGAGAAACGAGAGCAGCAGCTTGCCAGTGCTGAATCCGAGGTACTCCGTTCATCTGTCTTCAGGTCACAAAGTTTACAGAACTCACGTATTTTGTTTGCTTGATACTTCCATAAAGTGTATTTCATGGAAATTGTTTTTCAGATACTAGAGAGAGTTGCCATTTTAGGTGCTGAGGCGTGTTTTCTACGTTAGGAATATGTAGCTACCAGTGAGGCAGCTTTTGCTCGCTGCTTTAATGGTGGAGGTCTTTGGTTAACTTTCCCTCACTGGGGAAGGAAAGGGTGGTTGTACTGTCTACAGAGAAGAAAACAGGCTCAAGAAAAAGAATATTGCTTTTGTTTCAGGAAGAAAATAATTGCCTTCTTTCCTGCCCAGGGAATAGGAGACTGTATATTAGTATTATGCCTAGTTATGTTTGTGTTTTTTTTTTAAAGATTTATTTAAGTTGTAAGTCAGAGTTAGAGAGAGAGAGAGAGAGATCGTGTCCGCTGATTGATTTCCCAGATGGCATCAGTGGCCAGCACTGTGCCACGCCAAAGCCAGCAGCCCAGAGTTTGATCTGAATCTCCCTTGTAGGCAGCAGGGACCCAAACAGTGGGGCCACCATTCGCCGCTTTTCCTAGGCCATTAGCAGGGAGCTGGCTGGGAAGTGGAGCGATCGGAGCATGAACTAGTGCCCATCTGAGATACTGGCCTCGCCGACAACATGATCCTCTCACATTACATTTTTATGTCCATTTTTAAAACTAAAGGTTTGTTATAATTTTCTTAGCAAATCACATTAAGCTTCTGATTATACATACAGTACATGTGTGTTTCTAATGCAGAGGCGTCGTTACCTCCAAAATGAATGAGCAGAGAATCAGACGTTTGTAATAGAAGAGAAGAAACTTGGACACACTTGGTTATATAATAAAAAAGGGCTTTAGTCAAGTGGGAACTGTGAGTGGTTAAGATCTTTTCAACTGAATTTATACAAGTTGCATAGGGGTTCCACATGTATTTATAAATTAACATTGATGATAAGAGACTGTCACACAGTGTAGTGTAGCAGCAGTAGACCAGCCTCTGTAAAGTGCCTTTATTTGCAGCTTCAAAGAGAAAAAAAGGAAGTTCAGTCAGAACGTGAGCGGAACCTACAGGAGCTTCAGGACTCGATCCGGAGGGCCAAAGAAGACTGCGCTCACCAGGTGGAGCTAGAGAGGGTCAAGATCAAGCAGCTGGAAGAGGACAAACACCGGCTTCAGCAGCAGGTTGGATGAAATAATTGTCGTCGTCTTACACTTTTTGAATTGGCATTCTAGAATTAATAGAAATAGTGTCCTGAAAAGTGATGAGAATCAGTGATTGGACTGTTACTCGTGTACTGCCTTGTGAGTCAACTATGCTTTACGTTGGGTCGTTTTCTAAGTCAGGCTAACTTGGAATAGTTTTCCTGCCCTTGGAACTGTGTGAAACTGCACCACATTTCAGGTGACTTCCAGTGTACGGTTTTTACTCCTCATGTAGCACTGGACCAAAATGGGCCCATAACCAGAACTCATAAGGGAATTCTGTACTTCTGTCCATGTCCTCACCATACCCTCCCATCTTAACCCATCGCACACCGATGTGTGTCCCCAGCACGCCAGCTGTTTGTCAGAGAAGCCCTCAGTGGTTAAGTCATTGAGGTCAGGGACAGTGTAATGTCTTACCTCACTAAAATGCACTGACATCATCAACACTATGTCCTGTCTTCTCACGTTCTCTGCTCCTCCTCTGCCATCGCTCTGAGTAGTCTTCTGCCTTTTCTGCTGCCGCTCTGGCTCTCTGGCAGGCTATGTTCTTGGATCCAGCCATCAGAAGTTGGACGTAGCCATGCTCAGAATGTAGGATCATTTAGTTTAGGTCACAGTGTGCCATAAACACTGTTTTGGTTCATAGCTGTATTCCTGGAGCCCAGCCTGGTCATCAGCACGTAATAGGAGCACAATAAACAGTGCTGAGGAGGAGGATCAAGCCATGAGAAAGCAAGCGCATCTATGTGGAAAAATTTCTGTGTAGCCAGATCTACGTGATGAATGCCTCTGCAGTCTTTACTCCGTCATGAGGAACAGGTTCCCTAGCAGCTCAAGGTCAATGACAGTGTCATTTAGGTAGCGCTGGATACGAATTTGATGGTTATTTTGAGGATCTCATTTAAAATAAAGAGAGAAAATCGTGCATTTGGGCAGTTGTGATCTGATTCAGCAGTCACATGTCACTTCTTCCTCTTGGGAAGACTCAACCTCATAGATTAAAGACCCCTAATATGTTTGGCAGTCACTACGGGAGCTCTCAAGAAGTATGTATCTGTGTTCTGTCCCCGACAGGTGTCTTTAGCTTACAGCTTTGTAGGAAGAGCCTTGGTGGGAAAATTACCCAGGGTATACATCTTATTGAACTACTGTTCTAAGATTTGGGGAAAAAGATAAATCTCCAAGATGCCCAGATTATACATTTCACATTGTATGTGTTGAAAAACTGCTTTAAGCCTCCCTCTGACCAGGTTACATGCTTTTTTTTTTTTTTTTTTTTTTTGACAGGCAGAGTGGACAGTGAGAGAGAGAGAGACAGAGAGAAAGGTCTTCCTTTTGCCATTGGTTCACCCTCCAATGGCCGCTGCGGTAGGCGCGCTGCGGCCGGCGCACCGCGCTGATCCGATGGCAGGAGCCAGGTGCTTCTCCTGGTCTCCCATGCGGGTGCAGGGCCCAAGCACTTGGGCCATCCTCCACTGCACTCCCTGGCCACAGCAGAGAGCTGGCCTAGAAGAGGGGCAACCGGGACAGGATCGGTGCCCCGACCGGGACTAGAACCCGGTATGCCGGCGCCGCAAGGCGGAGGATTAGCCTAGTGAGCCGCGGTGCCGGCCAGGTTACATGCATTTTACACAGAGTTTTAATGAGCTGGATAGAGAGACAGTTAAGCATACTCCTGGTGAGAACTGATGAAGATAAAGGATCTGTCCTCCAGTAGATAAATTTTGGGCTGTGTAGCAAAAGAAGAAAAGAGCTCAGCATGACTTAATAGCTTGCTGCTTTATTGCATGATTGTAGTAACCGTTCAGGATAATGTCCCTGAATGGTCAAGAAACTGCCACATGGAGTAAGTTTTGTAGATTTTGTTGAAGAGGAAAAAGTGAAAAAAGTATTTTAAAAGGCCCAACTTTAGATGTTAAAAAAAGAAAATCAACTTGAGTGACAGGGAAGATTGTCAGGTTTGGAAATGCCTGGCCTGCACTGGCTGCTGCAGGCGTTGTGGAAGTGCACCAGCAGGTAGAGGAGTTCTCCTTCTCCCTCTCCCTCTCTCATTTGGCCTTTCACAAACGTGAAAATAAACCAACACCGCAAGAGACAGATGCCCTGTGTGCCTGGTGCGGAGTCCTGGCTCCGTTTCACAATCCGAACTTTGAGCTCACGTGCATCCTGGGAGGCAGCAGGTGATGTCCCAAGTACTTGGGCCCCTGCCACCCGTGTGGGAGATCCGAATTGATTGGCTGCGTCCTGGTGTTGCCTGGCCCAAATAATGTAGTTCAAAAACAACAACAAAGGGGCCTGCGCTGTGGCGCAGTGGATTAACGCCCTGGCCTGAAGTGCTGGCATCCCATATGGGCACCGGTTCAAGTCCCAGCTGCTCCTCTTGCAGTCCAGCTCACTGCTGTGGCTCGGGAGGACAGTGGAGGATGGCCCAAGTGCTTGGGCCCCTGCACCCGCATGGAAAACCCAGAAGAGGCTCCTGGCTCTGGGTTGGCGCAGCTCTGGCCATGGCAGCCAATTGAGGAGTAAATCATGGGATGGAAGACCCCCCCCCCCCAATATAACTCTCACTTTCAAATAAATAAAAATAAATTAAAAATAAATTTTATACAGAAGTTGTGTAGATTTGTTGTCAGTTGATTTACTGAACTTAATTATGAGCTATCTGTATTTTCCTCATTTTGCATAATTTGCCAGTTTTCTACTCAAAGCATGGTGTAGGATAAGGAATAAATGACACTGTTGAATTGAATTCTGTAATATACTTTGCATATCATTGTTTTCAAATGACTATGTTTTTTTAAATACAGCTTAGTGATTCTGAAAATAAATACAAGATTTTGGAGAAAGAGTTCCAGCAGTTCAAAGATCAGCAAAGCAGCAAGCCTGAAGTCCGTCTGCAGTCTGAAATAAATCTTCTCACCTTGGAGAAGGTAGGTGTGCTGTCGCGGCGATGCTGTATACATGCAGTGAAGGAGAGGCACGTGTGCGGTGTGCTGGTGTCCCTTGTAGTGTGCTAATGTCAGGTAAGAGCATACTGGGGAATTGAAAGCCTGTGACTTTGTTGAGTTGTTGGCAGCCAGCACCACGACTGACTGACCCTGGGAATAAAGCCTAAAAAACGGTTCGAAATTGTGCGCAGGAACTAGCGGTGGCAAAGCCTGGGCAGTGTCCTTTCTCAGGACAGCCTGTGTAGGATGCTCTTGGTGGAGCTGCCGCCGTCATGTCCCTGGATTGCAGACTCCAGGGTTGGAGTGTCACAACAGCACTGCTGGGCTGTGGGAGCCCTTGGGACTGCTCTCTGGACGGCGTGTTCATTTAGGTCACTGTCTGCATTGTCACTCAGCGTGGAAGGAGGCAGCGCGCTCCTGTTTAGTTTCTGCTGGCTAGAAAGCTTGTATACTGGGATTCCCCTTAAACAGAGAGCATCGAGGGGGCTAGGCAGTAAAACAAAAAAAAGTGTGATGCCAACAGGTATTGAAGTTTGACAATGCCTGTTTTTGCATTTTGTAATTTAATTTGTAGGTATGATTAAAAAGACATCACACACACACAGGAGGAACACACAGGCATTACTCCTAGAAAGTGAGCTTCAGCAGTGTCGTCATCTAGTTTTTGTGCCAGCCCTTCCCTGTGTTCCTCTTGCTCCTGATAGCTTCCCTGCACTTTGCTCTCTGTAGACTCAGCCACAAGGGGGCAGTAGTGAAAGATGCGGCGCTGGGAGTTGGGAAGATGCAGGGATCATTTCTCTACTCTTTCCTGTCTCTGGTTTGTAAGATTGGCTTATTGCATGTAGATGAAGAACGTGACTGTAGTAACAGTAGGGACACTAGGGAGCATGAGATAGTCTTCAGCTTTGTGAGAAAGGACTAAAGGATAGCAGCAGATGAGAGCTTAGAGTCGAGTCACGTCACGTGTGGTCCCCCCTTGGAGTGCTGCAGGGAAAGGAAGAGTACTGAGCTGCTTGGAAAACCACTCAGCCTGAAAGCTAATGTTCAGATGCGGGTTAGATTCCTTTCAGAACTGTAATACTGTGACTCTGACAGCTACGCCAGTCCAAACTGGCTTCTAAACTCGTCCAGGTGGAAAGCATGGTGTAGCTATTTTCCTGTGATCTGTGCTCAGGACAGCACGCTGTGCCTTGTGCACCAAGTAAAAATGTATCGATAGTAGTGCAAAGTCATCTTTGCCACTCGGAGTCTTCATGTATTCGTTCCGTGAGTTCAGTTGAGGGAGGACATGTGGTTTATAGCTTTGTCAACTTGGTACAAAGGGGTTTTTGAGGTGTTAAGTTTGCATCTCTCAGTTCACCGTCCATTTGGTACGTTTGCTCTGTGTTCCCAGGTTGATTGTTAGCATTGAATTAAACGAGATACTCCTCAAGCAGCTCTATCCTAGAGGAGTAAATAAATACTTTTTGGTAACGCTAAGCAATAATTAACAAAAAGGAAAAGTGTTAGAGTGAATGTGGCAATGGAGAGGGCATGGCAGGACAACGAAGCAGGGCCTCTTGGAGGAGGCAACACGTGGACGGGATCTTGGAGAAGGGAAGGAGCCAGCAGTGCAAAGACCTTGTGTCCAGGGAGCACCTGCAAAGGTATTGAGGTGCAGCCAAGCCTAGATGGTTTGCTGGCAGGAGAGGGTGCAAGATTAAAGTGTTTTTTTTTTTAATTTTTTTATTTATATGAAAAACAGAGTTACAGAGAGAGAGAGAGGTAGAGCCCAAAAGAAAGAGAGGTCTTCCATTCTGTTGGTTCACTCCCTAAATGACTGCAATGGTCAGAGCTGCGCTGATCCAAAGCCAGGAGTTTCTTCCGGGTCTCCCACGTAGGTGCAGGGGCCCCAGGACTTGGGCCATCTTCCACTGCTTTCCCAGGCCATAGCAGAGAGCTGTATCAGAAGTGGAGCAGCTGGGAATTGAACTGGAACCCATAAGGGATGCCGGCACTGCAGGCTGGGGCTTTAACCCGCTGTGCCACAGGGCCAGCCCCAAGATGAAAGTTTATAATAGGGGCCTATAAAGCCCTGGCAAGGAAATTAGGTGGCACATAATAGTAGTTGACAGTGACCTTGGGCAAGTAATTTTCCTTCCATGTCTTTGAAATGAGGCTAATAAAGTTGATAAAAGAATTAGAACCTGGGGTATTATTTATTTTACTTAGCATGGATGTAAAGCAGATGCTTGCTCTCTTTACATTGTAAGTCTCTGTAAAAAATCCAGTAAGAGGACAGCATTTGTCTCTCACTGAAGTCCCACTGATGCAGCATTTTCTCTTATGTGCTGGACTTGAGACCCTTTTACACAAGGGTACTTCAAAAGTTGATAATTTTAGTGTAAAGTTTTTTTTCCATAATGCATTTCCCATGAACTGTTTAAAATTGATAGATACAAGAGGTCTTTGGAGTACCCTCATTACTGGAAATGAAAACTGGAGAGGTTTAAAAATTTTTATTCATGCAAAAAATAAACTCAGTACATAGTAGCAGTTACTTTTTAATAAAAGTGTTATCTATTTCCTAGAACAAGAAATTGTGTTAAGAATGACATTGTTTTATGTTATTGCAGTTCCCTTTAGTGTCCAGGTAATAGAAGAGGGCTGGATTCTTGTATCTGCTTTCCCATTTCGTCTGTTGTGATGTAAACATCAGGTGGCCTCTGGCCAATTGTAGGCAGTGTTATCTTGGAGAAGAGAAGGTAGTGGGATTATTGTCAGAATAGTGTCTTTTGTCCTTCTGGACCCTTGAGGTCGAAACTTCAGGCTCAGATATCCCAGAATATCCAAAATTAAACCCAGTCATCTTTCCTGAAGCCTGGTTTTCATCTGACATTTCTGGATGCGTGAACTATCTCTGTAATCTCTCAGTTGCAAAGCTATTTTCTGGTCATCTTCTTATTCCTACTTTCTTTACTTGCAAAGTATTCTTGATTCTGTGGCTTGAATATTTCAATGGATAGTCTCTTCATTTCTCTACTAATGAACGTGAATCCAGTTAGACAGTGCCCACCCTTTTTGATAAAACCAAGTATTAAAGTATTTCTCTGCTTAGAAATATGAATTATGTAGTCCTTTTCCGGAATATTTGAAGTACTAACTAGATAATACCTCACCACTTCTCACAATAACTGTTAGGTAAGAGGTGTCAAAGAGTAGTTCCATTTTACTTTGGTACAATTTCGGAACCCAGATAACAATTTTAACAGAAGCATTATCTTATTTTGCCCTAAATAAAAATATTATGTAGTTCACTAAATAATAACTGCATAACTGCCATAGAAATTTTAAATGGTTTAAAAAGTTCCTTCTTCCAAGAGCACTTTTGTTGAAACAATCAAGGTTGTCGAATATTAGAAGTGTAGCTAGTATCCTGTTAAGAAGGAAATGTGTCACTGTGTTGCCTCTGTGTAGTAGACCTAGTGAATTAATCCGCACACTGAAGTGCCTAGTAAAACAAAGCTTTTCTGCTATTGGAAAAAAACCTTGTGTAAACCTTTTCGGAGCCAGAAGAGGGCAGAATTTTATTTCTCAAAAATAGTAACAGAAATAAGAGCACAACAAGGAGACCGTGGTAGAAAAGTTATGCCTTAGTTATTCCAGTTGTGTCTGAGTAAAGGCCTTTTTTGTTTTCTGATCACTCATTCTGTTAATGTAACACAAATATTTTCATTCTTATTGAAGTGGTCTAAAAATGAGTTAGCATTGAGATCCATTACAGTAATTACTGCTATAATTTTTGATTAGTATATAATAAGTAAATACTTTGTGGTTTACTTTTACCTATAAACATTTTTTGCATAGTTTGAAAATAATTGGAACTTTAAAAAATAAAATATGGAAACTCTACAATTTAGTGGGGCATACAGAGGTTGCAAAGACAGAAAACAAATGAAAAGAATGTAGATGGTTTCAACAAAAGTCAAACGTGTCTACCCTTGACTTAGGGCAAATGGGAAAGACAAGCACATGGTCATTTGGGGACATTACTGTTTGAGAGCTTGTAAGGTAATTTGGAAGGTAGATCAGAGAGCAGTAAATGACTTTGAGTAATCAAATACCAAGGAATGTAATAAGAAAGAAACCGTTTGGAGTTTAGAATATGGCAGTTTTTAAGACTGCTGCAGGTAGTGGTAGGAGTTGAACTGAGCCTTAAGGTTTAAGTAAGCCAAGAAGATAAAGAATAGGCAGACTCAGGAGCTGACTTGGGAAAGGAGACCGGAGCCCCGGGGACAAAGACCTGTTGAGGAATACTAAGACGGCAGGTGTTGAAAAGGTCATGGAAAATGTGTACCACGAAAAATTGTGCATGAATTTCCAAAATGTCTTGCATCAGAATAAACTTAGTATTTAGTCCCATCTTTCTGTAAACTTTATAAAGTACCCGCAAGTGTCTTGGAGTGCCTTGAATCCCAGAGAGAGAAGTTAGGCTTGATACTATAGGCCAGTAGTAGCTCTTGTAGACGTGTTAGTAGAGTGAATTAATCTAATGGTGGTTTTAAGATTGTAGCTAGAAGAGATGTGTGGCTGAAAAGACATGAGATCCTCTTACAGAAGAGTCTGGGCTTTGGAAGTGGCAGTGGGAATATAAAGGAATAAACTTTGAAAATCTTTTAGGGGAGAGATCCGCAGTTCCTAATGGCAGGTGGACCTAGGAATAGGGGATTAGAGACAAAGTCAATTCCATACTTGTAGCAGAGAACTGTAATTGTGAGTATACGAAGGGTAGGAGGAGGGAAATTGTGCTTTTCAACTCTCCAGGCTCTAAATAGGAGTTTATCATTTAGCTTACAATTCATTACTTCCCTGTGGACAAGTGCAAAAGTTCCAGAAGGCTCGGATCCACTTACAATAGAGGCTCTTAGCTGGGGTCTCTGAGTGCCTAGAGTTTGCTTGTGTGCATTTTTCAGGAAGGTGAGTCCATCTATTTCTTTAGATTCAGAGATTTCTTTATTCTTTAAAAAGGAAAACACAAATTGTGCGTCCTTGATTTGGTGATAGGAATGAGTTGTTTGTGTCTCAGAAATACTAATTGGAGGCTTTTAAGAATCAAGAAATTATACATTAACTACACAGGTATTTTAAATTACTATGAACAACTATGTACTCGTGACTTATTTTAATAATGGTGGCAAAACTGATAGAACCCAGGTGGTTTTCTAGCACAGCTCGTCCACTGGGTCTAACTTACACCTCTAGGCTCATCCTGGTTCCCCTTCAGGATGCAAGGCCTTCTGCAAGACCGTGGACACAGGCGCTTCCGTCGTTGACTGCCCCCTTTATCCCACAGCTATAAAAAAGATCTGTTCTTCTGAGGTATGGCCTCTTGTTAAATTACCAAGTAATACTTATAAATCTTGGGGGGATAAGTGGAAGAGATCATCCCCGATAATCTCAGCAGTATTATTCGACTTAAGATGCTTGAGTCTGGTTGGAAAATGTCAACACGTTTAAATCCGAGCACTAGGGATTTGTAAAGCAGAAAAGACCTTGACTCCATGTGGTCATATATTACTGCAGCGAATGTTCTGGTCTCTTGTGAAGGGAATTTGGCAATCTGCTTTTCCTTCGTTTTATTTTCATAGGAGTTTTCTGAAGTGTGAATTTTTGGGTAGTGTCTTCGCTTTTGTTTTTCTACAAAACATTGGAAACTGTATATATGGAAAAAATTAATGTGATCTAAAAAAATTTGGTCAGTTCCAAATAACAGTGCTTTACTGTAATTCAAGCAGATTATTACATTATCACTTAATAGTAAAACTGTCTGTTGGCTCCATGAGTTTGTTTGGTACTTGGTTTGAAACCGAGTGAGTACATTCCAAAACACTGCCAAGTTGGCTTCAGTTCACGCACAACAGATTGCCTGCTGCAAGTATAAATAACCATCGTTTTAATTGAATCACTTTAGTGTTTTTCTTTATGTATTTGAGGGGAAAAATAAAAAGTAAAAGTTTGATAGGTTTTATGAAGGACTTTTTTTCACCCTTTGGATTTACTTTAACATTCTTCACATATTTTTCACTTTATACTCATTCTTAACAAACTACTTTTTGATAAAACATTTGAGTGTTTTGAGCATTCCATGGGTTTGCCAAAGTATGTTTGTAACGATAGGACTCCAGAAGGGAAATGGGTCTCTCAGACGTAGAATGCCAGCGAACTTGGAATGTTAACAGAACTGCTTTCTGTAGAAAATAATGTAATTTTTTCTCTATGATCTTTATGTAATATACATGTTTAAATACTTTTATAGCAACTGTCTGGAGGCTAAGACTAATTCAGTTCTTCTTGGTGTAGGCTGTTAGGCAATAAAAATAAGACCATATTTTAAACAAGAAAATGTTCATGTGCCATAATATTTATAGTAAATTATATAACAGTTTTAGATGATGTCGTATGTTTCACTATATAAACTCTTTTCTTCAGCCAGACTCTTTGTATATATTATCTTTCAGTGATTGTACACAGTGGTATAGTGTTTCACTTGATATGATTTTAATCACTGTTAGGTTGAACTTGAAAGAAAGTTGGAATCTGCAACTAAGTCTAAACTGCATTACAAGCAACAGTGGGGACGAGCTTTGAAAGAACTTGCCAGACTTAAACAGGTATGTAGTTTATGGCTTACTCGTTTTATGTCTTTTTCCCTTCTTTCTTTACAAGTTTGCATGTTTCACAGTATCTGTAATGTTTAGATGTCTGCATTTGAAGCATGACTGCTATTCTTTGAGATTAGAAGCTTTAAAAAAAAAAGTGTTTGATGTAGGATCCTCCTTTTTCATAATTAAAAATGGAAACATTGAAGTGCCCCCCCCCCCCAAGTTGTCAACTATCCTCTTTCCCCAAAAGAAGTTTGGAGTCGTTTATCTAGCTCTCACTTAAAAATAACTCCCTTTACCTCCTTAGTGTTAATCTTCCCATTGAGAGTAGTACCCTGTGGGGGAGGGTGGGAAGGAATTAATTTTGAAGAAGTGTTGTCTTTAAGTGTGACAAAGTATTTAAAATATTAATCATAGGAAGATGGAGTAATTCAGTTGAGAAAAGGAAACATGGCCGATTTTGCAGAATTTTGAAAGAGTTTAAAAACCCTGATCGTTGTGTCCTGAGTTCTTCTGATACTGCTTACCTCTTTTCTTGTTACTAGACAACAAATTATATTAGTTTTATCAGGAAACTTGCAAGAGTACTAGCAGTATGCATGAGAATTAAATAGTAGTGGACAATTTACCCTAATGTCAGTGGATATAAGCTATTTCATACAAAGTGAATATACTGATTCAGAGTCCCATGTCCTAAATGCTTGGGACCCAAAGCGGGGTGGGGGGCGGGGGTTCTTCAGCTTTTGAAATACTTGCATATGCATAATGAGGTATCTTGTGGACAGGATCCAAGAGGAAACATGAAATTCACTGTACCCCTTAGCCTCAAAGTCATTTTATATAGCATTTTTAGTGTGCCTGCTTTTCGACCAGAAACAGTCCTATCAGCATTCATGCCTTGACACCACAAGAGGAAAATCCCATACCCGGCTTCACGGGACAGAGGAAGACACTGTCTATAGTGCTACAGGATGCTGTCTGTTCTCTCAGGGAGCTGGTACTTGAGTAAGGAGGAAGAAACAACTATACATAAACCATTTACTGCCTGATGGCAGGAGCCTTGGAGAGAACTACACAGAGCACTTAGGCAGGGAAAGTTCATTTATGTAATAGGAGTGAGGAAAGCTGTCTTAGAAGAGGAGGTGTTTGAGATCGACCTCTGAAGGTGAACAGGTCGGATTGTAATGGAAGAATGGGTTGTAAATTAATGAAATAGTGGGGAAATGTAGACAGTGAACAGAATGGGCACAGCAGAGAGGCATGAAGTGGGAAGGCACGGATTGTTTCTATGTAACAGAAGAGGGCCCACGTCAGATCATTTCAGGGAATAAAGACTGGAAATAAAGGTAGCAGGAAGAATACAGTAAGATTCTTGTCACAGGAGCGGAGCTGTAGTGTCTGAAGAGTTTCCAGTTTTGGAAATAGTTACTAAGAAGCTGATTGGAGCATGGGAAGGAGTTAACGATTTGCAAAGCGGGTGCTGTAATTTTTACGGAAACAAATTCAGTAATTCAAAACAGGGATGGAGGAATCCTTTGCGGAGATAAAATTTGCACCTGTGCCACAGAGAACTGATAGGAAGGTACTTAATAAAGTTCACAGTAATGGATTTCAGTTGGTGTTGTTTAAAAAAAAAAAAAATACTGAAATCCCGGAGTAGTTCTGCGATACTCGTTTTCTGTGACCTTGACAAAGGAGAGCTGAGGAAGACAACAGCTACTAGATACTAGTAGGACGGGGCCAGGGAAGGCTCACTGCATCACGACTGAGCTCAGCTCTTTGATTTAGTCCCGACGGAGTTCCTGAAGAACATGATCCCAGTTCCCAGGTACTGATGACCAAAGGGAGCCCTAAAGAAATGAAGGTGCATATCATCATGCAGGCATGGAGCAGTGGGGCTAAGTTTTTTGGTTATGTTTTGTTGAAGATTTTATTTCAGAGGTAGAGTTAAACACAGTGAGGGGGAGTGAGAGAGAGAAAGGTGTTCTGTCCGTTGGTTCCCTGCAGCAGCTGGGCCGATCCACACCAGGAGCTAGGAAGTTCCTATGGGTCTCGCACACAGGTGCAGGGGCCCAAGCACTTGAGGCATCTTCTACTACTTTCCCAGGTGCTTTAGTAGGGAGCTGGATCGGAAGTGGAGCAGCTGGGACTCAAACTGGCACCCATTTGAGATGCCAGCACTGCAGGCAGAGGATTCATCTACTGCGCCACAGTGCCGGCCCCTGGAGCTAAGATTGAAATCGTCTGACCGAAGTCCAGGTTCAGAATCTTTGCCTTTCATAATCCAATGGTTTTGGGCCACAGCAGCAAGCAACAGAAGGTTTTCAAGGAGAAGAAAATGAGCCATGGCAGACAGGGCTGTCTGATCAAGAGTATTGCCCTGGAAGAAGCTACCTTGAAGGCACAACGCCAAAATACACAGGTGTCGTACAGTACAACAGGTAGGAGTCCCTGTGGAATTGGGGGCAAGGAAACAATGTGATGAGAATAGCTGTTACGAGGCACAGGACACAAATTCTGACAGAAGGATCGTAAATCCTCTTAGTAGTTAAGAACATGATCTCTCAGTTAAGAGAGCTGGCTTCGGTGTGAGCTCTGCCTCTCATTACCACTGTTACTTTGGCAGTTGGTCTAATGCTAGCCTCCTCTGTGGTAGAATGAGAAGTACGTGAGTTGTCTGTGAAGTGTTTAGCACAGAGTTTGGTATGGAGCATGTGCGTCGTAAGTGGTGCCTTGTCAAAGGGAGAGGAGCCGTAAAGCTGGTGTGTGGTATTTGCAGGAATTGTGACCGAGTAGCTGGTGGAAGAAAGGATCAGCAGTAACCGTGGAGTAGGGGATGTTGTTCCAAAGTGCCAGAGGCAGGGAAGTAGGGGAGAACAGAGTTGAGAAAGAACAGCACTTGGTACTGGATGGTCGTTTTAATCACTGTTGTACAGAGGGACACAAGACCACATAAGGGCCACATGTTGAAGATACGCAACATGGCATCTTTAAGTGTGAAGAAATATCCATCGTTTAGTTGGCCATCCTGTCATTCCTGATGTTGTTGAGAGCTGTTTTGCACCTTTGCACGGTGGTATAGATACAGCAGTTGTCTCCCATGTGCAATTGAAAGTTCAGCTTGGGGGACTGGTATTTTGCAAGAATACAGCAGAGTGGTGAGACATCCAAGTGACGTCAGTAAGTGTTAGAGAAAATGTTTCAAGTAACACCATTAGAATTCTTTCAAGTTTTAAAGTAGAGAATAAATGAGAAGTGGAAGATAATTCCTAGCCTGCCCTCCCCCCCCAAGAAGTTGGAGTGAATGCTAACTAATAAAATGACAGTTATAAGACATTATCAATATCAGGTGAAAAAAATGTGCTGCATAGAAGCCCCCTCCCCAAATCCATGCTTATTTGTTTTATAAATGGGAAACTGTGTAACAGAGGGCCCTGCGGTCCCTCACCTTCCTGACACATGCATCCTCACCCATGTTTGCCATCTTCGGGCAAAGTAAAGTAGCTTCTTTTTCCTAAAAAGACAATTATAAACGGTCAGAGGCCCCCTTCTTGAATTACTGTGAGTGCATTAGGAAAAGAAAGCAGTGTTAAAAATTAGTAGTTCATCTCCCAAACTTGTGCTTCATGACAGAAAATACAGTCATCTTGTTCTCTGAGTGCCATGATATTCATTGCTTTGTCATGGTAGACCAGGGCTACTCCGTATCCCAGAAACTTTCTGCTGTGGAAACACCACTGCAAACAAACTTGGAGGTCACTAGGAACGGTTGATGAGGTGCAGCCCTTTAGGATGAGAAGTTGTAGTTGTGGGGATTGCCATAGTGAACTGGGCTCAGCCGCTCACTGCTTGGAACGATTGAAATTAGTAACTTCATCCGATCCACACACTTTATGTGTGTGAAACAAATTCACTTCAAAATTGTTCCCAATATTTCTTAATAAAAACACATTTATTGTATTTGATATAAAATTGGCATCATCTGTCTGCTTTTGTGCACAGGATTGTTTGTGCAACTTCTTGTTTAAATTGGATTAGTACCATGTTAATTTTACATTGCCTCCGGTGAATAGCCACGGGGCTATAATCTCTGCCAGTGATTTGTCACATCAAAACCCTCCAGAGGGCCATACAAAACATTTGTGTAGTACGAATTAGACGGTGAAAGCCGTATCTTAGATTGTTAATAAATGTTGATGACAAAACCCAGCTGGTGAAACTTGGAAACAAGATCTAATGCTTGGTGCCCATTGCCAAAAGAATGTTTACACAGCGATTTCCATTACTCAAAGGTGACCTAGAATAGTCCGTTTGTGAATTAAGAAATTATAATCTTGTTACTGTTTAGAAAAAAATCTCTTCTTTGGATTCACAACTGTAAAAGTTGTGCTTCCAAATAGCAGCTTTTTGTGTTCTTTGGTAACTGAAAAGGCAACAGCCGTAAAATATACCTAAGTGTAACAAAATGAGTCCTAATTTAGAGAACAAGCAAAGGATCCCCTCACCTTCCAGGTTTGGGCACTTGGGACAAAGTTCAGAGTTCCACTTGCTCGACGTTTCAGGGGTAATTCAGTTTTCTTTTTCCCTTCTCCGTGAAGACATACAATGGAAATGTTTAAAAAACAAGATTTCTTTACTCATCTGTATTCTAAATAACACTTCTATATTTACTTAACCTTTGACACCTTACAGTGATTTCTGTAAGCAAAATAAAGCCGCCTTTTTTTAAATAAATGGATCATTGTTATGAAGTATGAATTGTGTCACAGAAAATGTAACATTTTTATTAAGTCAAATGTATTCTATCGAGGTATCTGTGTTCCCAGGACAGGGAGCAGGACTGAGATTTTAGGTGGGTTGTGGTTCCCTTACCATATTTGTGCACAGTAGATCTGTTTAAAACCAAACTGATACATTTAGTTAAAACAACACAGACTTCATCGGCTGACATCAGCAGTATCTTGTCCAGCCTTCTGCTTATCCACTCAGAGTAATTAATTTGATTAATTTATAAGTAATTTAGCCAAGGATGGGATGTAAATCTTTGTTTAAGAAAACAGTTGGAGGTCCAAGTCTTGGTTAAAAACTGTGTCTTGAAACCATCCAGGCCCTCCTACTGACTTGTCAGCTCTGGGTTATTTTCAGAAAACTTGACTTGAGTTCCTTGGTTCAGTTGTAAGTTTTTTCCCACAGACTTACATGGTATGTGTGAGTGGGAGAGTAAGTAGTGGCCACTTTATAGCCGCTGTTTAGTCTAGTGTGTGTATGTTTACATCTCCTCTCTGGATTTATAGGCAGCCAAGGCAAAATAAAGATTATACTCACTTGATTGAGGAGCCTTTAACCCAGAGCACCTGGCAGTAGACAGGATTTCCTTCACAAACCTCTAATTTGTGTGTGCATGTGCGATTATTATTAATACTGCATACTTGATTAAAAATTCCAGGCATTTAAAGGAGACAGGGTAACCTAATGCTAAAGTGAGTGAGTTTTATTCTTTTTTCAGCTTACACTCATTTTGCTTACTGTAAAACCAAATTTTGCTCCACCATGTATATAACACAGAAATAAAAAATCACCAATAATCTTATCTCCTCTTCCGCCAGAGCTAACAATTTGGTATTTCCGTCCCTTAAAATATTTTTAAATCAAATATGTCTCACATCTCAAAGGCAGGAGTCTTGTACACCCTCCACACCTGCCATCACGTTTAAGAAATACAACTTGATCAGTGCTGTAAAAGCCCTCTGGTGCCTTTCTCAACTGCATCTTCTGCTTGGTTTCCACAAGTGGCCACTGGCCTGAATGTAGGATTTATTGCTGCTTTGATTTTCTTTATAATTTTCTAACTTGAGGATATTTTTAAATTTGCAAATACCAGTGCTTCTGCCTGTTTTTAAACTTTCTATGTGTGGATGGAATCAGTCTCTGTCAGTATACTAAAATGTATCCGTTCTTTTTGTCCTCCCTAGTGAACAGGGTTTGTATAGCTAAGAGTTTGTCTAATGTTTACTATCTGGTAGAAGCGAACTAAAAATTGCTTGCAGTTGGATGTACAGATTTGCAGTTTCCAATGCTAGTGTTTTAAGTATGTGCAATTGGACACCCCTCTGGACGAGAATACAGAGAGCAATATTCAGAGAGATACTGGCTGAGAATTTTTTAAAGTTGAGTCTCTCAGTGCACAGATTTAAGAAAATCTGGGAACTCCAAGCAGCATAAAAGCAAAGAAAATGTTAAAAGCATCTGGGAGCAAGGGCTGGAAGGTAGTTACATACTGCTGTCTAACAGTCAGACTAACAGATGACTTTTCAATCAATGTCACAGAATTCCCAGGACAGTGGCATTCTATCCCTAAAATATTAAACGACAGTGACTACCAACTTACAATTCTGTACCCATCAAAAAAAAAAATTCATATAGTAAAGTGACCTAAGACTTTTTACACCAATACAAACTGGGAGAATCAGTCCTGCCAACCCTGAGGTAGATGACATAGAAGATACCTGTCTTTTGGACAGAAGGAAAATGACCACAAAGGACGACTCAAATTCAGAACACTCAAGAGTAATGGAAATTAAATATCAGACTAAAAGTTGTAGAAAAACATTAAGAACTATAACACGTTGATGTAGGGGGAAAAAAAAATCAATGATAAAATATTTAAAGTCATCAAAGTAGAAAATACGATGAAAAGATTTACAAGATTTATCAGTTGTTTTGCACATTAATGGACTAAGTGTCCCCATTAATAACAAACATTAGATTAAAAAGTACCCTGTGAAAAGGAAGTCCAAAAGTAAGGTAAATATGGGGGGGGGGGGGTGGCAGTGCTGTGGCACAGCAGGTGCAGCCCCTGCTGGGATTGCTGCGTGCCATACTGGAGTACTAGGATGAGTCCTGGTTGCTCCGCTTCCGTTCCAGCCACTAATGCACCTCAGAAAGCAGTGCAGAAAGGCCCACGTGTTGGAATGTCTGCCACCCACGTGGGAGAGCCAGATGGAGTTCTTGGTTTCTGGCTTTGACGGGGTATAACCCCAGCTGCTGCAGCCATTTGGAGAGTGAACGAGCAGATAAAACATCTTTTTGTTTCCCTCAGTCACTCTGCCTTTCAAATAAGTACATCTTTATTTTTTTAGAAAGTATAGTAAATAAGGAACATACCTTAAATATCCGGATACAGCATGCTTGGATTTTGAAAGAAGGAGAAATAGGTACTGTATTAATACTAAAAGTTCTGGGGGCTGATGCTGTGGTAGAGTGCGTTAATGCCCTGGCGTGAAGGGTTGGCATACCTTCTGAGTGCCAGTACGAGACCTGGCTGCTGCACCTCTGATCTAGCTCTCACCATGGCCTGGGATCGCAGTAGAAGGTGGCCTAAGTGCTTGGGCCCCTGCACCCACGTGGCAGACCCAGAAGAGGCTCCTGGCTTCAGATCAGCGCATCTGTCTTTTTCTCTGCGTTACTCTGTGAAGTAAGTAAGTCTTTAAAAAAAAATACTAAAAGTTCTTGCAGCACTTTGATCGGGCAAGTTGATGTTAGGGCAGAAACCATTACTGTAGGGAGTATTCTTCGTCCTTTAAGAGGGTTAATTCACTTTACCTAACTTTCCTGAGAATTGACAAAGCAGACAACAGAAAGTCAGCAAACAGACAACAGAATTAACCATTGGTTATGTCTAGAACACTTCATCAAGAAAGAGGAAAGTCCAGGATAGGTGTTCTCTAGTGCACATGGAACTTTCAGCCACATCGCCCACATACTAGATTAAACCACAATTCTTAACACATAGCTGAAGATGATAATTCAGAATATGTTCTCAAACCACAACGAGATTAAGCTGGCAACTGAAATGTAACAATACCCCAAATGCTGCAGTATTAAATAATATACTTCTGATAACTCATGGTACATTGGAGAATAAAGGTAAGTCTAAAAATACTTTATGCTGAAAAATAAGATTACAGCATATCAAAGCATGGAACTTGGGGAAGCTATGCCTAGAGGGAAATCCTTTAGTGTTTTTCAAGAAATCAGTCAAAGAACACCAAATTCAAGGAGTCCTTTCCTTAGTAAGAATGTTCAAGGGCAAAATGAGTATGCAGTTACTACCAACATCAAGAATTTTTTAAAGGGACAAATTCCAGGGGCCCTGAGTGCTTAGAGATAAGGGTGGTAAAAAACAACTTACTAAACTGACCAAAGAGCAAAACACAGAACACTTGCCCCCCCCCCCCCCCCCTTTAATTAGACAAGCGTCACCTTCATGCTACATTAAGATTAAGGATTTCTGTTAGTCAAAAACCAATAAAGGATAAAGAAGGCAAGATAAAGGCTGTGGGACTATTTGCAATTTATGTAACAAATGGATTAACCAGTATATACAAGTATCAGTAAGATGCTAAAACAAAGTAGAGTTGCACAGGTTGAATAGAAACTTGATACGTCAAGATATCCGCATGCCATTAAAAATATGTTCATTACTCTTTGGAAAAGTGCCAAAGAAAATCATCCTGAGATACCAGTGTATCATCTGTCAGAGTGAAGAGAACGAAAAATTGACATTACCAAGTGTTGGCAAGAAAATGGAGCACTGGAATGCTCCAATTGCTAGGACTACTTTTCAGACTGTTTGGTAATACAACCAATGCTGAAAAATGTCCGTCCGCTCTGACCCAGCAGTTTGAATGCCCGGGAGAAACGCATGCAGTAGTCTCCACGTCAGCAGTTATTTCTAGTAATACTTGACTGCAACGTGGCCAGGTGTCCTTTTGCAAGTAGAGTGGAGGAAACTATGTTCTTTCAGTGGTGCGTTATATTACATGACTGTTTAAGATGTTCAGTTACACAGAGTAACTCCAATCATTCTCGCAAATAATGCTAATGAAAGACGCCTGAACGAAAACACGTACAGCACCATTCCAGAGAAAGCCCAGAGCGCTCTCACGTTGGCTCCTGTCTGGTTAGGGCAGCAGTTACCTGGGGTGAGGGTGGGCGCCCCTGGGAGCAAACAGTACTTGTGCAGACCTGGCCGTGCTCTTTTTTGGGTCTGCATAGTGGTTCTCTTAGCACAGTATTTACTTGTAGTTTCACTGTCCCTTTCAATAAACAACTCAGTGCAAAAACCTAGATGATACATTACTAATGACCTGGCTTTCCCACTGGGGGACTGTGTGGAAGAATTCCTGTGCAGAAGATAGTGTCACAGTCTGGTATTGTAGCTCCAGAAAGGTCTGTTACGGAGAGACTGCTCGATGAAGTCCAGGAACAGCCTGGGAAAGGTTAGATATGTGTTTTTTTTTTTTTTTTTTTTTGACAGAGTGGACAGTGAGAGAGAGAGAGAGACAGAGATAAAGGTCTTCCTTTTCCTTGGTTCACCCCCCGCAATGGCCGCTGCGGCTGGCATACCGCGCTGATACAAAGCCCGGAGCCAGGTGCTTCTCCTGGTCTCCCTTGCGGGTGCAGGGCCCAAGTACTTGAGCCATCCTCCACTGCCTTCCCCGGGCCACAGCAGAGAGCTGGAGTGGAAGAGAGGCAACCGGGCTGCAGGTGGAGGATTAGCCTATTGACCCATGGCACCTGCCAGATGTTGTTTTTAAAAGATTTTGTCTTGACCTGGAGGAATACAGAATAATCCTGACTAACACAACCTACGGTGTATTTTGTAATTCCATTTCTGTGTGTGCTCACAAAGGAAGACCTTATTTTCTGGGGTGGGGCTGGAATTAGTAACGGGTCGAGGCTGCTTTAATTAATTTGTGTGTGTGTATGTGTGTGTTTTCACAGGCAGAGTTAGACAGTGAGAGAGAAACAGAGAAAGGTCTTCCTTCTGTTGGTTCACTCCCCTTATGGCTTCTACGGGTGGCGCACTGCACTGATCCGAAGCCAGGAGCCAGGTGCTTCTCCTGGTCTCCCATGCGGGTGCAGGGCCCAAGCACTTGGGCCATCCTCCACTGCACTCCTGGGCCATAGCAGAGAGCTGGCCTGGAAGAGGGGCAACCGGGACAGAACCGGTACCCCAGCCAGGACTAGAACCTGGGGTGCTGGCGCTGCAGGCAGAGGGTTAGCCTAGTGAGCCGCGGCACCAGCCTAATTAACCTTTCTAGGAACTTCTTTACGTAATGATCCATTTCTTAGATGCCATTCCTCATGCTGTGTCTTGGGGTAGCACAGCCTCCTTGTTCCTGTCACCTTTACCCTCAGCTAATTGCAGTCACCCGTTGGACCCTGAACGATACGACTTATGGCAAAAAGACAAGTTAGGATTTTTAGAGAAACTCTGAACATGTCTAGTTTATACATCACTTGCCGATTAGACAGTGCCTAGCTCTCTATCATCCATCAGTACTGTCATAATAGGATTCTGATCCCAAGTCAAGGCCTATGAAATCTCTGACTCCCATTATATATCTGGCTTGTTTCTGTTTTGAAGAGGGAGCAAGAAAGTCAAATGGCTCGCCTTAAAAAACAGCAGGAAGAACTGGAACAGATGAGACTGCGTTACCTGGCCGCTGAGGAAAAAGACACCGTCAAAACTGAACAGCAAGAGTTACTGGATATCAGAAATGAACTGAACAGGTACCAGCAAGACTTGCTTTTCTAAAAAGAACAACAGTTCTGATGATCTTTCTTAAATCAACATTTTTCCTGTCCTTAGGAAGCTTTTAGTTTTTTTTAAGATTTACTCTTTAGTTATTTGAACGCAGGGTGACAGCGAGCTTTCTAGTGCTGGTTCACTCCCCATGTGGCAGCAGCGGCTGGGGCCGGGTCTCACCTATAAGGTGGCAGGGCCCCAGCGTGTGGGCCATCTTTGCTGCTTTTCACAAGCACACTACCAGGGAACTGGATCGGAAGTGCAGCATCCAGGACTCAGATGAACGTGGAATGCCTGTGCTGTAGGAGACTGCGAAACCTGCTGCATCACAGTGCTGCTCCTTAGGATGACCTTCAGTCAGCATTGGTCCCGGGAGCACACAAGCTTAGGTCTTCCAAGGACCAACACAGAGGCCGGTGCTGTGCTCTTCCAGATTAAGCTGCTGCTTGCAAGGCCCGCATCCCGGATCAGAGTCCTGGTTTGAGTCCCTACCATGCACAGGGGAGCCCCAGACGGACTCCTGCTTCCTGGCCCTTGCTGCTGAGGCCACTGAGGGAGTGAACCAGACCCTTCTTCCTGTCTCTCCCTCTGTTTCCCTGTGCCTTTCCAAAAAACTTAAACATCTTTAAATAAATAGATCACAGAAGAAATGTAGGGAAGCTACTTCAGGATTATGCTATTAAACGGAATTTTGAATTATATGAAGTGTAAGAAATTTCCAGTTAATTACATTAATATCAGTAATGCAATGCCTCGTTTATTGAGGCTCATGTGTCAGACACCAGTTTTGTGTTTTTTTTTTTTTAATTACAGTAGTCCCTGCTTTCCTGCAGTTTATCTTTCCTGTGGTTTTAGTTACATACAGCTAACTGTCCAAAAGAGTCCAAAAAATAGTATGCAGAAAATTCCAGAATTATGCCATTTGTAAGCTTTGAAATGCATGCCATTGTGAGTGGTGTGATGAAATCTCATGTTCTACTTCTCCTTCCTTGTCTTGAGTCATCCCTTTTCCACCAGAGCCACACTGTACTTAGTACCTTCCTGGTAGTCACTGAGCAGCCAGCTCCATGGTCAGAACAACTGTCTTGGTGTCACATTGCGTGGGTACAAGTAGTTTTTATTTATTAGCCTAACGATGCATCACAAGGCTGCCATCATGTAGCTAACCCCATCACATCATATAGGTACTACCTCACCACACAAGACCACAAGAAAGCTGAGTATGGTACAAGAAGGTATTTTAAGAAAAATTACACGCTCATGATTTTTTACTTCAGTGCACTGCTTATTATTTGTTCTTTTTTTGCTGTGTCCGACTTACACCCTACACTATCATAGAAAAAAAGCATAGCATACATAGGGTTCAGTACTGTTTGCTGCTACAGGCATCCATTGGGGTTCTTGGAGCAGATTCCCCCTGGAATGTGTAAAGTCTTTCTGGAGGGTAGTTTGGGGAAAAAACCGTTTTGCTTAGTTTATCAAGGCACTGTAGTACATTTTTGTTACAGCCCAGCATACCATCTGAATCGCCTGAAATTGCCAGGGCAGAGAACAGAGACTGAAGAGCTTAAAAGTCCAACCTGGCCACGTTCAGAGGACTGCCATCTCGCTGTGTGCTCACGAGATGCAGAGAGAACACATTCTGGTAGTTCTCCTTGAAGGAGCACTAATCTTATCATGAGAGCCCCACCCTTACGGTCTCATCCACACCTGATTGTCTCCTACAGGCCCTATCACGTGGGAGCTCGGAGCTCCAACGTCAGAGTTTGGGGGATACAGTTCGTGAAGTACACACACATATTTGACGGAAGAAGTATCCTGTGACATCTCCATGTTTGTGCTGCACACATGCTGTCATTATATTAGATGGGTTTCAAGCTGAATTAAGCAGCTGTATTTGAAGGCTCCATGAGCAAATATCAGTTGTAAAAGGTTGATGAAAAGCACTGTACCGGCAGGGCCAAACCCATGCTGTCATTCAGCAGATACTCAGTATCTACAACGCTGTAGACGTGGAAGAAGTTACAGATCCATGAAGTATGCCATGAGCCTTGTCTTGCAGCGCTTTTCATCATAAATAGCTCTCTGCTGTTTGCTAAGTGTTGTTGTAGTGGCTTCCTTAAGGATAGCCACTGTGCCTGTCCAGTGTGTACATCATCCCAACTTGAACTGCACTAATCTCTTACTACAAGATTCACAGAGAACTGAAATCAACAAAATCAATATAAGGGACAAAAGCAAAGGAGCACTCTGTATGAGAAAAAGGTTAAGTCATAGGCAGGGTAGCATCGGACAGCTCATATGAAAAAGCCAGAGAGGTCTTATGTACTAATAACAGTGGTCAATATTCACTTTTGAAAAAAATCAGCCTCCCAGAGACAAGGGGGCTGTCTACCAGGTTGTCCCAGAAGGGGCAAGGAAAGAGGAAAGATACTGATCCTTGGGGAAGACAACACCTGGACCACGTGGTAATATTACGCTGCCTTCATGAATCTAGAGGGCTACCATCCGATAAAAAATACACAGGCTTCTCTCCTTGAGCAGAAAAAAAATATATAGAAGCTCACCTAAATCACTGCGAGAAGGAACTTTCTGACCTACACTCCAGTAGGTTCCTAGTGGCAGCAAGTTTACTCTGGGACATTGTCTACATTTCCTGAATTAACTATATCTGTGTGCCCAGCTAACAGGTTCTAAAATTATGTAGTGATCATTACTGCTAATTTCCATGTCAGTAAAGATTTGGTAGGGATATAGTATGCATTGTGTAAAACTAGGATTTGTCATTGTTGCGTAAGCAAGGCCCAAGAGGGAAGTGTTTCAACTTCCTGGTATGTAGGGAGGCACTGTGCAGCATTAATTTGCTTGCAAGACCCCTTCTTCCAAGGTAGCAGGAGACTTAGGGTAGGGGCATCAGCTGTTCAGAAATCTGCCATTGTCCTCCCCTAGGAGTTGGTCAGATTACTTGGCAAGTTTTGTACCATTATCTCATTTAATGGCTGATTTTCCACCAAGGTCTCCGAGCGTTTCTGAGCACAGTGCTCCTCCTTGTTTACTATTTTTTTATACGAGTGATGAAGCTACTTGGTGTCCTTCTTAGAATCCTTCAGTGTCCTTTTCCTTTTCAACAAATTATGGGAGTTTGAGATTTCTGAGGAACTAATCAAAGGAAACCATCTACTTCCTGGATTCCTGCACCCTCCAGGGCCTGGTCCTCCTGGGGTGTCACAGCGGGACTCCACTCCTGAATGCTGCTTCCTCCCCATCTCGCCCCAGGCGTGGATTCAGATTCAAAAGTTGACTTGCCTCTCATTGGTTTTCCTACTGTGAAGATCATGTTAAAGAGAGGCTTAGCTTCAACTGCTTTGTCTTTCTTATAAAGATACAATTTAGGAAGACTTGCACATCAAAACATTGTAGCCAGTGCTGTAGAGGAATGTATCCTAATTGTGTCTCCTACATTAAAACATACCTGCTCTGTGAGTCGGACTGCAGCCTTGCCTAGGCGACTTTGTCTACCGTTTGTGTTTTGAAAGCCCAAGGTGCTGATGTCAAAGCATAACAGATAGCAGTGTTTCCCTGTTTCCTCTCCTGGCCAAATCTCACAAGAGGTTGGGCTTCCATGCCTACAGCTTTCCCTCACTCCACGGCTCCCACCCCACAGAGTGGGAACTGGCCCGACCCTGTGTCAAGACATTTCTCTCAACTCTTGCCGTTCTTCTGGTGCTACTCCATGCAGGGGTCAGTGCAGCAGCTACAGGTGAGGAGGAACAGGGAACATTGCAGTTGACTGTTCTCGGTCATGGATTACCTGCCACTTGCTACAGAGAAGGTTGGAGGTGGGGAAGGCTTTTGTGTCACCCCACCTAGCTCACCAAAACTACAAAGATATGCTGTCATGGTCCCTTCTGGAAGTTTCTGGTGCCATTTCTGAACTGTTACAACCTGTATTTCCAAACATGGTTCGTATTTATACTTTGCAATCCAAATAAAGATAACCCTTACTCCATAAAAAAAAAAAAAAGTACTAGCTCTACTCTGTTTTCCTGACATAATGACCAACCTATCTGCACAGAACCTTAACATCGAGAATTTTGCTGTCCGTGAATAAGAGAAACTCCACAGTAGAGCCTCTCCTTCTTGACTCAATGCAATATCGCTAAAACCTGTTGAGTACAAATATTTATTGAGTGAATTTAGAAACAGAATTCCATGTTCTAAACCATAGCAAAGGCTTAATTACAACCTAAAGGTCAACAGTGAAGGATGATTGAATGATGGGCCTTGCGAATGATGGAATGTTAACAAAGAACAGTGATGTAGGAAGATATTCACTGTGTAAGTGAAAAAAATTGACAGCATTGCAAATACGGTATCAATTGCTTAAAGAAAAAGTACATATTTTTAGATGTACATGTGTGTACTTTTAAACTTGAAAAGAAATACACTCACTGTGACTCAGATGGGTTATCTCTGCTGATCGGTTACAGACGATGTGTTTTTCTTCATGCAGCTCCAACATTTCTATAGTTTATGTAGTTCCCAATTACAATAAGTATTGTTTTAAAAACTGCCTTAAGTGTGACTGACTTAGCCAAGTGGAACATCACTTTGTTTTCTTTCTGAAAATGGTATTAAAAACTGACTTTACCAAGGAATCACGTTGTTTTTAAACAGTGCTGTTAAGAAAACCTAAACAGTATTTGTTGCCTGCTAGAGTGCCATTTGTTCTTGACTCCTCAGGTTAAGACAACAAGAACAGAAACAGTACCAGGATTCCAGAGAGATTACAAGTGGAAAAGCAGACGGCCCCCACGGCACTGCACTCGAAGAGGGTTTGGATGATTATTTGACTCGCCTGATAGAAGAAAGGGATACTTTGATGAGAACGGGTGTGTACAATCATGAGGATCGGATAATAAGTGAGCTCGACCGACAGATCAGAGAGGTTTTGGCAAAAAACAATGCAAGTAATTAGTAACGTTGGAAAAATCTTCACACGGACTCCAGAGCTAAATTTTACTGACATTGTAAAATCCTCAAAACTTCAGAGAAAGGGATTTTTGACATGCCATTTTCAAGTTTTTCTAAGTCAAATTTTGTATGTCATTGTATAGTATTTATTTAATGTTATTTACTTTATGCTACCTCTCCCATGCTCCTTGTATTTCTGATTGTATTGTGTACACTTATTTTGTATGTTCACTTTAAATGACTTTTCAGTGTTTTCTGGTGTGTAATCTGATGGCTAACCTTCAAAACAGCTTTTCATTGCGTTGGTCCTAGGAGATATGACCACAGTGGGCTAATTTTCATGCTGAGCCAACACAGTCTATGGTGCACTTCACAGCTGCCATGTCTTTTTCCATTTAAACATCTGGATCTGAGAGATGGAGACACAGTTGTAAATGTAAACTCATTTTAGATGACCTAACTTACGTCCTCCACTTTTAATATGTGCTAGTGACAGCTTCCGAAACAAAGCGGGGGTCCGTGCAGACAAGCCACATGGCAATGGATTAAACGTTAGTCACTGATTTAAATAGAGCGAATATACATTAAACTCCTCTCGAGCCGTTCAACTTGGAAGTTTTCCGTAGACTCCACTTTTAAGAACACAGAACACTAGCTGTCTGATAGGGGTTTCCCTGTTGGTCTCCTGCTCAAGGTTGCATTATGTATTTTTTTTATTGTTGAGATTAGACACTTATTTTCCAGGGAATGACATACCGGCTGTAAATGCAAACCCTCTCCCAGAGAGTGTGGAAACAGACATGTTAAGGCTTCAGCTGAAAACACAGAGTGAAAAAGCAACTGTTTTTCACTCGTAATTTGAGGCTTTTTCAGAAGTACGTGAGATTGAGTTGCTGGATCGATGATGTGTGGTGTCCGTATAAGCTTTACAAGTCCTTTGACATCGTACTTTTCAAAGCCAGCATTCTTCTCACAGCAAGACTTCTATACCTCCGTCAACAGGAAGGTTTTGGATAAACAGGTTGTGTGATTAAAAACTTGGATTCCTACATGTCGTAGATTGAAGTATCGGAAGGCACTTCAAAACAGTCATGGAGGAATGCACGTCGACGTGTATGCACATTTCCCACGACTGTTTTCAAGTGCCATTGGTATACTCGAGGAAGAATCTAGTATTTATCAGTAAGTTCCATAAAATCAGAATAGGATGCTTGGTAACATTAAATGAATTTTCTGTACTTCCAAAAGGTATAGTATTTGGAAAACTAAATCCTTATGTTCATTAATGTTTTTTTCTTAGTAACAAAGTATTAACCTTTTAATAACAACCCAGCAGTAGATTACAAAGAAGTGACTGCCGGAGAGAATAATGACTCTGTTAGTCACAGCAGGAATTTGCAATGCTAATGATGGTTATTTTCTCTCACTGATTTTTGGGCCACGTGTATAGAAGTATTCTTTTTGTTGTGGGAGGTCTAGGGTGGTGACTGGGTGTACTTTCAGTTGCACTGTGTGCTGCCTGTGACTATCTTCAAACACTAGAGGGGGCCTTAGATTAAAAAAAAAAAGACTTTTTAAAAAATGGATGTGTGCTTTATTTTGCCTTCTGTAAAGTGATCTTTTGGCTATTGTAATTTAATAAATAAAATCAAAATTATAAGTATCTCTGTTCTTAAGTAGCCTTGCTTATGTTTCTAATTAGTGGGGCAAGCCTCATTCCTTTCCTGTTTCTAGTCACTGTGTTTCAAGGGCTTAGTCTTGCAAATACTTTTGGAGCCTTACAGTTAGCAGAGTTCCAATGGAAGAGTCTCTGGAGTCCTTCAGCAATCGACATTCCATTTGCAAGTGGCATGGGAAGTCTTCAGACCAGTGACCAAAGTGCAGTCCATGTCTAGCAGTCAGCAGGCGTGAGTAGGCGGGACCATGCGTGACCATGCTTCCTCATGGTGATACGTCAGCAGAGGCCTTTCATCCCACATTTCAGGGCAAAGTAAAAGTGTTGCATTTGTCATGGAGAAAGCCTAGGGTTTCCCCATCTGGGGCTGGCGTGTACTACGTGGGAGGAGCCTATCTCATCCACCAGCTCTGCCTACACCATGTCTGTATGAACTCCAAGTTCCTCTGTACTGCATCCCAGGAGTTTTTATCAGGATCTGAGTTCCTGTTGCAGCAAGCCCATCTCGAGTTGCAGTGTGGTTAAGGGACCTGTCACGGCCATTGCACAGATTCGGGCTGATGACCTCATCTGACCAAACGGTGGCGCCTCTCCCTGCTGCCCTGCCCAGTTGCTGCCCAGCCTGAACCTGGGTTCACGGACAGCCTAATTCATGGTGCTCGTCTGCACCCTTTTCAGATTGGACTGCTGTGGTTCTCAGAGTTCACAAGAAGGGCCCTCAGGGCTGTACGTGGACTCTTTGGACACTGTTTCACTATCATTTGTGTGTAGGTTGACTGAATACTTAATTCATTTTTGAAACACTAAGGTGATTTGCCTACCATAAAAATACCATTCTATAGTATACAATTCCATAGGTTTGTCTGCGTTAACAACATTGTGCAAGCATCACTACCATCCAAAACATTTTCACTATTCAGAAAACACAGTACCCGTTATCTGCTACCCTCTGCCTTCTGTCTATGGATTTGCCGAAAAGTGGAATCCCAAGTTTCATATTTACAATTGAAAATACTAAAAAAATAGTTTTCTGGTTCATTTCTGCAGTATCCAACATTTTGTATTTTTGTATATAACATTTTGTATACATAAAACATTTTTGTTTACAACAAAATCATCAGGGTTTCAACTGGAAACATTCTTTTCTACGTATTTTGTTGAGAGATCAAGTGAGAGAGATCCTATCTGATGTTTCTCCCCCACATTCCCAAAATGGTCGGGGCCTCACCCTGGATCCAAGAACAAAATCGGGGTTTCCCAAGCCGGGGCAGAAAGCCAGCTGCCTGCACCGCTCCTGCTGGATCCCACCCTTCTGTAGCCCCCACCCCCACCCAAGGTCTGCATTAGCCTTAGATCCTGGGGATCAAACCCCACAACTCTGATGTGGGTCTCAGTCTTGACAGGCATCTTAAATGCTAGACCAAATGCCCACCCCAAGCCTCAGATGTGTAATGAGATCTAGAACACTAACATGAGGGCAGAAGACTCATCATGAGTTAGGAATAAGGCCTGGAAAAGCACTGTTCAAAAATCATGAAAAACACGTCATGGTCTGCTCTTAACACGTCTGACCTGGCGCTGGACATGGATGATGGACACGAGGTGTGTGTGATGCCGTTGGTATCATCAGAACTGCATCCTGTTCGTGTTTCATAGAGCAGCAATGATGGGAACAGAGACATCCAGAACCTAAGGCCTTATGAGAGCAGAAACCAGGTGGACATCTCCACCATGTGCCAGAACTGAAACAGTGCCTGCCGTATGGAGGCAGTGCCGACAGGCCAGCTGTCCTTCGGGTTTTGGGGTATGAGGTCCGGGACCCCCTGCGGAGACCACACTCTGCAGGTGCTCAAGTCCCTTTATCTGAAAGGTGTATTTGCATATCATGCATATCATCGCTAGATGGCTTACAGTGCCTCCTACCAAGTGGATCGCAGTTGTGCTGTGTTGTACAGCAAACTGACAAGGCAGAAAAGGCTGCACGTGTCCTCAGGCACAAACTGACAGTATTTTGATCCACGCTGGTTGAATCCAGGAATGCAGAACTCACGGGAGGCAGAGGACTGACTGTAATTGCTAAATTCATGAAATACCTGGGGTCAACACTGTGTATGGGGTGTATGACGACAGGCGCTGGGCAAATACGCTTCCAGGTTTATGAGCTGACTGCCCTGGTCCTGTTGGAGTTGATGGTTTCATACATTGTTTTTACTCTAAATAAGCATGCTTAGATTCACAGAGATAATACAAAGTCAAAAAGGCATTACTGGAGGGGATGAGTGAGGTTAGTGGGCACAGATTCTGTTGGGGACGATGAAAAAATTCTGGATCATGGACAGTGACAATGGGCGCACTGTGACTACATGAAGGCTCACCAAAAAGTTTATGAAAAAATATATTTAAAAATCATGTATGGCTTTCAAAAAAATTTTTGAACCAAAACAGACATCTAATTCCATACTTGTACATAAGGCCGCTCGATACACTTAAAATGCAGGTGGTCATTGGGCCTAGCTGTTAAGACGTTCATGTCTCACAGTGGAATGCCTGGACTTCAGTCCCTACACTGGCTCCTAACTCCAGCTTCCTGCTCACGCAGACCCCGGAAGACAGCAGTGACAGCTGAGAGTTACTGGTATCCTGCCACATACGGGAGACCCGGATTGAAGTCCCAACGACCACCTTCAGCCCAGCCCAGCCCTGGCTACTACAGGCATTTAAGAAATGACCAGCAGACAGGAACTCATTCTGTCTCTGGAACTAATAATTTTCATATTCTACCCCAAATCTGTCTACCCAGTGTTCTCAAACTGAAAAGTTTTTTGCACAAGGGTCACTGGCAGGCCAACAGGAGATACTGTCGAAGACACTTCTTCATAGGCTTGTAGTACCTTTGTTAATACAATCTGATAGTAATGCAAATTCATGACTACCTTTTTTAGAAGATTTATTTATTTATTTGAAAGGCAGTGTTACAGAGATGCAGAGGCAGAGAGAGAGGTCTTCCATCTGCTGGGTCACTCCCCAAATGGACGCAACAGCCAGAGCTGGGTCAGGCCAGAGCCAGGAGCAGCTTCTGGGTCTCCCACGTGGGTGCAGGGGCCCAAGGAGTTGGGCCATCTTCTCCTGCTTTCCCAGGCCATAGCAGAGAGCTGGCTGAGATGTGGGACAGCTGGGACTTAAACGGCACCCATAGGGGATGCTGGCACTGCAGGCGGTGGCTTTACCCCACTACGCCACAGCGCCAGCCCCTAATGACTACTTACAAATTCTGAGTTATAAATGTAAATAAAATTAAGGTCTGCTTTAAAAAAAAAAAAAAGTGGCTAGCATTGAGGCATAGTGGGTAAAGTCAGTGCCTGCAACACCAGCATCCGATACGGGTGCCGATTCCAGTCTTGGCTGCTCCGCTTTCAATACAGCTCCCTGCCAATGTCGCTGGAAGATGGTCCTGGTACTTAGGCCCATGCTACCACGTGGGACTCCCAGTGGAAGCTCTTGGCTCCCTGCTTCAGGCTGGCCCAGCCCCAGCCACTGCAGCCATATGGGGAATAAACCAGCAGATCAAAGCTCGCTCTCTCCTTCTAATTCTACCTTTCAAATAAATAAATCTTAAAAACAAGTGAAAAGCATAGGTTTCATAAACTAAGCAGACAATTGAGAACATAGACACCAACTGGAGAATTGTCTCTAACAACTGATCACCAGTTCCCAAGTTACCCTTCATGTCTTACTGGTGATTGGTGGTCTAAATCAAGTGTGGCTGAGTCATTTTTCATTAGGACTTTTAAATCCATCTTTGATGGGAGGGGGTCTTCGAAAAAGCTCCTGGAGAAAGCTTCTTGTGAAAAAACTGGGGCATTCAAGATTTCTTTGCACCAGAACAACCTTATCATTTAGTTCCACTTTTCCAGTCTGTTTTAAGCACCTGGGTCTGTGTCTTTAGGCAATGACAGAATAGCCTTTCGAGCCAGGACTTGGCAGCCTCAGCTTTTCCTGCCGCCTGCTCTAGGGCCTGGCCATGCCGATGGCTCTCTGCTGCCCTGATTTGAGGACCACGGTGGGACTCCTGCACCCCCGGAGTAAGTGGGCCAAGAGAACTGCTGTAGTACCTACACTGTACCACGGCGCGAGACCGAGGCTGCTCCCTGATTTCCTTATATAACCGCTGTGTGCCTCCGTGTTTTCATTAGAAATGTTTTCACAGATGTAGGCTCTTCAGATATGAAGTTGCTCAAGTGGAGACTCAGACGTTTTGCTTTCAAACCAAAGGGTGCAAATCTGCTTAGGAAGATTAATTTACAGATAAATAATTTCCTGACTCCACCATACTAATGGCCAAGAATCCCTAGAGACTTTTAACGATGTAGTCATTATATTCTTAAGGTTTCCAACAATGTTAAGCCTGTCATTCAGAGTAAGAAAGAACTAAAATAGAGTCCATTTATACTTTCTTCTTGGAAATACTTCACTCACAAATTCCTAGATAAATATTTTTTCTTTTCCCAATAACTCATCCAATAGTCGGACAGCACAGCCCTTTTCTTGGTTAACATGTTAACTCGTCAAAAGCTTCCAGAGGCACTGCATGAGTGATTTTCTCCCACCGTTTAGACTGCTATTGGGCCAGAGTGAACAGAATATTGCCGCAACAACTCCGCGTTGACATGATTGCCCATTTCAGTGAATGTCAACCCAGCAGTGAGAGCCTGTGCTTGGTGAGCCACGATAGGTTCGTCAGCCCTGGGGCAGGGTTTCGTCTACAGAGTCGACCGAGCAGGAAACAAAGCATTCCTGGTTTTGTGTCTCTGCTGACTTTCTGAGATCTGCAAAGATGACCAAGATTTCATCACTACAATTTCTGTCTCCTGGAGAGACATTCAGTCTCGAGCTGGGCTTCCGCACACACTACGAGAAGAGCAGTGAAGGCATCAATACCCAGCATGCTTTGCGGCGCCCATCAGAGGGGAGAGTGCAGCAGAGTGCGCCAGGTTCACCTGGCTGCTGCCTTGTGGACGGAAATTTCAGTTCCTGATTTAGCTCCGTCATGGGCAGATGAGATAATGGTCATGACTTGGCTTCTGGCAACTGACTGGCGCAAGGAAAATAAAGGTACCAAGCGGGAGATAACTGTGTAAACAGGGTTCTGCAGCCATGTGCGCCCCCGACTCTTGGCTATTTGCAGGAACAATTCCATTTCTATGGGCACTTGAGCCTCCCCATCCTTTCCTCTATCATCAGTCTGCACTTCTTTCCCTTCTATGAATATATTAATATTTACCAGCAATGAATGACACCCAGATTTCTTAAGATTCTTTTGAAAACCCTGAGAGGAACAAAGACAGAAATAGCTTTGCTGTATGTGTATAGTACTCGTTTTAATAACACCTGTCATCTATGTATATATTTGGCGTAATGCCTAATGACACACCCTACCACCAAGTCAAAGATAATGTGCCAATTTACTGTGATCAAACAAATGGAAATCATCCACTCAACGCAACTCAATGTATTTAGCATCTAGATGGAAGGGTCTCATTTACTATAAAATTTCACGTACTTATGTAGAAAGTGTTCCTATTGTTCCTCCAATTATGGTATCACGGCGGGGAGGTTTCTGAACTTCCTCTTAGTAATCAATTGTGAAGGCCACAGTAGGCTTTTCGCTACCTTCGTATCATCAACAGCAGAGGTGACTAGGACAGTGCACCTGCCCTTTCCTCCTCACGCTACATTCTTGTTCATTACCAAAGGTGACTGGCAAAGGGTGGGCTCAGGAAGGAGTCTCAGTACACTCGGGTGAAGTGCGAAGTGGCCTGAGCACCCCAGATCCAATGCGGTCTGTTTCATGGGATAATCGCTGTTCTGGAGTACCGGTGATGCTGTGTCTGAAGGTACGTGTCCCCGTAACTCATGGCGACTCAATTGGTGATGTGGTATTAGGAGGTGGGGGACCTTTGGGAGGTGATTAGACCCCGAGAGGGGACCGCTCATGAATGAGGGGAGTGCCCTTAAGATAAACGCCCCAGTGGACTGTGTCTCTTCCACCATGGGAGGAGACTGCTGGAAGCTGCCACGAGGCGAGCGGTGCCTTTCTCTTCTTTATAAGCTACTCGGCTGCTGACGTTCTTGGAAAATAGCCCAAACACACTAAGACGAGTGATACTGCTAATCAGGTAAGAAAAAGTGTATCACCAACTCCAACATGCCCTCCTGATCGTCAGAAAACTCTCCAAACTAAGAACGGAAGAGCTTATTCAACCCGAGAAAGGACACCCACAGAAGTTGCTGTTGTCTCTTCCTGGTAGAAGAGTTCTTTCCCCAGGATTAGCTACAGAACCAAGAATAATGGCTCTCACTCCCTCCGCTTCATTTTTCATTGGAAGCTCATAAACATCAAAATAGGCAGAAAAAGAAATTAACGCATCCAGAATGCAAAGACAGGAGTAAAACTATTTTCTTTACAGACGACATGATTGACTGCCTAAAAAAATCCACTGGCATCTACAAAAAGTGGCTAGAATTACTAAGTGATTTTTGCAAGGTTGCAACACACAAGATCAATAAGGAAAAGATACAAAAATCAGTTCCATTCCTGTATATGAGCAACAGACAATTCCAGTCACATGAAAAATATGTAATACTAAAGCAATACATGGGACAAAGCATGAAAGACCAATAAATGTGACAAAATGTCAAAGACCTGTGCACTTAAAACTAGAAACCATTGTTGAGAGTAGTTAAAGAAAACCTAAATAACTAGAGACTTGGCATGTTCACAGATCACTGGAGTTCATATTGATGAGCAGTCATTCTCCTTAAATCAATCTATGGATTCAATGTCGTTCCTATGAAAATATCAGCATGTGGGTTTTTTTTTTTGGTAGAAACTGAAAAAATGGATTCCAACATTTGTATCGACACGCAAAGCACCTGGAATAACCTAAACAATTTCCACAAAGAACAGAGAACACTCCACCAGGCCTGAGGAGAGGAACCCAACAACTAAGTCGGAGCTGCGTGTCTGTAGATGAGTGCCTGACGGAGAAAACTTGAGCTCAGCAAGAGCGATGCAGGGACCCACAGGACAGAGACCTGGCATGACCGCAGCAAAGTCAACCAGCAGCTGCCACCCGGGTCCCATGCTGGGGAGAATCCCCATTGCAGGGCAAAGTGGGGAGAGGAGAATCCTAGCAAACCCAAACACCCAGGTGCTGGCTGCCACCAATCCTAGCCTCGAGAGGGGCCCACAGTCATCACAGGCATGGGGTCCAGTAAGGAGACCTGCAGGATTCGTGGCTGTTTTCTTTCTGAAGACTAAATCGCATTGTCTCCCCCAACCCCCGGAGCACCGGGTGTAGCAGTTGGCACCATACTCAGACACAGTCACTGTAGGACTCCACACTGCCTTAGAGAACAGAAGCCCCCACACATCCTCGTCTCTGGACCCCACACACTTCCCCCTGCACTAGTAGAGGAACCAAGCCTCAGGAACCCAATGGCAGCCCCACCACCCTCGCCCACTCAGTGCCCTGTGCTACAAGGACAGGTGATCTGGTCCTGGTTGTAGGTGTGCTTGTTCCCTTGAACTTGAACTTTCCCCCCAATGGCTTCTCCTCTGGCTGGCAGGGAAGTGCTCATTGTTGCTGCTGAGACCTGAACACACACACCCCTGCCCCACCCCACCCCAGCTAGGACTGCAGCCAGTGTTCCTGCAGTCCCCACTGTTGCAAGCCAACGCGGGGGCTCGTGCAACCTCTCCAGGGGTGAGCACAGATGCTCCTGCAGGTTAATACCAAGACCACACACCCCACCAGGCTGCTGGCCAAGTTTCAGAGCCCCAGCTCTCCTCCTGCAGGTTGCTACCAGGACCCAGGAGACGCTACCAAGACTCGAGGCAGGACTGCCATGACCCTGCTGCCACCACTGTGGGCCTCCGCTGACGCTGCCGAACCTTGCCGGCACAGAGAACGTGTGCTCCAGGCTTCTGCCCCTGGTGCCAAACACCACAGGAGAATAAGGAGATGGTAACAGGAGTCCCACTGAAACTGAAGCTAAGTAGCCTCCCAAATGGAAACTACGGACACATGGTTAGGAAAAAGCCCTTCATAAAAAAAAATTCACCCTAAGAGAAAAGTGACAAGCCAGATATACAACTATCAATGTAGGAACACAAGAAGTATGAAAACCAAGGTAGGGTGACACCCTCCAAAGAATATAATAAAGCTTTTAGCAACAGATTCCAAGGAAAAGGTTACTGGTGAAATGCCCAGTACTTCAAAAGGGTAAGAGGAAATTTGAGATACATGACAAATACAGACAGACAGCTTATTAAAATTAGGAAAAGAACTTGTGCTATGAGTGAGAAATTCAACACAGAGATGGAGATCTTGAAAAAGACCCAAATACATGTCCTAGAAATAGGAAAACTAAGTAGGTCAAATTTTTAAAAAATGCATCTGGAAGGCTCAGTGACAGGTTAGGTCAAACTGGACAAAGATCATCTAAACTTGAAGACACATATTATGAAATATCCCCATCAGACAAAACACACATGCATATAGCTTCCAAGTTTTTGGAACGCCATTAAATGAAAAAATACTGGAATTTTTAGAATTCCAGAAGGGGGGAAATTGATTCAATGTAGTCATCACCGAAAATTTCCCTAATATTGAGAAAGATTTTGGATATTTAGCTGCAGAAGCCCAATAAAACCCCAGACATGACCACAAAAGATCCTCACAGCAACTGATTACAGTCGAAGTGTCAAAGGTACTACACAAAGAAGGAATCAGGAATCCCTATCAGACTAACTGCTTATTTCTCAACAGAAAACTTACAGGCCAGGAGCAAAGGGAATGATGTAGTTCAAGTTCTTAAGGACAAAAACTGCCAATCAAGAATACTATACGCAGCAACATTATCCTTCAGAAACGAAGGAGAAATAATTAGTAAGGCAAACATGAACTGAGGGAATTCATTCCCACTAGACCAGCCTTTTATTATTTAATTGCATTACTAATTGAGTCCCCCATCCATCACGAAAACACAGACCATATAAAACTCACTAGAAGAACAGATACATAAAAAGACAAAGATCCAAAATTCATTAATAGAGTATCACTAAATCACACACATGAATGACAGAGAAAAGGTACCACAGAGTCATTTTTTTTTTTTTTTAACAAAAGGCCACCATTTTGGTGCAACAACACCAACGTCCCTATACGAGTGCCGATTCAAGTCCTGGCTGCTCCACTTCCAATCCAGTTCCCCGATAATGAACCTGGAAAAGCAGTAGAAGACGGCCGAAGAGCGTGGACCCCTGCCAATCATGTCGAAGACCCAGATGGAATTCCTGGCTCTGGGCTTCCACCTGACCTAGCTGCAGCCATTGTGGCCAATTGGGAAGTAGCGCGCGCTCTCTCTCTCTCTCTCTCTCGCTCATATATATATATATATACACACACACACACACATATATACACACATATATATATATATATATATATTTTCCTGCTTGTGTGTATTTGTGTTTGAGTCTCTCTGTAAATCTGCCTTTCAAATATAATAAATCTTTAAATTTTTTTAATGAATGGACTGTTTCATTTGTCAATCACATTGCAAATGGACTAAATTCCCCAATGAAAATACACTGACTTACTAGATCTTTTAAAACCCGATATGCTGCCTATAAAAAACTCATTTCATCAGTAAAGACCTGACAGGAAGTGAAAGGATGTAAAATGATAAAAAGCTTCTGAAAGTTCATGCAAGAATGTAACTTAAAGGTAATGTGGGTTTGCCATGAATTTTTTGGAAGCCCACTCATGTTTTATGCAAATTGAAAGCTAAAGAGAGCTGGGGTAGCTAACCTAAATCAGAAAATACATACTGTAAGAAAATGTAAAAAGACACAAAGAATTTAACTATTACGTAATGATCAAGGGATTGATCCCACAAGAAATAATAGTTATAAATATATATGAACCCAGTGCAGGGTTACCCACTTATATAAAACAAACATTAGATCTAAATGGAGCCACAGACTATTACAATATTAGCTGGTGACTTCAGTATCCCATGTTGATCAATGGACAGATCATGCATCTCTCTCCTAGACCAAATGAGCTCAAGGGATAGTAACAGACCACTTCAATCAATAACTGCAGAATATACACTGTTTTCATCTACATACAGAAAACTTCCTGGAATACAACATGTATTACTCGGTAAAACAAACCTCAACAAATTAAAAAAATATTGAATTCATGCACATATCTTTTCTTACCACAAAAGCCTGCAACTAAATATTAACAAGAGGAACCTTTAGAATTCATGCAAATATATGCAGACTGGGGGCCGGCGCTGTGGTGCAGCAGGTAAAGCCACCGCCTACAGTGCCAGCATTCCAGTTCGAGTCCTGGCAGCTCCACTTCCGATCCAGCTCTCTGCTGTGGCCTGGGAAAGCAGTAGAAGATGGCCCAAGTCCTTGGACCCCTGCACCCACGTGGGAGACCCGGAGGAAGCTCCTGGCTCCTGGCTTGAGACTGGCACAGCTCCAGCCATTGCAGCCAATTGGGGAGTGAACCAGCAGACTGAAGACCTCTCTCTGTCTGCCTCTCCTTCTCTCTGTGTAACTCTCACTTTCAAGTAAATAAATCTTTAAAAATATTATGTGGAGACTGAACGCACTTCTGAAAGCATTAAGGGACCATGAAGAAGTCTAAAGGGAAAAACACCCATTCATCATAGCTACAAAAAAAGGCCAAGTACCCAAGAACAAATGCAAGCAGAGGTGAAAGTCCTCTGTAATGAACACTACAGAGACACTACACAAGAAATAGAGGATGACACACAAAAAATGCGAAGACCTCTCATGCTTGTAGATTGCAAGAATTAAAACATCCATACTCCCCAAAGTGATGCACAGACTCAATGCAATTGTCATCACAATCCAGTAGCATTCTTCACGCAACTAAAAAAAGGATCTTGAAACGTACACTTAATCACAAAAGACCACAAATAGCCAAATCCACCCTGGAAAAAAAAAAGTACCAAGCTAGCATAGTGGTTAAGCCACTGCTTGAGACACTTGCATCCCATGTCAGAGTGCTGGTTTGAGTTCGAGTCACTTTGCTTCCAGTTCAGCTCCCTACCAATGCAGAGCCGGGAGGCTGAAGTTGATGGCTCAATTGTTCGTGGCACTGCCATGCACTTGGAGACCCAGAGGGAGGTTCAGACTCCTGGCTTCCCCTCAGCCCAGGCCTGTCAGCTGCAGGGATTTGGGGAGCAAACCATTGGATAAAACCAATCACACTCTGCCTTTCAAGTAGATAAAAATAAACAGACAATGAAAAACCAACAAAGCTAGAGGCATCACGACATAACTTTACTTCATAATACAGATGTATGCTAACTCAAATAGCATGGCACAGGCATAAAAACAGACACCCAGACTTCCGAACATAACAGGGATCCTGGAAATTAATGCACACAGCTATAGCCACCTGTGTCTTGACACAGGTGCCAAAAACATTCACTTGGGAAAGCACAGCCTCTTCAATACATGCTGCTGGAAAAACTGGGTATCCATAAGCAGGAGAATAAAAAATGACCCTATTTCTCTCATCTCATACAACGGTAAACTTGAAGATCTAAATGTAACTCCTAAAATTAAGAAATTACTAGAAGAAAATATAGGGAAAACACTTTAAGACAGTGCCATAGGAAATGACTTTTTAATTTGACAGGCAGACTTAGACAGTGAGACAGAGAGAACCTTCCATTGGTTCGCCCCCAAAATGGCTGCTGCGGCCGGCGCTGCACCGATCCTAAGCCAGGAGCCAGGTACTTCCTCCTGGTCTCCCATGCAGGTGCAGGGCCCAAGCACTTGGGCCATCCTCCACTGCCCTCCCGGGCCACAGCAGAGAGCTGGACAGGAAGAGGAGTGAACGGGACAGAATCCGGAGCCCCAACCGGGACTAGAACCCGGCGCCCATTTGGGATGTCGGCGCTGCAGGCAGAGGATTAACCCAGTGAGCCACGGCACCGGCCCCAGGAAATGGCTTTTTTGATAAGATTTCGAAAACAACCGGCATCAAATGCAAAAACGGATATATCAGATTACAGAAAGCCACGACACTTCTGCACAGTACCTAACAGAATGCAAGGAAGTAAGCACAGACCAGTGCCCGTGACAGAGGATTAACATCCAGGATCAAAAAGGAACTCAAGAAACTTTAATACCGAAAGGCAAACATCAACCAATTTAAAAAGGGCAGATGATGTGAACAGCTGCCTCTAAAAGAAGAAATGCAAATGATTAACAAGCTTATGAAATTTTCAGCATCTTAGATATCAGGAAATGCAAATCCAAACCACAGTGAAATATCTCACACCGGTTAGAATGCCTACTAACAAGAAGACCAAAAAAATGGTAGTGAGGGTGTGGAGAAATGACAACTCTTAACACACTCTTAGTGAGAATGCCCGTTAGTGCAGTCATCTCAGAGAGAAGTATGGAGGTTCCTCCAAACGCTAAGAACAGATCTACCCTACAGCCCAGCAGTCCCATTTCTGGGTATATATCCAAAGGAAATGAAATTAGCATATCCAGTAACACCTGTGCTCTCATGTTTATTACTGCACTACTCACACTGGCCAAGACAGGGGATTAACCTACACCCTATCAAGTAACATATAAAAAATGTGTTCATGTTCATGTGTAAATACACATCAAATGGCCAAATGATATGAAAAGTCACTTCTTGGTGAACGCTCATAGCAACACAGAAACACACACACACACACACGCACAGGAAGTTTTCAGCTTTAACAACGCTAGACCACAGTTTGCAGCTAAATGGATGCAACTTGAGGGCATCATGTGAAGCGAATTAAGTCAGACACAGACAAATATGCACGCGCTAATATGTGGAAGTTAAAAAGCAGTCGGAATGCAGAATAGTGATTACCTGAGGCTCAGAAGGGAGGGACATGAGGGGATACAAGGAAGATGGACAGCAGCTGGGTAACAAGAATAAATTCTAGTGTTCCACAGTACAGTGGGATGACTGCAGTTCAAAATAACCTACTGCATATTGTACAAATATGGAACTAGAAAGGCTAGAATTCCCCCAACAATGAAATGATAAGGATAAGGAATCCATTACCATGATTTGTCAACACTGTGAACATTTATTGAAGTATCACACTGCTCCCCATAAAATGCATAATTATTAACTGTTAATAAAATATAATTTTTTATTTTAAAACACAAAATACTAACTAACCTGATTTGATCATCATATGCTGCATACACATGTTGAACCTCACAAATATGTACAACTGAGAAAAAAGAACAAAATAACAGTTATAATACATTTGAAGCTATTTCAAAAAGTTCATGGAAAAGGGATAAAAAATGCTTACTTTGGTGCAAAAATTGTTTAAGTCTATGCATAGCTTTTCTTTCTTTCTTTTTCTTTTTTTTTGACAGGCAGAGTTAGTGAGAGAGAAAGAGAGAAAGGTCTTCCTTCCATTAGTTTACCCCTCAAATGGCTGCTATTGCTGGCGCGCTGCGCCGATTGGGAGCCAGGAGCCAGGTGCTTCCTCCTGGTCTCCCATGCGGGTGCAGGGCCCAAGCACTTGGGCCATCCTCCACTGCCTTCCTGGGCCACAGCAGAGAGCTGGACTGGAAGAGGAGCAACCGGGACAGAACTGGCACCCCAACTGTGACTAGCACCCGGAGTGCTGGCGCCTCAGGCGAAGGATTAGCCTAGTGAGCTGCGGCGCCGGCCAATGCATAGCTTTTCTATAACATGCATTTTGAAGAACTTTGCGACAGAGCCTCATACGCACCAAACACCAGAGCCCATAAATATATGAAGCAAACATTGACACATTGCAGGAAGAAATAAACAGCCATGTAATATTAGGAGACTTCAACACTCCACTCTCAATATTAGGAGACTTCAACGCTCCACTCTCAATGATGAATATGTCAACCAGAAGGAAGATCAGTAAGTATCTCAGTCAAGTGACGCTACAGACCAAGTGGCCCTAGCCGGACTATGATGAGCGCACTCCTCAACAACAATGCAATGACCAATTGCCTCCAGGACACAGGGGACAGTCCCAGCAAAGGGCACACCTTAGGCCCCACAATTAATTTTAACAAACTGAAGAAGTCTGAAGTCTCATATAGTATTTAAAAAAATGATAAAAATCAACCTAGAAATCCGTAGTAAATGGGAAATTTGAAAATCAACAGATGTGTGGAAACCAAGCCACACTTTCTTAAACAACCACTGGATCAATGAAGAAATCAAGGAAAACTAAAAATGATCTTACAACAAATGACAATGCAAACACAACAGAAGGAAAGAAAATAAAATTCAGAGCACAAACCAAATAACTACTGAAGTAACAGAAAATAGTGAAACTAAGTTGGTTATTCAGAAATAAACAAAATTGACAAACCTTTAGCTAGATTAAGAAAATAGAGTGAAGACTAACATCATAAGCAAAAGAGGAGACAATACTAGTGATTTTTCTAAACCAAAAGTATTTGGGACTCGTGCTGTGGCACAGTGGGTAAAGCCACTGCCTACAATGCTGGCATCCCATATGAGCACTGGTTTGTGTCCTGGCTGCTCTACTTCTGATCCAGCTCCCAGCTAATGGCCCAGAAAAAGCAGAGGAAAATGGCCCAAATGTTTAGGTCTTTGCCACCCACGTGGAAGACCCAGATGAAGCTCCTGGCTTAGTAGGGGTCATTGCAGCCATCTAGGGAGTGAACCACCAGATGAAACTCCTCTCTCTCTCCTTCCCTCTCTCTGCAACTCTTACTTGCAAATAAATAAATAAAGCCAAGGCCGGCATTGTGGTGTAGTGGGTAAGTTGCCACCTGCAGCATCAGCACCCCATTTGGACACCAGTTCAAGTCCCAGCTGCTTCACTTCTGATCCAGTTCCCTGCTAATGCTCCTGGGAAAGCAGCAGAAGATGGCCCACACACGTGGGCCCCTGTACTCATATGGGAATCCCAGAAGAGGCTCCTGGCTCCTAGCTTCAGCCTGGCACAGCCCCACTATTGCGGCCCTTTGTGGAATGAACCAGTGGATGGAAGATCTCGATCTCTCGCTTTCTCTCTCTCTGCCTTTTAAGTAAATAAATCTTACTTAAACAAACAAATCTTCAAAAGACAAAAAAGAACTATAAAGAGTATTATGAGGGGCTGGCGCCATGGCTCACTTGGTTAATCCTCCACCTGCGGCGTCAGCATCCTATATGGGCGCCAGATTCTGTCCCGGCTGCTCCTCTTCCAGTCCAGCTCTCTGCTGTAGCCCGGGAGTGCAGTGGAGGATGGCCCAAGTGCTTGGGCCCTGCACCCGCATAGGAGACCAGGAGGAAGCACCTGGCTCCTGGCTTCGGATCGGCGCAGCACGCCAGCCGTGGCAGCCATTTGGAGAGTGAACCAATGGAAGGAAGACCTTTCTCTCTGTCTCTCTCTCTCAGTCTAACTCTGCCTATCCAAAAAAAAAAAAAAAAGTATTATGAGCAATTTTAACATCAAAATTGGATAACCTAAATGAAATAGACTAATTTCTAGAAACACATAACCTTCTGAGTTCTAAAGAAACAGGAAATATCTGTAACTAGTCAAGAAATTTAATAATGAATTTTACAATGAAATATTTCCCAACAAGGGAAGGCCCAGTCCCAAATCACTTTCCTGGTAAATTCTATGAAATATTTAAATAAGCAACACCAATACTGGTAAAACTCTTTCAAAAAATTGAAGAGCGGGGCAAACTTAGAAACTGACTATATGAGGAAAACTAACCCAATCCCAACGCTAGAGCCAGATAAAGACACTGTGACAAAACAAGCCCAGAACCAATATCCCTGATAAACACAGATGCGAAAACCTTCCAAATGCACAGCAATCAACAACATAATTAAAAATTATACACAATGAACAAGTACATTTATTCCTGGAATGCAAAAATGGGTCAACATTGAAAACATAATCAATTAAAAATTGATGTATTCCATCCCATTAACCTAGTGAAGAAAAAAATTCCACATAATCATCTTGACATAGACAATTTTTGACAAAGTTGTGCACCCTTTCGTGATGACAAAAAAACAAACAAACTAGGAATAGAAGGAAACTAGCACAAAATAAGGACATATACAAAATCCTATAGCTGACATAATACTCAGTGCTGAAATAGAGTATTTCTTCTAAAAGTGGGGACAAAACAAGGAGCCTAGTTTCATTACTTCTATTCAACATAGTTCTAACCACTCAGAGTAATTAGGTAAGAAATAGGTAAAAAAAAAAAAGTCATCCCCATGAGAAATGAGGAAGTTAAATTACCCTTTCACAGATGACATGATCGTTCTATGTAGAAAAAATTTCCTCAGAAACCTGTTAGAACTATTAAATGAATACAGCGGCGGCAGAAAACATTAACAGGAGAAAAAAGTCAGCTTTGTTTCTGCAGAGTAATGATAAAGTTTTGGAGAACAGTTCTGTTTTGACTACTATCAAAAACAATACTCAGGAGAGTGGTACCAGCAAGATGGCAAGGCTGGAACATTTCCACATACACACAAACTCCAGGAAAACTTAAAAACCAGTGTTCCACAGTATTTGAGCTCCTGGAATACAATAGAGTTGTGTAGAGATGCCACGGAATATGGAGATCCAGGATGGCCTTATAAGGAAGGGACCAGAACATGTTACCTATCTGTCATCCTGTCTCTGTGGCCAACATCAACCTTGAACCAAGAAGGACCTCACGTGGCAGAGAGTAAGCATGCAGGAGGCTCCCACCACAATGGGACCTGAAGTATTGGCTGCTGGAGAAGCCTATAGCTCTTACAGTCCCTGGGCCATGTGGGGGATTCTGGGAGAATCCACACTATTGTACTGATCCAGACAAAGAACTCAGTCCATGTAGTACCCTCCGCTACACAGATTCCTGCTACACAGTGCCTTCTTGAGCGCCTACCCACCCACAATGCCTTGAAGCAGCCTGGCAGCCACATTCACCTACAATCCCAGCCAACAAAATAAAATAGGAAGTCAGTTCTGAGCATTTTGGCCTACTGTGGCCCTGCAAGGGCGCCTGAGCAGTCTGCAGACTCTGACAGATGCCCTGCCCAGGCTCAGCATTTCATGTGCTTTCATGTGGCCCCCAGATACCGACAGGTACCATACACCTCTGTTCTGACAACCACGCATTTCCTGGCAATGCCTAGAAGGATGGTTTTCCCTTCATGCAACTCAAACTATGCCCAGAGATGCCAGCAAACTCATCTTCACTAAGAGACATGGATCTCAAATTGTAGAGCTATGCCAAGAGACTTTATGCTGTAGGTGACCGAAACACACTTTGAAGTATGACTGACATTAATTACAGCTGAAGAGGCTACAAAGAAGCTACAATACTACGTCCACCTGGAACCAAAGTCAACACATTCTAACCCAACCAGCATACTAGGACATATCACCAGGACGAGGTCTTTTATTTTAAAGCCACTCTGTAAATACTATACAGCAGTAAAAAACAATGAAATCCGGTCATTTGCAACAAAATGGAGGAATCTGGAAAACATCATGCTGCGTGAAATAAGCCAGTCCCAAAGGGACAAATATCATATGTTCTCCCTGATCGGTGACAACTAACTGAGCACCAAAAAGGAAACCTGTTGAAGTGAAATGGACACTATGAGAAACAGAGACTTGATTGGCCCTTGTGCTATTAATACTTTATCCCTTTCAGTATTTTTTTTTTGTTCTACTTAATACTATTGGTTGAACTCTTTAATTAACACAATTATTTTTAGGTGTTGAAATTTAACTGAAAAGCGATCCCTGGTTAAATATAAGAGTGGGAATAAAGGAGGGAGGAGATGTACAATTTGGGGCATGATCAATCAGACTTGCCCCAAATGGTAGAGTTAGAAATGTGCCAGGGGATTCCAATTCAATCCTATCAAGGTGGCATGTACCAATGCCATCTCACTAGTCCAAGTGATCAGTTTCATTTCACAATTGATCATAATGATAGGATTAAGAGTCAAAGGGATCACATAAACAAGACTAGTGTCTGCTAATACTAACTGATAGAGTTAAAAAGGAGAGAACTAACCAACATGGGAAGCAGGATACATGGCAGGCTCATAGAATGGCAGATGTCCTAAATAGCACTCTGGCCTCAGAATCAGCCCTTAAGGTATTTGGATCTGGCTGTAGAGCCCGTGAGAGTATTTTAGGCATGGAAAGCCAAGACACTGTGGCAAAAAAACAAACAAAAAAGCAAACAAACTCAAAGATCTCTGCCAGTGAGATCCCAATGGAAAGAATGGGCCATCAAAGGAGGTACCTTTCTCTGAAGGGAGGAGAGAACTTTGGCTTTGACTATGACCTTGTCTAAATAAGATTGGAGTTGGTGAACTCAAAAGGCTTCCAGAGCTTTGGCAGCTCATGACAAGAACCTAGGGTGATTACTGATGCCATAAACAAGAGTGCCAATTGTTAAGTCAATAACAGGAGTCACTATGCACTTACTCCCCATGTAGGATCTCTGTCCTTAATGTGTTATATAATGTGAAGTAATGCTATAACTAGTACTCAAGCAGTACTTTACACTTTGTGTTTCTGTGTGGGTGCAAACTGTTGAAATCTTTACTTAATATCTACTAAATCGATCTTCTGTATATAAAGATAATTGAAAATGAATCTTGGCCAGTGCTGCAGCTCACTAGGCTAATCCTCCACCTTGCGGTGCTGGCACACCGGGTTCTAGTCCCGGTTGGGGTGCCGGATTCTGTCCCGGTTGCCCCTCTTCCAGGCCAGCTCTCTGCTGTGGCCAGGGAGTGCAGTGGAGGATGGCCCAAGTGCTTGGGCCCTGCACCCCATGGGAGAAGCACCTGGCTCCTGCCATCGGATCAGCGCGGTGTGCCGGCCACAGTGCGCTGTGGCGGCCATTGGAGGGTGAACCAATGGCAAAAGGAAGACCTTTCTCTCTGTCTCTCTCTCACTGTCCACTCTGCCTGTCAAAAAAAAAAGAAAAGAAAAAAAAATGAATCTTGATATGAATGGAATGGGAAAGGGAGTGGGAGATGGGAGGGTTGTGGGTGGGAGGGAAGTTATTGGGGGGGGAGCCACTGTAATCCTAAAGCTGTACTTTGGAAATTTATATTTATTAAAGTTTTTTTCAAAAAGCCACTCCATAAAACTGGTAGAAGAAACTCATCTTCTAGATGCACACAAACCAACATAGGGACACCACAAGCATGAAAAAATCAAAGTAACGTGATGCCTTATATTATCTCTAGTAGCAGATCCCAAAGCAAAGGAAATAAAAACTGCTTGAAGGGGCCTGCACTGCGGCAGAGTGGGTAAAGTCACTGCCTGTGGTGCTGATATCCCATATGACACTGGTTTGAGTCCCAGCTGCTCCACTTCTGATCCAGCTCCTGCTAATGTACCCAGGAAAACAGCAAAACATGGCCCAAGTACCTGGACTCGTGCACCTGTGTGGGAGATCCAGAAGCAACTCCAGACTCCTGATCGGCAAAGGTCCAGTCATTTGGAGAGTCAACAAGGGTATGGAAGATTTCTGTCTCTCTCTCTCCCTCTCCCCATTTCTGCAACTCTGCATTTCAAATAAGTAAATCTTTTCTAAAAACTGCCTGAAAAGGAGTTCAAAATTTATGATTCAGCAAAGAGATGGAGAATATAAAAATAATGTACATCTTGGTGCTGAAAAACTCAATAAATTAAATAAAAATATACTTGGGTGCCCCAACAACAGTCCTGATCAAGAAGAATTTCTGCACTTGAAATCAACAGCACTGAAAACCTTGGTCAGATAGAAGAAAATATGGGGAAATAAGAATTAAGAAAGACTGATACTCACAGGACACACTAAAGAACAAATATTTACATTAGAGTTTCCAGAATAAGAGACTGAAAAGGCAATTTTAAAAAGTCATTCAATATAATAGTAGCTAAAAAATTTCTACATCATAAGAAATATGTGGACATCTAGCACCAGGAAGCTCAAGGACCCCAATTAGATTGGACCCAAAAGCTTCCTCTCCAAACTGTCATACACACAACATAAAGAATTTTAAAAAACAAGAGAAATTCATTAATGACATGGAAGTGATAATGATAGATTAACACCTGATTTCTCAGAAGAAACTTTATAAGCCAGAAGGCAGTGGGATTCTATACTCAAAGTACTGAGAAAGAAAAACTGCCAAACAAGAATCATATACCCAGCAAAACTATCCTTCAGATACAGAAAAATTAGTTCTTTCCAAAACAAGGAGAACAAGGGATATGAAAGGATGCTAACCTTGATTATACAAACATATAAATGTGCAAAACTCCCTTGTAGAGCAGAAACATAAAAAGCATAGAGAAGAGACTCAACGTTATCTATTTAGATAACCATCAAACTACAAAGATGCTTAAGAGAAGGAGGAGCAGCTAAAGATAGACAAAACAGCCCAGAAAAATTTAATAAAATGACTGTAGTATGTCTTTACTTATCATTAATAACTGAGTGTAAAAGGATTTCATTTCCCAAATAAAAGACTTAGATTAGAGGATCCAAGATGGAGGACTAGGGAAAAGACATGCTAATTTTGTCTATGAGAAGATAATAGAAGGAAAAAAGTATCTACAATCCTAGGGAAAAACTGGAGGGAAGTCTGCAGTGGAGATTCTAGATCACTGGTGACTCCTGCAGCCAGGGGCTGGGGGAGACACCATCTCTTGGAGCAAGGTGGGAGGAGTCTCTGGCAGCCCATGTCACTGGTGACATGGCCTGAGGGGGAACCTTGCAGACAACACTGACTTTGAGTCCAGCCTGGAGTGCTAGAGGGGAGGCAGGGTGCCCACCTAACCCTGTGAAGGGAGAGCATAGTGACTTCCCATTTCCCCAGAAGAGCACCTAGTGGCTAGCAGGGGTAAAGGCCTTTTTAATAAGCTGGGTACAGGGTGCTACAACTATCTTATGGACACCGCTTGGGGATTTTATTAGAGGGAGCAATCTGCAGTCCCTACTGACTTTGAGAGTTGGTTGGGAGGTGGGGGCTCCCACTTAGGCCTGTGAGGCGCTCCCCTTCTCTCACTCTATCATAGGTGCTGGACTCAAACTGTCCAAGTGGAACATTGACAGAAGGCTGGCTCTGAGAATGCCTTGGCTCTCTTGGTAGACAGGGAAGGCTCACAGGGCTGAGTGGATCCCCGGCTCCCTGTGACTGTGGAAGCCCTGTGTGCTCCTAGTGTGGGAATCCTATGACTGCATGTTAGGGCTTGGAGGGTAGCTGGGTCTCTGGGCAGTCATTGTGTCTGGCTTCAGAGGCTCAGAGTTCCCTGAGTGCCTGGGATGGGTGAGAGGATTTCATGCTCACACTGAGGACCACACAGATCCTTTGTGTGGTTCATGTACCTCCGTGGAGGGTTGTGTACCCACTGTGAGCTCATCCTAAGCACTGATCACCTTGGCAGAGCAGAGGTGTGGCTGTGATAATGTCATCCAATGTGATCACACCATTCCCTCCTCCTGACAATAGAGTAGATCTACTACACACAACTTGGGCGTCACCCTGGGCTTTTGCCCTATCCTTGAGCACTGCCCAGAGTTCCCTGGCCCCACCCTGCACAGGTCTCTGGGTATCCACTGAAAGAGCAGACACTCCACTAAGTCACAGCAGGATAATTTAAAGATGAAAGCCACAACAGGGTATAACCAACAAGTGTTTCAACAAATGCATAAAAATGAACATAAAAATACAAGAAACATCAACAGCCAACACAGTATGACTCCCCAAAAGGAACATACCAACACTTCAATATTAGAATGTAAAAACAAGTAGATTGAATTCCTTTTCAGCATTTCTTCAAAAGAATGATCATAAAATTACTCAAAAATATGAAGAAGCAAATACAGGAGTTAAGAAAACCATACATGACATTGCTAAAAAATGTTTCCAAAAGATAGAGATACTGAATAGAAATCAAACTCAAATATTATAAATGTAATATTCTATTTGTTAGATCAAAAATACAGTGGAGGGGCTGGCACTGTGACATAGTGGATAAAGCTGCCACCTGCAGTGCCGGCATCCGATATGGGTGCTGGTTCGAATCCTTGGGCACCTGCACCCACGTGGGAGACCCAGAAGAAGCTCCTGGCTTCAGATTGGTGCAGCTCCAACCCTTGTGGCCACCTGGTGAGTAAACCAGCAGATTCAAGAAGACTCTCCCTCTGCTTCTCCTTATCTCTCTGTGTAACTCTTTCAAATAAGTAAATAAATCTTTAAAAAAAAAAAAGAAAAAAACACAACTCCTTCCAAACCTTGGGGAAGTAGGCTCAGAGCACACACAACAGAGAAATCCTGTCCTCCCATTTCCTCTTTGTTTTTCTGATGAAGGATAATATTTATATTTCATTTTTAAATAACTGGTAAGTGGCTGGCACTGTGACATAGCAGAAGAAAGGATATTTGAATTAAGAGACAAATCTTTGGAAATATCTCCGTCAGACAAAAAATATGAAAAATTACAAACACTGAAAATAGTGTTCAAGATTTACAGGATACTATCAAATGAACTAACATACATGCCTGAGGAATTTCTAAAGGTCTGGAAATAGTTCACTTAATAGGTATTCTAACCCATTTTCTTACAGCAGAAAACTTCCCTACATTCGGCAAAGAAAGGGACATCCAAGTATAGGAAGCAGGTAGAACTCCTAACAGACATGATCAGAAAAGACCTTCAACTTGACACATTATAGCCCAACTTTCAAAAGTAAAGCATAACTTAACTGCACACCAGAGAAATACCACCGCCTGCAGTGCCTGCATACCATATGGATGCCAGTTCTAGTCCTGGCTGTTCCATTTCTGATCTAGCTCTCTGTTATGGCCTGGGAAAGCAGTTCCAGATGGCCCAAGTCCTTGGGCCCCTGCTCCTATGTGGGAGACCTGGAAGAAGCTCCTGGCTCCTGGCTTCAGATCGGCACAGCTCTGTCCAATCAACTGGGGAGTGAGCCAGCCGATCAAAGACACCTCCCCCTCCGCCCCTCCCTCTCCCTCTCCCTCTCCCTCTCCCTCTCCCTCTCCCTCTCCCTCTCCCTCTCCCTCTCCCTCTCCCTCTCCCTCTCCCTCTCCGCCTCTCCCTCTCCCTCTCCGCCTCTCCCTCTCCCTCTCCCTCTCCGCCTCTCCCTCTCCGCCTCTCCCTCTCCGCCTCTCCCTCTCCGCCTCTCCCTCTCCCTCTCCGCCTCCGCCTCCGCCTCTGCCTCTCCCTCTCCCTCTCCCTCTCCACCTCTCCCTCTCCCTCTCCCTCTCCGCCTCTCCCTCTCCGCCTCTCCCTCTCCGCCTCTCCCTCTCCCTCTCCCTCTCCCTCTCCGCCTCTCCCTCTCCCTCTCCGCCTCTCCCTCTCCCTCTCCCTCTCCGCCTCTCCCTCTCCCTCTCCGCCTCTCCGCCTCTCCCTCTCCGCCTCTCCCTCTCCGCCTCTCCCTCTCCGCCTCTCCCTCTCCGCCTCTCCCTCTCCCTCCGCCTCTCCCTCTCCCTCTCCCTCCGCCTCTCCCTCTCCCTCTCCCTCTCCGCCTCTCCCTCTCCGCCTCTCCCTCTCCCTCTACGCCTCTCCCTCTCCCTCTCCCTCTCCGCCTCTCCCTCTCCGCCTCTCCCTCTCCACCTCTCCCTCTCCCTCTCCCTCTCCGCCTCTCCCTCCCCCTCTCCCTCTCCCCCTCTCCCTCTCCGCCTCTCCCTCTCCGCCTCTCCCTCTCCGCCTCTCCCTCTCCCTCTCCCTCTCCGCCTCTCCCTCTCCGCCTCTCCCTCTCCCTCTCCACCTCTCCGCCTCTCCCTCTCCGCCTCTCCCTCTCCGCCTCTCCGCCTCTCCCTCTCTCCCTCTCCCTCTCTCCCTCTCCGCCTCTCCGCCTCTCCCTCTCTCCCTCTCCCTCTCTCCCTCTCCCTCTCCGCCTCTCCCTCTCCACCTCTCCCTCTCCCTCTCCACCTCTCCCTCTCCGCCTCTCCCTCTCCGCCTCTCCCTCTCCCTCTCCGCCTCTCCCTCTCCCTCTCCGCCTCTCCCTCTCCCTCTCCGCCTCTCCCTCTCCCTCTCCGCCTCTCCCTCTCCCTCTCCGCCTCTCCCTCTCCCTCTCCACCTCTCCCTCTCCCTCTCCGCCTCTCCCTCTCCCTCTCCCTCTCCGCCTCTCCCTCTCCCTCTCCCTCTCCGCCTCTCCCTCTCCCTCTCCGCCTCTCCGCCTCTCCCTCTCCGCCTCTCCCTCTCCGCCTCTCCGCCTCTCCCTCTCCGCCTCTCCGCCTCTCCCTCTCCGCCTCTCCCTCTCCGCCTCTCCCTCTCCCTCTCCCTCTCCGCCTCTCCGCCTCTCCCTCTCCCTCTCCGCCTCTCCCTCTCCGCCTCTCCCTCTCCGCCTCTCCCTCTCCCTCTCCGCCTCTCCCTCTCCGCCTCTCCGCCTCTCCCTCTCCGCCTCTCCCTCTCCGCCTCTCCCTCTCCCTCTCCGCCTCCGCCTCCGCCTCCGCCTCCGCCTCTCCCTCTCCCTCTCCCTCTCCACCTCTCCCTCTCCCTCTCCCTCTCCACCTCTCCCTCTCCCTCTCCGCCTCTCCCTCTCCGCCTCTCCCTCTCCGCCTCTCCCTCTCCCTCTCCGCCTCTCCCTCTCCCTCTCCGCCTCTCCCTCTCCGCCTCTCCCTCTCCCTCTCCGCCTCTCCCTCTCCCTCTCCCTCTCCGCCTCTCCCTCTCCCTCTCCGCCTCTCCCTCTCCGCCTCTCCCTCTCCGCCTCTCCCTCTCCCTCTCCGCCTCTCCCTCTCCCTCCGCCTCTCCCTCTCCCTCTCCCTCCGCCTCTCCCTCTCCCTCTCCCTCTCCGCCTCTCCCTCTCCGCCTCTCCCTCTCCCTCTCCGCCTCTCCCTCTCCCTCTCCGCCTCTCCCTCTCCCTCTCCCTCTCCGCCTCTCCCTCTCCACCTCTCCCTCTCCCTCTCCCTCTCCACCTCTCCCTCTCCCTCTCCCTCTCCGCCTCTCCCTCTCCCCCTCTCCCTCTCCGCCTCTCCCTCTCCGCCTCTCCCTCTCCGCCTCTCCCTCTCCCTCTCCCTCTCCGCCTCTCCCTCTCCGCCTCTCCCTCTCCCTCTCCCTCTCCCTCTCCCTCTCCCTCTCCACCTCTCCCTCTCCCTCTCCGCCTCTCCCTCTCCGCCTCTCCGCCTCTCCCTCTCTCCCTCTCCCTCTCCGCCTCTCCCTCTCCACCTCTCCCTCTCCCTCTCCGCCTCTCCCTCTCCGCCTCTCCCTCTCCCTCTCCGCCTCTCCCTCTCCCTCTCCGCCTCTCCCTCTCCGCCTCTCCCTCTCCCTCTCCGCCTCTCCCTCTCCCTCTCCGCCTCTCCCTCTCCCTCTCCGCCTCTCCCTCTCCCTCTCCGCCTCTCCCTCTCCCTCTCCGCCTCTCCCTCTCCCTCTCCGCCTCTCCCTCTCCCTCTCCGCCTCTCCCTCTCCCTCTCCGCCTCTCCCTCTCCCTCTCCGCCTCTCCCTCTCCCTCTCCGCCTCTCCCTCTCCCTCTCCGCCTCTCCCTCTCCCTCTCCGCCTCTCCCTCTCCCTCTCCACCTCTCCCTCTCCCTCTCCGCCTCTCCACCTCTCCCTCTCCCTCTCCGCCTCTCCCTCTCCGCCTCTCCCTCTCCGCCTCTCCCTCTCCCTCTCCGCCTCTCCCTCTCCGCCTCTCCCTCTCCCTCTCCGCCTCTCCCTCTCCGCCTCTCCCTCTCCCTCTCTCCCTCTCTCCCTCTCCCTCTCCGCCTCTCCCTCTCCGCCTCTCCCTCTCCGCCTCTCCCTCTCCCTCTCCGCCTCTCCCTCTCCCTCTCCGCCTCTCCCTCTCCCTCTGCCTCTCCCTCTCCCTCTCCCTCTCCGCCTCTCCCTCTCCCTCTCCGCCTCTCCCTCTCCCTCTCCCTCTCCGCCTCTCCCTCTCCCTCTCCCTCTCCGCCTCTCCCTCTCCCTCTCCCTCTCCGCCTCTCCCTCTCCCTCTCCGCCTCTCCGCCGCTCCCTCTCCGCCTCTCCGCCGCTCCCTCTCCGCCTCTCCGCCTCTCCCTCTCCGCCTCTCCGCCTCTCCCTCTCCGCCTCTCCCTCTCCGCCTCTCCCTCTCCCTCTCCCTCTCCACCTCTCCCTCTCCCTCTCCGCCTCTCCGCCTCTCCCTCTCCGCCTCTCCCTCTCCGCCTCTCCCTCTCCGCCTCTCCCTCTCCGCCTCTCCCTCTCCCTCTCCGCCTCTCCCTCTCCGCCTCTCCCCTCTCCGCCTCTCCCCTCTCCGCCTCTCCCCTCTCCCTCTCCGCCTCTCCCCTCTCCCTCTCCGCCTCTCCCCTCTCCCTCTCCGCCTCTCCTCTCCGCCTCTCCCCCTCCCTCTCCGCCTCTCCCCCTCCCTCTCCGCCTCTCCCCCTCCCTCTCCGCCTCTCCCCCTCCCTCTCCGCCTCTCTGCCTCTCTGTGTGTATCTCTGACTTAAAAATAAAATAAATAATTAAGCCGGCGCCGCGGCTCACTAGGCTAATCCTCCGCCTTGCGGCGCCAGCACACCGGGTTCTAGTCCCGGTCGGGGCACCGATCCTGTCCCGGTTGCCCCTCTTCCAGGCCAGCTCTCTGCTGTGGCCAGGGAGTGCAGTGGAGGATGGCCCAAGTCCTTGGGCCCTGCACCCCATGGGAGACCAGGATAAGTACCTGGCTCCTGCCATCGGATCAGCGCGGTGCGCCGGCCGCAGCGCGCTACCGCGGCGGCCATTGGAGGGTGAACCAATGACAAAATGAAGACCTTTCTCTCTGTCTCTCTCTCTCACTGTCCACTCTGCCTGTCAAAAAAAAAATAATAAATAATTAATTAATTAATTTAAAAAAAAGAAAAAGAAATACCAGATTACCTTCAAACAATCTCCTACTGGATGAAGACCTGACTTCTCATCAGAAACCTACAGGCTAGGAGAGGAGAGAGAGACAAAGTCTTTAGAGAAAATACTGTCAACCCGGAAAACTATACCCTGCAAGATCTTATGTGTGAATGAAGGTGAAACAAAAACCTTTCCTGGCCGGCGCCGCGGCTCACTAGGCTAATCCTCCGCCTTGCGGCGCCGGCACACCGGGTTCTAGTCCCGGTCGGGGCACTGATCCTGTCCCGGTTGCCCCTCTTCCAGGCCAGCTCTCTGCTGTGGCCAGGGAGTGCAGTGGAGGATGGCCCAAGTGCTTGGGCCCTGCACCCCATGGGAGACCAGGAGAAACACCTGGCTCCTGCCATCGGATCAGCGCAGTGCGCCGGCTGCAGCGCGCTACCGCGGCGGCCATTGGAGAGTGAACCAACGGCAAAGGAAGACCTTTCTCTCTGTCTCTCTCTCTCACTGTCCACTCTGCCTGTCAAAAAAAAAAAAAAAAACAAAACCTTTCCTAATAAACAGAAATTGAGTTTGTCAACACTCGTCCAGCCTTACAGATGATACTTGAGGATGTGCTACACAAAGAAACAAAGAGTCATCATTGTGAACAATGTGAAGGCAGAAAATCTTCTAGTGAAAATACAAGGCAAATACAAAGCAAACAACATTTATGGGAAAATGGCAGCACCAGGTCATTACTGAACAATAACCTTGAATATAAATGGCCCAAATTCGCCAACTGAAAGTTAGACAGGCTTAACAGATTAAAAAAAACAAAATTCATCTCTTTGCTACCTACAAGAAACATGCTTTAACAACAAAGATACACACAGATTCAAAATGAAAGGGTAGAAAAAGATACTCCATGCCAATGGAAAGCAAAAACCAACAGGTGTGCCATCTTAATATCAGAAAATAGACACGAATAGAAAAACTGTTAAGAGAGACAAAGAAAGGCATTATGTAATAATTAAGGGATCTCTGGACAGGAAGATTTGACTATAATGAATGTATTTACACCCAATGGCAGGGTACCTGGCTATGTAAAACAGATGTTAATGGATCGAAGAGAAGACATAGGCTTCAATACAATAATAATGGAAAATTCCAACACCCCACTTTCAATAGAAAGATCAACTAGACAAAAAGCAAACAAACCAACGAAACAATAAAACTAATTTACACCATGGACCGAATAGACCTAACTGATATCTACAGAACATTTCATCTCACAGCAGCGTAACATATATTCTTTTCATCAGTGCATAGAATTTATCCAGAATAGACCATCTGCTAGGCCATACAAATCTCAAACTTTAAAAAATTGCAATCATACCATAGATCTTCTCTGACCAATGGAATAAAGCTATAAATTAACAATTTAAGAAACTCTAGAAAATGTGCAAACACATGGAGACAGATAAACAAGCTCCTGAATGAACACTGGGTAACAGAAATCCTAAAGGAAATCAAGAAGTTCCTAGAAATGAATGAAGATGAAAACAAAACATATCCAAACTTTTGGGATATAGCAAAAGCAGTATTAAGCGGGAAGTTTATAGCAATTTGTGCCAACATCAAGAAATTGGAAAAGCATCAAATAAATCATCTGCCTATCAAGGACTTAAAAAAACAGTTACAAACCAAACCCAAAATTAGTAGGAAAAAAGAAATCACTAAGATTAGGAAAGAAATAGATAAAATTGGAACAAAAAAAGAATCAAATAGTCAGTGAAATCAAGAGCTGTTTTGAAAAAACAAAATTGGCTCAGCTACTCAAAAAAAAAAAAAAAGAGGTTATGAGTCCAAAGTTAATAAAATCAGAGATAAGAAAGCACAATGTTACTGTGGATACCACAGAAACAAAAAGAATCATCAGGAATTAACAAACAGATATATCTTGACAAATAGGAAATTATAGAAAAATCAGATTTCTGGACATGTACAATCCACCAAAATTGAATCATGAAGACACAGAAAACCTAAACAGTAACTAAGATAGAGATTGAATCAGTAAGAAAGCCCCTCCCAACAAAGAAAAGCTCAGGACTGGAAGGCTTTGGTGCCGAACTCTGCCAACCCTTCAAAAAGAACTAATTCCAATTCTTCTCAAATTATTCAAAACAAATAAAAGGTGGGGGAATCCTCCCAAACTGCTTCTATGAGGCCAAAATCATCGTAATTCCAAAACCAAAAAAGAATGAGAACTTCAGACCAATATCCTTGATGAATATGGATGTAAAAATTCTCAAAAAAAAAAAAAATACTAGCTAAACGAATCCAACACCACAGCATAAACCCCATTCTCCTGGACCAACTAGGATTTAGCCCTGGTATGCAGCAATGATTCAACATACGCAAATCAACAAATATCATCACATTAAGAAACTGAACACAAACCATGTGATTATCTCAATAGACGCAGAGAAAGGATTTGATAAAATATAACACCTTTTCATGATAAAGCCTTAAGTACATTGGGTCCTGAAGGAATATTCCTCAATACAATGAAGGCAATCTATGACACACACACAGCCAGCATCAACACTGCATGGGGAAAAGTTGGAAGCATGTCCACTAAGACCTAAAACCAGAAAAGGATGCCCACTTTCACCAATGCTAACTGATATTATTTAATATCAATATTTAAAGAATTATTTAATAATAATTATTACTTAATATTATTACCTCTGTTAGCAGATGACATGATCTTAGATACAGGGAAACCAAAAGACTCCACTAAGAGACTACTGGAACTCGTAAGAGTTTGGTAAGTTACAGGATATAAAATCACCACAAAAATCAATAATCTTTGTATATACAGACAATGCCATGGATGAGATAGAACTTCTAAGATCAGTTCCATTTGTAATCGCTACAAAAAACTTTAACTACCTTGGAATAAATATAACAAAAGATGTAAAATATTTCTATAATGGAAATTATAGAACAAAGAAGGAAATATAAGGAGACAAGAAAAAACAAGAAAGAAACAAAGGAAATAGAAAAATCTTCCATGTTCATGGATTGGAAGAATTAATATCATCAAAATGTCCATACTACACAAAATATTCAATCAAAATACCAAGGACATTCTTCTCACATCTAGAAAAAACAATACAAAAATTCATATGGAAATACAAGAGATCCTGAATATCTAAAGTAAGCTTCAACAACTCAAACAGCCAGAGGCATCTCAATACCAGATTTCAGGATATACTACAGGGCAGTTATGATCAAAACAGTCTGGGACTGGCACAAAAATAGACATAGACCCAAACTAATCCACATATGTGCAACCAACTAACCTTGGACAAACAAGCTAAAAAAAATAACTAAATCAATCAACTCAAATGGATCAAGAACCTACATCTACAACCTGATACCATCAAATACTAGACTAAAACATCAGGGAGTCCTCTGAACACATTGGCATAGGCAAAGACTCTTGGAAAAGACCCCAGAAGCGCAGGCAATCAAAGCCAAAATTGACAAATGGGATCCGCACGGCTAACCAAACACTCCGAAAAGTGAAGGGGCAGCCGACAGAATGGGAGAAAATATTTGTAAACTATGCAAGTGAATGATAAAGAATATCCAATATCTACAAAGAGTTCAAGAAACTCAACAACAAAATAACCCAGTTATGAAATGGGCAGAGGACATTAACAATCATTTTTCAAAGGATCAAATTCAAACAGCCAACAGACACACGAGGAATTGCTCCAGATAACTAGCCATTAGAGAAATGCAAATAAAAACCACAATAATATTTCATCTCACCCCAGTTAGAATGGCTATCACCCAAAATTTAAAAAACAAATGCTCTCGAGGACACTGGGAAAACAAATACTCTAATACTCTACTGTTGGAATGTAAACTAGTACAGCCATTTTAGAAGAGTGTATGGAGATTTCTCAGAAATCTGAAAATCGATCTACGATATGACCCAGTCATTCCACTCCTAGAATCTACCCAAACAAAACAAAGTCACCAAATGAACAAGTAATCTACTTCCATGTTTATTGCAGCTCAATTCACAACAGCTAAGATATGAAATCAATCCAGATGTCTATCAACTTATGACTAAATAAAGAAAATGTGGTGTATTGGCCGGCACCATGGCTCACTAGGCTAATCCTCTGCCTGCAGCGCTGATACCCCAGGTTCTAGTCCTGGTTGGGGCACTGGATTCTGTCCCAGTTGCTCCTCTTCCTGTCCAGCTCTCTGCTGTGGCCCAGGAAGGCAGTGGAGGATGGCCCAAGTGCTTGGGCCCCTGCACCCGCATGGGAGACCAGGAGGAAGTACCTGGCTCCTGGCTTCGGATCAGCTCAGCGTGCCAGCCGTGGTAGCCATTTAGGGGGTGAACCAACGGAAGGAAGACCTTTCTCTCTGTCTGTCTCTCTCACTGTCTAACTCTGCTTGTCAAAAAAAAAATATGTGGTGTATATATACACTATGGAATATTACTCAGACATAAAAAATAATGAAATACTGTCTCTTTTGTACAAAATGCATGCAACTGGAAACCATTATGCTTAGTGAAATAAGCCAGTCCAAAAAAGTTTCCCTGACATGTGGCAGTTAGTATAGAATACAAAAAATGTGCAGGAATGAAGCATATCTGGCAGTTTGAGTGCAATTTTAGCTCCTGTTTATACTCCTGTGAAAGTGGAGTCTTCCTACTTTTTACTTGTTTAATATTATGGCTAGTGGTGAATTAAGTGATAATAGAGTGGATTGAAATTATGTCTTTGCAAAAATTAAAGACAAAACAAGAAAGGAAGAAAGGAGGGAGACTAAGGGAGGGAGAGGGATCAAAGGATGTGTATCTTCTAAGAACTTCTTTTTAGAACTGTACCTATGAAACACATGAAATCTGTTCCCTTTATATAAAAGATTGTGTTCTAATTTTTAAACTACATTGGAATCCCCCAAAAAAGACTAAAATTGTCTGAATGCATAAAAACAAGAAATACCAAATAGTATGCTCATCAAGAAACTCAACCAGTAAAGACGCACACAGACCGAAAGTGAGAGGTTATAAAAGACTCATGCAAATGGAAACCCAAAGTGAGCAGGAATAGCTATACTTAAATCAGACAAAATGGGTTTTAAGACAAAATTTATAACAAAAGGGGCAGAAAAGGTCACTACATAATTATCAAAGGATCATTTCAACAAAAATAATTAACAGTTGTAAATATTCAGTGCTGGAGCACTGAATTATATAAAACAAGTATTGTTAGACACAGAAGAACACAGACAGTACAATATTACTGAGTTACCTCAACATCGAAATTTTCATCAATGGGTAGATTATCTACCAACAAATCCAATAATCAAGTTTTATATCATAGACCTACTAGACATTTACAGAACATTTCACCATACAGCTATCAAATATACATTCTTTTCATCATCATAGAGAACATTGTCTGGGACACACAGTATGTATTAGGCCACGACACCAGCCTCAACGAATTTTAAGAAGCTGAAGGCATGGCATGTATATTCTTTGATTACAGTGGAATGATACTAATAATCAAAGAGAAGAATTTTACAAACAGGTCAGATACGTGAAAATGAAACATGTTCTTGATGACCAATGGGCCAGTAAAGAAACCAGAAGCAAAATTTTAGAATGACTTGACTCAAGTGAAAATGCAAACAAAACATGCTAAAACCTGTCTCAACAACAAAAGCAGTACCAAGATGGAAATTTTATAGCATGAAATTTTGTAGATGACATGAAGTTTTGGGTTTTGGGGGAAAACAGTAAAATTGACACAACTTCATCTGGTGAGAGAAACAGAAGGCTCAAACAATTAAATCCGAGGTAAAAAGGAGAGATCACATTGGTTACCACAAAAATATAAAATATCACAAGGTATTATGGGCAGGTATAAGCCAACAGTTTGAAAAATATAGAAAAATTAGAAATATTTTGACACATAAACCTAACAAAATTGAACTGTGAAAACCTAGAAACCCTGAATAGCCAATAACACGTAAAGAGATTGAATCCATAATTAAAAGATTATGACAGGGGGCCAGTGCTGTGGCACAGCGGGTTAATGTCCTGGCCTGACGCGCCAGCATCCCATATGGGTGCCAGTTCTAGTCCTGGCTACACCTCTTCTGATCCAGCTCTCTGCTATGGCCTGGGAAAGCAGTAGAAGATGGCCCAAGTCCTTGGGTCCCTGCACTCATGTAGGAGACCCGGAAGAAGCTCCTGGCTCCTGGCTTCAGATCGGCGCAGCTCAGGCCATTGCAGCCATCTGGGGAGTGAACCAGCGGATGGAAGACCTCTCTCTCTGTCTCTAGCTCTCTCTGTAACTCTTTCAAATAAATAAAATAAATCTTTAAAAAAAGATTATGACAGGGAAAAACTCAGGCCCAATTATTTCTCAAAATATGCCAACAACAGGAAAAATAACTCTTCCAAACTCATTCTTCAAGGCCAGCTTTATCCTGATACCAGAAACAGAAATGCATCAACAAAATAAAACTGCAGACCAATATGTCCAATGAATATGGATGAAGAAATTATCAACAAAATCTTTACCAAAATCGACACCAATAACATAAAAAAAATACACAGTAAACAAGTCAGTTTATCCCAGGAATCCAAGGATGATTCAGCACACAGCCCATAAACGTGGCACCATCCCAAAAGCCAAATAAAGATCAAAACCAGATAAGCACCTGAATTTAAGAGGTCTTCAAAAGGCTCAAGAAAATGTACATTCTGATAAACCATGTAGGGACTTCAAATTTTCTGCACCAAAAAGAATTTTACTACTTTGTGATAACTTGTCTGACAGTATCTGCTTGGACACACTACACATGAAACATCAGTTTGAAAAGAGCATCTAACAGAATAACGGGAATTCTACTCAAACAAAGAATATCTATCACATTTATGGTGATGGAATCACTGGATGGAATGATGTGAGCATGGGTGCTCTACGTAAAGTTCATGGGGACAAAGCCCCAAGGAAATCAGCAATTTACTAGCTTCTCTGAAACGTACAGTTACACAGAGAAGGAGAAACTGATTTTCCATATTCTGGTTCATTCCCTAAATGGTCACAGTGACCAGGGCTGCACCAAGCCAAAGCCAGGAGCTTTTTCCTTTGTTGCTTGTTCATAACTGATCCTGCGTATCTATACATGAAGTGAATGATAAGCAAATATGACAAAATGTTAACGTTCTTGGTAATCTCTTACGTATTTTCAGCTTTTCCATGAATTTGGAGTTAATTTCACAGTGAGAATTAAAAAAAAATGCACAACAGAAAAGCAAAGGTGAAAAACTATAAATACTAAATTGTGCTAAAAATTTGATGTTATCAAGCTTACACAGCAAGATACCTAACATTGACATTAACAAAAAAATGCAATGAAATTAAGTAAACATTGAAAAAAAGTGAGTCCAGGGGTACGCTGCTTATGATGGGGCTATCCTCTGAGAAATGAAGCCCGAGGCACCTCCTTTCCCATGAGAACATCACAGGTGCACTCCCACCAACCCGGAACCTCAGGGCTATCACTCAGCATGACCTCTTGAAGGCCAGCTAGAGACGCATTAAACAGGAGGCATAGGACGCTGCTGCTGGTGTCACAGTAAACTGTTTTCAATGAGCAGAAGGAATACATTCGAAAAAATAATGACAAAAAGTATAGTAGTACCCACTGTATGTGACTGCTTAGGCTTTACTCTTTTAAAAATAAACCCTTGAGGCCAGTGCTGTGGTACGGCTGGTAAAGTCACCCCCTACAGTACTGGCATCCCATATGGGCACCAGTTCAAGTTCCGGCTGCTCCACTTCTGATCCAGCGCTCCACTATGGCCTGGGAAAGCAGTAGAGGATGGCCCAAGTCCTTGGGCCCCTGCACCCACATGGGAGACCTGGAAGAAGCTCCTGGCTTCAGATTGGCGCAGCTCCAGCTGTTGCAGCTGTCTGGGGTGTGAACCAGCAGATGCAAGACCTCGCTCTTTGCCTCTCCTTCTCTGTGTAACTCTTTCAAATAAATAAATAAATAAGTCCTTTAAAAACACCCTTTATTTAACATTTGTATATTTATTTGAAAGGCAGATTTAGAGAAGCAAAGACAGAGAAAGGTCTTCCATCCATTGGTTCAAACCCCAAACGGCCGCAATGGCCAGAGCCGGCTGGCCAGGAGCCAGGAGCCAGGAGCCAGCAGCCAGGAGCCAGGAGCCAGGAGCCAGCAGCGTCTTCTGAGGCTCCCATGTGGGTGCGGGGGCCCAGGTGCTTGGACCATCTTCCACTACTTTCCCAGGCGCATTAGCAGGAAGCTGGATTGGAAATGGAGCAGCCAGGACTTGAACCAACACCAATGGGATGCTGGGACTGTAGGCAGTAGCTTTATCCGCTTCACCACAGCACGGGTCCCAGACTTTACCTCCACACAACTGGCATCATCACATGTCTGTCTATGCCAGCATCACCACTACCCCAAGTAACGTGTTGTGTGATGGCAATGTGACACTGTGATGTCACTACACGAAAGCAATTTTTCCAGCTCAGCTCCATTTTGTTAATTTGAAAACCTGGAGAGATACAGAGGGAGCTTCCACTGGCGAGTGCACTGAGGCTGGGCCAGGCAGCAGCAACAGCCAGGAGCGCCAGGCTGGTATCCCGCACGGCGGCAGGGTCTCCAGCGTGGGGCCGACACCTGCTGCCGCCCAGGAATCACAAGCACAGCTGGCACTTGCATCCTGGTGCTCTCCTGGGGATGCAGCTTTTCCTAGCAGGTGGTTTAACCGCTAGGCCAGACGCCTGCCCCTCGGCTCCGCTAACATCTTGGGCTCTATCTGCAGCCCATCATTAACTGAAGAGCCATTATGCAATGCCTCACTGTAAGGCTCACAAATGCAAGAGGCGAAGGAATAAAGACAATAAATGCAAAAATCAAGGAACAAAACTGACAGAACTCATCACGCTAATAGCTGCTTTTCAGAAATAAAACTATTAAACTATTAACAATTGACTAAAAAGCAAAATGTATAAATATACAAAATAAAGGAAGAACCTATAGATAGAAAAAACATTCAAATATATTAATCTAATCAATGGAAAAGATTTGAAAACCTGCCTGAAAGACTTAAGAAACCAACTTTAAGAACTTGAGCACATTTTCAGTTATTTGCAAAATGGTCTGGACAAATTGGTTTCTAAAAAATTCCACAAGGTCTTGGGAAACAGGCAATTCAAATGTTACTTAAATTACCTCCAAGTATAAAAATATAACAAAATATTCCCCTAAAACTTTTTCTGACATAAGCATGGTATATATACTAAAGCTGGGGGTTGGAGGGAACATGTAGGCACCTGAGTGTGTGCTAAAGAGATAGAGAGCAGTCATTTGTGAACATCATCGCAAGCTTCATAAATGTACCACATACTAGCTAAGAGAATCCAGCAGAATACCAAAGTATAACACACTATCACCAAATGCATTGCCATATGCCAGAGTCTTTTACTATTGGGTAATCTATTCATTATACTTCACCATTTTAGCTAACTTAAGGAGAAAAATTACACGATGATATCATCTTGTCAACAGAAGTCAAATCGACACTAATAATATTCAGCATCCACTGGTGATTTCTGAATGCGGTAACCAAGAGTGAGCACTGGGTGCTACAGGCTGAGCCATGACCTCAGAGGAGCAACCTAACTTGAGACCCTGTGCAAACACCCACTGCTGCCGCAGGAGACTATGCAGGCCCAGTTCAGCATCTTGAGACGGGTTAGACCGCCCCAGGTGACCGGGTGACCCCAATGCCGTATCCCTGAGTTTTCTGGAAGACACAGGCAGAGGGAGAGGGAACAGTAGTGGTCCCACAGAGGAGAAGCACCCAGGTAAGGACGCAACTGCAGTGAGGAGCTGGGAGCCAAGACACCGAGAAATGACAGCGAATCAGGAACTGGAGGAAGCAGACTGACTTTTTTCCCCCTTTGGAGCCTCCAGAAGGAACCAAACCTGTGAAAACCTTGATTTTGGCTCAAAACTCATTTGCTTAAATAAAAGGTTTCTAGGTAAGAAAAAATACACATTTTACATATATACAAACTACTGAGGTTTGTACACCTATCTCTATTAAGATGGCTAATAATATTTCTGGCCATATGGAAGTCTGCATTTATTTTCAAACATGGAAAAGCATTGCATTGCAGAAATAAATGCCTCTTAGATTTAAAAAAAAAAAAAAAAAAGGAATCACTTGCACTCCTGCCTACCAGTGATTATCTATGATTTTCCTCCCAGCATAGTCAAAGAGGGTGAAGAGATACTGCTTATACACAGGTGGTGTGGGGGATGAACCATCCGAGACCACAGCCTGGAAAAGCTCATCTGTGTGCCTGAGACAACAGCTAAAACCTGTATTATGCTATTTGGGAATATGAAACGATTCCCATATCCACCCGAGAGCGATGCTGCTGTTTCTGATCACATACTCTATTGTGTAGTCTACGGCACCGTGGGATATCACACAGCAATTACACTGAACGCATGAAGCCAGCAGCTCTCAGTGTCTCCCCAACACCTGGAAAACCCAGAGAGGCTGAACCACGGCCTCAGGTGAGCACAATCCCACCCTGAGGTGGGCGCACAAGGTCTCCAGGTGAGATTCGTTTACACTGAAGTTTGGGAGTTACTGACCAGAGCTTGATCTATCATCACGGCAAACTCTTAGAACTGGACTCATGGTGGCCGTGAACAAACAAGAGGCCAAACAAGGCACCCAATGGGATACCAGACATCAGGGGATGCCCGCCAGGGCCCTGTAACAGGAGCGTGGACTGTTCTGTCCGCGTTCTGCAGAGCCCCTAGGGCTGTGTATCTACATACAGAGACAACAGCACTGAATTTCAGGAACTGACTCACGCGGTCACGGAGACTGGCAGGTGCGACGCTGCAGGCAGGGCCGTGGGCCATCTGGACACCCAGTGGAGAAACGAGTCTGAGGGCGGCTGGAGGCAGAACCTCCTCCTCCGCGAGGGCCTCGGGGCTTTTCTCTGAAGTCTCCGGCTGGCGGAGGAGGCCTGCCCACATGAACAGGGTCATCTGCTCTGGGCTAAACCTGCAGGTCCGGCATTGATGTCGTGGGGAACGCGCCTTCACAGCGCCAGCGAACTGGCCCTTGGCGCACTCACTGGCCGCCGTGGCCTTTGTGCCCCGACGGACGGAATCAGTCCTGGGAGGCGGGCAGAGCAGCCGCCTCTCACAGCCTGCAGGTGAAGACTTGGCCCAGCGGAGCCCCACCACGTGTGCCTTCTTAAATGGCTCGCTCTTCAAAGCCCCGCCCAGGAGCCCAGCGTCAGCACCACCTGGCGCCTCTGCCACGCGCGGGCGCCAGGGACACGCGGGCCCATGTCACAGTGCAGGCGAGCCCTAAGCTCTCGGCACAGCGCGAAATGCGTCACAAGCTCTCTGTGATCCAACCAGTGCAAGCGCCCCAGAAAAGCCAGATGCTCTTGCTGGGAGCTGATGGTGGGTGGGGTGGGGCTGAGCACCACGTGGGTGCAGAGTTTGGGGTTCCCGGGCTGGATGGGAGTGGCATATGCACAACAGCGTGAATGCCCTTCACGGCACTGAGCGGTGCACTTAAAGCTGGTGCACGTGGCTGCGATACGTGTATTTTACTACACTTAAAACACCTTTTTAAATGGAGGCGTTCAGATCCCACCTGGATTTCCTATGTTTGCATTTGGGTTTTTCCAAGATCCCTGGATGTTCTGTAGGTAAAGTGTGAGAAGTACTGGGAGGGAAGCTATCCCATTCCAGCTACCCCCACAGCCCCAACACACACACACACACACACCTGCCTGCACACACCCAGGGTTCGTGAGTTTGAGCAGGAGATTGGGAGGTGGGAGGCAGACACTGCTGGGCTCTGAGCTGTGAAACTGGGCGAGGGGGAGCTGCTCTTACTCTCGTTTTCCCCTTCCCCGACGCAGCCTTGCTCCCAGCTACGGGGTCTGCACGTGAAGAAGGCACTTGTTCATGTTTTCTTCTTCCTGCAGGGAGAGGCATCTTGTTCCCCCCCATGGAACAGCTGTGAAGGCTTGGGCTTTATTGGACTGCAGCTCCCTGAGCAGGTGGGAGGGGAGCGGCCCACCACCCCCTCGATGTGTGAGGGTCCTGGGGGCCAGGTGAGGGGCTGTGGGAGGAAGCCAGGCCTGAGCCAGCTGCCTGGAGCCCACAGGGAGGCCCCTGAGGGAGGGGCTCGGGGTGTGTCCCCAACAGCCCCAAGGAGAGGGTTGGAAGAGGTGGTGCTGGGGCTGGTTCCCCCACACCACAGAAGGGGCCAGAGGGAGGCCCCCATGATCCTCTCCCTCCATTCCCACCAAACCTCACCCGTGGGATCCCAGAGAGAGTCCATGGAGGCTGTGTGAGAAAAATCGCAGCAGCCCGGCGGTCAGGGTCACGGACAGGCACACCTGCCCCTCCTCCTTCCAGCCTCAGAGAAGGGCTTGAACAGGACAAGGAGGAGGTGGAGGCTCCTAAAACTAACCTGGCCAACCCCAAAGTGCTGGCGGGAGGAGGAAGCCAGAGAAGGCGCTGCCTGCCCGGAATGTTTATGTCCCCCCACCCCCGCCCTCCCTGTCCCTGTCATCGAAGGGTAAAGCCCATTGCCAACGCCATGGCAGCAGGAGCCGAGACCCTCGGGAGCGACCAGGTCATGAGCGTGGGGCATGAAGGGGATCAGGGTGCTCATCAGAGACCCCGAGAGGCCTCCCTCACCCCTTCCACCACGTAAGGATGCAAGACTGTGCTGTGCGTGACCCAGACACAGACTGACCCCAGACACCAAATCTGCCGGCACCTTCGTCTTGGGTTTTCCAGCTTCCACAGCTGGGAGAAAGAAGTTTGTTTCTAAGCCGCTCGGTTTATGGTGTTTAGTGACAGCAGCCCTAACGCACAAGCCCTGTCTAAGCCCAGAGCCAAGGGCGGGATCATGATCCAGTAAGTAACTTAAAAAATTAGTTCTTTAACAGGTAGTACATTTCCATAGCTCATAGTCAATAGTAACTCAGGATCGCAGGCTGAAAAGTCTCCCTGCCACGTCCGTGTCTGTCCCAAAGAGGGAATCGCAGTCTTTAAAGGAAACCCAGCATGTTCCAATTCTCGTGCAATCTTCCAGAGATACTCTGCAGCAAAACCACCACTAGTCACAATTTTGGTTTTTCTCACTTAAAGGCATAGGAAGCCACCACAAGAGATACAATTGACTGCCTACTGGATAAAATAAAAAAGATTGGCTCTACTAAGTGTTGACATGGATATGATAAAGGAAATCCTCGTATTACTGGCTGGAAGTGTCAAAGTGTAGAAATGTGACAACTACTTTCAAAGAGAGTCTGGCAGTTGACAACAAAGTCACACACACACTATCGCACGGCTCGGCAGTTTCACCTGTGGACGCCTACTCAAAATCAAATGCAGATGTACACAGAAAGCCTTGCACAGGATGCTCATGGCAGCAGTACTGATAGTAGCTTGGAAAAATTAGAAATAACACAAACCCATCAACAGGAGAATGGAGAAATTGTGGATATTCATACCACAGGGTATCACTGAACAATAACAAGACAATGAACTTCTGCTACATGCACTGACATGGATGAATTTCTAAAATGATGCTAGTAGAACTGCCACTTGCAATGCTGACATCCCATATGAGCCCCAGTTCGAGTCTTGGCTGCTCCACTTCTGATCCAGCTCCTGCTAGTATGCCTAGGAAAGCAGTTAAAGATGGCCCCCTGCCATCCATGTGGGAGACCACTCAATGGTGTGAGTGGTGAACCAGCAGATGGAAGATTCCCCCTCTCTCCCTGTCAAAATGTAATCAAATACAGTAGAATACATGTATCTATCTTCCTATCTATATACCCACACTTAAGCTAAGATTGACACAGGGTGAAATTGAATTCTAGGCTGAAATTCTAATGATGTGAAGTGGCCACGAAGTCTGACATCTGTCCAGGAGGCAGCACAGTATATGAGAGATTGAACAGCACAATGCCGGAAGTGGGAAAGATGAGCTGGACTGATGCCTGTGTCTCACTGGATAGACTGCTCCGCAAACCAGTTACAATCCCATGACAACACATTCGGTTACACATGCGGCAAGGCTGTACAATGCTTATGAAACAGACGAGTTAATCACACTCTTTAGAGGAGCGAGACAGTGAACGGACAAGCAGACACTCAGGGAAATGCATAGAACACAAAGGGAGGAAGCTAGCGGGGTTATAAGGTGATGTCCAAGGGCCTGTGAGAGTCATGAAATTTTACCTTGGACAGTGACTAAAATATTTCATATTATTTTAATCAAAATCAGATCTTTTGATAACAGAAAAATTATCTCCAAGATTTACCAGAAGTCATCACAATTTTACAGCTTGCTCATATTGGTTTTGTCCAACAGGTGACATGTGTATTCTCGAAGGACACCCACAGAACAGCCATCGCCCTGGGTTGGGAAACACCCTCACTTCACTGAACAGCCTCGACTAATATTTCATATCGCCTTTCCATAGTACTTATTAATAAATCATGTAAATAAGTAGTTCAGACCATACGATCTTAAAGGTATTTACAGGTTTTTTTTTTTTTTTTTTGACAGGCAGAGTGGACAGTGAGAGAGAGACAGAGAGAAAGGTCTTCCTTTTTGCCGTTGGTTCACCCTCCAATGGCCACTGCGGCCGGCGCACCGCGCTGATCCGATGGCAGGAGCCAGGTGCTTCTCCTGGTCTCCCATGGGGTGCAGGACCCAAGGACTTGGGCCATCCTCCACTGCACTCCCTGGCCACAGCAGAGAGCTGGCCTGGAAGAGGGGCAACCGGATTAGAATCCGGTGCCCCAACCGGGACTAGAACCCGGTGTGCCGGCGCCGCAAGGCAGGTTTTAAAAATGCTAAGATAAAATCACACAACTTTCTAGAAAGAACTTTATTCTAGAATGTAAAGACTAATTTTGAGACTACACGTATCTTGAGTTGTAATATTGTATTAAAGTATCAAAGTGAGCAAGCATGTTGATAATTGTACCTTCTTTCCTGAATCAATATGTTGCCTGTAGCACTAATCAACTGTAAAGCTACTGAATGTCAGTTCTCGTACATTACGTTGCAGTCGCCCTGACTGCTTCTACAGAAAACTATTGAGAATCTTCAAATTATCAGAGAATCTTCAAATTATAAAATAGATTTTTTTTTTGGACAGGCAGAGTTAGTGAGAGAGAGACAGAGAGAAAGGTCTTCCTTCCGTTGGTTCACCCCCACAAAGGCCGCTATGGCCGTCATGCTGCACCGATCTGAAGCCAGGAGCCAGGTGCTTCCTCCTGGTCTCCCATGCGGGTGCAGGGCCCAAGCACTTGGGCCATCCTCCACTGCACTCCCGGGCCACAGCAGAGAGCTGGCCTGGAAGAGGAGCAACCAGGACAGAATCCGGCGCCCCGACCGGGACTAGAACCCGGGGTGCTGGCGCCGCAGGCGGAGGATTAGCCTAGTGAGCCATGGCGCCGGCCACATCCTAAGTTTTAACACACATCCTGGTCCTAATATAACATATCCAATGCTCTGTTTTTAGTTATGGTTTAAAATACTAAAGTTGTGTTTTCTACTTTAGAACGAGCTTTAAGGTAGTCTTTCGTTCGGGGCTGGCATTTTCCATGCAATAACACATGAGACACATGTGTGTCTCCACCTTCCATTCACTATTTATATCCTGATTAGTTACCTCTCAATTTTACATTGTGTGCAAGTCAATCACCTAGATATGCTGATACTCCAAGTACTCCATGTAGGGTGAGGGACTAGTACTACAGAGCAGTGTTAGAAACTATTATAATGGTGCTCAAAGGAGAGAAATATTGCAGAGTGAAGTGACAGAAGAGGTAGCATGTCAACAAGCTACAAGGATGAAAAACAAGACTGCCACTTTATTAATTACTGCCTCTCGCCTGGGAAATGATCAGAAGCTATTATTTTTAATACAGTTACTGAAAAATTCATACTTTCCTACATACGTGAAAGCTTTTTTTTTTTTAAATTTATGTATCACCAAAAAACGAAGGCAGTTATCATGAAGTGTTAAGGAATCATATCTGTGATTAAGTATTTATTAACCTCATAAAAAATCACCTTCCATACTCTTAAGAGACGCATTGGACAGAAAACTAAGTAACTCATTCACTAAGAGTCTGACTCGATGAAAGAAATCCACACCACTCTGTTCAGAGCGCATACCTCAGTGTCAGACGGCTGAGGTCACTACAGCAATGATAATTTAGAATACAGCATGCTCGGTTGCTGGAAAGGTCGGAGCAGGTTGGGTAATAGCAGTAACAGCAGCAGGCGGCAGAGGAAGCACAGATGGCGGAGTTCAAAGTCATGGTCTGAAGTCTCAGCCCTGCACTTGGCCTCTGAGCACCTCTGCTTCCTTGTCTGCCCGAGCACCAAGGGCCCACTCTGTGCCTCCGCAAAGCTTAGGCTGGAAGCACCAACCATGTACAGAGCCTCTGCTTTGTAAAACAGAAATCGCTCTCAACACAGAGAAATGACTCAAATTGAGGTGAGGGGTACGCTGGTGATGTGGATCTCATCACTTCACACTGCATACACACATGGAAATGCCATACCATAAAATGCATACCATAAAACATACAGACATGTGTCAACTCAAATTTTAAAACATCTACATTATTAACAACTTTAGTTATGATTTAAACTAGTTCAAGTTTTCCAAGAATATTCCTAGAAAAACAAAGTTGTATTCCATTGGGACTTTTCCTAGTGTTATTTTTACTATTGCACTGATTACATTTCATGGAGCAAATACACGGGGGAAGGGCTGGTGTTGTGGCACAATGGGTTAAGCCACCACCTATGAAGACGGCATCCCAAATCAGAGCAGCAGTTTGAGCCCTGGCTGCTCCGCTTCTGATCCAGTTCCCTGCTAATGCACCTGGAAAGGTCTTGAAAAATGACCGAAATAGTTGGACCCCCTGCCACCCGTGTGGGAGACCCCAGCTTTGGCTAGGCCCAGACCTGGCTGCTGCAGACATCTGAGGAGTGAACCAATAGATGGACGATTCTCTGCCTTTCAAATAAAGCGTACAACTTTAAAATAAGTTGGGGGCCAGCACCGCGGCTCAATAGGCTAATCCTCCGCCTGCGGCACCGGCACACCAGGTTCTAGACCTGGTTGGGGCGCCGGATTCTGTCCCGGTTGCCCCTCTTCCAGGCCAGCTCTCTGCTGTGGCCAGGGAGTGCAGTGGAGGATGGCCCAAGTGCTTGGGCCCTGCACCCCATGGGAGACCAGGAGAAGCACCTGGCTCCTGCCGGATCAGTGCTGGGGAGTCCCCTCTTGCCGTGGTGAATTTTTCTTCTACTCACTGAGCCTCTGTAAAGGAGGGACACAGGATTTCCCTTCTAGAATGTTTTGAGGGTTGAAGAGCTTGACACATGGTGTGCGTGCAGTCACCACCACACCCCTCATACCCTCAGAGCACCCACAGCACTCCTTAGCACATTAGGTAAACTCTAAATGCAACTCCAACTATGCACAGTGTGAGTCCAGTTTGTACAATGCCCGAGGAACTGTTAAAATAATTGAATGGGCGGCCATTAGGCCCAAGTGGCCCCACCGCCTGGAGGTTCCTTTGCAAGTCAACTAGAATTTGTGTCCAACTCATTCCCTGGGAGTGGTTAATTCACAAGATGGTGATGCTTAATCCCCCTCAATCCCAGCAGCCCGCTGGGCATGAGCCATATTGTCCTTCCGTTCCCTGCAGGAAAGTGCAAATAAGACAGCTGCTCAAGCCTTAACCCATCCCTTCCTTTGCTCACCCCGTAAGAACTCTGCCTTAACGTTTTTTCCAGCACAACTCAAATTGCTAGTGATCTGGTGCTGTCCGATGCATGAATCGCTGTGGGCTCAAATCCAGTGTTGAGAATTGTAATGAGCCTCCGTTCGCCTTTTTACAGAGCCATGAAAAGGTGTTGCGAGGTTCCAGGTTATATCTGCAGAACTTGTTCCTGGAATTAGACATTTAGATTCTTTCCTAAAATGCCCCAATTTGATGTACTTATGGCTTCTCCTTCAAACAACTCTTTTTCAATCTATTAGCTTTCTGAGAGATGGAGCATAGGTCAAAGCCAACGGCAGAGCCACCTTCACGGTGACCTACGCATCAAGCGGGAGCCAGAACATTCCTGACCTGCAGAATCCTAAAATAAAGAAAAGGAAGGCCTATCAGAGCCCACCCAACCCATAACCACTCCAGAAGCGATAACTCGGTTCACAAAACGGCACACTTTAGGCCAAAATACATCCACCAGGGAAAAGAATTCAACAAAGCTAAACAAACCAACTTCCGGGTGCTAACATTCTTACAATAGAAAAGCAAAGGAATGATATCTTAAGGAAAGGATTGATAAGGGTCTTTAAGGTAAAAAGCTACATGAATAAAACTAGCATGAAAACAACAAGCCAGAGGAAATATCTGTAGCATGTGACAGACTCGTGTCTTTATTATACAAGTAAATAATAAAGAGTGACTATGGGGATGAATGTGAAAGGATCCTATAACAGTGATAAATTAGACGTTCAGTTTACAAAATGCAGATTGTTTATGAAATGGCCAAAAGTGATACACTTACTACAAACTGAGTTTTAAAAAACACTTAGCACCAGCGCTTCGGCTCACTAGGCTAATCCTCTGCCTGCGGCGCCGGCACACTGGGTTCTAGTGCCGGTAGGGGCACTGGATTCTGTCCCGGTTGCCCCTCTTCCAGGCCAGCTCTCTGCTGTGGCCAGGGAGTGCAGAGGAGGATGGCCCAAGTGCTTGGGCCCTGCACCTGCATGGGAGACCAGGAGAAGCCCCTGGATCCTGGCTTCGGATCAGCAAGCTGGCTGGCTGCAGCGGCCATTGGAGGGTGAACCAACGGCAAAAAGGAAGACCTTTCTCTCTGTCTCTCTCTCTCACTGTCCACTCTGCCTGTCCAAAAAAAAAAAACAAAAACAAAACACAACACTTAGAACATCATATACTTTTTTTTTTTTTTTTGGACAGGCAGAGTGGATAGTGAGAGAGAGAGACAGAGAGAAAGGTCTTCCTTTTTGCCGTTGGTTCACCCTCCAATGGCCGCTGCGGCCGGCGCATCTCGCTGATCCGAAGGTAGGAGCCAGGTGCTTCTCCTGGTCTCCCATGGGGTGCAGGGCCCAAGCACTTGGGCCATCCTCCACTGCACTCCCGGGCGATAGCAGAGAGCTGGCCTGGAAGAGGGGCAACCAGGATAGAATCCGGCACCCCAACTGGGACTAGAACCCGGTCTGCCAGTGCCGCAAGGCAGAGGATTAGCCTGTTGAGCCACGGCACCGGCCCATATACTTTTTTTTTAATTTATTTTTTATTTAGTAAATATAAATTTCCAAAGTACAGTTTATGGATTACAATGGCTCCACCCCCCCATAATTTCCCTCCCACTCACACCCCTCCCATCTCCCTCTCTCATTCCATGCACATCAAGATTCATTTTCAATTAACTTTATATACAGAATATCGATTTAGTATATATTTAGTAAAAATTTCATTAGTTTGCACCCACACAGAAACACAAAGTGTAAAATACTAGAACATCATATACTTAACATGTACAAGTATGTATATGTATATATTTATATGTACTTATCTATGATTATACTTATTTATCAATAAAATATTTAAATCTTTAGAAAGTTTGCACATCTAGTTAAATGAAAATTATAGTGGTGTATCTAAAATGATGTCAGTTTTAAAGTATATATGCTAACAAAACTGCATAAAATATGATTATCCTGGGAGTTATAATTATGGGCATTTAAAATTTTATGTTTTTCTATTTCCTAAAATTTCATTAATGAGCAATTAGTTTATAACCCATACCCTAACGTGTGATTTTGAAAGCACTATAAACAGATAAAAAGGAGTTGGGAAATATTTCAATACATGTAACTAACAGTTAGCATTCCTATCTTGCTGCTTCATCTTTTCTGAGCTAAATCTTAGTTTTATCCTGTTAATTGCAATACTTGAACAGAAATGACACAAATATTTTATTTAAGAATATATGCCACAGAACAAAACAAGTGAAATTTATATAAATGTTGAACCAAAGAGTTAAGTAAAATTATACTCATTCATAAGATAGACTGTTGGGGCCGGCGCTGTGGCGCAGCGGTTTAGAACCCTGGCCTGAAGCGCCAGCATCCTATATGGGCACCAGTTTGAGTCCCGGTTGCTCATCTTCCGATCCAGCTCTCTGCTATGGCCTGGGAAAGCAGGAGAAGATGGCCTAGGTCCTTGGGCCCCTGCACCCACGTGGGAGACCCGGAAGAAGCTCCTGGCTTCAGATCGGCACAGTTCCGACCGTTGTGGCCATCTGGGGAGTGAACCAGCAGATGGAAGACCTCTCTCTCTGTCTCTACCTCTCTCTGTAACTCTGTCTTTCAAATAAATAAAATAAATCTTAAAAAAAAAAATAAGATAGACTGTTGTGCAGCTGTTCATCACGTACGCTTCTAAGAGTTACGCCTAGAGGTTAAGATGCCGGCATTCTGTATCAGAGGACTCGGGTCCAACACCTGAATCTGGCTTCTGACCCAGGTTTCTAAAGCACAGCCTGGGACCAGCAGGTGATTGCTCAAGTACTTGGCGTCCCTGCCACTGGTGTGAGAGCCTTGGGTTGAGTTCCTGGCTCCCAGTTCCAGCCTCAGCGCCTGTGGGCATGTGGGTAGTGAACCAGTGCACATGAGCTCTAACTCTCTCTCTCTGCCTCCCAAAAAATAAACAAATAAAAATATTAAAGAATAATGTTACGATCAAGGCAAATTGCATTATACTGTGTCCAAAATGATCCCAATTACATCTTTAGTTAAATACCACCTTCTCAATGTGGCCTACTCCACTATACATTTACAGCCACCAACCCACCTCACTCTGTCCCAGTAGCTCTGGCCACCGAAGCCAACCTTCAGTCTTCTTTCCCATACATTGGGCATCCTCTACCATACCACATTGACTGTCCATTATCACCACACGTTTTTATTGGTAGGCGCCTAATGACAACTGACTGACTGACCACACGTAGGTACCTAGAAAAAAATAGAACTAAATACACCAAAATATTAAATGTAGCTATTTTTAGGTGGCATGATTATGGGTGGTAATGATTTTCTTCTTCATCTTTCCCTGTTGCACAAATTTTCTACAACAAACATGAACAACTTTTATAATAATAATAAAAAAATGTGTGTACATGTGCACACATATGTTTGAGTTTAAAGGATGTTCAACTCGATCCCTAGGAAGATTACTCCTAAATTCATCTAGATACTTTACATTTTCAAAGATATCTTTTTTTTTTTTTGACATGCAGAGTGGACAGTGAGAGAGAGACAGAGAGAAAGGTCTTCCTTTTTGCCGTTGGTTCACCCTCCAATGGTTGCTGCGGTAGGCGCGCTGTGGCCGGCGTACCGCGCTGATCCGATGGCAGAAGCCAGGTGCTTATCCTGGTCTCCCAAGCACTTGGGCCATCCTCCACTGCACTCCCTGGCCACAGCAGAGAGCTGGCCTGGAAGAGGGGCAACCGGGACAGGATTGGTGCCCCGACTGGGACTAGAACCCAGTGTGCCGGAGCCGCAAGGTGGAGGATTAGCCTATTGAGCCGTGGCGCCGGCCCAAAGATATCTTGAAATGATTTTACAATCTTCTTATCAACCTGTGTCAGGGATGAGCAGCCCTGAAAGTGAAGAATTAGTTCTGTGGGGCCGGCGCTGTGGCGCATTGGGTTAACGCCCTGGCCTGAAGCGCCGGCATCCCATATGGGTGCTGGTTCTAATCCCGGCTGCTCCTCTTCCCATCCAGCTCTCTGCTATGGGCTGGGAAAGCAGTAGAAGATGGCCCAAGTCTTTGGGCCTCTCCACCCATGTGGGAGATCTGGAAGAAGCTCCTGGCTCCTGGCTTCGGATCGGTGTAGCTCCAGCCGTTGCAGCCAATTGGGTAGTGAACCATCGGATGGAAGACCTCTCTCTCTCTCTCTCTGCCTCTCTTCTATCTGTGAGCTCTCTGATTTTTGAATAAATAAATAAATAATCTTTTGAAAAAAAGAATTAGTTCTGCTTGCCACTAGCAAGGGTCGGCAGTGCCTGCGGGCCCATTGTCAGGATTAACTAAGGCGCGCACTCAACACAAGGAAAAGGAGCGGGGGAGAGAATTTTTTTTACACTGAGAAGAAAGGTCAGAAAGAGAGTGGGGAAGAAGGACATAGCCCCACTACAAGTTACAACCATTTGTGGATGTGGGTGCTGCTATTTGCTTCAAGGCATCTTTGAGCACAGGCGAAGTTCAAGACCACGATGCCAGCAGATTCAGCACCTGCTGAGGGACATGGGGCCTTCTCACCTGGTACTCACAGTGGATGGGGCAGCAAGCTCTCTGCGGCCTCTTTACCGAGGGCGCTGTCCCGTTCACTGCCACACAGCCCCGATGACCGGTCCCTCACACCGGCAACATTCTCTCTCTCTCTCTGTCTTTAATGATTTATTTACTTGAAAGGCAGAGTAACAGAGAGCGACAGAGAGAGAGAATTCTTCGAATCACTGGTTCACTCTGCAGATGGCCATAACAGCTGCGGCTGTGCAGGCTCAAGCCAGGAGCCAGGAGCTTAATCCTGGTCTCCCACGTGGGTGCTGGGGCCCAAGCACTTGGGCCATCTTCTGCTGCTTTCCCAGGTGCACTAGCATGGAGCTGGAGCAGAAGTGGAGCATCTGGGACTTGAAACAGCACTCATAGGGGATGCTAGCATCACAAAATGGGGCTTAACCTGCTGTGCCACAACGCTGCCCCAGGGCCTCACTTCTTAGCACCAGCACCCAAGGGGGGGCTAGATTTCAACATGAGATGAGGGACACAAACACTCAGCACACAGCAGCCCCCTGATGCATTGCCTGCAGCTTGATTTTATTTTATGGCATCTTTCTACCTCATTGGAGTCCATGTCTTTGATGTCAAATTGTGCTTCCATTTTTGCATCCTGATAATACATTTCCTTAGGCACCAGTGTACTGGAGGTCCTTCTGATACCCATGCACCTTCGAGTTGCTCACGCCTTGTCCTGTCTGCCCCAGGCAGCCGAGCTGCTATGGTTCAGTGGAACTGAAGGCAGGGGACTCAGGAGTCCGGTGCCAGCCTTGCAGCTTCTGACTCTGCGGCCCTGGTGTACAGCTGGCTTCAGTCTCTAACCCCACGCTGCACGCTTGTGAGCACCATGAGAGCACATACAAAACTGTTTGCCAGCTCAGATCAGAAAGAGAAAGGTGCTTCTTCTGTTCTTGCTTTTATTTTTTTGTATTTTAATTTCAGTTGAAAGGCAGAGAAACCAGGAGAGAGAAAGACAAAGACACACAGAGAGATCTTTCATCCCCTGGCTCACTCCACAAATGCCCACAACAGCCAGGGCTTGGCTAGGCCAAAGCCAGCAGCCAGGAACTCACGCTGGTTCTCCCACGTGGTTGGCAGTGACCTAAGTACCGGAGCCATCACTTGTGGCCTCCCAGGAACTGGGAACAACTGCAGGAACCTGGACTGGAAGGGGAGCTGTGGCCTGAACTTAGGCTCTGGGCACCGTAATGAATGCCTCCCGCCTTCCTTCTGGAGCCTCCAACACACAGACAACCGCAGTGCCTACCCCACAGGCTGGTCTGAGAGGGAGATGGGGGAGAACTGGTCAACCGTCTGCTCGGTGCCAGGCTCGCAGTCAGTGCTCAGCGAGGGCTGCCGCCATCGTGCAAGAGCCACTGCTCTGTCTGCAGCCCCCAGCAGCCCAGCAGCTGCCCAGGGACCACGCCTTGCCTTTCAAGGCCAAGGACAAGGCCTGACTCAGAGTCAGTGCTTCCTAAAGATCTGTTGAGAGTAACAAAGAGTAATTGTGAGCTCAGTTTCGATGAGCAATGGGAAGTAGCAAAGCCCGATTTGGTAAATGATGATTTTTTTTTTAGTTCCCAAGGCCGGTAGATCCAGACTTAAAAATGGTGTTTGTTTTTGCTATGCCCTCACTTTTCAAAAATTCTTCCCCATAATGGCCCTGCTCCATCATTTTCATTTCCCAGCAGCCATGTCCGTTGACACATCTAATAAAACGGGAGGTCTCGGCCCTCCTGCCATAAAGGGGTTCCAGGCCAGAAGCGATCACTAACAAAATGAAAGGTTTGATTCCTCTTAGCAGTCATCGGGGGAGGGACAGACAGACAGACAGACAGACCTGGGCAAAGTGCAGTTCGGGCACATCTCAGCTCAGACGAAGGATCTGCCGCTGAGCCGGTTTCCAGGGGGTGCGTCCCTCACTCAGTCTTGCTTTCTCCCCAGGGAAAGCTGACCGTAGCACTTGACAAGCATCTCTGCGCTCTTAGGTGACAGCTGAGACCCAGCGCAGCGAGGCAGCCTCGCACACACGCTGCAAAAAGCCAGGCCTCAGGCCTGTCCCCAAAAGCGCAAGGCTCCACGGCGAGGCCAAGCCACGCGAGCAGGCAAGCCAGTGAGAAGAGTGGCTACAACGCACCCAGACACATGGCGGGTGAGTTACCCAGGGATATGACCAGCTTAGCATCATCCAGCAAAGGTAGGTGTTTCTCGCGCTGTTGGAGAAATTGCTCAAAAAAGAAATTCAAGGCTGAAAATTCAATGGATGCAGAAGATACTTGGGACTGAAAAGCCAACCTTATTTGATGCTCTCTGGATGCTTGTGAAAGATTTGTCTTTGAGGGGGCTGGTGCTGTGGCATACAGGGTAAAGCTGCCACCTGCAGTGCCAGCATCCCACAGGCACCAGTTCCAGCGGGGCTGTCCAGTTCCAGTCCAGCTCCCTGTCAATATGCCTGGGAAAGCAGTGGAGGATGGCCGAAGTCCTTGGGCCCCTGCACCCGCAAAGGAGACCCAGAAGCAGCTCCTGGCTCCTGGCTTCAGCCTGGCCCAGCTCTGGCTGTTGAGGCTATTTGTGGAGTGAACCAGCAGATGGGATACCTCCATCTTCCTCCCCGCCCTTCGTAACTCTTGACTTTCAAATAAATAACAAAATCTTTAAAAAAATGATTTTTCTTTGGCTGCACATATTTTAAGGTCACAAAATGGAAACTATTTTCACTAACTCTCTTAAGGTTCAGAGTCAGGGGCTCTAGACCATGGTGATTAAATTATTTGGCTTCTAAGAAGTAAAAGCTTGGACTATTAGATGAAAAACTCCTAGGCAGAATATTAGCGAGCCAAACCCCATAATATAAAATACTCATGCATCATGATCAAGTTTTCCTAGATGGCAAAACTAATTTCACATTAGAAAATCAATTACAGAAGCATATCACAGTAATAGAGAAAATATATGTGATCATCAAGATAATGAAAAAGCACTGGACAAATTGAATATACGTTCATAATAAAAACCTCTCATCAAAGAATAGAACTAACTTACTGAACTCAATCAAGGGCATCTACAGTTAACATCACAATGGTAATATGTTGATAGTTCCCCTGGTGGAGTTATAAATAAGACAAGATTGCCTACTATGATTGAATCTATCCAGCCATATAGCAGCGGTCCTCCTCAGTGCAATTATGGCAAAATAAATAAGTAAACACTTAAAATGTATAAAGATTGCATACTAACAAAACCATCTTTATTCCCAGAGAAAATTATTACATAGAAGAAATTAACAGATTAAGAATTATAAGTTGCTATATACAAACATCAATGTATAAAAATCAGTTGAATTTCTATTCTCCTGTACTAAATAGTTGAGGAATGTGGTTTTTAGAAAATGCCTTAGGCATATCATCAAAAATATAAAGGTTCTGGGGCCGGTGTTATGGTGCAGGAGGTTGATCTACTGCCTGCGACGCCAGCTTCCCAGACTAGAGCGCAGCTTTGAGACCCGGCTTCCAATCCAGCTTCCTGCTATTGCATCTGGGAAGTACTGGAAAGTGAATCCAGAACTTGGGCCCCTGCCACCTACATGGGAGACCAGGATGGAGATCCAAGCTCCTGCCTTTGGCCTAGCCCTGCCTCAGCCATTGTGGCCATTTGGGGTGTCTACCAGCAGATAGAAGATCGATCTCTCACTCACTCACTCTCTCTAACTGTGCCTATCTTTAAATGTGTGTGTGTGTGCATTATATATATATTATGCACCAAAGTTCTAAGGACAAATTTATTAAGGACAGGAGCCATCTTTTTTTTTTTAACTTTTATTTAATGAATATAAATTTCCAGTGTACAGCTTATGGATTACAATGGCTTCCCCCTCCCATAACTTCCCTCCCACCCGCAACCCTCCCCTCTCCCGCTCCCTCTCCCCTTCCATTTGCATCAAGGAGCCATCTTAAGACAGTGGGTTAAGCTGCCATTTGCAATGTAGGCATCCCATATCAAGTGCTCGTTTGAGTCATTACTGCTCTGCTTCCAATCTAGGAAAGGCAGAAGATGGCCTAAGTGCTTGGACCCCGGCTCTCCTGTGCTGTGGGAGATCCAAGTGGAGTCCCTGGCTTCTGGCCTCAGCCTGGTCAAGCCCCGGCTGTGGTGGCCATTTGGGGAATAAACCAGTGGTGGAAAGTCTGTCTGTCTCTCTGTCTCTTTCCTTCTCCCTCTCTCTCTCTCTGACACTCTGCCTTTCAGAGAAACAAATGAATAAATCATTAAAGAAAAAAAAGAACAGAGATTTATTGAGAGTTATAAAAAGTTATGAAAAATATTCATTATCTTCTAAATCCGTTTCTCCATGAGCTTTTTGAAGTTGGCTTATACACTAGAGAAATCTTAAATCACAGCATATGCCATGCTCAAAGATTGGAAAGTTCAATACCATTAAGGTCAGTGTTCTCAAGTTGATATTGAAACTCAATATGATTCCAATAAAATACCCCATGGTTTTTTTTTTTTTTTTTTTTTTTTCTGTGACAAGCTGATTCTGATATTTATTTGAAAAATTAAAGTCCTAAGGGGGAATGTAGTATAACATATATCACCATTTACAATGAATAATTGATTCAATATCTTATCATCTTAGGGATAGGCAAGTTAATAATAATAAAAGAAAACCAGAATGGAGAGGTGGGGTGGGGGAGCGAACACCATCTGTGGTGCATTAGTTGGCCATGGTCGGCGTCACCAACACCAGGGACCGGGTGGCCTGAGTAACTCTCGTTTCTCATTTCTGAAGGTGAGGGAGTCTGGAACGAAGGGGCAGCTCATCTGGCTTCTGGGGGGCGGCCCGTTCTGGGCTTGGAGATGGCTGCCTTCTCACTGTGTTCTCACGCAGTCTCCCTCTTCCTCTCCTGGCAAACCCCACAACCACATTACCTCCCCAACACCCCCACCGTGGGAGCTGGAGGGCTTCAACCGCAACTCGTGTAGGGAGCCCATGCAGGCCACAGAAAGTGGACACTCGGTTAATGACCATCGCTATAAAGTCCCAGGGCCCTTTTACTCAACAGGGCTGGAACCATCGGATATCTATAGGGTAAAAAGCAAATTTGAGACTGTACTTCATGGCAAGTGTGAAAATCGATGATAGTGGATTAAAGACTGGAACGCACCGGGAAAATTACAAAACTCGTAGACAACAGAGGAGACTATCTTTACAACCTAGGATTAGGCAAGGGTCTCGTAAATAAGACACATGGAAAACACAGAGCAAATAGACAAAGACTGATAAATTAAGCTACATTAAATGTAAGACTTGCAGTTCATCAAAAATTTTCCATAAAGATAGCAAAAGGACAATCCATAAATTAAGAGAAGATATTTACAATATACGTAACTAAGAAACGGCCATGGGTAATGGAAAACAGGCCTTCGTGGAAGAGAAAACTCATAAAGAGCCAATAAGCAGATGAGAGATGTGCACACTCCTCAGTACTGTAATTGCAAAAACGCAAGTGAAATCATATAAGGGTCTGTTTGGTGGTCACTACGTTTGCAAACAAGAATCGCACAATGTTGAACCCTGGGGAAAGTGTGGACGATTTCTACACATACACTGTGTGCCCACACACGCAGAATAGAAAGCAACTCGGCATTGTTGGTGCAAATCCCCACACCCTGACCCAGTCATTTTAACCAGAAGCCCTGAACAGAGACAATAGCATCATATGAACAGAAAATATTAGAAAATTAGAAATAACTCAAATGTCCACCAGGAAACGGATGAGTACAGCCGTGAACGTGAGTGAATTATAGTTACGCACAGCAGATTGGATGACTCAGCAATATAATGTCGCTTGAAACAAACTAAAAGAATATGTATAAAATAGTCTATGTACATAAAGTCCAAAAAATGCCAAAATGTAAAATTATGTAATTTCACAATGGAAACATACAGTAAAATTACATGTTAACAGAGGTAAGGGCGGGGGCAGGGCCTGAGCAACAGCAAGTTAAGCTGCCACCTAAGACGCCCAAGTCTCAGACTGGATTCTGGTTTGAGTCCCGACTCCTCCGCTTCTGGCCCAGTTCCCTGCTAAAGCTCCTGGGAAGGCAGCAGATGATGATCCAAGTTCTTGGGTCCCTGCCACCCATGTAGAAAACCCAGACGGAGCTCCTGGCTCCTGGCTTCTGCCTGGCCCAGCCCTGACGGTTGTAGGCATTTAGGGAGTGACTCAGCAGGTGGAAAATCTCCCTCCCTCTGTCTCTGTCGTTCTTTCAAACAAACAGTAAATATTAAAAACAAACAAACAGTAAAGACTGCTACTGGGAAATTTAGGATGGGAGGGGAGGGGGATCAGGAAGGAGTTCAGGGGTCTCATAAGAAAATGATAATTTCCTCCCCTAGGCTCTGCATGCATTATATCAATACTTTGCAAACTTTTCATGTATTTAAAATATTCTTTTGCATCAACTTAATGGTCGATGAGTTTTTAAAAAGAGAAATACTGACCTGCAGCATCTTTACATCGATTACACCTAATTTGTGGTTTTAAGAGAATAGTTTCTTATAGAAATCATTTCCTGGCATTAATATTGGAATAGAAGCAAAAAATAAATCCTCATTATCCCAATAAACATGACAGAAAATCTTCAAAGAAGAACTGCAGGCAGAGGGGAGCGTAAAATAAGCACCCGCCTACACGAAGCTGAAAGTCTCTTGGAAAATGCACAAGCCAGACGCACATCCCCCCCGCCAACATCGCCTTTAATTCCAGTGATAAGGCTGTAAATTCTCCTCGGGGCCTGGAGCGCAGTATAAACACTCCAAGAGCCTGGGGACCACAGACAGAGAACCAAAGGCCCGGCTGGGACATGCTCACTGTCAACATGAGGCCCAGAGCCCAGCTCTCCGCATCTAGCAGGGACCTCACGTCTGCGGCATGGCGACTTCCAGAAGTTCATGGAAATGTGAAATTTATTCTGATGCAAAGAAAAAAAAAATGAAGTCCACACCTGGTTTTTCTTAATATGCATTTCCATGAACTTTCTGAAGATGCTCCCCACCCCCCACCACACATACCCTGAAACCCCACCTTGCACATGCCCCGTGGCCTCGCCATCACCCTACAAGTGACACTTTGGGTTTGGTATTAGGGCTGGCCGTGGAAACCTTCCTGCTCCTGGCTCCAAATGCCTTTGAGAATAGAAACCCGGGTAGCGCTCCCAAACTGACACCTGGAGAAGGGGTAGGGACAAGAAAATAGAGAGGCGCTGGACTCAAGGGTGCTGGGTGCTCATTTCCACGTCCACGTGGGAGGTGACAGCCTGTCCTAGCTACCTCCTGTTTGTTCCTGAGAATGGAGCCACCATACGCAGCAGCCCAAGCTGTGCGGCTCTCACGTAGCAGCTGGCAAGAGCGGCTGACCTGTCAGCCTTAGCACTTAAAGCTGATGGATATATATTATTTTTGTTTGGAAAAAAAAATCTATTCTAGCGCTAATGACTCCTGGAGTATTAGCTCAACTATTTTCCTTTATATTAAAATAAAAGATGACTTAGACAGGTTTCCCATGGCTCCTTGGTGATTATGGAAGGATATTTGAAAAATCAACTTCGTGGAAGTATAATTTACATACAATAAAATGCTCTCACTTTAGGTATACGGGTGGATGAGTTTAATGTGTGCGACAACCACAGTTAGGACACGGGCCATTTCTAACACCCCGAAAGGTCCCCGTGCTTTCCTGTCAACGGGCCCCTCCCCCACACCCCTGGCCCCAGCCCCTCTGATCTGCTTTCTGTCACTATAGATTAGCTTTGCGTGGCTAGAATTCTAAATACGTGGAGTCAGCTAAAATATTTTTAATTCAGGGACTCCCTCATGCTGATAAACTTCCGTTTTCTGACATGTGCTTCTTGATTCTCATTGCTCCAAAGCGCAAGACTTGATGTGGTTTGATTTTCCCCCACATCTGGCTGTACACTAAAGAAAACCAGAAAAGTTAAAGACCTCTGAATTGAAGTGAAGGTGTGTGCAACCCACACCGAGCTTCTGAAAAGCCCTTCCATCCTATCTTGTCCGTGTGAGTTAGGTGGACACGTTGCCCAACCTCTCGGCTTCTGGGACTGTATGACCAGATCCATTTCCAACACCCACAAACAGAACAGAAAAGAAAACACAGACAGTTGTGCCAATCGCGGATAGTGACAAGTGAGGAGCTGTCAGTGGGAATCACCCGTGCAACTCCTCTCTGCCCACTCGGTGGTGAGTGCCCCGGAGGAAGGTGGCCTTGCTGGGTGACATGAGGGCCTGCACTGATGTTCAGCTGTGTCTGCTTGGGGCAGAGCGAAGGCTCTTCAAGGCGGGCAGCTCTGAGGTTCTCTCTCTCCACCATGATGTCTCCTCAGGAACTCGGGGACCGACCTGTCCCCCAGCACCGCTTCCCCCGTCTCCTACATCTCCCAGGCTGTTCCCTCGGGAGTCTACACGCCACACACTCACAAAACTTCATCTACCGTGTCAGAAAGTGAGAGTACAGACGGCTCCCCTGCCTTCTATTTTTGTTACCCACCATATCTACTTTAATGGCAACTAAACTCTGGTGCCCTTTCTTATCTCTGTGAGCTAATGTGTTTAATTCCACCACTCCCAAGAGGAATAATCCCAAATCTAAAGCCTGTACTGTATTAAAGACCCATGAATGCTTAATCAGAGCAAACAGAGGATTTGGTTTGTATAAACCGCAAAAGCCCGTGTCTTTTATGTCCAGAGAGCAGGACTGAAAGAAGAACATGATCATCCATCATTTCAAGAAACAGCACGACGTAAATGTTGTATGTTTATTTAAAACTTCATGCAATCATTTGTCTCCAGCTGAGCCTGGCTTCGGAAAGTGAGCTGGCCATCCGGAGGCTCGGAGGTGAGTGGCGTTCTGGAGCCAGAAGACACTGTCCCTCCCAAACTGGCTGTGGGGAGGAGGCTCAGCTCTCTCTCAAGGGGGAGGAAGCAGGGGGCGGGGGGGGGGGGGGACAGAGCAGTGACACCAAGTTTTGAGCATCTTCTAACAATTCATGCTGAAGGTACTGGGAGACATAAAGTTGACATGGTTTTAAAAAGATGTGATTTCTCCTGGTCTGAGTGGAAGGGAAGAATCCACATCAATATTATCCTTAAGGTGGCCCCCAAGAAAAGGAATTAGGAAGACTAACGGCCCGAGTGCAACGTGGGCGGGGCTGGAGGCGCTCGTTAGGGATAAGGAAGAGGACGTGTTGGCTGCAGGCTGAGGACGGCGGCAGCTCTGGTTCAGGGTGCCAGGATTTGAATCCTGACTGTTAGTTCTCAGCTTAACAGCCTGGGCAGGACCTCTCGTCCCTCAGTGTCCTCGTCCATCAAGCGGGCTGACCATAAAAGTGCCAGTGCCCCAGAATTACTCCAAGGGTTAACATACCAAGGTGTGTGTGTGTAGGTGTGTGTGTGCGCGCGCGCGCGTGCATTGTAAAGAAAATGTTTATGATGAAAAAATGAAGTATGGGTTTCAAACTTTTAGAAAGAGATTTGTCTATTTGAAAAGCAGAGAGAGAGAGAGAGAGAGAGAGAGAGAGAGAGAAGAGATGGAGCCCGGACTGGGTCAGGTTGCAGCCAGGAGCCAAGAACTCAATCGTGCTCTCCCACATGTGGGGGAAGGAACCCAAGTACTTGAGCTATCACCTGCCGTCTCCCAGGCACACCAGCGAGAAGCTGGATCAGAATCAGAGGAGGACGCGATCCCAGCTACTCCCATACAGGCTGCTCATGTCCCTGAGCAGTGGCTTTACCCACTGTACCATAACACTCACCCTAAACATATTTTACAGCAAAGTAAATCTACTTGTTACATTCATTTTCCAAGAACTCTTTCAAGTCCTTCTGCATGGACCATGCTGAAACAGTGCCTGGCACCCAGTGACTGCACATTGGCAGTTTTGAGGGCGAGATACTCCATATGTCTGGGCACAGCTTGAAGAAATCCTCACCAGTAGCTTCTCTAAAGAGGGGTGCTGGGTGCATACTGACGACAAGAGAGCTCGCTCCCTCTGGTACCCTGTACTCTCTCCTCCTGGAGAGAGTAAGTACAGTTGTTCTCAGCTTGATTCTGATGTGAGGCACAAATACAATTTTGTCCCCACAGTATCTCCAAGCCAGGGTCTAAGAAGCCAGGAGAAATTCGTATTTCCCATGGTCACACCGTGTGTTGAGGTGGGCATCCTTCTCTCTTGCCTAGGACACCATGGAACCAGTGAGGCCACCATGCACGTCCCTGATATGCTGTGGCCTGTTGTGACTGGGGCACAAGTGCCCACACATTAGCCTTGGCTTTGTTAAGACCCCGTGCTGCCAACAGCACAGCAGCGCCTTCGGGGTCAAGGTCTGAGCCGCAGCAGTATCCCGAGAGCTACACCAACGTTCACAGCATCCTACTGATGGCTGGCGTGGTGGCAGATTCCACTTTATTTTGTCCTCATTGATTTATCTGATTGTGGAGAAGGGGAGGGAAGCTCTCGTGAACTTTCAACCTTGTAATAGCCACATAGCGAAGGTGGCACTGGTGGAGGTTAAATTTATTATGCAGATGTTGATCCCGAGTTTGCTGCCTGTCCTCACACATTTCAGAGGCACGCGGAGAAATTCCAAGGAACCATGCTTAGAAAAAGAACCTAGGAAAGCTTCCCCTTAGCGTGCGAGCAAACTAAAGGCAAATGGAAAAACCAAGACCCAGAGGGCTTTATCTTTCTACTTCAGCGTGTCTCAACAGCAGGGTTTGGAAGTGCTGGGTTGTATCAGTCTGCTTATCATGAGTAACACACTGATCCCAGCCGAGTAACAGGGCTGGTTTTAAAACGTTTGGCAGTTCTCACTTATCTGGGCAAGCAGTGCACACACACATACCCCGTGACTTGGGAAAACTAAGAGAAGTCCCCAGTTGTAACGCTGTAGACTTGAGTTCAGGCAGTCTCCCGTTTTCTGATTTAGGGGAGCTGCACTGGAGGGCAGGAAGAAAGACAGCACTTTGCCTGGGGGTTAAGTCGGAATTGTTACCAACGTTCTCACAAACAGCGAGATGTTAGGATTTTTGGAGATTGCATTATATACTCTTCATTTCTATTTTCCTCCCAAGGATCTGTTCTCAGAACTAATACACTAAGCAATCCAACCAGCGTTTTCCTTTGTATCAAACACGCTGAAGAAGTGAAGCTGCCCAGCCCCTACCTTTCTGAGGTTTAGAATCCAGGAGAGAAACACACAGGGTGTTTTATAACCAAATATGTTCTCAATATAAGGGTGCTGGAGTTACCTTGGCTAGAATGCCGAGCGAGAGAGCAGAGGGTAACGTTGCAAAGGGCAGGGTGGGGTGGACAGCAGAGCCCTGGTCTTTGGGTAAATTCTTCAACCTCTCTCAACCTCAGCTTTCTCATATGGTAAACATGGATGAGGACAGCATCCCTCTCATTAGATTGGTACAGCTTGGATAGCTCTCACCCTACACCGTCGGGACCAGAAGAGTTCTGCATTTTGGAATTTCAGCACACACACATAAGAAAACATTTTGGGGATGGAACCCAAGTCTAAACATGAAATTCACTTATGTTTCATATACACTTATTATGCACATCGCCTAAAGGTAATTTTATACAATATATTTAACATCTGTTCATGAAACAAAGTTTCATGGTGTAGAATCTCCCACTTGTGGAAGCATGGGTTGTTCCTGCTTGGGACGCCTGCGTGCCTGGTCTGAGCCCTGACGCTGGCTGCTGATCCAGCTTCCCGCCCCAGAGGCAGCAGATGGTGGCTCAAGTACTTGGATCCCTGCCATCCACGTGGAGGACCCGGATGAAGCTCCTGACTCCTGGCTTTGGCCTGACCCAGCCAGGCATTTGGGGCGAGCTCTGCCCCTCTGTATCTCTCTCTCTCTCTGCCACTCTGACTTTCAAATAAAATAAATTTAATTTTTTTTTAAGTCTTGGACTTCAGGGCATTTCAGACTTTTGGATGAGGGCTGTTGATGAAGGGAGCCATGTCCGGTGCCTTGCACAGATGAAGGCCTGTAGGTTTGCTCACCGGCCTTCCTTTGTCTCTGCTGATGGGGATGTAGCTCCCAGGAACACTGTGCACCAGATGACAGACGAGCCAATGTGCATCAGAGGTCATAAGCGCTTGAAGAAAACTAAAGCAGGAGTTGGGGGGAGAAAAGGATTTGCTGGGAAGAGAAGGGCCGGCCTCCGACATTAGGCGGGGATCAGCCATGGGGGAGGGGGGAGCCAGGTGCACGTCCGGATGGAAGCCAAAGGGGCCGAGGTCAGCATCCCAGGGAGCGAGTCAAGGAGCCCCTTGAACTTCTTGCTTGTGAGGTTTGTGACTTTGGGCACTGTCTCTTCTCTTCACTGCTCCTTCGCCTCTTCGGTTCCAGTGGACCCCTGCCTCGAGTCAATGCACAAGTCAATGGCTTATTTATTAGTAAGTCAGAATTACAGAGAGGGAGAGGCAGAGGCAGAGAGAGAGAGAGGAAGGGAGAGGAGAGAGAGAAAGAGAGAGAATCTTCCATTCATTTGTTCACTCCCCAAAGGGCCACAATGGCGAGGGCTGGGCCTGGATGGAGCCCAGGAGCCAGGAGCTTCTTCCGGGTCTCCCACTTGAGTGCAGGGGTGCAAGGACTTGGGATATCCTCCACTGCTTTTCCCAGGCACATCAGTAGGGAGCTGGATCAGCAGTGGAGCAGCAGAGACTTGAACCAGTGCCCCTATGGGATGCCAGTGCTGCAGGCTGCAGCTTTACCCACTATGCACAGTGCCGGCCCTAATCCACAGTTTCACTTTCCCAAAGTCAACTGTGATCTGAAAACACTAAGTGGAAATTTCCAGAAATAACTCCTAAGTTTTAAACTATGTGAGGTTCTGAGTAGCTGGGGACGTGCTGTGAGGTATCACTCAGTCCTGCCCAGGACAAGAACAGCTCTCTGTCTGGCTTACCCACACTGTATGCACTACCTGCCTGTTAGCCACTCGACAGCCATCACAGTTATCAGAACGACGGTCACAGGGCGGTTGCCCTTGGTTCTCAAAGGTAGCAAACGCATCAAGATGATGCCAGCGCTGCCAGTGTGCCGGTACTGCCCACCAGCTGCTAATGTGACTTTGCCCAAATGTCTTCCCTTACTGCCTACCGGGAAGCTTAATTTTAAGATTGTGTTCAGAAGGATGTGTCTTCCTGAGGCTCTGCCCTCACCTCCCCAGGTGGGCCACTTGGACTGCAGACCTAGGTCCACGTTCCAGTTGCCCACGTGCTTACTACTCTATGTGCTAGTTTTCATGCTGGATGCCGGGGCCCTGGGGGAAGCCTGCTCTGCCTCAGCCCAGTGCCTGGGCATGGTTCATAGCTCCCAGGGGATAGCAGGGAGACTCACACCCAGTCTGCTTGCCATCCCAAGAGGCTTCGACTAGGACACTATGCTTATCTCACAACATTCTGCCACACCTGGTGTCAGCTCTTTAATCTAGAGGGCCATATGAGGAAGCTGATTGGCTAGGGGAACAAAGAATTGGCAGAAGGTTGCCCAGTTCCACCACAGTGTTCACCTGCTTATGCTAAGTACAGGATGGGCTCAGGGGTGGGAAGAAAGAGCCAGACTAGGAGGAGCTCAGCCCCCCAGGGTAAGGGAGGCCGTGGTACCTAGAACCACACAGATTCCAGAAGCACGAAGCATCTCCTGCGGAGGCTGCATGTTCCCGTGGCCCTGATGGGTGGGATTCGGGGCCCTGGTGGGTGGGATTCGGGGCCCTGGTGGATGAACTCTATGACAACTACACCAGCCCTGCAGGATCCACAGGGGATTGGCTCCAGGTTCACCATGGCTACAAAACTCCACAGATGCTCAACTCCCTCCCATAAACTGGCAGATACATATAACCCACATACATCTTGTGGTATATTTACAATCATCTCTGCATTACTATAATACCTAACACATTATAAATGCTAGGCCAATAGTTGGTATATTGCACCATTCAGGGAACAGTGATGGGAGAGAGAAGTCTGTACACACTCAGCGCAGGTACACTTTCTCCTTGTGATACCCTCTGTCCACGGTTGATTCACTCCATGGCTGCAGACAGCCGACTGTATTTGGGGCCTACCTGCTGCATTTTCCTCCTGCTAACTATGAGCTGGGCTGATGGACAGCTTCCCCCCAGTGAGGTTACCTGTGTAGCTGGGCTTCCTCCCAGCCTGGGAGCTTGGGCATCCACCGAGCACACAGTGGCTCCATCAAACCTCATAGCTCTAGCTTCAGGTTTTTTTCAATGGTTTTTACATTTTGTTTGAAAATGTCTTCCACACACAGTGTCATGGAAACACACACACACATACACACACACACAAGGAGTCTTGCTGGCAAGTATTTTAACAGCTCTAAAATTATAAAGGCAACAGCTCATTCTCATATCTGCAAATGACCAGGCTCTTGCGGCCCCTGGTACTGCTTTCTCAATCTATTAATAGACCTCCTTCCCTGGTGCCCTGCAGGGTACAGGACATGGCATGTCCTGTGCAAACACTCACACACTCTATTTTGGAAGCTTCTTTTTTTTCTCTCTTCCATACTTGGCACTACATGTTTGATCAGAAGTAAGCATAATTTATACCTTTTTTTTTCTCCCTAGTACAAGCTACTTGTTTTAGTTTCTCAAACTGGAGACTGTCAGGCCAGAGAATGGTTCATTTGTGAGTTAAAATCTTTTGAAACACAGAACACACCAGATCGGTGACAAGTGTTCCGCAAGTCTGTTTGGTTTCCCTCTTTAAAGGAGTCAAATGCAAGCTGAACACAGTCTCCAGGCAAAACCCCGCTGCTGGCTGTCACCTCCCGGGCTGGACAAACACAGGCAAGACCAGGGACGACGCTCAGCTCCAGTGTACCCACGACAGCCACTCACCCTCCCAAGTCCCAAAGCGTTCACGAAGGTAACAATTCATTTTCTGAGGAAATAATTTACACACAGCTGAAGATGCAAACAGCACAAGAGAGTCTACAAGGAAAAGCAAATCTCTTCTCCACAGCCATCCTCCCATTTCCTCTCCCAAGTTCATGCTTCCCATCATCAAATGCAAGTGCGTAGTAAGCATCATAGGGCATGCTACTCACACATCACAGGGCGGCTACTCAACACATCGTTTTTGTATCTCGCTTTGTTCGCCGCACACTCTGTCTGGGAAGATGGTGTGGCAGGAGTGGACATTTCAAAAAAGCCCAGATGCACAGGGCAGAGGCTGGGGAGCACTCTGGAAGCCCTGAGACCACGGGGAGGCAGCCACTGCCAACAGCCCAGGGCTGCAGCAAAGGGAACCCCGGAAAGATCTAGCACAGTGGGCTCTGTGGAGCTGCCCACCACCCTGCTGTTGCATCCTAAGTCAGGAAGTCCCACTGTGGGACAGGTTTGTAGTCAATGCAGTAACCTTTGCATACTTGTCATATGTTTCTTCCATTTCTCTTCTTTGGGTATTTTATATGCAAAATCTGACTGTCTCCACTAGTTACCCAGGCCACGTTTTACATGGTCTAGTGCATTTTAAATAGAAAATTCTTTGTTATTTCAGCATTTTGAAATGCAAATCCCAAATGAAATATTCGCATGTAAAGTACTGGACCTGAATCTAAATAGGCGTCTAATGGTAAGGACCAAATTTTGAAAATACAGTGGAGAGAAGAACAAGTGAAGCCACGCCATGGAGAAATAATCGAGTGAATCAGAACGAGAGATGTTCTACAGCACACACAATCCATTCTCCCCCACCCCCCCACAAATTAATACCACAAGAAAGAGCAGAGAACAAGACCTGTTTTGGAACAAAGGACACTTGTTAAGAACAACCAAACACAAACTGGATTTGGATTCAGACTATCTGTAAACAAACACCACCTGTGAGATGATTGCAGCCATTGGGATATGGCCTGGCTGATCCATAATGAAAGGAGGTACAATCTCCATGTATCAGATCAAAAGAAAAACAAAAAAAAACATTTTAAGGGAATTATTTTTAGTTTTGCTAGGTAAGATAATGGCCCACGGAGTCTTCTAGAAACTGTTCTCAAATCGAGATAGATGCCTACTCAAACATGAGTCAGCAAAATGGGGTTTGTTTTAGAAGAGTCAGAGGTTATAAATGACCTCTGAGCAAGTTACTGACACATGTTGGATCTGGGTGATGGACACATGGGGTTCCTTACACTACTCTTTCATTTTGGGGTGCTCTCTCTGCCCTAACAAAATCCCGCACGCTGCATGGCTTAAATACAGACCCCGATTTCCTCACCTCGCTGCAGACAGAAGCCCAGGGTCAGGGTTGGTTTCATTCGAGGCCACCCTCCGTGGCCAGCAGATGACGTCTTCTCCATCTCCACAATTTCCCCGGGGTGGCGGTGGGGGGGCATGTTTGCAGCCCACTCCCCTCTTCTCACACACACGCCAGTCAGATGAGATGAGGATCCACCCAGCAACCCCACTGAACCATCAGCTGCCCCTTAAACCCTAACTCCTAATACAGACCCTTTCTCAGGTGCTGGGGGCTAAGGCTTTAACATACAAACTCGAAGGGACACACTTTAGCCTGTAGCAGAGACCTTCGAACATGTCTATCCTAAAACAGCTTTTTAAGTAACACAAACGTCTGCTTGTGTGGATTCCGTTCATCGGGAGCAGCTGGTAAGCCAGTGCACAAAACACTATCAGGTGAGTGTGATCTCCCACTCTGCCCCAAGACCCCACCGGCCCCGGCTGGGGTGAGCCCATTCATTTGTTTCCACTATTTCACAAGTGCAACAAGCCCCCAACCCTAAGACCCCGTTGTAGGAGGATTTTGTATTTCAGGACGTGAAAAGATCTCTTGGACACAGGAGGAGAGGAGCCCACCTGTTCCGCGGGGGCTGGATGGGGGGTGGAGTTGGGGGCTGGGGTAACGGCAGGGGGGCGGCGGAGGGACGGCACCGACCAAAGGCCACTCAGCTCCTGTGTTTTCTTAAACTTAATGTTGCCTGATGCCTGTACCACCCACTCTGTCTTTCCTCTGCTGTTTTTGCCTCTCCCCTACTTACCCAATAAATTCAAGGACCATCTGTTGATGCCAAAGATAATGTCAGACGTGAAGGTGTCAGTTTTTCGGAAATGCAGAAAGACATTTTTCTTGGTATCCTCACCATTTGCTAGCAGGTTTCCTTTGGTAAAATTACTCGTCAGTCTACTTTCTAAAGGTGTGATCCAGTACCCCCACTTCAAGAATATATTCTGACCCAAAATATGGAAAAAAAATATGGACAACGTTTTTCACTACAGTAATATTTGTATCTATCTTTAGAAATGGTAAAACAAATCATAGCATATCCAAATGCTAAAAATATTCTACAAACTTTGAGAAAAGACTATGAAGAGAAAACATGTAAAATTTTTTTTGGCGAGAACATTTTAATTTCCGGAAGAGAGGTGAAAGGCATAAACAAACTCTGGAAACAGATCTGGACAAAATCTTTATGCCACATACACAAAGAGTTAATTTCTTTTCTGTTTTTTTTAAAAAAAATTCATTCATTTCAAAGTGAGAGTTACAGAGAGAGAGGAGAAAGAGAGAGGAAGAGCGAGCGAGCGAGCGAGCTTCCATCCCCTGCCTCACTCTCCAAATGGCCTCCACAGCAGGGGTGGGACCAAGCCAAATCCAAGAGGCTCCCCTGGGTCTCCCACGTGGGTGCAAGGGCCCAAGCACTTGGGCCATCCCGTTGCTATCCCAGGCACACTAGCAGGGAGCTGGATCAGAAGTGGAGCAGCCGGGATTCGAACCAGCACTCCAATGGGATGCTGGCACCACAAGCAGTGGCCCAACCTGCCACATCACAGAGCTGGCCCTGAGTTAATTCCTTTAGTAAACACCAAACACTTACGAATCAACAACAGCAAAACCCATAAAGGAAGAACTGCTGAGGAAAAGCCGTTCACAGAAAATGCAGTATCTCAGAGTGTCACATGCACTCAGCTCACTGTGGAAGAAACGCCCGTTTCAAGGACAGTCACCTGGGGACCAACATCCGAGGACCAGACAGGGGTGTGAAGAAAGCAGAACTGGCGTTCAGGTGTCAATGGGTATTGATTGGAGTTTGATCATCAAAGGGGCTTCAGAAATGGAATGAAAAGGTAACGCACATTTGCCATGAACTTTTCCAAGTCCCCTTGAATCTATCAAATTTTAACATGCACATCCCCTCTCACCCAGGAGTTCTAATGCCTGTAATCTAGAGCGATGCTTTGACAGGTGCAGAATGCTGTGTGTGTGGCTGAACCGCTCCCACAGCCTTTCTATGGGAAGAGCTATGACTGGGGTCTGGTTGGATGCACCAGGTCACGTCTATGGAGTGAAGTACTATGCAGTCTTGAACAAAGGCGATACAGCTTCGTGTTTGCTGGCTTAGTCAAGAGGAAAAGCTTTGGGTGTCTTTTATGTAACAAAAGGTCTGTGTGTATCCATGTTCCCTTGTGCTTGCAAATGCTCAGATGTGTGGACAGATGGATGCTGGGCCACGGGCTCTGGATGTCTGGGGACCGGAGTGTGGTGGCAGAGTGTCAGCGGAAGATGACCTTGTGGCTCCTGTAATTTTATTCCCTAATGAATCCACTCAAGTATGTATTGCTTGCAAAACAGAAAACCTCAAAGTGGCAGGAACACTTTCGAGGTTCCTGGGAAATGCTTGCAATGGGAAATGCTACCTAGGAGACAAAATTCAGCTGGTAAAGTGGAGAAATCCCTATAGCAAGTGGAAGGAACAGAGCACTCTAGAATGTCAGTAGTCTGTGACCTGGTGATGGAATCATGGGGACATTTTTCTTCGCAGTGACCTAAATTTTCTGAAACCTGTTCGCATGGTTCTCACCATCTTAAAAGGATCGGAACACAATGAAGTGGGCGGATCCTGTGCAGTGACTTCAGCTAAAGATCAAAACCCAGCCAGCAGTGGGTCCGTGAAGAGCAGATCCGAGTGAGGTGAGGCCCCCCGCTAGCCCAGAGAGCGTGACCGTGGGTCCGAAGCTGTCGCAGTGTGCAGGGAAGCCAGGCTCGCACACCTGCACCGTGGCTGTGCAGCTTCCCGGAGACGCCTCCAGTGGACATCCAGGAAACCAGCTTCGAACCCTGACACTTCTGAAAGCCATCTATTTGTCCTTGTCTCAAATTCCCCTTCCCTCGGGTTAGCCTGCAAGCCGCGGCTAGCGTTGTTCCCCACTTGCTCCCTGCCCTGGATCTCGCTCTTATCCAGACCAGGGCTCAGGGCCTCCCAGAACCGTCCCCCTCAGCCCCAACCGGCTCCTTCGTCCTCAAGTCCCTTGTCATGAACCCCGCCCGCTCCCCTGCCTGGACTCAGACCTCACTCACCCACCAGGCCTCCCCATCAGGATCTCACGGGGACGTTGTTGGTCCTCTTGGATCCTTGGAGACAGGCCTACCTCTGCCTCCTGACATGCCCACTAATGCATGCCTTCCAGCCCCGTCTTCCCTTGTGAACCCCAGACCCATGTGTCCTCCTGGAAAATCCCATAAGCACCTACAACTCAAAATATCCCAAACTAAACCCCCTCTTCTTTCTACAAACCCACTTCTCTCTAGTGCTTTCCACCGTGGAAAAGGGATCCATTCATGTAGAAACCTAGCGTCCTGACACCTCCTTCCACATCTCTCCCACTTCCAACCCATCACCAGGTCTGAAGGGCCTTCTCCACCTAAATACCCCATGAGTCCAATGCCCTTGTGTGTCTTTCCTCTATGGTCGCAGTCCAGGCCACTCCCATCTCCCAAGTGGACTATTGCAGTCGCCCCCTAGTGGCTTCCCCGTCATCTCATTTCCCACCTGTTCCCCTCCCCATGGAAGTCCCACATGTATAACACGGAGATAAGATTCCCTGCTCCTGAGCCTCCTCCCAGGCAGCTCTGCTCAGCTCTTCATATGTTTTGTCTACGCCTCCTACACACCCCAGATGGTTAGAAAGGAGACTGGGACAGGTATGGCACCTGCCCTAGGGGAACAAAAAAGTAAACAAAATACGGATGCCCGTGACAAGTGCTAGGATGGAAATGAAGAGGCTTGGAGAGAGACAGGAGGAGAACACTTCCCTTCCCTGATGGGGCCTCTTTCATTGTGTTGGATGGCTCAGCACCCCGCCCAGCCCAGGGTCATCCAGTCTGTTCTCTCTGCCTGGAAAACTCGCTTCTCCCAGCACCTGACAGCTGCCGATACATCCTCTAGATCCCAGCTACGTGCTGCTTCCCCCCAGTGGCCAGCACACGCTCTCACATCTCCCTCGGTTTTCCCTTGGTGGCCCTTAGTACCACAAGACTGAATTGGTGACGCGTCCAATTGTCAACCTCTCTCTCCCCAGGAATGGGCACCGGCTGGCCGGACACTTTAAAAGGATTCTTAAGTAAATGGATCAATGTGCAAATTAAATGAAAACTAGGCAAGCCAGGACTTTGTTTGACCGAGGCAGACAATGACCTTGGGAGCGTTTGGAAGCGAGGAGGAGTCTCTAGGCTGAGCCTCCTTTTTGGTTGCTCAAGGACGGGTTCAGACAGGAGAAGCCGCACATTCAGGCTCTCTGTGCCACCCACCAGCAGGCCCAGCTCCTGGATCCAGGGACAGGCCTCTCCTGCCTTTCTCCGTGAACTCCGGGGCACTTGAATTAGGTCCTCAGGGAAGTTAATTCCTGGAGACAAACCTTCTGGCTGCTAATCACTGACTACGAAAGGAAAAATAATGTGGGCCGCATTAATATTTCACTGATGGATTTAGTTACAGAGATTAAAGTGTCAGCTTGGTAGGCTTCCAGCATGTCTCCGGTTTGACACGACTTTTAGAGGGAAGGTAAAGACATGCCGAGCCGGCTCCTTGACATGCAGGGGGCGGCGTCCCGTGGGTCTTTCTCTCCAAACCATGGCTCAGTTTGTCATGGTGGCTCTTGTGACTCCAGGGAGGCACACAGCCAGAAAGAATAACAGGGGTAACAGGGGTGTGCAGCGCAGGCCCGAGACCTGTTGGCACCGAAGTGTGGGAAACGCTCTCACAAGGCCTGCCCACAGTCAGCCTTCCAGACTGAGGTTATTAATCTTTCATGTCCCCAAACACTCAAGTCACAGGGTTTCGAAAAGGAAAAATACAGTGGGAAGGCAGGGAGGCCGTGTGGCCGAGTAGAAGGAGCAGCCGCAGTGACTCGGGAGCCCGGCCCCACCTTCCTCGCCCAAAATCGAAAGGACCGGCCCCACTGATAGCCAAGCTGTCTGCCCCCTTCGCGACTGGGTTTGAGGCCTGGGGGTCCTGTCTGCCTGTGACACATCTGGACACGTTTCTAAGTAGTGGTGGGGGTGCAATGCTTAGGATCACGCAGTCAGCATGCCTGGAGTCCAGTCTGGGGTTTCTACACACTAGCTCTTTGCTCTTAGCCTCCTGGTCTATGAAATGGGCCTCACAGGGCTGCTTGTGTCAAAGAGTACGGGGTGGGGATACTCTATGGAAATGCCTAGTGCATAACAATGGCTAGCACATAATAATGGCTATTGCTAACTGTGCCCAGAAAGGACAACAGACCACAGACACCCAAAGGCCTGTGGTCACTGACCTAGAGAAAAGGAAACCAGCTCCTCATTGTCACCTGTATCCAAATGCTATCCAAGGAATGGGTGCTCAGGTTATAAGAAATAAATAAGCAGAGCCCAAAACTGCTCATTCACCTGCATCTCACTTACAATTCAGTACAAGCCCTTAGCAGGTGTACAGGGAAGAAGGCACACAGATGCCCGTGGGCAGTCACTGAGCTGGGAGGAGTGATGGTGTTTTTATTTCTTATGTGCACATTAGTCCTCTCTGAATGTATTCAGGAAGCACATATCAAATGTTAACATCAGAGGAGAAAGACTTAGATCAGATTTCAGTCGCTGGCTTCTCTGTATTACAGATCATGATGCCTCTGGGACCCTGAGCCATTCTAGGTCCTTCCACTTGGCAGCTATTCTCACAACTCATCTGGCTTTCTAATTGCAAAACACAATCAAACCTTGAAGGAGTGAAAGGTCAGTAGGAAACAAACCTCAGGAGGGTGAAAGATAATGACTACTCGTGAAATGAATGAATTTGACGGTACTGTAGATAGACTCTCTCCACCTGACAACTGTTTGTGCCTAACACCCACACTCCTCAAGGTGAACACACAGCACAGCTGCAATTTCACAGGCGCACACACACACACACACACATACACACCAATCCTTAGCTTCCCATGCCTTAACAGCCTGGCCTGGAGGTCCAAATGGAGTTACGTGAATGGCAATCATTCAAATTCCACAGGCACTTGTTTCTACCTGCTTAACACACAATCCCCTAAAGGCAATGCAATGTCAATGGGGAGTGAGAAGACAAACTTAGCAAGGAAACAACAGTGTGTTGTCTCTCAAGGGATTTTTCTCAGCTGATTGCTAACATGTAGAGCATGGTTAGTCCTTTCGAAAGTTCTCTTTGGAAGTGCAACTGCCAATTTGCTTCTCTGAAGGCCGAGGGCTGGTGAGAGTGGGGTGTTTGATTCTCTGTACAGTTTGTGTCACGGGCATCTCAGTCTTCCTGGAAGGCAATGGTGGTTTTCAATGTTTTTTGTCTCCTATTGCTCAAAGACAGGCCTGGACACGTCCTATCCCACAGCAACCATGTATTTAATCTAAGAGAGAAAAAAAGCCTCAAAATCTCTACTGCCCTTGGCCTGCTGGTTTTCTGGACTCCAAAGTCAGACGGTTAACCCATGGCCAAGCTGTAGCCTTTCTGCTATTTGGGGACAGATTTTTTCCCACTCCCCACCGAACCTACGGGGGAATGCCATCCAGTGTCTGCACTGGATCAAACCATTTCTCTCCGAGAACCCGGATCCTTCTTTCCTTCACTAATCCACCAAGTGGAGAAGATCGCACTGAATTTAAAGATGTCACGAGTCAAACGAGACAAATCCCAGTGTCCTTCCGCCTTTCAGTATCTTAGCCCTTCTGAAACAATGTCAGTAGCGACTCGGGGAAAGGCAAGGAGAAAGACGCGTAAATGAAGAACTGAATCGAGGTCTCCCGTTCCTACTCATCAGGAGCATTTGATTGGATTTTGGCAGCATTTCTAGAAAGATCTGGAGCCCTACCGCGCTCTGGTTAGCAGCGGCCACCCCCGTGCCTTCCTGCTGACCTCCCCATTGCCTGTTTTTGAGCGTTAATGAAATCCCTGACATCAGCCGTGCACAGCAAACACCACTGTTTCTACCGTGACGTTTATACGGCGCTCTGCCTCCTGCCTCTCTCACCAGGGAGTTTTTATGTCTCACGGAGAAACCCTGGGTCCCACTCTTTATTGGCCCCATGGCACGCCAGCCCATCAATACCTGTCCAGGCCTGATGAGATCATGCTGTGGTTCTTAATCAGAGTGAAAGAGAGCAAGAAAGACCTTTATTAAAAAATCAATTAAAAACCAGTTGCCCCAGGTACACGATAGCATCGCCGGGGCGAGAAAAGGGGACAGATGAGAAAAGAAAGTGGCAGCAGGCTCTGTGGAGGTACCGGTCACCCGCCGCCTGTTGGTGTACTCTTTTTGTTTTGTTTCAGATCAAATCTTTCCTCCAAATGCAATCATGCAGCCACCTGCCATTCTTAGGTGCTCCAAATAATTCTAGAGAATTCTGGGAGCTTTGCAGAACCATCTGTAGCCAACTTTTATCAGGACAGGGTAATTTTGCTTTGTTCTGGAATTTTATGCATGTGGACCCACGCTCCGGTGAGTCTGGTTCCCTCTGGACAATGTCATCTCTACGAGGTGTCATGTTACACTGCACCTACAGCAGCCAGCACAGTGCTGGCCACATTTAACCATTGTCAGCCGCTACCATCTCATCAATAACATTTCATCCACCACAACTGATTTTTGTTTGGAGTTTTGTGTTGTTGATGCGATTCAAAAACACAGGACTAAATATGGTGGCCCCTTAGCTGTTCGTCTTGTTGGAAGGTCTAGTTTCTTTGGGGGAACCCTAAGACATCACCAGCAGCTGGGTGAGAAACCTGACGGCAGTGTGGCTGCCACTCAGATGGTCATCGCGAGAGCTCCCAGACGAAGGCAACTTTCTCACGAGCTCCTACAGAGCCAGGTCACCACGAAGAAGTGGTGATTCCTGCTACAGACACACTGGTTCATGAAACTCAGGAGTCATGTGGCCATATTCCTTGAGCGGTAGAGAGAAGCCTTTGATGAGAAAAACAGCCTTATCTACAAATCACCTTCTAGAAGACTGACCATGGGGTCATGCACGCCCCTTTTTAACTTCTTTGATCTACAATTATGACATTTGAAAACACTCATGTAGAAAAATTGGGAGAACAAGACAGGACACAAATAGCACTGTTGTGTCCATTTCTGGTTCATTTGGGGTTCTGTATATGGTAGTGCAGATAGTGGAGAAACTAGCATTGGGCTGGGTTACTATTTACGTATTTATTTTTGTCAAGAAGGCTTCCAACCCACAGTCCCTCCAGAGCAAATTAGAAACTCTTTCCAGGAAAATTAAAACTGTGCCTAAAAAAGATCTGCAGCATCAAGCTCTGTGGAGTCAAGGTGAATTCCCCTGGTGCAAGCCTGGTGCAGTCGCTCCATCCTGCTTGGAACAAAATAACATTCATACTACAGAGTTTGTTTTTAGAAGGGAAGAAGAGAGAGCAAGGACCCAGAAAAAGGAGCAGAGGTCCTGAGTAAGGGCAGCTCCCCCCTGCTGCCGTGAAGGTACAATGACAAAGTGGCTCATGGGAAAGTCCCAGTGTGTCACAGCTCACTGCACTGCAGCTCAGGTCTCAGGGAGGCGACAGAGGGAGATGCTCTTGGGTAATGCAGTTTGTGGGAATTCCTATGCAGTAATGTGATCAACAAATATTTTGCTTAGCACCAACTTTTTCCTAGGTCCTGTGCAAACTTCAATCTTTTTCTGCCTGTATCTTAAACACACACACACATACACACACACACAATCTCATCTTCATGTGGAATGAGTATTTGGAGGGGCTGGGAGGGAGTATTTTTAACTGTGGAGGACTTGTATTTCGTCCAAGCAGATGGCAGCGTGGGGTTGGAGCTGCGAGTCATTCCTGCCCAGGCCTTGCCCTATGTATTCCACTCTGCGTGATCCCCCCACCCAGGGATGGCCTGGAAGGCAGGCACTGGGCCTTACTCTTCTTTGTCTTCCTGCTCAGCACAGGACTCAGGACCCAGCAGGTCTGGAGAGGATGAATGAACCAGAACAGAGGAGCTTTGCTGCTTTGCCTCATGCAGAACACAAACACTTGGTAGGAGGCGACATGGTGAAGAATCAGTGGGATAGCAGATTTCGAACCGTCCCTCCCCAGTAGACCCCCGGAAATCCTCACTAGGCTCGGGGTGGGTCTCGGGAACACAGCTGTTGCTCCCCAAGGCGCTCTGGTCACCAGGCACGGTTGGGAGACTGCTCTGACGTGAAATACTAGCCACAGAGGATCAACCGGGAAGTAAAGAGGGATGATGATGGTGTTTGGGGGTGCGGGGAGGCTTAGTTGTATGGACAATGAGCACAGGTGAGGCACACACTCTTAACACCTCGCCAATGCCACTTCTCACGGGAACACAGGCCCACAGCAGCAGGTCATCCAGTGACTGGGTCTCTGCCCCAGGGCACCGAGGCCTGAAGCCCCACCTTTGGACCTTGTTGGACCACGGCAGGCCCTGTGCACGACCCTTCCTTTCCTGTTCAACTCCTAATGTAAATGCAGACCATCCTGAGATTGTCCGTGAGGCCACTTTGCTGCCCATTGATTTCCAGAAATCCGGCGGGTCCTGTGCAATCCTCTTACATGAAGATCAGATACAGGAAACAAAACTGGGAAATGAAATAGGAAATGCCACAAAGGTTCAACTGCTGCCGTCCAGACCCAGCGTGGTCTGGCACAAGCCCAGGCTGATGCTGGTAAACACACATTTTAAGGGAAAGCCTCCAGACATGCCCCAGTTATCATACAGATGTCCAGGGTGCAGCAGGAGAAATGGGGCAGCAACTGTAATGGACTCCCCGAGCAAATTCAGACTTTGAAGGAGCCAGAGACAGGTGACACTGTTGCAGCATCACTGAGTGGTTACCTTATTCCGGAAACATCACTTTACTGACGTCCTAAGACATCATCCGGCTCCTCCTAGAACCAGGCACCAAGCGCTACCTGCAAGCTCCCCAGGCCACAAGGATTCCCGGAGATGCCTCCACCATGAAGGCTGCCAACAAGAGTCAGTCACCTTTCCCTCTCTGAGCCCCAAAGGCCGAGGCTTGCCTGCAGAACTGCTCATTGGCACTTGGCATAATTGGACACATTGTGTATATTTACTCTGTTGCCATCGCCTCCTCCAGGTGCTAGAAGCATAAAGTGGAATGAGCCATGGTGTCTGATCCTGCAGGGTTTATAATCAGACGGAACCATGGCGTAAAATAAATAACACTGTAAGGGCTGAGCAGGCTAAATCCCCAATCGCGAGACAGCCGGTGCTCCTCAAACTTTAATGTGCATGGGAATCTGGGGATCTTGTTAAGCTGCAGATTCTGGTTCAGTTGGTCTAAGTCAGAGTCCAAGCATTTCTAACGAGCTTCCAGGTGATGCGATGCCAATCTGAGGACCACACCTTGAACAACAAGGCACCGGACTTCTAAGGGAGGTGTCAAGCAGGAAACTAGGAACATGCATTTGGAATTCAGGAGAGAAGTAGACAAGGGCACTTGGGAAAGTTCATGGGGGCTGGCATCGTGGCATAGCAGGTTAAGCCTCTGCCTGTAATATTGGCATCTCATAAAGAACTGGTTTGAGACCTAGCTGTTCTGCTTCTGATGCAGGTCCCAGCTAATGCACCTGGGAAAGCAGCAGAAGATGGCCCAAGTGTGTGGGGTGTTCTAACCACAAAGGAGACCTGGGAGAAACTCCTGACTCCAGGCTTCGGATTAGTCAAGCCCTTGCCTTTGCAGCCACTGGGGGAGTGAACCAGCAGATGGAAGATCTCTGTATGTCTCTCTCTTTCTCTAATCTGCCTTTTAAGTCAATAAGTAAATCTTTTTTAAAAAGTTCTCAAAAAATGGAATTAGAAGATTTATTTTGGTGCAATATAAAAATTTTACATTTTCATTTTATTTGAAAAGCAAAGAGACAGAGAGGGAAAAAGAGAAACAGAAATATTTAATCTGCTCATTCACTCTCTAAATGCCTGCAACAGCCAGGGCTGGGCCAGGCCAAAGCCAAGAGCCCAGACCTCCCTTAGGGGATGCATGTGTCCCAAGTGGAGACTTAACCATTGCACCACACAACTGCCCTTGATGCAAAAAAAATTTTTTTTAAATAAATATTTTATTTAAATACTTTATTTAAATATTTTATATAAATTTTATTTAAAATAATATTTCCATGAACATTTTGAAGGCCCTTCCTATGTATGAATTTCAACTTTTTTTTTTTTTTGCACTAAAACCAGCATCTTTTCATTTTTGGACGTCCCCTCCTAGACGTAATCTGGGGAGTTAGAGATCTAGATGACAGTTACCACCACTAGCCTGGCTGAAGTTGCCGAGAAAAGGAGGGGGAGAGGGGAACCAAAAACACAGACATGGATGCTGCATCTCATGCAAGCAAATCCGCCTGGGCCAAAAGGCTCCCACTGGAGGCCACGGCTGGACACAGCTGCAGAGGGACTCCGAGGCCACGTTAAAGAATTCGGACCTGCAGAAACAATTCCTGTTCCTGATGGTCCTGTGGGAGTCTCGGGGTGATGTGGCTGATGGCAAGACGACATCAGCATCCACACTCACTCACTGCTTGGACAAATGGAGTCATTTAAGACAAGAGAGGCCCATGTGTTACTCTGGAGCCCTGGCAATTTCTTACAACATTTAAGGGAGCAATTTTGAGTGGATTCTCAAGGCGGCTAGCCACTCATTCCTGTTACTGAGAGCAGACTATAAATATGACACACCACCGCCTGGTAATTGCTTTATTTCGGATTAAGTCTAGCAATTTTCTTGTCAGAGACAGGTATGCAACAGAAAGGGAGTGGGGAAACTTGGACAGGTCGGGCAGTTTTTGCAACTTGAAAAACCACCTATAGTTATTTTCTTTTACATTAGCATGGCGGATTCAGCGTTAGCACCAACTGTGTTTTCTCTCATGGTCTTTTTGCTTTGATCATCTTTCGAGCTCAAGACTTCATTAACCCTGGTAAGTGCAGGCCTGTTGTGTCTCGTTTTTCCCCTCTCAACTGGACTGATCCACTTCAGGAGTTCCTCGGGGAAGTGGATGAGAAAGCTGGAAAACCTACATGTTGGTAACTGGTACCCAGGACGGACCAACCACATCTACCCTGCTCCCTTAACCAAGTGCACAAGTCCCCAGGATTGCATTTAGCTCTGTGTAACCAGTGAGTCACCTGGCACTCATGTGTCTCCACAGTAACACGTGTGTGTTCATCCAGCCTTCCCAAGAGCACCCAGTGGTTATGTGAGAAATACAATGAATTCATCCCATCCACCAAAGAGTGCATCCACAGCCTGGCCCACAACTGTCACTCCACTCTTCATTTTTTCAAGGTAGGAGACCATGCCAGGAAAGTGTGCTTTTTTCTTTTTTTACGTTATAAATTTATTTTCAGAAAAAAAACAGAGTATATAGGCTTTGGGACACAGAGCAGTTTCCCTCTGTGTCTTTCTTTCCTCTAGTTGCCTTGAGCCAGAAACCATGTCAAGAGATGAAAACTGGGGGGCAGGCGTTGAGCCCCGCAGTTACAGCACTGCTAAGGGCCCCATATTCCGTATCAGTGTGACTGTTTCAAGTCCTGGCTACTCTGCTTCTGAGCCAGCTTCCTGCCACTGTACACCCCGCGAGGCACAGGGATGGCTCAAGTACTTGGGTCTCTGCCACCCACTTAGGAGACCTGGATGGAGCTCTGGGCTCCTGCCTTCCACCTGGTCTAGCCCTGGCTGTTGCAGGCACTGAGCTTGTGAACCAACAGAAAATTTCTCTCTTTCTCTCTCTCTCTTTCTATCTTATGCTGTCTTTCAAATAAAAATGAAAATTAGTGAATAAACTTACAAGGAGAGATTTAAAAAGAGAGAGGAGTTTTGCCAAATGTGCAGTGTGCTGACATCATAGGACACAAGACAGCTCCATCACCTCTCACAGTCGGCTCCACCTCTCACCTTATTCCCTGGGTCCCCAATCTGTGTCTGCTCTCTGGCCTTGTCTTTTCCAAAACATTATTTGTTGACATACAGTCATTTCCTTAGATATAACCTTTATTTTCAGATGAATTCAATTTCCTGGGTCCTAACTGTAAGAGGGTTCAACAGATACTGCTTATTACTTTCTGTCTTCCAAACTGGTTGGCAGTAACAACCAGTTACTGGTTGGGAGCTTCTGGTCTCAGAGAGCTCACTGGATTCTTCAGACCCGCCCATATCAAATCCATTGAAACTGACTTTGAGTTTCCCGATCTTTCTGTGTGAGTGGCTTTCACACAGCTCGTGTGGAGCCGTTAGGCTCTCACAGGCAATTGCTTTCAACACCCTTGGGCAGGGTGCGGAATGAACAGAGCCCGAGTGTGTTTCCCTCTCAAGGGCTCGACGGCCCTAGCTTTCCAGTTTCCATTCTGTGTCAGACCCCATAGCGGGCTGCTTCACACAGAGCTGACAGCCTTGCCCTCCTTCTTCTCTTCTAGTTAGTTATTTTTAACACCGACATAAAGGAGTTTTAAACTCGCTTTCAGCACCTTCTTTTCAAATACGACATTCCAAGTTCAAGCTCAAACTTAAGCCTAAGGAGGCTGTTATCAACACCTGACAGCAAAACAGCAATAATGAATGAACATATTCGAATACCCCTTGACAAGACGGCTTCCGCCTCCTCTTAAGAAAGCACAGTGGATGATCTCTGCCTGCGTTGTGTGCGTATCACTTTCTCCCACCCTGGTGTCTCAGCAAGATGAAGAATGTCTGAGCAATTCCACTTCCCTCCACAGACGCCAAAGAGAGAGGAAAAAAAATCGAATGAGAAGTGGAAGCAACCACTTGGCCTCCAACAAGTCCCTTGGAGCTTCTGCCCAAAGCAATTTGAGCACATGCGAGGGGTCTTCAAAAAGTTCATTGAAAAGTGCATTAGGAAAACTTTATGCATGGGCTTCAAAATTTCTGTCTCATCAAAATAAGCATATCTTTTGATTCTGCTTCTCCTTGAACTTGTTAAAGTACCCTGGTGTTTCTACTTGCACATGCATGTACTCCATCAGTGGCAGACATGGAGCAAGCATGAGAAGTCTCTTGAATAATTTACGGAAAAGGCAATTTTATAGCACGCGTGATGGGGAGGAAAAACAGAAAATGAAAAACCCAGTGATTCAGATCCCATAAGATGCAGCACAGAGGTAACACAGAGAGGTAACACAGAGACACATGCGTGGTCTGAAAGTGCTTCGTGTACATACTGCCACGGAGGTTTCAATTTCTCATAATACTTTCACAAAACCAAACAGAAACTAACCACTTTCTCTGCTCAGAAACGAGCCTAATATAAAAATTATTTTACAGTAAAAGATGCCAAAAACAGTAAAAAAAAAAAGCTGTGTGATCTGTCATTTTTTAATTGAATACTTGTACCTTCACAAGATTTCCACCCTTCAATATGAGAACTGTATTTGCATGTACTCTTTAGATAAAGCAAAGAGCTGTTTAATATACTTGAAAAACTAGCAGCCAACATAATCAGCTCCTAATCTACATTCCCATTATAACACTTTAGACACTTTAAATTTACACATATGGTCTACTTGAATCTGCAAGCAAATACGTCCTTGCATAGAAAAGACAAATATTTATGTACAAATAAATAGTGTTTTAGCGCACAGGCACTCCGAGGTGAAGGCTGATGTTTTATGACTTGACTCTTAGCCTCGATAAAACACGCTCACAGGCAGCATTTTTCTTTGGGGATAAGTCATAACTTTGCCTTGGAGGCTATTAGGGGACCATTTACTGACATGGGACTCAACCTACAATTCCCATAGAGAAACGTTAGTTAAAAAGCAAGACTGATGGAGGGGACTTTCCGGGAAAACCCTCGGGGGACCTGAAGTTCCCCAGCGCCAGGCATGCACTGCCATTTTCCTTATTGGCCACAGACTATTGCATTGCAGCGATGGTTCCTAAGTGCGCTGCGGCATGGGCACGTCACCGCTCCACGTAGGATCTCCGCAGGCCCACGGCTACAGGAAGTGAGTCACTGAGATCACTGGCCCTTTCCCGAGCCTCCGGGGCTTGCATGACACAATGTCTGCTTTCCCGGCTGTGTACAGGGCCATGTCTTTTCATCTCAGATCTAATAATATCTCCTGGAGGAGGACTTGCCCGAGGATTAATGGGATTGAGCCCTTAGGGTTATGAAATCAATTTCCTTTCATCGTCAAGCCACACATTCTGCCCTCTGGCGCTCCAGAGTGAAGTGGTCAGGGCTCTGTCCCCTCCATCACGGGTGGGAGCTGTGATGAGAACGTCACGGGAGTTTCACCTGCGGGGACCAGACAGCACTCGTCTCCTGTCTTCACCCAGCATGGGATCAGCCCCTACGGAAGTGTGCCTCTGACAGCGATGACTCGGCCATTGCGTGTACTGTAGAAAGATGCAGGGGACCCTCTTCCAGTCAACTCTGTGTCACCTGACCTCTCGAAGCTGCCTTCCCATGCATTGGGAACAAAACACAGAGTAGCAGGAGAGGAAGCGACTCTAATTGGCCTGACCTCACACATTCCCTTCCGTGCACCTGTGACCAGGTGGAGCGGTGGGCAGGACTGCCAATGGCCGTGGATCATCAGTCTGCTCTATACTGGAGGGAGCGAGAGCGGAAGGGCAAACATCTCCGTATGAAAATTTGGGTTGCACCTAAGATGTCGCTGAGTCCTATCTTACATGTGCATCCCGGTCCCAGTTTTGCAAAGTGCTGCCAAATCAACATCTTGTTTTATCCATCCAGAAATCCATAACAGAAACAGGACTTTTTATTCTGATTAATTTAAAAATAGACTGAAAAACAGAAACATAGAATTAAGGTCATCCAAGGCATTCTCCACTGAATGTCATTCTCCAAATGACAAAGTCCCTGCCGAGTTCATCGATTCCTATGACGAACACAACAGGGAGAAGAGCTAACGTTTTTTTAGAGTTTAGCACGTACAGGCCATTCAGCTTAATATTTTACATGGATGCATCAACTGTTCTTTCCCGATGCCTGTGAGATATGCCTTGGAGTGGCATAGAAGCGACAGATGAGAAAAACTGTACTTTAGTGGAACGGGTACTAGGTTTATTTTTTAGTGTTTAAGCCACAAAGAAATAATGTTTAAGATATGTGTTTACATTGATTTGAACATCACACAACATATACACATGTTAAATCACCACATTGCACCCTATAAATGTATATGTGTCAAAATTTTTTTAATTTAAAACTAAACCTCCATCACTGACTTTCTTGTATGCCTACTTGAAAGCTATCATCACTCTTGTTTAGGTGGGAAAGAATTCACTTAAGGGGTGGCATTGCGGCATAGTAAGTTAAGCTGTCGCCTGCAACACCAATCCCATATGGGTGCTGGTTCAAGTTCTTGCTGCCCCACTTCTGATCAAAATTCCTGCTAATAGCCTGGGAAAGCATTGCAGGGTGGCTTAAATGTTTAGTCCCCTGCACCCCTGCACCCACGCAGGAGACCCACAAGAAGCTCCTGACTCCCAGCTCCATCCTGGCCACTGTGGCCATTTGGGGAAAGAACAAGCAACGGAGGACACCCCACCCCCAACTCTGTACTTCTTCAAGCAAACTTTCAAGTTAAATTAATCAAGAAAAGGAAAGAAAAAAATTCACTTAAAAGAAGTTTGTTTAACAGGTCTACTATATCAATCAAATTAACAACTAAAAAAATTGGTAAGTAGATCTTATAATATACAAGCAATAATGGTTTTCACATCCACTCCAATTTCACACAAAAATAACCTTGATAAAACAATTTCTTGGTATTGTTCAAAACTCTGATAAAGCCATTATCTCCTAAGACTGACTTTCTTCACAGAGGAAGATGTCTAATATTGCTGCTAGCACAGGCAACTGCAAGCTGTATCAGAGACAGCACTGCATTTAGAAGCTGATGGAAAGCCCAGCTCTGAAGCGAGCATGGTTTACAGGAAACTACAGAAGCCAAGAGCCAGCCGGCTTCTGCTTGAAGCCCATCCACTCGCCCATTCTGTGCCCTGTGCCAAGCTGCTCGGCCAGCCTTCCCCTCCCACTCATCATGAGCTTAGTGGGAATAAAACCTCAGTGACTCAGGAGTGGATTAAGGCACTTCATGTAAATAATCTGCTTAGGGCAGAGCCTAGAACAGAAGTCTGTGCTCCATTAAATAGTGGTTCTTGAATCGTTTTAAATCAGGGATTGTAAGTACAGGGTCTTAGAGAAATTCAATATATTTTACATATTTTTTGTGACTTCTGAGTTTGGCCCAGCCCTGACCAATCTGCTGATATCTATCTATGTATATGTATATAGATATATAGATACACACACACACACACACACACTCCTGAATGTGCTACTGACCATTTTCATGTGGAATGAAAAGGTGTGGATTCCTCAATTCATTCTCTCAACAAATACTAACTACCTCCATTAGGCCAAAAGGTGGGATGTGGAGGAAAACAGGTTCTTGTAGTTTTGCAGAGACAGGCAAGAAACCAACAACAGCACGTCCAGAGGAGAGCTGCTGACCCAGTGTGCAGTGGACAGAGGGACCGTGAGAGGCCTCCGCACCAGGTAACATTTCAGCATCTCCGTGGCCCCAGACAACTCATGGTCCAGGCAGTCATCCTCCCCTTCTCTAGGTATCTGCTTAAAAGATGGGAATGTACACCCATCCCAGAGGTCTCCTGGTGGCTGGCTGTACCAGGGGAAGAATGAACACATCCCTGTCAAGTCATTTCTCCTTCTAACATCTTCATATTGCATGAGGGTTGGGCCCAAAGGTTACCAAGAACCACAGAATCCACCAACAATCTCTGTGAGCAAGGTTTTTTGCCAGGAATGAAGCCATGCCTGCATCAGTTAGCTTTATAATTCTGTTTTTAACATCCTTGATGTCTAACCCCACCACGTCAAGCGTTGCCCCGTCCCCTCAGACCCTCTCTAAAACACCACCAGGAGCCAACAAAAGGAGCCAGGGACCCTCACAGGGCCTGGGCATTGTCTGGGGCCCTGCACAAGCACAGTGCTCTTTGAAGTTTATTTTAACTTAAAAATTAATGTGAAGTTTGCAGTCTAACCCATAAATCAAACATACTTATTTTAATATGTCAGATTATTTCTCATCTTATACTATATAATAATACAACATCCTGCCCCTCCTCTCAACAATCCATAGGGGATATGTTCCAAGACCTGAAATTATGGACTACTGAACTCTATACCAGGGGTCTTGAAAATGTGCATGGAATATGCATATTATGGAAAAAAAACTCTGCATGGATTTTTCTTTTTTTGTACCCAAACAAGCTTACATTTTAATTCCATTTTGCACAAACTCTTTGGAGTACCTACCCTCATAGATACTGTTTTTCCCTACACATACATACCTATGATAAAGTTGAATTTGTAAGTTAGGAACAGTAAGAGATTAATAACAATTAATAATAAAATAGAACAATGATAATTTATTTTAATAACAGTTACCTAAAACTTGTAAATTATTTATTTCTGGAATTTTCCACTTAATATTTTCCACCAGTGGTTGACTATTGGTAACTGAAGCTATGTGAAGCCAAATCATGGCTAAGAGGGAACTACTACAGAAGATTATTCTGTCTCCAGGTCTTGTTTTCTTTATTAATATTCTTATTTTTCTACTCATAAAAGCAATGTCATTATAGAAAGTTAGAATGCTGTATCATTATAAATTAAAAAATTAAACTCTCTTTTCATTCCCAACCTACTAACAATTGTTGATAATTTTCTAGTTATTTTCACACAGGCATACAGATATAATATAAATACATAATGATGTAAGTATCTACATATACTACGAAGTCATCCTGTGTCTGTTTGGGGCAATGTCCTGCTTGCTTTTTTTTTAATTTAACGATAACTATTTGAAGATTTGCTGGATGTTTTTATTTAACAGTGGAAAGCACAGATCTGCAGCCTGGGTTTGAATGCAAGCCCTGCTCACTAACTACCCCAGGTCCCTCCTCTGTCAACAGGGGTTCGTGGTATTGCTCTCTGGGGAGGGTAACTGGGAGACGAAACAGTTCATGGGTGCAGTGTGCACAGACAGCCCTGGCACACAGGGAACATGTAACTCCTCTGGGCATCCTTTCTCTCACTCAGGGGAGAGGCGCCCTTGTCAAACACCAAATCCCTTAGGTATTTCCCTCTAGTTCAGGACTGTCTCTTCTCTCCCACTGAGAGTAGTGTGCCTGTCCATCTGCCAGAACTACCTTGTTCTACATGTTGCGAGATGGTTGGGCTAATTTCCTGTTACGTTGCTGGTTCCAAATTTCCCTAAGGGCTATGCTTTCTAGCCCATTTTTCCACATGAACTTCACAGTGACCTGCTTGGTTAAAAATAAATTATTTTTAAGATTAATTTATTTGTCTTTATTTGAAAGGCTGAGTGGCAGAAGGAGAGAGAGAAATCTTCCATCCACTGGCTTACTCACCAAAATGTCCGTAACAGGTGGAGCTGGGCCAGCCTGAAGCCGGGAGCTAAGAAATCCATCTGGGTTTCCCACACGGGTGGCAGGAACCCAAGTACTTGGGCCATTATCTGCTGCCTCCTAGGTACAATGGCAGGAAGCTGGATTGGAAGTAGAGGCAAGATATGATGGGCATTCCACAACGGGACGTGGAGCTAGGCAGTGCTTAACCTGCTGCCCCACAAGGTCTGCCCCTAAAATATGGTTTAAAATGTTTGCCTTTCAGTTCCATTTGTTAACAAATGTTTTATACCTCACTGCTCTTAATTGTTCATTATATGCTGCTTCATTTTTATCTTAGTCCACAGCTATCCTAGAGACTATTTTTCTTTCTTCCTTTTTTTTTTTTTTTTTGACAGGCAGAGTGGATAGTGAGAGAGAGACAGAGAGAAAGGTCTTCCTTATTGCCGTTGGTTCACCCTCCAATGGCCACTGTGGCCGGCGCACCGCGCTGATCCGAAGCCAGGAGCCAGGTGCTTCTCCTGGTCTCCCATGTGGGTGCAGGGCCCAAGCACTTGGGCCATCCTCCACTGCCTTCCCAGGCCACAGCAGAGAGCTGGCCTGGAAGAGGGGCAACCGGGATAGAATCCGGCGCCCCAACCGGGACTAGAACCCGGTGTGCTGGCGCCGCAAGGCGGAGGATTAGCCTGTTAAGCCACGGCGCCGGCCCTAGAGACTATTTTTCTTACCACAATAGCTCCCCACTCTGATACCAGGTTATTTTTAAAGAATTTGTTGGAAACTTGATGTAAACAGAGAGGAGGGAAAAGGGAACTATATATGGCTTTTCAGAAACTAGCCCACGGGCAGCTATGCCATGAGTATCACAATAAGAGTTAAGACTATTTGGGTGCAAAAGTATTTCTTTAAATCCATGCATAATTTTGTGTAACATGTATTTCCATGAACTTTTTGAAAATCCCTTATACATTTTAGAGATTACAAGTTGAATAAAATGAAATAAACTTCTGCTGTGTAAGAACTCTCAGAGACTTTCCTATCACTGACTCTTTTTCTGAAACTCCAAACAGAGAGGTATTCCTCAGAAGTGCCCTAACTTGGGACTCTGCAAACTTTTCTAGAACAATTTCTTTCTTTCTTTTTTTTAAAGATTATTTACTTGAAAGACAGAGTTACAGAGAGAGAGGTAGACACAAAGAGAGGGGTCTTCCATCCGCTGGTTCACTCTCCAATTGGCCGCAATGGCCGGAGCTGCGCCGATCCAAAGCCAGGAGCCAGGAGCTTCTTCCAGGTCTCCCACATGGGTGCAGGGGCCCAAGGACTTGGGCCATCTTCTACTGTTTTCCCAGGCCACAGCAGAGAGCTGGATTGGATTGGAAGTGGAGCAGCCAGGACTAGAACCGATGCCCATATGGGATGATATGGGATGCCGGCACTTCAGGCCAGGGCTTTAACCTGCTGCGCCACAGAGCTGGCCCCTCTAGAACAATTTCAATACCAAGGGAGAATGTTTCTTTTGCTCTCCACAGCACTCTTCCACGAGGTGGAATATTCATTTTGAAATATGTAATAACTGGTCTTTTTTTAAAAAAAGGATGAATCTAATTTTCCTGCTGATTCAGACCGATATTTTAAGATTTATTTACTTTACTTGCAAGTCAGTTACAGAGAGAACTCATTTTATTTATTTATTTATTTATTTTTCACTTGAAAGGCACTTACAGAAAGAGAGAGAGATCTTCCACCCGCTGGTGAACTCCCAAATGGCCACACTAGGGCCAGGCCAAAACCAGGAGCCAGGAACTCCATTTGGGCCTGTTCTCTGCTACCTTCCCAGGAGCAAAGCAGGGAGGTGTACTGGGAGTGGAGCAGCTGGGACTTGAACCACTGCTCATTTGGGATGCCAGCGTTGCCAGCAGTGGCTCACCCCACTGCACTACAGCACCAGCCCTGGAATAACTGGTTTTAATTCTAAAGGAATGTCCTCTCTGACCTGGTCTGGGGTGGCATCTGACTCCTGCCTCAGGGATCTGTGCAGTTCCTTCCGCTACTTCCGGTGCCTCTGCGTGTGTCTGTGGGAAGCTGGGAGACGCCCAAGCGTCGGATGCTGCTCTAAGCAACGAGCCTGCTCCAACAGTCTCTGGGCAATACATTGACATAACTTAACACTGAATCTGAATTATTGACTAACACCATGCAAATGGCTTTCTGAAATACATACTGAATTTATTTTTAAAACTCTTCATTTGGAAGAGAATTATTTTTCTCCTCCAGGGAACTTTTATTATTTAAACAAAACAACACCCTCTGCAAGCATCAGGCTATGTACTGAAATAATGTTGGTTTCTTTTTTCTTTTTTTGGCAGGCGGGAAATTATTTTCGTAGTCATTTGCTGGACCTTGGGGTAAAATTATATTTCATAGTTCCCTTGTTCCCAGGCTATGGTAAAAAAAGCGAGAGAGAGAGATTGATGTCTGAAATTTCAAGTGTATTTGTCTTACAAATGTGTTTGATTCTCTTGGGAATAATTATCTCATATCATTTGAAGGTTGGTAATTCCTTCAGAATGACCTCTCTGTTATAATTAGTAACTCACATGCAGCTAGGGAAAGTGAACATTAATGGACTTGGTTTCTGGTATCTCTATTTTGTTAAACCCTTGAGCTTTGAAACAAATACCTGGAGTTGTAAAGGCGCTGCTCACTGGAGCTCTCATGTTCTCTTTCACTTTCTGAGGACAGATAATGTGGACAGGTATTAGCATGGCAAAATAACAATGTTCAGTTAAAAAAAAAAACTATAAAATATGAAATCCGTGCACTCAAGGCTAAGATGTGTCTGATGATTTAGGGAGGGATCACCAATTAATTTTTTCTTTTCTAATTTGCAACCACTAGTTTAGGTACAGTCAGACATTTTATTAGAATCTCTACAGAGCAAGAAGGGAGGAACTAAGCAGAGAAGGAAGGATGGAGCACCAGCACTATGGCTCAGCAGGTTAAAGCTGAGGCCTACGGCACCAGCATCTCCTATGGGTGCCAGTTCGAGTCCCAGCTGCCCCTCTTCTGATCCAGCTCCCTGCTAGTGCTTCTGGAAAAGCAGCAGAGGATGGCTCAGGTGCTGGGTCCCTGCACCCACGCGGCAGACCTGGAGGAAGCTCCTGGCTCCTCACTTCAGCCTGGTCCAGCTGTGGTCTCTGCAGCCATTTGGGGAGTGAACAGTGGATGAACAATATCTCCCTCTCTGTAACTCTGCTTCTCAAATAAATAAATAAATATTTGGAAAAAAAAAAAGGAAAAATAGAAGAAAGAGAAAAACAGAGAAACAAAAAAAAATTTGATCTTTTAAATGGTGAGTAAAAAAAGTCATAAACCTTTAAAAAGAAACAAGGAAAGATGCTGGAAGGAAGGAAGGGAGGGAGGGAAAGAGGTTAAAAAAAAAAGGAGGAAGAGGAGGAAGAGGTAGAAGAAGAGAGACTTGGCTGTATGTAAGCCACTCACAGCTTGGGTCACAGCAGGGAAAATGGCAAAGGAACTTGAGAGTCTTCAACGTCTACCCTTCCACACCCTTGAACACAGAGAGGATGGGAACAGCCCAGCTTTGGGATTTGAGTGGCACAGCTCTTTCCCCGGTCCTCATGAGGCTTCCGGCCTGATGTTGGCTCTTGGTCTCTTCTACGGCTCTATGCTGTTGAGTTGAGACACTGGCTCATGACTCTAAGATTCCTTTCTTTTAAAGCATATTTTTTTATTTGGGGAGGGGGGTGTTCTACAGCATCCTTTTTGGTTTTTGTTTAATTTCACAGACACATAAAAAATTGTATATATGTATGGGGTACTATGTGTATAATGTCCAATCAGAGTAAATATATCTATCTCTTCCAACATTAAACATTTCTTTATGGTGAAAACATCCAAAACCCTGTCTTCTAATTGTAACTGCCACGTACTCAATATAAATATTTATAGGGTACAGAGGAACATTCCAATACACGTATGTAGCGTGTAACACTCAGATCAGGGCGCCAGTCAACATCTCCGTCACGGCAAACATTTATCATTGCTTCATGTCGCGAACATCTTCAGATTCTAACCAAAAGCTCAAAGACGGAATGCCTTTTTCTCTGTTGTTTAATGGATTGGTTTTAACAATTTAATGTAGGATCCATAAATAATCCCAATCATAAAAATATCCCCAGGATTTCGTAGCAACACTGGAGGGATGCCAGCTCCTTTCATCCCCAACTTCACAAGAGAATGCTTTCATCCCAGATGGGTGCTAGCCTGTTGTGCTTCAGCTGACACATTGAAAAGCAGAGAGAAAGAGAGAATGAGAGAGAAGAGACCTTCCATCTGCTGGTTCACTCCCCAGATGCCCACAACAGCTGGACAAGGCTAGGTTGAAGCCAGGAGCTAGTACTCCATCTGGGTCTCCTATGTGGATGACAGCAACTCAAGTGCCTAGGCCATTATTTGCTATCCCTCAGAGAGCAGCAGGAAGCTGGATCAGAAGCAGAGCAGGGACTTGATCCCGGAGACTCCAACATAGATTGTGGGCATCTCACGCAGCGGCTGCATCCACTGCTCACAAACCCATCCCAAAATGAGCTTGTAAAGCTCATCTAAGAATAGTTCAGGGACCGGCCCTGTGGCATGGCAGGTAAAGCTACTGCCTGCGATGCCGGCTCCCCACAGGGGCACTGGTTGGAGTGATTGGGCCCCTGCACCCATGTGGGAGGTCCAAAAGAAGCTTCTGACTCCTGGCTTCGGACTGGCCCAGCCCTGGCCATTACAGCAGTTTGGGGAGTGAACCAGCGAATGGAAGATCTCTGTCTCTCTCCCTCTTTCCCACCCTGTGTAACTCTGACTTTCAAATAAATAAATGAATCTTTTTAAAAAGGAATGGTTCATTCATGGAAAATGGATTTAAAAGTTGAGTTTATTTTGGCGCAAAAATATTTTCAAATCGATGTATAGTTTTTTCATAATATACATCCTCATTTCATTTTTGAAGACTTATTGTATGCATGGATTTCAAAAAACCCTGAAACTAGATTTAACTGTCTGTTGATTCTATTGTCCATGAATTTTCTGAAGTGCTTTAGCACCTGGGCATGCATGAATTGAGAAGCAGCTAGTGAAAATCTTTCATAAACTAGGACCCCTCACAAGTATTGGCCCTCTACATAAACAAGAGAAGGAAAGCTTCGGGGACAGGCCTCACGGCACAGGGGACTAAGCTGCCACTTAGAATCTTGCACCCACAGCAGAGTGCCTGATTCGCGTCCTGGCTACTCCATGCTTCTAATCCAGCTTCCTGTTAATCCAAGCAGGAGGCAGCAGATGATGGCCCAAGTATTTGGGACCCTGCCACCCACGTGAAAGACCTGGATGGAGTTCCTGGCTTCTGGCTTTAACTCCTCCCAGCCTTGGCTGTTGTGGCCACCTAGGGAGTGAATCAGTGTTGGAAGAGCCTCTCTCCCTCCCCGCCTCCTGCTCTGTCTTTTAAGTGATGAAAAATACTAATGATGATGAGTCTCCCATGAGAAAAAAATAAAACAATGAGGGACAACCAGAGGCAACAGACATAAATACTTAACAGCAGAGAATTCAATAATGTTAAATGAACTATGAAATAAGTATATTTTAAAGTGGTTACAGAAATAAAGGAAGCCATAGAAATCATACTGAAAAATAGAATACTATGAAGTCCACTGAAAGAAGCTGAACTAAACCAATAAAAGTGTGGGTAGTGCATTGAAAACCTCATGGCTGCATTAACACAAGCCAACCAGCACTACAGAGAGCATTGATGCATTTGGAAATGGATTTGGGGAAATTACCTAGAGAATGGCAGAGGGAGACTGAAAATGTGAGAGGGAACTGAAGAAGCGTGCAGAATGGAAAGCAGAAATCCAGCTTACATAGAATTTTCAGAAATAGAAAATAAAAAAAAAAAAAAAAAACAACCAAAACCAGGTGTGGCAGTAAAGTATCGTGTAAATCCTAAGTCATCTTAAAGGAGCGTTTGTTACAGCCATAGATGAAACCTCGAGGACAGGAGTCTTAGTCTCAGAGAATGGCTACCGTCAGAAGAAGTTTTAGGAATTCGGGCCAGCAGGTTAACCATCGTTTGTCATTCAGCTGAATGAAAGGTTACAAGGCTGCGTTTCCTCCAATTCAGTTGACTCAGAAGAAGGAGAAACCGTCCTGGAATATTCAGAAGTTTCTATTAGTATTTCAAAGGTAAACTTGAGAGCATGAATGTTTGTTTTAGGGAGCTACATGTGTTGGACTGTTTGTCATAGAGGAGTGTGTTTACTTAAATGGTATACTGTGTCAGAGGAAGCTGAGCCCACAGCTTCAGAGACCCGGATATTTTCCATTTTCTTGTTACGTTTGAAAATGAACACTTTTTTCTAAGTAAGAAAATTCAGTTATTGTGAAGATTATTTTGAAATATGAAAAAGTGTCTCGTTCTTTCCCAGCGGACATGGGTAAGAGCTGGAGAATTTTCTGAAGCTGAGGAGAGACAAGAATCCCTATGTTACAAAGCGAATGAATCCAGTGCAATAAATAAGAAATAACGTACACCTAGGTACACCATAGGGTCTAACCAAACAGCGAAGAAACAAAGTCTTAAAGATCACCAGGAGGAAACTAGTGACTGAAGAGTAACAATTAGAATGACATGAAACTCATGCATTCGTCCATGTATTCAACACATTCTTCAAATATTTCTCAGACCTCTTTATGCCAGACACTGCATGAGGTGCCTGGGATAAATCTGTCAATAGAACAGATCCAAGAAGAGAAAAGGAAAAAGAATGGAAAAAGAAAAGGTTTGAATGTGGTAGAACATCTTTAAATTGAACTATCTGGTCTTGGTCAACTCAGTAATCAGTCACCAGCGACCCTATTCTAGTAAACTCAGTCTGCCTATTTTTCTTTTTACTAAAATAAAGTCCTGAAAAGTTGGATGAAATCCTAGTGCTTCGGTAACAAACTGCCACAAAATTGTGGCTCAATACCACACACACCGGTACCTTTCAGTCCTGTGGGTCCCAAGTTCAAAGCCATCCTCTTGGGCTAAAACCAAGGACTCGGCAAGGTTGTGTCCTGGGGGGGCTCAGGGAGGAGACCTGCGTCCTTGCCTCTCCCAGCGTCTGGAGGCATCCCATGATCCTCAGCTCAAGGCCCCTTCCTCACTCGGCCCCTCCCAACTTCCCTCCCTCTCTTCTCTCAGGCTCTGCCTGCTTCAACACCTCTCCTTCCTTCCTCTCCCAAGAACACCTGTGAGTCCACTGGGGCCACTGGATAACCCAGAACCATTCTCCCCTCTCAAGGTCTTTAACAGTCATAGATCAAAGTGTGCCTCGCCGGACTCGGACACGTTCCCAGGTTCCAAGGATTAGGAGGTGGACGTAGCCACCTCTGGTATATAAGAGTACTTATTTCATCTGTAAATGATCCTCACCCTGGAACTCCAGACCCAGTTAAATTAACCCACCCGTGGAGAAAGAGGGAGAGGAAAATCGTATTTTAGACAAAGACTCAGAGTTTGGCCAAGATTGAGAGTTCGAGAGACTTGGTTAGAGAAACAGGAAGGGCTTTCCTTAGGTCAGAATAAAATTGAATGCAAAAGGAAAAATTGCGAAGAAGGTTGCAAAAATAAAACAAAGCAAAATAAACGTTTATGGAAAATGTGGATGATGAAAAACTGTGTGATTTTCTAAAATTTTTGGGCACCAAAATAAGTTTATCTTTTAATTCTATTTTCCACTAACCTTTTAAATTTCCTTCATATATGCATTAACTATATGGAAAACAGTTATAGAAACTCTTAATTCTCCACATTGTAGAAATAAAATGTGCAAAAACAAAGGAAAGCAATAAAAAGGAAGGTCAGGCTGGCGTGGCTGGGATAGTCACGGCTGCAAGGTCATGGCCACCATGGTTCTTGGAGGGAAGGTAGGATATTGATTAACATCAGAGAACGGGCTCTAAACAAACAGAAACATGTAGAAATGCACAGTGGATCAAAGTCACCCAAGAGGCACACCAGCTCTCAGATTCAAAACACAGCATTTGCATCTAATAACTCACACAGCCTCAGAATATATAAAACAAAAATGGACACTGTTTCAAAAAGCAATTAATAGATGCACACTTCTAGAAGGGGGTTTGTAGCACTCAGAATCATACAGACAATGGTTGCAAAAAATTAGTAAGGAACAAAGGATAACAGTACTGGTTATCCTTGGTCTAATGGGCATGGCTAGAGGCCTGTATTCCCAGTGGAGTCCACGTTCCTTCTCAAGTGCACAGGGACATTTATAAAAACTGTTCATACACTCAGGCAAAAGGAAGCAGCATGTAGCATAGTAGTTTATACCACCAGCATCCCAAATGGGCACCAGCTTGAACCACAACGGCTCCAGTGCCAATTCAGCTCCCTGCTAATATGCCTGGAGAAGCCACAGAAGATGGCCCAAATGTCTGGGCCCCTGCCACCCACATGGGAGATCAGATGGAGTTCCAGGCTCCTGGCCTGAGTTGGCCCAGCCTCAGCTGTCGCAGCCATTTGGGGAGTGAATCAGCAGATGGAAGACCTCTCTCTGCCTCTCCTTGTCTTTCTGTAACTCTGCCTTTCACATAAATAAATAAAAAAAAAAACTTAAAAAAAAACAAATGCTCAATATCTGTGCTGATAGAAATATATCATGAGCCCTATATGCAATTTTAGGGTTTCTAGGAGCCACTTTGAAAAATATAAAAAGAAACCGCTAAAATTAATTTTAAGAACATATTTATTTTATCAACATGTCTACACAGTATTTCCTTTTCATACTAAGTCTTAAAAATGTAGCACCTCGGCCGGCGCCATGGCTCAACAGGCTAATCCTCCGCCTTGTGGCGCCGGCACACCAGGTTCTAGTCCCGGTTGGGGCGCCGGATTCTGTCCCGGTTGCCCCTCTTCCAGGCCAGCTCTCTGCTGTGGCCAGGGAGTGCAGTGGAGGATGGCCCAAGTGCTTGGGCCCTGCACCCCATGGGAGACCAGGAGAAGCACCTGGCTCCTGCCATCGGATCAGCGTGGTGCGCCGGCCGCAGCGCACCTACCGCGGCGGCCATTGGAGGGTGAACCAACGGCAAAAAGGAAGACCTTTCTCTCTGTCTCTCTCTCACTGTCCACTCTGCCTGTCAAAAAAAAAAAAAAAATGTAGCACCTCTCTTTTGGGACTAAACTAGCTCCATTTTAAGTGCTCCATAGCCACATCTTGCTAAAGTCTGCACCATATCATGTGGACACACAACAGTCTTGCACCTCAACGCAACACAATTAAAAGTTAAAAAAGTAAACAATTACAAATTCTGATGTTTGGAACTGCAATTATAAACTTAAAGAAATGCAAATCTAGCCAGTTGGGAAATTTTAGAAACCTACTTCTAAATAATTCATGGTCAAAGAAGAAATCAAATGGAAATTATGAAACCTCAACAAAAATGAAAATGGAGATTTCAAGATCGGGGCGACAAAAGGCACCACTTTAAATATCCAGAGGTAGACAATGACTTGTCTGGGAAATCAGCACAGGACAAAGACGATGTTTCAAGTTAATGGGAAAAGAATGGCTTGTTCACTAGACGGTGCTGGGCCATCGGCGTTTCACACGGAGAAAGACACAATCAGCATCCTGTTTCATACCATACACAGAATGAAAGTTTTCATCAGACAATATGAAATCTTTCCACTTGGAAAATGGGACAATCCTGTCAAGCCACTTAAATTACGGGTTAAGAATATTAAAATCAGGCCAACAGAAACAGCCTCTAGCCCAAACTCTTCAATGATTACATCCTTATTTCCCACATTATTGTGTGTGATTAAGCACAGCGATAAAAAGGGCCATAATTTATAGGCCACTGTGGACCTGGGACTGCAGACAGCAACAGGAGAGGAATGTGTGCTGGCTTGGAATCTCCTGGAACTGGGTGTGACCTTGAACAAGAACTAACCTCAGCTATGCACTCCGTCTTGGTTTCCTCGGCTATGAAATCGTGATAATAATGCCTCACTTTCAAGATACTCGTGGGAATTGAAATGGATCAAGTACATCAAGAGCCTAGAAGATGTTAATCATTTGCTCCATCACATAAGGTCCAGGGTGCCCTACAGGCACCTGCCCTAGTGCCCCACACCCTTTCCCAACAGTGCACAAGGTTCAGAAGTTGGGCAACGGGTGCTTAAATCCTAGGTTTTAACTCCTATTAGCTGGTGGTTTTGGAAAAGTTTCCCAGTTATCTAGTCTCAGTATTTACATCTGTAAACAGGGTTAATAATCGTGCCCATGGCTAAGTCCCAGCAACACACACCCCATCTGGCTAATGCGTGCAGGCAGGGCTGTGTCAAGGGTGTTGAGCAGTCACAGGTCCCAGGGTTGCACAGTCAGGAGCTGTACCCAAAGCCTCACTCCAACCTGTGCCCTGGGGATGTCACTGCTGAGACAAGAGCTTGTGGTACTGACATCGGAACCACTTCCACTGCTGGACCTGGGTGGCCCTCCCTGCATATTTGTGCCATCAGCTCTTGGCGCTAGGTCTAATTGATGGCGCCCACGAGGGGACTTCAGAAAGTTTGTGGAAAATGCACTTAGAAGGTAAGTCCATTTTGGTCCCCAAATTTTGAAATCCATGCATAGTTTGTTCATAATATCTATTTTCCATGAAGTTTTTGGAAGAACTCATCATTAGATCTCTAGTCCACACCCTTGCCGAGAGGAGCCTGGGAAAGACGTTCTCAGCTTCAGCAAATGAGGCAGTGGCTTCTGCCTCCACCTAGACTGTGGCTGGGGAAGCTATCTTGGCGGAAGGAAGTGCAGACGCTGATCGGCCACAAACACATCTCCTGCACCTGTCCCATGGATAACCGTGCAAGCAAATGAGCTCACCCAGCACAGGGCCACTGTGTAGGGTTGCAGAGCCCAGCTGTGAGGTTGATGCCAGAGCACAGAGGTCAGATGTGGGAACAGTGCTAGAAACAGCACGGAGCGTACTCTGCCCAGGAAGCAGATGGACCTGTTAGAAGAGCTCCTGGTCCTGTTCCCAGGGATTGTTCGAAATTCCCACACGAGGACCTTGCACAATGTGGACGACCAGGGGAAGGGACCCTGTTGGAGGGGACTCACCTGTGACAGAGCTAGCAGAGAGTGACCCTGTCCCACAGCTCACAGTCACGTGCACAGGAGGACCTGACCTTTCTGAGCACAGAAATAAATGTTCTTTTCAAACCCACAAGTTGTCTTTTGATAACAGAACTTCTAAGAGTTTCATAGAAAACTTTTTAGAAAAAAAAAAAACAAAAACAGAAATTCCTGTAATGGCTATTTTTTTAGAACTGAATTCACAGAAAAGGACATTTCTCCCCAGAATGCTGTTCTTCCTACAAATAACTTAACTACACACCCACTGGCGACTTGCCATTCTTCAAATGCTCTCCCACAGCACACACAAATGACTAGGAGAGTCACAGAGACCAGTGACGAGGATTTTGCAATTCTTATTAACGTTCTTCCTGCCTAGATGCATGTGTTCAACTCTGCCCTTATTTTCTACAAATCTGGGACCAAGGCTGACATTAGAGCACCAGCACCTGTGAGGGAGCTCGTGAGAGCTATTTTCTTGTGACTTACACAAAAGCTGGTGCAGGGTCCAGGTGCCCAGAAGGATCACTGCTCCAGGCAGTGCAGGCGCTGATTCAGCCCAGCCAGGGCCAGCTCATGGCTCCCTGGGGCAGCCAGCACCACTGCTCCCCCAGCCTCCGGGTGCTGGGGGAGCAATCATTGTATGGTGATTTTTTGTGTGCTTCAATTTGATTTGTATATACCTGAGGAGGGGGAGAGAGAGTGAGGGGGAGAGAGAGTGAGAGCGAGAGCGAGAGAGAGAGACACCTCCCATCTGCTGCTTCACTCCCCAAATACCCAAGCTGGGAGCCAGGAACTCATTCCTGGTCTCCCATACAGGATGCTGGGACCCAGTTGCATGGGCTACCACCAGCTGTCTCCAAGGTTGCACATTAGCAGGAAGCTCCAGTTGACAGTGGAGCTGGGTCTCAAACCCAGGCATTTTTATACAAGATGGGAGTATTCCCAGGGCAACTTAACCACTAGGCCCCAGAGCCACATGGTCACATGATATGTATTAAACAGCTCAGTGTGTGCAGCCTGGCCCATGCCAGTGGTCAGAGTGGCATAGTCTGTGCCCTTTGGGGATTTTCAGTGACCGACAGGCCCTGGGAGGCTGCCCCTAAGAGAGGTGCCCATCCACACTAGGGCCGGTTCTTCTCATCTCTAACAGCTCCTTTGTTGAGCCTTCTAGGTCCAGGCTCAGGCTCAGCTCACTTCCAAGGTCACCTGAAGGGCAAAAGCCCTGTGGTCACAGAGCCCCAACGTCAGAACCTCCACAAACTTAGCCACTTCCCCTCCACAAGATCCATTGGGCCTGGGGCCGGAGCCCATTTGTGTTCTGGATGCTCCACTTCTGATCCAGATCCCTGCTAATGGCCTGGGAAAAGCCGCTGAAGATGGCCTAAGTACCTGGGCCCCTGCATCCATGTGGGAGATCTGGAAGAAGCTCCTGGCTCCTGACTTGAGCCTGGCCCAGCCCCAGCCATTGTGGCTACCTGGGGAGGGAAGCAGCAGACTGAAGATCTCTCCTCTCTCCGTCTCCGTCTCTCCCTCTCTCTTTGTAACTCCGACTTTCAAATAAATAAATGAATCTTTAAAAATGAAAAAAAAAATACGCTGGGCTCCATGCGGGTAACAAAGGCGCATGTCGTAGGGGTGAGGTGCACCCAGTTACCTGGGCTACAGCAGAGGTCAGCAGGTGAAACACAGCCTCCCGGACACACGTGCTAGTACACAGTGCTGGACACGGAACAGAGCACACAGAAGGACAACTCTGCCGCCTGACAGGTGGTGACCAGGGGAGGCTCACAGAGGAGGGCGTCCAACTGAGTTTGGAAGTCACAGGAGACCCAGGTGGGCAAAGACCAGGGGCAGGCATTCCAGCCTTCGGATGGGTCCTGGGAGAGCTGGAGGAGACGATGGATTCGTCTGTGAGGCTTTTGGATAATTCTCCCTACGTGGTGCCCGTTTCACCTACTGTAACGCCATGCGCTCTAGGTTGGAAGCAGAGCTGGGAACGTGTTCCTCTTGGTGCTGGGAGCTGCCCTCCACTCTCTGTCTCACAGCTGCTATGGCTCATCGCCCCTGCTCCTCTGAGGGGAGGCTCCACGCCTGCAGCACAAGAACAGTGAGCAGGAGGCTGGCCCGAACCCAGACGTCAGCCATGCCCTGGCACTGCTGATTTTAGAAAGAAGCCAGCCCTACTTGCCACTCCAGGGCATGGTCAGGTGACAGAAAACAAGGCACACTCACACCATTAAGTCCACAGGATCATGTTCTTCCATCCTGGGGGCCCACAAAGAGACTTCATAGGGACATCTGGTCAACCAATGTCACGCACAGGAAAAGAAGCCTGTGCCAGCCTCTGGGAGTTTACATAAGAGGGGGACCTCAGCAAGCCAAACAGTCCAGCCCCTGCCTTGACTCTGAGGAGCAAGCACCCACAAAGCCAAGATGGTTGATGCTTAGGTAGAGAGTAATAGAGTGCCTGGGTTTGATTCCCAGCTCCCCACCGATGCAGACCCTGGGAGGCATCAGTACTGGCTCAACTAACTGGATTCCTGCCTCCCACGTAGGAAACTCAAGATTAGATTCCGGCTCCAGTCTCTGCCCCTGGCTTGGGGAGTGAACAAGCAGGTAGCAGCTTTCATTCATTCTCTCATTCTCTCTCTCTCTTTCTCCCCCCACCCTCACCCCCGTCTCTATCTTCCTGCCTCTCAAAGTTTTTCAAAAAAGAAAGGAAACGGAGTCTTCTATCCTGATAGTGGACACCTCTCCTTACTGGGCCTCCCCTACCGCTGGCAGCTGCTCTGTGCTACCTGTTGGCTGGGGGTTACGCATTCCAGTGGGCACCTGCCTGTTCCTGCACTGTACCCCGCCATGGTCTTCAGAGGGAGCATCGCTCTGTGCCAAAGTCCCACTTGGTTATATCCTACCATTTCCTCTGCGCCTGGTGATCCCAAATGACAACACACAATCACACACTGATTTTTGCTATTCTCAGCTCATTTTTTTTTTTTTCTAAAGCGAAAGGCAAATGATGCCTTCGTCCAAAGGATTTCACAACTTCACATACAAAGCAGCCAAGTTTGAAAGAAAACATCTGCGCTCTAGGAAGACAAATGCTATCACAGGAGCAGTCAATGTCTGCAGAGGACTCACTCCTCACGTGGATGCATTGCTTGACATTTTGCTGGACACTTGCAGCCTTCACGTGTGCCTCTATATCATAATCAGAGATGCACAGTTCCTTTCTAATATGGGCACTGACTAGAGACACATATGTTCTGCTTCTATAATGTGCTAACAGCTTATGTCTGGGTCACATTCATATGTTTTATTCAGAAAACACTGGACAGTGCTATTATAAATGGAACTCTTCCAGAAACCTGATGACCTCCACCCTGTAATTCCATCTTTCTGCCTATGAAATGGGAACACTTCCAAAGAGTTAGCAACATTAAGTGAGGAGCTGGAACTACTTGGAGATTATTTAGTTAACAATAAGGGAGCACTTGGGCTTTTGTTGACATTACGGTTGTGATCTTTGGGTCTGTATTGGAATTATTCTGGCCGAGCTGGCTTCTTCAGTTTGTAAATTGCCATTAAATAAAGTAACTCAAATAGGAAGTTGTCCTCTGGTAAGTGTGCAACTCAGATCTGTCATTTCAGATTTAGGCGACCAAGGACATTTTTCTCCTGTTGGAAAATAAAAGATATTTCATGCAGAGCAGTAGGCACAGAAAAAGTAGGTCTTTTATTGTTTTTATATCATTGATTTTTTTATAGTCTTTATAACTGAGTAATGGTTTATGGCAGATGAGTAGTCAAAATCCTTCATCGAATATTAAACAGTCAGGTACCTTCCATAAGTCGGTGCAAGAAGAGATTAGGATGATTCTTTGTTGAAAAATGAACATGTATCCCTTTCACTATAAACACCACAGCCAAGTAGAAGTAGATATTGTCCATAACTCAAACACCCATCGAGCAACATAGCTACAATGTTGGCGAATTTGTACCTGCTTGTTTCTGTATTCGAGTATTGGTCTGTGAGCAAACTATGAGAGGGCTTCAAAAAGTTTATGGGAAAATTGAATTAAAAGATAAATTATTTTGAAAATGGTGCATTGTTATTTCATAACATATTTTTCATAAATTTTTGAATACACCTTGTATGGATTGATTTCAAGCAATTTGTGCACCAAAAAATCTGTCCTTTAATTGATTTCCCATGAATTTTTGAAACACCTTAGTATATCAAAATGTTTACGCTATCATTTACCATTACAACATGGCAAATTCCCATGCCTTTATGCACTTTTTATAAACCCTATTTTATTTTTCCCATCTGACTTTATTTACAAATACACTTCCTTTTTTTTTAAAAAAATACACTGTTTGGGGGCCGGCACCGTGGCTTAACAGGCTAATCCTCCGCCTTGCGGTGCCGGCACACCGGGTTCTAGGCCCGGTCGGGGCGCCGGATTCTATCCCGGTTGCCCCTCTTCCAGGCCAGCTCTCTGCTATGGCCCGGGAGTGCAGTGGAGGATGGCCCAAGTCCTTGGGCTCTGCACCCACATGGGAGACCAGGAGAAGCACCTGGCTCCAAGCTTCGGATCAGCGTGGTGCGCTGGCCGCAGCGGCCATTGGAGGGTGAACCAATGGCAAAAAGGAAGACCTTTCTCTCTGTCTCTCTCTCTCTCACTCTCCACTCTGCCTGTCAAAAAAAATAAATACACTTTTTGTGAGGATGACAAATACCAGTATCCAATCAAACAGAAAATCCCACATCTAGCCCGAGGTAGATACACTTATGTTTGGCAACACGCATTACGTGGCTCTAATGACACAGGAACTTCAAGGTCACTGACACGAAGCACAGAACCGTAACTGGCACAGCTGCAAGGGCCTGGGCCTTCCTGGCCAAGCACATCCTATGACCTGGAAGCCCAGCTCTGAGCTGGGCCAAATGAAGCGTGCCAAAGAGGATCGCTCTGGGGTGGGCGCTCGCCTGGACCCCTGCAGCTGACAGGTAACGGGCAGGACACGGTAGCAATGAAGCAGCTGCAGCCTAATTCACAGATGCTACCGACTGTTTCTCTTTCTAGAAAGAAGCAAGACGTGGCCCCTGGCACGAGCACCTGGGGTGTCAGGTGGAGTGCAGAGAGCGCTCTTAGTGCTCTAAGGACACCGGTGGTTCAGGTGGGTTGGACATCATCGCTAATCATGGTGGGTGTCTAAACACGGGTACCAAGATGCCCTCCAATCCATCATCTCAGGAGCATCATGGATGAAGGAACGCAGGCAGTCACTGAGCTTAACAAACAGCACTTCCAAGTGAGCCGCGGGAGGGCTGTGCCCCCAGAGGGCCTCAAACAGACCCCACATCTGGCTTGACAGTGGCTCTCGTGGCCACTTCAAAGCCTCCCTCACCCCATCCCTGGTTGTTGCTGAACCCCTAAGTGCCAATCCCATTTGCCAGATCTCTCCCTTCTACAGGCTTCCCCGACACCTGCTGCACTTGGCCAGTCACAGCCTTCGCTGTTCCTTGTTCTGAGGATCCTGCTTGATTCCACAGGAACGACGGGCACATTGGGATAGATATGCTTGTGTTCTGAGGCCTGTTTTCCCGCGGTGTGAACTATCCCGCCTGTGGTTGGAGAGACACAGCAGGCAACGGTGGTGAGTGGGTAGGAGAGGGGTCTCAGGCAATCAGTTTCCGGGCCAGCTGTGTCCCACAAACTCAGAGGACAGTGGCAGGTGAGGAGCACAGAGAGCACCTGTGCATCTCATCTTGCATAACAGGGCAGTGAAGCAAACTGCTTAGCTAATGACATTAGATTGTCTTGTTTCTCCGTGTAAAATTACACTGGGCTCTGTGCATGAAGCTTTTCCGTCTTTGGAATTCATTGGCACTGGAAATATTTTCAGAAGTGAGAGTAAAAGGCTGGTGTGTTTCACCTTTACTTGCAAGACTTTAAAGTCCACAGTTATTTTCCTGTGAGTAGGATCTTTGTCCCTTCCCTTGGGAGCGCTCGTCTCTCCTAAGAAATGGCTCCTTAACCACAGAGGACTCCCTCCTCCAAATGCGCCTGTGTTTAGGGAAATCACAACCTGCCAGGATTGTACTATTGTTTTTCAAATTCATGATTTCCATGTTCTATTTTGAGACTATCTAGGGCTTGGTCCAGTGGTTACTATGGAGAAGGGGAGCTCATTAAAGACCCAGGAGAAAGAAGAGAGAAGCGACTCCTCTCGGCTGTATTAAGACATTATTTATGTGGTGGGACCCACATTGCTGTAGTTTGTTTTTGTGCCCTGGTGTTATACGGCTCCCTGGAAGGCTGTGACGGCTGGTCTGGGAATGGCCGCGGACACACGTTTCACATGTGCTTGCCCGTGTGAACGCAACGGCGCTGCAGCCCTGCCTGACCGGCCTCTGCACAGAGATCGCGCCGTGGAGCTTCAGTTCCCGAGCAGCTCTAAGTGGGACTTCAGAGGAGCAGGTCCAAGAGCGATGCAGAAATTACAGACCAGATCACACAGCTGTCATAAAGCTATCATCAGTCAATAAAACAGGGTTTTCTTTTCATTAAAAAAAAACTTGGCTTTTTTCCGCTCCTTAAAAAAAATGTTGATGTTGGAAGCCTTTGGAACTTGGTCTGACCCTCTTTCTGCTGACTTTTTCATTTCCTGTTTCTTTTTATTTTTTTGGCTTTTTTTGCATATAGTGGAGTCTCTGAAAGAAGCTCTCAATGTGTGAAAAGCAAATACACATTCCTTAAAAATAGTAGCGCTTCTACGTCCTCGCTCCCAGGGTCCTGCTACGCTAGGGTCCATTGCTTTTGTGAAACTGGCTCCTCCCAAAGGCAGTCTCCCACCCCTCCCCTGCCTCCCTCCCAACTCCCACAGACAGGAAGATGTGGAGACGTTTGTAGGAAGAAGTCCAAGAATCAATGCTCTCAATGAAAAGCAAGTCCAGGGAAGCAGGTCCCAGAGAGTTTGCTGGAAATGCAAAACATTGTTTATAGCTCCAGAGGGGGGAGGAGGGGCACAAGAAGTCTCTCTCTCTCTCTCTCTCTCTGTCTCTGTCTCTCTCTCTCTCTCTCTCTCTCTCTCTCTCACACACACACACACTCACTCACTCACTCACTCACTCCAGCCCTTCTATTCACAGTTGGGTGGGCAGAAGTAGGATGCACAAGTCAATTGCCCAATTACCCAGCAGTAGGATGGATGGCACTCCAGTGCCTGCTCTGAGGCCCCGAAACAGGGCTCACAGAGTGCTGCCTGTGCCGACAACGGCTGGGCACACAGCGGTCAGTGCACCGACACCACTACCCATGTACAGAACTCAGGGACACGGACCAGCACACACACGGTTCCGAGAGTGACAACTGGGGATGGAGAAGTGCAGGTGCTACTATGTGAGATCACAAAAGAGGATCCAGTCTTGTCGGGGTCATATTTCAACCAGACTAGGGGCTTGCAAAGCAGTTAGTATGGGGGAGGGGGGCAGAATGGATAGGAAGGAGGGCACTCGGGCCCAGGACCAACGAATTTCAAGACCCCAGTGGTGCCCACCAGGATGCCTGGACCAAAGCAGATGAGAGGAGCTGCAGAGGCGGGCTGAGAAGAGACCAGGAAAGATGGGAGACCTTTGACCTTGGTCCCAAGGGCAGCAGGAAGCAAGGGGCTCTGAAGTCCTGTGCTTTGAGCTCCCCCACCCCCTGCATTTCCTTCCTAACCTTTGCTTTCCACCCAGACATCTGACTGTACTGTGACTACAGAGGAGCTCTGGACCCAGGCAGCAAAATCTTGTCAGAATGTCTGGCTTTTTGTTTCAAAAGCCTAAGCACTTAGCAGCAGAATTGTAGCTTTGCAAAGGAAGTTGAAAAGGGGTTGGGGGGAAAAGCAGGCAGAGGCCCTGGGCTTCCCTCTGCACTGAGAGGGAAGATCGCTTTGGAGAGGAGGGGGAGAGAGGTCTGCGGGTCCTTGAGCAGTGGCAATGCAGGGACTCCTTGGGAGCAGCCTGGGGCAGGGGTATCCTGGATCCCTGAAGTGCTCCTAAAACAGAGACACAGATGGGGGCAATGGCCAGAGATCTCCCCTGCCAAGCCTGACTCCTGACCACACAAGACCCTGGGCAGTTCAATACCATTGCATGGAGCCAGGGACACCTCAAGGACGCCCAGCGATAAAGTTCCTGTTAGCCTGGGAGGACAAATGGAGAGCAGAGACATTCCTGCACGGCTGGCTCTGCAGATTGACAGCCTTCACCCCATCACACACAGCGACAGCTCTCACACCATCATGAGGGGACAGTCCTCATGGGCTTCCCATTGTCACACGCGGTAAGAGACTTGAGGGGGTGCAGGCAGGAGGAGAGGAGAGGAGCGAGAAGGAAAACAAGTGATGGCGCTGGAAAACACTGAAAAGCCGAAGAGCAAGCACCTGGCGTTGGGTCAGATTGGCTGTAGGGAGCCCCAGGGTGGGGGTGGGTGGCGGCTTCACTAGTGAGTCCACTTCCTGCACCGACTGCACAGTGGGATGTGAACAAGCGCCGTTGGAGATTTTGCTGGGGTCATGTGGGAACAGAGAGTTGGCAAATGCTCCCCAAGGCGGGAACAACAAGGGGAAACAATCTAAGGGTAAATTGGTGAAGGTAGATAACCTCAGACGCCAACACGCTGCTGGAGACGGCACCTGTCAGTCTGTTCTGCTAGTGTCGTGCAGGAAATGAGATGTTAACGCTGACCGAGTCCTAAGCATCCTGTAGCTGCAACAGCTCCCCAGGTGGGAACCGCCTCTCCCAGACACGAGGCCACGGCCTCTGCTTTGGCACCCGAGGATCCCAGGGCTTGCTTTCCTCACAGCAAGACTGCATTCGCAATTTCTCCCTAATTATTAGAAAGTTCTCCTTACCTTAAAAGAAATACTCCCTCACGCACTCACTACACTCAGTTTTGTCCTCTGGAGTGATGCCAAATAAATCTGATTGCTCAGTTCCATCAATGTGAAAGCTATCGGGTGTTTTCTCTACCTTTGCTTGACTCCAGACTAAACCCGTACATCACAACCTGCAGCTGCTATCTTCATGGACATGCAGAAACTGGAGCAGCAACTAGTCTTCAAATGTGAGCAAAGCATTTTACACACACAGGGCAGAGGCTGCCAGGGGCTCATCAATACCCACTTCCTGGGGCCGGTGCTGTGGTACAGAGGGTTAGGCAGCCATCTGCAGTGCCGGCATCTCATAAGGGCACTGGTTCAAGTCCAGGCTGCTCCACTTCCAACGCAGCTCCCTGCTAATGCATCTGGGAAAGCAGCAGAACATGGCCCAAGTGCTTGGGACCCTGCACCCATGTAGAAAACATATAAGAAGCTCCTGGCTCCTGCCTTTGGCCTGGCTCAGCCCAAGCACTTGCAGCCATTTGGGGAGTGAACTAGTGAACGGAAGATCCTCTCTTTCCCTCTCTCTCTCTATACATTCTGACCCACAAATAAATAAATCTTTGGGAAAAAAAAAAAACTTTTCCCTCCAGGCTCACAAGTCATACTAAGCCATGTGACTGAGCTCTGACCAACAGAACATGAGTGAAAGCTGAGAGGAGGAACATCCCTCTGCATCTGCTGGCTAATTGGAGAGGATTCTGGGAATCAAGAGGTTGGTGGAGGCAAAAAAGATGATGGGAGGGACCGGTGCTTTGGCACAGGGGGTTAAGTCTCCCCTTGAAATGCCAGCATCACAAATCAAAGCACTGGTTCGAGTCCCAGCTGCTCTGCCAATGTGCCTGGGAAGCAGCAGAAGATGGCCCAAGCACTGTATCTCTGCCAGCCACATGGTGACCCAGATGGAGCTCCAGGATCCTGGCTTCAGTCTGACCCAACCCTGGCTGTTGCAGCCATCTGGGGAGTGAACCAGTGGATGAAAGAGCTATTTCTCTGCCTCTTCCTCTCCCACTATTGTTCTGACTTTCAGATAAATTAATAAATAAGTAGATCTTAATTTAAAAAGGATGATGAGAGCTTAGGTTCCTATATGCAGAAGGCCACTCCAGCACAACTCCAACACTAGACTCTGATAGGAACAGGAATCTTTCTTGGGCTGAGACTTTGAGAATTTGAAGTTTACTTGTTAGAGCAACCAGTGTTACATGAAATAACACAAAAGTTGGTCACAAAAGTCAGATGCTGTCGTAACACAGAAGCAACACAAGTGTCAATGGTAAGCCTGTTCTAGAAGCTCTGGAAGATAGAAAGGGTCAGAGTAATGGCACTTAGTGGCTGCTGGCTGACTTCAGCGAGACGCTACTAGAAGGGCATGTGCTCAGGCAAGAATTAGCCCATTTCAAGGAAGCCTAGGCAGAAACAGAGTGAATCCTAGGGTCAAGCATCTTACCAAGTGAGAAGGGCCAACTGTTTCTAAAGAGTAAGATACGATTTGTACACCAAATAATTCAAAGAATATTTCAGTGATACGGCACAGTGGGACTTCTCAGTTGAACAAAGGGATTCAGTCTGGAGAAACAAATTAGATTCAAGGTGTGCTTTCCTAGCACTGGGAGCTCCACAAGGCAACGATTCAATTGAGAGAGAGGCATGAAGACAAGAAATCAGTGGACTAGGAAGGCTTAAGAACAAACTTGGCATGTGGTTATGAGCACAGCACACTGACTGAGGTGTGTAAACCTTAAGTTTCTGAGAACATTCTGTTGGATAAGCAACCCAAACTCTGAACCAAAAACACAAAAACCAAAACCCTTCTGACCGTTGAAACCTTGAAATAATCTTTAGGTCCCTGAGCTGGCACCATCAGGAAGCCAAAGAAAATGCAAAGGAGGCAACTCAATGCCCAGTTACAGTGTATTCATGGGATGACGGACAAGGAAAATTTGTGAGGTCAGAACCAGCAGCCGTGGAGAACAATAGGCAGCATTTCTTTTTTAAAAAGATTTAGTTATTTATTTGAAAAGCAGTTAGAAAGAGGCAGAGGCAGAGAGAGAGGGGGCAGAATTTCTTACAGAGAGCAGGACCATGAGGAGCTTCCTCTATACCTGCTAGAGAAAGGATTATTCAAAGGAGCTTCAAAAAGTTGATGGACAATGGAATTAAAAAAATAAGTTTATTTGGGTGCACAAATTTTTGAAATCTATGCATATAAGGGGTCTTCAGAAAGTTCATGGAAAATGCAGAGTATGGAAAAAATCATACACAAATTTAAAAAATGTCTCCTAGAGATCCTGAACTTCGGGCAGGTGCAGTAACAGGTGCAGTAACTGGATGGGACTTTCAGCTTTCTCTTTGGGAAAGAGGTGAGAGTGGAGGAACAGCCAATGGGTAAGCAACCACAGTGCTGGGCTGTGGCAGAGACTGCCATGTATTCACTAACACTTATTTCCTTGTCTCCTGGGCATACAGAGCCTACGTCCCAGAATCACTTGCTTTTCAAGTGGCAATAGATTGCTTTCTTCACAAGGGATTGGGAGTAGAAATGATTTATCTCATTTTCCTGCTAAAGCATGGTCTCCCTCCTCATATGTATGTATGTAGACCCTACCAGGTCTCTGAACGACCTAATGGAGGGCCACCTGACAGGAGCACCCACATAACTCTGTGACAAGGGGAAGAAGTACACTATAATTACACTCAGTGACAGAGGATCAGCGTGTTATCTGTTCCAGCAGTCAGTATTACCCTAAAAAAATACAATGCATCATCTCATTTACTATCCATGTAATAGATTAAAATGTTAGAGAAGTTGACTAACTTGTTCAGGACGACTCACAGGGGCATCTCAAGCTGTAACCCAGGTCTGTATCATTCCAAAGCATGCTATTAATGCATGTGCTAGACTGTTTTCTAGAAGAGAAGGCTTCTTGAGTCTGTAGCCCCTGGACTTCCTCCTCTGGATGCCCCTAGCTTATCCATATTTCTTTCATTACACAATAATTGCACAACAATTCAAGGATGGTGTGACCTAAATTCCCTCTTTTCTGGAATCATCATCCATGAATGAAACTCAAGAGCTCTCCAGTGATTTTGGTAAACAGCCCTCTAATCCATCAACCATTGACTTTTATTAACTCATAAGCTTAGACATTCTTTGCCACTGACAGGCCCCCACTCCCAATTCAAACTTGAGTCATTTCTTCAATCTACAGACTTATTTTTATAATCAACCCTATTAATTTATTCTTAATAATTTCAGCCCAGTGTTCTATCTTGACAACATTTTTCTTGACTCATCCAGATGGCTATCTAAGTCGGAGCTATCCCAATCTGGGGCTACTCCATACGGGGACTGAATTATCCCATTGTGAGAAGCAGTATCTGAATTATTACTATGACCAATTAAAGACGTAACATACTTCCACCATTCACCTTGCCATCCCAACTTTACAGACAAGAAAACTGAGTTTTAGAGAGGTTAACTTCACATAGCTAGGAAGTGGGGCCCCCATCATCAACCCTAATGACTGGTTGATCTGAGTCTGTGTGTCAGTATAACAGAACCATTTTTTTCTCTGAAAGTGAGAGAGAATAAGTGTTTTCTGAGCACATACTATATGTAAGATATTTTTCTCTCCTCACCTGACTTAACCCTCATAGCCATCCATTGGCATGGTCAAGTATAGAGAGAATAATTTCAGAATATTATAAACTTGAAATAGAATTATTTTGAGAGGTTCTCTAAGTGACAAATACATATATATATATATATATATATATGCATATATAATGAAAGCAGAAGTATCCAATGAGAGACTTTGAGGCCAAGTTCACTAGACTGTCAGTCTATGAAGGCAGAGTTCCTTTTCACCCCTCTGTGAGCCCTGCTTCGCATAAAGGAAGTGCTCAATAATGTCTACTAAGACGAACACATGGATGAATACAAATGCTGACAAGCAGAAATAAAATTGCATGAGACAAAAACTCACTCTTTCAGCAAGTATTTCTCAGAGATCTATCACATATAAGACACATTGTAGGAACTCATGGCTACATCTAGGAGACAGAGCCACAAAGGGAAAGGGGAACTAATATAAATATAATCCATACAAATAAGACAGGGATATTGACTGCCCTTGACTCTCTGTCTTGGATGTCATGAAGCTGAGCTATATAAGGCCAGCAACATGGTGAAGTAGATGGGCAGATTATAGCTCTAGAAGGCCTGCAGCTAAATCTAGACTTCTGCACAGCATTGGGTGTTGAGCCTCTTATACTCACCTTGGTAGATATTCCATTGCATCAGCATGATTTGAGCAAAAGCATGGCATGCTTGAACAATAGACAGGAAGACAGTCTACCTAGGCTTTCTCAAGGCCTTGAACTATGTGAGCTCTGCAGATTTTCCTGTGAGACAGGCAACAGCCACCATGAAAACCAGTTTGACTGTTCAACTTCCCAAGTGGCGGACTCTGTCATTTTGGCTCCTACTAAAGTTCTTTCTTGTTTCCCTGCCAGGCTCCTCCTCTTCCTTTTTCCTTTTCCATTCTTTTTTCTGCCTACCTCACCTGTGACCTGTTACCCTCTCTCCCTCTCTGCCTTCCTTCTCTGTGTCTTCCTTTCCTTCTTTTTATCCCTACTTTCTATTGCACTGTTATTTATAGGTCTCTCTCAAAGAGAGTGAAATTTAGAATCTGCGAAGAGAATTTAAGCACCTCTTTGTCCTTGCTTTCCAAGCTGAGATGACAGCTGGCAGGAAACAATTAGATTGTGATTTTAGGAGCAGCCATGCACAGGCTACATCATACTTCCTGCTCACAAATCTACCAGCTGAGCCATTCACATGCTGTCATTTCAAGCAAAATTGTTTACGCATCACATAATGTTAGTCTATGTTGTGTCTGTTGGAGCCTTGGCCAGGAGTCTATCCTGGATTGGACCATTGGGTTCAGGCACATGGTCAACACAACACTCGAGAGACCCATATTTGGGCATGAGTATGCCTTAAACACTAATGGGGTTTGGCACAACTGAGGCTCTGGAAATCCAGCCCGTGGATCGGGTCACACGTCAGGAAAGTCAAAACAGAATTAACTTGGCCACTTTTTCTCTAACTGAGACATGAGAGGCATTTTGAGTTAAGTCTGCGAAACCTTGTTTTTCATGCTCAAGGCAGTCTTTGGCGTGGCCAAATGTTGTCAGTACCCTATTTTATCCAACTTTTTCTCATACACCAGTGAAGAACACCCAGATGCAGACCCAAAGCTTTGATTCAGAGGCATCACAAGGTCAAATGATGCTCTCTGCCCTAAAGAGCTTTGAGATCATTAGATAAACACACATCTGCCTAAGACGGGCTGCATATGTTCGTGCCAGGGGACACGGAAGGAGTAGAGTTTGGCCCCTGCTCTGCAGAAGTAGAAGAACAAAGCACTGAGTTTCAGAATAAATAGAACACAGACACCTGGTTGTCCCTTAATCCTGGCCTGGCCCTTTCAGATCTATCTGTGTGATTCTTCAAAATCTCACTCATATTGGCCACCACTTCATTTGCCTAATTGTCCTTCCTTCTGGGTCTCAACCAAGCGTGATCTTTCCTCTTTCCACTTTCACATTACCAAGCTGTAATCAGCTTTCACGTCCCAGGTCTTATGACTTCCCAAGGGGAACAACACCGCCTCTAACCTCGTAGCATCCTCTGCCTCTTCACCAACGCCTATCTTTGGCTGTCCTGTGTTCCAACGTCACAGGAGAGAATTCTGGTGTCACTAGAGGGAGTGCTAGACAAAAGCACTGGGAAGTCCCTGATTCCAGAGATAGGAGCTCGTGTTTCCGGCTCTCCCAATGCTCCCACCCACCTCTCATTCACTCTGCGCCAACGGTCCCTAAAACATGCACTTTCTTCATCTTGGTGTTTTGGAAAGAGGGGAGATAATCAGCTGAGCTGGAAAGAAAAAATAGCAGCTGTTCAAGAACGAAGCTGTGGGAATTCTCTCCCGGCCATACGCACAGACTCAGGTCTGGCCTGGTGGCCAACATAGGAAATTAAATGGTCAAGGCCATCAGGGAAGGACAGACAAGTACGGGTCTGAGATGAGATCAAAACTATGGCTTTAGACATTCCCAGCAACCTGGAAAGTCTGGCGCTTGGTTACCCGCACTCTAGCATCAGAGGTCTTCAATGAGAATTGCAGGCCAGTAGCCGCCCCCTTTCCATCCTGAGAGATGGTGAAGAATGCTGACACACAACTTCTCAGGTCGTCCAAAGACAAATTGGGCATGTCTGCCCATCCAGCCATCTGTTCCGTTGATGAAACCCATTTCTTTGCCCAAGGTTAAAAGTACACTTTGGAGGGGAGGGTATGGGAGAAGGCAGGGATGGTGCTACATGCAGGTCTGTGTGACGGACCCTAGTTCCAGGTTCCTGGGAGGTAACCTTTGAACTCTTGGGATTTCCCAAGTAAGAGGAGTGTCCTTGTGTTTCATGGTGGGCCCTCAAACCGTATCTGAGTTTATGTGGGGACAGCCATGCCAGAAAGGCCACCTGTCATCAGAGGGCTGGAGCCTTGAGCAAAATCACAGCCCAGTCTCAGGGTAGCAGTAGTGGAGACTGAGCCATGCGCACAGACAGCTGGTCCATCATGCCTCCATAATGACACTCCAGTAAAAACTGTAGGCACTGAGGCTCAGGCACACTTCTCTGATTGCCATTATCCTACAGACTGGCATACACCAACGTGCTAGGGGGGTGACACACCCGAGAACAAAGAAGTTTTGCAACCGAGTCATGCTCCAAGCTCTCTCTCGTGCATGTCCCCATTCCCTGCATAAAATTATAGTCAGGGGCCAATGCTGTGCTGCAGCAGGTAAAGCCACCACCTCCAGCGCCGGCATCCCATATGGGCGCCGGTTCAAGTCCCAGCTGCTCTTCTTTCCATCCAGCTCTCTGCTGTGCCTGGGAAAGTAGTAGAGGATGGCCCAAGTGCTCGGGCCCCTACACCCATGTGGGAGACCCAGAAGAAGCTCCTGGCTCCTGCCTTCGGACTGGCCCAGATCCTGCCATTGCGGCCATTTAGGGAATGAACCAGTAGAAGGAAGACCTTTCTCTCTGTCTCCCCCTCTCTCTGTCTATAACTCTACCTCTCAAACAAATAAATAAAACATTTTTTTAAAAAAAGACTATGGTCAGCATCACTATCAGCCCTCAGCCCTCATATAAGCTCCACATCTACCAAGAGAAGATTGGGGGAAAAAAATCTGTGCTTAACCTGTAGAGACCTTTTTCTTGACAGCATTTGCTCAATAAAATAGCAACTATTTCCACTGTTTTGGGTATTATAATAATCCAGAGATAACTTAAAGAGGATGGCCCATCAAATACTATGCACCATGGATTCTGGGATCTGCAGGGCGTCAGGGAACCAGCTCACTCAGATAGCAAGGGAGCACCAGGGAGCACTTTCCTGAGTTCTGAGAGGTGTTCTAGCAAATTATCCAGCCTGAGGGGCCATGGGAACCCTCAGATTTCTGTGCACTTGGACATAACGCCATGGGTCAGAGGGCCCTGAGCTTACAGCTTGTGTCTGAAGGGAGGGCGGTCCTGTGCCCTCCGCCTCCAGGGAGTTGCTGTCATAAGTCACTACAGCAAAGCTGTAGCCAATCACTGCACAGCATTCGTGACAAAAGCTACTGTTCCTGTATCCAGAGACATGGGCTTCTCCTAGAAGAACCCAAGTGAGAACTCCCTGTTCATGTAGATCAGTCAGAGGGCTGTGCCTTCAGCAGCACCCGGGTCTCCTTATAACCAGTACAGAATCTTAACATGTGTTTGCTGAACGACATAAGGAGGTCTCCACCGGCGCTGTGGCTCACTAGGCTAATCTTCCGCCTGCAGCGCTGGCACCCTGGGTTCTAGTCCCGATTGGGGTGCCGGTTCTGTCCCGGTTGCTCCTCTTCCAGTCCAGCTCTCTGCTGTGGCCCGGGAAGGCAGTGGAGGATGGCCCAAGTGCTTGGGCCCCTGCACCCGCAAGGGAGACCAGGAGAAGCATCTGGCTCCTGGCTTCGGATTAGCGTGATGCGCCAGCTGCAGTGGCCATTTGGGGGGTGAACCAACGGAAGGAAGACCTTTCTCTCTGTCTCTCTCTCTAACTATCTAACTCTGCCTGTCAAAAAAAAAAAAAAAAAAAAGTCTCATGACTAATTCTGCTACTGTCCCCAATTTTAATGCAATCAAATTTTTGTTAAAAAAAACTCCTACGGCTTGTGTCTAGTTAAGCAGAAAGAATGTACGTATAGGCATCAAAGTATCCACAGTAGTTATTTCTGAGCAGAATGGGTGCGATGGCCTAAAATAGTATACTCTGCTTTGCCTGCGACATGTTTGTTGACTACTTTGCTTCCATAACCCGTGAGAGTGGGTTAGAAGGGGAACCATGGCAAGCTTCTGGGAATATATGTTTCCAAAGACTCAATGAGGCAGTGAACTCCTTCTAGACCTGCCCACATCTGATTTACACAAAGGGTCTTGGAAACGTTCGTGGCAAGTATGTAGTACGAAACACCACCCCCCACATGAATTTTCAAAATTTTTTTGCACCAAAATAAATGCATCTCGAGGTTCTTCTCCATGAGCTTGTGGAAGTGCCCTGTGTAATGGCAATTCTCTTCTGTTGAAGACACTTTGGCTCTGGGAGCTTGGACAAGCCATTACACCTCGGTTTCACCGTAGAGCACATTGGGGCTCAAACCAGAGGACTGCTAATAATTCCCCCCACTCTAAGATGTGCACGCTTAAACATGTATGTTTATGTGCCCACATCTCAAAAACATCCACAGACGCTGAAGGCAGGGAGAGGGGCTGGGTCCTGAGCGGGTCAGCCCTGCAAAGGGGAGACGTGGATAGAGCTGATGTAGCAAGTGAAGAATGGCCGGAGACAGATGAAAGCTGGGAGGCTTGCTCTGCTTGGGATCTGGCCCACACAGCCCGGTCTGATCAGATCTTCAAAGTCATATGGTCCCTATTTGATTTTACAGTAAATAAGTCAGGCTTATGAGCTAGATACCAATTAATGGAATCATCTAGCCCAGAGGAGAGCAGACCTCCCGGGCCAGTCCTGTTGGAAGCACAGATCATCCGGTAGCTCTGCCAACCCTGGGGCTCTTAGTCCTGGCAGTTGTGGAAATGACGGGCTGCCTCCCAGCTCCAAATGACCCTTGCTCTGACATCTACTGAGGGTTGGCATGGAAGTCGGAGAGGGCTTGGCTTCTACCCGTAGCCTTTGCTAATGAGAAAAGGCAGTTTTCCTCCTAGTTAGATATTAGACTCAATCTGGGCAGTACTTGGGGTCTGCAGGTGACAGGCAAAGAACTGATAAAACCACATTTACTTACTTTTTGCTGTTGCTGTCTATGCCCATCCTGAAAAGATAGAGGGACAACTATAGGTAACATTGTTTCAAAAAGTTGTTAAGGCTGGGTGTTGAGGCTTCAGGTTTCTGTTGGGAAAATTCTGTGCCTGTATGCACCAGGAACTAAACCCACCGCGGGTATTCAATAAATACCAAGCAATCAATCAGTTCTCCCGGCACAGAGAAGCCTCCTGTTCCAGCATCCAGTCATGGAAGGAAGCCTGGCCCAAGACCTAGCTCCCTCTTCCAAATGATACGACTCCAAACTCCGAGAAAACTTCTGGGTGGCTTTCTCCTCCATCCCGCAGCAACTGACGGCAGAGTCCTTGGCAGCTCTAGAATCTGTGAATTCCAGATCCAGACACCGAAGCCACAAGATCCTGCTCATGTGGGTCAAACTTCTACAACTTCCTGGGAACAGAATCTTAACTGACAGCCAGGTGGCTGACTGCAAGTAGCTGTACCTGTTTTCAGGAATGCTCAAAGTGAACACTGGTGTGACTTTGAAAACGCAAATCTATTGTATGGAAGTCCCTAGCGTTGAAAGCGCTGGATGGAAAACAGCCCCAGGCTGCATTCATGTGAGTCAACTGTGCATCAGTCAGTGTGCCGCAAAGACGACATTGTACGCTTTTTAATTTAGTGAGCCGTATTTTGTAGATTTCACCTCGTAGTGTTGGGAAAGAGAACCAGAAAAATCCACTGCATCGGTTGACAAGCTACTAACAATTCCTAACCATAGCTGTTGCAAAAACAATGACCACTGAAGTTTGATCACTGGGAGTTGCCCACTTTTCAACTTCACCATAATGACGTTTGCCAAGTGTGACATTCACTTCCGAGGGTTCCAGTCCTACATGATTCCTGTTTTAATGGCTCCTTGGGCCCTTTTTTCACTCGCAAGAACATTTCAGCTGTAACTTTATAGGCCTTTAGGATGGACTGTTTGTCCTCGGCTTCCCGAGAAGGGAGCTACAGTTATATGACCGTGTATGTTTTCTATTTAATAGCCATGGATCAAGTCTCTGCATACTTCTTAGTGTGGTGAGACAATAATGTGATATATTAGTCATGTGAAGTTTTTTCTTTTGAATTTTCTCTTAGCCTTGTGACCCTGTGAACGTCTCTGCTGAGCACCGTCAGATGCCTCGGGCCTCCGCTGGAGGGCAGTTTTAGAAGGGATAGGTGAACACAGGGACAGCTATGAGCTTGGAAATTCAAAAGCTGCTTTTCTGGGAGTAAGACAGAAGAAGGGATGGGAATCAGAGCGAATCCATCTTGCTGGGCGTCTGTCCCGCACCCCACCCGGAACAGGGATCCTGAGATCGCTAAGACACTCACGTAGGCTGGGGGGTGGGTAATCAGAAACAGAGAACTGAGCCTGTTTTCTGTCATGGGTCCTGAGAAGTGACCTACCTTCTCTGCTCCCCACCAACCCCTCCCCCACCAAAATCCCTTTGTCTCTGTGACTCTGGAGAGCAAACGAGGTGGAGCGAAGCAGCCAGTGGGGAAGGAAAGAAGGACCGGATCAGGAGCTCCCAAGGTCAGGCAAGCGGCCACTGCAGAAGGAGAGTGCGGCCTGGTAGCCAGCGTGGAGGGGTGCAGGGCAGCTGAGATCCAAACGCACGGCACACGCCAGCTGACGCCAGCCCACGAAGATAGGAAGACGCCGCGAACCTTCCACGTCCCCAGTAACACAGATGTTTGGCGGCCGGGGAATCTGCCACTCGTCTCAGACACCATGTTGCTAAGGGCCCCCAGACCTGGGCTGAACGCTGTGTTGCCAAGGGCGCTCTGAACCCATACGCCCTGACAGCGAGGAAAACAGGGAGCCCTGAAGAACATGGGGCTCCCCTCCAAGTTACTGATCAAACGCTACAACTGATCGGACCATGCTTGGGCTGTCGGATGAAGAGACAGATTACATGTAAGGAGTAGAGCTGCGATTCCTGCCAGTCTGTAACCTGAGAATAACCCTTTTCCACGAGGATAGTGGGAAACAAACCCTCTCTTCACTGTCTGCACAAAGCATAAACCATTTCCTGCATAGAAAGGAGACACCATAAACTGTGGCCTAAGGAGACCGTCAGCGAAAGGTTGGCTTGGGAGTGGGAAGTCACCTGGAGGTTGGGGCCCCAGTCCCAGCCCCATTATCTACTAGTCAGTAAACTGGGGTGAGTCATTTGGTTTTCTGAGGCTCTGTTTTCTCACCCATAAAATGAGAGTGATACCCCCCTGGCTCACAATAGCATTAGCATCAAGGTCATGGTGAAGGTCAAGTAAGACCAAGCAATCCAACGTGCCTCTTGGGCTGCACAACACTGCATACTGGTGAACTATCCTAACTGTTTCTGAGCCACTGAAACACAAGGGAGGGCTGTTCAGAGAAGCCACGGAAGCCACTGACAGTGTGCACTTGGGCTACTTGAACCACCTGTCCCCAGGATCCAGAAGCCAAAGGTCACTCGGGATGTCTCATCACTCTTCCTCATGGGAATACTAGGACAACAGCTGGTCGTCTGAAGATTTGCCAGTATTAGGATTGCAACCACATCCAAATCTGGGATGGGTGGAACGTATGTTGCCTCCCCACCCCACCTTCACCCAAGCGCTGGGAAAGAAACAAGCAGAAATTGATGCCAACCTATTTGCATTTGGTCCAAACATCTTTATCGGATAAGGCTGATTTCTGCCTCCCTCTGCAACACTGGTTCTTCCTATCCGAATGTATTAAACAGATGACAATGAATCTAAATAACTAATGTCAACCCCCTGCTGCTTCATCACAAGCAACGTCAATCAGAGGCCAAGGCTCTACAAGACACTGCAGGGAGGGATGGCACTAGCTGGAAGGGGTGGGGACAAACCAACCCTGGGAGTGGAGGTTGCCAGGAGGGGGCATGACCGGCTGAGCAGTGCCCACCCAGGGGAGCCCTACGTGCCAGCTCAGCCACACTTGTTATGAAATTAGAAACATGAAAAGTTGCTTCTTACAAATGTCCTATTTTATTGCCTTTTACTACATAATTAAGTAAATTCCTACACTTATGTATTACTGTACTTAAAACACGATGAGGGTTTTTAAAGGATTGCGCTACACATTTCTCGCCTTAACCACCGACACTGGAATCAAATCTCCATATAAAACAGGGCTTCATTACATATCTTCACCATCACTGCTGAGTGGACCAGGAGTTTGACTATGAAAGAAGCATGCAATTCTCTGAGGCAAAATCACCTTGGTCATATTTATCCACCTGTTGGGATTAATATCGGAAATAAATGTGACTGCAGGTTGACTTGGAAATGAATATCCTTACTGGATGTGCAGAACTTGAGATAAAATTTGTGACTGCTTTGGTAATATTTTATTTACCGCTAGGCTATTTCCCAGGTTAACCATGTATTCTCAAAATCCACAGGAACCTGACTTGGTTTCCCCTGTGGAAGAGAGGCTGCAGAGTGACACACGTAACGGGCAGCCTATGCCTGGGATTGGGCAGGACCACCCGATTTCCGAAGCTCCCCATTTCAATCCCATCCCGAGTCAGGGTGCTGGGCAAGCAGTCCCCAGGAAGGGGCAGAGAGAAAGTCACCATAGCTTCCTCTCTTTTGCTTACTGTTATTTCTGGAGACCCAGAGGGACGTCTGCAGAGAATAACCGCACAATGACACGAAATTGTCACTGACATTTTCAGTAGGCAAAATAGAGACAAAGTCTGGTTTCTGGGCATTTTTCAGATTAGTTTCTTACGAAGCCAGCCCATTCAGGAAAGCGAGAGCCATCGTAGCAGCTGATCTGGCACAGAGCATGCACACTACACACTCCCCAAGCCCTTGGGGTGCTGCTCCAGACAGTGGCTTCCGACTTCCCAGGGAAGGGAGAGGGTGTGCAGGTGGTCGGCAGGGTGAGTCCTGCTCCTGCTGTGGTCTTTCACCCCCAGGAACACTGAGGCTTCGTCAGCGACGTCTTCTCAGGAACAGCTTTGCTACAGAAACCCGGACCAAGGCATCCACACTGACCACTTTTTAAAATAATCCTCAAATATGGGCACCGGCTGCTGTTCTTCCTGGCTGCTCTTCTTCCAGGCCAGCTCTCTGCTGTGGCCCGGGAGGGCAGTGGAGGATGGCCCAATGCTTGGGCCCTGCACCTGCATGGGAGACCAGGAGGAAGCACCTGGCTCCTGGCTTCGGATCAGCGTAGCTCTGGCCATAGCGGCCATTTTAGGGGGTGAACCAACAGAAGGAAGACCTTTCTCTGTTTTTATTTCTCACTGTCTAACTCTGCCTGTCAAAAAAAAATAATAATAATAATCCTCAAAACACGAATTCCCATCCTCTGTCCTGTGGGGTCAGGGGTGCCCTGAGGGGCAGAGTTGAGACCAGTGAGCCTCCCTCCAGCCAAAACACTCTGCTTTCAGCTGTCCTACTAACTGGATATTTAAGATTTCATTACTTAAACGTTCCACTGTTACAAAAGCAGTTTAAAAATTACTCATCATAACTGTAATTCCATTAATGAGTTATTTTCTTCTTTATTTGGACTTCAATAATACCCCTCCATGGTAGAGAATTTCATAGACTAATGACTTACAGATTTAAATAATATGTACCCTTGAGTCAGTTTTCAATGGGAACTTTCTGATTTAACGAAACCCTGGGTTTTGAAATGTGAGAGAACAGATCAGAACCCCTGTGCGTTATTTCAGTGTCTGTCATTCCTCTCTCAATGTGTCTTCTGTATTGTTTGCACGTCTTTGGATTTCGGCTTCCTTTTAAGAATATGATGGAGCTCCTTCCCGTGAGCCCCAAGAGCTGTGTGGACTTCGCTGGTCTCCTGACTGCTCAGGTTCACTGCTTGGAAATGTCAAAGCCCAGGCTCGGTGACGACTCAGAGCCAGGACAGCATCTTCACCACTCTTCTTGCTAAGAGTAAAACTTGGGGCCTCCAGGAAGCCAGGGCAAAGCGGAGAAAGCTGAAAGTTGCCCGTGTGCTGACGTCACTCAGACATTTGACTGCTGGGGTCCACCATCTCCAGCCACTTTCTTTCTTTTTTTTTTTTTTTAAAGACATTTATTTATCTGAAAGGCACAGTTACAAAGAGAGAGAGAAAGAGAGAGAGAGAGATCTTCCATCTGTTGGTTCACTTTACAAATGGCTGCAATTGCCAAAGCTAGGCCTGTCTGAAGCCAGGAGCCAGGAGCCTCTTCAGGGTCTCCTGGAAGAGAGTGGGTTCAGGGGCCCAAGCACTTGAGCGATTTTTTGCTGATCTCCCAGGCACATTAGCAGGGAGCTGGCTCAAGTGGAACAGCCAGGACTTGAACCAGTGCCCATATGGGATGCTGGTGCTACAGGTGGTAGCTTCGATCCTGTAAGACAGGCAGAGGCCTTAACATTTACATGGAATGGGGGTAGGCAGCCTTTTTTCTACCAAGGGCCATGTGCATATTTGTAAGATCAATTTTGGACCTTACAAAATTATCAACTTAAAGCAGCCTACAACAGACTGACTGAATTTCAAGTCCCCTCTGTGGGTCTCCTCAGCAGGGCCAGACCAAATGACGCTGTAGGTATCACACGGCCTATGGGCCAGATACTCCCTATCTAGGTGTAGAGGGAAGAACTTCATCTGAGGATGCTGCTCCCATTAAGAAATGCTCTTTGGCTTTGGTGAGGGACAGCTGGGTTGTCCTAGAGGCCAAACTGCTTAAAACATCTGCTCCCTGCTCCCATGCCCCATGCCCCCTTCCATGCACTTGGGAAAAGAGGCCCTCCCAGTAGCTCTCCAGGAGAAGGAAATGGAGGGGCGTAGTGGGGAAGGAGAGGTCCCGATTTGTCACAAATGCTCCTTTGATAGAATCAAGCACACGGGCTGGCTGGCAAGTCCCAGGCCTGCCCAAGCCACCCTCAGCACACACCAGAGCCGATGCCTGCTCTCTGAGACTCCCGGAGGGCCCTGCCAGCTACAGAGTGGCTCAGGGCCGTGATGGCAAAGGCTGAAGTAGACAGGCCTCAAGAGCAGCAAAGCCCCCAAGGGAGAGACAGAAAAGGCCCTGAACCCTGCCTCCTGACCCCGTCAGAAATGGAGCTGACCAAGCTGCCTGCACCCACCAGGCCACACCCCAGCAGGGTGTGCAGCTGGACACGGGGTTGAGGTTTTGTGTTGGCTTCTCCTGTTGACCCAATGACCAAATACGATACCCACCACCACTGCTGGGGATTTTGTAAGTTTATAATCCATATAGAAGAAACATTGTTATATAAACCTTGCCAAGACTACAGACCTTTTAAATTCCCCCACTAAGAAGCTGAAGAAATTTATGGCAGTGTTGGTAGATGGAGGGGCCAAGTAAACGCACGTCTGTTTAAATTTCTCTTGCCTTCTGGCACTGTAAGCAGCCGTGGAAAGAAATCATTTACTCACAGGAGCGTTCAGTGTCTGGGGACACAGGGGTAGCAGGGAAGAACATTAGGGGCATAACTGATGGGACACAGGGGGTCCCAACCCTGGAGGGCAGGAGTCCGCCCCAACGCCGCAGCTGATGGGGCACGGGTGGGAAAAAAGACCTTGGTGCAGTAAACTGAATGAGTCATATGTGGGGTCCGTGTTCCAACCAGTAAAGCCCTGGTCACTAACCAGCCCTCCCCACGTCCCCATAAAAGGGCACTGCACTTGGAAACAGAGCGCACGTCATGTAAGGATGAGCCAGTTGGCACGAGGCTCATTCGCGCTGCTTTCCTGAGCTGCTCCATCCCTCCCTCTGGGTCTCTCTTGTGCTGTGTCTATCTGTGATGATGGCAGAGGGGGTAACACATGCATCGGGAGGTCTCACTTCCTTCTAAGACTATAGCTGAAGGAAAATGAGCAGAACCCTAAGGAGAAGCATGGGCATTGAGTGCGTGCTTTGGCCTTCACCCACCAGTGGTGCGTCTTTGCACGAGCCCTGGGGATGCAATCCACGGTGAAGGCTCTTGGCAAAACGTGGTGATTCTGTAGACAGAGCGGGGGAGAGTAGGGCAGGATCTCCCCCGGCACAGGCTGGCTGGGAAATGACGGGCCTATTGTTACCTGCCAGCATCCCCCGATTTAACCTGAGATGAGATGCGATGTGATACGTGACCTGGTAATGGACTAGCAAGAAGTCAGGTAATGCAAAGCCCTGGACACGATGGACGACCTTCCAGGAAGCCTGCTGGCTAATGGTGCCCCCACGGCTCGCGGCTGCAGGAGTTTTCTGGATGTCATGCCTAGCCCTTACCTACCCTCCTGCAGCCATCTCCGCTCCAGCGTGCCCGTGTGTGCAACCTGAGTATTTTATGCAGGAAAAACTTGCTGAAGTGGAACCTGGAGCAAAAGACGCCTTCCTAGAATTTCTAATTTCACAACCCAAGACGTCAGGCTTGAATTTAGTGGAATGAGATCTCTGAAGATCCTTGCCTATCCCAACATCCACAATCAGCAACCTAGATCATTCAAAAAAAAAGGGGGGGGCAGGAATGCTTTCACATGTTTTTTTTTTCAATATGAAGGAAGTTGAGTTGATTTAGAGAATATAGGGTTCTTTATAGACACAGGGGATGAGGGAGGAGCAAGAAAGAAGAGAAAGAGAGGGGATGGAATGCTGGGATGCTGGGAGGGGAGCCGGAGCCAAGGCCTTGGGCCCGGCTTCCTGGGAACACAATGCCTTCTCTCCGCCATCTCCAGCTGCAGGCTCCGCCCCGTGCCCATGAACTTCTGGGCTGTGTGTATCTTCCAATGCCGATGCTCCGAGCTTTCCTTACTCAGGGAGCCATTCCCCTCGCGCCTTGTGAGGTCTTGGAACAAAAACGAGTTGAGAAAGAAACAGAGGGCTGCTCCTCTGTCTTGAAAACAAATTGTATTGCATCACGTAACTCAAAAGACGTTTGGGTGTGTGGGGGCGGGTGGGAAGGAGGGAGAGGGGAGGAGCCTCTCCTTTCCCACGTGGGGCCCCTGTCTCCTTAGGAGAATGGGGGAGGCCAGTGGGGTTTGCAGGAGAGGAGCAGACAGCGCGGGTGTGGGTGCAGCCTCCCTCATCACCATGTGCAGGGTGTGTGCCCGTGGGGGGCTTGGGTACGTGTCCCCCTGCACTCCTGCCTCTCACTCTCATGCACCCCCTCCCCACCCCCACAATAAGGGCTTTGCTCAATAACAAACAAAAGTGTTCAATGAGAAGTGGGTTTTCTACTCAGCGAGGAGACTGCCCGCTCCCTCAGCGGAGGGGACGCTGGCTGGGAAGGCTCTGTTTATTGCTCTATAAATCACGCTCGCTGCCTCTGACCCCACCCTGGGAGGCCGGGGGCCAAGGAGCCTTTCGGAGCCCAGAGCCCAGAGGCCTCTCTTCTCACAGAGCTCAAATCCACCCTCCCCGGCCAGGACTGGAGCCTCACTCCCTCAGTGCCCGCCGGCAGAAAGAACTTCCTGCAGATTCTGTGTTCTCCTTCTGTGAGGCAGACAGAGGGCTGATGGGAGACAGAAGAGATCACCCCAAATCACACAAATGACTGAGAGTCCACGGCACCTTCCGTACCCCACCTTTAACCAACCTGACAGTGATGCTTCGCTTCGAAGCTGTTAGAAACCAACAAGCTCAGTGTTCACCATCTGAGAATATAAGCATTTCTTGAGCTGTGCACCTGCGCTTCACTGCTGGGCACTGAACAAAGGTGTCCCTGAGTCCCACGCTCAGGGAACTTCCAGTCTAGGGACAGAGGCACCTGAGGAAACCCTTTGTTGTAATTCCACGTGACCCCTGCATTCTCCAAGCACGGTCAGAGATTGTACTGCCCCTTGCCTGCAACACCTTCCTCCAGCTCCTGGGCACATGAACCCTACTGATCCCTTAGCTTTCACACAGACCTTCCTTCGTTCTGGGAATCTGCACTCAGTGCAAAGCTGTCTCCACCACAAAGGCACCCATGTCCCTCACATGAGAGTGGCCATCAGGTGGACACCAGCCCGCTCGGCTTGGCACACTCCCTTCCATCTCAGCCCCCTTGAATGTTCAAGGCTATGTTAGCCCATTCGCTTGGAACATAGAGCATGAATCTTCCACACAGGAAAATCTGATGTGCCTCCAAAGCCACTCCTTGGAGAGTAAACCAACTATGGGGTGAACCAAATATACCAAGAAATCCTGGGGGTCTCTGGGTCTAGCCTTTGCCCTAAAGGACCTGAAAGCAGCCACAGACACAATCCAGAAATAAATCTCCCGTGGAGGGCTCAGTGACTTCTAACAAGGGAGCCAACATCATTCAGTGGGGAAAGGAAGGTCTTTTCAACTATGGCCCTGGGAAAACTGGATATTCAACAGGAAAAAGCAATATTGGACATTTACTCACTCTCTCTCTCTCTCTCTAACTCTCTCTCTCTCTCTCTCTCTCTCAAAATGGACCAATGCTACATCTACAAAACTCTTACAAACGCATCTGGGAAAACTCTATGATTGGATTTGACAGTAATTTCTTGGCTGTGACACCAAAGGTGTAGGCAACAAAAAGAGACAGAGTGGGCACTGGGACGCCGTGGGTTCAGCTGCCATCTGGGATACCTGCATCGCATAGCAGAGGGCCTTGGGTGGAGTCCCACTAGTGTTTCTGATGCTGCTTCCTGCTGATACATCCTGTGAGGCGACAGATGATGGCTCAAGTGCGTGGGTCCCTGTCACCTACATGGGAGACCCAGATGAAGTTCTGGGCTCCTGGCTTTGACCTGGTTCAGTCCTGGGATGATACAGGTACTTCAGGCCCCTGTCACCTACATGGGAGACTCAGATGAAGTTCTGGGCTCCTGGCTTTGACCTGGTTCAGTCCTGGGATGATACAGGTACTTCGGAGCATGAACCAGTAGATGAAAGTGACCTCTCTCTCTCTCTCTCTCAATCTGTGTGTGTGTGTGTGTATGTCTTTCTCTTTCACTCTGACTTTCAAATAGATGGGAATAATAAACATTTGAAACAGAAAAAGAGGTAAATAGAACCACATTAAAAAATTTTAAATTTGTTTATCAAAAGATACTATCAACTGAATGAAAAGTCAACCTACAGAATGGGAGAAAATATTTATAAGTCATATATATGGAACAGATTTAATACCCAGAATATAGAAAGAATTCCTACAATTCAACAATAGAAAGTCAACAACCTGACTTTTTTAAAAAAAATTATTTATTTATTTGAAAGAATAAGAGAGAGGCAGGAAGGGAGAGAGAGAGGAGAGAGAGAGAGAGAGAGAATCTTCCATCCGCTGGTTTACTCCCCAGATGGCCACATCAGCCAGAGCTCCGCCGATCTGAAGCCAGGAGCCAGGAGTTTCCTCCTGATCTCTCATGGAGGTACACGGGCTCAAGGACTTGGGCTATCTTCCAGTGCTTTCCCAGGCCATAACAGAGAGCTGGATCAGAAGCGGAGCAGCCAGGACTCCAACCTGTGCCCATATGGGATGCCGGCACTGCAAGCAGTGACTTTACCCCCTACACTACGTTGCCAGCCCCCAAAACCTGATTTTAAAATAGGCAAAGGTCTTGTATATGCATTTCTCCAAAACAGATACAACAAATGTCAGGAAACACTTGAAAACATTAGGGAAATAAATGAGGAAAACCACAATGAGACACAACTTCACATAATTAAGATGGGCTATTATGAAAGAAAAACAGAAAATAATGGGTTGGCAAGGATGTGGGAAAATGAAACCTGTGTGCTGCTGGTGGCAGGGGAGTGGGTACAAATGCTGTGGAAAACACTGCAGGTTTTCAATAAATTACAAATGGGGGAGGGGAGGTAGTGTGGTTCAGTGGGTTACGCTACTGCTGGGGAGAGATACTTCCATATCAGAGTGCCCAGTTTGAGTCCTGGCTACTTCGTGCCTCTGATGCAGCTTCTGGCTAATGTACCTGGGAGGCAATGAATGATGGCCCCCGTATCAGAGTTCCTGCCACCCCTGAGGGATGCCCAGATGGAGTACCTCGCTCCTGGGTTTGGCCTGGCCCACACCTTGCTGACGTAGGCATTTGGGGAGTAAATCAGTGGAAAGAAGATCTCTCTCTTTCTCTCTCTCTCTCTCTCTCTCTCTCTCTCTCTCTCTCTCTCTCACACACACACACACACACACACAGAGACTTCTCTGTCACTCTGCCTTTCAAAGAAATAAATATTTTTAAAGAGGAGTATTTCTGCTTGCTTTTTTAAAAAACAGAATTATCATATGACCCAGCGATCCCTCTTTAGAACATACTCCCCAGAGAATTCAAGGCAGGCTCTCAAAGAGATATTTAAACAGCTGTGTTCACAGCAGCATTGGGCAAAAGGTAGAAGTAACCACAAAGGGACGCGTGGCTAGATGCAACGTAGCATATGCATACCCTGGAATGTGCTTATTAGCCTCAGGAAAAGGTTCTGACACTTGCTAATGCTGAGTGAAATGGGTGAGTCACAAAAGCAAAAGTGTCCTATGATTCCACTGAATGAGGTACCTAGGTTACTAAAACTGAAACAGCAGAACACTAGCTGTCAAGGAAGGCAGGAGAGAGGGAAGGAGGAAGTTACTGTGTAGTGGGCAGAGGGCTGCAGCTGGGGAAGACGAGAAAGTTCTGGGGTGGAGAGGGGTGAGGGCCACAGAAGCTTGGGAATGTTCTCCGTGCAGTAACTGTACACTTAGCAACGGTTACAGTGGTACACCGCCTGTACACTTAGCAACGGTTACAGTGGTACACCGCATGTGGTGCCTATTCTACAATTATAAAGAGATTAAAAGAATCACTCTGAACTACAAGCATTTTGGTGGGGCAGGTGTTGGGTGGAGCAGTTAAGCTGTTTCTCGGGACCCCTGCACCCCCTGTCAGGGTACCTGGGTTTGAGTCCCACTTCCACTCCCAACTGCAGCTGGAAGGCAGCAATTCTTGGGCTCCTGCCACCCACAGGGGACACCTGCATTGAATGCCGGGCTCCTGGCTTCTGTCCGGCCCAGCCCCAGCTGTTGTGGACATTTGGGGAGTGAACAAGTGGATACAAGATCTCTGTTTGTCTCTTTCAGATAAATTAAAAAAATGTAATAATAAAATATCTTTAAAATAAATAAGAAAAAAATGTGAGTTTACAACAAAGGCATTGTGGTAGTGAGAGGAGTCTGAGAGTCATGCCCTGGGCCTTCTCCCTGGGAGTAAAGTCAGCTTCAGGGCCACGACTGTCCGTGACCATGACCGTGACCGTGACCGTGGTGGTAGGAGGGCGGGCTAGAGGCTGGAGCTGGGAAAAGCCGCAGCCTGGTCTGCAGGGCCTCATTTCCTGCCTCTTCAGATACTCGCAGGCTTTTTTGTCTTTTTTCAGAACGGACTCCATCTGGTCTGAGTCATTAGCACTTTTTGAAGCGTGGCTTTGAAAGGCTTGTTGATATGCAAGAAGACTTCAGCCTCTTCTCCTTTGTTTCTAATCAAAGAGGCTCTGGGCTGGGCCAGACTCAGATCCCTGGCCAAAGTGCAGCCTGCGAGAGCGGGAGTGCTTTCCAAACTTGGCTCCAGGAGAAAGGCGGCAGGGAAGTACAGGCTACAGGACGCCGAGGTCTGGGTAGCACACAGGAGGAGAACCCGAAGGCCAGGATCCAGGCCTGGCCTCCCTCGTACTGGGTCCGCGTCCACAGAGACGCCTCGTGGTCAGGGCGGAGGATGAGCTCGGCCAGGGCGATGGAGTTTCTGGGTGGATGAACCGAATCTATGCGTGACCCTCTTAACTCGCAAGGAACCTCCATACGGAATCCAGCCTCTTGGCCCGTAGCGGCCCGTACTCGGTAGCAATGGGAGATACCGAACGTATTTGTCCCATGCACAATGTCAACTTCCAGAAAGCAAACTGGTTCCAAACCTGGAAACAGATCTCCTCCAGCTGTGGGGTTTGGCCCATCTCCAGGCGGATTCATCTAAGAACAGTTTCTCAGCGCACTTGCTCTGGGGCCCAGGGGCCTGTAGGACGGGGGTGGTGTCCTCATGTTTGGGACTCTGTGGATCAGGCTCCCTGGGATCTCACGGGAGGCCCCACCAAGAACTGCACTCTCTGCTCACGGAAGGCGCCCAGTGAGGGCTGGGTGGTGCTTGACGGGGGACAAAAATGAAGCACTGTGCACACTGGGAAGTGTTGCACACAATTCCCTCAGAGAAAGAGCAGTGCCCAGGAATCGCGAGTCTCAGGACGACCGACAGGGGGAGCTGTGTGAAGGTCTTGTGGGTGCAGGGCCAGAGGCAGAGCAGGGAAGAGGTGGGAGAGGAGAGAGAGACAGAGACAGAGACAGAGAGAGAGAGAGAGAGAGAGAGAGAGAGAGAGAGAGAGGAAGGAGAGGGAGGGAGAGAGAGGATGGGAGGGAGGGAGAAAGAGGGGAGAGGGAGGGAGGGAGGAAGGATGGGAGGGTGAGAGGATGGGAGAGAGAGAGAGGATGGGGGAGAGAGAATGCAAGAGAGAAAAAGGAAAGGAGGGAGGAAGGGAGGGAGAATTTGAGGAAAGGAGGGAGGAAGAGACTGAGAGATGGAGAGGGAAGGAAGAAGCTGCTGATCTTTCAGAAACATCACTGGGTTCAGCTGACTTGGGTTCTCTGTGTTCTGGTTGTGCTCAAAGAAGACCTGTGTGAACGGCCCAGAGGTTACAACATTGGCTATGTAAGAGAAAACTGGAGACGGTGGGATTGAGTCATCTGAATGGACACACGCCACAGGAATGCGTCTGTAGATCAGTGCACTTGCTGGCATCCCAGGAAGCGGTGTCTGTGGCCACTGAAAAGCAAACTCCTCGACATCCCTCCCACCGAGAGGCGGAGTCAACATCGGCTCCCTTGAATATGCAAGAGTTTCTCATGTTGCTTTCAACCAATAGGATAGGGTGGAGGTGATGCTACCTGACTTCTGAGGCTGGTCCTCCTGGGATGCTCAGCCACTATGAAGCAAGACAAAGTGCCCTACGATGGCCACGCTGCAGAGGCCACGTCTACATACCCTGGACAATGGTCTCAGCTAAGCTCCCAGCTGATGGCCAGCACCAACTTCTGCCACACAAGATGGTCACCTTGGATACGGAGCCTCTGTCCAACCAAAGTCTGCTTGTGAGATTTCAGATAAGAACTGCCCAGCTGGGCTCTGCCCAAACCCCATATCCTCAAACGGTGAGCCAAACAACAAGGTTGTTTTAATCAGGTAAGTTTTCGGGTGAGTCACAATGCAGCAGTAGTAACCTAAGTGTGGTCTCTTAGCACTTTGTGGTTTCACAGAAAAAGATGCAAAGACAACTTGGTTTATGTGCATGTCCCAAAGTTGCAAGGTGAAGTTAGTAACGGTTGTTAGAAAAATCCCATTCTGGTCTTGGTTACATAGGCCCTGTTTGGATTTCAGGAGGTTGGTTTGCCATTGCTGACTTTGAGTTAATGAGGTACAGCCCTTCATCATATTTGCACAGCATTTTATCTACAATAGCTACATTTGCCTTTTTAAATTTGTGCTATACATTGTGCTATACACATATACAATGTGCTATACACATTCTCATTGTATAGGTAGAAAGTATCAACAAGGCACATACCAGGCTGCTTCAAGTAAACACAATTGATCTTTTTTCTTTTTTGACAGGCAGAGTGCATAGTGAGAGTGAGAGAGAGAGAGAGAAAGGTCTTCCTTTTTGCCATTGGTTCACCCTCCAATGGCTGCTGCGGCCGGCGCACCGCGCTGATCCGAAGCTTGGAGCCAGGTACTTCCCCTGGTCTCCCATGAGGGTGCAGGGCCCAAGGACTTGGGCCATCCTCCACTGCCTTCCCGGGCCATAGCAGAGAGCTAGCCTGGAAGAGGGGCAACCAGGATAGAATCTGGCACCCCAACTGGGACTAGAACCCGGTGTGCTGGCGCCACAAGGCGGAGGATTAGCCTGTAACACAATTGATCTTTACGATGGCCTCAGAGGTAGGCATGACTGCTGTCCCTATTTTAGAGATGAGAAAACGGGGTCACAGAGAGAGGACGTATCCCAGCTCCTGGTCATTATCTTCTAAGTGTGGGATTTGGAATTTGACCCGAGGCCATCTGGTTTGAGTTGGTAAACACCCACCTTCTGTCCCTCTCATTCCTAATACATGCACGCACACACACACACACGTATGTGCAGGAAGATGTTATTACACTCCTATGCAAAAGAAGTCATAAACAGCAATAAAAATACACAGCTCAGGATAATGCTGTAAATGGTTATGAGAACTCAAATACAAGTACAAAAGTGCTCTACGGGCTAGGACAGGTGAATCTGAGTATATGACATCTGATATTAGATTCTTTATTTTTTAATGTTAAGCTGGTTTAAGTTTTTTCTTTTTATTTGACAGGTAGAGTTATAGACAATGAGAGAGACAGAAAGGTCTTCCTTCCATTGGTTCACTCTCCAAATGGCCGCCACGGCCGGCGCTGCACCGATTGGAAGCCAGGAGCCAGGTGCTTCTTCCTGGTCTCCCATGCGGGTACAGGGCCTAAGCACTTGAGCCATCCTCCATTGCACTTCTGGCCCACAGTAGAGAGCTGGACTGGAAGAGGAGCAACTGGGACTACAAGCCCGCGCCCATATGAAATGCCGGTGCTGCAGGCAGAGGATGAACCAAGTGAGCCAAGGCGCCAGCCCTTAAGTTTTTCTTTTCTTTTTTAAGATTTATTTATTTATTTGAAAGAGTTACACAGAGAGAGAAGGGAAGGCAGAGAGAGAGAGAGAGAGTCTTCCAACCACTGGTTCACTCCCCAGTTGGTGGCAATGGCCGGAGCTGCACTGACCCGAAGCCAGGAGCCAGGAGCTTCCTCTGGGTCTCCCACGCGGGTGCAGGGCCCAAGGACTTGGGCCATCTTCCACTGCTTTCCCAGGCCATAGCAGAGAGCTGGATTGGAAGTGGAGCAACCAGGACTCAAACCGGCACACCCATATGGGATGCCAGCACTGCAGGTGGCAGCTTTACCTGCTACACCACAGCGCCGACCCCTCATATTACATTCTATAAGATCATCTACCTGCTCACCTCTGGCCTGCAGGACTCATCACTTATGAAAGTGTCAGATAGGGAAACGAAGCAAATCAAGCCTTCCCATTATTCTTAGCCACACTCTACAGCTGAGTTTCTCTAGAACAAGAACAGAATACCCGTAACCATAGAAAGCTCACAGACCATGTTGCTAAGGCCTGGGCGAGACTCAAAGCACGGACGTGCCATTCAGAGTCACCGTCTGTAGCAGCCAGCCACACCTTTGCCGACAAGCTTGTGACGCCGGCCACCAGGCTCGCAGCCGGAGTACGTTTGCTAAGACGGTAGCACGCTCTCCACGCTCTCAGAAAAGCTCCCTTTCTGCCTGCTCTGTAGACGTCACGTCCCAACAATGACACAAAGAGTGGGGAGCAGCGATTGCTTTCACGTGTAGCTGTGAAAGAGCCAGAGGACCTACGTCCACTTCCCAACCCCCACCCCTCCTAGCACTGTGACCCTAGGCAAGGTACCTAGTCTCTCTGTGCCTCAGTTTCCTTATGTGCAAACGGGAATAATAACAGTAGCTACCTTGGTGCTAATTAAGGGGTGAAATAAATCAATACCAGAAAGTACTTAGAATGGTGCCTGGCACGAGGTACCTGCTATGTGAACATTTGTCAAATAAGCAAATTAATTGTGTTGAAATTTTACCTTGCAGTAGCATAAAACCATCACCCTACAAAGTATGTAGGCATAACGTGAGCATGGGAAAGACACACATGCAGGAAAGGTGTCAAGACTTTGTGTCCTAATTAGCACTGAGCGTTAATACCCCAGAACAGTTCTCATTGTCAATTGAACCATTCTTCTGAGGCTATGATAGAAATGGAGAGGTGAGTTATCATATTGGCAGAGCAGGAACCCTATTGTAGCCAGAACACCACAGTAAAGTAAGTGCCCCTAAGTGTCAACTCACACCCAAGTTCCTTCACCAAGAACAGCCGGTGGCCAAAAATATGCCTTCAAAACTTCATTAAAGTATGAGAGACATAATGAAAACTGGAAATGTTTGTCTAATTATCTCATAGCCACTGAATGCCTTTTCCACTTGGGATCTCTGCAGGATGCTCCGATGGCCATGATACTGCGGGTGCACTGCCACAGTTATTCTGTGCAACAAAGGATCACGCCACCCTTGCGGCATGCAACAATCTGTACTGTTCATGTAGCTGAATCACCTGGAGCATGTCTTGGAAGCACTGCTGAATTTGGCTGGGCTCACTCGTGTCTAGGGGTTGGCTGATGATCAGCTGGAGCTACTGGGGCAACTCGGCCCAGTTCCAAGTAGTTCTCACCCTCCAGCGACTCTCCCAGGCATATTCTCGTGGCAACAAACAAGGTGCAAGCCAGCACACAGGAACATAAAAGCCTCCTGAGGCCTGGGCTAGAACCAGCACACCGTCATGTCCATTACATGCTGTTGGCTAATCAAGTCAAAAGCCGGCCTGGATTCGAGGCAGACCGCTCTACTTCTTTAATGTCCCAAATCACAAGTTCACAGGACAAAGGCAGTGGCTACAAAGAAACGTGAAGCAAAAAGACCATTTCAATTATTCAGATGACCTCCACCCTAAATTCATAATCCTAGAGATAGATTTTTTAAAGTGTACCTACAGTCAGTGCTTGCCCATAAAGAGCTGTGGTTGCCAAAAGTCCGAGAGCATCTGATTGTATACTCAGCACTAAAATATCCTGAATTTTAGGTCAAAAGCATAATTTCTGAATAAGACCCAGCTGGAATGCAGACGTCTCAGTGCCAAGTCTTGCTGGTACTTGATCATTTTCATCATTGGTTGCAGGAGAAAAAAGTCACTCACGTATCATTTATCACTCGTGAAACATTGGACACATTTTTAAACCAAAATCCAATACTTCCAGAACAGGAAGAGACACTTTCCAAGGCCACACGCACCCAGGGTACATCACAAAGCCGATGGCCTTTAACTCACATGCTGAAATGTCAAATGTCCAGCTGTGACACGGTGCGTGTTCTGCAGGTGAGACACCGGCAGAGAGCTGGAGTGATTTGCAGTGAATATACTCTCTTCAGTTCCTGGGTTTGTGTATCATAGGAATGTTGACAACTCTCCCAGAGCCATAAAACACCTCCTGCCATTGCCAACAGCCAACACTTGGGAGGCAAGGCTTTCTAAATTAGTAGAAATAAAGGAAAAAAAAGAGAAAAAACAGCACAATAAGGACGCAGACCTATAGCTCAAGCTATCCATCATGAAGGCTGATGGCCAGCTTACCTTTCAAGAGGAAACGTGGAGAAAGATTACATGATATTACTGCAACATACATCCTGGGAGAAAGCAGTTTGAAGGTTTTCACCAGGAAGAATTGCTATTTGAAGAGACAGATACATTTACCCTGACTGGATATTATCCAGCATGTATATATGTATAGCGATAGCACATGACACACCATAAATATGTACACATTTTTGTGTCAGCTAAATATACACATGTGCACCCATGTGCATGCACACACACACACAGGCTCTTTGCCAATAATGCTCAGTGGCAAAGACAACTTGAAAAACAAGCAATGGTCAATGTTCTAGATGGAATATTTGTGACTTTACCAAATTGACATGAAGCCCTATGTCCCCAGTTTGGAGACGCGGACTTTTGGCAGGTAATTAGGTTTACAGGAGATCACGAAGTTGGGGCCACGTGATAGGATCAGCATCCTAACAAGAAGAGAGAGAGAGACCAGCAGAAGGTTATCATTCCACAGTTAAAGGCAACATGGCATGACTTCCTAACCAATGACAATAAGAAAAAAGGAAGTTTTCTCAGTAGAAAGAATTTCTTGAAAGTGAATTTGAATGAAACTAACCATTGCCTACTTATTGCTTGCAAGTTACTGGGTTAGGGACTGCAATGATGTATTGGTTTTCTAGTGCTGCTATAACGAATTATTCACATCAATATGGCACCAAATGGTGCCTTAACCTGGCAGAATCATATTCTCACACAGTAAAGGTTTCAGGGCTCAGAAATCAAGGTGGCTTCCAGCTGGGCCATGCGTCCTCCACAGGAGCCTGGGGAGGAATTCTCCCTGCATCTTTCAGTCTCTGTTGGTTACCAACATTCCTTTGCTTGCGGCTGCATCCCTCCAATGTCTGCCTCCATCTTCCCGTGGACTTCCCTTCCCCATGTCTTCTCGTCATTGGAGTTAGGAGCTACCCGGATAACCCATGATGATCTCAAGATCCTCAGCTTAATTAATTTGCAAAGACCCTTTTTCAAAATCAGTTCACATTCATGTGTTCAGAACAGACAAATGGTAGAGAAAATGGTAATGACTCAGAAGAAAATACAAAGTACAAGAGCCTGAAATCCTTCTTTGGAGGATGTCGACAATAAAATAGATTGTCTTTTTTTTTTTTTTTTTTTGACAGGCAGAGTGGACAGTGAGAAAGAGAGAGACAGAGAGAAAGGTCTTCCTTTTTGCTGTTGGTTCACCCTCCAATGGCCGCCGCGGTAGGCGCAATGCACTGATCTGAAGCCAGGAGCCAGGTGCTTCTCCTGGTCTCCCATGGGGTGCAGGGCCCAAGCACCTGGGCCATCCTCCACTGCACTCCTGGGCCACAGCAGAGAGCTGGACTGGAAGAGGGGCAACTGGGACAGAATCCAGCGCCCCGACTGGGACTAGAACCCGGTGTGCCGGCGCTGCAGGCGGAGGATCAGCCTATTGAGTCGCGGCGCTGGCCTTTTTTTTTTTTTTTAAATAGATTGACTCTTACACATTTGGTGGGTGTGTGCACCAGCTACCCCCACAGCAGGAAAAACTGACAGAAAGACCTGGTAAACTCACTCCTCACTTCATCACTCAGTGCCTATGGGACTAAGAGTTCTGTTTACCTGATAGATACAAAATAACGATTCTGGTCCCAAAGGGGATTCCAACAGGGCACGCTCTTGCATCCTGTCTATACTTACAACCCATACACACTTTGTCTCCAGCTTGGAGATGGGGAAAGTGAAAATTCGGAGATGCTAACAAGTGGGAACATCTCTGCCTGGCTGTGAGCCACCCTTTAAATGATAACCAAAGGGTCTCTCCAGCGGTTGCTTTGGCCTGGATTCCTTCTTGGGTTCCTATCTTAGACCAAGGTACACATAGGGGGAGAAGTACACAGTCTCCTTCCCTGAAACGTAGCTAATCAACACTTTGTTTTTCCTCATTAGTTCGGAACTTCGTGTAAGAGAATACAGAAGCCTACTTCTTTTCATTACTTACTGCGATGACTCTATTTTCATTTCTGCTCAATCTCCCGAATATCTAAATGCCCACTGAAAGGCACCATTCCAAATGCAAAACTCACAGGTTCAGGGATCTTAGGGTTAGGGTTAGGGTTAGGGCTAGGGCTAGGGCTAGGGCTAGGGCTAGGGTAAGGGTTAGAGCTAAGGCTAGGGCTAGGGCTAGGGTTAGAGCTTAGGCTAGGGTTAGGGGTAGGGTTAGAGCTTAGGCTAGGGCTAGGGCTAGAGTTAGGGCTAGGGCTAGGGCTAGGGCTAGAGTTAGGGTTAGGGCTAGGGCTAGGGCTAGGGCTAGGGCTAGGGCTAGGGCTAGAGTTAGGGCTAGGGCTAGGGCTAGGGCTAGGGTTAGGGTTAGGGCTAGGGCTAGGGCTAGGGCTAGGGCTAGGGCTAGGGCTAGAGTTAGGGCTGCTTTTCCTGGAATTTAGTGTACAGTTGATGTGTTTGTGAACTTTTCCCTGGCGGGGTCCAGTTTTTCTTCACATGCCAGAAACCCATCACCTCAAAAAGGGGAGAACTGCACAGCACGGCTCCACACCAGAGCCAGCAGTCCAGTGCTGAACTTCGGCAGCTCCTTCAGCTTCCATGTGCTCAACTATCACCCACCCACACCACGACAGCAATGATGAAGTTTCTTTCTAAATAACAGGGAAAAAAAAATCTTTGATTCAGATTACAGATGTCCCAGTGAATGGCACAATAGGCAGCCACCGAGGTGGGTGACAGATCATCCATCAGAGGCCACAGGGATGGGTCCTGGTGGCAGCTGTGTGGCAGGGGATTCAAATACGTGTCCCTGCTCACTTCCACTCAGATCCCAGAAAACAGCTCCATGGAGAACTGACCACTTCCCACGTCTGTCCCCACTGCTTCCTGTGACCTTCCAGAACCTTCTGTCCTGATGATGCAGCTATTTTTCTCCTCCAGACTCTATGACCCAGCATTCTATTGTCCTAGTCACTGCATCTTAACACATAGTTCACTTCCAAAAGCATTTGTTAAGTGGATATATTAATGAATACAAATGACAAACACTAGATGTCTGTGGACTCAAGGTCTCATTTAAACCCTTCAGAACTGGCCTAGTGGCCAGTGCTGTGGCACAATGGGTTAACAACATGGCCTGAAGCACTGGCATCCCATATGGGCGCCAGTTCAAGACCCAGCCGCTCCACTTCTGATCCAGCTCTCAGCTATGGCCTGGGAAAGCAGTGGAAGATGGCCCAAGTCCTTGGTGCCCTGCACTTGTGTGGGAGACCAGGAAGAAGCTCCTGGCTCCTGATCTGCCCAGCTCCGGCTGTTGTGGCCAGCTGGGGAGTGACCATCAGATGGAAGACCTCTCTCTTTTTTTTTTTTTTTTTTTTTGATTTTATGAGGGATTCTTCTCCCACTTGACAAAAGCCCTCTTTCTAACCAAGACTGGGCTGGGGCATGGAGATGTGGGATGGGAAGCACATACAGAGTATCCTGCGCTGTCTTCCTTGGAAAAGACAACACAAAGGGCCCAGAAAGACCCTCACTCCCACTCCAAGGCAACGCTTCCGTCTGGGTGGCCTTGTGTGCAACAGCCCTTTTCAGTCGCACAGAAATCTTCTGTGAGGACACTCCCTCCTTCTGTGTAACTCTGACTTTCAAATAAATAAATAAATAAATCTTTAAAAAAAAAAGATAAAGAAAAAGAACGGGCCTAACCAGGAGACTGAAAACCATCAATCAACACATCCCTTTGGCTGGCCCTGCCCTGCCCTGTTCAGGAGGCACCAAACTTAGCCGAGAGCCTAACCAGAGAGACGAGCTACACAAAGAAAAGAACCCGTGTGTATTCCCAGGGCACTCACTCCTTCAAGAGTATCCAGAACAAGAGGACTATTCTGCAAGTAGATGCTTGGCTTCTGGTGGCATCTGTTTGTCAAGACACACTTGCGTGTTGTCGCAGGCAACGGCCCCTGCACGTGGTGCAATGGAAGCAACAGAACAAAACTCCACTGTGCTTCCCGCTGGGGGATGGCTGCGGAGCTTGGCCCCTCTGGGAGAGCCAGCAGCCTTGTTGGCTTGCTGTCTGGTGTGCATGGTCATGTTCACATTTATTAAAGAGGAAGAACACTGGTACTTATGGGAAAGGACAGATAACCTCCAAAGAGAGTGCATCCCCCCAACCCAACAACTCCGTCTTGCCAGTTGTTCAAACCAAAATCCTTGAAGTCTTCCTTGATATATAATCTGCTAGCACACCCTGCTCAGTGTGCAAAGTTTGCCCAGAACCTAAGTACTTCCTGCGCTCTTGACTACTCCCGCCCTGGCAGAAGACACCCGCATCTCTCACCTGGAGCGAGGCACCACTCTGGCCGTCTCCTGTCTTTAACCATCATCCCCTGTTCTGTCCTCAACAAAGCAGCCCCAGTGGTCACTGGGTATCCAGCTTCCCCCCACCCAGAGGAAACACCGAGTCCCACCTGGTCTCCAAGGCTCTGTGTGTAGGTGTGTGTGTGACCCAGCCCACTTGACTTGTCTGGCTTTGCTGCCTCCAGCCTCAATGTCCAGCCTGGTGGTCCCTGAAGCTCACGTAGTCTCTTTTACTCAAATAGAATTTATCTTTCCACACAGTAATATATAAATAAAACAACTGTCTTTGGTGTTCGGACTGGAAGCCCCATGCGCCCTTACATTAGACAGACTGCAGATCCCAGGCACACTCAGATCAAAAGCCCTACTCCAAGGCACGCAGGGCCAGTGATAACCTCAAGTCCAGCCTGCCTTAGACCACAGCTGGCCATCTCTGAGTGAGACTCCTGAGGCTACACTTGACTCAGCTGACCAATCGAACATGCAAACACTGACACCGAGCTATCTCCACAATATATAAACAGAGCCCAGTTTTGAAATGTAATGACCTCTCTGTTGGCTGGTTCTGCTTCCTGTCTTGGGCTTCCCCAACAAGCATGTGTGGGTGGACTGCTTATGACCTGAGCTGCAAGCTAGAATCAACCAGTTTCTGTTTGAAAAGGAACACCGTGGCACTGGAAAGACAGAATCCAAGGACAGATCAAATCATCGTAGAAATGTTTTATTAGTCAAATATATTTATACTTCTTGGTCACTATCTCTAAAAGTGTGCCTGCTTTTCATTTTTTACTGTTTAAGATTTTATTTTATTTGAAAGGTAGAGTTACAGACAGTGAGAGTGAGAGACAGAGAGAAAGGTCTTCCACCCGTTGGTTCACTCCCTAAATGCTTGCAATGGCTGGAGCTGGGCCTATCCGAAGCCAGGAGCCAGGCAATTCTTCCCGGTCTCCCACGTGCGTGCAGGGGCCCAAGGATTTGGGTCATCTTCTACTGCTTTCCCAGGCCATAGCAGACAGCTGGATTGGAAGAGGAGCAGCCTGGAGTAGAACTGGCACCCACATGGGATGCTGGCACCGCAGGTGGAGGATCAACCTACTGCACCATGGCGCAGGCGCCGTCTGTTTTTCATTTAAACACAACATAATCTTGGTAGATTCTAACACAAGAGTACAGCAGCATGCAAGGTCTCATGGTCTTTTGCACTCTATTTTTCTAGGATCTGAGTTTAAAGAAAGTTTAAAACTGTAAGCAATCAGTTTGCCCTTCTAACTGCAGGCCCTTCCTTCTCATCGTATCAACGGTCCCTACAGCAACCTGTCCTCAGGCTTCTCCCACCCCAGTGAACTGAACTTCTCTCTTAGCTGACTTCCTTCAATGTTCCAAGAACAGAAACTGAGTATTCACCCTGACCATTTCATTTGGGGGGAAGCTGGAGACATACTTGTATTTCAGTAGGCCACATTTATAGTAACTTTAATAGAGTCATATTAAGACAATGTATATACTTCCCTGGTAGCATCTAAATGTCATGTTTCATTAGCATACTACAAAGCTGGATATTGTCCCCTTGATATACAAAGTAAACTGAATTGGGGACATTAGGGTACTTAAATAATTTTGTCGATCTGAGTCAAGTTTTCGTACATACCAAAGCCACAATCTTAGCTGCTGCTCTTGAACCAAGGGAAGCCTCTCACTAACTGGGAACTTCCAAGAAGATTTTTGCATTTGTTTTTTCATTTCACTCTCTCCAAGTTGGGAGAAACTTGAGAATGCACACCAGGTCATTCAGAGAAAGTGAGTCTACGAGTTGATTTTGTTAGAAGTACCCACTGCTCCACCGTAGATCAATGGAGCTGTAGGAGGATATCTGGTCTCAAATGGCTGTCCTTCTCGCCACCTGTGGATCACCAGCTCTGGGAGGACTCTATGAACAGGAAGATATTCGGCTATAAGAACAGATGTCCAACTTGCTGAAGTTCACATCAGGCTGGGCTTGGGCAGATGCTGTGACAAGGCAGCAGCAGGGATGTGTTGTAACCCAGGAAACAGGAGTCCCCCCCATGCTGCCCAGACAAGTGAAACCAGTCCTCTTTCCAACTAATGTGCCTATCGGGTCAGAATCTGGAGGGGAGCAGCATACACAACAGATTCCACACCGCAGGACGGAATGGCCCTGTAGCCAAGGCAGTCCATGAAGAAACTTTGGTAAGCTTGCTTTTTGAATAAAGCTCATGGTTTCAGCCAGATCATGCCAAAGAACTTGAAATAGTTACCAGCGAACGTTATGCTTACAACCTCATTATCTGAAAATCAAATCTATGACTCCGGTGCTTCCACTTGATGGCTTCAAGCCAACAAGCTAAAAAAATGGATGCAAGCGCATAGTTACTCCATTGACACCTGAAAAGTAATTCACTTAGGATTGAGTCAGAACAAAAGAAGAAAACTGGATTCCACTGGGTCCGTTGAAGAGGTATTTCGGTTCTCAATAGTCTTTAAACCAAGTACCACGGCAGCATCTTCACCGTTCAGGGAAGAACACTCAGCAGGTGTCATCTTTGCCTTATTTTTATCACTGCATATAGATCTGAGGAAGGAGCTGCCATCCACTGTTTAAAGCAGCAGCTACATAAATACTTCCAACGTCCCACACGACCCTGGATCTCGGGCTCCACAGACACAGCAACACTCTGGGCTCCCTGGGACCTCCGATGGCAGTTCTTTGGATTTGTAGGATTTAACCTGGAGAAGCCAGGGATGCTAGCTCTGCATTCTCCTGGGTAGCTAAGTCTCTAAACATCTATTCCCAAACCCTTCACCGGGAAAGCGTCCTGACAGACATTTCTGGAATCCATTCATCACCTAAGAAACACACCTCTTAGCATCTTCCCAGATTGTATGTCAGGAGTTGCTAAAGACTCTGGGAAGTAAGTCTACATCAGGCAAGGAAAAGGCATCTGTTTCTGAACACGTGTCTGTTTGCTTTATGTGTGATTCCTGCCCTGGCTTTGTAGGCCTGTGGAGCCTTAACCTGAGAGCAAAGGATTTGCTCCTAACCTAAGGCTGCTGGCTATGCTCAGAGCACCCCTTTGGTCCACATGTTCTAGAAATGCCCTATTCTGTGTGACAAGCCACACTTTCCATTTCACACAACTTCAATACACACTCGCATTCGACTTTTTAAAAGTAATGCAAAATAAATAGGATGATGTTACTGCTATTAAAAAAGCAACTGATGACCCGTTTCTTAAGTGAACAATTCTAATAACTAATGACTAAGGATTCACCTTGCCTGGATGCACCAGAGACTTGGGCCTTGGAAGGTGACACCCTTGGAAAGGACGATCTTCTCTTCCCATCGGAGCACTTAGGGAGCCTCACCAGGGAACTCAAAGACATTAACCCAGCAAGTGTGGTTTTTATGCCACCAATGAACAGACGATCATCCATTCTGAAGATGACACTTGGGAAGCCCCACCTCCTAGGGCACCACAGCCTCACCCTGGGGCCAAGACTGCACTGCCACCCCATGAGGCCCCTCATTCAGGCCTGCAGAGTCCTGTTTGCTGTTTCCTTTTGTTGTCTTATCACAGCTTAGGGTCACAGAAGTCCCTAGATCCCAGCCCTCCTTCTGGTCTCCTGGTATTGTTGATAAGACCCAGGGGACCCAGTGAGTTACTCAAGAACAACACGTGGGCATCTTAATTTGTTTTCAACAGTGCTGCTTTCTGGTCTCTGCCTGAGTTTATGTCTCACAGAGTCTGCCAGTTGCAGCAGATTCTGCCACTTAACAGAGACTATGATCAAAAGGAGCAACGCTGGGGCTGGCACGTGGCTCACTTGGTTAATCCTCTGCCTGCAGCGTCGGTATCCCATATGGGCACCAGGTTCTAGTCCTGGTTACTGCTCTTCCAGTCAAGCTCTCTGTTGTGGCCCAGGAGGGCAGTGGAGGATGGCCCAAGAGCTTGGGCCCTGCACCTGCATGGGAGACCAGGAGAAGCACCTGGCTCCTGGCTTAGGATCGGCACCGCGCCAGCCATGGTGGCCAATGGGGGGAGTGAACCAATGAAAGGAAGACCTTTTTGTCTCTCTCTCTCACTGTCTATAACTCTACCTGTCAAACAAATAAGAAAAAGAGCAACGTGCCCAGGCTACAAGCCAACCTCTTAGGACAATGATTCTCCCAGCAACAAATAACACTGCTCACAGCAAGCCCCTAAAATGGAGTCTTTATAAAATATGAAGTTAAAAAAAAAAAACCCTTGTTGAATTAATAAAACAGTGAACTGATGAAAGAAGTTCATAACCTGTTCAATGTTTATAAATCTTCTATATCTGAACTAGAATGAAGCTTTCCCTGAGGTACCACCCAGTAAACTGTAAGCCTGGGAGCACGGGAGAAGCATCAGCATTTTCCTGTTACACAGAGTTTTCCAACAAGGCTATCCTTGAACGGATACTCAATAAAAACTTTCTAACTGAATTAAATTATATGAATTATACATTAGATTTTACAGCCTTAATTACAGGGTAATTTGCAAAAATGTATCTCTGCTAGGAATAAAATGGCATTTTTCAAAATAAAGACAAAACCAAAATGAAAACTTACTTGGAAAAAAAATTCATGCACAATTTCCTTAGGAAACTACTCAGCTTTGCCTCACATGACTAAGATTTTTCTAGAAATGTGATGGTCTGAGACTGTAGCAGCCAAGCCACTGATGACTAAGCTGCGGGAAGAGCCTGGCATGAGTCCGGATTGGAGTCCAGTGGGGGACCGTGTACCTGTCAACCTAGAGGAAGAACAAAGGGGAGGGGCATGTTTCTCTCTCCCTGACCACCAACACTGGCATCCCGTAACTAGCTGAGAGAGGGTGGGCACCATTTTGTACACATGTGATAGCTTTCCCAGCTTGTGCCAACACACCAGGCAACCAGCTGAGAGGAGATGCCCGAGTCTGGCTGGGAGAACTGACAGGAGGCTGGGCACTCATAACCAGGGGAGCTTTGTGTGCTGGGAAAGACTGTGAAAACACTGTGGCTGCGTGGGAGGGCGCTGGGTGTGACTGTGTCTCTGAGCAGTCACTGTGGATGGCTCCACACGCACAGGGCTCCCTGATCGCCTGGTGAGAGTCATGGCTGCCGGATCCATGCTCACACTGAGGACTAAACGGATCCTTTGTGTGGTTCTTATGGCAGCGTGAATGAATAGTGCACTTGCTGGGGCTAGCACCCAGGCATTGGTCTCCTTGGAGGAGAGGAGGAGCAGGAGACTATGCCAACAGGGCTCATCAGATCCTTCCTTCTGAAAAAAGAAAAAAAAAAAGATTTGTAACACCCAACTTGGGTGTCACCTTAGACACTCCCCTCACCTGGAGCACTGAATAGAGCTTCCTGGCCACACCCAGCACAAACCTCTGAGTATTCACTGAAAGAGCAGACACTCCACTAAGCCACAAAGGCGTAGTCCAAAGATAAAAGCTGGGGCCGGAGCCATGGCCTAAGTGGGTAAAGCCTCTACCTGCAGTGCTGGCATTCCAAATGGGCGCTGGTTCCAGTCCTGGCTACTTCACTTCCAATCCAGCTCTCTCCTGTGGCCTTGGAAAGCAGTAAAAGACAGCACAACTCCTGGGGCCCTGCACCCACGTGAGAGACCCAGAAGACACTCCTGGCACCTGGCTTTGGATCTGCTCAGCTCTGGCCATTGCAGCCATCTGAGGAATGAACCATCAGATAGAAGAACTCTCTATCTCTCTGCCTCTACCTCTCTGTAACTCTGCCTTTTGAATAAATAAATCTTTAAAAAGGAAATAAACAAGTATAAAGGCCATAATAGGGGGAAAAGAAAACCAAGTATCTCTACAAATATCTAAAAATAAATGCAGAAATTCAAGAAATAAGAATAAGGAAGACAACATGATGCCCCCAACAGAACACAACACTTCAAAACTAGAATGTGAGGAAGAAGAGCTTGACAAAATACCAGAAAAAGAATTCAAAAATACATAAATTAAAGAAATCCATACATCATGACATGAATGAAAATTCTTCCCATGAAATTGAGATTTTAAAGAGAAACCAAAATGAAACATTGGAAATGAAGAATTCAATAGATCAAATAAAAGTATAGTGGAAAGCCTTAGCAACAGACTCTGGGGCAGAAGAAAGAATATCAGAGTTAGAAGACAAATCGTTAGAAATTTTAGTTAGACAAGAAAGGAGGGCTGGCGCCGCAGCTCCCTAGGCTGATCTTCCGCCTGCAGCGCGGGCACTCTCGGTTCTAGTCCTGGTTGGGGCACCAGTTCTGCCCTGGTTGCTCCTCTTCCAGTCCAGCTCTCTGCTATGGCCCGGGAAGGCAGTGGAGGATGGCCCAAGTCCTTGGTCCCTGCACCCGCATGGGAGACCAGGAGGAAGCACCTGGCTCCTGGCTTTGGATCGGCGAAGCGCGCCAGCCATAGCAGCCATTTGGGGGGTGAACCAATGGAAGGAAGACCTTTCTCTCTCTAACTCTGCCTGTCAAAAAAAAAAAAGAAAGAAAGAAAGAAAGGAGGAGGGGAGAGGGGTGAGGAGGGCGGAAGGAGGGGGAGGGAGAAAGGAGGAGTAGGGAGGGGGGAGGAGGAGAAGGGAGAAGGAGGAGGAGAAATTAGAAAACCTAAAAACAGTGTTGAAGATTTATGGGACACTATCAAATGAGCCAACATACAAGTCTTAGGAGTTCCTGAAAGCATAGAAACAAAGAATGGATTAGAAGGCCTTCTGAATGAAATAATTAAAGAAAACTTCCATAATTTGGAGAAAGGAAGGAAGCACAAAGAACTCCTAATGGACATGACCAGAAAAGATCATCACCATGACATGTTGTAGTCAAACTCTCCACAGTAAAACAAAGAAAAGATTCTAAAATGTGCTCTAGAGAAACACCAGATTATTTTCAGAGGATCTTCAATGAGATTCACAGCTGACTTCTCATCAGAAACCCTACAGGATAGGAGAGAATGGCAAGATACATTCCAACTCTTTAGAAAAAAAACCTGTCAATGCAGAATACTGTTTCCTGTAAAGTTCTCATTTATGAACAAAGGTGAAATAAAGACCTTTCATAACAAAAAGAAATTGAAAGAATTTGTTACCACTTGTCCAGCCTTACAAAAGTCACTTATGAATGTGCTACACAGAAACATGGTCATCACTATGACATAAAGTGAAGGCAGAAAATCTCCCAGTAAAAGCACAAAGGAGATCCAAAGTAAACAACATGAATATTTATGGAGAAATGACAGGGCCAAGTTGTTACTTTTCAATAATCACCTTGAATATAAATGGCCTCAACTCTCCAGTTAAAAGACACAGACTGGCTGAATGGATTAAAAGATAAAACCCATTTATTTGCTGCCTACAAGAAACACATCTCATCAACAAAAGATACACAAAGACTGAAAGTGAAAGGATGAATGGAAAAAGATACTCCATGCTAACAGAAACCAAAACAGAGCTGGTATAGCCATCCTAATATCAGACAAAACAGACTTCAGCACAAACACTGAAAAAGGAGACAAAGAAGGGCACAATGTAGTGATTAACGGATCAATTCAATAGCAAGAAGTGACTATCATAAATGTATATGCAACCAATTACAGGGCACCTGGCTAACTAAAAGAAATGTTAATGGATCTCAAGGAGACATAGACTCCAATACAATAATGGGGGGGGGGGGGTAGGGGCTGGTGCTGTGGCGTGGAGGGTAAAGCCGCCACCTGCAATGTCAGCATCCCATATGGGTGCTGGTTTGAGTCCCGGCTGTTCCACTTCCAATCCAGGTCTCTGCTATGGCCTGAGAGAGCAGTAGAGGATGGCCCAAGTTCTTGGGCCCCTTCACTCACATGGGAGACCTGGAAGAGTCTCCTGGCTCCTGACTTTGGATTGCCTCAGCTCTGGCCATTGTGACCATTTGGGGAGAGAACCAGCAGATGGAAGACTTTCTCTCTCTGCCTCTCTGTAACTCTGCCTTTCAGATAAATAAATAAATCTTTAAAAAACAGTAATGGCGGCCAGTGCCACGGCTCAACAGGCTAATCCTCTGCCTGCAGTGCCGGCACACCAAGTTCTAGTCCCGGTAAAGGTGCTGGATTCTGTCCCGGTTGCCCCTCTTCCAGGCCAGCTCTCTGCTATGGCCCAGGAGTGCAGTGGAGGATGGCCCAAGTACTTGGGCCCTGCACCTGCATGGGAGACCAGGAGAAGCACCTGGCTCCTGGCTTTGGATCAGCACAATGTACCAGTCACAGCGCGCCAGCCTCCGTGGCCATTGGAGGGTGAACTAATGGCAAAGGAAGACCCTTCTCTCTGTCTCTCTCTCTCACTGTCCACTCTACCTGTCAAAAAGAAAAAAAAAACAGTAATGGGTACTTTATTATGCCACATCCAGCAATGGACAGGTTGGCCAGACTGAAAATTAGCAGGGAAACAACAGAGTTAATCAATACTACACCAGAGACCTAAAGAACTTTTCATACTACAGTTGCAGAATATACAGTCTTCTCACCAGTTCATGGAACTTTCACTAGGATATAGCACATACTAGTTCATAAAGCAAGTCTCAACAAATTAAAAAAATAAAAATCATGCCATGCATCTTCTCTGAGCACAGTGGAATGAGGCTGGAAATCAACAACTCAAGAATTTCTAGAACATATGAAAACACAGAGACTGAACATGCTCCTGAATGAATAGTGGGTCATAGAAAAATTAAAACAGAAATGAAAAAAATTCTGGAAACAAATGAAGATGACAATACAACATACCAAAACTTAACGGATATAGCAAAAGCAATGTTAAAAAAGTTTTACAGCAATTAGTGCCTACATCAAGGAATCGGAAAGGTACCAAATAAATTAGCTATCAATGCATCTCAAGGACATAGAAGAACAACAGCAACCCAAACCCAAAATTAGTAGGAGAAAAAGAAATAATTAAAATTAGAGAAGAAATAAACATTGAAACAAAAAAAGATCAGCAAAACAAAAAAGCTGGTTTTTAAAAAAACAAAATTGCCACACATTGGCCCAACTAACAAAAAAAAAAAAAAGAGAGAGCGAGAGTGAGAGAGAAGACCCAAATTAATAAAAATAGAGATGAAAAAGGAAATATAATAACAGATACCACAGAAATAAAAGGAATCATTAGGAGTTAATACAAAGAGCTGTATGCCAACAAATCAGGAAACCTAGAAGAAATGGATAGACTCCTAGACCCATACAACCTACCTATGTTGAGCCATGAAGACAAAGGAAACCTAAGCAGACCAATTACCAAGATGGAAATTGAGTCAGTAATAAAGTCCCTCCCGAGAAAGAAAAGCCTAGGACTGGATGGCTTCACTGCTGAATTCTATGAGACATTTAAAGAACTAACTCCAATTCTTCTCAAACTATTCAAAACAATTGAAAGGGAGGAAATCCTCTCAAACTCCTTCTATGAAGCCAGCATCACCTTAATTCCTAAACCTGAAAAAGATACAACAGAGAAAGAGGTCAATTTCCCTGATGAACATAGACTCAAAAATCCTCAACAAAATACTAGCCAATCAAATCCTAACATCACATCAGAAAGATCATTCACTATGACAAAGTGGGATTTATCCCTGATATGCAGGGATGGTTCAACATTCACAAATCAATCAATGTGATACATCACATTCACAAACTGAAGAACAAAAACCACATGATTATCTCAACAGATGCGGAGAAACCATGTGATAAAATACAACACTCTTTCATAATGAAAACTTTAAGCAAATCGGGTATAGAAGGATCATTCCTCAACACAATCAAGGAATGTATGACAAACCCACAGACAACATTCTATTGAATGGGGAAAATTTGGAAGCATTCCCACTAAGTTCTGGAACCAGACAAGAATGCCCACTCTCACCACAGCTATTCAGTGTAGTCCTGGAAGTTGTAGCCAGAGCCATCAGGCAAGAAAAAGAAATCAAAGGAATATAAATTGGGAAGGAAGAAACTGAACTATCTCTATTTGCAGATGACATGATTCTATATACAAGGGATCTGAAAGACTCTACTATAAGGCTATTGGAACTCAGAACAGTTTGGTAAAGTGGCAGGATATAAAATCAACACATAAAAATCAATAGCCTTTGTATACACAGGCAATGCCATGGTTGAAAAGGAACTTCTAAGATCAATCCCATTCACAAGCTGCAAACAAATTAAACACTTTGGAATAAATTTAACCAAGGATGTCAAAGATCTCTATGATGAAAATTACAAAACATTAAAAAAAGAAAAAGATGTTAAAAAATGGAAAAATTTTCCATGTTCACGGATTGGAAGAAACAATATCATCAAAAATGTTCACACTACCAAAAGCAATTTACAGATTCAATATGAATCCAATCAAAATATCAGGGATATTGTTTTCTGATATATTTTAAAAATTATGCTGAAATTCATATGGAAATGCAGGGGACCCCAAATAGATAAAACAATCTTATATAACAACAACAAAAAAGCTGGAGGCATCACAATACTAAATTTCAAGACATACTACAGAGGATGGCACTGTGATATAGTGGGTAAAGTCGCCACCTGCAGTTCCAGCATCCCACACGAGCATTCGTTTGAATCTCAGCTGCTCCATTTCTGATCCAGTTTTCTGCTATAGCCTTGAAAAGCAGCAGAGGATGGCCCAGGTCCTTGGACTCCTGCACTCACATGGGAGACCTCGAGGAAGCTCCTGGCTCCTGGCTTTGGATCGGTGAAGCTCCAGCTGTTGCAGCCATTTGGGGAGTAAACCAGCAAATAGAAAACCTCTGTCTCTCCCTCCTTCTCTCCCTCCCTCCCTCCCTCCCTCCCTCTCTCTCTTTCTCTCTCTCTGCCTCTGCCTCTCAAATAAATAAATAAATCTTTTTTAAAAAAAAAAAAAAGACATACTACAGGTAAGTGACAATCAGCTAACCTGGTACCGGCACAAAAACAGATGGATAGTCAATGTAACAGAATAGAAACTCCAGAAATCAACCCACATCTACAATCAGCTTATCTTTGACAAAGGAGCTGAAATCAATCCCAGGAGCAAGCACAGTCTCTTCAACAAATGGTGCTGGGAAAACTGGATTTCCGCACACAGAAGTATGAAGCAGGACTCCTACCTTACACCTTCACAAAATCCACTCAAAATGGATCAAACACCTAAATCTCTGACACAATACCATCAAAGTATTAGAGAACACTGAAGAAACCCTGTAAGACATTGGCATAGGCAGAATTCTTGGAAAAGACCACAGAGGCACAGATAATCAAAGTCAAAATTGACAAATGGGATTACATCAAATTGAGAAGCTTCTGTACTGCAAAAAAAAAAAAAACAAAAACAAAAACAAAAACCACTCAGCAAAGTGAAGAGACAACCAACAGAATGGGAGAAATTATTTGCAAACTATGTAACTGATAAAGGATTAATATCCAGGATATATAAAGGGCTCAATAAATTCAACAGCAATGAAACAACCCCATTAAGAAATGGGCAAAGGACTTACACAAGCATTTTTCAAAAGAGGAAATCCAAATAGCCAACAGACAAATGAAAAAATGCTCAGGATCACTAGTCCTCAGGGAAATGCAAATCAAAACCACAATGAGGTTTCACCTCACCCTGGTGAGAATGGCTCACATTCAGAAATCTACCAACAACAGATGCTGGAGAGGATGTGGGGAAAAAGGCACCCTAATTCAGCACTGTTGGAAATGTAAACTGGTACAGCCACTGTGGAAGACAGTATGAAGATACCTTAGAAATTGGAATAAAGACCTACCATAGGACCCAACCAGCCATCCCACTCCTGGGAATCTACCCAAGGGAAATGAAATCAGCATGTGAAAGAGTTATCTGTACCTCCATGTTCATTGCAGCACAATTCACAACAGCTAAGATATGGAAGCAACTGAAATGCTCATCAACTGTAGAGTGGATAAAGAAATTATGGGATATGTACACCATGAACAGTGGTTAAAAAAATTGAAATCCTGTCATTTGCAACAAAATGGATACAACTGGATAACATTATACTTAGTGAAATAAGCCAGGCCCCAAAGGACAAACACTGTATGTTCTCCTTGATCTGTGGTAAGTAACAGAGTACCTCAAAGGTAATCTATAGAAGCGAAATGGTCTTTGAGATGCAAAGACTTTCAACAGCCCTTGTCTCCACTGTTGAGGGACAGCTTTTTTTTTTTCCCCACACTATTTGTTGAACCCTTTACTTAGCATAGAGTTAACCTTATGTGTATAAAGTTAACTGAAAATAGATCTTGGTAAAAAAAAAAAAAAAAGAATAATGGGGATAGACGAGGGAGAAGGAAGAAGTGTGGGAGTGTGGGTGGGAAGGCAGGTAGAGTGGGAAGAATCACCATTTTCCTAAACTGTATTTATGAAATGCTTGCAGTTCCTATACCTTAAATAAAAGGTTTCTGGGGGAAAAACAGAATTTCAGCTGTGACACTCAAAAACAAAAACGAGAAACGTGATGGTCTGCAACCTCACCCCTGATCCTCCTTCTCCTTGACCCGGACCCAGCCGTACCCTCCAGCTTAGACTCTTAGCTAGTCCAATACACCATTAGAGAAAAGGGCAACCTGGGAAAGAAACAAGACCCCTTCAGGCCCCAGGAAAGAACGGGTGAGGCGGGTTGCCACGAGGGTCTAACCTTGACTTGGCTCCGACACTGTCTTTCCCATCCTAGACACCTGCTCTCTGCAGGGATTCAGATTTTTGTCTCTAGACTGTGTTGAGTTAGGAAGTTGGTAATAAGGGAAACTGGGAAACCTTGATGTCTTCATCTTCTACTATCCATGTGTTGCATCTCAAGAAATTTTCTGTCCATTTCAGATGGAAAAGTCTAAAGCAACGACAGCCAGGGTTCAAGGCTAAGCCCCCCGTCCAGCACAGACTTCATTAAAAGCACTGGGGACCCAAATGAGCTCAGTACTCACTCCAGAGCTCCACGTCCAGCTGCAGGCCCAGCACAGACAGCTCAGGCTGCTCAGCCAGAACCTGGCCCTGGTTCAGCACTGGGAAAACCCAAAGTCCCCAAACGCCTGGAACATGAGACCAATCCATTCAGCATCTTTTTCAGCAGAAAACCGTTTCTGACCAGATTTGGTGGCCTATCTATGTCAAGAATCTCTGGCAATGATGGAAGAGGCAGACTTAGAGCAGAACGACGTCCTCAAGGGGAGCTTCTGCCATGTGCGGGGAAGCCTGGGATCCACCAGCTTTGCTCTCCAGCAGAGATGTCTGCCATGGGAACACTTCTCAGCCAGGCGTGAAAGGCACAGTGAAGGCTTCCGAGAACGGCGTGGGGGTACATTGTTTTCAACTGGGAAATGAGGTGAATGACCCACTCCCCCAGATCACCTCACTGGAAAGAAAACACATCAGAAACATGCAACAGAGTTCCTCAACCTCATCATCAGATGTTCCCACCGTCACACATGCGGCTGTCGGCTCCTCCGAGCAGCTCGGCTGGCATCTGCTTGCAGGTTTCAGGTGAAGACAGCGACACGCTGTCCCCACCCTTCTAGTGCTGTGAACTGGTGGCAGGGATGTCAGATCCTAACACATTCTTACCTACAGGGAGAATCCCTCCCCTCAGCCACAGCCACAGCCACATGCTGGCTGGATGCTTCCCACTTCAGCACAAGGCTGAACCATAACCAAGGGAGAGTTCCACATGGATGACTTGAGACTGGCCTTGGAGGTCAGGATCAGCTCTAGGTCTCCTTGTGGCCCGCAATCCTAGAGATTATTCTAACAAATATTTCAATTGTCCACGAACTTCTTGAAGTACCCTGATGTTTATGCACAGGGACTTCTAAAGTTTGTGGGAAATGCAACTAAAAGGTAAGTTTATACTGTGCCAAAGCTTTTTGAAATAATTTTTTCATCATACACATACTCAGTGAACTTTATGAGGACCCCTTAATAAGCTAGGCGTTGTTTGGTTTCATCTGAAATGTGGCAGTTGAGTGCTATGGGACAGAGAAGCCATATTCAAAGGCAAGATTTTCTGAGACCCAAATATATCACGACAGATTAATTGCAATCCCTTGGTATCCCTGCCTAGGAGTAGGGAAATGAGTTACGTGTCTCTTTCTTTCTTTTCTGTTGAAGAAAGAAAACACAAGGGCACTAAGAAAAGGAGTTGGTTAACAGGCTTTGCCCTGCTCCCAGGAGACTCAGAATCTACAAACAGAAATTGTTGTTATTGATCATTCTGTTATAATGAAACACAGGCCATGGAGCTAGACTCAGTCTGGTCACTGCGGGAAGCTGATGGACTGAGAGCTGTGCAAACTGCCATTGCTACGGATGTAGATCCTCTCCTGGAA